>NC_135270.1:47203374-48453374 GCF_051311805.1 Agelaius phoeniceus
GTAGAAATTTGCTCTGGAGAGTAGGAAGGGTCTGCCAAGGGATCTGGACAGGCTGGATTGATGGGCCAAAACCAATTGTATGGGGTTCAACAAGGTTCTGCCCCTGGGTCACAACAACCCCACACAGCGCTACAGGCTGGGCAGAGTGGCTGGAAAGCTGCCTGGTGGAAAAGAACCTGGGTGTGCTGGTTGACAACAGCTGTTCATGAGCCAGCAGTGTCCAGGTGCCAAGCAGGCCAATGGCATCCTGGCCTGTGCCAGCGATGGTGTGGCCAGCAGGACCAGGACAGTGATTGTTTCCTGGTACTTGGCACTGGTGAGGTCTCATGATGAGTACTGCTTCCAGTTCTGGACCTGTCAATTCAAGAAGGAAATTGAGGTGCTGGATTCAGTCCAAGTAAGGCTAACAGAGCTGTTGAAGGCTCTGGAGTGCATGTCCTATGACATCTCCCTGAAAGGAGGGTCTAGCCAGGTGGGGTTCAGTCTATTTTGCCAGGCAACCAGTGACAGGGCAAGAGGACACAGCCTTAAGCTATGCCAGGAAGGGTTTAGGTTGCACATTAGGAGGATATTGGAATGGGCTGTCAAGGGAGGTGGTGAAGTCACTGTCCCTGGAAGTGTTTCAGGAAAGACTGGATGTGGCACTCAGTACCACATCTAGTTGATATGGTGGTGTTCAGTCATGGGTTGATTATATCAGAGGTCGTTTCCAACCTAATTGATTCTGGGATTTGGTGAGGTCAGGAACTATGCAGGAGCAGCCCCAAGCTGGCACCATGACCCCATGTAGGGCTGCAACACCTGGCAATCCCTCAAGAGTGTCTGACAGTTTCAGTGCTGATGTTCCTGTATGCTTTATAGGTAGTATTAAGTGCAGTCTCATAGGATGTAGAAAAACTTCATGGAGACTGCCATAATCATTGCCCAAAAAGGATCAGTTTCCAGGCCTGTGACACTGCATTGCTCTTAGCTTGTTGGATGAAGCAGTGTGGGTCAGACAGTGCTGAAGATGCTGCATGCCATGCAGCCCTTGGTTGTTGTTCACATGCCCAAGGGCTGTGTGTTTACTATACCTGTTTAATATGTCCCCAAGCCCTGGGTACTAATAGGACATTCATTCTGAGAATCTAAAGTTTTTATGTAGTTGTCTAAAATTGACAGTAATTGCTGTGTGAACCTAACATTAATAGCTAACTGCTATCATTAAAGCTTTGTGAAGCTTTTCTGAAGTCCCTAATTTGGCTTTGCAGTTCCTTGTAAGGGCTCTGAGGCTTTCTAAGGACAACTTTTAAAAATGCCCTAATTTTGGAAAATCTCAGTTATTTATTGTATGTGACAATGTTTGTAACTGCTAAAACAACTTCATTGCTCATACATAATATGTCATAAGTCTTGTCTGCTGTTCATGCATTTTACAGCCTAGTGAAATGTTTTTGCCTCTCAACAGGGCTGTTTAGAGGGACTGTCATCAGGATAATTAGAAAGCAACCCCAGGATCTCCCAGAACCTACTTGCTAATTTAGGACCTCTGAGGTTACATGCTCCTCTGGGTAGCTCCCAGACATACTGCTTTATCACAGGAACCCTCACACTTAATCTTGATTCCTAACCTTGATACCATGGATGAAGTAAATGGCACACAGCTGCTATTCTGTTCTCAGTGATGTCAAGGGCTATCAGTGGAACTCAAGAGAGTACACAGCCTTCCTGACTTTGCCAATAAACAGGGGCAGGCCCTTTCACTTCAGGGATCAGCTAGTTTAGACATTGTCTCTTTATATAGCCTAAAATGACTGAGACTGGCTGAGACACTTGTGCTATCAATGCAGAGGATTAACCTCCCAATATCAGCAGCTGGGAGTTACCAACTGAAAGATGAATCATTCCCTGTAAAATCTGGCCCACTCTCTCAGGATTTGGGGCTTGTCAGTCTGCTGATTTTTAAACTGGTGATGAGGTTCTCAGATGCCTTGGCAATGGGCAACCTGCCATGCAAGCAACTGAAGCAGCTAAATAAATGGTGAGTCAAAGAGTCTCAATAAAAATGAAACGTAATGACTTAAATCAAATTTAACATCCAAATACTTCCTGCAAACTGGTGCAATTGAAGCATGACATAGAAACAGGAATGACTTTGTCGGATATGGGATACATCAGCTTCTGAAGCAATGCAGACTGGATTGCAGGAAGCTAATTAGGTGATGCAGGTAAAAGCTTGGGAAGAAGCAAGTCTTCCCCTTCAGAGAAGAGCCTCTGTGATCCCTTGTTTACTACAGACAATTTGTTCTGTGGCAATTTGAAAAAGGGGAAGTCTTGTCCTCAGACAAATACACCAAAATGCCCTACACTGGTGACAGCTTCCTCGGTAAGGCACAGCAAAAGCTGTATTTGCTTTGTCTCTTACTCTCTTGCCTTCTGCTCTGAGAGCTGAAAGGGTGAGGGCAGCAGCAGCAGCATTATGGCCTCTTCTGCTGTGGTCTTTGTGTTGAGACACAAGTAGGGTGACCTGCACCAAAAGGCTCAGTGCAGGGGGGACAAATCCATCACTCTTACCAGCACTGCCAGCTCCTCAGAGAACCCTTGGTGTGCCAAAGGCTCTGCATCATGAGCAAGTGCCACAGTCCCTTTTGACTCTTAGCTGAGGAAGAACTCTCCTAAAACATACCGTGAGAACAAAAATTAGTTTGATGGTCCAAAAAAGTCCAGGAACTGCTGTGTTGCAGTTGGAATGGGGAATGGAGCTGGCCTGTGACGTGGGGCAGGTTTGGTAGAGTGAAGTGCCCTGAGGGAGACAGCAAGAGCTGGTTGCACAGGCTGGATGGTGCAGCACTGGTGAAGAATGTGGGAGTACCAGCTCCTCATGTGGGTTCCCTCGAGAGTCAGCTGTGCCCTGTTACTTGATGCCAAGAGAGCCAAGTGTGCTTGGGCTTGTGAGAAATGGGATGGCAAGGCTTGCTGGTGGGGGAAGGAAAACTTTGAGAGACCTCATTATATAAAGGTAGCTTTGATCAGGATGATGGGGGCTTGAGACTCTATCCAGTGTTTAAATATAGAATAATTACAGAGTGTCTCCAGGGATGTAATGGCTGTTGCATTGATCCAAACCACTGGGCTTGTCTGGGCAATTACTTCCTGCAATACCAATAATACTGGATGTTCTTTAAGCAGAAGTGTTCAAAAATTTTTTCTAACAAATATACAATCATTCACCAGGTTTCATTTTATAATCTTAAAATCCTCTTCTTAGAGTCTCTATTTGGGCATATTTGTGACTGAGACAGGTTGACAAGTTTACTCAGACTGAACAACAGCTTGCTGCTGGAAGAAGGGAGGACTCTTATCCACACTCCAAGCAGTAGGGAAAAAGTATTCACTTAGAGCAGCAGGAATCTCAGCAGGACCTCACCAGAAGACCCTGTGGGAGCCAGAGCCATGGTGAAGGAAGGAGCAGTGGTAAGGTGCACACCTTGCAGCACACCTGCCCACACAAACACACCAATGTACCTAAGGCTTGAGAAATCAGTAGAGTGAGCTCCAAACTGAGCTGGGAAATATGTGGCTTGGAGCACAACTCTACTGCTTTTCTATGTGTGATTAGTACTTCATGCATTATGAATAGGGATTTATGAATCCTGGACTTTGCTTGGATAATGCTGGTTCTGAGCAGGGATTTGGAAAGGGAGCTTCTCTGTAATTCACTTTCCTCACCTCAATAATAGTTTGCAGTAGCTCACGTTTGTAGGATGCATTGAGATGTACAAAAGGAAAGCACTGGGGGTAAACAGCATTTATGCACTGCAGTTGTGCCTTAAGGGCTTTTGATCTATATTTATGGACCTGAAAGCAATTACAAATTTTCTTCTCAAATTAGTGTAACTGTTGACAGAGTATATTAACTTCTAATCCATTCCAGTGTGTTCTTGTGCTTTTGCCTGACAATTTGAAGACTTTGAGATTCTTAAGACTAATAAATAGACCTGAAGAGAGTAGGAAATCCAGCCTCTTCTGGAAGTCAGCCTGTAATAAAGACTGCATGACTCAACAGCAGAGTCCATTTCACTCCAAGGAATCAATGTGCTTAGTTGTTTAAGCATGGGATGCACAAACTCTTCTCATAGCAGCTGTTACTTTAATGTTGACAATTTAGTAAATCCCAGGACAAAACGAAAAGCTCTCCAGAAGAGGCTATTTTGATCTGCAGGACCTTCACCTCACTGACATGTTGACTGTAACCAAACAGAAGTCAGAGCACTTTGCTCTCAACCAGTTAATCTCAAATACATCTGACTGTGTTGGCAGTGGCACTCTGCCAGGGCTCCTCTCTTTTTAATGTGGATGCTTTGATTCATCCAACCAGGGGAGTTAACTCAGACCAATGAAGTCAAGACCTGCAAAAGGCTCACAGTGAAGTCCAAATGACAAGACTTTTTTTCCCCCTAAATTTGCATCTCTTATGTGATTTTGTCGAAAGTTTTTAAAAAAGAGAATCTCAGCAAGCTCTGAAAGCATATGGTGTCCTTACAGGATATGGCCCAGGATAAAGTATGTTAATTGTATATTTTCTGCATTTTGCTGTGATCTTTAAGGCACAAGTGCACCCCATGGGAGAAACAAGCTCCCAGACAGAGCACACTGTGATCCTTGGAGGTGACAGAATATCACAAGATAGGTCAAGAAAGGTCAAGCTGAGATCCCAAGAGATAAAATCACTGCCTGACCTAGGTCATTATACAGATTAAATGTTTAAATAGATCTTCATGCCAATTAGTGTTCTGCTTTTATACCCATGGTAATTCATACCATTAAAAAATAAGCAAGATGAGAAAAGTACTCTTTTCTTTCTAAATAGAGCATTTACCCATGATCTGAAGAACTGGAGTCATCAAATACAAGTTGATCAGTATAATGCTACACTGATACAGCATCTTGTTAAGGTTGAGTGAGGAGTTCTGCTTTTGGGGCTAGGCAGAAAAAGAGATGTCTGCCATCCAAGGCAAAATGGTGTTAAGAGCATGTGTTCAAAGTGTTACATTCTGCCACATTTGGAGGAAGGGTAGCTGAGAGGTCCTTCTCCTCCCAAGCCCACTCCATCCCCAGCCCAGTCAGGTATGCTCCAGGAACACCTGCAGGGAAAACAGCTGGAGCAGCACCTAAACACCCCACAGTGTAAGCCAAGTGCTCTGCCAAAATGCAGCTCCTTATGCAGACTCTCTCTGAGGACATAATGGTGAAGCTTCCCCCAGGCACCTGCAGGCCTGGGCACCAACTGTGTTTAGCATCTCAGACTTTCTGCTGTGGTCTTTTGTGGCAATTTGAGCACATGAATTCTTTGTGGTTCTACCTGTTGCTCATGCTAGCAAGTCTGGCCCCATGAAGAAAGGTTGAGAGAAAAATTGGGACCAAAGAGTCAGTGTTGGCTAGACACGCTTTAGTGGGTTAACCATTACTCCTCTGTTAGATGTCATGTAGCCAGAGAGCACAACAATTTATTTATTAATAATAACAATTTATTAACTGATCCACTTAAAAAATTCTGAAATTTTAGGAGAGAAGCTGTAAGTTCTGCTGGGAAGTTTAATATTACCAAGCCTTTGTCATGATGATAAAAGTTCTGTAGTGGCATGACTTTGGAAGCAAAGAGAAATCACAAAGCAGAGAATTGGGAGCCAGAGACACTTGTGCCTGTTAGGCCATGCTAGCCAGGAAGCCAGACACTCTGCCCTTACACAGCTTTCCCAGGGAATTTATGTAAATATCAATCCCATGTTTTGCATTGCACAAAATAACCACAGCTGTGTGATTAGGCTCACAGCATCTAAAGCCTTTATTCTCATTCCCATGGGGCTGCTACAATGTAAAATGTGTCTCTCTCTCCTCCTTCTGCTGTAGGAGTATTTTATTTTTGCAGAAGTCACACATTTAGCTCTGTTAAACAGAATGGCATCAGATTGACATGAATGCTCTTTTTAGCTATCTGTGTGAGTGCTTTTGCCTTGGAGCAGAGAAATCCTCTTTCTAAAAGCCTCCATTCTCCACACTGTGCCAATGGATGACACCATCAGGTACCAATGGCATTGTTGCTGCACTCTGGGGAAGTGGTTGTACCCTGCTGGTATCAGTTTTGGTGTTGTCCACACCTCCTCGGCTCTGCAGCAGTATGTGAAATTTCCTTCAGTATTTAAGAAGGTTATCTATAAACTGGGTAAAATTATACACATCAGAACAGTCTTTCTGGGATTAGTCACCTATTCTTCAAGTCGGGTTTTCCTGTAAATACAAAACAATTAAAATCAACGCCAAATTAACGTTGTGAGAATTAACAGATGTTGCAGAGCAGCTGGGGACCTGGAGTGCAGGATGTTCACAGCATGGCTGTCACAGTTTTGTGAGGCAGTGCAGTCCTTGCTAGATGTTTCAAATCCAAATGCTTTCCCCAGCTGGCACCCTGAGCAGCGGTGGCACGTATATGTGAGAGGATTTACTTGTGCTAGCTTCTCAGAGTGGTTTGTAGAGGTATGAAAAAGATGTAAGGTTGTGCACTGCACTTAACACTAAACCCCTCACACCTCCCATGGGCAGGCAGATGAACTGACATCTCACACTCCAAAATCCTGGGAGCTGCTCTCCTGTGGCAGGCTCCTTCCTTCATGCCTCACTCCACACTGAAGGCTTGGAGGTTGCTGCTATGGGAACGAGTTATTCCTTCTGCTTGCCTCTCTAGCTCCAAGTACCTCGAGGACAGTAGCAGCAGCTGCTGCAAATTTAGGGGTCAACAAAACATAAAAGCCCTTGTATTACCACAGTTGTTCTTTCCATCCTAATGAGAAGAAGACAGCCAGCTGCTGCAGGGAGATTGGTGACTGCCCTGACCCTAGCTATGGCAAAAAAGTATATTCCCTGGGAAGCTCAGGCTGATCTCTGCAGGACTAATGTATAAAGCAGGAAGGCAGCTGAAATGTTGGGAATGTCAGCACTACCCTTGTTGTACTTCATCATTGCCTTCCAGTTTCCTCTGGGTGAGTGTTTGTACAGACACTCCTGTTCATGGCAGTGTCTCTGCCCTGCACACACAGAGCACATCCTTCTAGTATAGGCCCTGCTGAAAAACCAGCCTCCATTGCCTGGGCAGCAGGTGCCCCAGAGGTTTGCTTGCAGTGCTGGGGAACATGGGGACTGGTACTCTTCTGGACATAATTTGGTCTTTCTACAACCAGTTCCCTCTTGACAGATTCTCTCCATGCTGTGGCCTAGACATGCTTCATGAACTCCAGATGAATCAATAGGAATTCTATGTTGATAAGTGAAACAAAAGGCTTCTGAGCATCTTTGACATTCATTTTAATTTTAATTTGCATTTTTTGAAAAAGAACCACTGTAGTTTCCATTTATATTTTGAGCAAATTTAGAGCAGAGTGTAGCATGTGACCACTTGCTGGGAGCTTAGCCTTGGTAAAATGTTATAAATTGGCAGGACACTAATTAGTAACACAGCCCTGTTCTTTCATTTGCCAACATGGTTTCTGACTTTGTGTGAGAAACTAAATCAAGTGTAAGTAAACAATCTGGAATTTGCAATCAGAAATGCTTGGTTACAAAGCTGTTTGACAGCTTGGAAACTTAGGCACAAAGATGGCAGAACAGTAATAAAACCATCCAATTTACACGCAGAGAAAAATCATTGAAATTCCCTGTTGCCAAGTGACAAAAGGAAGAATCTGTAGAGGACTGAAGGAGAGATGAGTTGCCATCAGGTTTTTATATCAGATTGGCATGTTCACCCATTAAAGACCCACTGCTGCCAGGACTGCAGTGAATCTCTCCATATCTCCTGTGCCCTTTTGCTGTGGTCTGTTACAGTCTTGTGGACTTTTGGTAGTGGGTACAAAAGAGGTTATATTTATCACAGAAAATGGGAAAATATTTCCAGGGCAGGGCTATAGCAAAGAGGGGATTCTTTGGAGCATTCTGTTGTGTGGCTGCCTGGGGTCATAGGGACAAACAGCCTCTCCCAGCTTTTTGAAGTTGTTGAAATATGTTATGTGCTTGTCAGCTCTTTCATTCTGATGCACAAGATAAAGTTTTGCTTGGCTCTAGAACTAAAAATCTTGAGGACAGAGGCAGCTGAACCCTGGCCATGACTCAGGACAGATGGGTGCTGGAGCTGCCAGCCCAGGAGACAGGAGCAGGGCTTTGAGCAGAGTTAAGGGAGCACGATTCGCTCAGCAGTGCCAGCAAGGGAAAGGATTCAGTTGTAGAGGGGGGTCACCAGTGTTTGCATGCACCTGCACTCCCAGCTGCAGACAAGTGTGTAGGCAATCCAGGCAAGTAAATTAATGAGCTTTGCTTAACAAACTGCCCCAGGGGAATTTCTGAAGCAATTTACTTTTTAGATGTATAGCAGTAAACATGTAAAAATTTAGACTAGCTCTTTATGAGGCATAAAATAGCAAGGGATTTGTAGTGAAGAGGAAATATGACTTGGTAACTAGATAGGAAATTAATAGCTCAGCTAAAGGCAGAGTGCAGACAATGAACTGAAATGTTTTTTTAGAAGGATTTTTCCATTAAGGCTAATTGTAACAATAGCTGCTCAATAACATAATCCTCAAGCAGCATGAAATGCTTCTGGTCCCATGCACTTAAGCTTAGCTGAAAGAATTTACAGGCCTCTAATAGAACTCCAATTTTATGAGAAAGCTTCTTGTATTTGTATTATTGCTGCTTCTGGACTTCCATCAGCTTAGCTGACCACTGCCAGCTCTTAGCTCTGGCCACTGCCTATTCTGCAGGCAGACTCTTACAGTCAGCCCTGATGCAAACTTACTTTTACAGAGTTCAATTAGCCTAATGACCAAGCCCCGTTCTGGTCCTGAGTGTTGCATTCATGCTTGGAGAGGTGCAGGTTAGTTTTCAATTAGCTGTGTAGACAAAGGACTTGAGAACTTTGCTACACCAGAGGTAACATGGAGGTGACCAAAAGGCACCAAACATCTCACATGTTCTCAAGAGGTATTGTGTTCTTCCCATTCTCACACTGAGTTGCTGCAATAATCAGTTGCTACAAGCCACATGAGAAGAAATTCTCATCTCTTCTTTTTCTCAGCAGTGCCCCCATTCAAAATTAAATCAATATGTGAAGTGGCCCAGCTGTTCCTATGTCTATCATTGAGCAGCATATGCAGGGAGCTTGCTGGCACACTGTAGGTGCTACTGTGTGTCTTTCCATTCCTCCTTATTATTTGTCTGTTCTGGAGGGCTGGGAGAACCAGGGTGACGTTCTGTGATTTTCCTGCTGGGCTGGTCACTGCAAGTTTCCAGGCAGCTTCTGAGTCTGGATAATTTCAGCACCTGGCTGTTCCTCTGTCACTGTTTTGGGAAGTGAGTTGTTTATTCCCAGTTCATCTGGGGCCGATGCTCCTACCTCATGATATTTTGCAGCTGGGATGTTCAGCCACCACCCAAGCTGAGGGTATAGGATTAAGAGAGATAGGGTCATGAAAACAGAACTTCTGTCTGTTTGGAATTATATCCTCGGGTCACACAAGCAGGGATGAAATCCAGGCTGTCTTTTGCATGCATAGAAATCTTCAGTCTTCAATCTTCAATCTTCAGGGTTGTCAGTGAGTATGTTGAGCCACATATGATGCATGGAGATTGGAAAGAAGAAGGAAAAAATACCTCCTGGTCCTTTCTGTGTGATGCTGCCTTTCAGCTGCCAGCAGTGAATGCAGGAGCTCTCCAGTAGCCCTGAGTCACTGGAAAGCCTGGCTAGGCTGGCTCTATGGGACATGAAGCCTTGTCAGGATATCTCAGCCCAGAACCAAAACCGCATCTCTTTTACCACGGGAGGAATCAAATTGTTTACAAACTCAGGACATTAAAGCAAGTAAATGATTAAGGGTTCTCACAGCAATTTTTGCCTCCTCCAAGGAGTTTGACAGGACAGAGATATTACATTCCTGCTGGTTTTATGCTAATTGGATACAGGTCAGACCTCTGCCTGCCCAACACTCCTTTTTATTTGGGGCACATGTAAACAGTGACTTTCCAGTGCTCCTACCATAAGCTAGTGCTGAAAATGAAATGATGTTCCCATTTTCTGTTCACTGTTATACAGCTCCTCCAGACTCTTACTTGACTCTTACAGAAATACCTTCTATGACTAAAGGTGTCAGCAGTCAGCTGAAATTCCTTTGTACTTCAGCCAGCAGCCAGGCAGCACAGCCCTAGAAAACTCTGCTCCCCTGCCTCTCCTTTCACTGCTTCATTGTTGTTGCCCTTTATCTAACCAACAAGTTCTTACTGTTTCATCACTGCCTTGCAAGGTCTGTGCTCCTGGAGTGATCATCAGTATTCATGGGATTTGTCAACACCATGATTTTATTGATGCATTGAGCACATTGAACGCTTTCTGTGGAATTCCCAGCTCCTGTGTCACTGTCATCTGGTAGAATCTCAGCTTTTATGAAAGAAAGTACTCTTGTCATGGTCACAAAGAAAAGCTGGAACACAAGGTCCTGGTGCACTCTGTAAAATCATAAAGCTGTGGGCAGAGGAACCTTAAAAAGAATGGAAAATATTGCAGTTCTCATTTCAGTGTTTACAGCATGGCTTTGGGATTTGGGGTTGGAAGTGAAGTGAATGTTATCCACAACCCCTGCAGTGAGCAATTGTTAGCATGGGGTTGGATTGTCTGCAGCTCCCACAGAAAAATCGTGTACCAGGAGGAGGCAGCAGAAAAGTCTGACAAAAGCTTCTTATAATGGATTTAGCCTCCTGGAGGAGTAGAGTGGATTCTGCAACCTGGCAGGAGCAGAAGGTACCCAGTGCTGTGAACATGCAGACTCAAGTGAATGGTGCTGGCTGCCTGCCTGGGGTCTGCACTGCTTTCAGCCAAAACTTTTGCCTGCTTGGTGTGGAAATTGGTGACTTCTGACCTGCAATTCAAACCTGGCTTCTGCCCTGAACAGCCTGCAAACAGCCCATGCACCAGCCTCCCACAGCTTGTCCAGAACCTGCACTGCTTCAGATTCAGATGAGACACCTCCCTTAGCAGTGATCCAGCTCTGCTGCCTTCCCTGCCATGTTTGGATTGATCATCAAACCAGGTGTCCATTCCACACAGTCAGTGATCTATAGAACAAACTGTTGGAATCATCAGACATTGACCTATTCAGAGGAAGACAGTGAAACAAACTGCTATTTCAGGATGTCTTGTGGCCTTTTCATTGGAAAACCTTAATAAAAAATGCTTATGTTGCACAGGAAATCTGGTTAGTCTCCATGAAAGAACCTCTCAATTGTTAATCTCATTTCTGCCAGAGACTAAAATTTGGCTGCCGTGATCATTGTCAGCCTGTTGATCTAATATTCGTAATCATATCCGTAATTACACAGCCAATCACTTTTTAACGGGCAGTAGGACCTCAGAAAAATGCATCTGGATGGGCTAGCAAATCCACCCACTCTGGAGATTCCTGCTTCTAGCTTGTCTTGCTTATAATATTGAAGAGTTTGAAAACTTCCACTGAAGTCCACACAAGCCATGATTGATATTGTTCCCCTTCACTGTACAAATGCATCATTTGTGTACCGTTTGTTTTGATTCCGTTTATCTTGTTGGAATACAGCAAATAACCCAGTCATGAGGTGAAAGACAGATCAGCTGCTCCAAATATCTAAGGGAGACACAGACTGAAGTTAGTTAATAAGAAGAGAGACATTCTTCTTACGAGGCAATGAGTCAGATTCTTTTTTTAATTTCCTTATATCCTATAGATAGCATTTTGATTTCCTTATATCTTAAAGACAGCATATTCATGGCTTGGCATGTAGCATAAGTGAAAATACCATGACTATACATGCTACAGATTTTTCTGTCTGAAGAACAGATATTTAAAACTGAGACTTTACTAAACTATCATAATTACAGTACCATGCCTGCTTCTCGTCTGCCTCACTGTGGTTCATACTAGAACAGGGGAGTTTGTAGTTACTATAGAGATAAAGGCCATAAATTTAGATTCTCAAATGACCAAATGTCAAATTGGACGTCAGAAATCCACCAAAATCCTCTGGAATTGCATAGTTGTGAATTCCTTCTTGTCACCTCTTGGAAATCATGACTTTCACTTGACTGTGGGAAATGCCTAGTAAAAGTCAGAACCTCCAAAACAAGATTCAGAGTGTTGGGCTGTGTTTAAGACATGTTGTGTAGTATCTGCTATAGAAGAAGTTTTGCATCTTTAAAGAATAAACCAGGAGCAAAATAAATGGAATTTTCACTTTCCTTAATCACAGCTGATTCCTGAGACTTATCAGCTTTCTGGGAACACACCACTGCCGTCTAGATTTCAGAGGAGTGCCCTACTTTTCTTGTAAAATCACTTTCTAGATAATATGGTTTGCATTTGCCCAAACTGTGGCATGGGGATTTCACCCTTGCTGGGATACTCACTTTCAAAGCCTCAGTTGTTTCTCCGCAGGAATAGTGCTTATGTTAAGCAAAAAAGAAATAATGTCTCATTATCAAGAAAATGTAAAAAAGAGAAAAAAAAGAATGTTATTTGTCACTCATATTGTAGAAAAGGAGACTATTTCATGTCTTTGCAAAGTCTTCCCCCCAGAGCAGAGAGGAGGTGGACTAAGAGTGGAAGTCAAAATAATGGGAGAGGGGTCTTGGCTACCTTCCAGGGAAACAGAGTGGGAGTTCCCATTGAATTGCAATTACACCAACTTGGAAATGCTTCCACTTTACCATGTAGTAACTGTGCTCCAGTCTGAATAGCCAAAAGCCTGAACTTCAAAGCTTAAGCAGAAGACAGAAAATGAAGCATAAAAATGTTGACAGTGTTGCTAAGGAACCAATAGCAAATGTGGTATGTTCCCCTTGATTGCTTTCTGTAACCCACAGCTGCCATCGAGGCTCTGCAGAGCTGCTGCAAGGCCAGGGCCAACTCCACCCAGCTGGCCAGTGCTGAGACAGGGGGCTGGAGGGACAGTGCCTTGAGGGTGCTTACCAGCTTTATGTAAATAAAATAACATATCCCTTGTTTGTCACTCCATCTTTGACAGTCTTGTGCACTTTTGGCACCACATAAGAACCTGAAGTGGTGTTTGGGGTCAGTCAGAGCTGAGGGACCACATGAGCCAGCAACGAAGAGAGATTTGCATGTTCAGAGGGCACTTCCTAAGGAAACTCCACAGTCCTTATGTGAATAGCTGAACTCAGGGTTTTTTTCAGGGAGTTTACAGAGCCACAGGTAACACAGTTGCCCAAAATAACAATGCAGGACCAATAAATGGTTTCCAACAGCCACCTAAATGCAGAAAAGGGGGAGAACGCTGTGACTGTGTGATGCAAAATGCAGTGTTCACCACTGTTGGATGCAGAACTGAATTTATTTTATTGCAACAGTGCTACTTTCAGTCTCAATTAAATGCACCCAATAGACCCATTTTCAAGTGTTATTCATACTGTATGACAAATTCTTCATTTACAAAAGGAGCATCCTGAGATAAAAATTAGTAATTCTTTTTAACAACAACAAAAAAATTCCCAAGAAAGCAGGTTTCAAGAGAAGGAAATGATGTGCCACATACTACTAGGAAGCAGACAGTCCAAACACTTCACACTATAACCATTGATAAAATGTTTTGGGTTATAAGTGATCTTAAAAATCATCTAGTTTCACCCCCCTGCTGTGCACAGGGATGCCATTCACTACATCAAGTTGCTTAGGGCCTCATCCAACCTGGCCTTGGACAGAGTATTAAGTATATTATCCTGATAAGTGTAACATTTGAGTGATATGAAGGAAACCAATACAGAGAGCTGTATTTACAGCAGGGAATACAGACAATTTAATCAGCTATAAACATATATCTGAAAGCCTTTGCCAGGGCTAACTTAATGTGAGACTGGGGAAAGAAATCTGTGTCAGGGAGGGACAAAGTTTCTTTAACAGACATGTTTGTAGAAGATAAAATACAGCTTCAGAGCCACAGCACCTGCACAGCTCCAATGCTTTTCCAGACAAAATTAGTATCTCCAAATACTCTGGAATTCATCACCCTGCCAATTATTAGAAAAGCCCATATGAAACGAGATCCAAAGCAAACAGGGATCCCCGCATTTCTCATTTGTCACTCCATCTTCCAGTACCACACACATTAGACTGAATTCAGGGCCTTCTCCAGATGTTTTGGATGGACAAGCATAGCCTCTACAGTACATGCTGACATGTCCATGAAGGGGCTGTGGCTCTTACTTTCAATAAGAGTATATTTTCTGTGAAAAAGCAAAAGAGGACAAAAAAACCTTCCTCAGCAGCTAAAGGAGTCATCTGTAGAAACTGCTTCTTGAGGATGACTGACTTGACTAACTCAACAGATTCAATTTGCATTATTAACAATAAACATAATTACATAGATATATCAACAATACTTCCAGATAGTGCTGCAATTACAGGCTGATTGAACAGACTGTGCATCATGAAATCAAAACCACAATTACTCAACAGAGAATGTGAACATGGTGAGACACTTGTGCAGTATTAGATTACAGTGCTGCAGGAAATGACAGAGGAGCCATTACATTTTAGTCAACAGATTAATGCAGAACCAGTACTTCAGGGAGGAGCGATTAAAGCCAACATAGCTTCAGTTCCAGTGGCAAGGTGGTGAAGCTTGTGGATCCTAGGTTACCAGGGCCTTGTTTTGCTGATGTCTCACACAATTACTTCCCATTCCCCTACACTAATGATAGCTCTCTCCCTTCTTTCCAATTTCCACTGCCTTTAATAGAAGTGCATTCAGCCACTTATGCTTTTCATTGTTAGAGTCAGCCTTTCTTTCTATCCACCTCGGTGGGCTTTGGGACTGTCCCTAAATGCTTTCTGACTTAAAGACTCTCCTCCAGACTCCTGTCTTTATTGAAGGCTTTGCTGGTCTATTTGTGTGGATGGCTCTGCCTCTGGCCTCTCTCTGCACTGTGAGGAGAAGACCTGGAGCAGGCATAATGACTTTCCTGGGTTTTGCAAAGCAGGAACACTTGCAGCATTAGATGAGTAATTACAACAACTCTGCCCTTTCATGATGGAAAACATACAGATCATTAGCAGTTAATAAAACAATGGAGCACACAGATTTGGCAAACATTTATTACTGTCTAGGAATTTCAGACTCACAGCCTAAGTAGTAGCCAGTATAATATTTAGAAAGCATTTGTGTCTTTAGAAATACTGCTTTCTCAGAAATGAAAGGAAAAGCCTGTTTCTTTTTCTTCTCTTTACATAAAAATTATTTCACTATCTTTTCATAATTTGATTGAGTCCTGCAAAGTGAATCCAACTAATTTATGTGAATATTGATGTAATTACTGAAGAAATGTTCAGTTTGTTAAAACCCTCCTCAGCTATTAGTGTATCAGTGGGTTGACTCTGATGACCACTGCATGATGGGATCTTTTCAACATCAGCAATCATTAATTAGCCAGGTGAAGAACTCTCTATTCCATTTAGAGGATAACTCCATATTTGATCACTTATCTTTTTCTCTTTGCCCCAAATGTAGTAAGTTTCTTATCCCATAGTTTTTTGTTCCAGCTTTCCTAAAGCTACCAAAAACTACAGAATTTTAACCAGCTAATATGTTAGACTTCACAAAAAAATCAGTTTCTTATTACATTTTCCTGCCACACAACAAGGAAGCAACATAGCAACATCATTCTGGTGCTCACTGCTGAAGTACCACAGGATCTTCTCTTACCAAAATACGAGGCCCAAGAAGCCACACTACCTGGTATTTGCTAACCTCTGCACAGTGAGAAAGGGAGAAAGGTATATTCTTCTTACACTCACTTTCCATTGGGTTTAGGATTCCACTTTGCTCTGGCTCTGCTCTCACTCCTTGAAATCCTTTGGGCCAAACTTTGCCATCACTTATGGGAATGTATTTGCCACCAGGTGGGCGAGGTGTCTCTGATACTTCTCACACTAAGGGAGAAATAATTTCTCTTCAGCTGTTGGATGGTAAGACTGAGGCAGTCTCCTTCAGCTACCAGCCTGCCTGCAAGACTATGAGGCCTAACTTGGGGGAATTGTATGTTGCTCTGAGACTTCCAAATGAGATCATATAAAGACATAGGATATTATAAACATAATTTTAAATAAAATTACTTCTTCTGCAACATTATGAAAATATGTATGAAACAATCTTCAAGGTGTCAGAGTCTGCTACAGCATGGAAAGATTCCCAAGAGTTTTATTACCGAAAATTTTGAAAGCATTCATGCGCTTCAGATATTTTGAATTCTGCTTGTCCAGTTCTAAATAATTCCTGCTCCAAGAACTCTGCTTTTCATTGGTAATCAGACCACAACAACCACACATTATCAGTGGGAATTGATATGCAGATGAGTCAGTAGCCAGAAACTCAGGTGAGCTATCCAAATTAATAGATACTGCAAAAAAATTAAACATATTAGTTGTGGCACTAATCAACACCTACCACAGCCAGAAGGCAAACAGGATGGGACAGAGACTTCATGATGTGCCAGCACACCTCAGCCCCTAGAACAGAAAAGGGAACTAAAAATTATGCCAGCCTGTTTATGCTGTAGTAAAGCACAGTGGGATTAATACAGCTCTGAGAGTGAACACTTGCTGTACTGCTCAGCTGTCTCCTTAGTAATTATTTAGCTAAGAAACAAACATATATTTCCATTTCCTTATCATTCTTGCTGTTCAGCAGTTGGTAGTTTTTCTTCATTTCCTGATCTCCCTCTCTCAAATACACACATTTTAGTGCAATCCCTTCCTTCAGCTGTAACAGTATGTCAAAATGAACTCTGCCCTTTGCAGATAGAAATTTTTTTTTCTACTCTATTCAATTTGGCATCATTTGCCCTTCAAATAAATCTTTGATATATTAAATTTGGTCCTTTTGGCTACAGAACCAAAACCAGATTTGCTCAACTTTATTTAAGGTAGTTGTTAATCTGGAAAATGGACAAACATGTCACTTCCTCACAAAGCTAATTACGAATATCTGGTTGGACATTTTGACATTTTTCTTTGCAAAGTGTTTGGGGGTTGTTTTTTTTAGACTATGGCAAGGGTTGGTTACAATTCATTTCCTTATTCAAAGAAAGCTTGAGAAAAAACTTCATTGTCAACTAATTCTACTTGCTTTTTAAACTAAAAACATATATTGCCTTTCCATGTGGATGAAAAAAACTTAATTCTGGTTTCAAAGAAAATGTTACAGTATACTCCAAGTTTAATTAATAAATCTCTTAAACTAGTTATGGTTAAAATTGAGTGCATCAGCTATTTTAAAGAATGGCCTCAGCAACCTTTCCCTTTCATATATGATCTTATTCTAACCAATATGTATAATCAAAGCTTCACAGCAAGTTTGTGGCTAATGCTGTCAAGACAATTAGTTTTTAGTATACCTAAATGTTGCTTTAATGTGGTTGCTGCCAAGAAATAAAATTTTACAACAGCAAACTATGCATAATTATGTTTAGGAATATAATAAATGCCAACTCAGATTGTGTAAATGGAGGACAGCATATCCAAGAATATGAAGTTCATCCAGATTATTTCTAGCCATGCAGAAAATGTAGTTTTCAAATTGTTTAGGAAGTAAGAATGTAAGGACTCCTCCTCTACTTCAGCATCCCCTTTCCAATGCACAGTAGAATCTGTGCACTTTGGAAATTGCTTCAATTGGAGTAGCTGAAGATTCTCACTGGAGTATTTGGTATCACCAATGGTGGGAACATGCATTGCTGTTTCAGAGGGATAAGCTCGTGGAGCAGCCCTTCTACTCTGCTGCAGCTGCTTGGTGCTAATCCACAGCCATGAGGCTGCACTAAAGATGGGCATCTGTCTGGGCTCTCCAGAGAAACAAGGAATTAGCAAGGTGCCTTCATTTCCTTTTCTTCCCTTCCCTTGGCAGCCTGGCCAGCACAGGGAAACAGAGGCAGGGCGAGAGCTCTTTGTGCCTGGGGACACAGCAGAGCCACTGCAGAGGTGCTGGAGCTGCTCTCATCCACACTGGGAGCCAGGCACAGAACATCAGGAGGGCAAAGGACCACAGCCCTTCCCAGCTGAGAAACACAGCACCGTGCCAAGGAAGACTGGAGAACTTGTGACTGATGGCTCGAGTCAGGAAACATCAGGTGAATCTTTTCTAAGGGAATGTCATCCCCAATAACTCACATCAAAGGGGTTTCAGCTGAGAGCCATTGATGGAGCTAGGGCTGAAGCTTGTTGGCTTCCACTCCTGGAAATGAGCTGGCTCAAATGTACAGTAGAGACTTCAGGAAAAACAGTGGAGGTGAAGGTGACATTCCTATTTTTAAAACCATTTTAAAAACCATATTTGGTGATGGGAGAAGGAGGAAGCAATCATGTTGCCTGATATCAGGCACTTATTTGAGCACCTTAATTTTAAAAGTCATGTCCATAGTCCCATGGATGGACAATATAAAGTAAAAGACTTTCAGAAGGTGAGAAGCCTTATTTTGAGTTTGGAAGAGAACCTCTGCTGAATTGTTTCTGTGAGGAACCCATAAGGATTACTATTCTGCTCACAATTATCCTTCACATTGTTACTAATTAGTAGGTGGTAGGAATACCTTCCACCTCTGAACTGTTTGAATAATTTGTAAGCATCAGAGAAGCTTAATGGTTAATTTGCTACTTTGACACATGCACTTTTTTCTTTTCTAAAAGAAAAAAAAAATCCAAATGGTCCTTAAACCCTTGCAATTTTATTCATTGATTGAAGTTAATGTAAGTTTAACGCCCATTTATGAAAAGAAGGTGTCCAAATTGCAGCTTTTGAAATTGAAACCCACTATATGTAGCTGCAATAGCAAGATTAGTATTTTTCCAGTCTGTGGGTTTATTTCATTTTATGCAAACATAAAAAGCTCTAGGCAGCTAGACATATACTAAGAAAGACAAATTAACATCAACAACATAAGCAATCCTCATAATTTCCTGTATGTGCAAAGGGAAAATAAACCTCTCTGCTATTTATTAATCCCAAGCCCAATATCCCCCAGCCCTCAGCTGCCCTCTCCCTCCTCAAAGGCCTGGGAACAGAGCTGAGGGCTTTAGAGTATGTCTAAAAGATCAGCAGTAAGCTTACTGCAGAATAAAGAAGAGGGGCACTAACTAAAAACAAAGCACAAAAAAATCCATCCTCTCTGAACAAGTCTCAGTATTTTTTGATATGAAGAGGTTTTTGATGCCCCTAAGGCTATGTTCATCTTTAACAAACAAGGACTGTGTGTTCCTTCCTGTTACCCTGGCTCACTCTTTTGGGTTTGTTTGTTTTTTTCTAGTAAGCATAACCCTAGAAATCAGGGGCTCTTGAATAATTTTTATTTTTTATACAATATTTATTGTTTAAAGTTCCTAATTTGACATTATCTGTACTCTGCAGCCAAACTAAAATTCAGGATGTGTAAAGTTAGGGCAAGCAGCCAGGTTACAGAACCACATTTGTATTTTGCTTCCAGTTTGCCAGCACTATTCACCCCAAGAACTGAAAGCCATTAACCAGATCACCCCAAACACAGTGTTCACCTCCTGCAGTTCATGTTTTCTGTCACAGCTGTTCCATAGTATGTCTTTAAGTGAATGAGGTGGGAGACAATCTTGCCAATAACCTTTTACACTTGTTCCCATATATAGTTTCCTAATATTTATTAATAGTAAAAAACCAGATAGGTGTTACAAATTTGTCTTGTCTGCTTATAAATGGAAAGTTTTTACACTCATCCTACACCCCTACCATTTAGATCAGTTTATGCCATAATCCTCACAGTTAAAATGTCTGCAAAGCTACATGGCACTAAAATCAGGCTTTCTAAAGAAAAAAGTGATAAAAATTCTCAATCGTAACCAGAACTACCAATTACAGGTATAATTTAGAATAAATATGGGTATATCTGAGTCTAAAGGGAGGTTAAAGGGAGTAAGAATTGTGTGAGGGAAAGAATGTTCTAGCATCTTTACACTATAAGGTTAAAAGAAATACAGATGCAATCCTGTAAGACTGTAAACTCCAAAAAGTGAATGTTATTAAAGCAAAGAACACCTGTTATGTTTAATTTTGTTTCAATGCCCTTAAAAGTTACAGAACAGCTGATACTGTAACAAAAAGGCAGCTAATTCAAAAAACAATAAAAACAATAGAAAAGTCAAATTAAATCCACAGTGCACAACAGTAACCCTTGTGAGCGAATGGAACCAAACCAAAGTAAATTATCAAAACCTCACACCTTTCTACACAACTTAGCCAATGACATTAATAATTAATAAAGTTCCCTACTCAGACAGGAATTCTAGAGAAAGTGTGAAAGAAAAAAACAACATCAAAGCAAAGCATCCTACTGTCTGCTGCAAACCAAAGCCTCTTTTCGCAAATGCTCTGATCCCTACCCTGAACACTGATGGATGTAAATATGATCTATATGCTGGCTGACTGGGTGAGAGCAGGCTGGCAGTGTTTTCAGGCTATGCCTTCATCTTGGCTGTAACCTCCCTGCTGTCAGTGATGCCCTTCCAGCCCAAGGCAGAGGAGGAACCTGCAGACTCCGGAGGAGCGGAGCTCCGGCCGTGGCGGGCACGGTGTCCCGGAGCTGCCGCCTGCAGACTCCAGAGGAGCAGAGCTCCGGCCGTGGTGGGCACGGTGTCACGGAGCTGCTGCCTGCAGACTCCGGAGGAGCGGAGCTCCGGCCGTGGCGGGCACGGTGTCCCGGAGCTGGCGCCGCCGGTGCCGTGGAGCGGGGTGGAACCGGCGGGACCCGACCCTGCCTCGGCTCCATCGGGCTCGAGTCCAGGCCGAGCTGTGCCCTCGGGAACGTCAGAAGCGGACACTGACAGGTTCTCCTGCATTTCCCCAGGAACACCACAGACCGGTAGAACTCAGTGTGGGTACAAAAGTTATGTTTTTATGAAGGGAGGGATTTCCTGAAAACTTTACCCATGTTCCTAAAGTGCGGCTACAAGAGAAACAATTCTTACAGCACACACAAAAACGTTTTTGTATTGGCTAGCTGATGCAAGAGACGGAAGGAAGGATCAGGTCGAGGAAAAAGCCCCCTGTAGCTTTAAAGGTTTGCCTCTCTTTTTGCCGTGCCTCAGCCGCGCTCCCCTCACAAGCCGCGGGCAAGGGCGCCCCCTGCCGGCCGCTGCGGTGCCACACCCGCGTTTGGCCCCGCGCGCTCGCGTGTCCCTCTCCGCTGCCCGTAGTGACGCGGCCCGGGCGGTGCGGGCGGTGCCGGTGCCGGGCGGTCGCGGCGCGATGGTGAGAGCGGCCCCGGCACCCCGGGCAGGCCCGCGGCACCGAGCGCGGCCTTGGGGGGCAGAGCCGGGTTCTGACTGCAGCGCCGAGCCGGGGCCCCGTGCCCCTTCAGGCTCCGCCGCCGGCGCCCGGCGTTTTGCGGAGTCACCGCCGGTGCCTGCAGGCCGCGGCCCGGCGAGGGGGGAGCGGGGGCGGGGGCGCCGGGCGGGACGCTTCTTTGGTTTTGGACAATAAGTTAAATAAGTTAGCGCTTTGTTTAGACAGGAGAAATCAAATTACGGGATTTCTGTACGTGGACTTGCCCGCAGGCGTCTCGATTCATAGAACTGTACCTATATTATTGTTTTTGTCGTTTGTTTTTTTACCTTTTGTCTAGGGTCAAAGTCAGAGTGGTGGACACGGTCCTGGTGGTAGCAAGAAGGATGACAAGGTAACTTAAAGTAATAAATACCTACAGAATGAACTACGGGTGTGATGCTACAGAGCCTGGCTGCAATAGGCTTCTTAAATTTACTTCTAAAAATTATTGTTGTATTTGGAACTGCATAAAATTATGCTCTTGCTGGGTCTGATGAATGTCTTTTCTGGGTGTACATTGGAGAAAACAAGTGTTGTTCATAAATAAAAAAGGGAGCTTAAGAAAACTGAAATTTTTTCACAGTGACTTGTTTTTCTGAAAAAGAAACAAACTATAAATGTGTCAGGGTTAGGAAACACTAGTTGCCTTCAAGCTGTCACTTAAGGAGCTGTTGTTGGCTTGGAAGTGACATTGCACAATGATCTGCAGTAGGAGTGTTCTTCAGGTTGGGGGACATCAGGGGCCTTCCTGGTCTTCTTTGGAAAAGGAAAGTTCAATGCACATGGCAGGCAGTGACTAGGCTGGGAAGCTGAGTGTGTCTGATTTATTGACTGAAGAGCAGTAGGAAGGTAGAGATTCAATATTTTTCTCATTGTCTCATCTATTAGTTTTGTTTGTGATTTACTTCAGGCTTGAGCCTTCTTTGTCCTGTATTCACTGAAAAATGGCAGAAATTTAAATTAGAGAGATGTAAAATAAGCAGGAGAAAATTTTTTGAACATTCTTAAAAAATAAGAGTAATGTTTCTTTTGGGCTTTTTGCTAGGGATCATAAAGAGAAAGTTTTGTTATGAAGTCCTTCACCTTGAGCCCTTTTTTGGTCTGTGCACTTAACACCTGTGTGTATTGTTTACTTGTTATTATCCCAATTTTTTTTAATTGAATTCTTTTTATGAATAAGGACAAGAAGAAGAAATATGAACCTCCAGTTCCAACCAGAGTGGGGAAAAAGAAAAAGAAGACCAAGGGACCAGATGCTGCCAGCAAACTCCCTCTGGGTAAGCAATCTGCCTCTGTGGAGGTCACTAACACAGTGCCCAATGTAATTGTATTTCTAATTGACATAAAACAGCCCCCCACAGAATAAGATTATTGTTTTGCAAGGTGCAGCCCATGAACTCCAGGTAAGAGAGAGAGAAATTGAACTGAGTGAAAATGCAGGGGAAACACTAAATCTGTTTGTCACCTGGAGTTACAGTGGGACAAGTAAGGTACAAGTTACAGTCAGGAAAATAAAGCAGGATTTCTGGTAATGAATTAGTGGTTAGTTGGTGCCATGTCAAACTTGTTCTAAAATCCTGTGATTCTGCTTTGGTTACAGTGACTCCCCACACACAGTGCAGACTCAAGTTGTTGAAATTGGAGAGAATTAAAGATTACCTCTTAATGGAGGAAGAGTTTATCAGAAATCAAGAACAGATGAAACCTTTGGAAGAAAAACAAGAGGTGAGGTTTGAAGTGTTACTTCTAATGTTACAGTAAATGATCTTAATTAATGTGAGCTGCTTCATATCAGAGCAGTGGAAATAAAGTACCAGCAGTGTTGGTGCAAGTTGATGCAAACATATCAGATTTATCACAATTCCTCATTAATTGGCTAAATTGTTTTAGACCAAGCACAGATCACTACAGGTGAAGCCATGGGGATTTTTTGTTTGTTAATGCTCAAAGTACAGCTCACAGATATCCATCAACAGAGAGAGAAGATTCTAGTTATTCCCATCCATATGAATGGTGTCCATAGGGTAGCTCTAAATTAATAGTGGGTTTTGTTACTGAGCTCTGTCTTTTTGGGGCAGTAGAACAATAGAAAAGACTGGTTCTGCTGTGTTCTGTCTGAATTGTTGAGCCAGTGTTGTACAAGAATGTTTTTGCCTGTGTTGTTCAGTTGTTTCCTGGATTTTTGCTGACAACAGGAGGAAAGGTCCAAGGTGGATGACCTGAGAGGAACACCGATGTCTGTGGGTACCTTGGAGGAGATCATTGATGACAACCATGCCATCGTGTCTACATCAGTGGGATCAGAGCACTATGTCAGTATTCTGTCTTTTGTGGACAAGGACCTGCTAGAGCCAGGCTGCTCTGTTTTGCTAAATCATAAGGTAAGTTGTTTTTATAAAATCAAGTTTCTTACAAGTTCTTATACTGTTTTTATAAGAACTTCTTACAAGTTCTTATACTGTTTTTATTTCTTTTTCTGAAGACCGCAGAAGAGAGAATGCTATTTATTTCACACACCTAAATAAGTGGGCATAGGGATTAGACTTCAGCTTGTATCAAAATGCTGCTTGCCTTCTTTGACAACTCTTAATTCTTGAATTAGGTTCATGCTGTGATAGGAGTCCTGATGGATGACACGGACCCTCTAGTGACTGTGATGAAGGTTGAGAAAGCTCCTCAAGAAACCTATGCTGACATTGGTGGCCTTGACAACCAAATTCAAGAAATCAAGGTATTCAGTTGTACTCATTTACAGTTAACCAGGAGTGTAACTTGTGCTAGGAGTTGAGAAGGGAAGCAGCAGGACTGGCTGCTGTTCCTGTAGTGGTGTCCTTTATCTTTCTGTAGTGTATTTCTTCATTAGATTCCGCTAGGCAGACTTGTGGACCTCAATTTTTTAAGTGAGTCACCAGAATCTGTGTGCACAGGAACCTTTCGCAGTGCTCGGGAACCTGTAAATCCCAGAGCTGGTAAAATCTCTCTAATAGCTTTACTTTGCAACACGTGACGTTTTGGTTGTTGCAAGATGAGAGTTAAATTGTACAAACTGCAGAGACTACTGATGCCATCCAATCTAAACTTAAGGATTTAGTCTTTCAGGACAATTGCTTGTTTTGTTTTTGCATTTGTTTGTTGTTTGGTTGGGGTGTGTTTGGTCAGTCGATTTTTTTCCCTACCAGCAGAACTCTGCTTAAACCTTGCTAAAACTCAGCCTTCCTGTTCTGGCTAGGTGTCTAAAACCACAAATGCTCTTAAAATCGATGGTATTGGGTAACTCTTTATAGAAGGCACCCTTTCATAAAGAGTTCCCTGGCCCCAAGGTCATCCATGGTTGTTTGGGGTCCAGGAGCTCCAGGATTCTAAATGTGGGATGGTGCATTGAGGATGGAGGAGGGGGAATGTTCACTGCTGCTCTACCACACGTCAGGTGGGAACAATAGGAAGAGTTGTGCAGATGGAGTAGTTGTCTGCCTTAGAATTGGAGGCAGCAGAGGGTCATACTGTTTGATGTGTGTCTTGAAATCAGTTAAGTTCTTTTTGTCTTCACTGCTTTCATTATTGCTGTTTTGAAGATCCCTACAGATCTCTGTTGGAGACCACTCAGCCTTATAAAAACATGTTTTTCTTGTGCTTCAGGAGTCTGTGGAGCTTCCTCTCACCCACCCTGAATATTATGAAGAGATGGGTATAAAGCCACCCAAAGGAGTCATTCTGTATGGCCCACCTGGCACAGGTATTTTACAGTCAGTAACATCTGTGCTGAGATAATACAAGTTAAATTATTTACACTTGGTTAGCATTTAAAGCATTGCCAAGTCTGTCACAAATTTCATACAACTCTTTTGTTAGGGCACTGTTTTCTTTCTCTTTTCCTTCTCTGCAAACTAATCACAATGTTTCTTTCTAACTAAAAATAGGCAAAACTTTACTGGCCAAAGCAGTGGCAAACCAAACATCAGCAACGTTCCTGAGAGTGGTGGGCTCCGAGCTGATCCAGAAGTACCTGGGGGATGGCCCCAAGCTGGTGCGGGAGCTGTTCCGCGTGGCCGAGGAGCACGCGCCCTCCATCGTCTTCATCGACGAGATCGATGCCATCGGCACCAAGAGGTGCGGTGCACGGGGAGCGCCAGGGCAGCAACAAACACAGCTTTACAAAAACACTTCTTTTGCAGCTATACTGAGACTCACTTTCTTTGCTCTGCTGCTATTTGCATACACTGTTTTGATGTAAGCTTTGTAGCACTTCAAGTAACTTCGGTGGAAATACAATTTATCACAGCCTTGTCATACTAAATAGACGTGATCAGAGATAACCTCTGTTCTCTTGTTACATGGCAGCATCTCCAGGAGAGAGTGTCAAAACCAGGGACACTGTGTATATGGCATTGCCTAGCTGCAAGTCCATATACAATTACTGGATTCAGTGATCCAATGTTAAAGCAGAATATTTAATATAGAATATATCCTTTTGTTGTTTGCCTCTCGAGTAGGTGGCTAAATGCTTCTGTTCTGAGAGTATTTTACAGAAGGTTACACAGTGTATGTCATGGAGAAGCATTGCTTCTGCCACACTAAACTGTTGTTCAGCCCATATCCAAGCTGTATTACTTTGAAAATTCTGTAGGTTTGTTGGAATGGTCCAGGGCAAATAGTCTGTAAAGTAGTCAGTGTTTTTTAAATAAATAAGAAAGTAAGAAAAATACACATTTATTACAAGGCAAACAACCCAAAGTGCTGTCAGCCCAAAGTGCTAGCTGCTGCCTTATGTATGGATGTATGTGCTTTTAAGAATTAGATTTTTTTCCTTTTTATGTTGATTTTGTTAGGTGGGAAGAAGATATTTCCAAATATATAACAAACATGGAAAAAAATCCCAGATCTCCTTCACTTGATGGCGGTTACCTTCCCCAGCTACCAGAATAGTTCAGTCTCTTTACTTAACCTAGATGTCACAACACGATTCTGGAAATCTATGTTTTGTTTATATGGATAAACATTAAATTTTTATTTAAATCTCTTATGGATGTTTACAAACAAAATAGCCCTCTCCCACCTTTGTGCCAGTTACTTAGTGCTTTTTCCAACTATGTTTTTTTTCTAAAAGGTATGACTCAAATTCAGGGGGTGAGAGAGAGATCCAGCGCACAATGTTGGAGCTGCTGAACCAGCTGGATGGGTTTGACTCTCGGGGAGATGTTAAAGTTATCATGGCTACCAACAGAATAGAAACACTGGACCCAGCTTTAATTAGACCAGGTAAGGGATTTCCCTGCTGTGTATGCTTAAGCCACTTCTCTTGTGAAAGGACTTGTCATAACTGGACAAACACAGGCTGGTAAAAAGACTGCAAACTTGTTCTTATTCACCATCTCATCTATGCTGCTGCATCTGTTGAAATCAGAACCTATTCACAAGCTTCTAAATAGGAGAAAAATCTTTGGAAGTGAAGAAATGTGTTAATTCCTTTATATATACATAAACAGTATGAATATTCTTCCTTTGTATTAAGATGGCACAGCCATTTTAAGTAGTTATTAAGCAAGCTGTGTGCAGCAGCAGCAGCACACCTGCAGCACCTGGGGAAGGCAGGGCAGCACCACCTGTGTTTTGAGGGGTGAGAACCTAGGCTTTACCAGAGACAGCCTGGATCCTGGTGCAGGGAAAGCAGGCTGCTCCTTACTGACCTGGCACACTCCTGCCATTTGAGGGGTGAGTGAGGGAGACATGTTGAGCTTGAGCAGGCACAGGAAGTGTTTTTAAATGGCCACTAAAAATGTACCAAAGCATAGGATGTCTGTGGTGTCTGTTAAGTTGGAAGGTAGAAAACAACACAGAGATGAAAAGAATAAGCTGAAATACCTCCATGGTATGAAGTTGCTGAGGTATGTTTGGCCTGGTTTTGTCATCACTTAACTTTGGACCCCTCAGCTCAAACCCAGTGCTGTTAGAGTACAGAGGAGATAATACTGTGCCAGAATTGAAAGAGATAGTCTGACCTTGCTTTCTACTCCAAGACATGATTCATTGTGACAGGAAGAACCATGGAAGTGCTCAGGTTGGAAAGAACCTTTCAGGTCATTGAGTCCAACCATTAAGGTGTCATGGCCAAGTCCACTACTAAGCCGCATCCCCAAGTCCACTTCTACACCTCTTTTGAGCACCCAGGGATGGTGGCTTCACCCCTTCCTCGGGTAACCTGTTCCAATACTTGACAACCCTTTCCATGAAGGAATTTTTCCTAATATCCAATCTAAACCTCCCCATGTGAACTTTCGGCCATTTTCTCTTGACCTGTTACCTGCATGAAGAGACCAACCCCCACCCAGCTACAGCCTCCTTTCAGGCAGTTGCAGAGGGTGATAAGGTCTCCCCTGAGCCTCCTTTTCTCCAGGCTGAACACCCCCAGATGTTCCTTCAGGTGTTCCTCACAGGACTTGTGCTCCAGACCCTTCACCAGCTCCACTGCCCTCCTCTGGACATGTACCAGTTTAAGTTACTGCCAGTTAAACCCTTCAGGTGTTCTTCCTGCTGTTTCCAACAGCTGCATGCAGAAAACCTAAGGCTGAACTTCTCTTTTGCACAGGACGTATTGACAGGAAAATAGAGTTCCCTCTGCCTGATGAAAAGACGAAGAAACGAATCTTTCAGATTCACACGAGCAGGATGACCTTGGCAGATGATGTGACTTTGGATGAGTTGATTATGGCAAAAGATGATCTCAGTGGTGCAGATATTAAGGTCAGTGCACATCACCATTGTTTATACGTCAAAGCAAAAATCAAATCTCATTTTTGCTGCATCCAAAACCATTGTCACCTGAACTGTTTGCCAGTTTTCTGTGCATACATCACCGAGGGACAGTGGGATGTTTAAAATACCTTTTATGAGTATCAGGTACTCTGCTTTACAAATGGGAAATTATCAAAATTGTAATTGTGAGGTAGCTTGTGCTGGTAGGAGTATGTACCTGTGTTACCTGAATATGAAATTTTAAAGTAGTGAAGTAGAAACTAAAAAGAGAGTGTGGAATCTTGTGCAAGGTATCTTAACAGTACTTAAGATAGTTCCTAAAAATGCTACTTATCCTGTACTGTTGCAAGGCAGATAAAAATGCAACTGTATATTAGGAAGCTTCAGCGATCCTGTCTGCTTTTTTAAAGCAGATAGAGCCCTTGCTACAGTTACCACACTCGTGAACTTAAACCACCATGACACAACTGTGACCTCCCTGCAGAAGGATCACACAGATGGATGTGTAGGTCCTTGCACAGAGAAATTACTGTTGTTACAAAGCTGCCTTTCTGTCAGGGAAGTGTAACTCTTGACTACCTCTGTCCTTTCAGACAGCTCACCTGGCTTTATCCAGCCTGCTTCAGTGCTACAGAACAGTATCAAACTTTAGAACGTAGATCTTGTTAACAGCCTCCCTTCTACAGTTACTGCAGCAGTAGGAAAGATGCCTTTGAGGGTGTGGTTTGAAGGGGTTGCACACTAAGTGTAACTATTCTTGCTTCCTGTGTTGCAGGCAATTTGTACAGAAGCTGGATTGATGGCTTTGAGGGAACGGAGAATGAAAGTAACAAATGAAGATTTCAAAAAGTCTAAAGAGAATGTTCTCTATAAAAAGCAAGAGGGAACCCCTGAGGGGTTGTATCTTTAAGTCATCTTGTCTCTTTGGGAACTATACAGAACTTTCTGTGTTGGTGAGAGTCTTGTGTAAAGCCACACAGCTAGTTTGCATTCATGAACAGGTTAAAAGCTGGTGGGTTGTGGGTTTTCAGTCAGTGTAACTTTTCACTTCCCAATAAAACATTTATTTGAATTGAGCTGTTTTGGTGGCACAGCCCTGCTATTTACATGAAACTGTTGCATTCACTGACTCAAGAAAAAGTGCTGGTGCCCCAAGTGCTTGTCTCAGTGACCCACACCATATGGGGAGGGAGCAATGCAGGTGCTCCAAATCTTAGTCCTCCTTAGGCATAATGGTCTCTTACAACTACTCTAGCCCTGCTGTTGTTCTTGATTACCTTCTTGTATCTTTTTTTAGGGGCTAACTAGGACAAGTGTCACTTTTGAGTAACCTCAGTGTCATCAGTCATTTATACATGAAAATCAATGACAATTATGCAACTGTGAGTTAAGAGTGAGATAAACTTTAAAGGTACCCATCTCTAGCACTTGCAGCTTATAAGGGCAAGATGGATGCTCATTAGTAATCTTACCTTAAACATATAAACATGTTTGGATAGGGTACTTTTAAGATTAGAGTTTATAAATTTGTTTTTCCCAAAAGGGTTTCAGTTCATTAGATAAACATCCAAGGTAGAGAATGTCTTTGAAAAGAGCCAACAATAGGAAGAGGTTGTGCACACTCCTAAGGCACCAGCCCCAGTGCTGGAGGTGCAGGGTCTGGCATGCAGCAGATGTGCACAGATAAATTTTACTACATGTGCCAGGCTTGGTGTTCTACAGCATAACCTTGATTTCTTCCCCCTGGACAATTCTGTTGCCTCCAGCTCCATTCCCATGGGGCCAGGTGTCCATTGGCTCCATTGTAGCCATGCAGGTACTACTTACCAAGTGTCCTGTGTAGTACTCTTCTGCGAAGGCCTTGTTAAGTTCTCAGGAATTCATTTCCAAATGTTGTACATGTGATCTTTAAGGTTTATATAAAAGTTCCACATGCAAACCAGTTTTGCATTGTGTGCAGTCTTTGTTCTGGGAACTTTCTGTGGGAGCAAATGCAGGCCAGTAACAGACAGTGGAGAGTTACACCCAGAGCAATGCCTTTCCTCACTGCCAGTGCTCCAACAACAATGGCAGCAGCAGGGCCAAGAGATTTTATTCTTCTCTGTAAAAATTATGTGGCTCATTGTTAAAAATGAACTCTACAGATGAATGGAATTCTTTATTTAATCTAGATGACAGAAATCCTGAAATAGAATTGTTTTTCATCTGAAGCTAGAAAAACAAATTTTATTACCCATTCTTATAAATCTTAGGAGATCTGTCTCCTTGGTAAGGTCACAAAAAGCTAGGGGTTTTTTAGCACTTTCTAATCATGGCACTTGATCTCACTGTTGCTTGAGGGGCTGAAGAGATGTATGACATGCATGGCAAGCAAGGCACTTTGATTAGGGACATGGCTGTTATTGCTGCCTCAAAGCAACAGCCACAAAGAGATGGGTTCAGCTCCCTGAAGAACAGCTGCATTGCATTAAATGAACCCAAGGACTCTGTTCTGGTACCTTGTCTGCCACCCCAGGAACTGAAAAACACACGTTTGAAAATTCAGCTCTTAGCTTTTGCAGCAGAATTTAACTGCTGCCTCTTTTGCCAGAGTTTCTGAACTTGACAATACAAAAGTAATAAATATCAGGAGAAAGTGAACAGCAAGTATATTCCTCACAAGGACAGGAAAGCTACTGGGGACTGAATTAAAAGGCAGGACCTGCTCCAGGAGGCCTCTGACCATCAAAAGGAAGGAAGCAGCCCAAATGCTGCTTTGGGAGAAACTGCAAAGGAAAGGACTTGGGACAGGATGCATGGAAGAACAGAAGAGTGATGGATACAGAAGTCATTGCTGCCATCACTGGAAGTTTTCAAATGTGCCTGCAGCCAGAGCTTGTTCATCTCATCCAGGCTCCCTGTGCTACAGAAGGTTGGACCAGATAATCTTTCAAGGTCCCTCTCAACCTGGGTTCCTCTGTGACTAAGCAGGAGCACAATCAAGCTTCTCTCCCTCCCCATGGCCCTTTCAGGGCTTTAGAGGAAATGGCATTCTGCTGTGATGGCAAAGCATTAACAAACACAGGCATAATTTGTCCTGTTACTGTGCAGGGTACAGAGTAACTTTACCTCCAATTCAGGAGCTCTGTCATTTTTGTAGAAAGTAAAGATTTAAAAAATAAACTGTATTTTTCACAAAGACTAATTGATTACAGCAAAACCAGCATCACTTGCAACTACATCAATACTATAAGGCTCTTCAGAAGTGCTGAAATGCCATTTAAAATTATACATATTCCCTGCAATATTTAAAATAATTTTAGAAAGGAATAAATGAAATGCAGCCTGGACTAAAGTGTATTCTATCTTGTACTGTGGTGGCAAACCCAAGCTAGAAGTTGTGTGGCTTGGTTCAGACACAGTTTCATGTGCAATAGGATCTCACCAGCTGGATGGTCCCAGTTGCTTTAGTGCTGCTAGTGACAATTCGTTATCTCATGAAAACTGTCTGAAGCAGTTGAGGGTATTCTGTGGCTGCAGGTACACTTGTTTCAGATGAAAATCCAGTTTCTGAGTCCTTGGGTCTCAAGAGCAGGGATGCTAAACAATCCTTTCCATGTTTCAGCATGTTCTGTTTTACAAAATAAATTTATAACATAACTGTATCTGTAAATTGTTACTATATTTCATACTATTTCTCTAGGAGCTTGCTAAAAGCCTCATGGACTAGAAGCTCCTTTTAAAATCATCATAGAAGACTATGCCTTCTTGATGAGAATCAAATACAGATCAAACCTCTACTTCTCTTACAACAACTGCCTGGACTTGAGTCAAAGCCAGTAATTAATTACAAAAATTTGTTTAGAAGTGAGCTGCTTAGAGATGCATTATGGACACATTTTCATTTTTAATACACTCAGTTCTATTTTTAATACCTAAGAAACAAGTTACTTTTGAATTTTCAAATATTCAGGTATATTTTTCAGAAAGATTTACATTTAAATGGTCATCTGTCAAAACATATCAAAATAGGTGCCTGCTCAAACAAAAATTTAGCTTTTACAGTATATGTACAGATGTAATGGCTGTTTGACTTGGCAGCTGCATATGCACAGCCACACCATGCTGAAGGAAATTACTGAAGTCTGCCAACTGGAGGACAGTGGAGCATCCATTTGGCAGATGTTTATTTCCTGTGCTGCTCATCAAGCCATAGTTGGCATGTACTGAACCTCTACTGAGCCCTGGGGAATGTAATTTTAAACAATAGAGGAAGAAATGCAGGCAACTTCCAACAGGAGGCTATTTAAAGAGCCTGTCCTTCTGCAGGAGCCAGCAATGCTGCAGAGAAATGGATCCATTATTGTGGGCAAAATGCAATTCTTGATTCCAGAAGACTTGCAGGTAGTAGAACTCCATTTTGATAGGAATTTATATAAAATATTTAACAACAAAAAAATGCCAAGTACATAGTACCCAAGTCCCAACAGAGTTCCTGTATGAAAATGGATCTAGTTATTAGCTTTGGAAGCAGCTTCTGTACTTCTGTAGCTTTTAAATCTCCAGTAGTAGATCCAGCTCTTCCATAGGCACCCGCACTCTCAATTCCTTCTCAGTCATTAGATCAAGTGTCTCCTGCAGATCCTCAGGGAAATACTCGACTGCATCCATGTAGAGCACCTGGAAAGACAGCGAGAACATTTTCTGTGCTACCTTTCTAGCAAGAAACACAGTATAAAGTGAGTAGACAGCAACAACTCTGTAGCAAGAACATAAGAAATAGCATGTATTATTTAAGGTAATAGGAACACAATTAGCACTCCTTCAGTGACAGCCAAGTAGATGTTTAATCAAGTCTTCTCAAACTTGTACTGAGAAACTTTATTCAAAAAGATAAAATGGAGGTCAAGACACTGGAGCATTTGCAGCAAATACAGACATTACCTGAGGAGTTGCAGGTTCTCTCAATAATTTTTATGTATTATTACATAAATAAATTTTTATTTAGCTATGTATTTCTGATACTCCCATGCTCATGATAAAAGTCTGAAAGACTCAATCATTTCTACATCACAAAGGATTTCTTACTGCCATGCCTCAATGCAACACCTTTCTGTCCTGAACACAAACTGCAGTGACTATTGATCATGTTTCCATTGAAGATACATCTCTTATTTGCAGAAAATCCTAACATTACATCCTCAGAAACCTCTTCTTTCGTTTGCATATAAATTCTTACAACAACTACTAAAGCTAAACTTTTTTTCAAATACAGAACTTCAAAAATTAAAGTATGATGACAAGTTTACCTGTTTTCTGTGCTTACCTTTGCCCAAGGACAGTTCTGAAGAGCTTTATAAAATAATCCTTTACTTTTTTCTTTTTTTCCTAGTGAAGCCTGTGTGATAAAAAGACATTCATACTTCAGTGCAGTAATAGCTGAAATACTGAAACAATTACTTCTGAGACAAAGAAATGATTGCTGAAAAGCTCAGTGTTCTTCTGTTGAGAAATCATTTTTATTCTACATTGTAGTAGCTATGTATTTTATCAGGTTACACTCTTCAGATGTCTTACAGGAGTTTCAAGGCTTTACTTGTAAGATAAGGAAGAGAACAAGGACTCCCAGCTATTCTAAGGAACCTGGACAGACCAAGAGCAGAACTTGGTGCTTTGGCCACTCCTCTTGGTTTGGTGATGCAAACTTGCTGATGGTACAGACTCTCTGATCATGCAGATCATTACTGAAGATGCTAAAGGGCACTGGTGCCAGTATCAATCCCTGGGGGGCAGCACCAGTGGCTGGCCTGCAGTTCCTGCTGCAGACTGAGGCCTTTGAGCCTAGCAGTTCAGGCAGATTCCAGCCCACACCCCTGTCCACTCACCAAACCTATGTTTCATCAGCAAAAACACAGATCTATAGAACTTAGAGTAATATCAAACAATCACAACTTCTTTGATGACTATGTCTGAAAATGTAAATGTTTCTGATTGATTTTGCTTCTCTAAATAATGTTATTCCAAGCTATTACTGTATTTGCCTCCATTTTATTAGCATCTAGTAAATACTCCTAGCTGTTCTTGTGGAAAAGGTATCTTCCATGAATGAAGCACTAGTGATAAAATACATAATGGCTGATCTTTAGCATTTGTGCATACTGGGGTGTCATTATTAGTTTGTAAAGAATAACAGTAATTCAGTTCTACATTCCTACATACAAAGTTGCATAACATATTTACAAGCATGTATTTGTGTAGAAATGGTCACAATTAACAGTCCCACACAAGAGATCTTCTCAAACACAGAACAAGATTTCTTCTTCTCCTGCCTCCTCTCTATTTCACAGCCTTCTGACTGCTGATCCCCCTCTCACAACTTATTACACCAGGGGACATGAACAGAAGAGTAACACTGGGGAATGCAAGTTATTACTTGAGTGTTTTCATCTTCCATATTGTACTTTGGAGAAGCAAGAAAACCAAGATGGCAAAGCTGACTATATGATTTTATTTCTGTACTTCCATGGGGAACTATGGAAGAAACAAACATTATTGCTTTTCAGCATTAAACTGCAATGCCAGTTAATGTAACTTTTATATGCAGCTTTTAAGAATCAAAAGACTGTCAAAATTGAAGGCAAATTACAGAAGCTATAGCTATGTTTTGCCTACCATGCATTTATTTTGCATATGATCTGCACCTCAAGTGTTGAGGGAGCTGGCAGATGTCACTGAGAGGTCACTCTTGACAATCTTTGATTGATCACAGCAACTGGGAGAAGGACCCAAAGACTGAAGAAAGTAAAACATCACTCCTGCTTTCAAGAAGGGGAAGAAGATGTACCCAGTGAACTACAGGCTGGTCAGCCTCACCTTGTACCTTGGGAAGGTGACAGGACAGCTAACTCTGGAAACCATTTCCAGGCATGTGAGTGAGAAGAAAATCAGCAGCTGTGTGAATTCACTGAAAGTCATGACTGAGCAACTCAATAAACTGCCATGATGAAATGCCTGGCCTGGTGGATAAGGGGAGAGCAGTGGACATTGTCAATCTGGACTTCAGGAAGGCCTTTGATACCGTCTCCTGCAAGAGCCTCCTAAGTGAGCAGCTGACAAAAGAATTGGATGCACAGACAGTGAGAAAACTGTCTCCAAGAGGGCCCAGAGGGTGGTGATATGTGGAACAAGTCTGGTTACAGGTCAGTGACTAGCAGTGCCCCTGGTACTATGGGGACAAATCTCATTTAACACCTTTGTTAATGATCTGGCTAATGGTGCAGAGTACACCCTCAGCAAGCCTGCAGACCACACAGAACTGAGAGGAGTGGCTGATCTCCAGAGGGATGGCAATGGGAGGAAGGAATCAGCTGACAGAAACCTCCAAGTTCTACAGGAAGTGCAAATTCCTGCACCCAATTTACACTGGAGTCCACTCCACTGGAAAGCAGCTTGACATCTACTGGTATCTCAGGACATACTTTCTTTTTATCTGTGTAAGATGACAGACACAATGTCTGCATCTATATTAAGACTACACTGTCAGAAGCTATTACTCCTAATCCACATGAATTACCTTCTCCTTAATGTTCCCAACAATAAGGAGCAGTACAAGTCAAATATATCACCCTGCAAATCACAGAGGCATGGCAGCATTTAGTATTCCTTTTTCTAAGCAGTATTCCAGCTGTGTTTATGAGAATTCCAAATATGGCAAAACAAAACAAAACAAATATTTTTCTTCTTACCATGAAGTTCAAATACATTCTCCATAGCAGTGGACAATGGGTACCATTTTCACTCTGAACTGCATGTTCAAACAGAGCTACAATCCGATTTGTTAATCCAGTTTCAGGAATAGTACAATGTATTTCACCAACATCTGCCCTGAAACACAGAGAACAAACAACAGTCCTTTAAACCCAAGCCAAGGGACCACATCTGGGTAAGAAGAGGTAAAGAACAATGCACTGCCTCTGTTCACAGCACCATTTATAGTCAGGTTTTTTTGCAATGTGTGCTATAAACTCAATGTTATAAACCAGATTTTTAGCACTTACTAATGCAATCAACACATTTCTAAATAGGAAAATTGGGAAAAAATATAAATTCAGTATTTTGGTGAAAATTCATGTAGTATGTTCAAAAATAATTTCTCTTTGAAAATAAAAATCCACTATCATATGATCTTAAAACATCTTAGCCTGCCTCCAAGATAATTTATCATTCTAAGCTTGGCAGAGCAGCTCAAAAGAAATTCAAGTCTGGATCAGCACATCTTCTGGTGCCCAGGCAAGTTTGTTCAAATTTACCCATCACTTTTGTAATGCCATACATTGGTCTTTGATCAAGGTCAAAATGACAACTCTGAATTTCAACCATAATTATAACAGTAATTTTCACCCAGAGATTCAAATTCCCTGAGTTCCAGGCAGAACACAAAAGCAGTTTTCACCAAAGCACTGATTTCCTTCAACAGCTGATACAGACTGGCTTACTTTTGATGCTTGAGCTTGACAAAACAGGCTGGAGCACTGATGGCAACATCACTGGTCTGTGCATGTTCTCTCAGCCTGCCAGCTTGCTCCACTCACCAGTAACACCTGGCTCCTAACCTCTCTCTTTTTTTCCTTGTGTCTTTGAAGTAAGTTTCCCCTCATTTTAACCTTTGCCATGAGGGAAAATTATGTAACCTACTCTGCATGAGTCAAACATTTGAAGCCTTGTACCTAACAGTGACTTAAAAACATTCCTGTTTTAACCTTTGTGCCCATTTTTTCATCTGAATTCCATGTGCTTAAGGAGAAATACAACCAGAATATGAAATAGACAGACACAACACAGACATTTTCTAATTTTGTCACAACATCACAAAACATTAGTTTTATGCATGACTGACAGGCCACTTATCTCCCTGTTGCAGTAGCTCAGCTCTGCTCTTGCAAAACCCAACTTGTCCTTTATAAATGCAATCTATAGGAAAGGCTTTGCTAGCAGTGAACAATCTGGAAAGGAACTCAACCTCACTGAGAAAACAGTTCTGAAATTTTCAGTTCCAAGTAACAATAATGAAAACCTATCAGTGTTAGTCTGAAATTAACAGTAAATCAAATCACAATCCTCCTTTACATTTGGTGGCTGTAGAATTCTTATAACAATTTAGGATGACACAGACTAACAGTTCAGGAACGTCACTATCATGTCTGAATGCCTGTTGTCAGCCTACAGCAACCGAAGTGGATACATCATCATTTCCAAGTATTGTGTAATTTCACCATGTGTGAATATTGTGAGCTTACAGCCCTGTAAAACTTCCATGTAACTGTTTCCTAGATATCTGCTGTCATGTGCAGACACAAACAACCAAGCTGTCAATGTCACTGCAGATATTGCAGTAGGCAGCAGTGGAAAGGCAGCTCCAAACATTGAGAAGACAAGAGACTAAGCTCTCAGAATGAACATGTACCTTGCTCCCCATATCTCCTACCCTTTCCTCCTTTCTCAGGAGCAAAAAATCTGAGCCCAGACCACTGTGAATTCACGGAATTTCCAGCCTCTTCTACCTAGTAACAGCCCCACACGAAAACTAAACTCTCAAGGACTCACTATGGAAACAGATCTGCCACAACTGTATTTGTGATTCAGGAGTAAAGTAGGGCAGCCAGCTCAGGCAGGAAGTGCAGCATAGCTCTGTATTATGCTCTTTATTGCTGTAGTACTAAAATGCAGCAGTTTCTAAGCTCACACTGTCTATCTTGGCCATCTAAGCAGGCTTAGTTATTTAAAAATTCTTTAAAGAAATGTGTACCATCCTGATATTAGTAGGAAGTAATCAAACAAACTCAAACACAATCTGGCTCAGGAGAAAGGACATAAGGCTATCACTCAGGGCATTTATTCTGTTCAAGATTCTGCCACTGACTCCCTGTTCAGCCTGGAGCAAAAAACCTCCAGCTACAGCTGCTCTTGCAGCTACAGCTTCTTCACCTGCAAAATGAGAACTGTGATAGCATTTTCTCTCCTCTGCTGAGTGATTAGACAGATTCAAAACAGCATAACTGTAAGAAGCTGCAAGGTGTTACCTTTGGACCTTCTCTGTGAGCTTTTTTCTCATCTGCTCTGCTTGGATTGCAAACAGCCATGGCTCTAAAGAGTTAGTAGACCTTGTGACACTATCAAAAAATCTTCGTGCTTTGCTGGCACAGTGAGACTTCCTTTGGATGTGGATGTATGACCTCCAAAGGGACTGGTTGCTAGGATACCGTTTCAGAGCCTCTGTCAGTGCCTCTCGCAGGGGATTCAAAGGATAAACACTGATTTTCATGTGGAATCTCAGTAAATTTGTATGCAGCAGTGTGACAGCTTCAAGAGCACTGGGAAAATTTAGAATACCAAAATTCTCTCCTGTATTTTCACATTTCTGTGAACCAGAAACTTCAAGTTTTTCTGAAGCCTGCGTATATATTAATACTGCAGCATCAATCCCAAGAGTCAAATACTGAAACAGTGCATAACAACCAACCAGGTTAACCAGCTGATCAGTATCATTGGCCTGATCCTGATCAGAAACTGCTGTTTTACTTAAATATTCTTGCAGTGCATGCTCATATGTTTTACGAGCTTTCAAGACATTGACAGGTGACACTTGTCCACTATAGGGCACATATGGTCCATTTTCAGCCAATTTGGTCAATATATGAACAGCACGAGAGGTGACAGCTCCTTCCAAACTTTCCAGCAGTTCCACTTCCAGCTGAGCATACAGCAGGCTGAGGCTGCAGAGCTGAGCACTCTTCAATCCTCCTGTCCCTGCTGTGCAAAGAGCTGTGTCAAACACCTTCCTGGAATCATCTGTGTTACCAAGCAGCCACTCCAGGTAGGCATAGAGCTTCCAGAGAGAAAGGTTGTTTCGGTTGTCAGGTGCTTTAAGGAAATTCTTGGCCAACTTTTTACTCTTCCTCCCTTGTGCTTTTAGCTTCTTTTTCTTTTTTGCTTGGAGACACTGAATTACCTGCAGGGAAAAATAAACAGGGTATATTTTGAGAGGGATGGAAGCAGAAAGGAGAAAAAAGCCCCTCACAGCAATTTTTTATAATATAATTACAAAATTATATATTATCATATAATAACATTTATGCAAAACTTCAAAAAATAGTTTGCTACAGGTATGCCACTCTTTAACATGTACTAAAGAAAAGGGGGTTTTGGTTTTCTTTTTCTCCCCCCTTGTGCAATCTTAACTGATATTTCCTGATTTGAATACTTAGTCCTGCAAGAAAACTTTTGTCAAGACTTTTTAAAATTCAATATAAACATTATTACAGAAGAAAGCCACACATCACAACATTGATTCTATGCAGACTCCTCATTACCTTAGATATTTCATACTGTAGCCAACAAATGGCCAGGTTAGATTTTTCCTTTCCTGTAAATATCTGGGACAGAACATGGAAGACATTCTGTATGAACTCCTCTCCTTCTTTATAGTGTCCTATCTGATGTCTGCCTCGTGACATCGTATCCATATGACCAATACTGTTGAATCCAGAAAGTGGAAAATCAACAGAAGTCAGTGGTTTATCATCATAAAGCACACTGTCAAAGATGTTATTTTCATCCATGGCAATATAGAGACTGGAAGGAAAGAGTCTGCTTGTACATGGAACTCCCAGGAATTGCAAAAAAGAGTACAGCAGTTGGTGTTGAAGCTTTGGATTAGAAAGACGGATTAAAGATGGTCCAAGATCATCAAATAACACCTAAAAAAATCCAAATTAAAACAAATTCCATTAATTTATGCAATCAAAAGCAGCAAAACTTTACGCAATTAAACAATTTATGCAATTAAAGAACCTTCTGAAATCAATAGCATTCAGAATTACCATTAAATAGTATCAAAATGTCATTCAAATTAAAAATGGACAAGTTAAACAAACAATCTGTTTTTCCAGTCAGTCTGTAAATTTGCTATCAAGAGATTTCTTTGCCTGTGAACAACAAAGACCTCCACAGAAAACTTACAAAATGAAGGTCTGGAAGATTTTATTCATAGGCCTTTTAACACATTCACATTTGAAAATCAATGTCTGACTTGACCTATTTCCCAAGGAATAAAAAATATCCAACTATCTGACTTGAAGGCAATGAAACCTTTGTTTATTTAATGCACATCTCTTCTTAAACACATATTTCTGTGAGATTTCTCCACACAGATGACAGGAATCATGGAACAGCAAAGACAGACTATTTTGCCTGCAGACTTTCTAAAGTTTACCATGAGCCTCCCATGGCTTTCAGAAGTCTCAGCATAAAACCTCAGGCAAATTTTGAATTTCAAAGAAAAAAAATCTTTTTTCCAAACAAAGAAAAATATTATTCTTCTAAAATATCCACAAACATGGCAATGAATTAAAATTGAAGTATAGCTAGTATTATCATCTCCCCTTGTTCTATTTTATCACAGTGACCTGTCTTTCTGGATCTTCACAATCTTCTTCAGTTTCCTTTTTGGTTTTGTCTGGCCTCCAAGGTAACCAGTGCCTTGCCTCCCGGGAATATTCAATATCCAACCAAATATGCCACTTGGGAAGAGTTTTATCTTTTATTTCTTGATCTTCATCTATGTCTTCCTCATCCTCATCATCTAAAATCAAATCAATATATACACACACAAAATTATTAAAGAAAAATTATCCCACCAAATCCAAAGGCCAGGCATGACATACACTTTAACTACTTTAACAATGGAAATAAATATAGTTAATAAAAAAAAACACACAAGACTTAGCTGAGATTTTCCACATCACAGTTCTGGGTTTTGACACCAACTCTGTAATAGGAAGGTAGAAAGCTTCCAAACTTTTAGAAGTTGTGAATCAGTGTCAGCACTCAAACTTTTTCACAGAGGAGAAGAAAAAACACTGACAGGCTGTGGAGCACTTCTATCAACAGCAACTTGCAAGCAACAGCCAAGAGTCAGTCATCCTTTTGTGCAATTTACATTCTTCACTTCATACCTGAGCATAAAATTTCAAGTATGCTCTTATCAATACTAGTTTGGATAAAACATTTTGAGAAAACCACTGAACATGAAAAATGGTATTTTAATATTAAACACTGCAAAAGAAGTTTGGCCATGTTGCTTTATAACAAGTAGTATTTTCAACATTTTAATTAATGTGCAGTTGAAACAACCCACATAGTTACACACACACACTCTAAAGGATGTGCTTAACCACACCCCACTTTTATGATAATCTTTCTGGACTATTGGATACAATTACCCTATTTTTCTTCTGACAGCAATGTATTAATTCTGTGCAGAAACTGATGAGCACCTATAGGCAAAGGGAAAGCTTGTAGAGATGTTTCTTTTTATTGCTGAGGAAAAAAATTGCCCTCAAAATTTGATGGTTGCCTGCATTATAAAAATCAAGCTATTTCTACACCACCTCCAAATTCTTGATCCTGACATCTGCCATCTGAAACACTCCCAATCCCAGTTCTTCTTAAATTTCAGGTAAAACAAACAGGTGGTTGCAAGATTTTTACTCTCTCTATATTTTTGTGATCAAAAATATCCCCTTTAGTCAGCAACTCTATGAAAAAAGACAGCATTTCAACAATCTAATCAAAGTGTGAAGAAACCTGACAGTTTTTAATGAACAAACTCAATTGAAAATTGCACCTGGACTTTAGGGGTTGACACATATGGGGAAACCAGTGGTATATACTGGAGCTGCCCAAGACTGGCAGTGGTCCTCTTCTCTATACTCACTCTTCTCAGTTTGTGAACAAAATGCCTAAAGCCATCAAAAATAAAACTGCTGAACTCAGGGGCCAAGGAAATTCCATCTTAATCCAGGGACAAGGGAGGCACATAATTATCTTTCAGTTCCTTTGTTTACTAAAAGCAGACCCAAACTTGCTTCACCAGAGTTGCTACAGCAGGAGTAGCAAAAGCAAAGACAGTTCATCTTTGGTCAGACACATTCCAGCCTCCTGCTTCCCTGCAAGCTGTATCTGCATGAGAAATAGTCCTTGACATGAAAAGAAGCACTGTAGACCACAAGACAAGGTGAGGCTAAGCAGCAGGGAGTGTTTTCTGCATCCCTGCTCATCCAGAAGCACTCCAGCCAAGTGAAGACACAATTCCTTCATTTCCTGCATCACAACAAGAAAGGAAATGTTTTCCTCCTATCTTAGCTATACCTTTGCTTGAGAAACTAAAGTCTGATTCTGGAAATAGAATCATAAATCTAGGTATCCTTGAAGCAACTGTCATCTAACAATATAATCCCACTTCACCTTAATAATAGGGTGAAAGGGTCTTAAGGGAAGCAGCTTCCTCTCACTTTTGATGGGCGTGACTCTCCACCAGGTACTCACACCTCTGGCTTTTCCAACATGAAGAGAAGGATATGGCATCCTCCTCTAATTCTCACTGTAGGAAGGGCAACAATGCTCCATAAACAATATCATACACAGAACATGCAACACCTGCTATTCCCTGTGAAGTATGATATACATTATCTTGAAATCAGTAAATATTTTTTAAAACTTGTATGCAAAATCATGGCAAGACTCAGATTATATCATTCTAATCAAAATGTTTAGAAGAACACATAGACATACAACTGCACATATTGTGACACACATACCAGGCTTAAGAACAACCCAGCCACCCTTTTCTTGTTGGTGCATCCATGCTTTCCAGCCTCTTGCTCCTTTTTCTCCAATTCGTGGTTCTCCACTATCCCAAAAGGGTTCAAAGAATTCCACCTATTGTTTTTGACAGGACCAACCAAAACAAAACATATAGAGAAATAATTTTTGTTGTACTACAGACATTATCTCTGTCAACTTAGGTTTCTCAGACCCTACAAGCATGTACTGGATACAATTTCTGTATCTGAAGACTGTTAGATACTGCTTAAGATTCAGCAGGCACAACTGAGTACTTCAGTTACAGCTGTGGCACATAAGGACTGTCATCAGCTCTTCTCATGAAAATAAAGATTGTTTTAAAAGGTAACAGGCTTTAAAGAAAGCAAAATACTTTTGTGCCCACAGTCCTTTATAGATCTTTCAAGGATAAAGATCCAAAGTCCCTAAGGTGTGGCTTTCAGAACCCAGAACTCCCCTCCTCCCTAAGTTCTATGGGACCATGAAGAATTTGGCTAATGGAATGATAATTCAATCACACACCTATGGTCAAATCAAAATGTTACAGTTGCACATAAATATGACTAAAGACAGAAGAAAAAGATCCATAAGGACTTTAATCCTTCAGGTTTAAGGATGGCCAAAAAGGTCAGGGCACTTTCCAGTGAATCAGAAGTTCAGGATTCTAGTCCTGGTGACTGTCACTGCCAGTATGCAATCAGTCATCTCTAGATTTATCAATTCCTCCTCTGCTTTGTGTATCCTAAGCTCTAGTGACAATCTCTCACCTATTAAATGCTTCTGCTGCTTACCAACCCTTGGCTTGGACATTGAGATGTGACTGTTAATACAAATATTAACAATAAAATTTACTCCAAGAAAAACCAACATGAGAAAATTCCAGGCTTACAGCAAACTGCCAAATATAATTCTGCTCCTTGTGGATTTATTCTTTGCTGCAAGTGAGAAAGTGAACTGTGAAAACAGTACAGAAACAAGTAATTCCAGACTGAGTCATAACACTTCTGTATCACAGCAGAATGTGTGATCAGCTGTAAATCTGGCATTTTCCTATTTTCAAGAACTGCATTTTCCAACCTAAACATGGTCCTTTTGAATCAAGGTTCCTTTTCATCCTGCTCTAAGATTTTTTAAAAACTACAATTGCAGTTTTTCAAATGACTGGAACTGTAACTACATGTACCTGTACAACTACTCCATTATAGCTATGACTGAACTCTAAATTTTAGCTCTTTAAGAAGACAGCACTGATTTTTAACCTGTAAGATTGCTCTATTTGTGGGTAACAGTACTAATCAAGAGAGCAAGAACGGGAGTCTGAGTTTCTGGGAAGACTGTGAGGGAGTGGCAGCAAATTTAATTTTATCCTCTACAGCAGCCCAGCTGCCTAAATGGCAGCCTCTCTACCACTCATTAAAAAGGAAACAGTTCCTAACAGTTCAGGGGGATGATGCTACTGGCAACTAAATATTAACTTCCTTATTATTAGTGGGGTGCATGTGCAACATGCTCCCGAACAAATGAAGAGAAAAAGTGATTTAGTACTTCAACATTTACCAGTATAAGCTGAACAAAATCTTATGGGTCAAATAAAAGGCACTTGAAAGCACAGAAGTGTTCTTAATGTAGCCATCAAATTAATGGAAACAGGTAACAGAGAACCTAAGAAACTTTGGCAAAAACTGTGTGAACTGAAAGATTTTATGTCCTATCAGCTCTCTCCATCACCAGTAACAAAACAACAGCATTTTGGGGGAAAAGAAGCAGGGCAAGTGCTAGCTAGACACAGACATTGGTCAGCTAGCTACATTTTTTCCATTTTAATTATTAAAAAAGATACTTCTATTATATACAGTAAAAGCAGCCAATTGGCCTGTAGTTCCAGAGTACCCACAAGCATTTTTTTCAATGCAAGCATCACCTTGAAGAACCTCTAAGCAAGCTGTTATCCAAAATATTTCCTTATGGCCTTAAAAAGTCATCAACATTTTTCTGGTACAGCATTTTCTGTAATACATAAAGACACACACCCATTTAAATGGAAATTGCTACCTGTCCCCTTGTTGGCAGATCTTTTACACTGTCAGGTTTAAAGAAGGTGAAGTCAATCAGAGCCTGAAACAAAGACACTGCTTTCTCAGAATGGCCAGCCTGTCTCAGAAAGTGGCACTGCTGAATAAATATAGCTGTAAAGAAAAGAAGATTAAAGTTTAGTATTTCAGATTTTGTTGCAAAGTGTTTTATTACAGCCCACAAATATAAAAATACATACACGACATGCTGTAGAACGTAATTGTTTTGGAACAGTATCAAAATCCAAACTATGAAGGGTAACCAGCACAAATGCATGTCAAAATGGTCACAGTTTAATGACCTTTCCTTTAAGACTGCTCACTTTAAATGTGCCAAAGAGATGACTTTTATTCATGCCATCCATGCACTGTCCCTACTGGTGGGAAGTTGGACACAATGCTCTGCCATTCACTGTACCAACATCTGTCAGTGGGTCACAGCCCTCTCTGAAGATACTGGGTGTTATCACAGTGCACACAGGAGGTGATGACAACAAAAATCCTTTTTGCCTCAGTTTTGCACGAGATATTTACACTGATAATATGTAAGCAATATATAATTTTCATTCCAATTGTCATTTCCTTTTTCTGTATGCAAGACCTGAGTCAGAAATCCAGTATTCTGGTCAATATATTACTGCTTAAAAGTAGGGAAAAGCCCTATCCCTCACTCTTCAACAAATTATTTGTCTAACCACTGCCAGATTCCCACTGCACACTGAACTTCAGTCTCAGCTTAGAAAGGGAAGCAAAGTCCCAGTGTTCCTCTCCATATTTTGGACAAGAGTTGGAGAAGTAACAGGTATTATAAACACCTCCATTATGAGGCAGCTCAAGGACACTTCAGTGATCCTCAATCACTCCAAATGACACTCCAGTCTTAACACAATAAAAGCTGTTTAAATTGCTTTAAATCATAACAGACTTGCAAAAAACCCCAAGCCCATAAAGACTTAATCACTGACAGCTTAGAAAACAGTAAAACAGTTCTTTAAATACTACTGTTCCTTCACTAAACACACTGTCTTTGGAGGGTTTTAAACAATCCAAATATTAGGTGTCTAGATACACACATGTATCAACACAGGTTAGCAGCAACTGCTCTTCATCATCATCATCTTATATTTAGCACATGGGAAATTATTTACTCCTTATATCTGAATTTACATATGTATCAGACACATAAAAACCTGAATTCAGCAGAATATATACACTGGGCATTAAATAAATTTTTTTTTCAGCAAAGTCAATGATTATTCCTGCTGACAAAGACTCTGAGATTTCTGAAGGTATTTAAAAAACAAAAACAATTATTAAGTTTATAATACAGTCTTCCTAAGTATTTTAACTCATTTAGGCACTGTGTCAAACTGATACTGAAAAAATTGTCCTTTCCTACTCTCCCAGCTTCAGAAATGAACTTTGATTGAAAAACTCTGAATGTAGAAAATGCCTCATCAGGATTTGCTGCCAAACTGGTGCCAAAAATAAATTAGTGTAAATTTTTCTGCATTAGAAAAAAAAAGGTATTTGATGAAATGCAAAGATCAGCATTTCGTTGTGGCAAAAACTGAAAAGAGCATGAATACATACTTAATTCAGCCCATGATGCTAAGACAATTCTGCAGCTGAACTGACCTAGAAGATAAGGCTGTTTCTCCCCAACCAGGAGGTATAATTTGAAAAACAGAACTCTGTTTACACAGCAAAAATTAAGAATACTTTATATTAATCTGCTTTATATTAACAGTTCCTAGTAAATTTAAAGCATTATAAATTATTATCTCAAAATTTATGTAAAGGCTGATCTACTATTTTAAATTCAGCTTTACCTTTTCAAAATTTTTCAATACTTAAAAAAAACCACCCACCTATTTCCCAGCAGACAGTACTCCATACTGAACTGAACACTAGATGGCACAGTCCCCCACTATTTAAAATTAGAGCTCTTACACTTTATCCCTAGGAAAGGTCAAAGGTTGAAGATATAAACCTAATGTACATCTACAGTGCTACTCACCTCATAATAAGTTCGTGAAATATTCTGTATATTTATCGTAATGAACAATTTGGTAACCTTCCTAATAAGTACAATATCAATTAAAACTCAGCCCAAGAATTATATAGTTGAATCACAAATGAAGAAATCTCAAATCAAGAAGTCTCCCAGTGAAATTTCTCTAATCCTATAATTTGAATTCTGAAGAGGAAAAATAAAATACTTGAGAATATTCATAAACAAATCACTGTAGGCTTAAGACAGAACAACAAGAAATTACTTGTGGTTCTGTTCCATTCATGAATTTGAATTCATTTTCATTTTTAGCTATCTATGGATATTGCCAGCAAAAAAGTATTTAGAAAAACATCAATCTAGTATTGGTTAACTTGCTAAAGGAACTCTATTAAAAAAATCCTCACAGCAGTTGACAAACTGCTTCATGAGTCATATACCCTCAAATATGTGCAGGAAAACAAAATGAAAGAAAAACCTTCTTGTTTCCAAAACTAGATTCTGAATCAAACCTTTGTCCTGAGTATCATTCATTTTGGTGAGTGTACAAAGTGACTGAAATATTGGAAATCAGAGACAGTAGAAGCAATTAGAAGCTATCAGGCTGTACAATATGCACTGGCCAATAGAGCATTTTTCCTTTGCAGCACTTTTTGCAGTGCTTGATCCAAGATGAGTCAGCCAAAGACCATATGAGATCTGAACACCTGAAACCAATTTGGTAACCCAGCATCTCTATCTGTTAGTCCAGACTGGATATTGCATAACATCATTGCTCCAACAGGAATTACAGGACTGGATAAAAACAAGAGGCTTCTTGGACTATGATGCACATGAAAAAAAAAAGGACTCCTCCATGATACTATCTTAGATTGAAAATTAATTTTAAAATTAAAAAAAAACCAAGTCAAAAATACTCATGGTGACACTAATCTTTTCCCCTCCTCAAAGTATTCACAAATCAATAATCACAATGACACGCCAAGGTAGAGAAGTAAAACTGAAATGGATAAGTTAAGCCATTTAGCTCCAAATAAATTTAAATACCATGCCAGAACTGAGCATGAACTCATTTCTTCCCTGAATCCACTCCAGCATCCTAACTATCTGAATTATTTTCCTTCCAAGGATAATTATATAATAAATTATAAAGTGGTAGATGCATGCATAGGAGAAACACAAAAGGCATGATCACATGGTATTACAGCTTAGAATTCTCCATCTACACACTGGGATTCTCAACAAATTTTCACATCAGACTTGTAATGTTCCTCCTCTTTTCTGGATTAAAGTAATCAATTGTAAAACTTCTGAACAAGAGATAATTCTTCTTTTCACAAGTCTCCCTTTTATAAAAGCACATCTCCTGGCTGTTGGCTGTGATTCTCCAGTCTTGACATTGTGCTATAAACCACTCAGCACAATAGAATTTAATGGATGTTGTATCATAAACTGTCCTGGGGAAGAGAAGGATCTGCCATATCCATATTTGGTTGGAATATCTGCTTTAATTCTCAGCTAAGAAACCAGGATGCCAGGCATTTTGAAGAGAAGAAAAGCTTCATACAATACATAGGAAAATCTGTTCCTAATGCAGTTAGCTCCTATGAAGACCAATCTGACCATAATATGCAGAAGGAACCTTACCCAGCATAGCTTCTTCAGTGCCAGGCAGCAGAGGGTGGGACACCATGCTGCCATCCTGTACAGCTGCCAGTGTTGTCAAACATTTCCCATAGAGACTGTTGATCTTTGAAACAGAAAAGGTAGTGAATTGACTTTGACAGAACAGAAGGTATTTCTTCCACATCTCTGGATTATTGGGATGTAAAAAAATTAGCTTCTGCCATTCTTTGATCACGGCTGGTGGTTCCCAGAATTCTGTGCAAAGCTTCAGCCTGGCAAGTTTCAGATCAACATTACTTGGATTGCTTTCAATTGCCCTCTCTAAAATGGCCAGTTTCTTTTCCAAGATTAACTTGAGTGATTTTCTCCTTAATTCCTGCTCTCCGTTACTGGCATAAGGGCTAGGTCCTCTCATTAATTCATCCTAAAACAAAAAGAAACACCATTACAACCTTAGGAAGAATGATCACTAGAATAACAAGAATGCTGACATTTGTGAAGATGAGTTAACAGTTCACTCTTCACCAAGAAAATACATCCAGTTCTAAACAAATGAAATTACAATATAATGTTCATGTATTCATTACTTATAATAAGCAACAAGGTCTGTTAGAATACATACCTGAAAGGAAATAAATTCCATCCAGGCATTAATATCTCTTGGGTTTTCTCTAACTTTCTTGTTATATTCTTCCACTTTTGTCATTAGAATGGAGTTCATGTTTAGCCCAGGCTCTTGAACTGTTTGCTGTGTATTTACAGACTCATTGTCTGCACTCTTGCACCCTTTCCCTTGTAGCCACACTGTGGTTGATGGATCATAAATCCCAAGAGGATTTACTTCTGTTGTGTCAGAAGAATCATCACTTTCCACTTGGGCAACTGGTATAAAAGCAGGTGGATCAGATGGAGAATTTTTATTACAGACAAGAATCCCATCTGTGTTCAGCATCTTCACATTGCTCTTTGTAAAGTAGCGCTCAGGTCGACTCTGTGCCTGCTTCCTTTTTGATGTAGAACTGTCCCAAGTTATGCACTGTTTCTTTGCATCTATGCCAAGACAGGACTCTCCTTTCCTTTTATACCTTGAAAGGGAAGATAGAATTAAACATTCTCTAAAATACACATCAGAAAATATACCTCCTTTTTGAAAGAAATACTTTCTTTTGGAAGAAATACTTTCATTCAAATTAACCCAAATAATGTATGCATATACCTTCAAAAGTTTAGGAACCTGGTAAATTTCTGCTTATTTAAGACTTCAACTTACAAATTCCTTCACTACCATCACACTTTTACTATCACACTAAGCTTCCTCTGAATTCAACAACATATATCATACTCAAGCAGAAGAAACCCTTTTTCCTTTCCATCATTTTAAACCATGTAGACAAACCCAGAGGAAGAACAACAGACATTATTTAGGGTTACTTAGATTAGACTATTTTAAACTGAAAATGAGACACCAGTTGTTCAGTCCAGCAATTTCCTTCTGCATCCCTAAGCCTCTGTCCATTTCATATGCCAAAAAGTGGAGAGGGGTGTGAAGAGAAAAAGAAAGGCCATGTTCATAAAGGCCACAATAATCCTATGGATTAAGACAGGAAAATACCACCTTTAAATATTATCAAAGAATGTAATTTCAGTGGCAGATATAGTGACATGCAACACTAAAATAATACTTTTCATCTCAGAAAATAGCTGACAATCCAAAGGTGATAGAAAATTGAAACAAACTGTAACCAGGCAATTTTATTGCAAAGGCATAAAAAGCTACAAAAAATATAACCCATAAATTCTCCCTCCTCCACAAATAATTATATACAGTATTATTGTATATACAGTAAACAATTTTCCTGAGAAAATCAAGAAGTGTACATACATAATGCATGAGCCAACTGCAGGCTCCTTTGGATGGGCTTCTGTATTAATGCAAGGAAATGTTCTGAAGGGTCATCACAGCACCAGTAACTCACTAAGGATATTGAATGTGCAATTTCATCTATACTAACTTGAAATGTAGCATTGCATAGAACAGACACATTTTACTACAATGTCTGGGTGAAATCTGTTTTCTAAGAAAATACCTGTAGCTTTTTTTTTTTACAATGGTATCAAACTACTCAAGTAAACCTCTTGACAAATCTAGTATGAAATAATCAATACCTTCACTTTCCTTTCAGACACAGAAATGGAACCATAGAGACCAAAAGACAATTTATAACACAACCTCAGATTTCTGACCTCAAAAACACACCTTTGAATTTGCCCCATGCTGCCACCTCCAGATGGCCCTGTAGTTTGCTACACAGAGAATGTTTTTAAGAGCAATGAAAATCATGCACATTATACCCATTATTCATGCCATCTTTTGCCTTTTAAATCATTTGTCCAAAAATTATAGAATGGTTTGGGTTGGAAGGGGCCTTACAGATGATTTCATTCCAACCCCATGGGCAGACACCCTCCACTAGATCAGGCTGCTCAAAGCTCCTTCCAACCTGGCCTCAAACACTTCTAGGGATGGGGCATCCAAGTCTGAGCAGCCTATTCCAATGCCTCACCACCCTCTCAGTAAAGAGCATAAAAAGACCCTCTCCATCTTTCTTGTAGGCTCCCCTCAGGTACTGGATGGAGCCTTCTCTTTTCCAGGCTGAACAATCCCAGTTCTCTCAGCCTTTACTCAAAGGAGAGGTGCTCCATCTCTCTGCAATCAATCTGGTGGCCATTCTCCAGACTCCCTCCAAAAGGCTGATGTCCTTCCTGTGCTGGGGACTCCAGAGCTGGATACAGCACTTCAGGTGGGGTGTCACCAGGGCAGAGTGGAGGGGCAGAATCCCATCCCTTGTCTTGCTGGCCACACTGCTTTGGATGCAGCCCAGGATACAATTGGCTTTCTGGGCTGCCAGCACATATTTCTGACTCCTCATCCAATTGCTCTCATCACTGCTCTCATCCCCCAGCACCCCCAAGTCCTTCTTGGCAGGGCTGCTCTGATCTGTTCATCCCCAGCCTGTGCTGATGCCCTGAGCCAGGTGCAGCACCTTGCCATTGTTAAATCTGAAGATCCTTGCCCAGGTCCCTCTGGATGTCATCCCATCCTTCAGGAGCACTAACTGAACTACTCAGCTTAGAGTTGTGGAACTTACTGAGTGTGCACTTGATCCTGCTGTCCATGTCACTGATGAAGAACACATTAGGTAGCAGTACAGACCCCCTAGGGATATCACTTGCCACTGACACTGGTTCAACACCAAGTCAAATTTTGAAATAAGCTACTCAGTTATCTTTTCTCATCTTCTACATAAAAAGTTGCAGACAGACTCAAGTGACTTGGATACAAACAGATACAAACGTTCCATACCTTGCTATGTCCCCACGATACAAGGATTTGTAGGCCCAGTTTGCAGGGTCTGGTTTCTTGTCTATCCGGAAGGTGTCTGCTCTGGGGGCCTGGATATCATCAAGCCAAATGGAACGACTGCTGGTAACACCTGATGCTTTCTTACCTAGACTGCAGACAAGGAGAAGGAGGATATTCTGAGCATTTGTGCACATATTCAGCATTCACATAACCCAAGTTACATTAAATTTCTTCAGTTCACAGTAATTTAACTTACTCCAAGTCATTGTACATGATCCACTCTTGCAAAGTCAGTCCACGCTTTGAAAAAAACAATTAGAAATACCCTAATAGTACCATCAAATCAAAACAGTGAAAGTCCTTGCACTTCCAAAAACTGAATTTATGATTATGAAAGGTAATAACCAGATTTAACCAATCAATTTAATCAATAGCTTGGCATGCTATAATTCAAAAGCCATATATTACTACTTTCAAAATTTACTCTTGTCTTGCTAAGATGCTACAATCAAGAAAAATAAGATAACCTGTAAGAGGATTGACTAGCTGTAACTATACCCATGCATTTGATAAAATAGTGTGTATCAAAGTGGTTTATGGATTACAGTTATACACATTAACTTAAGTGGAAATTGCCACCTGCCTCTGAACTCTAGATAACTGTGAATTTCCAATCTGAATTCATGGTACAATTATGTTAGTTTTAGAGTCCTGAAAAGTTTTCTAAAATTTCACAACACTTTTCATATTCAGAGCAATTTTGTGGTTCAGGTTTCAAAACCAGTCTTTTGAAAATTCAATATTCTCTCAGCATCAAACATTTCTAGAAAGTAGTAAAAAAAGACACCATGAAAGAACTTCAACATTTTTATTCAGGCAAAGCACTGGCTGTCTGGCCCAAACCTGGCAAAACCTGGCCCTATGAACCATGCCCAGGCACCCTTCTAGCACAGATGAGTGATGGGACTGAGCAGATGGGTTCAGCACCCAAGTAATTTTTACTGTCCTTCCCAAGTCAAGGAAGCCTTAGCCACCACAAGCCAATAAAAGTTCTCATAGAGGAGGGGCCAGGTCGGGCCAGAGGTATCAGACAACACCTGCAGCACCTCTGCCACTCCTCCACAGGGAAACAACGTTACCTAGGCATAGACACAGCCCACCAACCTGCGCTTTCAGCTCCTGAGTAACCCCCCTTGAGAAAAGCAGTAAATTGGGGGAAATTCAAAGACTACCCAGACTGCATCAATTGTAACAACAATTCCTTAATGTCACCAAACCCTCACTCTATACAGGAGTAGCTATATAGTAGAGCCAGAGCTGCTGATGCCAAAGAAAACACAGGAGCCAGGGAATCAAAGAGAGGCAAAATGGCTGCTCAAACTAGCAAACATGGTGACAACCAGGAGAATGTGACTCACTGCCAGCTGGACGGGGCCACCTTGAAATGTTAAAAACCCAGCAGCTTGAGGAAAGCACAGCTAGGTATGCCAAACCTGGATACTTGCTGCATTGACAGGACCTCTTTTGCTACTCAAACATCCTGATAGTCACTACATGCCTATTTTCTTGCTCTATAAAAACATGACATCTCCACTAATTACACAGTACCTTAGAGCTCCTGGAATTAACAAAGACTTAACAAAACAATTTCAATTGCTCAAATACTCATACAGAAATATTACAAGTAGGAAGTATGAAGCAAAATATATGGATATAAAAGAAGTATTAAATCATAAATTTTGTCTTAAAATGAAAAAAAAAGGAAATGTAAACTCTGTGAGGAGGAAGTTACATTACAAGGCAAACCCAGCCACATATTAATAATTAAAAATGTTTAATGCAATCGTTCTCCAAACCCTCACAAAAGATCAGTGAAAGGAAACAAGATGCTTACAAAAACTGAACATAAGCCTCTACATGACTTCAAAAATTTATTTCATAACCACCATACCATGCCTTGTTCTGTACAACAGCACTTCACTGAATATTTTAGTCAGTTTTTTATATGATTAAACAAGTAGCTCTAAATCTGTTTCCCTTGCTTTGAATGCATGTTTAGTCAAACAAAGCTTAGAAAAAGATGATCAACCAATGGTAAAAATTTCAGTTGAAGAGACAAGCACAAGAACAAGATGGAATTACATCTTACATAATGTTAATATTTACATACTTTGCTGCTGCTTCCTTTTCACTACTTTTGCCACTTCCTTTCTCCTTGATGTGCTTAGTGTCCACCTCTGATTCGCTGCTACTGGAATCCCCTTTGGTTTTCTTTTTTGTCTTCTTACTGTGGTGATGCTTTTTCTTTTTCTTTTTCCTTTTCTTACTTGTCTGTTTCAGACTCTCATCTGTATCACTCTTCTCTGACAACTCAGATCTGGAAGAAGTCCTGCTTGGAAAAAAGTATATACATTTATATACACCCATACAGCTAAGCAGTAGAACTGTTATAGACTAGCACCAGAAGAAAATTCAGAACATTTTATTCTTTACCTTTATTCTCCCTCTATTTTTTTGAGATGGTAGCAGTAACATATAGAGCAAAAGTGAGCTAAACCTGCATTAAATCACAACTACATTTTTCAGCTGCTGGAATTACAGATGGCCAGTCTTAATGTTCTAATTGTCAAGGCATTTAGATGTGTGATCTCTATAAATAACCATCTGTTAACACTGCCAAATTAAAGAAGATGACCGAAATGATAAAATTTCCTAACTTTGCTAAACAACTTAGGTCATGTTAAAACACTGAGAAATCTTTCAGTGTGCCCTGCAAAAGTCTGAATTTTTTTCCCTGTTTTTTTTAATGACTTATATAAGAAGTATCAAATTCCAGATAAAAAAAAATTCAAAGATTCCAGATTAAAAAAATGAAATCTACCAACCAAGAAACAATTTTTGATGGCTACTCAACAAATGTTATCATATAACACAGTATAATGTAATAAATAACACTCTGTAGAACAGACAACTGAGTTATTGAGAGATCACACAAAGGACACATAGTTTTGGCAAAACATGTGTATATTATTGTATATTCCACAAAAACTCCAACACTTAATAATCAAATGAATAATGGAAGTCTTCTCTAACCCTTAATAAAAGCAGAAACTCTTTTAAAACTTTTTTTTCTGCAGTCTTTCAATGAAAAAAAGGACTGACAACTCTCATTATTCCTAATGTCAATAAAAGAAAATATTGTATTTCAGAAATAAGGCATCTCAAGCAACAGCCCTGACAGAATTTTTTTAGGGACACTAAAGAAAAAGAAACCAAAGAAGAACCATTAGCAGACCTTTAAAACAAACATGCACATTTCTGCAAACCAAACAAAGCAAACCCTCTCAAAACCACCTACCAGGTTGGAGCAATTACTTTTTATTGAACTGAGATGTAACCAATTAGTTTTTATTAAAGCAAGTACCCAAGTAATAGGCAAAACAACCCCCAAACAACAAACACCCAAACATTTTTCTGCACGCTATTTTTTGACAAAGTCCTTTTCAAAGCTAAAATTAATATGGTAGATTTATTACGTCATTCTATCTGATGGTAACTTGCAACATCCTTAACTTTATGACATGAAAGTCCTAAAAAGATTTGAAGAAATGCAGCAGAGTATATGACTGATAAACAAAACATTGATTGCATTTCAAACACACAATGCATGTAAATGCAAGACTAAGTATGGAAAAAGATGTGCTTGGTATTATAAAGATATTCTCTATCATGACCACCAACAATCAGCATAGACAAGGGAGCTTGTATCAAATTAAGAGAGACTAAGGTTTTGAACTTGACAACTACAACCTGACTGAATTCCCTGTTGAGTGCTAGTTACAGTGTAGATAAGCCAAGCACCCAGCCCAGTGAACATATTAAAAGCAGATCTTCAGCAGATGGCTGCTTAAAGCTCATTTCTGCAAAAGGATATATATAATCACCCACTTCAGCTGACCAGCATGCTCTACAGCCACACTCAACTTCATATATGTAATATTTCATTAGTTCACATCAGCAACTGTTTTTCAAAAAGTAAAAAACTCAACGGTGAAATGGCTGATTTCTCTGGTTTCCCCAGAGAAGGCACAAGATGATGCTTAATCTTTACATTATTTCAAGGGTCACTTTAGACATTCAAAAGCTAATAAAGAATGATGATTGCTCAGTTCCCTCTACATTCCAAAATAACAATCATTTAAATGCAGCTCTGAGAAAAAGAAAATAAGAATGTAATTGCATACACACAATTTCTCATTATTTTAAGTGAAAAGACATGGAAGCATTATTCATTCTTTTACACATGACTCAGTTCAGGCATTTTTAAATACTGAACAATAGAATGAAAAGCAGCTTTTAGCTTCTGAATTTGGTCTCATGTAACAAAAGATAAGCAGGACAAAAGAAAGAAGCTATTTCAAAAGACATTGAAGCACATTCTACCTTATTAATGGTGATTTTTCAGGAATGAGATTGGCAACTTCTGTAGAGCGCTGGTGCAGTAACAGTGCATCTTCTGCAGAGAAGCTTGGGTTACTAAGCCAGTCTAACTCTGTAGGTAAAACAAAGTGTGAGATCAATACAAATTAGGCTGCCATGCTTTTTAAAGTTGGGGGTTAATCTAGTCAGCAGACAGTTAAATTCACAGTAAATGTCACTAAGTCATGTGCAATAACTGAGCATACTGGAAAGCACTCAATGAAATTTCATTTTAGCTCAAACTGAAAGCAGACTCCATGTTTAAAACCCAGCTCTATACATAAAAAAAGAATCTATCTAACATTCATTTTTACAATTTAAAGGTTCTAACTTTATATATTTATAGACTGTAAAAATTTGTTATATAAGATCGTTTACTGTATCATAATATATTTACTACTATGTATCGATTACACATTAATTTCTATATACAATATAAAATAGAATTAGTTACATATTTTAAAAATGAAATTTAAAAATTACAGAAAAGCCTAATAAAACAAAAGGTATAGTTAATGAATGTGATAACGCTTATACAAACTAACAAAAGTGTACTTTATTGACTGTGTGGAAAATATTTTTAACACAGTTTTATTGATAGGCACATCCATTACTGAGAAGACTACTCAAGTGTTTTATACATGGCTAAAACATGGCACTGGATTCTCAGTTCTCTAACCACTGAAATATCATTAGACCTTTCAACAGTGTGAAAGAAAGCTATTTGATGCTAATTTGGATATACACTAGTCAGCATTAAGCATTCTGCATCTAAGTCACCAGATAAGATCAGACATGGACAGAACATGGAAGAGAAACTTTTTGTCACAATTTTACAGATATTACAAGTTTTATAATGATTTTCACAGGGTTTTCATATCTAGAATTCCTTTAAGCATGTGAAATTTCTTTGCTATTTAACAACAAAAGTTATTTTGCATAAATACAGAACTTAAAAGCAGTCCCTCCAATGCCACACTGACAGAGATAACATGAGGAACAAATTTAGTCTCCCTGCCTTTCCTCCATGCTCTTTACAATCACTTTTTTTTTTCTTCCTGTCCTTTCTTGTCTTTGTGCTCTTGACTACACTGACCTCTACTCCTTAAACAACAAGAACTCACTGTCTATCAAGCCATATACCTCTCTTCCTTTCAAAGTATTTATTTCAGAAACAGAATTTTGGTATGAAAAGCTTTCTTTTGGTATGAAAATGTCCCTGAGCTGTTGTCCACAAAAGGATTTAAAGCAGAGTAGGCTGCAAAACAGTTTGTTAACCTAAATTAAACACATCAAGAAACACAAAAAATAAAGCAAAGCTACAGTGTGTGCTTCCCACGAGTCCATCCCCATTGAGAAAGGCCCCATGAGGAGTGATCGCCTCCCTGGCTCTTGAGCCTCCATCTCTGTGCATAGGAGAATCCACAATTCATGGCACTGTCAAGACCAAAACACACTCCACATGTCCAGCCAAAACCAATATGCTGCAGAACACCACCATGCACCATTTCCCAGCCTGTGCCTGGAGCTTGGTTCTACCTGAGCAGGTAAGATCAAACTGCATCTTTAATGCATTGAAGAATCACTCTGTGAAAATCAAGCCCTGTGGCACAGTCAATGCACCTCTGTGGCTACAGCAGGGAAGCTCAGAATTCTCCAAGTACAGTATCTTCTGAAGAATTTAACCAAATTGACCTATTACTCAGAAAGATATGAGCAATTTTTGCCATTATGCAACATTCAAGTTCAAACTGCTTGCAAATAATCTCAAGTGTTCAGTTAGCTGGATGCAAGCATTTCAAACATCACAATGCATTCCAAACTTTAAAACACTATCTCTTCATTTGTTAGGCTTTCTTCTTGGGGAATGTCTAAGAAGTTTATCATTTTTGCAGAGGAGATATAAAAGACCTATTTTTCAATAATATGCATGTACTTGTTACATGCTTATGAGCAACAGCAACAGCAATCGAATGACATTCTCTTTATACCTTCTCAAGCAGAAAGAAAAATTAAGAATTTACAGTGCATGTCTACAGAGACAATTTTTAAGAGTTACATGAAGTCTTTTGATGCCTCTCAGGATCCTGAAAATCTGCTTTCAGCAAAATTCACTGCATTGTCTGACCTACAGCATAGTTCATATGCAAATAATGCTTTCTAATGTCAACAGGGTTACTTATCACCACTGCTCTCTTCATGGCTACACATACATTCACAATTTATCTTCTACCAAACACTAATTAAGCTTGACAACAACATATGCTTGTATCAAAGCATATAGAAAATTGCAGCACCCTGGTGGCTGCTGCAACTCAGCAACTGAGCAGCATAGGAAGCAAAAGCACCGCTTCTGTTTCTGTTTCAAACAGCACTTCCACTTCAGAAATGGTTTAGGAAAGTTTTTAAAAGTATGAGACAGAGTGGTTGCTGCATGAAACATGACCAACATATATACATTATTACTTCAACTTTTACAGTAAAGCTATGAAGCAGTCCTAAATGTCTGCTAAAAGCACCTTAATTTTACTTAACATTAAAATCAAAATACTCTGGGATCTCTGTATTATGATGCACTTTGGCTTCACATCAGGTCTGAGCAGAGAACCATCTATCAGAGAGACAGATGCCTGTCAAGTTCTCAAGTTCTCACAAGCTGAATGTGTGAAATTTGATATACACTGCCATAAATGTGGTTCTGAGTTAATATTTAATTTTTATAACTCACATTAAAATGTCGTTGTCAACAACAAAGTACAATATTTATTAAAACATAAACCAAACAAATTATGTTCCAGGTTTGTCAATAATTCTCACAGAAAAAGCTTCCAGTATACTGAAATGTAAGTCATAAGCAGTGCTAACAACTGAAATCTGGATCCAAAAGTCAGTCTTACGCCTTTTTCTGTATAATCTGATCTTCCAGACAGTGGAAGGTGGCCTGAAGCGACATAGGCTACTGTAACAAACTTAAAGGCTAAATTCCTAAAGTTTTAAAATATAACCGAAGTCTTATTACCAGAAAATTTTACTCTATCTCTGCCTGACAGAGCAGCTCTTCTATTCCTACAAACTATAGTTTGGCATCTTATTATGTCCACTACTCCCTACACCAAATGTCAGAAAGGATCCTGACTGCAGCTAGAACATCTCTGTTCAGGCAGAGTGAGTATCAACCACTGCTATGCCATCAGGGGTAATGCAGAACTGGCTAGAACAAAAAGCTAATGCACCATACGACTGGACCAAACACACAAGAAATGGAGCCTAGGGAAATAATTCTTTGGTTTCCCTTTGCTGCGGTGTCCAGGGAATGGGAAGATTTAAGGGTGGCAAGCAAAAGGAAGGGTTAGTTCAAATCCCGTTCAGCAGAATAAATAAACTTAGTACCTACTTCACCGCTTGGCATTACACCAGAAAGTGTTATTTACTTTAATATTATTATTTATTTTATTAAAAGTATTACTCGCTAGACATCAACAGTCAATGTGATACAATGAATCACAACCTCACTTGTAACCTTCCAAGAAAGTCCTTTCCAACTATGATGTGGCTTAATAAGCAAGGAATTAAAAACACTTTTCAAGACACCCAAAGCTAGTGGAGAAAAAAGAAAAAAAAAAGAAAATAAAAAGAAAAAGAAAATAACAAAACTAACGACAAACCCAAAGCCCCCGTGCCGCGCTCCGCAGCCTCTGGGGGCGATGGGCCCGGGCCCGGTGGCAGCACCGCCCACGCCGCCGCTACACGGCGGGGCCAAACACGGCCGGAGGGGGCCGGTGGCGGGTGCCGGGGGCCGCTGGAGAGCTGTTAGGGGAAAGGCGGTTCTCCCAGGACTTTACCTCTCGTGGAGCCCTCGGAGCTGCCGGCGGGGGGCTCCCCTGGCTGGGCGGCCCCGGCGAAGGCCGGGAACAGCGCCATGTCCCGGCGCCGCCGCCCCCCGCCCGCGCTGCCGGCGGCAAGATGGCGCCGCGGCGCCGAGCGCGCTGGGAGTGGTAGTTCTTCCGCCCGGCCCCAAGATGGCGGCTGGGGGAAGGAGGGCTGGGCGCTGGGGTCGCTGCTGTGGCCGGGCGGCTTTTTGTGGGACTCCGCGGATTGTGCGCCTTACGCCGCCGCACTGCGGGACTGGAGCAGGGAAGTGCTGCGGGAAGAGGCGGGAGCAGTTTCCAGAGCCAGCCCGTCCTTCCCACCGCCCTCATCCCTCATGAAGCTCCCCGGGACAGAAGGCCCGAGCGGTCTCGGGAGCCGGGAATGCTCGGCAGTGTTAAAGGCGCTGCTGGGAGAGGCCAGGCGGCCTTTGCTGGTAACCAGTGCATGCCCGGAGCGCCGGCCAGCCTGGCAGCCTGTCCCAGCACGGGAACAAATAACCCCCTGACCCCGGAGCCACCCTGCGTGTCCGATAGCATCCAGGAGCCTGCCCTCCACTAAGGAACTGGAAAAATCATTTTTTATGTTTTTCACTTTGTGCTTTCTTGGACAGGATGTTCCGCTTCTTAATTATGTATTGTCTGAAACAGTATTTCCTTTTTTTCCTCTAGCCAATGCCTGATTCTTGTATTGTGAGGAAAAAATAAGCACCCTATTCACTTTTTCTGCAAAATTATATACCCTATTAATATACTTCAGTATTCTTCTTTGACTATTTTGAAAAGTTTGCCTATTTGCTTTGTATGCTAAAGCCACTCCATAATAGTGTCCTTGTTGAATTTCATTCGTTCTTCTAAATTCTTACTAATACTATTGCATGACCACAATTTCATGCAATGATTAAGGTGTACAGTGAGTTTAGGGATTATATGGAATTACGATGACTGGTTTGTTTTGTGCTCCTTTTCCAATGCCTTCTGATCATTCTGTTTGACTTTTGTCTTCTCCTGAGCTCCAGAATCTGTCAAGAGACCATTTGTGATTGGCAAAAGATAACAGTAACTACAGTTTCTAGATGATAGGGTTAGCTTCCCTATACACACTGCTTCACATATACCAAACTGACTATTTTGTCATTTTATAATTCATCTTTTAAAAACTTCAGTGACCTTTCTCAGTCAGATTTCCAGTTGATTGCTGTGAATACCTTTGCACCATCTGCACACTTTGTCAACTCCATGGTCCCTGCATTTGCAGCCCTTTTTTAGATGTTGATGACTTAATCCTTTAGAAAACTCTAAAACTATTTCTTAATCCTTGTTTCCTACCTTAAGTTTATTATTAGTTCATAAAATGCTATTAATCAACAGGAGATAAGTATGAAAGTACAGAGAGAAGAGGATTCAGAACAAAGCAGTGATCTGATCATGGACACTGATAGTCTGGAAGTCACCAAATGAGTGTGGCCTGATTGCACACTTGGAAAGTTTGTCTTTAAGTGTACACTCACCTACTGATGTGGAGCCAAGTTTTTGTTCAGGTATGTTATCATCTATGAAGTTTTGTAATAAAACATTAGAATGTAGAAAATGTAGTATTCTATAATATATAGCAATATATATCCACCTAGAACTCATACAGGAGATAGGGAAGACATCTAAAAGAAGCACATTACCAATTTTGAAGAGAGAATTACAAAATAATTATCTTGCCACATGCATGTTTTGGCCTTTATCCTGAGAACAGAAAATGTATGTAATTTTGCAACCTGCAGTTGTCTTTCTGTCTGCCTGGCATAATTTCTCCAAGTAGTTTTAGAACTCATGATTAGTATCAACCAAATTTAAAAGAAGGTTCCATGTTATTACATTACTGCAAATCAAATGAGAACAGATTGGAACTCAGAGCAGGATTTTGAGTGGGAGCAAAACTCCAATATGCATGCAGTTCACATTGGGAGACTGACCTACTGAGAAAGTTGAGGCAGAACTCTTCTGTTAATGGAAATATTTCTTATAGTCATATTTGGATAGTTCCTGAAATCTGCCAATGTGTTTATTTTGCATACTTCAGCAATGGGAAAACTACCACCTATCTACAGAAGAATAATTATTTCCCTCTTCTCTTATGAGTGAGACTCAAAGCCCTTTCAAGATTTTGATGCTCTAGTGCAAGATAAACTAAATAGATTTAATAAAAAAAAATTCGTCTATTTGCTGAATGTAATTTTTCATATTGTCTCTGAGCTGCTCACTCTGATGGTAGCTAATGGTTTCTCAACAAAGAGAATACAGAAAATGTGCTTTTTGAGAGTAAAGCAAATGGCCAAAGAGAGAGTTTATAAGAATCCTAAACACAGATTTATGCCATGTCCCTGAAAGTTAAACCAAATTATGGCAAAAGGATGAGAAGGATACATTAATAAACAGTTATTGTTGCCATACATCTGGTACTGTGACAAAGAAAAACCCCAACCAAACAAACATATTTAACACTACCACAAAATTGAAAGCAGTTATCTTCCATTATCACAAATGAAGTTAAACTTGTGTCAATGTTGCTTTTAGATTATTTCACAAGTAGTTACTATTTAAAGTTGGCCCTGTGGTAAAATCTCCTGCTTTGACATTTCCTTGTACTATTGAGTGAGCAGTGTTCATGCTGATGAAGTGGAGTTTTCTGCAACATATCCAGTGTATTAAATAAATTGGTTGCCTCAATGCAGTTGAGCCACACTTTTCCTTAGGATTCACTAAAAAGCCTGACCAAAGGACCTCTTGATGTCCAGAGTAAAGAAATACCCAGCAGTTTCTTCAGTTCTATCCTGATAAAAGCAAACCATCAAGCCTTTTACATTACAGACAAAACCACAGTAGCTGCATATTTAGCAACAAATTTCAATTACTAGTGTTCTCTTCAGTTGTACTTATCTGTTATATTACTTGTACAATAAGTATTTTAGGTGATGATATTGTATAATACTGCTAGTACATTTAATGTATCACATTTTCTCCTCAAAGGACCTACTTTGCAGGTCAGTATGTTTATGCTTCCTAGAGTCTTTTATACAGAGATTTTGAAAACTACATTATAAAAATGCAATTCTACTGCCTTCTTACAATGTAATAAACAATACCTGAATAAAGTCTTAGCAGTTTAAATTATTAATAAAATAGGGCTATAAAATTACATGTGAAAGGTGCAAACATTTTTCCTTCCACAGACAAAATTAAACAGAAAGTAAACATATACAAGTTGATGGATGCATTATTGCTAATATTTTCACAAAGGCTGTCAGGCCCTCTTTCTAATGCTTTAATAAATCTGGTGGTTTATTTACTGATCCAAGTCCTATCTGTAAAATCTTCACTTATGAAAAGCTTGCTGGGCTATCAAATGCTTGCTGGGTGGATCAGTTATTGCAGGTATATTTGTGATGGACATATGTAATAAAGATAACTGGTTCAGTTCAGATATGCATTCTGATGCTACACTTCAAAAACTTAAAGGAGTTCTCCTGACTTGATTTTTTCAGGTGGCATGGAAGTGCTGGTCTTGAACTTCAAATTGAAGCCATGGTCAAACTGATCCTGTAGGCAAGTTTGAAATATGTGTACACTGTTCCACTATACAAAACAAAACCAGCAACAACATTAATATGAAAAATCTGTATCAAAGCCATATTCTAGACTGGTCTGTGAGGTGTTTAGACATAAACCTCAGACTTGTAAAGTATTTTAAATTCTGCTATGTATTCATGTATGCATATGTGAATATAAGTCTGTATTTCTATATCATTCCAAAAAAAGTTCCCAGTACATTTACTGGGAACAAAGCACAGTAGGAGAGGAAGGAGGTATTTTGCAGACATAAGCATATTTTGTGTGCTAGAATGGCCCACTAGCATTTTATACAAGCCTTCTCAGGGTGAAGACTAGAGAATTTTAAGAAATCCAGAATGATTAAAGCTTCTTATACATATCCAGACCCATACAATTTTATCCAGTTTCTTTTTGCAGAGAAAAGAGGAGAGGAATTTTAGTTCTTAAAAAAATACAGACCAAATTTACCAAACAAAACACCCCACCCCACATCCACCCTTATTTTTGGTCTATTTTTATATTTTGTACCCTGTAGTTCTTCCACCTTTCTTTTTAAAATACCATAGGAATAGATCCTTCTTTAAGAAAAATGCACTTGACATACTTCTTTTACTCTCAAATCAAAACAAGTGTTAAATGCTAATGTTAAAGTGTTAATTTTGTCAGAAAACATTCAACTTACTGCATAATTTTGAGGTGACTTTGTGACATTATTTGTGCAGCCACAGGTGAAGCTTCCAGTTACTGTAATGAGGTGGGGTTTTTGGTGCCTTGGGATCATAGGATCAGGTTTTAATTTGGAGGAGGAGTCATATTCCTAATGAACCTTTCAAAATGCAGCCTATGAAACAGCATGCTTAAATAGTCAGTATTGTAAAAATAAATAAGCTATACCAACAGTCAGGATTTTCTGTTGTGTTTAGCTATTCTGCATTTCCCTGGATTTAATGATTTCTTATGTAAAACCCATGATAATTTCTCATTAGGCTTTTCCCCAAAATAAAGTTGATCTTGCCATTTATCCCTGGTCTCTAATCTTCTGTGGACATATGTCCAGAAGGGATGGTCTGAGCCACTGAGTTCAGCCTTCTCTGCAGAAAACCTCACCCCACAGGTGTGTTCAAATATTCAATTTTCAAATTTGTTGGCCTTTTCTACCCACAGCTCCTGCAGAGAGACAGGTCCAGAACCATTATGTTCCAATGCTTAGAAACATCCTGACTTCCTCCTTAATTCCATTTATGTTTATATCCATCTCTTTCTGGGCTAGCAATTTCCTATGGCTTAAAATAGCTCTCTGCTTCATGAAGGTGCTAACCTGGATGTAATCTATGCACAGACAGCAATCATATGCCACTCAGCCTTTCTGCCATTAAGCAATTTAAAAATATTCAGTGCTCAGTCCACTAAATTTTTTGCACTTTTCTCAGTTCATATTCTGAACTAGAATTGTACACAGTATTCAAGACACAGTGGTACTTCTCAGTCTCTACTGGAAATATTCTACATCCCTGCATTTAATGTACAGTTGGCTGAATCATACTAGTGGCTCATAATGACCATAATGAATAATTGTAATTGGGCATTTCCAAGCAATTGCTTCCCTTATATGAATTTCTCCTATTATACCAGAAAACCTTGTTATTAATCCTTAAGGACACTGCCTTCTATTTCTGTATTAAATTCAACTTTACTTCCATAGAATACCTGTTTTATAGGATTGAAATTTTTGATTTGGCTCATTGTGAGCAATGCCTCTGGTTTTGCCATCAGCAAGTTTAATTAGCACATTCTTATTTTTGTGTCATTGCCTTTGTTAAATAATGTTGGCCAATAGTTGGTGTAAGGAGCCCCCACTGAACTCCCTCTTTAGTCTCATAGTCCCCTTTCCAGCACAGACCTATTCTCATCCCTCTTTTAGCCACTTCTTCATCTATTTCTTGTGCTGTTTCCCATTTCACCTAATAATCTCACAAGTGAAACATTGTCAAATGCTTTACTGAGATAAAAATTAATTGTATCTAACATGTTTCCATCCTAAAAATTCTGCTGCCATTAAAATACACTCATGGTCTATGTTTGGTAAACTTGAACTGCATTTTATCCCATCTTCTGTTTATTCCCATACTGTTCATTCATTCTAAGCTTTAATTGCAAATATAGCAAATGTTTATAAAATAAAAATGAAGCTTGTTATATAGCACACCACAAGTGGATTAAAATCTCTACCACAAGCCATAAAACTTCATTCCCTAGTTTTTTCACTAGTCAGTAATGCTCCCCATCCCTTTGAATAAGTTGAGCTCTCCTAGTTTAGTTTCCACCCCACAGTTCTTTTCCCTTTGTGTATATTCACTTCTGGCTTTGTCTTTCTTTTCTACATCTTTGTCTGTTCTGAAAGCTGCAAAATTGCTCATTAGGCTGGGGCATGCAACTAGATGATACAAAACCTTTAGGGCTCCCCCTTCTTATGTGCTAGTTGCAATTTGCTGCCTATATTGCCAAATAGTCTTTTTGTTTCAGTCTTCTGCAAGACCTTGAGTCTGCACCTCCAAGACTCCAAATCGTAGCTTTCTTGATTCATTCATTTCCCTTCTCCATTCTACACAGAGCTTTTCCTTGTTTCTTCTCTGACTGTGAAGGTTACTCATCCCTCTTTCATACTTGGAATGTAAATTCCAGACATTTTTTGTATCTGTGTTAGATAAATTCCAGATCTCTGTCATGTCTAAGCCTGATTTATTACCTCAATTACTATGTCTAGTTTATCAATATTTGTTCTTATAGTATTAAAAAAGCTCTATAAAACTTTGTCAAAACAGTTTTGTTTATTCTTCCATTTCAGTTGGATTTTTCAGCCAGGTGGGTATGGAGAGAGGACTGTTCTGTTTTTAATTTAAACACAACCAGTTTCCTTCCCATCTTTACTACCTACATAAATTAGTCTAAAATAGCCTCAGTTTGTGCCCAGTAAATAAATAAAAAAGCTTTTGTTGACACTTGCACAAGTACCTGAGCTGTACCTGAGCATTAGCAGCCCACATTTTTCACTGTACAACTGCATTTTTTAATCTGTCTTCAACCTTGCCAGAAATCTTCCTCATTCCCATGGTTTGCCAACAACTGAGCTGAGATGCCCACAGATTTTCCTTTCTCCAATCTCCATTTGTGCTGCAAAATTACATTAATTCAGCTGCCAATGAGACCATAAGCTTTCCTCAGTTTTCTAAAAAAATTCAATCTGTAAGTAATATCACATAGATATCCATTATTGGTATTGAAAAGTTTATTACCAGACAATTTGTATAATGCTTGAGTTGTATGCAATGTCACCCCTTTGCCAGAATGCTGATTGCTGTCACTAGACAACTGATATGACAGGCATTGAAGCTAGATGATAAATACACAGTTTAAAAAAATCTACAATATAATGACCTGAAATCCTGCTGTCCTCAACTATTACACTCCTTTCAGCACACTGAAGATTATTAAGCCTATAAAAAACCCAACCTAATATACTTAAATTATGGATGCCATCACTAATACTGTATTAACTGGGACTAATCAATTATATATTTATTAAAATTTAATCCTCTATCTTACTAGCAGTGAAAGTCCTATCATAGACTGCAGTTATTCTGCTGATGTGCTGTTCCTTTTCACCCTAAAAGCATCAGTATGCTCACAGCTTTGAAAAGAGGAGAATGCATAGGTAAGCTCTATAACAGCAATTGGAAATTTGATTTTCATGTGGAGAAGAAAGAACATTATTTTATTTTTATGGTTTTTCCTCAAAGAACCATAGGTATGTCCTCAAAGGTATGTCTGTGCTTTTTTCATGCACATTTTTTTCACCTTACCTGTCCCTTAGTGTTTTGCTATAGCCATTAAATTGCATAAAAGCAGTTCTTTTAGCTCAGAAGGCTGCAACCAGTTGTACATTCATTAAATGTATTAGGAGGAAAAATAAGGATGATGGCAATGCAAACCTAGTTCTTAGTGCAAGAATAAGAATAGCCTAAGCCAAAATAATTTGAATGCCCATACACATGCATCAGGGTAATAGTGAAAATATAGATACAATTTTATATTCTGTAGTTTATTTTAGACACACATACAGGAGTGGAGCAGTTCAAAATTTACAAATTCCCAAGAAAATTGAGTACTTCAAAATCTGTTAGTCTGTACCACAAACATGAATATGCTCAACTTTATCAAAATGTTTGCAACCATTTTCATTCCCATGTGAGCAGAAGATTGGACTAGAAGATATTCTGAAGACCCTTCCAAGCTGACTCATGCTATGATCCTCTATGAATTCTCTCCCTAGAATTCTCTCTCTTCACAACCACTATTCCACACCCAGACATGCACAAAACCAGATGACAACCCTTTGTCAAAGAGCTCATAGCACAGATCTGTCTCCCATACATACTTGTTCCCTTTTTGGTACCTCAGGATGATCATGACCACACATGACCATCTGCTCACACGTGGCCAGGCGTATTTGTTCCTTCCTTTTCCCAGACACTCAGTATTGTACAACAATCATTTATCTCACTGTCTATCCCAAATACTTCTTCTTCCCCTATTAAATGTTACATTCTTTTTTAATTCCCCACAGATTCTTCATTACTTTCAGATCATAAATTTTGTTCAAAACTGTTGGGCTTTCATGAACCCTGAGTTCATTTTCTCAACTGCAGCCATTATCTGAAATACTTTCTACCCATCTGACTATATGAGTTTTTTTCGACAAAGGACTTCTCACCTATTTTCATTACTTCACTTTATTTACATGAAATGTCATGTAAATATGGAAAACTTCCAAGATGCTTCAATAACAGTTTCTTATTTCAAACACTTTGCTTTGATAAGCAATTCTTGTCTACTCTTTTCATTATTATCCATATTAGATATGAGCTCTTTCTATTTAACCTAGCAACCAGACCATTCTGAACTAGAAATCATATATATATATATATATAAAACAATACCAAAAAATCCATATAGAAGTAAATAGGAAAGCAGATAACAATTTACACAATTAATTAAAGATTAAGAAATTATTGTTAGTGTTCATCAGTATATCCAGAACAACTTCATTAAAGTATAGCTAATCATTGTAGACAATCTTGTGCTGAAAGAAATGTAAAGCTGCAGCTGTATTTCCTAGGAATCACAACCATTGATTCCCTATATTTAGGGCTGCTCAGAGTCCTAAAATCCAAATAACACTTAAATGGCATTCTACCAACGCTGCTATCAAAAGGCTATCAGTGAGTTTTAGAATTAAGTACTTCTGAGCTAAGCACATTGCTGTTTTAATGAAGAAAGTACACCATATGCTTAAATCTAAAAACTTCTGGCACCCTCACACTGAGAGGGGAAGCTGCACTCCACCCCAAACTCTGTTACGGCCTTTGGCAGGAGCACACAGTAGCCTCATATGAACTGTGGAATCTCTAAACACTGTCAGAGCAGCCTTCATTTAGGAAGAGCTACATAAAGCAGGCTCTGCTAGGTTCATCCAAGTTCATTTATAGAACACTGCACCTTCAGTTTGTGGGTTGGTATCCCATATTTGTTAGCAAAAAAATCAGGAACACTATACTAGAAAGGAAAGAGACTCCAATGTTGACATTACAGAAATTCTTGAACAGCCATAATTGTTAATGGAGGCCCTGTACTAGAGTACCACTACAGAAATATGAACCCTGAAGACTTTAAGACTTTGTCTGTAAAGTATCTCATTTTAAAATGCTAACATCAGGGTTTTTCTTTGGCTATTGTAAGTAATTACTTTCTATTGCTATTCAGTAAATAACTATTTCAAAAAGGTAAATTACTAGGACTAGCAGTCACAGACGAGCCCAGAGAGAAGGACATTCAGATAATTAGCACAGTGAGTTAGTGAGTTGTCAGAAACATAGATAAGATGGGGAGAGGTGCTCGGACAGACTAAAGAGGAAAGGGAGGAAAGCAGTAAGAAAGGCCAGAGTTAGAAAATGCCAATAATGCTAATTAATAGCTGTATCAAACAGAGTTTTCTGCTGATAGAACTTGTTCTTCTCAAGTCAAAAGAAATAGAGTATTTTCATGTGTTGTTTTTCCCTGTTGTTCAGGGATCTTCTTCCCTGGGGTTGCCAGCTGTGTTTTGATAGTCAGATGGGGTGGGAGGTTTCTCCAGCAGCAGATTCTGACATCTTTTTTCCTGTCAAGGAAAGAGCTTGACAGTCATCAGTTCCGTTGCTTGTCAAAAGGGAATCTGTTTGCTCCTTGTCAAAGTGCCTGCTCTGCATTTATTACCTTTGTTTGGATTTCTTTCCTTTGTGCAGTTATATTTCCTGCACACAAGGATTCTCACCCTCTCAACAAAAAGCGCAGTTAGACCCATCAGATGGCACTCCTAGAAGGGATTTCTGGAGCCTGATGATCATCTGTCTCCCTCCACCCTGTACATTTCCCCCTCCTGCCAAGCAGGGTGCTGTGACAGAGGCAGCTCCAAGGACAAGCCATTTATTTCTCTGCCTGTCTGGCCCTGCCACACCTGGCTGTGGGACAGAGGGCCCCTGCAGCAGCTTTATTTGCAGCCTTTCCTTCACTGAAGTCAATGACAGAAATGACTGGTGAATCCGAGGCACTATTGCTTCTCATTCCCAACAAGCCATGAAATGCTCAGTAGGACATGGCTCACTGAACCAATCGAGTTTTTCAGAGAACACTGTATGTGATTTTTAATTCTGTAACCCTGCAGTTTTCGAAGTGCTGGTTCAGTACTAAATGGAAGATAATCCTGTTTTCATCTGCTAAAATAAAATAATTCTATTTATTGATGGCATTCCTAAATTATTTTACTTGCAAGGAAGAAAAAGCCTTCTCTCAAATCTCCAACTACCTACCATAATTTTTCTTTTTTTTTTAATTATTTCACCTTCTCAAAACATGTTTGGTGATAGTGAAAGCATTGTTTTATTTGAGATACTCCTAATTTACAACGGTATAGTGAAATTACAAAAATACAGCTGAACTGTGGCTACTGTTTCATGATAAAAAATGTCAGTAATAGCTTAAAACCTTCTTAATACCCCTGTGCCCCTCAGCTGTGCCAACAAAATTGCTTTCAGGGCTTCTGAACTAAGGTTCATTAAAAAGTTGCCAGCCCTAAGTCAAGGAACTGACTGGAGTTAAAAAAAAATTATTGATTGTGATAATCACTAGCACATTCAGTTGCTAGCACAACTGAATGGCTGGCATGCCACAGGCAGAAGAGGGAACAGGAGCAGGGAAGCAGGAATACCTCATGCTGATAGCAGTGCCTGGACAGCAGCAAAAACCAGCCTGTGCTAGATCAAAACTGAGAGCAGGATTGTAACACCCACTGAGCCAATTCTCAATTATCTATGATTAGATTATCTTCATTGCAGATAATCTGTGCCACAAATATAAAACCAACCACACTGCCTCCAGCATAGGTATTAGCTGAAGCCCATGACTGTACAAACATCTCTTGCAAGACCGTGCCTGGCTTGGGAACAATGCATGCACCTTCCTGCAGAGCCAGAAATCATCAATTTTGTCAATCCAAAGTGGCCTCTGTGAAAAAACAGCTGAAGCTTTTTCCTCACTGTGTTCCCAGAACCAGGAGTGACAGACAGCATGCTGCAGTCACACCACATTGCTTCCCCCCAGGAGCAGCTCAAACCTAGCTGGGCTGCAGGCCAGCTGCAGGCGCCTTCAAGTGGAAATGATCCCCAGCAGGCAGGATTGATGTGGAAATGATCCCCAGCAGGCAGGATTGTGGGAGGCCTTTCAGGTCAGGTGAATCCGATACACAGGCACGGATCCGCTTTGGATATCTGACCCAACAAACTCTCCTACAGGCAACTGGGGAGATAGCATTGAAACATCAACAGCAAGAGCCCTGGCCAGTTTCTGGAGGAAAGTATGGGAAGAATGAAAAGGCCAAAATGTCATAGGTGACACCACCAGTGAGGTATTTACACCATAAAGTATTACTTGCAAAAGAAAATGGGAAACATTACAATTAGGAGGAGTAGAGTGCTGAGAATCATTCCATCTTTGGGTCAGCTCCAGCCCAACCGAGCTGCGTGACCCTAAGGATTCAGCTGAAGTTATAAGGTGATTCTTTCCTGCTTGTTTGTCACAGTGCTAACACTGTTTACAAGCACAGTTGTTTCCTAAAAACGATGATCACCTCTCAGTGTGGAAGTATGTTTTAGTTCTGGACAGCATTTTTGCAGCTGATTATTCTGTTTTATTTGTATTGCACCATGAAAGTGCTTACCATTTGGGGTGATTTTGAAAGAACGTTGTTTCCCATAGAAAAGCAAGCCAACTTACAAGTGAGCACAAGTAATTTGACTTTAATGTAATCACTATCACAGTTTGCCTTTAATGGATGATCAAAAATTCACAACTAATTATTTTCATACTTTGCATATATTCAGATAAGGTGCACAACTCCATAAAAACAAGTTAGCTTCAGGACTTGCAGTTCTGTGTGTCTTGCCTGCCCTGTATAAGCCATACCAAACAAAGCCAAAGAAGCTGTTTGCCTGTTCCTATGTTGCAATCTTGTGGAATATCATATTCTCTAGAAGTGTCAATTCCTTTTAGGCCCCAGAGTTGCTCAGATTTCTACATCTTTAAGGGTTTTTTCCATTAGGAAAAGAAATTGATGAAATTTAATATGATCCTTGATTTTAGGAATAATGGACATTACAACTTGATTTATGGAGCACAAAGAAATTCACATGAATAGGAACAATTTATTTGCCTGTAGTTCCCAGACTTTTTGTAGGCAGCTGTATTCTAAAAATCTTCCTTCCAGCATTTCTGATGTCACACAGACAGAATTAGAGCAGCTTCTCAATGACTTCCACAATTCTGAAATGATTTCTGAATCCTCAGAAAATCAGCTGAATCTTTGACCCTCCTATTGTCTGCACCTAGACAGTACCCAGGGTGAGCACAATATTTTCTACTGCCCATTATAATAAATCAAAGTTGTAATTATTTCTTGTGGTCCCTGAATGGAAAGTGGCTCTCATGGCCCCTACTTTGAACAAAACAGTTGAACTGTCCAAAGCCCAACACAGCATGCTCTTCAGACTTCATTTTTTCATATTGTCAAGCAGATCTCTTTGGAATTGTACAGAATCTCTTAGCTTAGCCAGCTAGCACAGGTGATCCCATGTGGCCATGCACTGAAGCCAAGAGAATTAGTGCAGGGATGGATCTGGCAGTACAGCATGTTGAACTGAGTTCCCTTGAGCAAGAAATCAGCACAAATGTACAAATCCAACTGTGTCTGAGGGTTCTGTTTTGCAGCCATCTGTACAGGCTTTTATTGTTAAACAGAAGTAAACCAAATGTTAGATTAAATGCTACTCATTGATTTATGCATCAGGAAGGTAAAAAAAATACACATAATTATGAAAGCTGAAAATAACTAGATAAAGCTGGTTTGAATTATTAGAAAACCCAGAAAACATTATGTTTCAGTAAAATACTAAGGTTCATCCACCCTAAGACGTTGACACTGTAAATTAACACCAGAATTCCAATATGACATTTTAAGATAATCTGATCTAAAAGATACAGACAGCTGAAGGCAGTTTGCTGTATGCCAGTTTCTCAGACAAAACAAGAGAGCTGAAATGTTTCCTCCTTTGTAATGATAATAAAATCTTGCACCATTTTTGTAGAAGAAAGAATGTGCTTGATTACTGTTTGCCAAATCAATAAGTAATTGCATGGTGAAACATACTGCTGCAGAAATCCACCAAGGTCAAGAACTGAGTAAATTCTAAAATGTACATGAATATGAAACTACCTGGAACTGTGCTTGTTCACAATAATTCTGAAATCCTTTTAACAAGTCATGCTTCAAAGTTAAGAAAATCTTTTACTCCTAAAGTTTAGAGTACAATCCTTCATGGGGATGGACTGATTCTCCTTACCAGCAGCAAGTAATTAATTCAAGGGCCTCATATTGCCATAGATGTAGAAAGATACTGACCCAGTCTGATCTCCAGTCTGGTGCAGAATAGTATTTTCTACATAGCAACCTCTGAGCTTCCTGTGATCTCCCTGTTGTTTGGGAGCTGAAGAAAGCAGAGTGGATGCCAATTTCAGTAATTTTTTTGCCATTTTGCTTTATCAGTAACTACCATTTTAAGAATAAGGCACATAAATAATGACACCAATTTATAGATTTTTTTTTTCCCAACACAGTAACTCAACTATGTTTTAATCTCTGCAGTTAGAATTTTTCTTTAAATGCAGCTCTGCACAAAAATTTGATCCACCTTCTGCTTTCACTTGTATTTGGGGTCAGCTTCTGACCACTTTAAAGCAGAGAAACACAGTGAGGGTTTAAGCAGTAAAGTGGTCTCTGATTCAGTCAAAATTGATAATCCCATTAATTAACAACATTATTTTGCCTTTTTAACATTCTTTTAATTGCAAAGAAGGCCACAAGTAGAAGATTCACGAGCTGTGGAGCAATCACCATTGCAGAAGTCATTCCATGCAGTCATTAACAGTTCATACAGTGAAGTGTTCCTGTATCTCCAGTATGCTTTGGCACAGAGCAGTTTCTCTCCACCCCTGCAGCTGTGTGTGACCAGCACAGGATGGTTGGGCAGAGTTTTGCTGCTGTCTGGGTTAGCAGCTCTTGCCTCTGCATCATGGCCCTCACTGTAGAAACCCAGCCAAGAGCCATCTTTTCCAAGACTCTGGGACCAAGACAAGTTTGGAAATGTGACATGGGTGGAGCGTAGCCATATGAGGAAATGAAACCAGTGTCTTCTTCTGGAGATGAGGGAAGCAAGTTAAAACTTGGGACCTCAGTATATGATGCATGCACACAGGTACAGAAGTGGCATAAGAGTGCTGGTGTGGAAGCATGTATCTTCCTGCACATCCAGCACATCAGTCTGGGGACAGAAGTTTGATCTTCCAGTAGCACCAAATGACTGCCCCAATCCAATGGATTAATCCTGAGAGCCCCTGCTCTGTATCAGTCTGTTTTGTTGTCTTGGAATGTATGCTAGGATGGATAAGAAACAAGTTAAAGTTTACATCCAGGAAGTCAATCACATGCTGAGACTGATCAAACAAGTACCACAATGAAAGAAGGCTCAGAGCCATAACCCCCTGCCATAAAACCTGTGACAGAATTAAGTCAAACAACTGGAGCAACAGGGTACTATAGAAAAAGCTCACTGTGTAACAGCCCAGTTTTAATAAAGCAGACAGGATATGGCACACAACTATTGACTGTAGGGCTTCCCATGAAGCAACTGGCTCTTTAACAGCCCCTGGTTTCCAGCACAGTAAATGCTCTCCATGGGTGGGTGTGTCAGCTGCACAAGAAATGGTCTTTATCATCCTGATACAAGAGCAAGAGAAACTACAGTTTGCATTTACTTAGGGTGGAAGACAATGTACCTTTTATCACATACCCCAAGATTTTAACCATGGCCCCATCTTTGTCTGTGCCATGTTAGCTAAACAGCTGGAAGCAATGATCCTCCCACCACAGTAACAATTTTACAGTACACAGATCATACTCTAACTGGAGTGCATGAGGAAAAAGTTCACCAAAGTATGAATGCTATCATCCAGCATTCACTGGAATTAAATATTAATGTTCCATCAAGCATTTTCTGGAATTAAATATTAGTGTTTTGACTCTACACAGCAGGGACCAAGTCAAGAAGTTGCAGTATTAGGTACATGATGGATGGGAGGCCAGAGCATTTGTATTAATAGAGATCTAAAACATTCAATCACCTTCTGAGAAAAGCTAGTAAGTGGGTACCAGAATGGCTAAGACACATTGGGAGTTATGATTTATTTCAACAGGATACAAGGAGAGGATTGCCTGTGTGCTGGTGCTGGTGATACATATAGTAAACACATACCCTCTTGGGTTTTGGTTTTAGGTTTTTGTTGGTTTTGGGTTTGTTGTTTTGTTTTGATTAGTTTTTTAATGAGACTGTACCTTTTAAAAGAGCAATAGGCTGCCAATCTCAAGGAAGGTAAACTACTCTGAGAAACTCAGCAAGTAGATTATATTGGTCCTTCCTGAAGGCTGGAAATACATTCTCACAGATTAGCTCTGGGTCAAGAACTGATAGTAGGTGAGTAGGTGATAATGTCACAGTAATCCTAAAGCCTAAAATTAACTGACTTTAGCTGTAGGTAATATTGGATGGGAACTTGCAAATTATTTTATTAATAAAATTAAGTGGGTACTATAGACACATAAGACAACCAATCAAACTTTAAGGGCTCCTAAGAATTACACTCAAATTTTAAACAATGAGAACAACATGATAATATTCAGCCATTTTTCTATAAACACTGCTAATAATCAATAGGAAGTCAATGCAAATAGACACAATTAAGATACTACTTGTTCCTGATTGTGTATCTTACATGCAACTAGAATTGCTTATTCAACAACCAAAAAACCTCTTAACAAAGACACTGTATCATGGATGAGAGCCCATGATTATGGCTCCAAAATTAATGAGATTAACATACATGTGAACTTAGCCAACTGGTACAAGGAACAAGACTTGTGATGAATATAGCATCTTCCTCTATGATGGCTACAAAAAACACACAGCAATAGGATAAAGAAATCAAAGAGATACCACGCAAACTTTGCTGGGTGGTATTGGTGTAGGACCATGAACATTGAATTTGTTTAACACAAAAATTCTAGCAAATAAATTCTCAATATTGTAAGAATTGAAGCTGTGGTAACCAGAATTGCAAGCTGGCTACCAACAGCTTTACAAACTTCTACACAAGACTGGCAAGGTACCTGGCACCTTTAGTGACACACTTATCTATCACTGTGGTGCCTATAACTAATGACTGAAACCATACCACAAGAAGCCAGATTCTTCAAGCCAATGCTTTAGCTTGTATTCTATTTCAACTAACTAGCATATAGCAGGTTAGTCAATTTGGATAGCTATTGAAAATAGTCAAAGACAAATCTTAGAAACTATATTCCCTAACTTGATGAGAAGTAAATTCAATGGAGGATGACTTTAAACTATTTAATATAATATTGAGGGTTGCCTAATGCAGCTACAAAGGGGTTAACACTGCAGTTGTTAGGAATCTGTCAGATGAGTGCCACTCGTATAAAAATCATACCCTTATGCCTATTTGCTGTCATTCCTAAAGTCTTTCATAAAAATATGTGGATACCTATAGTAGCAGGAGATTGTTTGCATTGTCATACACATGCCATCAATGAACCTAGCCAACACCATGCTCATTGGCTGTCATGCTGAGGATGCACCTGCCTGACCACACCTCCAGCTCAGAATTACACAGCATGAAATACTCCTCTGGTATCTGCATCTGGCAGCAGCTCTCCGGTGAGATGTGTACATGGCAATGGGTTTGAATGTGTGTCTGTATCCACTTTCAAAACTATCCACTTCAAGATACTGTATCCACCTTCAAAACTATCCACCTTCAAAACTATCCACCTTCAAAATAATGAATGTGAGTCTGTATCCACCTTCAAAACTATCCACTTCAAAATAATGTAAGTTTTGGACACAAAAAAATTTGCTGCTGTCATATAACATATGTGGTTTACAGATTTGATTTTTTCTAGTCAACAACAGATTCTTTTTGACTGGAAAAAAAAAGGTGTCTTATTTTGTGCTGTTTAAGACACAGTAACATGTGGCATGACCTTTGAGACACAAGATAACTTCCTCAACAAAAAGCCAAGGTTACCTAACATCCATCTGAAACTGTAAAACTTTTAGATGAAAGACAAATGAAAATTGATATATCATGATAACAAACTGATTCAAATAGTGAAAACAAATTATGCTAAGTCATCTTTGTCGTGGTAAGCAGTACTTCACATCATCAAATTCACAAATTGACAGTAATCTAAATGGCAGTTTGTGCTTAGTGTCTTTTTTGATCAAGAGCATCAGGGTAGATATGAATATTTGCAAATGACACTAAATGGAAAAGGTATAACATAGAGTACTTTCTAGTACGGGTACAACTGGGAAAAATCAGACATCCTCCTATGTGTTTAGATTCCAGGCACTACTAGATTTTCCAGCAGCTGGTAAAACTCTGCAAAACTTCACTGAATGCTGGACAATTTGCTTATCTTAAGTGTTCTACCACAGTATCTGACTGTGTCACAACCACTTAGATCAACCACTTTCCTAACTCACCTCAAACTTTTCAAAAGCAAAATAATGAGGTCTTCCTGAAGAATCCTTTTCACCCAAAAATAAATTTGCACCAGTTAAAGAGAAAATAATGTATAATAATACTTGATGTACTAATTATAACATTCTTGTGTTCTTGTGCATTTGTTCTTGGCTGACCCAAAAGTCACTTATCAAGTTTATCTGACATAGCTTTTATAAAAATAGAAAATAAAACAAACAAACAAGCATCATTTTAGCAACTTTAATAGCTGTGCCAAAATTTAATCACTTGGGCTGAATATTGCCATGATGATTGTCTGCTTTGGCCTGTACAAACTTAATTCAAAACTGTTTATATTATATTCTAATAATAACAGCTGTAGAAAAGCCCATAAAGGAGTTAATAATTTCATCTTTAGAACAAGACTTGACTAGCTTGCAGCAAATACAGCACAGTCACACTCCAAACAAAGAGGCTAAAGCAAAATTCTGAATAGCCACTCACTAAATAAAACCATCTAACCTGAATGCTGAACCAGACAGATCCAACAGAGCTCCCTCAAAAACTTGCATATGATTATGTTGGTCCAGGCTGTCATATAGTGTAAATAACCAGCTTTAACTTCAACTCTTTCCAGCTTTTATATGCTTAAACTTGCAGTGTAACACCTTTATATGATTGTGTTTACACTTGCATGCACGCATAAATCCCACAAACATACAAATCAAATAGAAAGAGTGCATCCAAATGGTGCAAGTTTTAGAAGAAAGCACACATTACCTGTAAAGGAAAAATTCAAACTATTCACCAAACATGAACATGCAGCTCCACGTTCTGTTATTTGGCAGTACCATTCAGGCTCCATAAGATGGCAGACCTGCATACATTTAACAGATGTTGGTGTAATGACATTGCTGTAAATACATTGGTTTTTAAATGGTTGCTTTAAATTGATGGGGCATGTTTTCAATCAGAATGTTTAGAATGTGATATATTTAGAGCTGTAATGAACTCTGCTTACTACCCTGTATTGCCTTTGCCATACACTCTGATGGCTTTGGACATGGCCTACATAAAGCACCTGTAAAAAAATAAAATGTAGCATCATCACTCATAGCTGATTGATTGGGAATTACCATTACTTGATCAATGTAATTCTTTCTAATAAACACATAATTGGTTTTTATTCCCATTGATTCATTCTAGAACTTTTGGTCATTGTAAGCTAACTCTAAGAATATATTGCTGCCTTGAACACACCAAAGCCTTGAAGTTATCTTTTAAATAGTCTGATTTAAAGAAGACTGTTTGGGGCAACAATGACTTACGTGCTAACTAAAATTAGTATATTTATTTCCTGTTGAATGATGGGATGATGTCACTTCTAAAAGCTTTTTCCAGGTTCTCTGTCATTAACGTAGTTCTGTTATTTGTACAGTCATTATAGTATTATTATAGTAAATTAATACAACAAATTTGTTTTATGAGTCATATTAGGTTGTTCTGGAAAATAGTCCAGAACAAGGTGATGCCTTTAGCAGTGCTTTATACCAATTTCCTTTCCATTTATTAAGACATTAACCTGGTTTAGACCTAACGTGTTCAAACATGAAATTTTCAAAAACATTATCATACTTTAAATGACCAGGTAAGAAACAGAATGAGCTTGCAGTCTGACTTTTATGTTTCACTTTAGCAAACTTGGACTCATAAACATTATAATTACACAGGCATATAATTTTCCCATAAAGGTTTCATTGCACTTGTTCCACTTGGCTAGGATTACAAGGAAAAGCGGTTCAATTGTTTTTAATATTTTGAAAGAGTTCTTTGGAAAAAAGACAGTAAGAAGTTCTCATGCCAGCAGGAAAGCAGTTTGTACTCAGTAGGGCCCTGAAAAGGAAATCAAGATAATTTTAAATTAAAAACTGATCTATTTCCAGGTAACCAAATGGAACAAAGAAAACAAATTACCAAGGAATTTAACTCAAAATTCCTACACTAGCACATCAAGAATGTCATCCTGAAAACCGTAGTTAGGAAAAAACTTTCACTAGAGTGAAAAAATTGGGCTGTTATGTTCATATGCAAATTTGTAATTTTTTCATATGTAAGCATGCTCTTTAATAATTGCTTAGCAGCAAAAGCTTATTTAAAACACTGCTCCCTGACACATTCACAGGCTTCTTGCTGACTCACTCTTCAAGAATGGGATTTTGAAAAAGAGCAATGAAAACACTCCAGTAACAGAAATACTGAAGAATTTAGATAATGAGTGTCTGTAACCTACTTCTACCTTTAGACACTTATTGTATCAAGCTTCACAGATCTGCCAGGAAGTTCTTGCTGCTTTGAAACCCCCGTCGTTTTTAAAGCAGTCCTGTAAGCTTCTTACTGGTGCAGAGATGACTTTCATTGCTTCTGTTTGATCTATGCTTATTTCAATTAGAGACATACAAAAAATCCCACACAAGTGGTTATGGCATCTCTGCAGCTCCTTATGCAACAGGACTGCACTGGGTTTTGGCCAGGCCCGAGGGGCCGCCATCCCCACATGGATGCACACCAATCTCGCGTGCCTCGGCACAGCTTCGCAGCTCAGGGCTAATTTTGCAGAAGCATCTCTTTTGTGTTGAAAGATTTTGCAGGGTTTCAGCGAGATATTTCGGCGATCAGTCATCACTTCGCCGTGCACATCCTCCCCCAGCTGCCACTCAAGCTGTCACTGGGAGCAGCGGTCTGAGAGACGCTTCTCACACGGGCAGCGGAAGGGCGGCCTGAGCACGTTTGTTCTGCCACAATTTGCACCTCTGGCACCCTGTGTTGTGGAAAAGGATTGAGAAAAGCGGCTTTGTCTTTCTGCCGCTTTTTCACGTAGAAACACTGCTCTGAAGAGGTCACTGGCTGAGGAACAGCTTCTTCCTGCCAGCTCGGGCTCATCAGCAAAGCAGTTGCTATTGCTGCAAGCTGCAGCGGTATGAAGAGACGGCAAATCTTCCTCTGGGACCGCTGCTGATGCTGCCCAGAAGGGCCGGGAGCGTCCGGAGCTGGCGGGTGCTGCGGCCAGCACCGGCTGCAGGCAGCCATTCCCGGCGGGGCCGCGGCCGCCCCCCGGCAGCGCGCTGGCACGCGCAGCCCAGCATCCTCACTTGACGCATTGCAGGTACCGCGCGGCCAATCAGAGGCCCTGACTCTTACCAGATAACCATTGCGGAGTCCCGTTAGCCAATCAGGCGCTCCTTGACAAAGCGCTGCCTCAGAAGTCTCAGCACCGCTTCCGTCGGCCGCTGCCGTGCCGGGCAGCGGTAACCTTCCGCGAGAGCATATAGGTCCCGCCGCCGGCCAGCGGCTGCCTGGCGGGAGCGGCCCGCCAAGGGACGGAGGGAGCCGGGACCGGAGCGGCCGCCCCGGCGCTGCCTCCCCCTCGCTGGCGCTGCAGGGACCGGGCAGCGTGCGGGGTGCAGCCCCATCCCCCGGGCAGCAAACGGCTGCCGAGTCCGGCACTGAGCCCTCCCGCTGCGGCCTCGTTGCCTGCGGGACAGTGGTGGGGGAAAAAGGTCCTTGGGGAGGCTCCGGGAGAGCGCAGCGTTTGCGCTGTGCCGCCCGGGCCATCGCTGGTGGGTGTCACGTTAATCGCCATCGGCAGTTCCTGCGGGGGGAGCGGGAGCACGACCAGCGCCGAGCCGAGCCAAAGCCTCGGTTCAGGCGAATCCCAGAGTGTCTCCAGAGGAGCTGCAGAGCTGCCGTGCCAAGCTGGCGAGCGGCATCTGCGGGAGCACAGTCGAGAGCCCTGCGGTGCCGCTCGGGAATTGCAGATGCCGCCACAGCGCCTTCGGGAGCGCCGGCAGGAGCCGCAGTGCCGAGCGGCTGCGGGGCATGAGGGCAGCCCGCTGTCCTACCGAACAGCTCCTCTGTGGCGAGCTGAAGTCCCCAGCATAGGGACCGCTATTCCTCTATATCCTTCCAAACACCTGCCATGGGTGTACCTGCTTGAAAATCCACCTGCTTCCCATACCCATAAATCCACTTCACTCTGAATGCGGCTTCGGTGTAGCTGTGTTTTCATGCCAAAACAATTCTGCCATGCCAGATCGCTCTCTAAAGGATGCTCCCTGGCCCCACTGGTGGCTTAGGATTTGCTGATTTGCTGCAAGGATCTCAGGACAGACAAAATTCTAGCAATAACAGGTTTTTTTCAATAATTAAGCTAGATGAGTACTTGGCACCCATAGACCCCTCACAGAACAGAGTTCATTTTTTTTTGCACAAACCTGTGGGCCATCAGTGCGTCCTGAGAGAACAAGAAGAGACAAAGAAAGATGTGGGAGGAGGAGTAGGAAGATATCTATGTTTAAGTGATTTAACCCCATAATAATAATAACAAAATAGCCTATTTTGAGTCTTTTGCTTTTTGCTTATTTAATGCTGAATATCTTGTTTCAGTTATATTTTAGTTGAGTGGATTGGTGCTCCGTAAGCCCCTAAAATAGAATATGGAGATAGAGACAGCAGAAGCAGAATGGTTGCCAAAGTGAAATGATCTGGAGTGCTGAGCACTGCATCAGCCCACACACAGGCCCACCCCAAGGATAGTGATGCAGTGAAGTCTTAGATGGTGCTCCCTGCTTGGAAAAATGATGTCAGTATTGGCAGACTTGAAACTAAACCAAAGGCTAACCAAAATAAACTCATTAAATGTACTTCCCTTCTATATAGCATAAAACCCCCCATTCTCAAAGTGCAGTGCACCTTTGTGTTAGGCTTGTGCTCTTTAACTGTGCTGCTTCACAGCCAGCACATAACAGTGCACTTACTAAATATAAGTACTTCATTTGCATCTAGAATACTTCTGCTACCACAAAAATAACAACAAATAGCCATACTGTGGGGAAGGTCAATGCTGCTTGCCAGGAAAGGTGTGCACAAAGTGCTACATACCTGGGACAGACTGGATTTTTTAGGCATATTTTTATTCCACAGAAGCTGATAGCTTCAGAGTAAAGCAGGCAGAACAGAGGTTTAATTAGGTAGCTGATGTGAACTGTAGCCTCACAAAAATGTGGGGAAGAGTATGAAGTCTCATGGGACAGCTCTACTTTTTAAGTTTACAAAAAACGATGGCATTTCTTGGTACAATTTCTGGAGTTTCAACAATGATGGGAGTTGCTTTAGGATGGAGATGCATACTCTGGGGGTTGGACATTTTAAGAGTCTGAACTTCACATGAGCTAGTGTCCTCAAAACTGAAAACCTAAAGGTCTACACAAAGAACTGGATCAAAGAGAAACCTTAAGGGGGATATCAGAACCTACATTCTGGAAGCATCAGATGTCCCTGTTCACCAAAAGAATTAAAAGAGATGAGCCCTCAGGAGAGCACTTCCTAGGTACTGCCATGGAATGTTCCCAGGGGAGAGGCAGTCATTGGCTCTTGGACAACAGGTAACAGAGATTGGAATTTATAGTTTTATACTAGAAATGCATCTTCTCCTCAAGGTTGTTGAAAAGCATGGGTTTTTATCTCCCCAGAAGTGTTGATAAGTTGGAGAAGTTATTTCATTATGAGGTGGGTTTTTTACTGGTGCATTCACAACATAAAATAGCCATCCAAAGAAGTGAAATGATTCCATAGTTTTCTTCCTGTAGGTAAGGCAAAGGAAAAAGTGTCATTTGGCAATGGTGCTGGCTTCCAGCATCTGTAATTTGGGATGTATCTATGCTTCCCACCTCAGGCCAGCTTTGCAGTATGGCAGATTAGAATGCTGGGTGTTTCTTGGATGACAGTATTTGACATCCATTATTAACTCAGGTGGTTTTGATCTTGGAGCTTCTTATCCTCAGATAAGATTCTATCCCAAACTTATTGAAACATCTCAATTCAAGTGTGTGAGGGAAGGGAAGGGAAGAACATATCCTTAACTCATGCAGATTAATATGGATTTATTGACTTCAGGGCATGTTTACATTGCTGAAAATCTGTATCAGAAATTATGATTCTGATTTAAAATTATGATCACTCTTGAACTGCATATGTGGAGTTGTTTAATTTTTTATCATTAGCTGTAGCTCCACCTGACCCAAAGAAATTCCATTTAATGTAGACCTAGTACAAAATTAAAATTGGAGTTAAGTAAAGGAGGCTTGGCCATTAAAGGAGGTATCTGTGGATTTTAAATACCTGTTTGCCTATATCATATATATTCTTATATTTGTTAAGTTTATCTGGAACTTCTATTGCAAAATTGATATCCAGTTTGCCCCAGAGGAATATTCAGATGAAAATTAATAACTCACGGTCAATGGGGAGGTATAAACAGCTCATTTAATAATTTCCATCATGTAAAAAAGCAGTCCTAAATATCTGTAAAGATTTTTTTCCTATGTTAAGCAGGACAAACTGACATGAGGAACAGCATTACTGGGGATGAACAAAATAGTTTCCAGCCTTTCTTCAGCACTTAAATTCTGAAGGATATTTGTGTACCATTGTTTATTGTACCATTATAAGCTATATATTAGTTCAAAATGTAGCTAATGGCAACAGCTATTCAGCTTTTATCAATTCTAATGCAGAAATTTAATATATGGAGTATGTAGTATATATAAAGTAAACTAGTCTTTTGGCCAGTAATTTTTCCAGCATTTTCTTAAGAAATAAATTGCAAACCCAAGACATTCCTAATAAGGTGAATCTGACCAAAAAATTACTTGTTTGTTACATTATATCACTTAAAAATTTAGGAATCCATCTATTGAAATTAGAAATGAGTTTTATCTATCATTAGAATAACCATTCCTTTAAGTATTGTTCTATACAGAATATTTTTTAATGTATTTTATGGGAAAAATATATTACTTCCTTTGACAGATGTATTACCTGGATTCATCATCAGGGAATATAGTTCTTGAATATGTCTTTATCAGTGGAAAATCAAGACCTAGGTATGCTTGACAACGTTATGTAAAAATATGTAATACTTAGCAAACACACAATACATAAATATCCTTTCCTCTTCTGCATTTTATTCTTGAAAAATAGTGGATGCAATTCAGCTCTTATCTGTAAAAAACACTAATGGTAACAAAACAGAGAAATGGAGCGAGTGAATTGTTTACATCATGAATCATCCAATGTTTACCTTTCTATGAAACTGGCAATTGCAAAAACTGAGAAGGAAAATCCTGTTTTCACATATTCCAGTGTCTCTAGAGAACTCTTCATAAGACTACGAAGAAAGATTGGGGGTTTTAAGACTGTGTGGAAAAGTTTTGGGTTTTTTTCATTTATTTTACATTGCAAATGTTTAAAAAAAGAGTAGGGAAACCTTTGGTTTAAAATAATTGTTTTATGATGTTTAATCTGCAAGCTATACATGTGAGATTATATGTGGATGCAAGTTTGTAATTCCCATATTTACAAGTATTTTTAAGACAGGATCTTGAAGGTTCCCAACTCAAACTATGCTAAGTTTAAAACATGAAACTTTTCAAGTTATTGGGTCTCAAGGATGCCATTTTACATAGGTACATGAAAAAGAACTCACTAATTTAATTACCATGTGCAAATAATTTAGTTCTAACTAATGGTTAAATTAGTTTCATATAAACATCTAAAACTTTACAAGACAATAGGCACTCAACGTAGGCAGCAATCACTGATTATTCAATTACATAGATGGCCTTTGAACACTGAATGCTCAGTGAAAATCCATAATTGTATGTGATTATTGATATACACCTGTGGGAATTAGGCAAATGTAAATTAAATCACAAACATATAAAAAATTGATGAATTTGTTTTGTTTTTTTAAAATCTCTCTCAGAAAAGAAACAGTTACCTACAGGAATGTGTATGTACCCATTTAAAAATGCTCCAAGATCTGCAACTTTAAAACGTTAACATGAAAGCAACTTTTATTTTCACCTTTTGTAAAAATAAATGATGTTCTAGCTTTTTATTTCAATGGAGTTCCACCCACTTATTTGCAATCTTAGTGATATTTATAGTTTATAAAGATACTCGCTTAGGCTTTCACAGCTGCCAATGGCATTTAGAATCAGTAATTTTTGTGGAAAATGGTCTCCCCAAAAAACATTGCCTATATGAAGAGAATTTTGTAGACAGTGTGAAAAATCGATATACCAAGAGGATTCCAGTTGACTTGAAAAATAGTACAATAAATCTAGTTTGGGTAGCTCACCCATATAACTGGCAATATTATCCCCATGAAAACTAATCATTAATTTTTTCCAGTTGCACAGATGTTGCATGCACATATATACTTGATTTTGGCTTCTTGTACTTCTAACCTATTATAAACTGGTTATCTATGCTTATTGCCATAATATCAGTCTCCCAGCTGTGCATTAATGATATGACAAACTTCTGTGCATCTGTCCTCACATCCGTTCTCTCATGACAGACGTCTGTGAAATGTTTTAATTTATTTTTGGGTTTTTTTAAACTTACATATATAATATAAGAAAACAGTTGATACATGTGAGGCCATGTTCCTCAGTGCTCATGTTAACAAACAGCTAAAGCTGAAAAGCACACCTTGTATGTAACTAGTAAGGTTTATTTTTTTGCCAGGTTCTCAACAGAATTCCTCTTTATACCTTAGGCTGCTCCCAAGGAATGGACATGTGAAGTTTCTGCTGAAACAAAGACCAGCTGTAAGACTGTAATCTTACCATCACAGCAAGGCAAAATTTAGGAATGCAATACTAGGTAGAATGGTTGCAAGTCTTCCATTGTTAACATTTTCTTTATTTTATAAAAAAATTTATGAAATAATATCTTCTTACTATTACAGTTCAAACACAAGTCAACAAGAGCATGCTTAGAGAGTAAAGGAATTTAGAACATTAGAACATTTAGAACAACGGAAATTTATCCAGTCAAAATTCATCTTAATAGCTACTGCATAGCCCTCTGTTCATAGAAAAGCTCTATGGCAATAGGATGGCCAAGTTCTCTGGTGTCAGGCACAAACACTGAGTAATTCCATGGCCCAGTCCAGCTCCCACTGAGATTCAGGAGATTTTGAATGAGGCTGTAGAAGATCCTGGCAAATCATTTGACATTGTATGTCATTGGAATGACAGGGGCATTTCTTGCCTGCCCACAACTGAATGTAAATTTTAAGAGAACAAAGAATACTGATCAAGGTCTGGCTGTACAATTGAGTGAAAGCAAATTTACAAGGATCAGGGAGATGCCAATTTAGATGATTTTTTATTTGCATTAAATAAGCAGCAGAAGATTAGTATTCTGTTTTGTTTACATTTATCTTTGCCATATGTCAAATTAGGAAAAAAAAAATCCCCTTAGTCAGAATGATATTTTGGAACATGAGCTGTGAAATATTTTCAAACACAGAATGATGCAATTTAAATAGAAACTACTGCAGAACTCAACTGTGGCACCTTACTTGATCATCCTGATTTTTTTTTTAAATAAAGCAAGATAACTATATTCTAAACTACTTTAAAAGTAACTTGATTTCAAAATTTCATTTTAAATATAAATGAATTATTAACATGATCCGTCAAGAGTTAGGAAAAGTAGACACAAAAGGTTAAAGATAAAAAAAGTAATAGGAATAAATGCACAGCAATCCTTCTACTCAAAGGCCCTGTTAATCTTTGGCAACATTCATTGAATGTTACTGAGTGGCTTTCTACTTCACATTTCCAAGTTTCATCACGTCTGTCCAAACGCTGTAATGCTGATAGTTTGTAAGAGAATCTACATAAATTTTAATTACTTGTCTTATAGTCTCTCCTCAAGAGATAAATCTAATCCCTTCACTTTTTAACTAGTGAAGATTTGGATCAATGGAAGAACATATTACATGTGCTTAAAATTAACTTTAAGGAGATTGAAATAAAGCACCCACATTCTAAACTGTCACATTTAAATGTTGGAAAAATTATTCTTCTGATAATACATTTTCTTTGCAAAATAATTGTACAAATTTATTAGCCCAATATTTATGTAGAGTTTCAGTGTTTTAACAATGAGATCTTCACTTGTGTATGACCAGCACAATAAGCTGAACAATTTGTACATGAACATTGTTCTTCACATGTCCCTGTGAGTCTCAGAGAGTTCCAAGATTCACTTATCCAAGCAAACACTCTTGTAGCTTACACCAATCAAACATTTTGCCACGCTTTCCAGAAAGGTACTAAGCTAGGAAAGTAAGAGCTAAAATTGCTGGTCTGGTTTGAAAATGAAGGATCAATTATTTGCGTGTTCTTCCACAGGGGGAAAAAAACCAGCATCACTGTTTGGTAGTTAAGAAAAAAAAGAAGGCATATCAAAAAATAGGAGGATGGGCATTCCACATCTAAAATGGAAACTGTCTATTAACCTACCATTTGCAGACTAGCCAGCTGCAAATTGGTTTGCTGACACCATTTCATACAGTAGTTGCTATACAAATATTAGAATAGTTTGGGAACCAAACTTGACACATTAAATGTGCTATTTTGTTTGCTGAGAAATCCCTCTACATTGCACACAGGTAACTGTTGTGCTTGCCACCCTATCTCTATGTTCCAGAAAGGCAAGCAAATAAATTTTAACTTCAGTGGCAGAGCTATTGAAACTGTTATACAGAACCAAACTGATTTTGTCTTTATTCCAAACACTGAAAGTATGCACGATTTTTCAAAATCATAGAATAGACAAATGAATTTCAAAAGATTTGCTATACTGCAGGCAGATTCATCAGAATTATGACCACACTGGAAATGTTGCAAGCCTCCCAGTCCAGAGAGAGGCCCAAACTAAAACCTTCAAATAAAAATATCTCGAACTAAAGCAAATTTCAAAATCTAAGGGAACCTCTCATGAATGGAACCAAAATCCTAGATTCCAAAGTGGGTCCATGTTTGTGCTTCCATGCCTATTAAAGGAGGTACAGTGTGAATGCTACAATATTTTTGGGGGGTTATTACCAGTGTGGACAAAATCCTCATAGCTGACAGGGAAGAAATGAAGAAAACACTTGGACATCAGGACATGCTTTTGCTGCCTCTCAATTGCAGGCTTCTGAAGAGGCTGAAGTGACACCTCAGTTGTAGACCATCCGATTCTGGATTAAATTTCGCCGTCGCCTGGATTTTGGCGCTTGACAAAAGCCCTATGATCAATAAAAAGGCAGCTGTGCTCGCTTCAACATTATAGTTTTACAGTCGCTGTCACACACGCCTTGTCATGGAAAAAAAGAGTCCTTTATTAACGTTTTCCCCGTCCCCGCGCCATCATCCTCTCCCAGGTGCCGCTCGGGGCTCCTCGGGGGAGCGCAGGCCCGCCCCGCCGGCGGGGATGCTGCCTAGAAAATAAAAAAAAGCACCAGCTTGGCCGAGATGCCCCCGCTCCGGGGGTTCCAGCCCGGAGAGCGGCGGGGAGCCGGCAGGGACCCGGCGGCGAGGCAGCTCCCCGCGGGCAGCGCCGGCTCCAGCGCTCGGTAGAGGAGAGCCGCTGCCGGCACCGGGCTGCCCTCGCCCCTCTGGGGGCGCTCGGCCGCGGGCTGCGGGAGCGGCCCCGCCGGGGGAGGGGAGGGGAGGGGCCGGGCCGCCGAGGGGGCAGGGCCGCCCGCCGCAGTCACCTCGCACATAGCGCGCCGGGAGGAGGGAAAAGGGCCCCGCTCCGGCGGAGGGATACAGCCCCACGTATATAGCGGGCGGCGCAGGCTCACAGCCCCAGCACTCTGTGAGCCGCGCCGGGAGGAGGCAGCAGCCGCCGCCGCTCGTGGTCGCGCAGTTCGTGCAGCCGCCGCCGGGCCCGCCGCCGCCGCGCCATGGTAGGGGACTCGTTCGTTCGCTCGCTCGACCGGCCGGGTGCGGCACGGGCTGCCCGGGCTGGGGTGGGGGCTGGTGCGCAGTGCGCTCGCTGCGGAGCTGGGATCGGTCGGGTTGGTGGAGCTGGGCTGTCCCCAGGGAGGAGCGGGGGTGGGGGGAGCCTCGCGGGGGCCCTTCCTGCCCGGCTCTCCGCGGGGTGAGCGGGTTGGTGCCTGCGGACTCTTCCTCTCCCTACCCCCCGCCGCCTTGCGCGGGATCGCTGCGGAGCTGCGGCCCTTCCTCTTCCGCCGCTTCCTTCCCCTTTCCCCGGGCCTGCCGTGTGGGCGCCCCGGCCCCGCGCCCTCCCGCCCCGCCTCGCCTTCCCTCCCCTGCGGAAAGGGCCGGGCACGTCTCCCCGGGGCCACGGCCCCGGCACCGGGCAGGGCGCGCTGCGGGGCGGGGCGCGGGTTTGCGGGCGAGGATCCCGCTCGGCTCCGGCACCAGCTGCACTGCGCAGGGAGCGGGGGGGCGGCCGGGGGAGGGCACCGCGCTGCAGCTACTGCGCCCCCGCCGTCCTCCCCAGTCCCCCCCCAAAAAAACGCAGCCGCGGCGGCGAAGCCCATCGCTGTCTGCATTACATCATGTCTCCTCCTCTTCCTCCCGGCCCCCGCGCACCCCCCGGCCGCGGGGACCGGGGCGCTGTGCGAGTTGCTCGCTTGGAAGCGGCCCAGCTCCTGCATAGGGGGCTCGGGGCGGGAGGGGCGCAGTCTCCCCTCTCCCCAGGGGCTGCGGGGGAAGAGCTCCTGCCCCAGCCGCCCGCTGGAGGGAAGCGATGGGGAGGGAAAGCTGGCCGCGGAGCCCGGGCGCCCTCGCGGTTGAATGATGAGGACGTGGTGTGGCTGCCGGCTGGAGAGGGAGGGAGGGAGGGGAAACGGGGACGCACTGCAGCAGTGGGTGGCTGCTGGCCGGGAAGGGCGCCTGTTGCGCCGGCGGGCTGCGAGCCTCCCGCCCCGCCGGCCGGGCGATGCCCGCCGGAACGCATCCCATCATCTGCCGGCTGCTCGCAAAAGAGAGCAAGAGGAAGGGCTGGGATTTTCCCGGCGGTTTTTCGCTTCTTACGAGAGCGGAGAAACAGTTGCAGACTGACCTCTAATCGCTTTTTGGCAATGTGGGTGTTCCTCGACCCTGTGTCTGTATCTCCCCTTCCCGTAGGAGAAGGCTGACATCACCAGGACAGGATTTGATGACTTGGCTGGGTGGGGTGATGGCTCCAGCCCTGGCTGGGTACCTTTGTCCTGTAGCTGTGGTAAGGGTATAGTTAGTGGCTGTGCCTGTTGCTCGGGAAGGTGAACCCCTCGGCAATGTAGGGTTGGGCTGTGTCCTCGGGCATCACCGGGTGTGCCAAGGTTTTGGGGTTTTGTTTTGTGGGGTTTTTTTGTTCTTTTTTTTTTCCCCACTTGAAATATGATTTTAGAAACGTTCAGCGAGCTCTGATTAATGGGCAATGAACTGGTGCTGTGGGCTGGAGGTTTTTTGCCAAGGTGTGGCTCTGTTTCCTGTTCTGCAGGGCAGTGAGTCTGTTATGTAAATTCCTTAGATAATCTTTAAGTGAAACCTCGTATTTTCTGGAAAATCACAAAGTGTGCAGGAAGTCGAGCCGGATTTTGAGCACAAGCTTTTTTGACAGTTATTAAAGAAGACTGTCTTTAGCTATTAGACCCTTTTCTCCTTCCCCCAACACACTGCATGCGGGGAATTGTTTAATCATTACATACAGACCTTTAAAAGAAGCCCCCTACTTAATTACAGATGACATCTGTGTATTTTCCTTAACATATAGAGAAGATTTTCAACCCTATCCTTTTCGCTTAACATTGCATTGCTGATTAATTCTCCATTGTATTTGTTGCTCTTTGCTGCAGTTAGATGGTTTTTATACTTAATATTTTAGGACAAGAAGGATATGCCTACCTTCACTGACCTACAAAATTCTCTGTTCTATTTGTAAAAACAGTCCAGTAAAATGTGTTTAAAACAAGTTACTACCTTGTATTCTTCAGTATCTATGATTAGGCATGTAAAATTCTCTTTTTTTTTCTTTTCTTTACTAGGAAAAGGCATATTTTTCCATAAAGAACTAGTTAGCTCCTTTGAGTCCAAACTGGGGCTTTTTGTGATGCTCTATCCATACATAGGGAGAGGTTTCTGGAAGGATGTGGCTATCATAGTCAAGTTCTAGAAAGCCCTTTTGATTGCCCACTGAGCTGTGTACCTTTGTATGCAGCAGTGCCCCTTGATGTACAGGAGGTCATAAACAGGCATTTTAAATCTTGCCACTTAAAATTATATATAGAACAACCTGTATGTCAGGATGAGGCACCTTAAACTGCTTGGCTGAATGGAAAAATAATATGATGCGTGAAAACTAATTTTCTTTGTCAGAGGTGGTGAAAATCTCTACAACACTGAGATGCAATTTGTAATATTGCAGCAGAGCCCCTCCTGTGGGGCTGGCAGAGGGCTGGAGGCTGCTGCAGTGAGGTGGGGAGGGCAGGGCTGGAGCCGTGGGCGCCGCGTCAGCCCCCGCGTGTGCGGTCCCCCCACGCTGCCCTGCTGGGAATGGCATGTGCTGTGAAACCCCAAACACGAGGCATTGGGGATTGTGTGCCTCTCTGACCAATTGCAAGGAGCCTGCCCTGTGTCCTTCACTGGACCCAATCTTATTCACCAGGTTGCAGGATGGCGTTAGCTTCTTCATATGCAGTTTCAAACCAAGTTAGCCTATATGCTTTTGGAAGCAGCTGCATGGTGTAGGTGAGTGTAGTCTCCTTGCAGGGACAGAATTCCAGGGTTTGAAAGTGACTTCATGAAAGTAATGATAAATCACTTCTGAAATTGAAAGGAAGTGCCTCATGGCTTGACAGAGCTAGCGGTAAACAGTATTCTAAAATGTTCTATTCTTCGTGTAGGCTGATCAGCTGACTGAAGAACAGATTGCTGGTAAGTGTTTTGATGATAATTTTTTTTTTGCTAGCTCTTGTGACTAAAAGAAAATATATTATCTCAAGCGTAGTGGAAAAAAACATCTTTGACAATTTTAAATCTGTACTACCACTTTTGAAAAGCACTCACTTAAAAAAAATCCCAAACTAAAAAAAAACCAGACAAAAATATTCTGGAAGATTACTGGTTCATTGCCTCTTAATTTAGACTTCTTATTCCTTGGACTACAGATAATGATTTTTTTTTTTTAGATGTTCAGACTTGAGCCAAGTTCTTCTAGATTTCTGGCAAACAGAAATAATTGCTAGACTCAAATGAACTTCTTAGAGCCAAAGGAGACCTAGGTACTCTTTAATAGAGTGAAGATCAACTACAAATGAAATGGCAACAAATAAACCTCAGATTGGTTTATTGCACATTGTTACAAGCCAGTGTCTTTTAACTAAATCTTTTAATTAACTGCCTGTAATTCAGGCTGGTCAGGAGAAGGAGCATTTTTTGACCTTCTGGAGACCAGTCCCCCATTTGTGGCTGACACTAATTGTTATTGTCTGCTGACTTGAAAATAAGTGGTAAATGACAATGCTTTTTGTTCCTCTAAGTCTGTTAATTGTTAAGGGAACCCAGTGGCTCCTTTTCCTTATTTCAGACAGCTGCTGTTTGTGGAGCAACTGTGCCTCAGGCAAGATGCAGATGCATGGAAATGAATTACAGAGTTGTAAATGCAGATAAATAGCCACATGAAATAAGTTTGAATTTATTGTGAAAATTATGTGTTGGTATTGTAAGTAATTTTTTATTTGTATTTGAGAGTGTTAATTCTCTCAATACAAGGACAGTTAGATAGAAAGAGAAAATGTTTCTTAGAATTGTGCCAGGCTTTGTCAGTAGAGTGCATTTTTAGTCTGTGGTTTTTCTCATGCTGGTGATGTCTCTAAACACTGGGACTGTTTCTGCCTCTAGAATTCAAGGAAGCCTTTTCCCTATTTGACAAAGATGGTGATGGTACTATCACAACAAAAGAACTGGGAACTGTCATGAGGTCACTGGGTCAGAATCCAACAGAAGCAGAATTGCAGGATATGATCAACGAGGTAGATGCTGATGGTAAGTGTTGGGAAGGTGCTGTGCTCATCTCTAATGTGTATGACATCCACACCTGGGCTTAAACTGCATTGGCAAGACTATGACATAGAGCTCTTACAGCAGGTTCAAAATGCTGCATAGACTCTAAACTCAGAAGGGTGTCACAGATGCTAGCAATATTCATGAGACTAAAAACAGGCAATGGGCAGAGACAAAGTTATGCTATTTGTCTTTAATATTTTATGGGTCACAGGCTTCCTATTGCTCTCTGACTTGCCCTTAACCTGACCTGCCATTAACCTGTCTTTCCATCCAGCTTTTCTGTATATGTTTTGTCAGCCCATAGTTTTACCAATGTCTGTGGTTTTGGCTAAGGCAAAAATGCGTTAGAAGTGGAATAGTGTTTTCAATGGAAGTTCAGCAGAACAGGAGGAGTGTACACTCTAATGTATTAAATCCCTAATAGATAGAGAGGGGCTATTGGAGGTAAAGGCAGAAAACCCTTCCCATATCAAGGGATAGTATAATAATAACATAATTAGGTTAATAAATAATAAAAAAATAGGTTAATAAAGAATAAAATAATTCTGTTGTTATTTTTTTTAAAGGAACATGAGAGAGCCCATATTGAAACACATGTTGTGTTTCTGAACTCCACCTAGGCTAACAGTTTTAAAAAGGAATAATATTTCCCCTGCTCAAGGATGTCAAGCCTCTTGTCTTGTGTGTTGGTTGTGATAGTGATTTTTCTCTTAACCATTTTGTAAAAGAAGAGTGAAAGTATATTGGCAAGAGTATAAATTACTGGATTATCAGGCCATATAAGTAAGCTACTTTCTTAAAAAAAGTGTAAGTTGACTTTAACAGCTAGGTTTTTGCAGAAGCTGATAAATGATAAGTCTGCAGTGGTGTGTAGAGTTTGTGTAGCTTCTTTAGGCTGCAGACCAAATGCTGCTCTGGTGGATTTAAAACAGAAGGACACTGAGGACTTCAGATAAGTCTGCCTGCCCAACTGTTTAAATTTGGGTTACAGCAGAATGCTTTGCTATTCTTCTGCATGTTCATTGAGGTTGTTTTCAAAACTGAGTGTGAGACCTGTGTTCATATTTTACTGGTGCATAAAGCTGGCCATGATGATAAATAGCTGTGTGTGTCTCAGGCTGGAATCCCTAGGATGCAAGGATTTTCTTAAACTTCATTAATTGCACAATGAATTTGTATGCTTCTTTAAATCAATGGGTAGATCTTAGTTGAACAGTGAACTGTTTAATGTTGTTTTGTGAACTACTTAATGTGCCTTTTTGGCATATAGAGCTGAATCCTGACTATACAAATCTAGTTTCTTCACCACACCACTTTTCCCCTAGCTTTAAACAGCCTGAAATTTAAATCTTTGCTTTGAATGAAGAGCTTAATCTTGGAGTGAGGCCTGGATGTCAGCAAGGATTTTCAGTTTTGCAGTAAAATACCTATAAGAACACCTACAGCTAAGCTTATCAGTAATAACAAATAATGCCAGCTTTTCTCATGTCACTAGACTTTGCAGGTCCTTGTTGCCCATTAAAATGGTTTGTTACTTTTGTTCTGTGCAACTTTGGTTGATAAGGTAGTTGATTTTTAGAAAGAAAAAAGTATTTACAGTTCAATTATGAGTGATGTTCCCAAATATTATATAACCTTGGATTGCAATGGCAGCTTAATATGTATTCTTCCTGGGAGATACAACAATTGAGAGATTATAAAAAAATTAAAAGGTTGATTTTGTGGGAGTTATTTGAAGTAAAAATAAGTCTTGTTATTGGTTAACCTTGATGCATCAAACTGGCATTTTACTTTGGGCTTTGGTGGCAAATGGTGTGGCTTGTCCTTGAAAGAAGGCAGCAGTTGATTTTGTGCTGGAGCAGAGTGGCCGCTGCATGTTATAATAGCAAAAAGGCAGTGGTAGCAATATAGAGAGAGGCATCAGTTTGTCTATAAGGACTGTTAGCAGAGTCTCTGGCAATCTTGTCCCTGGCTAAGTCAAATGCCAAATATTTGTTTGATTTTTTGTGAAGAAAAGCTTGGAAGTTTAATTTTTGGAAGTTTTTTTTTATTAAGGCAATGGCACTATCGACTTCCCTGAATTTTTAACCATGATGGCCAGAAAAATGAAGGACACAGACAGCGAGGAAGAAATCCGTGAGGCATTCCGAGTCTTTGACAAGGTATTACTGAAAGTACAGCTACTCTTCTAAAGCAACAATGATGTCTGTATTTTCCTTAGTGTTTTCTCTCCTCTTGTCTAGAAGGAGAAAGAGTCCTCTAGTAGAAACAGAGGACTTGGAAACATAACAGAGATTGTTCTGAATATAGAACCAGAACTGTTGCAGCCTGGTTCTACTTGCTTTATACAGCAAGGTCTAAGCTTTAGGCTCATCCATGAGGAAAACTTTCTGGCCTTTCCTTAGAAACGGAGATTAGCAGACCTTAATGCTTGGGAGGGGTGGTGGGGTGGGGATTTTCTGAGACATGTGGGTAGAGGAGGGAGATTTTTCTCTACCTTTTCACTTTGTGGGGAATGGGGAAACATTTGCATGGATGCACATGGTTTTATACTACCTTATGGAAGATTTTGAGGCCAAGATGATGTCATCAGTATTTGGAGGGACATGAAGTATTTCATGTTCTCTTTTCAGAATGTGAAATTTGAGGTTGCTTTCACGAAAACTTAAGAGCTCAGTCCCCTTGACCTTGTTTGAGAATACCTGGGCATATATCAGTTTTCTAGAACAGAGGTTCTCCTCTTTGGGTTGTTTGAACATGACAGATGTTATACAAGAATTGTGTGAAGAAGTGGCTGGTGCAGCTGTAAAGCTAATGCAAGTGCATGTGTGGAAGAAGACTTTACTACTACTTTTTCTAGAAAAAAAGTGTCAGTCTCTAGTACTGTGCTGAAAACATGGGAGTATTTCTGCAGACAATATTAGTGTTAAAGCCACTGAGGTAGGTTATCTATTGGTGATAGCCATATCCTGCTCTAAGATAGTGTATTCTTCCAGTATGGAAGAATGGTATGGAATTTCTGAAGTTGCTCAGAGTGAGCTTCAGGTTTGGATGTTACAAATGGGGACATTGGCCTAGAAGTGTTTCTAGACTCTAGAATTTCTCTTCTCTTTTTAATTTTGCCATAAAACTTCTCAAAACACCTTATGAGTAGAATTTAAATGCTTTCTTTGATCTGTTTTTTATCATCTCATCCGAGAAGCCTAACATAGTCAGCTGCAGTCTGGTAGTTTTAACACAAGAGAAAGCTGACTTCATTCTTGCTGGTGGGGAAGTGGATCTCTGCTGCCTAAGCAAGGCCAAAAAGAGGCTAAACAAAAACTTCTTTGGTTTTGTTTCTGTGTTTATTTTTGAAAGCTCTTTAAAAACATTAAAAATACCTTATCACAACTACAAGTCACACATGCAGTTGTTATTTCAGCACAATAATTGTATAGAAGGATATGGTGTCATGCATGCCTCAGAAGGCGGTGGGACTGATACATGCTGCAGTGTGTACAGTGTGCCAGGTCTGTACATCTGTCCCAAGTGCTGTAAGGCTGCTTCAGAAGCAGTTACTGGAAACCTAGCTGTAGTTTACATGTTAGTCACTGTCAGGATTTTTTGTTCATGGTCTTGTGCAACTCTTTTCTCATAGGATGGCAACGGCTATATCAGTGCAGCAGAACTACGCCATGTTATGACAAACTTAGGAGAAAAGCTAACAGATGAAGAAGTAGATGAAATGATCAGAGAAGCAGACATTGATGGGGATGGGCAAGTCAACTATGAAGGTAAAAATGCTTGTCTTGACTCAAAACCATTATTCAGACTGAGGAGGGCCTGTTGCATAGGACATTAATTTTTAATACTTGTGATAGTAGTTATTTGCTTGTCCACTACTGTGGACAAAACCACAGCTGCAGTGAAAGGTGCTTTTTTATTCCAACTGTGTTTTAGACTCTTAATTTGAAGTACGCTGGAGACTGTAAATCACAGTGACTTTTTATCTTTTCAGAATTCGTACAGATGATGACTGCAAAGTGAAGAGACCTCCTTTACACCTTTTTTCCTCTAGAAGAATCAAATTGAATCTTTTACTTACCTCTTGCAAAAAAAAAATGTTCATTTATTCATTCTGTTTCTGTATAGCAAAACTGAATGTCAAATTACCTTCTGTCCACAAACTGCATGTAATGGTTGGTGGTCCTGTCCCTAAAAGATAAAGTTAAACATCAGTTTTACAATATAAATAATTGTACTACCTTGAAAATAAAAAAAAAGGAAGCACTTAGTGAACTCAAAAGTTCCATTTGCTAATGACTATTACACTGTTTGGGCTGGCCAGTTTTTCATGCATGCAGCTTGACAATTGAGCACAGTCAGACATGTGTATTAAAAGGAAAAAAAAACCTAAAAGATCCACTCTCTTGTTCAATAGTGGATTCTAATTCAATTTGTAGTATAAATTGTCATAGCTGGTTTACTTTAAAATTGGTTTATACCTCAGGATGGTATGCAGCAAAATGGTTGAAGGATGCAAAACTTAAAGAAAATGCCCTAAAGGTTGAATGGTTCTCCTGTACGTAGCAGTGTGCTCCAAAAATAGGATGATCTTAACTATGGATGGCATGTCTGTGTTAAAATACTGGTTTAACATTGTCTGCATTGCACTATAGTGAAACGGGTGTCAGGCTGTTACCGTTCACAAAATTTTTAAAAGAAACCTTCACCAAGGGAGCATCTTTGGACTCTCATATTTTTAAAACCTTCTGTACCATGACTTGGAGCTGGCGGAGTAGCCTGTGGACTTCAGCACAACTATCAACATTGCTGTTCAAGATATTACAGTTTATGTCCATTCCAAGTTGTAAATGCTAGTCTTTTTTTTCCAATAAAAGACCATTAACTTAAAGGTGGTGTTAAATGCTTTGTAAAGTTAAAATATATATATATAATTGAGATAATAAACCAAAAAAGCAGTAGGAAGGAAGTGTTTCTATGAATGACTTGCTGCTAAATTATAATGCACATGTATGCAATAAGTTATCCCCTATCTTTTCAAGATGGCAAGAACTGACCTCCTGTAACCCAAGACCTTTGCTATAAATAAATGAACTTGTGCTTGCCTTTCATATTACGACAATGTTAATTTAGTTGGTCTCAAAGTCGTGTAATGCTGACTCGTCAACTATCAGCACAGAAGTAACACCTCATTTCACTACAGTGGAGAGCTCTGAGCATGCATGTCAATACTGGGGAAACATGTATAGGTTGCTTATGTTTTTTTGACAGGTTATCAAAACTAGTGGGAGAATTTAAACAGCATGGACTTCATAGATATCTGTGATTCTCAAACATGCCAAAAATGCATTTATCTGCCCGCAGAAAGAAATCAAAAGGACATTTTACAGTATATATTAAAAAAACCAAATTAAGCCTTTTTGGAAACTGGGGCTATTATGTCTTGACTTTTCAAACACTTGCATGAATTTTGTGGGGTGGAGAAGAGGACTAGGGTTAATTTAAAAACGATCTTGTTACTTCTGCTTTGCATGCACTAGCAGTGCTTAGTCATTCCAGTTCTCTGAATAAGTGTTCTCTGATCCTTCAGCTTCCCCATGAATGAGTGGCAAAGCAGCCGTGTGCACTCTTCTTTGTCTGAAAGAAGAATGCTTCTTCTCTTTCTTTTTTCTTATTTTTTTTTAAGCAGAGCCTCCATGTGGAAGGCTTTTATGCTTGGGAGGGAGGGACTACAGCATAATTACTGACTGTAAGTTTTTGTTTCCAAATGTAATGGGTTGAAAACTGTAATTGTTTGATTGCATTTGGTTTTGGAGAATATTGATACCATCTCTAGGAAGAGATACAAGTCTCCATTCATCCTGTCTAACTGAGGTGCGTGTGTTAAGAACTTGATTTGCTCAGTGGGGGGGTCAAGAGACACCTCCAGAAGGCAATTGAGACTGCCTGCCTTCAGTAATTCTTATTTTTTCCCCTGGGGGGTGGGGGGAGTTCTGGGTGACAAGGGACCCAGACACCTTAACCAAGTGCCTAAAAGTTAGATGGGCTGAATGTAGGCAATTGCTTAGGTATCTATTTGTTGCAAAGGCTTCATAGCGTGGCTGTGAATGCGGTCCAAGCAAACTGGCCTCAATGATGGGAATGTCTGACTACCATTTGAAAGTAGATTCTTGCATAGCAGCTGCAAACTACTACTTTAGCAGTGCTTGAGAATGGCTGCACTGATTCTGTAGACCAGCTACTAAAGAGAACGTACTCAAGAGACAGGCAAGGTAGGAAAGATGGTTGCAGCTCTGAACTAATTACTTCTGCCTGGGTGTGCAGAGATCTTGTCTAGTAGGTAAATGCTTCTTACCATCTATCTGTCATTCACTCATGGTTGGTAGGGTAGTTCACCTAAGAACAGCTGCTTTTAGCTTACTCAGTGTGCTCTGTGCTTGCTAGCAGAGACCTCATCCTGCAAGAGGTTCTTGGCTTGATTAGAAATTGTCTGGCAGTGTGCAGTGTTGGTATGCCCTGTAACTGAATCTGCCTGGAGGTATCTAATTATTAACTGACTTCAGTACCACATCAACCTCGAGTAAATGTATCCTCTGTACAGGACTTAAGCTCTGTTCCCTTCTGCATAGTGAATAACTAGAAAAATGAAATGGTGTCATCAAGGTCTTTTTTAATTTTTTTAAAACTTTTTTTTCCTGTGAGTGTGTGTGTGTGGCTTTGGCTTTTTCCAAATGTGAAAGTGTGGGCTGGATACACTTGGTGCATGGCTTAGAAACATGGGACTGGAAAGAACTTCCTGGGTCATCAGATCCAGTCCCCTGCTATTGCAGGCAACCGTGTCATATAATCCTTTTAATAAACTGATCAAGCTTAAACACCTGCTTGTAAGTGGCTTGTTTTCATGGAAGTTCTGTAACTCATGTTGCTCTCAACTGATGCAAATAATATATGAAATATGAAGTTAATCAAAAGGTCCTCCAGCTTAGCTTTAGGTTTATCATTACATTTATTTAACTGACTTTCTTGAACCTGTTATTATTTGCACAACACTCAGGAAAGTGTTGAGTCTTTACCCCTCTTGCTATGAATAAGAGTTGGTGTGCTTGCTTATTTTTTTTAATGGAAAAGATGGATGTCTGGCTTGTTGAAACCTGTTAGATATGTTAATTGTCAAGGCAAGAAACAATTGAGTTACTTGTATTTGATACATAAATTTAAGGCTAGAGTATACATAACCATTTTTAAAACACATCAACTTGCAGTGTAGTTTTATATTTAATACTGAAATGTACTGCTAAAGTTTAAACTGCTGTTAATCATATTCCTCTTCTGATCATAATGAAAAAATAAAGGGTAAGAAAATGCTTAACATAGATTATTCATTATCATGCTTATTTTATTAATAATTCAGGCATTGAAGCATCTCCAGGTATGGGGCGTTTGTTCTGTTTGCTGGGGTGGGCTGGAGTGAGGGGTGGGGAGAGTTACTGATGTAGGAAATTCTTAACCCCCAACCATTTGTCTCACTTGCATGGCTCCAGAGGCACAGACATTCTAAAAACTGTTTAAGAAAGGACCCTGTACCTTACTGATGCCCTGGATGCACAAGAGGGTGTGGGGCTGCTCTGTGGGCAGGGGCCAGTGCTGTGGCTGCCAGCCCCTTGTGCCCTGCCCAGGGCAGCGCGGAGGGGCTGGGGCTGTGTCCTGGGCCCTGGAGTGCAGCACCTGTGCGATGTGAATGCAGATTCTTGTTCCCAAATGACAACATCCTAGACTAAATCCAAAGTCTTGGGGTTTAGAAATACCAGAGTTAATACAGCTTGCTTATCCCCTGCCATGAAACTAAGTGGAACAGTTTTTTTGCTGCAATCCAGTCAGGGTTTGTGTTCTTTTTATTTCATAGTGTTGTTTTGGTTTGGGGTTTTTTGGTTTGGTTGGTTGCTTGGTTTGTTCATGGAGGAGGGAGGGGGTGATGCTTGGGTTATGGTGTTTTATTGTTGTTTAGGGGTTTTTTTCAATTTGCTAAATGAAATCTGACACAGGACTGTGGTAGAACCACATGTTCTTCTGATACACAGACATACAACTATCAAGTGAACATTGGCAATGAAGGCTGATGCCCTTGTTCTCCTTACTGACATTTAGGAAACCAAATATTTTCTTTTCAAGGAGAATGGGTGGATCTTTAAAATCAGCAAGAGAAACATATCAGGTTGTGTGGGGATTTTTTCCTAAAAGCATTGCAATTCCAAAATATTAATGATGTTGGGTTTTTTTTAAAAATCCAAATACAAGATTGTGCAGTAAGGAATTACATGATGATTGTATAAAGAACTGGGGTTCCAAAGATTCTTAATGTTGACTATAGAAACTTTGCATGAAGGCTCAAGTACTTAGTGGATTTTATGTTTTCTAAGACCCCCTATCAGTGAGTATCCGAGGGTAGCAGTCAGATGATAGTTGAAAGTTGGTAATTTCTTTAATATTAATAAATTGGGTTTTGAACTGAAGTGAACCGGTATCCCAATAAAAGGCAGACCTGCTGATTAGGAAGACACCAAGAAAACCTCTTACTGTCTCATAGATGATTAGGCAGAGTTCTTATCTAGCAGTAAATGAATCTGTTTCTCTCTATCTGACTGATGACTGTAACCAGGAGCAGAGCACACCTCAAAGCACAGCCCAGCCCTTTTGGCCCTCCAGCTGTTAAACTGCAGGAGAAAAACCCACAAACATTTAATACAAAAAATCATATCATGGGGTTAAATTTCTCCCACATCCCTGGGGAGACCAGCACCATGGAGCAATGCTACAGAAAGTTGAGAAGCAAGTCTCCCAGCATTACCACCAGTGACCCTCGAAAAGAACTTGCAAGTTGTCCTTTCCAGCATCCCTGTAGGTGAGGGACAAAGCTAGATCTGCCTGGCAGTGGGTACCACAGCCTCGTTTGTGGTGTTTTCTTGTTTTGATCTTTCATAGAAGTTTCATTGACTGGGAAATCTTGCACAGATCTCCTCTGAAGAGCTTAATTCATTTCAGTTGCCTTAGAAGTCAGCATCCACAGAAATACTGAAAGAATTATTCATAGTGCAGCGTTTCCCTGACAAAAACAACTCCTAAAATAGTGGTTGAAGTACAATATGAAAACTGTTCTAATAATCTCAAAATTAATCAAAATTATTTCTGAATATTACTTATTTCCCCATCTCTCAATATGATATAGTTCAAAAACAGATTCTTCAACAAATGTCGTGCTTGCTCTAAAATTTGTGGTGTTTAAAATGAACTCAATATTTGAATAGGAACCAACTGAATCAACTGAGAAAGCCATAAGAAGGCATTAAAAAGCATTCCCCATTTTATTAGTTTGCAGTGGGATTGGCAATAATAATGCTCTCAGTGTAGCAAGTATTCTTAAAAAGGGTATAGTGAAAGAAATGGATGGAGGGAGAGTAAAAAGAATACCTGTCCCTGGAACTGCTTTGTAGTCTTGTCCTGCAGAGTATTTGTTGTCCATAAGTCTATAGATATTTAATTGTGGGCTCCCTGGTTTTTTTTAGCAGTGGTGCTGTTATTCAGTTTGTCCAGTTTTCCTGGCTCCTCATAGCTCCATCCTGCTCCATGCTATCTTCATATTTACCTGAAAATATACAACCTGGAAAAGCTGTCATCCTGCTGCTGTTCAGAACTTGTCAAATGTGCTCTGCTTGTTCTCAGCTTTCAAAAAAATATATTTAAAAGAATAATTTCCTCCAGACATTCTGTTAGGAGACAAAATATGATCACAATTTCATAAAGGTTTTACTGACTATCTTGTGAAGTGAAATTTTAGCCCAGAGTATTTAGCTGTCTAGGAATCTCTGTGCAACATCAACAAAATTAGTTTCTCAAGGGTTTTCACATAAAATTTGATAGCTATTTCAAAAAAACTAATTTGTTTCTTTAGATATTAATAAATAAAAATTCCTACACAAATATACCAGATGCCCTGACAATCAGTGTGTATGATGCTGTCCACCTTACATAGCTGAATTAAAGACAAGTATATTCAATCAGTAAATTAAATCAGTAAGTAAAACAGATTTTTAGTATCAAAGAAGATATCTTGCACCTATTGTACAGTTACAAAAGCATAGCTAAAGTATGAAAATAGCCCTGCTGATTTATTTTCCATCAAATTAATTTGTAGAGGAAGGTAATTTCTTAAGTAGCTCAGGTTATTATTATTTTTTTCTGTATTAAACACTTGCACATGTGGAAAATACTATCCGAGAAAAATGGTCTTAGAGCTACAAAATTAAGTACTCAAATTTAAAAAAAAGTCCCAAAGAATTAAGGTTATCCATGAAACTCAAGACTGGCCTATTGCAAAATATCATGGCGCTGTCTTATCTCATTCTATACTGCCTTCAGCATCTTTCCATCCGTGTATTAAGCATTGCATTGCAATTTTCCCTTTGAATGCATCACTCTATCCATACCCTAGTCACTACCCACTATGCAGCTCTTGCTCCAAAGTCAGAATTATTATTTTCTTACGGCTCTTAGGTGTCTGAGTGCTTCACAAATGCTGTGCTCTTTTAAGGACACACAGTGAATTGAGGACAGGCTTTATCCTCCCAAACAAAAGGAGCCGAGGTGCACTGAATTCCAAAGCAGTCTTTCTGAGAGTTCAATCTGAGACATTTTCATTTGTCAGAATCATAATCATGCCTTATGTGTGGTATAAAGACACCTTGTCAGTAAGAGCATCTTTCAAGCCTGAAAACCAGTCTAAACCTCTGGGTCAGGCCATTGTTGTCCAATGTTCTTGGAAGAAGCGTCTGCCTGTAGACAGCAGAGTCTGAGTGGTCAATCCCACCCCCCAGAGGGCTCCAGGAGCACTTGTTTGCCAGGGCAGCTGTGGCCTGCATTGCCCAGCAGGTCAGCTGCCTTCTTTCAGCCCCCATATCACTCACTAGGTTGCTTTGTTCATGCAAAAGAAGAAAATATATCAACTATGCAGCATTTCTTTCATTGCACCACACCAATTCATGCCCCGAGCAGCAGGGGAGAGAACAAACTGAAGAAAACAGGGTAATTTCATGCTAGGACCACAAAATAGGGGGATGCTGGTGGAGGTGATGGTTTGTGAGAGGAGAATAGGGGAATAAAAGTGGCAAACCCCCTCAATTGCAGCACTCTGTGCTTTACAGGATAACCTTGTACTTTTGTTGCTGTTTCAATCCTGTAATTTATTACCACAAAAGAGAAAGCAGAACTACACCCCCAGCACAGGGAACTCGGTTGTGTGGCATCGTGGTGACACCGCAGTGAGTACCATCCGAGCTGCTGCCAGGGGGCTCCTCACACACCTCTGGGACCTCTTGAGGAGCAGCGAGCAAAGCTCCTCCACTTCCTCAGCCAGCCCAACGTGGGAGGGAGAGCTTTGTCCACAGATTTGCAGAGGAGAGGTGGATTCAGGACTGTGGGAGCAGCTCAGGGCTCTGCAGGAAGCTGTGCTTTCATGGTCCTAAGCTTTTCCACCCCTCCCCTGTAACCATGACCCCATACCTCCTGTTCTCCTCCTGTCCTGCCTGCTCCCTTCCTCTACCCATGGCGGGCTCAGCTTGTACCTCTCAGCCTTTTCTAGGTTTCCTTGTCCCACAGTCCTTGCTCCTTTTTCATTTCTGCAGTGATGGGCTAACCCCAACTGGGGACTTAGCCCCACCAGCCACTGGCTTGCTCCCCTCCCCAGTGGGATGGGGGAGAGAATCAGAAGAATAAAAGTGAGAAAATTCATGGGTTGAGATTTAGAGAATTTGATCAGGAAAGATCATGCACATGCACAAATAAAGCAAAACAAGGAATTAATTCACTAATTCCCATGGGCAGGCAGGTGTTCAGCCATCCCTAGGAAAGCAGGGCTTCATCCCACATAATGATTGTTTGAGAAAACAAACACAATAACTCCAGCAACATCCCCCCTTCCTTCTTCTTCCCCCAGACTTTATTGCTGAGCATGATACCTTATGGTATGGCATATCATAGAATGGTTTGGGTTGGAAGAGACCTAAAAGATCACCTAGTTCCAACCCCTCTTCTACTACACTGGGCTGCTCAATGCCTCATCCAGCCTGGGGTGGGGCATCCACAGCTTCTCTGAGCAGTTCCCTTGGGACAGTTGAAGTCAGCTCACCTGGCTGCATTCCCTTTGTGCATCCCCAGCCTGTTTGCTGCTGGGGTGGGGTGAGAGGCTGAAAAATTCTTCATGTTGTGCAAGCACTGCTCAGTGATAGCTAAAACATCTCTTTGTTATCAAGATTTTTTTGTGTCACAAATCCAAAACCGAGCACCATACGCGTAACTATGAAGAAAATGAACTCTACCCCAGCCCAAGACAGCACCCGTCTATTTCTCTCACTAATGAGGGCTGCCAATGATGTATCTTCTTCCAGATCTCCATTCCCACAACTTTTGCTCCTAATTAGTTGATTTCTCACCAAACAGCTTTATTCTCTGTGTTGCCTAAGACAGGGTGATCACTCAGGTCAGGGCACAGACTAAAGTTTTCCTGTGCTCTGCTCAGGCCCCACATTGCAGGTGTGGATCTGAGCCTTGCCTGACTTGCTTGACTCCCAGCAGCAAAGAGCTCTGGTGGCAAAAAAGAAGATACAGCACAGGCTGCCCCAAGCTTCAAGTTGGAGATACTCAGTCTAGGGTGAGGCAGCTGTTGGAAGTCCACACAATGCTGCCTGTGAGGGTCCCCTGCTCTGCCTCACCTCTTTCCTGAAACACCACTCATATCTTCTGCACCATTCTCATACCTTCTTGCACTCACAGAGAGCTTTGCTGTCCATTTTTGAGCAGAATCACACAAGATGTGTGCTTAAGCAGTCCCTTCATCCACCAGTGATATTCAGCCGTTTTGAATCTAAAATGTGGCAGATTTATAAGAGACAGTCTTTGCATTGGGTTATTCCCAGCAGACATCAATGCATTGTCTTTTGAACTTAGGGCTATAATGTGGTGCAGAATAAGTCTGAAACAGGGAGGAAAGTTATACCAGGGCCTGACACAGAGATCCCTCCCAGCCCTTTTCTCCTACCAACCCTCCTCTCCGTTTGTCTTCCCTTCTTACCTAATCTCCATCTTTTCTTATATGTCATGACACACTTTACCTATTCTACAAATCCCACCTCATTGAACCTAACTCTGTTAATAGGCAGCTTTAGTTTAGGACATCATTAGTTACTATTTGCTAAACTACTGCAGGAGTACCCACACAGAAAAAGTACAAGCAAGAAGCTCTCAATTGCAGAAGTCTGCCCACACAAAAAGTCATATAAAGTTTGATTGCACTGATATTAAATTATTGTGGTAGTTTGAAGTTTTATGAAGCCATATTTATAATAATGTCATTTTAGTACTCTGTACTTAAACACATTATGCCTGATTCCATACAGTAGGTAGTTGCTATTTGGGGGAAAATAACCTTCCTTATCTGATGTGGCAAAAAGCTTTTTTACAGCAAAGCTGTTGCCACTAGTGAGTATGTATAAATGAAAAGGTAGTATCTAATAAAATATATATAGCTAGGTACCTTTTTCAGACCTTTGCAGTACATTGCTCACTATGAAATAATGGAATGTAATTTAGTGTTTCTCTTTTTAATAGGATAGGGAAGAATTCAGATTCTTGTTTACAATTAATGTCCATCACATGCAAACTACTTCACACAGTGAGTCAAATGATGTTATTAGTTCAAGGATGAAATATGAAGCTATCTGTTTGCAGATTGTTAATTACTAGAGCAATACTGAGCCTCACATGCAGCTTTAGTTCCTAAGATATTACCCAGAGGTGATATAATCTACTTGTATGGCAAAGTAGGTATTTTTAGTGATTTACAACATGCCAGGTATTGTCTTGACCAAATTCGAGATTAAATTAATGTGAACAGTTAATACAATAACAATTGGAACCAGCATTAGGTCACACAGCTGAATGGGTGAGAAAATAGAACCATTTTTATAGGTCTATTGCTGGCTGTACATTGCTGACTGCTAGTTTGGGAATTTATTTCATCTCTTCAGTTTTACTCTATTAGATTGGCAAAGTCCTCTTACCTGCAGATTTTCTAATGAATTTGGTATACTTCTTGCTGAGTGAATAGGTTGCTGTTAAATATTTCAATGGATTTGACCCATTTTGCAAATTTATCACCTTCCAGCAAATTTTTTCTCAATTTTATGTTTCCAAATAAGAAAAGTTCATCACTCTTTTCAGCACAAACCAGTGAGAGCACCACTCTGTGATCACTTTGTTCTGTTCCTGCACTGACAGCTCAGTGCCCATGAACTCTGGCAATTAGGCATGATTAGCTGAACAAGGCAGATTCATCATTAGCTCAGAATTTCTTTGATTCTGGCAATCTAGGTCAGACAAAGTTTTACCAAATGAGGCTTTGTGGTTTAACTTAATTTTTTATTATAAAAAGAGAAGAAATATTTTAAAGGAAAAAGGTGTTACTGACATAAACAAAGGTAGAAAAGCCTGACTGATGGACTTAGGGAGGAATAAAAGATGAGTGTGTTTGGCACAGCACTCGCACAGAAGAGCTCTGCTAAGGATGATGAGAGATTTCTGTAGAGCCAGCTCTGGGAGAATCCCTGCAGAGAATAGAGGCAAGTGGGGGCAGAAGTGTGTGAGGGAAGATCTAAAATAGATAAAAAATAGATGAAACATGCAAATGGCCTTGGGAATGCAACCTACTACAAATGATAGCAGCCCTGCTGCAGAGGCAAAGCTGCCACAGCCTGCGTTAAGCTGAGCAAGGGTTTAGGGAACAGTGACTTGGGAGGAGTGGGATGCAATCCTTTGTGTTTCCAGTTCCAGCCATGACTAGGGATGGCTTGGCTTTCTGCCTAGTCTTCAAAGCTGACTCTGTCTCCTGTGCTGCAATCCATGTTTCCAAGCTGGGTACTACTTTTTTAGGGTGTTTGCTCTATATCCAGTTATTGCCCACATGCAGTTCTCCTCAATTTTTAAAATATTAGCAGACCTGAGTTTAGGACTTATCTTACAAGGGACTAAGCTTGAATATGAGCTAGTTGATTGAAAACTGTCAGATAAGAGCTTAAAACATATATGGAACACTTATGAGTGGTTTAAAAGACAGAGCTATATTTTTCAGTTCCTTTTTTAACCTCTAGCCCTATTTTTCTATTTCATCCCACTAGTTTTAAAACTAGTGAAACAGAGACTATGAAAAAGGTATAGCAGGTCCCAAATTAAAACTTAGTAGCAAAATCAAATGCAAGCACTTTCCTCATTTTGAATAGTTTAGGAAATAGTTCAGAGAAAGGAATATGGTGCAGAAACATCCAGCACAAGTTCATTGGTTCAGATATGACTTGCTCAACTTGATAAGTTGAGTTACTGCCAGCAAATGTCTGCTCTCAGTCTGCAGACCTCCTTGTAATGTTACCTCACCTATGGTTGCCTATTTCCCTTTCCCAGGGGTTGGTGTGCCAGGGGACCTACTGTCTCCCAGTCTGGTGCTACTCCAGCTGCTAAAGAGATGTCCTTGTTTTCAGCAGGCTGAGATCACACAGCAGTGACTTTAAACAACGTGGCTCTGCAGCCACCCTGCAAACAGAGCCCAAGGCTCCACGTGTTGCAGTGGTGACCAGGGGCTGCTCGAGCTGCAAGGCTTGGCCAAGTCACCCTTTGTGGAGGGGCAGGGACTCACTGCCATGGTGACACACGTGCTGGCCTGCATTGTCACCCTTTGTGGAGGGGCAGGGACTCACTGCCATGGTGACACACATGCTGGCCTGCATTGTCACCCTTTGTGGAGGGGCAGGGACTCACTGCCATGGTGACACACATGCTGGCCTGCATTGTCACCCTTTGTGGAGGGGCAGGGACTCACTGCCATGGTGACACACATGCTGGCCTGCATTGTCACCCTTTGTGGAGGGGCAGGGACTCACTGCCATGGTGACACACATGCTGGCCTGCATTGTCACCCTTTGTGGAGGGGCAGGGACTCACTGCCATGGTGACACACATGCTGGCCTGCATTGTCACCCTTTGTGGAGGGGCAGGGACTCACTGCCATGGTGACACACATGCTGGCCTGCATTGTCACCCTTTGTGGAGGGGCAGGGACTCACTGCCATGGTGACACACGTGCTGGCCTGCATTGTCACCCTTTGTGGAGGGGCAGGGACTCACTGCCATGGTGACACACATGCTGGCCTGCATTGTCACCCTTTGTGGAGGGGCAGGGACTCACTGCCATGGTGACACACATGCTGGCCTGCATTGTCACCCTTTGTGGAGGGGCAGGGACTCACTGCCATGGTGACACACATGCTGGCCTGCATTGTCACCCTTTGTGGAGGGGCAGGGACTCACTGCCATGGTGACACACATGCTGGCCTGCATTGTCACCCTTTGTGGAGGGGCAGGGACTCACTGCCATGGTGACACACATGCTGGCCTGCATTGTCACCCTTTGTGGAGGGGCAGGGACTCACTGCCATGGTGACACACATGCTGGCCTGCATTGTCACCCTTTGTGGAGGGGCAGGGACTCACTGCCATGGTGACACACATGCTGGCCTGCATTGTCACCCTTTGTGGAGGGGCAGGGACTCACTGCCATGGTGACACACATGCTGGCCTGCATTGTCACCCTTTGTGGAGGGGCAGGGACTCACTGCCATGGTGACACACATGCTGGCCTGCATTGTCACCCTTTGTGGAGGGGCAGGGACTCACTGCCATGGTGACACACATGCTGGCCTGCATTGTCACCCTTTGTGGAGGGGCAGGGACTCACTGCCATGGTGACACACATGCTGGCCTGCATTGTCACCCTTTGTGGAGGGGCAGGGACTCACTGCCATGGTGACACACATGCTGGCCTACTGCAAACTTGGGCTCAGCTACCTGCCAGGCAGCAGTCATTTCCTGGGCAGGTTTTGCAGCCTGTGCCAAGCACAGGCAGGGGATGAGCCCAGCCTAAACCAGCCATGAGAGCCCCACACAATGCTCCGGCTGCTGGGAATTACTTAAAGTCCCTTCTGGCTGCTCCACAGGACTGGGCTTGAAAAAGAGATTTATTGTTATTGTTGATACATTATTCGTGCAAACAGGCTGGTGTGAGGTCCCCACTCATTGCTTTTATTGTCCTTCACAAGGAAGTCAGCCATGGAGCTGGTTCCTTCCAAAGCTTCCCTGTGCCCACAGGAGCAGAGCAGCCACCAGGCTGGACCCTGTCACCATCTGACTGCTGCCCCCAGCCCGGCACCTGAGGCTCACTGGCCCCTGCACCCAAATGCCTGGCCCAGGAAATGTGACAGGACATTTGCATGCTGGCAGGTGGGGAGGACTGGGGGAAACTGCTCTCTGCTCAGCAGCTCCCAGTGCTGCCACCTGGGATACAACCACAGAGAAGGAAACACCTTACGGCTGGATGCTGGCTGTATGCAGCATCATTTCATTTCATTTGTGAATGAAATGCTGGCAGCTGAACCATCAGAAACAATTGGCAAATTCAGGTGTGAACTTTATTAGTGACTTCCCTCTTGTTAATTAAGTGAAACACCCCTATCTCCCTCCCTCTGTCAGGACCCTGGACATGCCTCTGGCTGTCCTGCCAAGACCCTGCCAGGGGGCTCAGAGACCCTGGCACAGAGCCCAAAATGCCTGTGGTTTTGATTATGACCCATGGAGCAAGTTACCAACCTTAGATGAAGATCTGCAAGCTAAATTAAGTAGAATGATAGTGAATTTATCACAAGGTGAAAAAGTAGATTTTGGGGGTTTTAGAATGGAGATTCAGGGGGGCAAGATGGAGGGATCTGAGCATGTCCAGCCTTTCTCCTTCTTCTTTGTGGCCTCCATCTTCTGCTGTGATGCTGGCACGTACAGATTGGTTTAGAGTAGAAGCTCACTGTCTAACATAGGTGATAGGTATTGGACAGTAATTGTAAACATTGCATATGTAGTTTTTAGTATAAAGACATAACACCACCCCGGGGGCAGGCAGAGTGCCTGGACTGTCTTGTTGAGCAGACCTCGGTAGGACAGGAGAAAGAATTTTATAGCTAAGATACAATAAACAACCTTGAGACTGAGAAATGAAGAGCCCCAACTCCTTCTCCAAGCGCTGGGCTGGGAAAAGAGCCTTTCAAACTCTTCTTGGGGTCACTCTGACAAGCTAGAGACCCCAACATCCCTCTGATCCTCAAATACAGTATATTTGATATTCATGTGCAGAGGGAAATTTTTCATCTTTAAAGCTCCCCATCCCCCAGCTGCTTATATTGTGTGTCAGTCACACAGTTCACTGTTTTTTCCTTTCTGGGTCAATATGAACATCTTTAGTACTTTTACAATTGGTCTCTATAAAAATTGTCAGGAAAACATATGCCAGAAAAGAATGGTCATTTAGATCAAGAGATAATTCTAGAAGGACAAATGGGTAGGAGGGTCCCAGGGTAAACCTATCTTGGAAATTAAAGTTTTCCTGGCATTGGAATAATGGCAAGGATTTATGGTAAAATTGTTTTTCCTTTGTCCAGCCAGTCTCCCTTTCCTAAATGAAAAGTTGTCTCATTTTTTGGCTTGAATTTGGCTGTAGATTTTAAATAAATATTGTGTAGCAATTACAGATCATGCTCATTATGCCCACAGCAAACTAGGCAGCAGAAGAGCTTTCAATCAAATCCATCAAATTCTGGCTGTCTTATGCAGCTCCCTTGCTTTGTTTTGGGGGTTTTTTTCCCAGTTAAAACACCCTGAGTGCTTTGCAGTGATGCTATTAGGGAACTGCCTGCCTGCATATAAACAGCATTGTCACATTATTTCCATATGTCCAAGTGACTAACTCAGCTTCTGCCTGTCTTCATTTTGTCTTTTTTTAGATAACTAACAGAATTTCTTAAGTGTATACTCAGGTCAATGAGCTCAAGAACTAATGCTCAAAGAGGAGGACTTACTGGGAAATAAAAAGAAGAGCTCAATCAGGATTTATGACCCTCTGTCTGGTGAGGTTGAAGGCTGATCTGAGGCAATAGTGACAGGTATGCTATTATCATATGCCAAATATTTAATTTTTTGCTGGAACAAATTTGATAGTGACAGTTGACTTCCCCCAGGGCAAGTGGCCTCTTATGGATGTTATCTTCACTGTCAGCCTTGTTGGATGTCTTGAAGGACAAGCTGAGACCTAATTGGGAGCTGGAGAGCAAAGGGCTCATGCATAGGGATCAGCCCTGGGCTGTGGGTAGGTGGGATAAGGAAACCTGGTGTTATGAGTTCCAGGCTGTATGTGTTATGGGGTAATTAGAAGATTTCAATCTTCAGGGGTGCACAAACTCTGTTATCCAAACTGTCATTGCCTGAATTATTCAAAACCCATTAAAAAAAGATAAGAAAATTAAATATAAGATATATGCACATAAATCATGGTGAGATCTTCCCAGTTCCTGCTGTGGTCAAGAATGAAGCCCAGCTTTCATTACTAGCTCCTTTTCTCACCCCTTTCTAACTTTGAAAATAAAATGAAAAGAGAAACATCAATTTTGCAGCAAATATATTTGGGTTGGTCACTCTTCAATATTAATATTATGGAGGAGGTTGACTGTCACCTTTATGCCTTTACCAATAAGTGTTTATTGGGTATTTTTGTTTTAAAAAGAAAATTAACAAAGAAATTAAATGCAAAATGTGCAAGTGAACAAGTTCCAGGATATGTCAAAGAGAAGTTTCTAATCACCTCGTTGCGCAACACTAGGGTTAATATAAAGTTATATAAAATATTTTCTCTAGTTTAACTCATACTTTGCAGACTATCCAGGGACCAAGTTTTCAAAGTCAGTAATATCTCAGTTAAAAAGAGAACAGGAACTGCAGAATGGCAACTATTCTGGAAAAACATCTGTCCTCTTTTCAATGCAGTGCTATTCTGTAAATCCAGTGCCTACCTGGATGCTGTTAGAGGATGCAAGGTCACAGACCAAAGGAACTTCAAAAATATACTGTGCAATAATCTCCTCAAGGAAAATGCACGTGTGTCTAACAAGTGTCTTGTCACTATTAAGAAATTGGTAAATTAAAATAAGAGAAACAACTGTAATTGGTGCTATAAAAGAGATCCTAGCATCAAAGAAGGCTCAGGAACTGGAGCTTGGCTCAGATCCTAAAGACAGTCCAAAAAGCTCTGTGGATGGCTCAGTAAATTCCTAGGCATCAGCAGTATTTGTAGGCAACAAGATTGGTGGACTCAGTGTATGTGCATATTTTATGATACGGAAATACTGCAAAATCATTTTACATGGCTTGATCTGCATGGCTGTGATATGACACTTTCATGGATGGCTAAATGGGTGCACCCTTTTTGACCCAGTGAAGTAGTGAAGGTGTTCACCAGTGTTTGGATTAGCTCTTACCGATACTGTATCCCCTCAACTATAATTTATGTTAACAGCTGATGTGAGCGCCGAGTACTTGGGGCTGCGCTGATGAGGTCGATATTGCCAGGTGCTCTGCAATCCTATGAGGTGCTGAGAGATTTCTAGTGAAGCCAGCAAGAGAGAGACTGTCAGCCTCTGGCTGGCTTGAGGCTTTGCAGAACACAAATTAGGTCCTATCTACTTCTCTGCACTTTAGCTGGAAATGCTCACTCCTTCATGCTGGGTAGTTATTGCTCTGCTTTATTACAGCTTATGAGAACCTAACAGAGTAATAAGAGTCAGGGTTTTTTATAATTGTATTGGAGTAGTGATTTAACAGGACATCATGTTTTTCTGGGGAGACTTTACAAAGCTTGTTTTAGTAATTTGGAATGAAAACACACAAAGCAGTGCAGTCCTATTACCCAGTTAAAGATCATTGGAACAAATACACAACGTCATATGTAATAGAGTTGGACGGCTTATTTATTTGGAATAAAATACTGAAGAATTGCTCCAATTAGACTGATGTTTGTCCAGACCATCTCTGTGGGACTTGAAAAGCAATTACTGTGCTCTTCTTGCTGTTCTTTTCTGGATTTTTCTTGCTCTCCTCACACTTACTTGATCTCCTGGCTTGCTTGGTTCATGGCTACTGCAAGCCATGCAATTTAAGAAAAGACTTACAAATTGGGCTGTTGTGCTTTTGCTATGCAAACAAAAAAGGAAAAAAGGCAGTATTTGAAGATGGACAGAGTCTACTGACATCACCATAGAGGTCTTTCTGAGGACCTGGAAACCTGTCAAATAAGGCATGGGAAACAGGAGGACACACACTTTTTCCTCCACTCTTTATTCACACAGAAAACACCAGGTTTGAGCTCTCTCTCTGTCTGGCAATCTCCTGGACCTGAACATTTTGTGCAAGACCACACAGGAAAAGATGGCATGCCCTTGAATCTTAAGAAGATAACAGTCCACAGAGATGCTGTCCTGCTGGGAGCCTGCCTAGTCCTGAGTGTGCAGACCTGGGTCTTGGAGCCTCTCCCACATTCTTCCTGCCTGCAGCACTTGCTTCTGCTGCTGGCTTCCTGGCAGGCAGCTGTACTGCAGCTGCAGTGGAGGTCCTTGCTCTGATTCCCAGGGTGGATTTCAGGTTTCAGTCCTGCAGCAAAAGCCATCTCAGGACTTTTCTGGAAGTTGCACCAACTCAGGGACTGGTGGCATTGATCAGGAGAGGATGTGAGCCTGGGAGGTAGCCCCCAGCTGCTTTAATCCTCAGGATTTGCCCATTCCAATGTAAATCATACCAGGGTTTAGGTTTAATCTTGCTTTCTTCACAGAAATTTTACTTAAATTTAAGGCTTACAGCTAACTGCCTCTTTCTGCTTTGCAGCATATAGGATGAACATAATGTGTTCTCTAAAACATTGAATGATGTTCAGGAGGGCTGCAAAGACTCATGACCTGTTCAAATAATAACTGCAAACCTCCTGAGAGCCCTGGTAATATTTTAACCAGTCATCATTCCCCAGGCTAGTGAAAAAAACCCTGTATCACCCTATGTCTGCACATGTAGCACTGGAATGATTCATCACACTTCCGTTTTTTCTCAGAAGCTGCCTGCACAGCCGTGTGGGCCTTATATGTCCTTTTGCAGAACTGAACTGGGCATCTTTTCAGAATTACAGAGAAAAATGTTCACACCATAATCACAAGAGGGAAGGAGCTTCGGGATTTTTTGCAGGCATTTGGACATATGCATTTGTTTGCTACAAGCTATTTCCAGCTTCAGTGGTGAATATAGTAGTGAGAAAAGGGTTAATAGCTTCTCTGCAGTTGCTAGGTAATGCTGTCTTATCATTGGGACCACTTACTAGTTAGTGACAGCCTTTCTGATGATGTAATGCTTAAATAGTCATTGTGGAGTGCATTAAATTACATTTTTATTTTTCTTGTTTCCTTTAGAAAGCTAGGAAATGAAACATAAAATGATATTATGGCTGCATGGATAAATCAACCAAAAGCCAGAAAATACAGGAGCTGAACATTAGTCCAAGGAGATATCTTTGTCTCTGAGAGAGTGAGCTCCTTTTGTAATGTGTTGTAGTACAGCTTCTGTTAAAAAGTATTGTTTCTTCATAGTTCTTGGACCAAAGCAGGTTGAAATGACAAATCCAAATGATGGGTCACTTCAATATTAAGCATGGAAATAGCAAACAGGCTTTATTACAGTTAAAAAATTCTTTGTATGCTTTTTTTTTTCTTATTTTTGTTTAATTCAGCAATTAGAGCCACTCAGAAAACAACAGGCACTGTTGGGATTCAGGTTGCTTTTGGACACAGACCAAACCTCTCAAACCCACATGCAGACCAAGGTGCAGCCAGAACTCATGCAGTAAGGTCAGTTCAGAGGTGCATTCTTTGGGTATCAGATCTGAAGAAATTGCTGATTTGTTTCTAGGTAACAGGAAAACACATTAAAGTGAATACAACTATTCAATAAACATTTCATTCTGATTTCTATTCATTTCCCTCAGCCACGTGGTCCAACTCCATGTCCCTCCCTTCCTAGACTGGGAAATACTGCAGGGAGGAGCTGAGTCTCAGGGGGTTTTACACCCTTAAAACCCTCAGGGTTTGAGAGTCCTTGACCCTGCCTGTGGCAGACCCCACCTGTGCTTGCTCTCAGCCTCCTGGGACCCCTTCCTCCATTCCCTGCCATTCCCCTGCTCCCTGGGGACTGGGGCTGCTTTCACAAGGCAGCACAACTCCAACCAAGGCTGCTTTAAAGTGAGCACAGTGCAGGCTCAGCAAGTAGCCCCAGACCAGCATTCAAATTCTTCCCCCACATGGCCTTTTCTTTTTCTCCCTGAAAAAGAAATAGTATTGGGAGTCTGGGGACTTGGGGCAATTGCAGTGTCTGACCATCTTTTCATGCAAGCAAGGCAAATCCACTTGTGGGTGCTATTCCAGAGGCAGGACCTTACACTAGATTAGACAGCAGGCACACCATGGAGAAGCTGGTATTCACCTAGCTGCCACCAAACAATGGGGAGAGAAAGGTACACTTAAACAACAGGTTCTTTTTTTCATCTCTTTGCATGATCATTTGTGAACCTTTTGGTGACTAGGAGAAACTGCATGCTCACTCAAACCTATATGAATGTGCTGAACTAAGCCCAGATGCTGCTGAGAGGGGCTGCCTTAGCCAGCAACAGTGACAACCCAGCATCTTTGTACTTTCCATTTGTGAAATTAAAAGGTCCTATTTCAGGCTTTCCCTCATGTATACTCCTACAGTGGACACATGAAAGGAGACCAATTGCTCCCTGACTGAGATATGTGTGGGACTCAGTGTCAGGAGAGAACAAGAAATCTGCAGGCTTCAGCACCCAGCTTTTGTATGCTGCTGACAAAACTAGCAGGAATAAAATATGCATGCTGAAAAGAAAAGGGAAATAATTGTTTCCTTACATGAGCCTTTCTCTGGGATCTAGGAAATGCAGTCTTAATAATGGTGGACACTACACAGAAAACAATACACAGGGTGAGATCATTCTTGTAGACAGGTTCAGTACAGGCATTATTTAACTGGACTGCAGAGCACAGAGATTGTTTGCAGGGCAAGTCTCTCCTATGACAGGTCATTCAAATGCTTGTGGCAAGTGCAGTTACTGCTGATATGATAAAGTGGTAGCAGGAAAATAACTGACTACAGACTGTGAGCCACTTTAGATAGAAAGATTTTATTATGCTGAGTTTTAGCCCATATGTAGGTAGCTATAATAAGTAGGATGAAGTATCACCATAGCTGGGAATGGCATTACCAGTCACATTTTATTCCATTTGATTAGATAGGAGAGTTCATCCTACTCACTTGTTTGTCTCATCTCAGAAAATATAATCCTCCAATACAAATACCTGCAACAAACCATCATCCCAGCTGAAGGAGCAGAACTGTTTTGAAGTTGTCCTGTTGTGCACTTGTGTTTCTCCCCACACAGAGCAGGTGGTAGGTAGATGCCTGCTGCAATGCTGAATGTCTGCACGGAGGGCTGACAGACGTGTTTGTGAGGTGAAGTCTGGTGTTCTGATTTGCTCATTTCTGAATCCTTCATTAACAGTGCTGCCATGTCTGATGCATGAGAAGCATTTGAGAGAGTTACAGAAGCGGGCTTTAAGGGAAGAAGGTTTAGCTGCACAAATCAAGACCATCAGAGCTAGTCCCAGCTGATGATTCTCTTACTGTTTCGCACTTAAGTAATGAAATCACAACAGAGAGTGAAAGAGGATGGTAAGTGACTGCACTACATTACTAGTGAAACTGAGCTATCATGTTGGTATTCTTTGCAAATTCTTTTCAGTTGAAGGATCAGTGCTCTCTGTAGTCATCAGTTACACCAATGTACACTTATAACCATGCTCTCTGAGCTTCCTGCCTGTGATGCTGGCAATTCTTGCTGCCCTGCATTCCAGAGAAACAACACAGCATGCCAGCAGTCCTCCTGTCCTCTTCCAAGTATAAACCTTGTCAAAGTGTGGCCCAAAATTCTTTTCCTGGTCTGTAATGCATCCAATTGCAGATAACCACAGCCACCTGAATCAGTACCTGGTGTAGTTCTGGTGGTGCTGCTCAGAATGAGCAATGTTTCCTCTTCAATTTCCTTTGGCTTGGGAGAGGCAGAACATTGTCCTCATTCACTGGCTTTATTGCAGCAGACATGGACTTTCCTTAGCTAACATGAGAAATACACAGATCAAACCAAATAGTGGAATAAACATATATTTCCAGTCTCCATTTTTCTAAGTGTATCTGAACCTAGACCAGTGTCTGCCCAAAATGTCTCCCAACACTTTGTGGCTTCTGCATGGATCCACAAACCTTCCCCCTTCTTGGAATCATTTTCTTTGACTATGGCTTATTCTGCAAGTGACAAGATTTTAGCTCATATAAAAGCCTTCTCCAAAGCTTTCTTTTTGTCCCTACTTGCACCTTGCCAGGTTAATGAGTTCTAGCAACAACATCTGCCTTCTCTGTCCAGCTGCTGCCAGTTTCCAACCTCTGTTGTCCTCCACCCAAGCCCTCTCACGGTAGCTTTGTCTGCAGGACTGGGCTCCTGACAGTTATTTCCATTCTGTGCATATGCTGTGTCATTCTCATCAAATGGCTGCAGAGGTTTGCTCATGCCTGTCCCCTCCTCAATAAATCTGCAATTTGGGAAGCAGATTTCATTTTGCTGATTTTTTCTGACTATTTATTATGCTGGGTTTCTAAGGCACTTGCACTTGGCTCGGTGATTCCTCAAAAAGGGAATGGTGCCTATTGTAGTTAACCCTGTTCAATGTCTAATGAATAATTAAATAGCATGTTGCCTGTAGCTCAGCTTTGTCAGTTTGGTCAGTGGATTGCTGGTTTGCTGCTTCTATCAAACAAAAACCTTGCTGTGAAGCTTGCTTAAAATTCAGCATTTGCTAATTAGCATTGTTTCGAATGTAATTCTAAGTGCCACTTCTTCAGGCAATTCAAGAGAGCAATGCAGAACTTCAGTGTCTCTATGGAGACCATCTATAATTTCAAAGACAGAAACAACAGTTTAATGCCTTGTAATACTTAAAAAAATCACCAGTAGCTCTTTCTAAAATACCCCCAAAATACCAATAAGAAAGGATGGGGCCCTGCTCATATACAAAGCCAATTTGTTGAAGATCACTGAATTGTCATAGAGATGATTCAGTGAAACTAGTTGAGGGCTAAGTTAAAGCACCAGGATTAGTCTCAGGGGTGTAAATTAAATACTGAATAAATATTTAAAACACTAAAGATCAAATCATTAGGCACATGTGCCAGCTGTAGGAAGGTAAAACCATTTTGTTAGATTTATGTACAGAAACACCAAGAAATAAATTCAACAGCCCTGCTAACCATCTGGCTCCCAGGACCATAAGTCACAAGAGATCTTGATTTCAGAGGCAGAAGTGGAGAGGGTTAGATCACCCACCCTGGGCATCTTGCCTCCAGCAATGCCTTATATCCAATTCCTCAGAGAAAAGCAGCTCTGGGTGACACAAAGGCAGGGTCTCCTGTGCAGAACCAGTGACCACACAGGCAACTTCTCCTGGATGAGCAATGCAGGATTTGTGCACAAAGCTGTGCCTCCTCCTGTACAGAATATTACAGCTGCTCAAAATCCAAGGCTGAAACTGGTGGTGCTGCTGGCTGCCAGGGAGAGGAGAGCTGTCTGCCTGCAGCAGGGCACTGGGATAAATGCAGCTCCTTGGGATAAATGCAGCTCCTTGGGATAAATGCAGCTCCAGGGCTTGCAGAGAGGTCACTGATTCCTGGGAAACTCTCAGACCTTTGGCAGAGAACAGTGCTGGGTATGATGTGGGGAAATAAGCAGAGCAAAAGCCATGCTCCCTACAACTGAGGAGCAAAATAAAGGCAGAAGCAGATAGGGCAGGAGAAAAGGTGCCAGCAGCTGTGAAAGAGCCCTGCTCCAGTTCCCCTGTGCTTAGCACTGGACAGCTTCTGGGATCTTCCTCATCTGATGGCATGTCAGGACAGCAGGAAGGGTGGGAAAGGGAAACTAGGAAAGGAGGAAGAGAGAGGAGAGAACATGGGTGGGGAGCAAAGCCCTTCTCAAATTTGGTGGAGCCACCAGATATGAGGAGGGAGAAGTCCTATCCCACAGTCAATGGGGAAACACAGCACCTTGAAAGGCCCAGCTCTGTATCAGGCAGACTTTGGGCAAAAATACTTTGTGCCCTGAATTTCACAGGTCAGACAGAATACAATGAGTTCAAATCTCACCATGCCACCTGCGAGAAGACACAGGAATAAAGGTATGCTACTCTGCCTGAAAAGAGCCAGCAGAAGTTAAAGAAAACATCTAAAACTGAGGTCTTTATTGCTTAAAGGTCCCTACCTTTTTCAAGGTTTCCTTGAAAACGTCTGCTCTCCTGGTGTGAAAGATCCTAAAATAAATAATGTTGTCTTCTCCAATGGTGCATTATCAGAGTAGGAGTTTTTAAAAAACCAAGCGGAAATGTGTGGTGTAATTTCTAGCTGAGCTGATCAGAGATCAGTTTCCTTACATCCTTAGAGGTATTTTAATATAGTAGGATTCCTTATTGTACCTTGTTAGATCACAGGAAAGATTTACTACTCAAAATTGTAAAGGAATACATTTTACCATATTCATTGTCTCATTTCCGTTGCCCCTTTGGCAATAATGTTCATTAGTGTCTATAAAAATAGACATTTAACGAGATGTTTACTTCATTTAATTAAAGACTAATATTTTTTGCCTGGAGTACAGTATCTGCTCAGTCTTTTTTTCTACATTAGATACAAGTTAACTACATAACTCAATATTAACAGTGAACAGGGATTTTGTTCTTTAATACAAATAGTTCTGGTTTTTTCCTTATTATTCACTTACTGTTCCAGCTGATCCCAACTCAATGCACTTCATGTTTCATATGCAGCAGTATTTTTCTAGAAGAAACAAATACTTTTTGTATACCACCTCTAGTTTTTAGGTAGCTTATTAGGGATTTCTTGTTTTGCAAGAAACAAGAAATTGTTTCTTCATTTGGTGCACTAAGGTATAAGCAGCTATAGGATGAAAAGAATGTTTTGGTAAGGGCAGATTTCACAAGCCTTATTCAGCATATAGAATCACAGAATCATAGACTGGCTTAGGTTTCAAGAGACCTAAAAATCATCTCAATCTCTCTGCTGTGGGCAGGAGGACCTTTCACTAGACCAGGTTGCTCAAGAGCCCCATCCAGTTTGGTGGCTCACTCCACTGCTGTCCGTGCCAGCTTGATGCTCAGCTCTCTCATTTTTGTTTCCTCTTTCACCTTTATCTTTCTGCTGTCCCAGTGCTACTCTTGCTATATGTGAGCAGTTCTCAGAGCCTTCAGCATTCAAGTTGAAATTCTTTCCTTGTGGAAGCTGCTGCCTCACCCTGGTCCAGCCACAGAGCTGTGCACACTGCAGCTGTCCAGTGTCTGCATGAGCACACAAAGGTGCAGTTCTGCAAGCAGATGTTTCAAAACCACAGGTTTGAGTCTTGCATCACAGCTGTGAGCTGAAGAAAGTGGGAAAGCTGGGAGCCCCACATCCACAAAGCAGGCAGTGTATGAGGGCAGGGCTGGCCATGCCAAGCCAAACAGCAGCAGGGTTGAATCAAGCCAGATGTGTTTTTCCCAGAGTCTTATCCTCCAATATCATACTTTTTTATCAGCCAACATTTAGCCTGAACTTATGCCTCATCAAGATAGCCATATTTCTGTTGAACTTTTTTATTTTCTGGTGGATCAGCATTATTTGACTAGGAAAAGAAATAAAATAAATACCCCATTAGAAATGTTACCTCCTTTCAACCCCAGCTCCAGTGAGAGAATGCTTCATGGACCCACACAGCTGGAATCAGCTGGACTTGGTACCACTGAGGTATCCTGCCTGGAGCCAAAGAGGCCCCACCTCTCTAACCAGATGTATAACCATTTTGAAAACAAAAAAATGAGGATCCCCCCACATTCCACTTTCTTTCTGTTTGCTGGCATAAATAGATACATGACTTATCTCAAGACTCTGTGTGATGCCTTCTGACCTACTGGATTGCAGTTCAGATTTCTGCTTCAGACCTCTCTTTCACTATCTTACCTCTTCCACTTCAGACTAGGTCAGCTATTATTGTCTGAAGATTATCAGAAGTGTTTTTAAAACTGTAGTGAATTAAAACCTACCATTTCTTATGTGTGTCTTCTTCCTTTCCAATGACATTGTTTGGGCAATATATCATAAAAAATACCTCACCAGTGTGATGTATGGCAGTAATCTATCATGTGAGCACTATCTTTTTGATGATATATTAGAACAATGCATCATTAAAACATCATTGATGTAGATATATATTACTCAGCTACCAACTGGCTAGCAGAAATACATATATATATATATATATATATATATATATATATATATATGTGGGAATTAGATGAATTTAATGTATTAAATCAAAAGTGCATGGTTTTGAATCTAAAATAATAGCATCCAAATATCCAAATACTGTTAAGAATGGTCTTAGGTCATATATTAATAGCTATAATGAGAGATGCCATCAGACATTTCAGTTAAAAAATCAGATGCTGTTTCAATGAAGTGGTGGAAGTTGCCCTTCTGCCACCTACATTGTTTTCCTGTTCCAGAATGGGCCAGAGAGGAAACTAAAAGAAGGAATGAAAAGATATAGGGCAATAGTCCAAAGGCATCACTGCCTCCCACAGCTTTAATGGAAAATAGGAAAAACAAGAAAAGCAAATTAAAACATTTAAATTGAGAAAAGCAGTGCATTTTTTTTAGGATTTGCTGACAGCTTTGGGTCTTTCTCATTTGCCTGACTTTGAAGGTTAAACAGGGTCCCTGTTCTTTATTAAACTGAAGGGAGGTGGATCATGTGTGTGGGCACCAATAAAAAGAATAAAGGGAAACATGATGTATGTGATTCATTAGTGTCTAGCAAATTATGTGGTTTTGTCCTGAAGTATTTGTTGAATTCCCAGTCTTTCTCTAGAATGATTTCTTTTGCCCAAATGAAAATATGGGGTCACATCTGTTGAGGGAAAACTGTATTGACAGAGCCCTTTCCAGACTATTTCTACTTATGCCAGAACATGATGAACCTGCTGTTTCTCAGTGTTGTTTGTTCTTCCTGGCCCCTCATCTTTTGGGAGTATTCAGGAAACAGGGGGTTAGGAAAAGGCCATTGCATTATTCTGTAGGAGTCCTTTTTGCCTCCAAGTGCAAGACAAAGCAGAAGCTGTGTTACAAACCTCTGCCTGCTCTGGTTCCATTGCGGGATGTTTTTGGTTTTGCAGGAATTCTCAATGACCTGAAAGCTACTTTTTTTTAAAATAATCTGCTTTTCATTTCACAGGGTAAGTATATTATACATGGTTAGTAATTTCATTTTATAACCCACCTTTGAACTATAGAAAAATTAACTAATTTTTCAGAAGCTTATTACAACAAAGTATAAAAACTCCTTCATCCAAACTCAAGAAGCATACAGTTGTCCAGGCTGGAGTTGCAGTTAGTAAGCTCCTTCAGTGTCTTCCTAGAATTTAAACTCTATTTACTTTCCAGAACTTCCAACAGTCCTTCACATTTGTTAACTAATTTTAGCCAGTCTGATTTCTTGTATTACCACATTACTAGCATAACCAAATTTTCTCTGCCCACTGTCATAGCACAATAGATTCATCTCAGTAATATAAAAAGTCATAGAATAATTTGGCTTGGAAAAGACCTCTGAGACCATGAAGTCCAACCATTAACTCAGTTCTACCAAGTCCACCATTAAACCATGTCCCTAAGTACCACATCTAGCTGTCATTTAACTCCAGGGATGGTAACCCCATCACTTCTCTGGGAAGCCTGTTCCAATGCTTGATAGGCCTTCTGGTGAGGAAATTATGTGGACAGGGTTGGGAAAGGATAATCCAAACTCCAGAGTAATCTCTACAGTGCAGATGTACCATGATATGCAGAACGAGAAAGCTGCATAGGAATATTAGACTGAAATCTTGAGACATTGTGGTTCAGTGATGAAACCACAAATTATTCAGCTCAGTTAACAGAAGGAGAGAGACAGAGGAGTGAGGAGCAGCAGGTTCAGCATCACAAGGAAACCTCTTGGTAGCATTTTTTAATGGTGGGGGAGGAAGAGAGTGTTTCCAATGCCTGAGGCATCATTTTCCACACAAAGACCTTTCCCAGTGTACTGCCTCGAGTACATCCTGCACTCCACATTGCCAGGCATTGGGTCATCATATGCCCTATAACTTGCAATAATTAATTTCTCTTTCCATGGAAAGACTATGTTACATCAGTGAATATCACTGACACAGTGAGGTGGCAGCAAATATCCTGGTTCTGCTGTTAATAATGCAATACAGGACCCAGAAAACAAAGTGCCTTGTAGTTGAAAGGTCTGGGAACATGATGTGCATGTAAAAAATTGGCAGTACAAACTCATTTGTTCTTTTGCAGTTTGGGCCATATTTTTTCTGTGGCTTTCTCTGAGCAAATCCCTCAGGTTTTCTGAGCCCAGTCTGTAAAATCTGGCTTGCAGTCTTTTGTCATGTCCCACATAAGGGACCATTAACGATTGATTCATTTGTGTTTGAAAATTGCTGTGAAGAAGAAAACTGCAGTATAAATTCTGCCTATTGTTCCAGTGGCCTCCTGATTTCAAAGGCTGCCAGGGTTAAAGTGGTACTAGACTGATTTAAGTGGAAATCAAGACACAGTGTGGCTGATGCAGGAGTCAGACAGGACATGTTCAACCAGCAGCAGCCTGAGAGGAAGCGACACAGAGAGATGATACATAAAGCTCTTCAATACCATAAAGTTGCACATAAAATAAATCTCATTACTGCCTTTTGCACTTTCTGGCCACAGTTCCTACAATTCTATTGGGCTCTGGCAGTAGTGAGAAACATATTAATGAAACAGAGCAGTATCTGGGAAGGATAAAGTGTCAGGTTGTATGATGAGATACACAGACATCCTTTGGAGTTTACTGAGAGTGAGACAGTTATATGCACAGGATATGCTCAGAATAAAACCCTTGCCTTTGCAAGCAGATAGTGAAACATCAGAGGGGCAAAGAGGTGGGAAGACAAGCTCACACTGTGACACACAGTGACTCTGTCAGAGTGCATGAAACGAGCTGGCAAACGCTTCATCAGTGCCTTTCATAAAACCTGTCAAGGTAAGAAAAGAGGTGAATACCAAAGCAATGGATACCAGTGTGCTTGCCTTGATAAGAGCCAGAGCATAAACCCATGACTCCACCCCACAAGGGCACAGCTGCTTGTTGCTGCAAACAGGATAAGGTCCAGAGACTTTGATTCAGATTTTCTGTCTAAGAAATGAAACAGCAAAATTAACAGGGTTAATTAATAACCTTAGAAATCCATCATTAATTAAAAACCAGTCTGGCTCATTGAAGTCCAAGGATATTGGCACTCAGAGTGTGGATGATGATGCTTGAGATAGAGCCCTAATCACCTAATTGAACATGCTGTTGATCTGTGCAGCCTCCATGGCCCAGGAATGGGAGTGCCTCCCGTTGGTGTGTTTGCCCCTGTGCCTGTAAGAGATCTGAGAGCCGTGGGGAAACCTGGGGCAGCCTGAAAGCAGGAGCTGCCCTTGGGAGCTGACCAAAACCCAGAGGGATCTGTAGGAAGCACCCCATATGTAAAACAAAAGGTGTTCTAATTTGTGTCACAGTGTTGTTACCATCACTCCTCTCCTTTCTGGCTGTGTCTGTGACCCATGGTGGCAGGACCCATAGAGCCACTCACACCTGCATGACAGCCTGGCCCCACAGCTCGGGGCAGGACAGCCTGCTCCAGCAGCCTGGGTCTCTATCAGCTCAGAGACCTGGAATAAGATGGAAACAACACACAAACATGGGGAAAAATGCCATCCAAATGGTGAGAAAGTGCAAATGATTCAGTAGGTTATCTGACTCAGGGGTGTCCTGCTGAGTGCCGGCTGCCATGCGGTGACACAAGGTGTGGGAACAGCTTTCCCAGCATACAGGAAAACAAAGACTTTCTGGTGTGCATGGGAGCAAAGCAGCCCAGGACAGTCCTGTAAGCTACTAAGATGCCACTATGCTTCCTGCAGTAGCCCTTTTCCTCCACACATTTCAAGGACTAACAATAATTTATTAAAACGTTGCCTTTCAGTCACAGCATTTTATAGGCATTGCCAAACAAAGCTTCCCAGTCCCTCTGGAAGGTGATTGCTATCCATGTTTTATGGCTGGACAAGCAAAGTCCTGGGGAGATGAAAGGCTGGCTGCTCCCAGCCTTGTCCAAATGAACAAGGAAACACACAGGGGCCATAAAACCTCCCCTTTCCTCTTGCATGGCCTTTCCTAGCCCAGCTATCCCACCAGGAAAGAGAGCCTGGGAGTTCTGCTGTATCTGTCTGTCACTGTGACACATGGGAACTTTCCCAGAGGAATGGGATTGTTTCACCACACCCATGCCAGGAGCAAAGGGACCTATCACCAGGAGAGAGAAAACAGCACAGGCCACCTGACAGATCATTTGTGTGCACCAGCAGGGAATTTTTTGCACCCAGGACTTTCAGGACTGACTTTGCCCCTGCCAGCAAGATGGCACGACTTAGGGTTGGCTGAGATGTGCAGTCTGTAAGTGAGCAGGCCAAGTTTTCATCATCTAAAAAAGGGAGATGATCAGGGTCAAGACATTGGAGTGACTGTTCATAACCAAGCTGTCTTATTAGATTGCTAGCTCCAATTTTGGACCCAGATGTTGTAGCATATAAAAACTGACATAAATTTATGGTAGAAAAGTTGCCTTTGGGCTCTCTTAGAGTCCATCATGAGCAGTGCACACAGTAATTTAATGTTTCCTCTGGGCATCCAGCATAAACACTGCTTTTATGTAACATACCTACACACATGCACATATGTGCAGGAGGATTTGGGAATAGTTTCCCTGAATTCTGAGTGGAAAAATTAGTCTACCTGAATGCCATGTTGAATTTCATTGTGCTCGTATCACCACACATCTGGCACAGCTGTGGCTCTCTCTGGCAGACTGACAGACTGTGCCTTCCACAACAGCTACATGGCAAAGGCCTTTTGTTTGTAATGCTGCCTTCTGCAGCCCTCTCCCTCCCCTAAGAATCTTTAGACCAAATAATCCATACCATTGTTTCAGTTGCTCCTTTTTCATCCAGCAGATAAATTATTATGAAGATCAACTTTGCCTTCCCCTGACAACAGCCTCTTCCACATAGTGAAGGTAAAGATTTAGACAAGCCATTCATCTCAAAAAACATCTAAGAAAGCATTCATACTATTTAAAAAATTCCCTGACCAACACCATAGTAGCAATTGCCTCCAAAAATCCTGAACTATAAAGAAAGTAAACAAATAGAACATCACTGAGGATCAGAAGAAAGCAATAGTATTGCTTGCTATTCTGCAACCACTTCAAAATTCAAAACAAACCAACCAAAATTGCTTTCCTAATTCTCTTTTTATCCTTTTCCCTAGGCCTTTTCCATAAGGTACCTTGTGGAAATTAAAGCAATAGTTTTATATAGATAAATCCATAGCATTGAAAGGAGTCTGATCTCTTTTCCCTCGATGCTCAAAGACTGCACCAGTCTATATGGTGTTTGAAAACCATGTGGGAAGGAGATCGTTCTCTCTTAAATTCAATAGGCTTTTAGAATCACATTTATTCACTTCTATGGAGTTTTTCCATACGGGATTTCAGAGCCTTTTATACAAGAAGGTGCCCCCTTTTCTCCTCTTCTCTCCTTCCTTTGTGCTTGTTCTTTCATCAGCACAAAGCTGAAGTGAACAATAGTACACACTCGGCTTTGCATCCCGCAACATCCAGGACTCTGAAGAACAAAGAAACAAATACCCGACCGAGGGACTAAAGATAGCAAATGCAGTGTGATGGTAACTTTAGCTACAGTGGAAAGTTCTGGTGCTGGTGGAAGAAGGTTCCTTTTAGGAGCCAAAGAGGATGAGTACTGAAAGCTGGTTCTGATGTGGGCTGGCTATAAAATCCCAACTGAGTCACTCTGCCTCTCCAAGCTGCATTTTCTACAGCTGCAAAATGGGGTTTTAGCCCAGAAACCCAGGTAGTGGTTTTATAAGGCATTATAAAGGGCTGCAAGGAATATAAACAAATAACTATTTTTTCATGTGGGAGGGCAGTACCAAAGACAGAAGGGAGAAGAGCAAATACACTGAGTGGGAGTGTGGGGATAGCAGTTGGGACAATTTATTAATTTGGTTTCCACCTCATTCTCATAAACAACCTACAGCTGAGTGAATCTGCGTGTTGATCACTCTCTGCCTGCTGAGTGTTTCCCTGCACTAGGTCCTTGGTCCTGCTGCAGGCTGCCCCTTGCTGCCCCACCTGCAGCCAGCATCTCCACCCTGTCAGAGCTTGCTCCCACCTCCAGGGGCTGAGCCCAAGCAGCTCCCTGCTCTGGTCCACGGGGCAGATGGGGTTACTGTGACTCTGCACCCTTCGGTCACTGCATCATCCTGTTGCCCTTGCTCTGGAAACTGGGCTGGAGAATCACATATCCTTCCCCAGCTGACTTGTTACAGAAGGAGAAAGAAAACCTTTTTTCTCTCCCTAACTCAGATGTCCCTCACAGAGATCACTGTGAAGCAGATGCCACCTGTGGGACCTGGAAAGCAGGGAGAGGGAGTGGGGTAGGTGAAAGCCCTGTGCGGTGCTGTGTAAGGAAAGACAAGATCTTGCATTTGTCCCCTTCTCACTGAATCTCTGGTAAATTATGTCCTTGCCTGCTGCTCTAATCACTGAATACATGCCGTTTGCCTGTTGCATTAAAGCTGCTTTCTTAATTAATATCATTTTAAAGGGCGGGCTTGGCACGAAGGAGACAAGCTGTTTTGAACTCCAGCAAACACATTTTATATGTGATCATCCTGAGCAACTCCTGCAGCCTTTCTGTGGTGAGCAGGCAGAAAGCACCACGAGCTAATGAACTGTGTTTTAACCACCTGATGCTGGTCAAAGCTTTGATCTCTCAGGTTTGAGGCTGGGTGGAGGAGGGGAGGCAGAGTGCTCTGCCATGCTCCCCAGCACCACCAAAACTGTTAATCAGCCTGCTCTGCAGTCTGCTGCAGAGTTTGCTTTATTAAAGCTCCCTGCTGCCTGCACACGTTGGCTGGCACAGGCACGGAGAGAGAAGCAAGCCCTTCCCCAGTGCAGAGCGCTCAGTGCTGCATTGCAGTCTGCTGCCACAGAGCCATGGGGGTAGGTAACGCAGGTGGAGACGGGTCCTCCCTCAGCTCGTCTGCATCTGCAATCTCCTGGATTTCTCTACCAGGGCAGCAAGGAGAGCTGGCAGCAAAACATGCTTTTTTAGGGTGCTCTATCCAATTCCTGAATGTCTGGATAGCGTTGCTTGTAATAGTCTCAAATGTAGTCTATACTGCCTAATGTGGTTTCTGTTCACAGTTACTCTAAAAACCTAAAAATTAATTTCCTTTGAGGTACTTAAAGGGGTAAGCATAATTTTATTTATTATTGTTATAAAATTACCTTGCCTCTGCCTAGAGGCCCTCTCTAAGGTTGAGGATGCCATTGTGCTGTTGAAGTATTCAAATTAAATTCTGCTGCCTTTCAAGGACCTGGCAGCCTGAGTATTACAGGCTTTTTGGTTTTCCTATAGGTTGTCTCATAAAGAAGATTGAGCAGGATTAAGCCACTTTTGGAGTACAATTTTGAAGGAAATTGTAGGTGATTCAGTTAATTTCCTTTGTCCCCTCCTACCCCCCCTTCTCCCCACACCCCGATTAGGCTTTTATCCTTTTCTTTATTTCTTCTATGAGAGCTCAGAAATATTGTATTATTTCTTGAGGTTTAATATCAAATAGCTGCTCTGTTTTGTATTATCTGTAACCACATTGGATTTGTTGTTTTTAGCAGACATTTTTTTCTGGAAGAAAGCTGGTATTTGTTTAAGAATTGTTAGGCATTGCATTTCTAATCTGTAAATATGCATGTGGAAATTTGATTATAATAATTTTGTTCTTTGTGAACAGCTGATTCAGGATTTCTTAGTTCCCCTTGTATTTTTCAGGTATGTATCTCAGCTGCTCTTTTTTTTTTCTTTTGTGAAACAAGGATGGCTCAGATTTCTTCTCCTTACGAGTTTCCTGGTGATACAGTACTGCAGTCTCTGCCTTACTCAGCTTATGTCTAATTGCAGAGCATTTAGCAAAAGAATTCAAATGCAAGTTTTAGATGTGGAGTTAACCCTCTATTACACTTGGCTTTGCTAGAAGATGCCATCTGAACAGCAAAGATAGTCCAATAAGGCAAAATTAATCTTCAGGCCTTTATGAAGGTGGGTTTGCATCAGTCTGAATCAAGAACTTGTGGCTTCATAGAGTTTAGGGAAAAGGAAATTTTCTTTACGCTGAAAAACCAGGATATATCTGTGTAAGTGTGACATCTGTTGCAGGACTGCTTACTGCCAGTCTTCTGGGACAAGCTGGCCAGAAGGACTGGATATTGTGGGAATTAAAGCTCGGTGCTCGTATGGCAGCTTAACTGCTGAGTGCACACGCTCTGAAGGAAAAACATGATTTACCTAAAATAATCTACTGGGGCTGGATTTCTGGAGCTGTTGAAAAAAATCTCTTGACTGGTGGGAGTCCTGGCTTCCAGGTGCTTCCAAAAGCAAAGTCTCATTGTCAAGATGAAGGCTATGACAAAAGAAGCCAGATATGATTTTATTATTATTTTAACCTTCCACATCAGAATTTTCACATGACTAAAACATGGGTGACACTTGACTACCTTTAAGGAATGGTAAGGGTTTACATAACATAATATTCCTGCAAGGAAGACATTGGTAAGTGACATAGTTTTTATGCTGTTAGTGGCCATTTTGGAGCAATTTTTCCTCATTGCTCAGATCCTTCTTTAATTCACTTCTTGCAGTGACCCTTGCAGTGTTAATCCACCACACAGAAGCGTTGCAGTTTTAATTAAAAAGGAAATCTCTATCTCACTAAGCTTAGTCTGCCATCTGATCATGCAGTATGGTTTACAGACAGTATTATCTGTCTAATTTGCATCATAAAACCATGACTTAAGCAAGGCAGAAGACATTGGCAACCCCCAGCAAATAATGCTGCTCTAACCAAAACCAGCCATGTTTTAAGCAAAACTCGACTGTGAGAATGGAGATGTGTGTCTCACATGGTGCTGCACAAAAGGAGGGTTACAGGGGCACAGAGAGTTCAGTGGGATACCTCTTTAAAATAAAACCTGTAGACTGAGTTTGGAGCAGCTCCTGAAATTATATGCTCCAGCTTGACAACAAGATAGGAATTTGAGGCAGGATTTACTGGATTAAATTTTTTGGCTTCTGGTATAATGAAGGCTAGTGGTGCCTACTGACCTTTAAAACCTTTGATCTTAAATACTGGCAGTTGTGTCCCCTGTCACTTGGAACTTCATTAATTAAATTGAGTGGTAAGCTGCAAGGCTGTGAACTGTCCTGAGGGCCTACACGCTGGGCTGGGTAGGATCCCCAAACCCCATTCCAGCAGGTGACCTGCAGAAGTCCATGACTGGACAAAAATCTCCTCTTAGCCGTCCTTACATTTGGATGGAGGCAAAGCAGCTGTCCCAGGGCAGTACAGGCTCAAGGAGAGCAGTAACACCAGCATTGCTGCTCAGCTCCCAACTGCACCAGCACATCAAATATAATCTGGGAGTCCCTGAGTGACAACAGAGCCATACAGAACTATTTTTTGCATTATTGTCAGATTTTTAAAACATTGTGGGAGGAAAGCAGTGGGGGAAGGGAGAGAGAAATTGGATCTTGTACTTCTTATTAGCAGAGGAAGGAGGGAGGTACAGGATCTGAGTTACTCTGTGAGCTCTTTACCTCAGAGGAAGGTGAACCCCACCTGGCAGAAATTAAATGTTAATGTATCAAATTATGTCCAAAAGCACATAAAGCTCAAGGGACACCTTATGATACCCTTTGAAAACAAGATCTAATTTAATTCATTTGCATATCCTGATACCCAATACTGCAAATTGGCCTTGGTGGGTTAATGCACTGCTACCATTAGGCTCCCTTGAGCTTATTGGAAAACTGTAGTCAACAAACTGCAGGCACTGAATTGAAGTGTCTGGTCAGGGAAAACCAGATCAAACTACATTGTCTTAATTGTGACCCGTTTTGGGATGCAGAAGGGTGGCAGCAACCCTTGGTGGAAAGAAACAGTAAATTGATTTTGCTGAGAACCTCATCAATCACTGGTCACAGTGACCCATGGATCATTAATCTCATTAAAAACTTCAGCCTCATGGCAAAAGTAATAGCAGACACACTAAAAGCGTGCAAATTAGATATGCTCTCACAAATGCCAATGGGTCTGGCTGGTGTCCCTGAGGAGAACTCCATTTCTAAATTGGGCAAACTTTTCACTGACTCCAGCTGAACTTCAGCCTGCCACTCTGTGTCAGGTGGCATCTTCAGGAGCTGTGAAAACTGTATGGAAGGTATGTGTTCTGTTAGTGAGTCATGTTTATGTACTCAGTTCAGGGAAGGGAGAGCTGAACAGTGGGCATGGGACAGGCCCTCCTAATGCTGTGACCTTCTTGACAGCCAATCTCTGCTGCCTGAGCTCTTTAGGTGAGGTGATTCAAAAAGAGTCTGGGAAGCTGCCCTGGTTCTGCCCCAAATCGGTGGGAGGATATGGCCAAGGCACTGTGTTATGTGATACCATCTTATGTGATACCATCTTATGTCACGGGCTGGGGAAAAGGACTGCCTGAGAAGGGACTTCTGAGAGGAAGGGGTGTGGTTTCCAGTTGGGAGCAACTGTGGCCAATGGAGAAGTTGGGGTGGGGTGCCATTGGCGTGGTCATGTCAGCTTAGGCTCAGTGAGCATCTTGCATGTAAATCACTCTCTTTTTTAGGACACTTTTGTTATTAATATTGTTGCTGTTACTGTTCATTTCCTTATCTCATTGATGTTTCCAGTAAATTGTTCTTATTTCAACCCATGATTTTTCTCATAGTTCTCAACTTCATCCCTGGAGCAGGAAGTGGGAGGGAAAATGGGGGAGCAAGTGCTTGCTGGGAGAGCCTCAAGAGAGGCTGTGACAGCCACACAAAGGCAGTACACAGGCAACACTGATTTTCTGTGTGTCTGTGAATCCAAGGAGTTTGCATTTTCTTGGAGGATGATATGTGTCAAAGAGTATAGTCAGTTGGTCATGTGGGTCCTTTCAAACACAGCAGAGCCCGTTGTATCACCAAGATTCAGGCTTTGCTGTCATCTGTAGAGTTGTAAGAGCATGCATGCAGTTGCCAAAACTGCTAATGTGCACAGCACAGCTGCAAAATTTGTACTTGTTCCTCTCAGACCTTGTGAGCACAATCCGTGACTCTGAGTGCATCAGATGTCAGATGGCACTGGGCCCTGCTCTCCCAGTCATCTAGGTGCAGCCATACCAGCCCTGCCGAAGCAAGCCAAATAGCTACCTCTGTTCAGAAAGTTAAGTGCATTTGAGAGGGTTGCTCTCAGGGATTTGTGCACCCCAGACACTACCTACACAGACCAGGACACATTCACTTCCTCCTCCCAAGAATGTTCTCCAGTGCCCCTAGACTTATGCACACAAATCTCACTCAGCTGTGCTTACCAGACTCCCAGTTGGCCTGAAGACCTGGGGAGCTCTGTATCAATCCTCTTATTGTTTGACTGCTTGGGACTTTTACTGAACCTTGTGAATAAAAAATCTAAAAGCTTTTTGGGTGCAAAAAGTATTTCAGAGCTGCCACATTCAGCACTTCCAGGACCTCCACACATCACATACCTGAGGCTAGTTCATGCTGTGGATTTGGCCTGCAGCAGTAAGTACTTTAACTTCATTTTCATCCAGACAAAGGCTGTGCATGTAGAGAGCTGTGATGCCAGTGATTATGCTGGAGCAGCTTGGCTGACGTGCTTCCATCTATCATGAAATACACCAGCTTGGGACCCATGTGCCATAACAGTAAGCTCCAGGTTCACTGTCACCTAGGACTCGAGTATCTTGCTGGGTCTGAGAGGTCTGGGACCTTAACAAGCCTTGCAACACATGAGACTCTCTGAGGCCATTCATTTACCCCTTCCATCTTCACTGCCATGCTCAGGACAAGTGGAGGGTTCCCAGGCATGAAGCCATGTTTCAGGCATTGCCTGTGGCTCAGGTGGGTGTCTTGGCTGAGTTACACTCACTGAAGAGATGAGAGCAATAGGATGTGTTTAGGTACAGCTGTGCTTAGGAAAGACACACTGTGTGATTCAGCCATTCTCCAGCAGAGGTGGGCAGCTCAGGGGTCAGGACAAGAGACTCACCTCACCCTGTGCCCTGGGTACTGCTAACATGTCCACACACACACACACACAAGCAGCCTTTTCCAGCAGCAGCCTCCTGGCCCTGTTTGCCAACAATGACATCCAGACCCTGCAAGCACTTCCATATAACAACTTGCTATGTCACAGCTTGGCTGACAGTTAAGAGTCAGGAATATAATTGGGGCAACAAACACCATCTGGCCAAGACTGGCTCTAGCAGGCATCTGTGTGTAGCCATCCATAGCCCTAGTTTGAGCTGGCTCTGTCAGCAACCCCAGTGCATGAGGTTTTCTGTGGTAGGACTGACATGGTGTGCTGAGGAGGCAATGGCAGCAGACATGGGCAGAGCAGAAGCAAGCAGTGTGCTTTTGTAGCAGCCTCTGCACTCCTTTATTTGTCTTGGTCACCTCATGAGGAGGATGCTGATGGTTATCTGCCATGCCTGGGGCAAGTGCAATCTGACATCGGCGTTGGGAGAGTGAGGAGATGCTCACCTCCAGCTGCAGACTGCAGTGGAGGCTGATAAGATGCCAGGTTTGTTCCCAGAGCCAGCAGTATGGTCACGGTTTGTGTGCTCCTGAGGGACACAGGCCATGCTGTGCAGGCTGCCAGGGAGCCAGGGCTTGCTCCAGGTGTGAGCTGCAAAGACAGTGTAAACAGGGCTTTTGTCTCCTGCATAGCAGGGTCACAGGACGTACTGGTGTGTTTGAACACAGTGCACAAAGCCAGGCTCAGCCATGAGTGCAGGGGAGCATACCAGATCATTGCTCTTAGACTGTTGAGCTAAATGTGCAATGCCTAATGTTAATATTAACCTATATACTGAATGGTTTGGAAAGTACCTGTTTGTACTGAGCTCTCCCAACTGAAACATTTCAACTGCAGTGTTCTCAGCACAGAATTCATTATTCTGAGACTTGCTTTCCCAGTTAGCTGGAAAGAGCTTGATTGTTTTCACCCTTTCGATGATATTTTAGCTCCTCTAATAGCTTTACCTGAGGTAGATTGATGAGCAGAAATTTCTTTTAAAATGCTATGAATATGGACAGATTACACATTCTCTGTGAATGAAACTTTTCATGTAATTGGTGTGAATTGAGGGAGAGCCTTTTAAAACTTCATTAGTAATGCAGCTAGTTCTCTCTTCTGACTGATACAATGTATGTCTGTCACACAAGAGTATAACACTGAGCTGTGTACTTTATTAAATGTGAATATGCAAACATGAACTTAGACCAAACTCAGGGTCCTGAGTTCTGCTTACGCCTCAGCATGAACCTTTCTCATGTAATTTTGACTGTTCTAGATGCCTGTCTCAATGCTTTCCTTAATAAAGAGCAGATAATATTGTTGCCAAACTGTTGTCAGCAACCTGGACAGGAACTGCATAGCTCACAGGTACAGCATGACTGAGCCTGTGGTCAAACTGGTGCTTTCACCTCAATATTGTTGGTTTCATATATAGCTTGCAGAATATCTGCCCTGCTTTCACAGATAATACACCATGGAGTTAAAGGGCTTAGGGAAAATATACTTTGTGAGAATAGATGGAGAACATTTAGATTGTTTTGTTCAGAGAAAAGTTGACCGTGCAAGAAAGGAGAACTGTGTTCAAACATATAAAGTGCACCGCATAGAGGAGGGGATAACCTGTTACATATACTGCGAGCAAGACAAGAAGCAAGGTTCTTGAATTGCAGTAAGGTAGAAAAAGGCAAAAACTTCTTGTCAGTAAAGAGGTGGAAACCACTTATGAGGAAGGTATGGAGCTTCCACCATTTCCCCAAATGCCTGTTGGGCATGCCATTGGCAAAAGCAGGGCATAGACCAGCACAAGCAGGCTGAGACAGGCAGGGTCAGAAAGGGGAAGAGACTCAGCTCCCCTGAGCAGATCTCAGGGCACCACGAGCAGCAGCAGGGAGTCTCACTCCCTCTAGCTCCTCCATTAATGGGGTTGCATAAATATCTGCCACGTTCAAATTGGTTTTCAAAGCACAATCATTAAATTGCAGAGCTGAGAGCAGAGGGCAGGTAATCTAGTTCTTGGCTATCTGTGCTGCCCACCGGACCACAAATACTCCCATTCTCCTGACACATGAAATGAAGCTAGGCTGAAAATGTCTTTTCACTTCAGTATGGTCAAACATAGGGGTGTTAGCAGCAGCCCCAAGTCCTAGGGGACCAAAGGAGACCTTAATTAGGAGGTGTGGCTTTTTCTGGAGAGAAGTGATTTGGCAGGTTAGAAAAGTGTCCAAAGTGTCCTCTCATGGAGGCCATCATGAGCAATAAGTGATCCTTGTGCCCCGGGTTTGTAAGTGGGTCATATTTTTACAATGTCAAGCATGCTGCTGTCTTTTCTGCAATAAAGCTCACCTAATCAAAACAAGTCAGAGCTTATCTAATCCCCTAGCCAGAGATATTTCTGTGGTGGCTACAGAGCCAGGTTTCCTAGCAACCTAAAAGGCATTAGACAGGGCTTTGTCGACATTTATCTGTTACACACAAAACCCCCTGTTTGAATAATATCATGGGTGTAACATCAACTGACAAAAGCCAGGAAATTCAGAGCTAGGGCTGATTTTCTAGCCTTGCCTCTCATCAGGCTGAAAAACAAAAGGCACAGTCATATGAGTGATGAGCAGAGCAAACCAACCTTTTTATTTCCTGGCTTTCTCCCAAACGAGATGCCATTCAAATGAAGTGCTTGGTATTAATTTCCTCTGTTTAGGACAGGTTTAAGTCTCACATTAGGTAGCATGTTGGCAGTGCTGCCAGTTTCTCCATGGGCTACCATTTTTCCTTGGAAGGGCAAACTGGAGTGAGGAAAGAGATATCCCAGCCCATCTGAAACCTTTGGTTTCTCCATGGTGAAACCAGTTTTCAGATCTGTGGGTTCACAGGTAACAAGAAGGCTGCAAGCCTGCTCTGTGCAGGGCCACCATGGCATCCTCAGGAGATCACTGTCAGGCCAGGGCAGAGCCAGTGAGGATACACAGGTTAAAAACACTCCATCTTCCTGCTGGTGACCAAATCTAGATACAGGAAGAGGATTTTCAAAGGTTTCAAGGGATTCTTGAGATGGATCTTGGAATGGATATTTTTTAAGCATTTTGAAAACAAAAGGTCAGGGGAAAAAAGATTAATGTAGGTTTTTTTTTTTTTCCCCCAGACCAAAAATATACTGAGGACTAATGAATGGTCTAAAAAGTGATACTTCAGTAATGTCTTTTATTTCTTCACTTGTAGCAGTGTTTAAAATCTTACAACTGGAAGTTTGTGGAGGAGACTGATGGACGAAGGGATAGAAGAACAGCCATTGCTGCTGATTATCAATTCAAATCCTTTGGGGAAGAGTCTTCTGGAAGTGAATGGGAACTGATCACCTTTCTACAGACTTCTTGAGTCATCTCACAGAATTTAACAGAAAATAATTATTTCACTTCAAATTGATATAATGTGGCTTAAAAGTGCTTGAAGATAAAAGATGTTCTCATTTACACAATGTAAGTTATCAGCTGGGATAAATTAACTCTGAATTCTGTGCAATTCTGTATGTGTGCCATCTCTAAATAGGTAGATTTTCATATGTGTATTTGCACTGCTTTAGGAGTTCCATCTCTGGAGCTTTCACAAAAAGATAACAGCCATTTCTACATTTGCTTGAGGCATGACTGAAGGGTTTATCTCTGTGTAAATTTTCCAGCCCAGCTATGAAACCTCTGAAATGGATAGTAAAGAAAGTTTGATAAAACTTAACCATAGTTGGGTACTTTGCTGCTGTAAGGGAAAATCCACCGGTCGCTGTCAGTGGGTGAGCAGCTGGGCTTCCATCCCTCCATTCTTCACTGTAATCTTCATTAACATAAGAGTTGGTGTTTTGCTCCCCACACATGGATTCCATACTGTTTGAACTCCAGGAGGCTGCTGGGATAAAGGCATGGGTACAGGCCTCTCTGCTGACCACAGCCAGCATTTCTTTAGCCAGCACAGCGTGGATATAAACGTTACACACGCCACAATGGAGAGGAATTACTATGCACACTATCACTTTCAAGCCTTTGAAAGAAGCAGAAGCAGAAGGAGGTTCTTGCATTTTCTGCCGACATCATCTTTACTGTCCATCCATTTGTTCCCCGTTTAGCCTCCCCACTGGCAAAGCCTCTATTATGTGCTCAAAGAGCAGACAATGGGAGCCCACTACGCCTGGCAATGCACGCATTGTTCCATGGGCTCCCTATAGAAATCCCTGCCTTTGCATGACCCCTTTTCCAAAGTTTGGGTTTTTTCTCTCCCGAAGGGGGAGGGTAAGAGGAAAAGGGACAGAGTCTCACAGCTCTGTGCAGATTAGTGGTAGGTTCATGCCCATATATTGAGATGGATAAAATAGCCATAAATTTTTCCCAAAGTGCTTTTTTGTAATGCATGCATGAACTCACTTAACAAGCTTAAAATATTTAGTGAACACTGAAATGAATGGAGAGTGTGGGAGGGGGGGACAAAACTAGCAGAGATAATTGAATACACTTAGCAGTCATAGCAGCTTTACATAGCTGTATCATATTCTCTATGGATAACACAGCTGGGAAAATATGGTTAGAGTTTTAAAATATCTAGAGACTTCTGTCTTAAGATAGTTATCAATAATTGCAAACTTAAACATTAAATATTTTTGGCTTTGTTAAAATATATACCTCTTCATTTGATGCATGTTAAAACATCATAAAATAGAGAACATTCTTGACTTGGCATTTCTTCAGGACTCAGGTAAGCAGGAAGGATCTCTGACTGAGGCTGTCTAGGAACTAAAGTCTGTCTTGGGGAAACCACAGGCTGCCAAAGACAGGTAAATTAAAACACAGAAGACAGGAGTCCCTCAGACTTGACAGCGTTTGAAATGCCAAATGAGAAAAGGAGATGGGTTGCTATAACACAGGTTCATATCACCTGTGAAACTGCTAAAGTCCTTCAGCACTGGAGAGAATCTTGCCAAATTAAATCAGAAGTTTCTGCTTCATTCCAACTGAGCCAAAATTTGCTCCCTTGCCCTAGTTCTGACTAGGACTTCAAACCCACAGACTGCAGCAACCCATCCATCTCAGCTCACACCTAATTAACTGCTTAATTAGAGCAGCACTGGGGAAAGTCTGCTCTTTGTTTTCCCTTTCTCTCTGGTGCCTGCTGCCTCTTGTAGCAGCACAAAGCTCTCTGAGTGGCTGAGCCTTCCTGGTGGCACATGGCAGGTTCAAGGAGAAGGTCCCTTCTGCTGGGCTTGTCCTCTCTCTCCTGAGATAAGTGACCTTGGTGGGCTTGTCCTCTCTCTCCTGAGATAAGTGACCTTGGTGTCACCATGCAGCTCCTCCCCAGGTCACAGCGCTGGCACTGCAGCCAGTACCTTGGCTAGAGCTGGAGACTGATGCACGGCTGTTTAATTTGGAAGAGCAAAAGGAAGGTCACTGAGGAAGGTAATGCAGTCCTGTTGATTGAACATGTGGATAAGGGCACCACAAAAGCATAATCTGCTTTTCTGGGATGCGATAAACCAGGTTTATGTGGGCAGTTGGCAGCAGTGCTTCTGAGTGTTACTCCATCAGATAATCCAGGCAGCAGAGCACTGATGTATCCTTCTGGTCCCCTAATATGGCTTGAATCTAAAGATTAGGTAATTTTCATATTTTTAGGGTTTTCTAAAACAGTATTATTTATTTCCTACTTGTTTCCTGTTTTTTACTTATGAAATTCTTATTTCTGTAACCAAGCAAAGGTAGTCTAAGAGGAAGACTTCTGATATTCCCCCTCCTTTTCCACCCAGAGTGAAATGTCCAGAAACCCCAGAAGATTCCCTGGGGTTTGCAGACTGACTCAGCAGCTTTGCTGCATGTGAGCATGTGGCTGGGGTGTTCCTGGTGTGAGACTCATCACACACATGGAGCCCAGCTGCTGTGTGCCTGGGCAGTACATTTGCTGTATATATCTCTCCAGCCCAGGTGTCACAGCATATACCAGAGAGTTTAGGCCTTGTAAAACAGCCCTGCACAACATTTGCACACCCTGCTCTGCACCAGGGAGGTTGTGAGTGGGAAGGAAGGAGGTGATTGTGTTGTTAAGGTATGATGGATGTGATCCAGAGGAGGCTTTGGCAGAAGACAGCCCAATCTTCCAGCTCCTGGGATCAGGGTCCTGAATCAGAGCTGTGAGAGGGTTTGTGTGATTCAGCTGCTAGGCAGAGGGACACCATTCTGACCAGGGAATGTCCTGTCTGTACACATATTTGTTATCAGGTGTTTGGCAGCAGGTCAGACATCAAGACAGCTTAAACTAAGCATAAAATCAGAACTGTGAAGTTTACATCCAGGGACAACTACTTAAGCTGTAGTTAGGACTACAGCTTAAATTCCACAAGAAGATGTGAACATATATTTATGAATAAAATTAGGCTAGAAATTAAAAGGATTTTAGCCATGAGAGGAGTGAGATTCCAAAATAGCTTTCCAATGAGAGTAGAAGGGTTCAGAAGCAGTCAGAAAAGTCTGAGATTGAGATTTACATGATAGAGTTGGTGAAATATTGAGGGGCATGGGTCAAAGACTCAAAGGTATATTCCCACCCTATCTTCCCTGCTTGCTTTCATTTTGATCCTTTCTGTTACTCTAATTTCTCCTCCTCTTTTTTCCTGTTCCTTTTCTACTTGGCTGACAGGCCAATCCTCTCTGTGCATTTTTTCAGTCAATGTTCCATCCATTTGGTGGAACAAAGCAAAGGCAAATCCCATTCTGGTGCATCTCAGTGGGCTCATTGGAGTCTGCTGGCAGAGCTAGCGTGGGGCTGACCCTGGGGGCACAGGAGCAGGGGCTGCAGGAGCCCATGAAGCCCTGGTGACACAGCAGGGTCCTTCCCCTCCTGGTGCATGGCTGCTTCCCCTTGCTCTGTTCCACAGACACGCTCATGCCTTGGCAGGGCACTCAGTTTCAGAGCTCTGGATTTCTGCTTGGGAAAGCTGACAACAAGGTGTCTACCCAAGAAGACTTTTGTGGGGTAAGATTCATTTAGGGGATGACTGCTGTGTTTCTGTGCAGCAGAAAGGTCCAAAATGCAGTGAAAAACAGCTACAGCTGTAGTGAACATCACTGTAAACAGAATATTCTGTTAAATTGGAAAGGGAGAGGCTGACCAGATACACTTTTGGGGGGAAGTAGGAGGTGCCCTCAGGACCCAGTGCCAGGAGCTGCAGGGCATCTTGACCTGCAACTGGCACTAGCTGTGGGTGCCCATCATTTTTGAAATCCAGTCCTCCCATGCTCAGCAGGGCTGGTCTGAGGCACAACAACAGTGCCAGGATTTCTGCACTGTACCACTGGCACTGTCACAGAATGCCAACCAATCCTGCCCCTACCTCTAGACTCTGAAATGGAGCTTGCAGAGAGCAACTTGTTTTAACATACAATAAATCCAAAGAGGGGCTCTTTGGCAGGGGGTATAATGCTTCCTGGCACTGGCTGCTTCAGCTGCACTTGCAGGGACTGTATTTTGCAGCTTGCAGAAGAGTTGCTTGTCTTTCACTACATGTTTTTCTGAAAAAAAGTGAGCATGACTTGCAAGAAGTTTGGCCAGTTAACACCAAAGTGATTTAGATGCTAGTCAGACCTTGTCACTTTTTTCTTCTATCACTCTGTTGCAGCAGATGTTTGGGTCATGGGCAGCCACCTGAGAAGTTGCCACAGCTCTGTTAGTTTGCATCAACACCTTCCTTTCACAGAAAGAAAACTGTTGTTTTTCACTGTTTAGGCTGTAATTTGACAAGCACCTCAGCTGTGTATCAGCTAGCTGCCATTGGTCATGCTCTTCCCTGCATCCTGGCCATGGGATCCTGCCTCCTTCCTCAAACAGCTCCAACACTCACCAGCTCCAGTGCCCTGGCATTTCAGCATGCCTGACTGGCAGAAAGATATTCTCCTTCAATTTTAGCAGGCCAAGGGGGAATGTCCAAATTCTGTCTTTGGAGCTGGCCAGAGTACACCCAAGCCTGACGATTCTGCAGTTAGGTGGGCTCAGGCTGATGAAGAACCAGCATCCATGTGATGCTCACAATTTGTGGGGAACAGATTTAAGGCATCCAGGGGTTCAATTCACCTTGTGTGTGATCCTGGTGTAGCTTTTCTTAATTGTCACTACAATGAATTTAACTTCTTGCTGTGAAACGTGGTCATTAGAGATGATGCACCACTGCAAACATATCCCTCCTAGTACAGTATTAGCTGAGTGAAGGGGACTACCAGAACTATTGCAGTTTTCTTCTCTTGATCAGTGTCCTGTGGGTTTTCCCTTGTTGGAAGAATAAGTTAATACTAATTAAGATGAAAGCAGAATACAAAGTGGAAACTTCCAAAGTGTCTGTCACTTGCATTTGTGCAAATTAAAACATCTCACATCCAGCACACCCAGGGCCTTTCTTTTCTTCCTGGAGATTTTGTATTCCACAACCAGCCTGTGGAGCAAGATGTGTGCTGTCATCCTGCTCACTCTGATGCAGCCCATGCTCTGGTAATCCCACAGGACCCAACAACAGGTTGGGATCCTACACTGGCAGCTGTTTCACCACCAGGTGCCTGCAGAAGGGCTGCCAGCTAGAAGCACCTCTAGCAAAGGCAGGAGGATGTGACCAGGTGTCCTTTTGGCACCATAAACCCTCTGAGTAGTTAGGCAATATTCAGAGCCTTTAAATTTTTGGGTGGTTTTCTGTTTGGTTTGTTTTCGTTTGTTTGTTTTGTTTTGTTTGTTGTTGTTGTTGTTTTGGTTTTGGTTTTGGTTTTGTTTTCCTTTTGAAGTTTCTGATGAGATTTAATCTTTAAAAAAAGCATTTTTTTTTACAGCCAATGACCTCAGAATCTTGTTTGTAGTAGAAATAAGAAACACCCAAGCCATTTTCACAACCTCAATCTCCCTTTATTCTGTGGCCATAGACCTTCCTGCTGACTCCTTGGGGATGTCCTTGCAGCATGGCCCATTGTTGTTTGGGCAGTTTTTGCAGTTTTTTCCCTCACACAGACACACATCTAACTTGTGTTGGTTTTGGCCTAAGAATCCCTGTCTCAACCCATCACTGGGCCCAGAGGTGGGCCCATTGCATTGGATGGCTGTTACTTTTATCTCATACCACAGAATTGTAGAATGGATTGGGTTGAAAGGGACTTTAAAGGTCATTTAGTCCCATGGGTAGGAACACCTTCCACTAGACCAGGTTGCTCAAAGCCCCATCCAACCTGGCCTTGAACCAGGGATGTGGCATCTACAGCTTCTCTGGGAATCCTTTTCAAGGGTTTCACCACCCTCACTGTGAAGAATTTCCTCCTAACATCTAATCTAAAACTCTCCTGTTTTATTTTAAAACCATTTTCCCTTGTCCTATGATGACATGCATTTATAAAAGGTCTCTCTCTGCCTTTCTTGTAGGCCTCCTTTAGGTACAGTTTATTAGGTGTTTCACTCTACAAAGGCTCTTAACTGAACCTGAAGGACATTTTCTTAATGCTTTAATCAGAACAATTTTGAGTAAGACAGATTAAAGCCTTCCAGTATTATTAGTTCTCTTGCAGCAATGGGTAAAGTATCAGATCTTAGAGAAACACTTATCAGCAGTAATGTACTTCTGATAAAAATCTGAGCCTATAAATAATGAAGTTCTTCCCTTTCTGGAGCACTCTTGATTATCATAAATCCAGAGAGATAGTTACAACCTGCATGATGTATCCATGCACATAACAAAATTTTGCATGGTGCCAAAATATTCCCTGTAGTTGGAGGGATCATGTAATAAAATAAAGAAGAAATTGTCCAGCATGGTGGAAATCATCTGCTTAAAATGAATCATGATTGAAGGAACTGCCTCAGGAGCAGAAGGAGCTCAAAGAGTCAGCAGAGCCCATGTTCTGGGTGCTATGATAGTGCCTACTGATCTGGCAGAAATGTGGGCATTTACATCTCTCATATGTGGAAAGGCATGTCAGCTGAGGAGAAAGAACAGCTGGTATTCCAACAGGAATATTCTGTTTGATTGGAAAGGGAGAGGCTGGCCAGATAGCACTGGCTAGGTTAGACCTGATGGACACCTGCCTAGAAGCTAACACAGTATCTGTGTGCTAGATACCCCTACGTGGTGGCCTGACCACAGAATAATCTGTAACAACCTGACTTTTTGGTAAAGGACTTTATTTAATGAGGCAGACTAAATATTATGAGAGAGAAGAATGTGGAGAGGAATTCAGCAGATGTTTGTGGTAGCTCAGTGAACTACAGATATATTTTTCTGCAGCCCTCATTGCTGCTCCATCCTCTCATCACATTCATGGATGCTCTGCCCCTCCATGCTTCCCTCACTTCATTGACCATTGCTCACATGGCAGCAGTGTGTGGTGCCTCTTCAGCCACCAGTCTCTGGACTTCTTGCATGAGGTTACTGTTTTAGTTTGAATAATGTGGGCTCAGAATGAGCCATGGATCTGTGGAAGGTTTCCTGTGCTCCTCTGCTTATTCTTTATTGGAGTGTAGTTTCACAAGTACAGTTTCATTAGGAAGGCCCATAACAGAGATTGGCTTCCCACTCTTTCCTGTTTATATGATACTGCTTATGTGTGAAGGGCAGAATGGTCTTTTTCCTTTCTGCATTCTCAGCACAAGACATTTATAAATGCATAGTGGCCACTTTAGTCTAATTTTGTAGTGTCTCTGTAGGAGGGAATGTGGAGCTAAAGCAGTCCATTGGAGTCTAAGAACACTGGGATCAATTCTTCACCTAATATACAGCTAAATTTGGTAATTTGGTTCACTTCCTTTTGTATCCTAGGTGTCTTTTGAAACTGGAGACAATGATATTTACCTAGGTAGGACCACAGCAGGCAAGGCTGACTGCAGCACTGGGCATCACCATCACAGCTCCAAGCTCACAACCACTGGTAGCAAGACAGGAGATTTCAGCCCAGGCTTTCACACTGGTGCTTTCTGAGATGCCCACAGCTGGGCCTGCAGCTGTGCTGGCTGCTCCAGATGTGTGCAGGTGTTTGCACAGGCACTGCTGCAGCTGTGGCCAGGCTTGCTCATGTGCTGTGCCTGTTTTGGGGTGCTGTGGGAACAGCACGGCCCAGAGCCTCTCCGTGCTCTTGTCAGAGAAGCAAGAACCACTTGCTAAAACTTCCTGGGCTGTCTTTTACCCCTTTCTCAAAAGAGAGAGGAATGTTTTGAAGAGGTAGAGCTGCTGCAATCACTTGGTGTCTGTGACCCAGATAGCCTGGTATTTTGTCTGGTAAGGACACCCACCAGGCATCCAGGAGGACAAAGCAAGAAGAAGCACAGAAGGGCAACACCAGTAATCTCCCACCAAGAAACTCTCACTTGGAATCCCCCATGCTGAAATATTGCATGGAACATGATTTATATTTGAGTTTGTGCTTGTGATGTACTTGTAACCCATTGAAGTGCCTGTTCTTCCCTTGAGTCTGCACTTTGATTCCATTCTCTACAGAGCAGTCTGTAACAATGAGTTTCCCTGTCTAATTACTGATTGTGGGGAAAACTATTCTTTGAATTACCAAACATTTAATTTGCTGAATATTCTCTGAATTTCTGCTAAGAATATTCTCTTCTATGTATCAGTTCTACAGGACTTCAGAAGGATACCATGTGCTATATGGATATTTCAGTATTTTATTTTATTTGGAGCCTTAGTGTTGAAATTATATATGGTATTTTTAATAAAGAAACAAGTAATATATTTTCTCTCATGATCATGTCTTGCTCAAACTAGAAGAAAAAAAACCCTTTTTTTACTTAAAATCAGACTCATAGAATCATTTAAGTCAGGAAAGGCTTAAGTCATAAACTTTCCTTTTTTTTCCCTGAGTTCCAGCCACAGCTCTCTTGAGCAAGGTCACCAGCTCATCTTTTGGCACATGTAGACCACATGAAAAATCTGAATTCTTCCTCTGGAGAAGCTGCTTGGCTCCTTTCTCAGCTAATCTATGTCTGCTACAGGTATATACAAATGCATATGAAGAAATCTCTAATTCCTTCTGTTGAGGCTGGTGCCATGTTTTGGCAATTAACTAGCCCTGGTGAGTCAAATGATGAAAGTAACTATTTTTGATTAATTCACATAGTTTTGTATTACTACATTTTGAAACTTTTCAGAGACTGAAGACATAACTGAATGTGCTATTAGATTTTTACCTGTTTGATCTTCTATCTTGCCTTAACTGTATAATCTTTTGTATTATATTTAGTCCCTGGTTCAAGTGCCTACATGGTTCAAGTACATGCCTATAGCATTGAATCACTTCCTTAAGGAGAAGACACGTTTCCAGATCTAGAATTAAGTCAGTGTGACTAGAAGTCCTTGCATATATACTGCATTTGGATTTCATCTGAGTTTGCTTCTTACAAATATTCCTTTCCCTTTTAGCTTATTCACTCACATGGAGTGGATATTTTCAGTAGCTGCTTGGAAAACAGGGTGACTTAGATGGGCTGGAGCAGATCTAAGGCTGAGATTCAGGAACTTTGCAGTGCATTTGCCTAGTGAAGACAAGGAGCTAAAGAGCAGGGACTAATTTATTCAACAGTGATTATAAAAACATTTTATTCTCTGCCCATAGTTAACCAATTCATTCAGAAACCACAGAAGCAGGAATTTCTGATGTGAAAACCTTTGGGTCCCCTAGGTGTCTTATGTGCAAACAGCAGGGCAGAAATGGGGAAAAACTGACACTTGTGTGAGTTTCAGGGACTGACTGCCACTTACACTTCAAACTTAAATAACCGTATTTTTTCTGCTTCAGAGGCTGACTTTGGATGTCCTTGAAGTCTGGAATTATGCATTCTGGCAGGCAAGTGGAGAAATGAACCAGATGCAGCAATTTAGTCATATAGGGAGGTTTCTAGTAAATTTTGCACAACGGGGTAGTGACAGTGTACTTAGTAAAGCCACATGCCTCTGTAAAAATAGTGCTATTGATTTTCTTAGTGTGTGTATCAAATGTTAGCACATTCATTAGAACAGCAGCCTTCCAAACACTGCTGTAGAACAACCAGCAGGCCTGGAGTCAATATCCATCTGAATACTGGCTCGCTTTCAAAGGGCAAATTAATATTAGGGCATTGACTTTTCATGTTAGAGAGGAAAGATTTTAAAGGCAGCATTTATCAAATAGAGTTAGGCAAGATTTAACAAATACAGCTAGGCTGCAGGCCCTATTTGAACAGGCAAAGGTGTGTGCATGCAACCATGTACAGCACTAGCAAAAAAGCATAATACTTGGTTATATATATATATATATATATATATTCATTTAGGGAATTGGTCCAATACAGTTACAGGAAAAATGTGGCTACTCATGTAAGGAAACTTTCAGTTCTAAACTCCTGTGTGAGTATATTGAAATATCACTGAGTAGGAATGTAATGTATTACAGTGATTAAATAAATACTGTGTCTGTGTCCTCATAATGTAACTTCTTGTACAGTGCTGTGAACAAAGCAGCACATTAGTCCAAATATAACCTTGGCTGGCAGTAGCTTTGCAGGAACACAATACAGTCCACTGAGTCTGTTGAAAAAGAACTAACTTAACATAGTGAAATCAACCTTTTATTGTCTCTCCTTGTAAGGATGAGAGATGAAGGAAGATGTGTAAAGGCCATTCCACTTCTCATAAATTTACTATGAATTTGGGATTTACCTGTTCTTAGTGTTTCCCCTTTGTATCTGTTTGTGCAATCATTCAAACTTTCATGGTCCCTGAGGAAAGGCCCTGTGGAATGTGTTTGGTACTTGTTGTGCCCATCTGTACTCTTAATTTGATTCTGTATTCTTAAACCCATGAGGATGAACATGTCTCTGGGGAACAAGTGGTCTCATTATCAGGTCACTACTTGTTTCACCCACTAAACTGTAGGCTTATATAAGTTCTGGGGGGTTTATTTGGTTGGTGTGTTAGTTGGCTGGTTGGGGTTTTTTGAGTTTTCTTGTAACCCATTTGACAGCATTGCTCCCCTGTCAACAACCTACCTGTGCTGTGGGTGGGGAGAAGAGGAGGTGAAGATTTACATTGCTTTAGCTACCAGCAAAAATTGCCCCTTGGAAACAAAGCCAAAGCCACCTCCTCCTGAAGTATCCCACTTCTCTTTCTTACTTAGAGAGGGGTACCAAAGCTTCAAAGCTCTAACTGAAGCACCTCAGTTAGGTGGAAGAGAACAGGCTTGTGCCCTTACAGGTGGTTATATACAGATTTTAGCTGTGTTGATTGACCCTTCAGAATGTCCAGCACTGCTGTGACTGCAGGAGGATGCTTTGGTGAGGTGCCTGGTCACTGGTGATGCCACAGTGGTGGCTCCCAGCAGTCTCATTGTGTCTGAGCCAGGACTGCTGCTACAGATACTGAATTCAGTGAAATCTTCACAAAATCCCAGGTGGATCTCTTCTTGCTTCCTAGTCCCATGCTGCAGACATTGAACTGCATTTTCCTTCCAGTCTCTATTTTCCTTACTTTACTTTCTGTTTTGTAATGCAGAGTGTCAGTCTAAGAGGATGATTTCATTTGTTTTATTGTTTACAGGTCTTGTTAATTTTCAACCTACATGCCCCAGTGAGTTGTTTTGTGAGGTTTGGATTTTGCAACTTCTCAAGTCTCAGCTGTCACACACTGAAAAGTGCTTTTGTGGTATTATTGTGTGCAAACAGTTAAACAAACATTTTGGAGGTACTCTATGTTTCTAATGGAAACAAAAGGTTTCTGTCCCTGTATTATTTTCTCCATTCAGATGTCATTGTAGCTGGTACTGGATGCCTCTTTCCACTGGGTTTCTCATTTTGAACCAGATTCAAGTGTTCTTCATGATGAGACATGTTAGTTTATTTCTTTCATGTTGAAGGCATTATTACTGCAAATGAATTTTACTCTTTGCTCAAGATGCATATCCCAAATAATTTTATTTCCTGCTCCAGAAGAAAAGGCCATGGCTTTGGGCAGCCAGCCTGTGTAAAGGACAGTTTTATTGTTCCCCACAGAACATGACCTCTCTGAAGCCTTTCTGAATTCCTGAATCTCCTCCTCCACTGTTGCCAAAGTTGTGCTCTAGAGTCAGAGGGGTCACCCAGAAATCCTTACCATTATGATGTATTGCATTTATCTTGTCTTCTTTGATGAATGCTGAGCAATAATGTTAAACCTTTCTTCCCTTCCCAGCAGGATAGATTTTCATCTAGAGTTTGGTGTCTTCAAAATAAATCTGAGATAAAGTCATCAGCAGAATGAGCAAATGGAGCATTGAGGAGTAAATATGAGGCCCAGTGGGGGTTTGAGTCTTCCTTGTCATTATACCACCAAAAAGAACCATTGTAACCAGCCAAATTAATTCAAGACTTCCACTTCAACCACCCATTCAGAGGGTAACTTTAAATTCATCTTTTAGAGCATTCATTCACAGGTGGCAGCAGATTCAGGATGAATTTTAAATGCTGGTTTGAGAAACTTGACCCCTGTGGCAGAAAAGTTGAGCTCCAAAATGGTGAAGTGCCCAAAACATGGACTCCTCTCTCTGCCTGATTTTATAAAATAAGACTGACATTCTTTAGCATGTTTTTAAAATACTCTGGATCAAGACTGGCATGGATGGGCAATATATTAAATTAGAGTTATTTAGGTAACCTTTCTCCTCCTTAACCTTCTTCTCCTTTTGAGCACCTTGTAGTTAACTGTGGCCAGTCTGGGATCTGCCACAGGGATTGCAGAGCTCTGAGATGTGGCAAGCTCTGAGAAACACAAAATGTAGGCACTGTATGGAAATTAACCAGATTACCAAGCTCAGATGACTTATAAATGTTAGCTTTTTATGTCCTTAAAAAAAAAAAAAAGAAAGAAAAAAAAAAAGAAAAAGTCATTTAAAAAAACCCAGATCCTTTTGGAGCATGACAAACAAAAATATGTAGCATTAATTAATCCCACGAAAATTTCCCTTTGGCAATGCCTTCCTGTAAGTAAAACACAGTCCCCTAAAACTGCATGCTAGAAGGAAAAGGTTCTCAGTTGGCCACTGAGAAAATGAGAAAATTCTTTTTGGAAACATTTGCAGCCAAAGCCCCTCAGAGGAGCTCCTTGCTGCTTTGATAGTTGGACACTTCCAGTGTGGAAGGAGGAAAAATCTGGTTTTGCCCATGCCACCCTGAGCCTACATCCACAACTAAACCTGGGCCCATTTCTAGGCTGGTGTGAGATGTTCCCAGCTGGCACAGCCCTGCTGAGGGCTGAAATTCACTCTCTGCCTTCTGTAGGGATGAGCACATCAGCAAGGGGGACGTGAGTGCTGTGCACCTCTCAGGAATGAATGGGACATGCAGCTGAAGTGGGAGGGGTGGTAGAAAACTGCTCAGAAATCAAGAGGAGTTCTGTATTTTATGAACTTGATTTGTGAAATTACCCCCAGATTTTATTTTTTGCTCAAAAATGGGCCTCTTCCTGACAAGAAAATTATCTGTTTGAAGTTTAAATTACTTGGAGATTAAATTAAAAATTAGATTTCTAGATTTTAAAATTTCATTTTAATTAAGTGTTGCAGCCCTTTGAAATTCAAAGAAACTGAAACTCTCCAAAGAAAAATGGCAGACACAATATTTGAAATTTGATGAAACAATTTTTCCCTTCATTTTATCCAATTATATTAAGAGGTTTTTGATTTACAAAGCACTAAAAAGCACTACTGAGGCCAGAGACATGCTAGTGAAATATTGTTTCTGTCATGTGGAGCTCTGTACAGAATTGTGTGGGCTTAAATAAATGTATCTTGATAGTTTACCTTAAAACTCTCTGTCCTTTTCCTCAGTTCAGCTGAATCCTATGAAATAGATACGCAGCTTGAAGAAGTTCTTCACACCCCCACAAATGCTAAAAATGGCCCTGATACAACATGTATTTATGTAACAAAATCATCTGCATTAATATCTTCCTTTCCTTTCTGCAAGAAGCACAGGAGGGACCCAGGCTGACACATTTTCCTGCAGCCCCTTCCAGTTTTCTCCTTGCATTTGGGGCAGCAGGGCTGAGCTGTGTTTTCCCTTAAAAAAAAAAGGCCACTGAATAAACAGGAATTTGGTGTGGCTATTAATAGGGTCAGCTACACACCTGCAGCCCAAGCTTTTGGGTTCTCTCCCCTTGGATATTCAGTAACCTCTTATGGATTGAAACTATGTGATAACAGGAGTTCTGGTCACTGTTGGTATCCTGATCTTTCAAAATAAAGAGAGTATTAAAACAAATATATTTCTTCCACTTTTCTGAAAAGACAAGAGACCGGCTGATGGGATCAAGTGTGATGTATTGAGCTGTTAACTTCTTCATATCTGACAGAATGAAGAGAAAAGTGGCCCCACCTGGCAGCTGTTTGCTGCCCCATTTGTCACCGTCATGGTCAGGTGGCTGGCTGCTCTCTAGGTCACAGTGAAGCCCCAGCACCTGGGCAGGGGTGCAGCTTGAGGAGAGGGCTCAGGTGCTGTGGAAACAAAGCCAGGGGCTCTGTGTTGTCCTCCCAGGGCTGGCTGCTGGCCTGGGAGGAAGGGAAGGAAGGCTGCATTGTAGCTACTGCTGCTGCCAATAGGGTCAGAGAAAGCTTGGTAACCCTGCCATGCTTAGCATCACCAAAATACCTGGGAAAATCAATCTCCTCATTTTTCAGATGGAGACTCCTGCCCCAGCTCTGCTGCTCGTGTGTGGATACTGAGAGCTGGAAGTGTTAAAGCCCTTCCTCACACCACAGCTCACAGGATGGCTCCCAGCTGCAAGCTGGCTCCTTGGAGGGGAGGGCTACTCCCACAGGCTGTCCTGAAGAATGACCAGAGTGACCCCCTGAGCCTGCTAAACCAGCACTCACTGCCCCAGCCTGCTGCCTGTTGTGGAAATAAATCCTGAGCAGCAGTGAAAATCAAACCAACATTCTCAGCAGCAGCTGTAAACTCAATAAGCTCTCTGTCCTCCTTTCCCTCCCCCTGCCCCATCCCTCCCTTTGGAGTTGAAATGAAGGCAGAGACATGCTGAGAGAAGCAGTGCAGTGCCCTGTTTGCAGGATAATATGCAGACCACACGTATGTATTAAAGACTGCATGGAGTTATGATTGAGCCAGGAGCATTTAAATGCAAGCCAAGGGGAATTTGCTATTCTGTGTGGGCAGATTTCAATTGTAAGGTTGGCAGCTCTGGTATCCTGTTCTCTAATACCATGAGATGAGAAAAAACAGGCTTTTCTTTCAGAGCAGTTGATTATTGAATCCGCACCAGCTGTTCACCCTAATCCAAGCTTTCTGGGCTCGTTCCTTGTAACACAGGCATCCCTCATCCCTCCATCCCTCCGTCCATCTCCCCACTCTCATTTCCATGGGGCTTTTGTGATCTTTCAGAAAGGTGGTTAGCAGATATCAGCCACCCAAAGCAGCATGAGCATCAGTGCAGGCAAGGGTTATAACTAATTAACAAGAGAAGGAAGCCCCCCAGCTGTATACTGAAACTCAAATTATATTTCACATCCATTGCAAGATGGAAAAAAAGCCATCATGAATCAGAAGGCAGAGAACTATTTTTTAACAGTGACACCTGACTGTGTGCCCAGCAAACCGTGTGGGATCAGAGCTGGAGTGAGTCCTGAGCCAGCACAGAGTGGCCACTGTCCCTGCTGCCCCATTGCCAGCCCAGGGACCTGCACCCAGCCATGTGGCAGAGTAAAGGAAATAGAACTATTTTGTTTCTTTTTTTTTTTTTCTTCTTTCCTTTTTTTCTTTTTCATAATAAAGGGGGAGGAAGGGGTGAGATAAGTGAGTTCCTTCTGGGTGCTTCTCACTCAGCCTGCAATGTTATGTAAGGCTGGTACAGCTAATGCCTGCTCTGCTTCACCATCAGCCTGGCTGCTTCATCCCCACTACACAATTATTTCATCAGTCTCTCCTACTAGACATCACAGTGCTATTGCCATTAGTCACATTTATTAGGAGAGCAGCTAAAATAAAATTAGCAAGCACAGGGCCCCAGTTACTCAAGGGACTGGGTGAACACAGCTCCAAGTAGTCCCTGCCCCAGAAAGATCCTAATCCCCTGGAGGAGGAATACTAGGGACAAGGGGGTGACACACAGGACCCAAAAGAGGGCTGTGAAAGCAGCAGGAGGAATGCTGTTTCCATGAAGAGCTTTGACAGGGGAGGGTGAGTCTAAGTCAGAATGAGTCAACTGGGAATAAAAGGCAGCAGGAGAAAGGACATTGTAGGGGAAAGTAGGGTGGAGGGAAAGGTAATACAGTAAGTGACAAGCTGAAGAACAGAGGTTGATGGTGGGGAAAAAAGACAAGTTTATGCAAAAAGGCAACCAGCACAGCAAATCCTCCCTGTCTGCCTCTCCCCTGACCATTTTTTTCTGCTGCTGCTACACATTTTTGCCCTCAGTGCAGTTTCCTGACAGTGTTTCTCTGTCTGAAGGGTGCCTCCTTCCCTGCTAACCATGTCCTCCTGGGCTCAGAGGATTACTCCACACTGTGTGCATGGGCAGCCTATAGCATCCTCTCTGGAAATCTTGGCTGAATCACAGAGTCTGCTTGTAATGCCAGAACCATGCAAACTGAAAAGCTGCATTAGCAGTACAGATTGTATGTACAGATCTGGAAAACAGAGATACGGAATGTTCTGGGGCATCCTGGGGAAAATGGACTGGATGACCTGAGAGAGGACAGACAGACAGCCATGTGAAATTGCACTTCTCTATGTTGTGGGCATATGGATGGAAAAATGAGCCCTTGAACTGACTAGTGGACTTTCAGGAGCTGGAGATGCCAAATGGTGTATGTCATTTAGCTATCAATTTAAATCAGTGTATCTGGACACTTTATAGATAAAACTCCATAAAGAATTGGCTTGGCAACTCACTAGATAACAGACCTTAATATAAAAGGATATCTGAATGTGATTCTTGGATGAGTAGGGAGAAAAACAAGAAAGTGCATATTTATCCTTTGCAAATGGCATTGACGATACTTCAAGTGGGTTGCTGGATAATGCTCAGGTGTTCACATTTTTAACAGAATATTGTAAAAATGTTGAAGTTGCAGAAAATATTTCCAAAAAGATTTTGAGAAAATAGGATTATAATTTGATATAACACTTTCTATTAAAAAGCTTGGAATACCTAATCTGTTATGCTTATCAAAAAGAAAATTGAGAAGTGTTCTGATTATGGTGTGTGTAGCTCCACAGTGAGAAAATACCAGCTACTAAAGAATGCTTTAATTTAGTGGAGAAAAGCATAATAAGAAACAATAGTTGTAAGCTGCAGCTGACCAGAAAAATTTAAAAGAGAAACTAAAAATAATTCTCTTTTTAACAGAAGTAATTATTTCTGAATGAAATTCTAATTCACCTCTCTGTCAGATGATGATTAAATTCTTCTCATAGAGGTTCAGTCAAACACAATCTTTCTGTTTTGCTGCCAATGGTATTGGGTGAGACTTGATGGTTTGTGTTATTACTCGGTGGTGGTTTGTTGCCTAAAACTCCATGAGCAGCTTATGTACCCACCAGAGCTAAAAGCTTTGTATTCCACCCACTTTATCTGGTTACATGCTTTGTTGTCAGTTCACAGGTAGAATATAAGATAATGGATCTCTACACATTTGTAGAGCAGTTAGTCCAAATCCTGGAGATCCTCCCATTCACCTGGTGAATAACTGTAATTAAAATTTAAAAGCTTACAGCCTCAGCTTCAATCAAGACTAACTTCCAAGGTTATTCTTTTGAGCTGATAACAACAGGAAGGCAGATATGAAGCTTATATGAGTTGAGGGAAAATTGGACAGAAGAGAAGTGTTAAATTGTCAATGTGGAATGTTCCTTAAATCTGGCACTGAACAAGTACCTAAAATGGTTAAAATTGACACACAGGTCTTTGCAAGTACTGCCAGAGGGTGGCTTCTGTAGTGCTGGGAACCTCTTGGTGTAGAGTAGACGCTGTGTGGACCCTTCTGGATTAAACAAGTATTACATGAAGTCTGCAGTCAGGGCTGGATTCAGTAATTCAGTTGCTTCAAGTCATATGGTCCTAAAACGTCTGCTGCTGGGCAGAGCAGGTATGCACCAGCAGGAGCTCTAATCCAAACCCTGCAAACGTGTTTGTTTGATCCAGTGTGTCTCCCATTGCTGAGGGTGCTCCCTGAATAGTCTGACAGGAGAGCTGGTTGGCATGAACCTTGGTGTCAACAACAAATAAGAGCAAATATGTCCCAAATTTAGATTTAATAGACATAGTGCTTCATAAGGCTCCTGAAAATGAGCCACATTTGCCAGGCTGCTTGTTTTACTTCTACCACTCCATGAGTCCTGTTAAAAACTGGGAAAGAACATCCCAGTCAAACAAAAGCCTGGTACAAAGCCTGCCCAAATGTGAATCAATGCAGAGCCCTTAAGTTCCTGCGGCCCAGCCCCACTTTTGGCAAATTTACCCCATGATGAATCAGGTCTAAAGTTGTCACATCTCACAAGCCTGTCTTTCTGAGCACAGCCTACTTGCTCCTTTCTCACACCTTCAAACAAAGCTGGCCCATTTTGTACACAGCTGCCACAGTTTGATTTGCTTTGTGTTTATGCCTTAAGCTTTGCCTCTCTGTTTCCATGTCCACAGCCCCAGTCTATTTTATGTCATCTTATCTGGAATGCCTGGGAGATAAACATCCCCTTCAGTCAGCCAGGCATGAGGGCATCAGGGCTGCAGTGACACAGAAGAACCACACTTAATTTCTCTGATTGGCTCTGGGTGCTGTTGTGGGGTGGTGGGGTGTCCTTGTACTTGCCATACCACCCAGCACCCCATCAGGTGCAGCTGGGCCATGGATCCCAGGGTACCAATCTCTGGCAGCTCTGGCACTGCCTCCTGTCCATCATCCAGGGAAGCTGCTGATGCAGCACGGCAGAGAACAGCCAGACTGACAGACACAGTGAGCACCTAGCCTCAGCACCCTGCAGCTCCCAGCTCCTTCCACAGGCACCCAGGTCTGGCTCCCAGCCTGGAGCTGTGGTGCACTCTGTATGGGAGCGTGGGTGGGAGTCAGGAGCAGCACTTTGGGCTGGGGGATGCAGCTCTGGTGTGCAGTGACGCTCTGGGGGCTGGGCTCTGCTTCCAGAGAGGGAGGGAGCGCCAAGGTAACCACAGAAACATGGTATCCTTGGATATTAGCAATCCTGACCTACTTCTGGGTATTCACTCACTGCTGGTGACAAAAGAGGAGTAAGATGGAAGGCTTAAAGCTCTGAGAGAAAAATAAAAGGGATCTTTCCATCATTTTCTAGGATCGAGACTATTCATGATAATATTCAGCTAATTAAAATCTTTAGGTTTTATTGCCTAGCACATCATACTGTTTTCATTCCTGCTTTATATACTATAGAAAATATTTTAATAATACATTACTGAAATATAATGACAGAAACGTATTGTTATGTATAGGGTGTAGATCAGAGTGACTGATGGGGGTGTCATTATGCATGTATAACCTAGTTGTTGTCAGTGGTGTTAATCTTGCTCTGCATTTCATTTAGATCAGTGAGAAAAGCTTTTCCTCAGTTGTAGGTCTACCGGTGATCCAGATCCAGCTCTCCACTTGCATCACTAAAATCACACTGCTGTAATTGCAGGAAAAATCAAGCCCTGGATTCCATGTGGAGAATTTATACTAGCAAGTAACTGGGAGCAACTGAGTCTGTCTCTTTTATACCAGATTAAATACCTATTTCAGACCAAAAAACAAATGTCAGGGAAAACAACTGTGAGATGCACAGTCATTCCCAAACTATCAAGGGGAGGGTTTTTTTGATAAACAAAACTGGCTGGAGAGGCAAGAGTGCTGTGTGGTGTTGAGCTCTGAGTGTCCATGGCAAAGCATGGAAAACACGTTGTTTAGGGTTCCAGCTGAATCCCATTAAACTTTCATTTCAGGGGACCATGTACCACTGTCTTGCAAAAATCTGTGCCTGGTGTGTTAATAAAGACTGAAATTGAGGTTTAAAGCCATAACTTCAGCTTCTAGTCTTTTCTTATTTTTGACAGTTCTGTGACAAAAAAAAAAAATAATGAATCAGGGCTTGTCAAGTTGTTTTTAATATTTTTCTTAGCTGCAATTCTTTTCTGCATACACAATCTCAAACATTTAGACTATGCTAGCAAAATGAACCATAAAGAGACTGAAGGGGAATGGTAGCAAAAGTGGAGCTTTCCAGCATGACTTTTTATTAACTGGTAAATGAAAACCAGATTAGGTAGCGATGCTAATGGTGCCTGAATTTTGTTCCAATATTGGGTATATGCAGAGCTGCCTTCTCTACAAATTGAAACGCACAGATATTTGTATATCATCTGCAAAACTTGCATCTCTACAGCATGGTACTGACTAAAGACATGGCTTGAAGAAATCCCATGTAGCCCTTCCCCAACACTAGGCCTGGTTCAAGTCCTGTTGTTAGTCCTCAGAGCTGTAAATTATGTGCTCAGATTCTACAATGCCCACTTTATTGGTGAAAAACTTGTATTAGATGGAGGTTACATAATCTACCAAATGCTTCTCAATGATTATTTTCACAGGATTGAGTGGAAATTCATGAATTCCCAGTCTGTAGAGGGCAAGATCAAACCCTTGCCTTTGTAGGCATTGATCCAAATATTTTCACTATTCCTTTCATCTGTTCAAGAAGGATTCATTGCTGGTTTCTGCTACTAATTCAGGCATTGTCTCATGTGGAATTGCTCTGATCAGACTTAGACTATCTGTATTGGAATCTTGGATCCACTGAGGTCAGAAAGAGTCTCACCACTGACATCAATGAGTTATGGTAAATGGTACTGAATCTCTGCCAGTTGCTCTGGCTGGTAGCCTTGTCCACTCTACATGGGAAAGCCTCACACACACAGCACTACCTGACAGTAAACATTGAGTGAACTTTTAGTGGAAACAACAGCAAATTTGGAGCATGCACTGCACCCTGCCTCTGCCTGCCTCCCCTTATCCCTCACTGTCAGCATGGACATCCTGGAAAGGGCGTTACACAGGCAAATATGAAGGGGGGAGGAACGTGTTGGTGGGCTGTGGATAATGCTGAGCAAAATGTGCAGTTTTGCAGTGCTGTCTAATGCCCATGTCCTCAGGGAAATACACTTTCTTATTTGAAAAGGGCTTGTGCAGCAGGTTCATGAAAGATTTTTCAGAAAAAAAGCCTGTCTCAACAACCTTTTAGTAACACAGCCTTATGAAAGACTCAGATATACTTCTAAAGCTGTTGGCTTAATTTATTTTGGTTGGACTGTGGGATCTGAGACTTTATTTTTTGAAAGGAAACTTTTTTTCCCTGCTGCACTCCAAGTTTGGTGTTTTTCAATTAAAAATACATGACACATGATTCTTTCTGGTCAGATTTCTGAATCAGCCCCTGCACCAAGCTAAAGTATCTCTGCTAGTGGGATCTCATTCATTGAATAGTATTTTCCACAAGCCTGCAAATTTCCTTCTACTTAGCTACTTAGTCTTTCTTTACTCCAAAGTTGAACTTAAATGAAATGTAATTTACATAACAAGTCACTCAGAGCCTATTGTGTGTCAAATGGAAAAATCTGCCATATTTTATCCTTTCCAGCTGACAAATAGAAAGAAATATGTTGAAAGGGACATACCCAGTTATTAAGGGAGTCTGACAGTATTTTAATATTTTATTTTAATTTAGCAAAGTGTCTTTGCAACAGACTTGGATTTTTAAACATAAAATATGCTGAAATATTAGATTGTATTATGTGGACTTCATTCTTAACAACAGGCAGGATCACAAGGTAAATGGAAGAAGCTCCAAAAAAGAGGCTAATAAGCCTCTAAATAGCCTCTGAAACTAATAAGAAATCCATGATGTAGTGGAAACCAGGAAACTGGTTCTTGCATACCATACATGAGCAATTTCATTGACTTAAGTAAAACATTGTATACTAGATCCTCTAATTCTTACTCATGTTCTTGAAGATGTGACTTGCTGTATGGGATTCACTGATTCAGTGAACAGTGGCTTGAAAGACTGAGTTGTAGCTGGAGTCTGAGCTTACAGTTATCATCAAATATCCAAAGCTGCAAGGAACATTTGGGCAGCAGTAAAGCCTTATAAGCTATGAAATGCACAGCAGAGGTCATGACCACCCGAGGATATTAAATATCAAATGCAGTTTTCTCAGTCTAGAAATTGGGTTTGGTGTACAGGCACATTTCAAAGTGGTAATAATGTACCTATGGCAGTTTTACCCACCTCCACTGTTATATTCTGTCCCAACCCACAGTATGACATGCTCATCACTGACAAAAAGACTCTTGCTCTTCAGCATAGAAGTTATAGTCTCACAGTGGGCAGAGATACCAGTGTGCCGCAGACAATGTGACAAGGAAATATTTGTGGTCAACAGAAACATGTAAATACAACCTTTTCTTTGAAGAAGGTGTGGCCTTCTGGGGCTTGACCCCACCCATAAGCCCCCAAGGGCTGGAAGTTCTGAAGTTGAGCAGCACCAAGGACTGATAGGTTTGTTCATGGCCTGCACTGGCAGCAGCCATTTCTTCCTGGTGTCTCCATGGGAAAACAAGCCCTGTATTTGCAGCTTTTTGCCAGTGACAGGATTAGTGGGAGCACTGGGTATCCTACTGAGGAAAAATCCAAGAATGACATGAGTAATGTAATCCTTGCAAACCCAAGTGTGTGCCAGTCTTTCAGCAGCAGTGGGAAGGACATGATACATCCTGCAGCTAACACAGCGACTTCAAAGAGCATGGGCAGCTACACACAGCTACACACAGTGCCACTAAGTGATAGAAATGCTTCTCTTAGCACTCCATGCTAGCCTCCCTGCTGATACAAGCTGCTCATGAGAGATCCAGGCTAAACCTATCCATAGACACAAGGAACACCAAAGGGTAGGATGTTTTAGATAGAAGGTATATGAGGTCTCTAAGCTACCAGTTACTAATTATCCCATACTTCTTGAAGGTACCATTTTCTTTTGTGAGCCAATCTCTGTATTTTACAATTCTTACATATTTTACATATTTACACATAATTATTTATAATATTTTACATATTTACCCACCAGGGACCGTTTACTTTGGGAATGATGGGGTTTATCCTCACCAGAATGATACAAAACTTTGTAGGATCCTTTTGAGCCATATTGCCACCTCCCCCACACAAGGACAGTACACACATTAGCCCTGAGGCCAGCACCACATCTCACCACACTGAGAAGTGCACACCATGAAGGGGGAAGAGCACTGTGCCTGTATAATACCCTTTAGCAGGGATACCCATCAGTCAAAAGCCTTAGAGCCAAACACAGATCTCAGGCTGGACCTAATTAAAAAAAAAAAAGATAAAAGATATTATAAAACTGCCTGCAATAGGATCAAAGTCATAGTGGAAATCCTGGGAAATCCTGCAGTCAGAGGATCTGGCTACACATGGCTCCATGCTGGCCTGGGGAGACAACTTCTTTTCTCAGAGCAGCTCAGCAAAGCAGAGGCTGTTTCTGCCACTTATAACAGTGCTCAATGACAACACCACAGCAATGCATTATGCAAGCAGGATGAGTAAGAATGCTGTCTGTTCCAGGCAGCTATAGAGATTTGGAGTGTCCATGATTGCATCCCTGCAGCAGGATACAGGTTGTGTTGCCTAGAAATGGAAACCACCCCAAAGGACTGGCTGGGTAGAGTGAGTCAGTAAGTGGCTGGTGATCACTGGGTGTTGCCTTCTCTCCTTAAAATTCCCTAGTTTCCAAATACCATGTTTGTGAGGAAAGTAGCTTACCTTTTCCTTCAGTATGTCCTTAGTACAATGACAAGTGCAGTACATCTGGCATAGGACCACCTGATTGTTTCTAAAATGGAAAGGCAAAGGGTTATCAGTCAAAAAGAGCATTATTGTGCTGTTGATCTCAGCAGAGGTGAGTTTGACTAGGAAAGGAACATTAGTACAGCAACACATAATGTAAGCATAGAACCATAGCTTCCAGAAGCTCCTAGAAGCTGCATAGTTCTCATTTTCCTTCAGGCAACTCTTTATTCTAAAACAGATTTTGTGGAAAGTTAGCTGCAGGTCTACATCTGCTTTACCTGCTTTCGTTACTGGTGACAGAGAACAGCAACTGGAGGCATTTGCAGATTATTACATTTTTAGAATATGGTTTTGCACAGCTTAGGAGTCTATCTGCTTTTTTGCAAAAACTGCTCATTGATTAAAACATTAATTTGGATGCTCAAAATGCTCCTGGCCAGCTATGAAGCTGGGTGACCTTGGATATGTTACTTAACCACTATATATTACTAAAAGACATCCTTCCCTTATGAGGTTTTGTTAGAATAAGAATATGCAAACTTTCAATGTGGTACAGTGGACAATACATGTTTAAGACAGATATTTTTGTATTGATAAAGCATGGGTCTTGGGTGACTTTGTTTGGTTTACTTAATCATACAAACACTGAAGTAATCAGAGAGCTGATTAAAAGTCTTCTGCATAACTTTGTTGAGAATACAGCAAGTTGTTGTAACTATAGTTGTTTTGGAGAGCATCTTGACAGAAAAGGACCTTGCAGTTCAGAACCAGAAAATTTCTGCATGGCAGCTGGATCTCATAGTGCCTATTCCTTTTCTTTTATGTATTTCTGCATTTCTGGTCCCTTCCCTGCCAGGATTTTTAAGAGTGACTATGCAGCTTGGAAGCTTCAATTTCTAGACAGCTCTGAGATGCCTCCTCAGTGCCTAGGTGTTCCTGTCACAGGCTGCAGGTACAGTAAAGCAGGAGGTGCAGACCCAGAAACAGGCTCAGAGTTCAGTCTCTTTTCTCCCTAGAGATGCAGATGTGCAAGGCAGGAACTGTGCAAGGCTGCTCCACATTTCTGTGTGTTGCTCTTTGTATGCTTCCATCTGGGAGAAGCTCTAGTGGGCCTGGGAATACGTGTATATGTATATATTTACATATGTATAGGGTGCTAGTTTACATAAAAATATGTGTTCTGCTTTTTTGCAATCCTGTAACATGTTAGAGACAGACTGACAGCAGTCAGACCAATTAATCTTTGTAAATATGTTCAGTTCATCCCTGGGTCTGGAGGTCCTAAAATAGTGACCAATATGTCCATGTGACCATGTGGCCACCAGCCTGATAAACTGGGTGGTTTGACTTATGAACAGAACAACACAGACAGAAATAGCAGATAAGTAATGAGATCCCCTCTGATTCTGGGAATAAAGAAAGATTTTCACTCTCCAGCAGAGCTGGTGCTAGCCAGTACCCTGATTCTGGGATTTGCCTCATTCAAAGCTCACTTCCCTTAGGGGAAGCCATAGGAATATGTATTGAAAGGCTATGGAAAAATCTGCTAATAGTTTCTTCTATGCTTACCATTAAGCCTAGACTAAAAATATGGGGAGAAATTGCCCTTTAAAACCCAAGTTTTTAATCTTGTCTAGTACAATCATGGATATTTTTGTCATTCATATCAGAATGTAATTCATCTTCTCTCTCCTTTCAGGATGAAATTCTACTTCTGGCATTACAGTCAATGCCACTGCCTGTCCTTCAGAAAGTGTGGGGCATCTCCCTCATTCAACTGCTCATTCTTGCCATGCTGTGTTCTTCTCTTTCCACCCTGAGAAACTAAAGCACAAAGCCTGACTGCATGACTGCTTGCTGCAGGGAAGGACAGCTACTCATGGCATGGGAATGGGACCAGGAGTGGCAAAATCTAGAAGGGAATTGAAGCAGTGATAAAGACACAGGCCCAGGCTCCTGCTCCTCTCCCATGCCATGTGGCCACCCTGACACTGAGCACAGGGCAGGAGCAGCCTGCAGCACCTCTTGCCCTGCCAGGACTTCTCTCTCTCAGCTTCATGTCAGTCTCCAGTGGCTTTGGCCACCTCCCCAGCACTGGGAGAGCTGATGCTGCTGTACCTTACAGGGTAAAGAAACCAACAGACAGAGGTCCAATGAGACAGATATTGTTAGATGAAGGCCTCATTTAGCCCTGTATTTTAGAGGGGTTTATTAGTTTTGTATTGAATTCTTGTTCTGTAGGAAGAGTCTTTTCTGGAAATTAAGTAAATGAACAAAGGCCAAGCTGGACTCCCTTTGGCTACTGCTATTGCTAATGCCATGCAAGCAGTCTCACAGCACTCTCACTTCCTCACAGCAGTACCCTTGGACTGTGTTTCATACCAACCCAGGTCTGAGGCTCATGTCTAAATAATCTTCTCTCCAGATAACGAAACAAGTGAAAACCAGACAATCTGTAAAATGATAAATTCAATATAGAAATATAATATAAAAGCACATCTATAAATATTTCCTCTTTTTATTCTTCTCCCCCCTCTATACTAAGCTGTGTTGAGATTGGTCTTCTTTTAAATATTTTTAGAAATATTGAAATAACTGATGCATTGTAATACCAGTAGAGGCCTCACCATGGTACCCTTAGGCATTGCTCTGCTATTTCAGGCTCTGAAACAGTGCAGTTTGATAGAGTGAGAAGATCAGAAAGCTTTGTCTTTGTCCTAACTTGATGTCTGAGTCCTCTAGGGTCTGCTTAAATGCCCTGGGACATTTGCTTAGTTCCTTTGAGCATTATTCTGGTGCTGTAGGAGAAGCAGAGACCATGAGCTGGGACCATGCTGCATCTCCAGAGGCAAAGAACCTTTAGGGTAATCATTTCATTGCCTAGGGATTTGGGGGGGAGCTTAAGGCATCATTGTGCCTTAGGATTCCAAGCTATATCAGGGATCAGAAAAGCTGCTGGCATACATCAGAGTAGCTTCCACAGCCTAAATCAGCCCCCAGCCTCCAGAGCAGCACATGCTACATAATATTTTCTGCTCTTAGTGCTTTTCCTTTCATCCCTGCCATCTTTTCTAGACCTCACAAGGCATCAGTATTGGAAGCACAGCAGGGATTGTTCTTGTCTTTAGTTACTCAGCTCTGGTCCACATGTGCCTTTAGAAATGTACACCACAACTTGACCTAGGGCAGAATCTGCCCCTGTTCAATTGGATTTCCAATTGTTTTCAAGTCAATGACATAAACTCACTATAGAAAAAATCTAGAGGGATTTCATATAACATGAATAAGTATTTACAGCACTAACTGAGCAATTGTTACACTGTGCGAGTGGCTGCTCATCTGTTCCTATATTTAGGTATTCAAACCAACATTAGAAATAAAAATATATAACAAATAGGTAATGAATATAATAAAAAATCACCAGCATAGTCATTCAGATTTTAAATTAATTCCCATAAATTCTGTTAATTCCCATCATCAATGAATATTGAAGAAAAGGGTTCATGGACAAAAACGTTCACAAAAATAGCTTGCTTTAATTAAGTGATGCAGCATATTCACAGAAGTGAATTTCCTATTCATAACTGTCAAAATCCCATCAGAAACCTTTCTTTAATAATTTTGTCTAGTCTAGCAGGACAGAAAGACCTTCCACTGGACCTCTGTGTCCCACCAAAGTGCTTGAGCTTTCTACATGGAGGAACAAGGCTCCTGTCTAACCATTTTCTCTTTGAAATGCTGCTTTATGCTGTTGCATATCCACAAGAACCTAAGGTTTTTCTGTAATCTCATCCTCTGTGCTCTTGTCCAATGTTTGTCAACAAAGCCCCCTTCTTGAGCAAAATGAGTTAAGCAGCTGCAGCAATTGCCCAAAGCAGTGGCTAAGGGGAAAACATGACTGAGTATTTGATTTCTGTGGGCAAGTGTATCCACTGTAGACAGAAAAACTCAAATTAATGGTTACCTATGGCAGAAAGCCAGGACCATGCAGGAGCTGTTTGTGCAAGAAAACTGAGAAAACTGATTTTTTATTAAAATATACTGTGATGGTGCATTTTGTGGATATCTTTTGTAACCAAACAGGGATCTGTAAAACTCAGTTTCCATGGACAACCCACAGCCAAAAGGCATGATAGTTCTTTCAGAAAACACAGGTAGGTGTTAAAAAGCTGATATTTAGCTGATACATTAAAAAAAATAAAATAAAAAAGATGAAAAAAGATGGCAGGGGAGTTAAGACATGAGAGGCTGGAGTGGGAGGTCAGTAGCCATGGCTGTGGAGTCTGTCTGGAGGGGCTGTCTGCCCTATGAGCTGAGCTACTGCCTGGGCTGAACCAGCAAATGGAGGAAGGAGAAAAAGCATTTTCTGGTCCAGCTAAAATAAAATTGCTGAGTCTGGACCTGGCCACAGAATGGTGTTGTACCCTGGCACGGTGCAGGGCACCAGGAGCCACTACACATATGCCCAATACCTGCTTGAGGTGAGTGTAATAAAAACAGTTGATTATTAGTAATAAATTATTCTTTATATAATCACATATTTCTGGGTCAGTCTTAAGGAAAATGCTACTGAACCTGTGCCAGATCAATGTATAGACACTTACAATTTATTTAAATTCTTAGCTTTTCTTCTTCTCCAAAACCATCTCCCAGAGATCACTTATAAAGATGGAGAAGAAGGCAAGAAATGACTGTGTATGAATGGTTTAGTTATGATAACAGGCTGCCTGAATGGGCTGGAGACAATATAATTTAAAATGGATTTTAATGTTGGTAAGATGTATGATTTGCTCTACCTCAAGAAACCTCTGAGGCAGGCAAGTTATTCATATCCAGATGCTGAAATATGCCAAGATTATCTCTGTGTCTCATATATATAAAAAATTGCAGATTTGTGGGATGAATTACTTTATTTTTTGGCTGAAGAGGAATAACATGTGAGCATGAACAATTTTCAGAAGAAAAGAGTTTGTGTTTTGCAAGGTGTCATGCGAGTCTAGTCTGAAAAAATGGCACTGGGTGTTGCAAGCCATCGGTTCAGAGGCATAAAACAACCAAACACAGAAAACAAACCGAGGCAAATTCAAAACTTTGCTGTCCAGCGAGAAAAGGAACTCACCAAAGTGAAAGCATTTACAGCTGAAGAACTCTTTGGAAAGCCTGCTCCGGAGGGAGCTGCTCTAGGACTTCTGTCTGTAGGGTAAGTGGAAGAGCCCTAAAGGTTTATCTGCAATAACAGTCTTGGTAGTAACTTATCATTGCTTCCCCAAAGGATAACACTGAATGTAATCATTTCTCTCTCTGCATTTCTCTCCTAATAGATGAAAGGGGTGGAGAACAGTTTGTCAGTGTTTGCTTTCTTCATTGTTGACAACACACACTGCCAATGGGTCCATCTAGAGAGAGACAGTACAAGATAGCACTAACTGCAAGAAGTTGGGAGGAGAGAAGAAAAAAATCCCTTGATGGAAAGCTAGGAACATTTATAGCCAATTGGTATTTTTGAATGGAGCTAAGAGTACAGTTTTCCTGCCTTTTGCCTATAAATAAATCACCAGAAATAGATTCAAGTGCTGGTGCAACTGTGCAGTCTGATTTTCTACCTCTCAGCAGGATAACCTGCTGAGGATATGTAAGACTGTCACTGTCCTGTATTTTGTTTTGAAGCAGAGAGTCTCAATGTGTTGCTCAGAAAGCAAGTTTAGTCTGACCAAACTGATGTGAGTTCATATAAATTATGAAAGTCTCACAGGTCTCAAAGACCAAATTCAAATACTGGGAATTCACTTGACATTATGCAAACTTCCAGTCTGAAAAACTCCAGAAGTTGCTGCCCTCAATTGCTCCTGCCCAGCTCCATGGAGGGGCTTTACTTTCTTTGGATGTTCTCAGCTCTTTCTGAAAATCAGACATCATTGATGTGCTACTAATTTTGTTTGTGCTCCTCCAAGCGCTTGCTCAGGTTCTGCCTTCCCAAAGTACCCCAGTAGCCATTACTTGTTGAGTCAGATGAGGATGAAGCTTTATTTCTTGAGTTTGATACAGTGCTGTAAGTTAAATAAAATTTACTGATTCAGCTTACTCAAGTATCTCTACAGAGAAGCTGCCACACTCTTGACAACACATCAGTGTGGTGTTATGCTCCTGAAGGAGCTGAATGCATGCTAGATGAAAAATGCTCTTCATTTTTCTGCTTGAATCTATGCAGATTTCATGGGGATTTTTCTTAAGCTCACTGCTGGTCTTGGTCACACTCTGTGTCAGCAAAAGGAGACAAGGTTTGCCCTTGGTACTGCTGAATTTAGATGACTTTCCTTGGCCTAGGTCCTGGTTATCAGGGCTCTGCAGCAGAGGAGAGGAAGGAGTGTGAACATTCAGAATTACCAGCTGGGCTTGTTTGTGCCCAGCAGGCAGCACAGACTGAAGCCATTGCAGCAGGTCACTGTGCCAGTCCAGCTGGCACTAGGGGCTGCCACATGAGCCATGGGTGTTGGAATACTGTCATGCCACAGTGAGGGCTCTTCTGTCCCCAGTGGTTGCTTTAAGCCATCTTCAGTCAATTCTACAAGTGGGGCCTTATTTGATAGAAAAACAAGTGTGTTGTTTCCCTTGTTGGACCTGCTGGACTGGCCTGCTTGCACAATCCCTTTACAGCAAATCCCTTTTACAACAGTTCCCCACTTAAAACATGGATTCTTTTCACTGTGGCATCTGAAAGGATACAGTTACTTGAAAGTGGGGTGACAGCCTTGCAGTGAAACCTGTTTGAAAGTCTGTGCTCTTGCACTAAACCAACAAAATCAAGGAGATTTCTGATACTTTTTTCATGGGTCTGTATTATTCTAACTACGGTTATGTTATCAATGTTTCTCAATACTGCACAGAGGAAGATAGAAAACCTGTTTAAACAAGCAAAGACTTTTAACAGATGTAACTGTTTTTGTAGCTTAGATAAATGTGGACGTGCTTTTTTGGGAAGCAAAGGATTACCCTCAACATCCAAAGGTGTGAGCAGGCAAGTGTAATCTTCAACTGCTCTCATGTCTTTTGCCTTGATTAGAAAGAGAAGGGTTGAAACCTGACCTCTGGTTATTAAATGGCCCCTGGGAGTCATCACTGGAACCCAAATAAATGTGGTTTCCTACAAAGAGCATAAGGCAAAAAGCCCAACCACAGTGGACAAAGAGAGAGATCTGAACTGCAGGGCAATTTGCTCTGAGTGTGGCATCAAACAAGAACCCAGGTTGGAATTTGTGATTTTTGAGAAGAATCAGGAAATAACTAGAGATGGTAAATGTGTTTAAGAGATTCCCAGTGATAACCTGATGTGTTTTTAACATCATGTAGCCATGGGCTATTAATCTGACTGCAGCCTGGATGGAATTGCATCATGTGTGCTGGTCAGGAGACAAGTTTAAATAGCTCTAATAATCTCATTGGCCTTAAGGAATGTTGTGATTCCTTCTAAGTGTGGTTTCTGTGACGAGCCTTGTGTAAGTCATGACAGGCAAATGAGTGCCTAACTGTGTGCCAGGATTGTTCTTCTGCCTGAGAAATAGCCAGCAGCTATTACCAGGCAGTACCCTGCCTTTAAATATTCTATTTTGGCTTTTCTGTTCTCTCATGAAAATAATTGAAATACCATTTCCATAGAAATGAGGTAGAAATCAGGAAATAGGCACTATTCACTGAAGCAGTTGTGGTTTGGTTGTTGTTAAGATATGATAAACAGTTAACTGTATTAAACATTTTTCTAGTGCCAAGAATTGGGATCTATAATTTTGAAGTTTCAGGTTTTTTAAAAAAAGATGCAAGCAATCCTCAGATTAAGGAAATATATCTCTCTGTATAGATTTGGTATTTACATTACAGATACCTTGGTGAAATATGGTTGTCAGTGATGCTTGTTTATGTTTCATTGTATTTTACATCCAAAACAAAAGGTGCAAAAACCTCTTGCAATGAAAGAGTTACACAGACTCTGTGCTTCCTGAACTTCCCTATTTGAGAAAGACATGAAATGGACTTAAATATATGATGGGAGGACTCCATTTTCCATTTTCAATAAAATGGAAATACATCTATAAAGTGGCAGTGGCAGGGGATGATTAGGACTTGCTGAAGCCAAAATCTGATTTGTGAGATCAAATCTTCTTTGATAGCAAGACAGGGATGAAATATTTAAAACTTAGGTTTCTTAAAATGACTAAAAAGTCAGTTCTTAGCTTTCTACCCAGCTTGAGAAAGAAGTTGAAAGTTAATTTGGTTGCCAAAGGATAGTTTATAAGACATCTGTTTTCAGAAATGGCTGAAGTATTTGGTCAGCAAATCACTTTCTGATTCTTGAGCCTTCTGCTGTATTTAGATTTCTAAGAGAATGACCTTTTCATATATAATGGCAAAACTATCCATGAAGTTCTTGGGAATTAAATATTGGTGAATTTCTTTTTTTAGACAAAGATTCAGCTTTCATAATTATAGAGGAGAAAACAGAGTGGGGAGGGGAAAGGCTGAAAGCTGAAGCCTCAGAACCCAGGAAGTACCATAAAAATATTGGTATTATTTGTTGAATTTTATGATTTTAGGTGAATTATGAGCCTAACTCATGATTAGTTCCTCTCTCCCCCTTTACAGTTAACTTTTTTTCCCTTCATATGTTATCAGGGTGGTGTTTCCACCATCCTGATGGGCCCAGCCCTGGCTGGCAGTGGGTCCCTGCTGGAGATGGCTGCCACTGGCTCTGTTGGATTTGGGGAAGATGCAGCACCTTCCCACAGAAGCCTCCCCTGTAGCTCTGCCTGCTACCCAAACCTTGCCATGCAAACCCAATAAAAATATAGCATGAGGAACTGAATGTTGATCATTTTGACCAGAAAATTATTGTGATGATTTTGGTGCCCTTTGCACTATTGCAAACCATACTTTTGTATCTTTTTCTAAGGAATATCATAATAGCTGGGAACAATATGGCTTCAGTTTTGGTGGGAGGTTAGCAATCCTGGCATCAGTGAAATTTAACATGAGTGCCATTACTCCAATCCCCTAATCAACCTCCAGTAAGTTTTGATTTTGCTATTATAGGATGCATTAGGCAAGCTGACAAACTTAGATATCAGCTGGATTTCCTGACTATAAGAAGGTTGAGACAGGTAGGTGTCTGTCTTTTATTCACCTTGTCTAGCTTTTTAATCCACATCTAGCTGAAGTCAGTATGACATGGCTGACATAGAATTTAAATATAATTAATTCTTTATGTGATTTGTCATACAAGTAGGGCGGAGAGACAATGGTAATGTCTCCACTCAGAAGAAGGAATGCATTGTGAAATCCCCAATTTTATACACCAGAGAATTCACACAGGAAAAAGCAACCATGAATTTCCTGCAATTGGAGCCAGCCAAATTCTCAGAATTTGTGCCTATTAGGCAGGACTTACATCAACCATAAGGCACAAATTCCTAGGAAATTGTTTCCTTAGTTTTTGTGTTCTAGAATTCTTCTTAGTTTTGAGTAGTACAGCAAAGATCACAGTAGTGTTCTCCTCTAACTAAAGAGTTGTTCCAGATAATGTTTGCAAAGTTGTGTTTGAGGAGAGAGTAATTGCTGGTGTAAATAGAGCATGATGTTCCACTGGCAAGAACCCCAGGGGAGATGAGAGCCTGGTCTGCAGGGGTGTCAGGACCATGCTGAAGGACCTTGCCAAAAAGAGATGGGAGAGTATGGAGAAGGAGAGGCAAGAAATTGAGGTAGTCACTTTAATAAAATAAGGAATAAATACAGAGGCCCAAGGAAAGAAACAAAACATTCTGCCCAGTGACAGAGTTAATGAAATCCTTCCAATCCATGTTCTGCAGTTGAATTCCCTTGTACCAAATTTTCCTGATAACCAACATTTTTTCCAGCAGCTGGGAATTCACAGCATCTCTTTCCTGGGTGGATTCACTGTGTCTGAGTAAGGGCTGAGCTTCGGTTTCAGCACTCCTCTGTGGGAAAACTAACAAGGTTTAGAAGGTGGATTGATAGGAACAGGTAGTGCACTGGTGTTGGTTTTCCTTGAACAGCTAATTTATATTGAGTCACTGGATGGCTTGGACATTTTTCTGCAGACCACAATTTATGTTATGCAGGCTTTCTCTACAATGGTGCCTAAGGTAGCTGTGAGAATGCATTTCTCACTTTACCACTCATTTTGCCCTCTAATACTGGATCATACACACAGAGACATAATCACACAAGAAAAAAAATATCTAAAATCTTTAAAAATTTATTTATACCTAGTCACACTGAGTTTCAAACTTATGCAGTGACAGTAATCATCAGACTCTCAAGGCTAAAGATATGGGTTGATATAATAAATAGAGGGTAGATGAGCTTTTATAAATTTTTTACCCAGATTTTAGACTTGTGCATGTGTTTCAAAGCAAATATAAGGTTTTAAATTTCCATTACTAGGGTTAGATGTTAATCAGAAGTAAGAGGAGGAAGTAAAAAATAGCTTCAGTGAACCTACATGCTGCTTAAAATGCATTATCCTAGCATCACACAATCATAGAATTATTTGGGTTGGAAGGGACCTTAAAGATCATCTAGTTCCCCTGCCATGGGCAAGAGTATCTTCCACTGGACCAGGTTGCCAGGGCCCCATCCCAACTGGCCTTGAACACTTCAAGGATGGGGCATCCCCAGCTTCTCTGGGCAGCCTGTGCCAGGGCCTTACAGAGTAAAGAATTTCCTCCTAATATCTAGTGTAAATCCCCTCCTTAGTTTAAAACCATTCCCCCTTGTCCTATCTCTATCAGCCTGTGTAGTGTCTGGCTCCAGCTTTCTACACATCCCCTTCAAGGCTGGAAGGTGCTCTAAGGTCTCCCTGGAGCCTACTCTTCTGCAGGCTGAGCAAATCCTCTGATCATCTTTGTGGCCCTCCTCTGGACTCACTTCAACAAGTCCACACCCTTCTTATCTTGGGGACCCCAGGGCTGGATGCAGCACTCTAGGTGGGTTCTCACAAAAGCAGAGTAGAGGAGCAGAATCACCTCCCTTGGCCTGCTGGTCAGGCTGCTTTGGATGCAGTCCAGGTTGTGGATGACTGTCTCCACTGGAAATGCACATTGCTGGGTTGTGCCAGCTTTTCAGCCCCCAGGACCCTGAAAATATTTCCTGCAGGACTGGTCTCAATGAGTTTGTCTCCCAGTCTCTGCTCATGTCCGGGATTTGTCTGGCCAGGTGCATCTTGCACTTAGACTTATGGAACATCCTGAGGTTCTGGTGGGCCCATGCTTATCTGAGAATTTTCCAGGTCCTCCTGGATGGCATGCCATTCTCCTGTTGTGTCATCCACACTGCTCAGCTTCATGTCATCTGCAACCTTGTTAAGGGTGTGCCCAATCTCACTGTCTGTGAAACTGATAAAGACATTAGAGCATCAGTCCCTAAGAGACACCACTCATGATCAGCCTCCACTTGGACATAGAGCCATTGACCACAACTCTGTCTGTATCCATCCCACCAATTCCTTATCCACTGAATACTCCAGCCATCAAGTCCACATCTTTCCAATTAGGAGATAAGGATGTCATATGGGAACATTTCAAAGATCTTACAGGATCTGGGGTTGATGACATGGGTCAGTCTTCCCTTGCTGACTGTTGAAGTCACTCCATCATAAAAAGCCACCAGATTGGTCAGATATGGCTTACCCTTAAATTAGCTAATCTTACCTGCCAGAGTTGCAGCAAGAAAACCAATTATTTCAGAGAAAGTCTGGTCTTGCTTAGCTTGGGAATGTGGGGTCAGAAGCTTGGCATGGTTAGAGTTTTTATATTCACTTGGAGTTTTTTCAGGTACTGTTCCCTGTACCATAAAGCCCCTTGAGGTGGGTCAGGGTGAAGGCAGTGCAGGTAGGAGGCAGCAGGACAGCTGCCTGAGCTCCCTCCCTCCAGCCCCTCCACGCCCAGCAGCCTTCACAGGCAGCTGCCACGCTTTGCACCAGCCCCAGGCCTGGGGCACCCACAAGTGCCAGAGCCCAGGAGCCCCTGGGAAATGTCATGGCAGGGGCTGGCAGGCAGGACAGCTGGGGGGTGCTGCCAGTACATGGTGTGTGCTCTCCTGGTCCCGGGTCACCCGCAGCCTGGCAGCATCTCCCAGAGGTTCAGTGCGGCGCCGTGTAGGAAATGCTGCTTCCCACTCAGGGTTGCCATGGTGATGGGGAAACAGGCACCGTTTCAGGCTCTTGGCAGCAGCGTCTGAAGGGAGCGGCCAAGGCGTGGGTGAATGTCAGCCCTGCTCCACACACTCTCACTATAACCATTTATATGTATATATATATATATATGTGTGTGTGTGTATAAATACATATATAGACACTTTTCTGCTAGAAAGCCCTTACAGAACCTGTTTGAGGAAGTAAGTTAACGATTTATATGAACCAGAAAATCAAGAAGGCAGTTTACGTCGGGGAAATCCTAATTTTGGAAAAAACCACCCACTCCAGCATTCACCATTCAATACAATGCAGCATTTAGTTCTCTCTACTGCTGCCAGCTGTGCACAAGCACAGAAGAATCCCAATGCCCAGCAGCACAGTGGTGGTGGGAAGGCAGCCCCAGGCTGAAGGAGTCCCCATGGAGCTCCCAGCAGCTCCTTAGCCATGTGCAGCAAAGGACCCTCTGCTAACAAGAGGGGCTCTTTAGGTGGAATGCAGGACACCTTGGCATGCCAGTGATCCCACAGCCCTTGTGCTTCACCTTGCAATGCTCACAGGACCAGGGAGCTTTCAGCTGTCAAAAGGAGACACATCTCACCACAGTGAGGTCGAAGCACTAGCAGTGACTTTCTCCAACACATTGGCTACAGGCAACTGAATATAAACTATTCATATTTGTGACTTATGCATCCCTTTAACTTGCTTTTTAAGAATTAATGTAGTGAGATCTTGTAGTTTTTCTTGTTAATTCTTTTCCTGAAAGATCTCTGTATATCAGTCACATATACAGGTGACCCTGCAATAGCAAAGCAAGTTGTGCTTCAGCAGGAAGGAGACCCTGGAGTAATAGCTGGTCTGCAGTGAAGGGATATTTTCCCTTTTGTAATGCTGTGCTGTTCAGCTTTGCTGTAGACTGGATTGCTCCAAGGATTTCTCTGATCCAGAATGCAGTGAATTGTGAATTCTAAGATGGTTTATTTTGCCTTTGTTCAGATGATAAATTGGAGATGTGAATAATTCTCCATTTATTCCAGCATAAATCAAGAGCATCCTGTTGAACCTGCCAGAGTTTTTCTGATAGAAAGCTCTCCAGGCTTTCTGGCCCCAAAATCAACTGCTGTAATTTCTATTTGACAACATTCACCTTTGACGTAGGTCATAATTTTTTGTCATTTAATATGTCTCAGTAGAGCAGTTCCAAGTAAACTGACATAGGACTATGGACTACTTGTAGGTTTGAAAGCCTCTAAAATCACACCATAATGTAGGAAAGAAAGTAGTTGGTGTTATGATAACAGTAATCAAGACCACAAAAGCGAGATAGATTTAAGCTTAATAAAAATGAACTTGTATACATTGTAAATTTTTTTCCCTGACGTTTTTCTGTCTTTACAAATGTAATTTTCTTACAACACCTCTGAGATACATTCTCAGTACTGTAGGTTTCTACCTAGTAGAAATCTGCAGCTGTTTCAGTTTCTACAAGAAGAAATCAGAAATACAAAATAGAATTCCTCAACTGGGATTTAGCCAAGATTTCAGCAAAGTCAGGTGGCAGAATAAGTGAAGAATTTAGCAAATTAAGAAAAGATGGATATTAAAAAAAAAATAATTACTTTGCATTATATTTCTCAGATGTTGCTGACATCTCTGAACAGCAGGACATACTGTGTTCATGGAATCTGTGTAGGATCAGGTAAGGATTTGGCCTCTGTAGAAGAATTGCCAAGAAATAGGACAATGTGTGTCCTCTTTTATTCTCTGCCCCACTTCCCAAGGGGCAATAGTGCTGCCTCTGAAATGATGTTTTCTGGTGAGCTTGAGCAGCGAACCTCAGCAGGCACAGCCCTGCCTTTTTAGCAGTGCACCACCCCAAATGCTTGACTTGTTTGCCAGGTATTTCTGTGACTCCAGGTCCCCTGTGCCATACATCCCCCTTGCTAGGGAAGGAAGGATGCCATGGATGTGTGTGCAGAGTGAGCCCTTACTTGCTTGGACAGCACAGTGGAAAAGCCCTCAGGGCTTCTTGCTGGAGAGGCAGAGAGGGGAACAGAGCAAGAGCTGAGGTCTGGGCAGGGATGAGTGGGGATCTGAGGGATTTGCAGGGTTGGAAGTTGATACCTGCTAAATTACTTGGCTGACAGAGAGTTAAGGGCACAAGGGATCTAGGCAAAGCATTCAGAAGACAAATCCTGCCCAAAATGTAGTCACATAGAGCTGGCATAACTGTAGTGATTTTGGAGGCAGTCATTACTTGGGTCTGAATCATGACTTTTAAATTTTTTAACCACTGACTGTTACTTACCTGGGGCATAATATGCTTCTCTATCTTTGTGCTGAGTCCCCATTGCAGAACTTGGCCAAATTTAGCATTATACTTTGTTCTTTTTTCTTAGAGTTTGCTCTCACCTTATGTACAGAAAGATCTAAATTTACTAGAGCTTTATCACCTGCTTCAAAAAAAACACCTCATTTTTCTCACTGAATCTGCAGTGAACTCCAAACAGCCAGGGCAAGCTGAGTACACTTGAGACTCATGAAGTCAGAATGTCAGTGCATCTAATAATTAAAATATATAGTTCTGTTAGTTACTGTTCCCTGCAGAGTTTTAACTATAGTTTAATGCTGTGGAGCACATAAACTAAACTCCTTCATAGATTCACTTTGCCTCTTTCTTTTCTAGGTTTTCAATTTTGCTTTGATACAGTTTTGTTTTTTTTAATTGTAAAATATGTACCAAAGGGAGGGTGGGGATTTTTTAATCATTCAGATTTCATTAAGAATCTTTAAGTTGAAACCAAATGAAGATTTCCTTGCTCAAAGACTTGTTCATTGCCACTCAGACTGCTTGTAGCACTAAGAGAGGAACTCACTGTGTCCCAAAGCCTTGTTGTCTCAGGAAATTGTCCTGGACCTGCAAAGGTAATACAAGGCATACAGGGCAAGAGAGGCCTGGGTGGTATCAAACTCTTCAAGCTGTCCCCAGTTTACATCTGGATGGACCATGATCAAATCTGGTTTTGTGGCTTTTTTAATGTCTGGAGTATTGTCAGCTTGAATGATGACTGCACAGTAAGAAATGAGAGCAAGGAGGAGGAAGTGAGCAGTCTAGTTTTGTGGTTTAGGCATGACAAAACCAGATTAAAGCAAGCAGGCAAACAATATATAGAGCTAACTTTGTTAAGGTAACTATAAAACATATGCAAACCTGTGGAACTTATGATCTAAAAGCATTCAAAGTAAATTGGATATTTAAATCTAGTGATTGAGATCTAGGGCATTTAAAGGACAATATATGACACTTCTGTGTGAGGAAATATGTATATTCCATTTTAGTATCTGATATTTTGTGGTTTGACAGGCAAAAATATTTTGGTAATTTTATATTAATGATATCCCATTAAACTAATGGATTACTTCATTCACTATTTTCCTGGTTGCTATTCAAACTGGTCTATGCTCTTTCTGCAACTGGAAAACTTTCCTCCCACAAGCACATACCTCCATCATTCACCTAACTCAGTATCCAAACAGTCTAGTTTATCAGGGTGAGCCAGCTCTGGCACATTCATGACCATTTATCCACTATTGAACTGTCACCCTGAAAGTTTGCTAATATTTTGTGCTGCACTGTTTTCAACAGCCGTGAAGAGATTCCCATGACAGGCTGTCATTTCTGTCTTCTCACATGTAATTAGTTTTCCATGCCATTAAACACAAACATAAAATGTTTGCTTTTTAAAAATGTTCAAGTTGGTGTTCTGTTTGAGTCACAAGTGGAAGCAAAATGACTGGATACCTTGAAAGCATATATTTCAATCAGGGCACTGTTCCAAAAGAACTATCACATTGCTGTGTATTGTACAGCATATCAGAAAGGCAATGCTTTGAACAAGGTACAGATATCAATTAAAAGCTGCTTCCTTACAAGATGAGACCCTGGTGAGGCATCCCTCAGCTAAAAGACAGTGTGGCAGCCTCCTTGGATCACACATTGGCTCTCTACAAATGCACTCTCTGCTCTTATGAAAAGTCAGGCAATGACTTTTACTCTTCTCCTGGAGTTTTTACCATGTTTTCAGTGTGTTTAACTTTGCAGAGCAACATGAAGCTTTAGACTTTACTTCTGAACCTGAAGAATCAAAGTTCAGCTGCCAATAGTGTAAAAGAGAGGGGCTAATTAAAACAGATTCCTCATTGAAGGAAGGGTTCCCTACTCCATTTCAGAAGACAAAGCTCATCTGAGCTGGCAATATTATGGCTTGCCTCTGCTCACAGCCATGCAGTTTAGCTCTCCTCTCACTCACACAATATCTCTGGGACAGACAAAGGAGATATGGGTAAAACAGTTATAAATGCAAAGTATTTACTGGAGATTTGGCTTGAGTTTAATGTATTGTCCTGTCTCTCTCAAGTGTTGTTATTCTTTGCCTTTCTCATTTCCCATGCCTCTCTCTTTGAAAAACTGTCCCAGATAAAAATTCTCTCTTGGCATCTAGATTCTGTGGGGCAATGTTGGATCTTGTCACCCCCATTCTGTCTCCCCCTTCTACTCTGACAGCAGCAGCCTCTGGTAGAGAAAGATTTGGTATCTGCAACTCCCATTGTTGGTGGCACTATTAGGTAGAAACCCTTTTCCACAGGAAGGATACTACAGAAGCAAGGAAGGAAAGAGGGAGTGTGGATTCTGCTGTTGCAGGTGTAGGAATTGCTGCTGCAACAGGAGATTATTCATATTTGAGCAGCATCTTCAAATCCAGTAGGCTTCTGACAGCCTCCTTGTTGAAAGAAATGCTGAACCTTTTCTGGGTATTAATTATTCACCACTGCAGAATGATTTAAAACACATGTGAATTCTCTTAGCAAGCAATCCCTAGTAAATATATATGCTGTGAAATCCTGAGTTGGTTGTGTTGATGGCAATATCTGTAGAGATTTCAAGGGGCTAGAACCTGTTCTGAACTACTCAGTTTAGTCAAGATAGCTTGGGCATCAGCATCTTCAATAAATTAATTCTCATATTTGTATAGGACTTTTTCAGGTGTCTTAATTCCTTTCTTTAAGTACTCATAAGGCTCCTATCACTACTGCATGCAAATGTGATGTAGATCTTACATAAAATTAACTTAGTGGAGCTATCCTTGATTTAAAATGGCATCAGTTAAATCAGAAATTAATCTTACAAATATGTCTGCAGATTGCTTTGAGCATTATTCAGGGAGTTGTAAAAGAGCCACAAACAAAGGTGTTTCTTACAGGAAGCTGAACAGATGTACTGAACTGTGCAATGTAAACACAAACACCTTACAACTGGGGCATGTTCCCTCAGCCTCACTCCAGGCCTGGGTACAGAACAAGGTGAGATAAGTAACATGAATGGAAGCTCTTATTTATTCTTCTGACTTGTTGCAACAGAGAGAATTACTAGAGAGTGTGTTGAGTGACAGTTCTCTTACAAGGTTTGTCTTGAGAACATTTTAACACTGATAAAATGGTGACTAACATTTCAGAGCTGTACCAACACTGCAGAAAGGCCACTCCTTGGGAATCAGTCCAGCAGAGTGAGAATAAGTGACAGAACACAGGAGGAAAAAGACCTGCAGAATGAAGGGACAAGAACTAGTGAGAAATACTAACAATTGATATATGAGGAGTAGCCCCCTGTACCATGTCCAAACCCAAGCTTCCTCCACAGGCCAGTCAGGATGTGCCAGGGCTGGGTGTCCCTCTTAGTCCTTTGCATTGCACTATGATGCCCTGGCATTCTGTGCAAGACCAAAGGTGAATTGATCTTTGTAAGAAGATATGAAATAGGTAGGGGCTGCACAAAATGAGTCCAAATCTCCTCCTGCACCCTCCCCTCCCCAAGTCCTCAGTCCTCAGAGAGGCAGCATCCCTCTAACTCACCAGCTGACCTGTTCATGGCCACCTGGGCTGCCAGTTCCTTTACTCAGCACCCCTGCTGCCACTTCTGCTGGAAAGGAATAGAAAGCTCTCCTGCAGTGTGTGAGAGCTTTTAACCTCCCGTTTGCACAATTACAAATGAAAATCCAAGGGTAAAGGCAGAGAGGGATGTGAGAACAGGGCTGGAAGAAAGAAGAACAATGTTTAAATCCTGTTTAAAGCAGCCATGCTGTGAGCTTGCCCTAGGTGACTGTAGTGTATGGAGTTTGTAGGGCCTTGTACTGTAGGACTCTACAGCTTTTGGGGTGTGATAGTTAAAATGGTGAGTGCTCACACACATGCACAGAGGGCTGACTGCTTGTACCTGCTAAGGTTCTCACTTTGCACATTCACAGCTACAAAATCAATAGGTCTTGTGTCCCAGACAATTTGAGCATGGTTTTATTTTGTTTCCTGACTACCCTCCTTACCAGTTTTAATTGGAAGAAAGCTTTTTCCTTTATTTTAATTGCCTACCCTAAACAGTAATTTTCTGTGCATTTTGCTGTCCACAGACATGCTCCAGAACAAATGGTCTCCAAACCTTAAGTAGATCTAATTATTGTGTAATTCACCTATCTGTGGGTAGGGAGATTACCTTCAACCTGCTCTAGGCCTTTAGCAGAAAAGTGGAAATTAAACATCTATCCAACAGAATAGTTCTTAAGTGTTTTTAAATGTTTTTTCTTTAATGATATTTTCTTACTTCATGCATTGACATTATTTATAAGAATGATAGGAAAATTTCCAAGCCATTGAATTTTGGACTTCTGATTTAAAAAGCCCAAAGAACCCTGAATACAGCATAGTAGTAGCCTAAAACCTGCTAGCTAAATGCATATTGTGTCCCTCCCAGAGAGAGGGACTTTAACAGCCTAGTTAAGCAGTTGGAACAAATGCTTCATTTGGGAGGCCTGAAGCTGTGGATAGGCTCTGGCAGTCATTTCTGCTATGAAAACATCAGTCAGTCCACAAGTACAGACACACTAGCATAGTTCAGCTGACAAGCTGTCAGTGCATTACTTTCAGACAATGCCCTCACTTTTTGCTTTTTAAGCTTCCAGTTGGCCTTCACTGCACAGCTATATATAAAAGTCATGTGTATATATTAGTACTTACATGTTTCTCATAAAATCACTGGAAATGCATTATCTCTATTCTGCATCATTTGCTGGAGGGTTCCAGGTGCATAGAAGTTTGTCTTTCTCCAGTAAACTCAAATGAGTTCTTTTATCCTAAAATATCTGCTGGTGTGGCTTACAATTAAGAAACAAGAGCAGGCAAGCTGAAAGAGAGCAAATGACAGAAAGGGGCTGTGTACCTGCAGTACAGGGCAGCAAGACACCTGTGAGTTTCCCCTGTTCACCTCTGGGGCATGTGTCAGCTCCTCCCTGCAGTGAACAATCTCTGGGCTTGAGCAGTGACCAGAGCATTACAGCAAGGTCAGACCTTGACATGGTTGGCAAACCTGCCTTGTGGTGCTTCCAGGTTCATCAGGGGGTGTGGCACAGCCTCTTGGGTCACTTCACAGGGTTGCTTCTGCTGCATGAGATAGCTGGCTTCCCCTTGTTAGGATTCTGCAGCTACCAAGTACCAGTGGATCTCCCTCTTGGCTGCTGTTGTGTCTTTTGGGAGCTTGGCAAAATGGATTATCAAAAATATATTCCTGGCCATGTTTCAAACAACAAACCACTTTCTTTATGGTAGTAGTGATGGGTGATTCTTAGCAAATAGACACTTGACAATATTACAACATAATTTGACAAGTCACTACATGTGGACAAATGCAGTACATGCAATCCTTACCTGTGACTGAAGTATGAGGCTAAAAGGAAGAATTTAGAAAATCTCTGATAGCAAACAGGATGGACTAAGGCAGACTACCAGAAAAGAAGTCCCAGAGGATGTAGAAAAGGAACTGCTCAGAAAGGTTTTGGAGCTTCTTATTTCCACAAGTTGAGCAGATACATTGATGTAAGCAGCAGCAAGCTGAAAAAATACATGTTTGGGAGAGGGAATTTTTCCAATTCATAATGGTCTACTAACCTGGAAGTGAAAATTCTAAATCCTTGAGAACAAACCCTGTATAAAGCTGTTCCAGGGGACTGTTGGCAGAATTGTGACTCAGGACTCCAGTCTGGAAGAAGACAGCACATTGGAGTAATCTGATTATGACCTGAAAATAACCACATAGATGGATGAGGCCATGAAGGATGAACCTGTTCATGTTCAGATCAGGATACTGTAGCAATACAGTGTTGAGAGACATGGCAGCTCTGACCCATGCTTCATAAAAAGTTGTTGATTATAGCACTGGACAAGATGAAACCAATTACTGAAGTGATGAGTCAGGTGGAGTTTAGGGGGGTTATGACTGGGTCATAACATGATTATGATAATGAAATATCAGGTGTGTTTTCAGTAGCATCTTTCATTACAAGAATAACATCTCTTTAAATGTATTACTCTGAATAGGAAATTACAGTGACTGCCTCTGGTAGGAGAAGTGGTTTGGTGTGCCAAGTTCAGAGCACTGAGGCACTATTCATAAGCTGAAAACTATGTGCAGGTACCTAAGAATTAATGTGCACTACCTTACAATATACCTGTGAAGTGTGCTCTTGGATTGAGCTGTTATTTACAAGTCTGATTCCCTTGCCTTTGCCCTTAAAAGGGCAAAATACATTTTTGCCATAGGAATGTATCTTTAACATGCAGCAACTGGGATTGAGTGAGGATGATAAAACATACAGAGAAAATCAATAGCTGAGACAGTAGTAGATAGTAAAACTTCCATGCTAGGAACAGTATCAGCTATTTCAAAATCCCAAAGGAGTCATAACAGGATATCCCATTCTTGATTCTCAGAAAAAACCCAGCTGATACACAAAATAGACCTGCCATGTATGGTACATATTATTTCCAAGGATATCACTCAATCTGGCTAGATTTTTATCCAGTTGATTCTTTCTGCAAAATCTTTCCTAAGAAATGTCATCTGATGAGTTTAGGTCACCTCTTTCTTAGCATGTGCTCAGTCTGTTTCTCCAGGTTATACTCTTAGTCAACCAGTGATGACTGTCTGGGTAGCTGAAGTTGAAAGTGTTTGTTAATAATGGTCAATCAAACAATAGCAATTGTGTGCCTGCACAGAATGAATATGTGAGAACTGCCATTCCAGCGTACGTGCTTGGCTGTTTGAAAGAACAAATACTTATTCTACTCACTGGGGTTTCACAACTCCCTGAAATAAATCTGCCAGTAAACTCTGCTTTGTGTTAGTAACAGTCATGGAGTGGAATGGAAATGGAAAGTGCTTTGTGTGTGTCCAGCAAGCCCATGGTGGGAGTTGCACAGAAGTGATTAGTTCCTCCTTGATTTTTTATGTGTGACTTGTCAACTCTTCTGTGAATGAGAGAACCTTGTTGACATGTTTTGAAGGAAGAGAGGAAGTTGAAAATTATCAAAACAGATTATATTTTCAGTCCTTCTAAGCTACCATCTTATTTTTGACAAACACATGTATCAGGCAGTTTGTATAGAGGTGAGGAGGGCAGAATGGCACTGTAAGAAAAAAGGAGTTTAATTCTAATCTGGATTTGCAGTAGTAAGTTATTTAATTAAAAAACCCACAGTGGTCCTAGCTTTACATTTTGGACACAGCTTAGTATTTTGTTTATACTTAATACAAAATACAAATACATATTTTTAAATGTGTGTGTGTATAATATGAACTTCAGTATGGATTTTACATTTCAGATTCTGAGAGGTGTCTCCAGGATGCTTGTGGAATGCTGCACTTTGGACTTTATTGGCAGGAGGAGGCCTCGGAAGGTAGAGGGAAAAATGACTGACAGCAATGGGAAGAGTTTTATCCATTCCTGTCTAAGCTAAACAGGGGAGACCTTCTCTGAGCCTTGGTCTTTAAAAAGCTAATCAAAAAGTCCTTCCAATTGCAAATCACAAATGAAAATTGACACTAATGCTGCATATTCAGAAAGCTGGCATTTGTGAGAGACTTCTGTTGCTGTTTTCAAATGAAAGAGGTCACTCTTTACTCATTTGTTTGGTGTTTGTCATAATAACTGTAATTATGAGGCACTACTGTGATAATTTAATGTAATTTAGCACATAATTAGTGAACAAAAATACTACACAATAATTCTTTCATGGAGCCATACTGCTAATAAATAGTGGCATTCAGTGACATCGTTCCTGTCATTTTTCCTCCTCAGGCTTATGTAGCCTACAGTATTTTTACTTGTCTTGTGGGTTTTTTCTTTTTTTTTCTTTTTTTTTTTTTTTTAAGAGTATAACTATCATAGCAGAATTACTGAAACGAGAGCTGCAAAAATTGCTCTGCCCTTTGGCAAAGAACACTAACTTATCCATTATCCAGTGAGTACAGCTTTAAAAAGAGTGTCCTCTGAAAGCTTCATTGTCCTTTCCATGCTCCAATGATGCTCAATAATGTCATCACTGCTGATTCCAGGGAAAAACACTTCCATCAGTGGGAGGGGGAACAGTGATTTCAATAGGCTTTTTTGGTGCAAACTCTTTTCAGTTGATCTCGAGTACAGGAGACAATCTCTGATATTTTCTCTTCATGTAGAAGAGGAAAGGCTTGAACTGGGGTTACTGGGATCACTCTGCGCACACACTGGAGAAAACTCAGATGATGCAGTGACACATGTCACAATCACAAAGCTGACTGAAGTAAAAGAATTCAAAAAGCTCCCTTTTGAAATCCTCCTAAATATTAGTGTGACTATGGAAGCACTATTTTGTATCCCACTCAGATCCAGTATCTGAAGCTATGAGTTTTCCAGTCCAACAGTTTATCTTAATCCAGATTTTAAAATGCAAGGACTTCCTTAAACTCATGTTTAGCCTGAAAGAAGGCTTATGGGAATCTTACCAGCATGCATAGATATATACCTGGTGCAAGGGAATAAAGAATCTTTTCAGTAGTGCCCACTGACTGTTCAAGAGGCAATGAGCACAAAAGGAAATGCATAAGATGTTCAAAACACAAGAAAACAGGTTTTTTACTGTCAGGGTGGTCAAGCACTAGCACAGGCTGCTCAGAGAGGTTATGGCTCGTTCATCTGGGGAGAGACTCAGAACTAATGCATGGAGTCCTGAACACCCTACAGCAGCTGATCGTGAGCAGAGTGGTTGGACTGATGGGCACCTGCAGCGAAAGAAATTTTGAGGGGAAAGGAAAAAGATATCTCAGGACTGGGGTGTCTGTAGCCAGATGTAGACTGCATTAATAAAGAATGGGGACAGCACCATATTTGCACTGAGATCTTATTAGCATGCCTGAGGGCTGGAAGGGTGCGAGTAGTCCCCCCTCTCCAGAAATCTTTTTTCATCAGCTGTATTCAAAACCTTTCATTCTAAATCTGAACCCTTATGGTCCTGCCCTTTCTATATCAGCCTATTATATGGGGATGTGGTTAATCCCCAAGCCCTTGACCTTTAGTGATTTGTACTGCTGTCAAGACACGTTACACAGCTTTCCAAACTGCTCTGCACTACAGAAGAAAATGTCCACAGTAGGGTTCTTTTGTTTAAACCACCAGGCAACAGGCATCAGCTTTATCATGCAAACATTTTCTTATTTTTCTTCAAGGGAAACAAGCTCTCCCTGCCATCCCTTCCCCAGAAGAGTTTCAGTATGAAAAACAGAGCTGAGAAGCTCGAGTAGGTTCAGGAGAGCTGTTTGCAATTTGCAAACCAATGAAGATTATGTTATTCCTGCTGGGACAGAGCTGAGAGGAAAATGTGAGCTTAGTGTTAATACCTAGGAAGATGATGGCTTGATTTTTCAAAGAAAAATCTTTATTTTTGAAGCGACTCATGACTTTGGGAAAAAAAAAGGGGTTGCTGGGGTTTAGGAGCAGCCACACAATACTCAGGGACCTCAACTCTACTCTTCATGGGTTTTGGTGGATAAGTCACCTATGAAAAGGTGTAGGAATTAGAGGGTCTTGTCCCATTAGCCACAAAGAGCAGATGCAGCATGCATGCAGTCTTCCATCCTCAAGGTTCCTTTATTCAGACATTTAATCTCAGCGTAGCAGGGACAATTTCTCCTCCCTGCCTGTTCAATTCTTGGGTTTTTTTGAGGAGTTTGGCACAGTCTTAGCTGGACTAATGGGAGTTTTGAAGTGGACTAAAAATAGCAACTAATTTCACAACCAACAGTGATGCCTTTCTGCCTAAGCTATATTTTGATATGGAGTTAGGACATGAAAAGGGATCTTTGGGTCACACTTGTTATTTCTCCTAAAACTGCATTTCAATACCCTTTGCATAAATTCACAGGTGCTAATGTCTGGAGTAAGATCTATTTGCAGCTGTGGTCCTTCAACCTGGCGATGGGAATGATGGGATCCAGAGGCACGCTGACAAGGGTAACTGGGGTGATTATACATGAGAAACAGCTCATTGCACAGAGAAACAAATAGCCTCTGGTTCACTTTTTTACAGAGACGACTGGGGTAGAGTTGACAGATTTAATATGGTCACAGGCAACCATATTAAAAGAGAAAGTGAGTGGGAAATGATTGTTCACAAGCCCTTGCAATACGAGCAGCTAATGATGTTACCTCTTGGTCAATAAAAAGCAAACAACATGAAGTCTGTTTATCCACACAAGAGTTCCAATATTAAAACCATGAGACTCATTGCTGTGAACAGTTGTGGAGGGCAAAAGTTCAGAAAGTGGTAAGACAACTTCAGGAAGGGTAGGTCTGTCAGGGGCTATCAGATATCAAACCCTGGCAGCAGCCTGAAGCTCAGAAAGTTCCCTGCTCCCCACTGAGGACTGGAGGCTGCTGCTGCAAAGGGATCCTTCTGCCCACACCTCATTTTGCTTTTTCCTGAGCATCGTCTCCTGGCAGCTGCTCTGCTGGAGCCTGTAAGGGATGGATTGTAGGTAGACCTGTACTCTATAGACCTTATCTATAGGTATGTGTTGGGTGTAGCACCCAGGATGGTCAGTGTGTTATGGGTGCTACAGTCCTGAGAGCCTGGACACAAATTCACGGCAACAGCAGCAGGGAGTCTGAGGCCAAACGTGCATGTGACTCGTATTTTGCCACTGTAACAAAGATCCTGCTGTGTTTTCTGCGCAGTGTCACAGCTAAACCATGTGAGCCACATTTCACAGTGATTTCTCTCTACACTGTTGTGTTTTGTAACAATATTGCAAGGATTTCCAAGCAGTGAAAAGATAGTTTTCTTGCATTCCCTTTTGCTGCTGGCCTATCCACCCACGCTTCCCTTTACTGGTTGCTGTAACGGTGGAGACCTCTCCTTCAGAAGTTCTCTCAGTCCCTGCCTTCCCCAGCTCCATTCATGCCAAGTAAATCTGGTTTTCAGAAAGAAGAAATCTGCTTGGCAAAGGGAAAGGTAGGGCAAAGGGGCAGAGGCATTTGGGAAACTCGTCAGGCTGTTCACCCACTCAGCTCCAGCCGCGTTCCCTCCTCGTGCCTCACGCCTGTGCTTCCAAGCTCATTTGTAACCCATTGCATCAGTCTTTCCTGTGCTTTGAATTTGCAAATCAGTCTGCCTGTCTAGAGCCATATCAAATGTTTCCAAGCAGCTCCTGTCTTTCCCCCTGTCAGCCATGCTGCTGAGTGGGCTCAGGAGTCGGGCAGGCCGAGCCGTGAGGGGACAGGGCCTCTATCGCAGCAAAGCTTGCCATGGCAACTGAAGACTTCACCATCTGCAGCTCCCTCTTTTTTGAGACTTGCTGTTTCATAGTGGAAGAGAATAAGTAGTTGCTTCCACCTTAACTGACCTGCTCCTCATTCCCCTCCTCAGCTGTGTCCAGCACTGAAAGGTGACACAGTGGTCACACTGCCACAGGGTCACTCCTGGCCCTGCCACAGAACGAGTGCTCAGTGTGCCACCAGATCTCCCTTCTGCTTTCTGTGCTCACCAGGAAACCACCACATATGCACATGTGGTCTTTGCTGAGAAATAAGTGACTTCTTTGGTTTTGTTTTTCACTATAATTAACTCAACAGGGACAAGATATGTTTGTTTTGCTTAAGGAACTACAACAGGCAATGTCAACTCTAGGAACAGCTGTTGGCTGCAGCTGAATTAATTTTTTTCATTCCCCTCTCCTCTGGAATATGTAGAGTAAGGTAAAGCAGAACATTTTGCAACTGAATGTTAATTTTATTAAATTTCCTCTCTGAGCAGGAATTCTGGAAAAGCCCTTTAAATCATACAAGTATTTTCTTGTGATGCTTTCAAATATTCATTTAATTAGCAACAATATTTCATTTAGAAATTTTCCTTACTGTTTTGGAGGCTCAAACAAAATATTCTAGGTCATTTTTCTGCTTCTTTGAATTGACAAAAAATTTGTCCCATATTTTTGATTGCACAAAATGTCTGTGTTATTTGATTGTGATTGACCTGAATTCCCAACATAGATTCAATTTTATTATTTTTTTTTAATGTGAAAGAATCAAAACATCAGTTATTAGCACCTCTTACAGTGCATCTTGCTCATTTATTTCACAGTAGAAACAATATTTTCCTTTGCTTTGTTACATCCTATTTTATACAGTCTTCCTGTGTTGCCCTGACAATTCCTCTGCCTCCTCCTGGCTGTCCTCACCTCTCCAGGCCTTTCTATTGTACCCTTCTGCTCTATATAGGTCACTACTGCACTTCCCTCAAGTCTCCCCTTGTTGTCTCTGAAATGAGATGCTTCATTAGCCACTCTCCAGTCTTCTGGCATTACTGACTTCTGCAGTCAGCTTGCAGACACCTCTGCTAGTGGCTGTCTTTCCCTTCCTGCTACTTGCCCTACAGAAATAGTGCCAAAGACATTCATGAGTCAGAAACTCTGGGGAATGCCCATTAGTGTGTGGTGGGTTTCTCTTGGGTGTGCTTCACACTGAATCCTGTGGAACCTCATTATGTTTCTTTTCCATTTAGATGCTCGACATAGCTGATATTTGAGGAGGATAGATGAAAGGTTTTAACATTTTTTTAAAATTCCTTACATTGTTGTATTTTGGGGTAGAGGGAGGAGATTTGCAAATCAGAGAAGCAGCTCTATGCTTCCAGCTCAAATGGCTCTTATTTTACCCTAAGTAAAAGAAAACTAAATGAAGAGGAAGAGAATTATGTACATGAGTCTGTGCAGCTCCCTGCCCCCTGCAACAGGAGCACTGAAAACAAACAAGGCATGATGGCTGTCTTCTGCTGGGAAGAGGCATTGCAAAGGTAGGAAACAGAGCACAAAGCATGAGTGCTCCAGAGTTCTGCACACAATCACCAACAAATAAGCCTGGCAGCACCTTCACTGTCTGTAGGAGTGCGCTGCATGCAGCTCATCCCTGTGTCCTGAGCTGCCATCTGGAATATGCCACAAGCAGGTCTGGGCAGCAGAGGTGCTGCAAGGCTGCCACAAGCCAGGCAGGGCAGCCAGGGCCTGCCAGCAGCCACAGGCTGTTCCTGCTCAGTCACACTTGCAGCCTAACACACAAAATGTACCCAGTGAAGGGCAACCCCCCTAGGAGAGGTGTCCTGGAAATAAAAGCCTGAGTTGTATCAGCAGTATTTCCCTCTCAGAGTGTGGCAGTGGGATGGCCCACAGCACACTGCTTGGGGCACCACTGGCACCCTGTGCCTGGGAACACTTCAGAGAACAGGAGAAATATCAACAAGAAGCAAAAAAATGCTGAAATGCAGTGAGAGGATGCTTGGTCTCCACTGTGCTAGGAATGAAGGCCAGGCAAAGGCCGTGTGGCAGCCAGGGACCCTGTTACCCACCCCACAGTGCACATTGCTCCCCATCACACACAGTCCCTGTCAGCTGCTCATTTCAGACAGCAGCATGCTGGCATCCTCTGTCACCCTGTGTGCTGGCCCAGGGCCTCTGGCAGAGCCCCAGCAGCTCATCTGGAGAGCCCCATGGTGTTCCCTCACCTCTGTGGAATGGGGGGGCCATGACCCTCATCCAAGCATCAGGGGGCACACATTGGTCTCCCACTCTTCAGCAGCCACAAGGCTTTTGGTGGGGTGTAGGGGTCATGTGCAGGCTCTTTATAGCTATTGCTGTTTCTGCTTCTGCTGGGTGATGTGAGTTTTGTCTCTCCTGTCCTTTCCTAGCTTCATCAGCATCTTAATTGTGCTCAGCTCACTTTGATGGCAGGCACGTGTAGGCATGTGCAAATTTCCTGACTCTTGGAAAAGCTCTGTATTGGAAAAGATGAAAAATGGCTCAAAAAGTGCAGCCAAGCCCTGAGGCTGTAAGCATGCAGGACTACTTTTCCTCCCATTTTTTAGGCTCTTTACTGGGCTGTCAGATCAGCAACAGCTCCTGTCATTGGGGGTGCTTTCCACCCAATGATCTCAAGGTTGTCTACAGAGAGTCACAGACTCTCCCTAATCACACTCCAGGGACATGGGGAAGGAAGAAGAGAGATGTGACATGATCTCCTGCCTGCCCTGCATCGCTCCTGTCTCTCTCAACAGCTGCAATTTCTCACCACATAGAGCCCTCGTGTCACACAAGAAGTAGAAAATCATCCATTAATCCTCCTTCTGTTTTTCCCCCTAGGAGCTGCTGTGGTTGCTCAGGCAGGGATGCATTTGCTTGGAAAGGCAAGTGCTGCCTGTTGGCAGTGAACACCCTCTCTCTGCCCCTCTCTGGAGGGCTCTCTCTCCCCATGGGGCTGCAGCAAGAGCCTCCTGCCTGATGTCCATCAGTGGCAAACTGGCAGATGGGTCACCTGCTGCTCCAGAGCCAAAGCACCAACTCCCTTTGTTGACATTAACCTCAGTAGTGAAAGGTGCAACTTCTGTTTGTAAAGAAAAAGAGAGAAAGGGCAAAGGTTTGGGTCATGTGTTTCCCTGCCTCTCCCTCCTGTGGCTTTGATCCATTTTGGGCTTTGGTCCAAAAGCTCATTAGGAGAAAAGTACAGCCAAGTATTACTGTGAAAGAGAAGAAAAAAATGGCTCATCCATCAGGAGAAAGACAAACAGTGTCAGATATGGGTTGCTAATTTGCTCTCCCTAGGGAGATCTGCTTATTTTTAACCAGAAGAGTGTTTTTCCATAGAGGAATGCTGACTCGGCCTCTTTCTTACCCTGGGCTTCTCCTTTTTCTGGGAACATCCCAGTGCAGACATCCCCTTGCCTGTTGATCTCTGAGGTGCTGGATGGGCACTGCTTGGGGAAGAAACCAATGTATGGATGGCACCTAAGAGTCTCCTGCAACACCTGAAATGTGACAGATGCATCCTGTAACAGCAGCAAGGTGGCAAATAAGGAAACTAACAAGAGAGAAAATAGTCTGAACCATAATTCTATTATTCTGTTAGTCTAGAGAAAGGGATGCTGAGGGGAGACCTTATTGTTCTCTACAACTGCCTGAAAGGAGTTTGTAGTCAGGTGGGGGTCAGTCTCTTCTCCCAAGTAACAAGAGATAGAACAAGAGGAAATGGCCTCAAGGTGTGCCAGGGGAAGGTTACATTGGATATTAGGAAAAGTTTCTTCCCAGAAAGGGCTGTCAAGCACTGGAACAGGCTGCCTAGGAAAGTGGTAGAGGTGCCACCCCTGAAGGTATTTAAAAGAGGTGTAGGAGTGGCACTTAGGGACATGATTTATTGGTGGACTTGGTAATATTAAGTTAACTGTTGGACTCAATGACCTTAAGGACCTTTTCCAAGTGAAATGATTCTGTGATTCTGTAAGACCCAAGTACAGAAAAATAAGTAATGTTTTTAAAAAAAAACATTTTTCAAGACAAAACTAGTTACATCACTAGTACTGGCCCCATACTCAGGGCAAGGACTGTATAGAAAGCTAGATGAAGATGAAAATGTTGCATGATGACAATGAAATGGTTTTTTTTTGTGTAAAAGTAATTCAAAAGCCTTTTGAGCAGAGATTACTGAAGTTGTTGATTTGCAGTGTTGCTAGGAGCACTAGGGATATGACAGAAAAGTGGAGGAAAGGTGATGTACTAATATTTAAATGAGATGTCCTTTCATAGCTTTTGGTTCCAGGCAAAGTAATAGAAGAGCTGAATGGAATTATTTATTAAAAATGAAGGAAGAGAGGGTTAATAAATGCCAAACATTGTCAAAGTAACTGGAGTCCCTTTCTTTGATGAGATATTTGGTGCTTAAAGGTAAAAATACTTGTGTGTTTAAATTTAGTTTTGAGCCAGGCATTTTCTCCGAGAAAACACAATGTTTTGATTAAAAACCTCAAAATTATACATAATTCAAAGTGGAGCATGTTCAGTGGGTTGGAAAGTGACTCACAGAGCTCCTGTGTAATCATAACTAGGGAATTGTTGTTCTGGCAGGCCTGTTTCCAGTTGGGTCATCTGCAGGAGGAGGAATCTTGTCTCATCTCCTGCATCAGCTGTGGCATGTGCTCTGCATGTGTGTGCTTTTGTGTGTGTGTATATGTATGTGTATGTATCTCTTTTTCTGTGGGTTTGCATCTGTCTGCAGGGGCTGTTCCTCGATCCCACATTTTTAATGGCTTTTATCATGAAGGGCATCAACATGACTCCTGTGCTGATCACATCTGCAGGCAATTTAAAAGTTGGAATCTGATGAAGAAGGAGGATATTTGCTTACTGATACAGTGCATCTATGACTGCTTGGTGGGATGAGCCCAACAAGGAACCTCTGCTTTGTGAATGAGTTGGAAACCCTGGCCCACTGTGGGAGCTTTGCCTCTGCTTAAATCAAGCTTTCTCTGGCAGGTGCTCCCATCAGGAACACACCATTGTAGGGCTCCTCAGTCTGGCAGGTGAGAGCACAGGAGCAGCAAAAGCAGGGAAGGTCCAGCTCAACAAATTCAGCCTGGAAATAAAGTCCAGGTTTCTCACAGTCAGGGAACCTCTCCTTGCCATGACTTGCCAAGAGCTGTGGTCACTGGGCACACAACACCACCATATGGTGTTTTTCCAAATGCTGTGCCCATGTTCAGCTGGAGTTGATTTGAGGAAGGCCTCTGGTCTCTAGTGGTAAGTGTTCATGTCCTTTTCATCTGAGAACTCAATACATTCTTGCCACTGAAAATGTAGCTCTCTTAGAAATGTCATTTATGTAGATTGTAATACAGATGTTACTGACGTTGCTTTATTGAAGTTGACCTGTTTATTCATCTTTTCTATATTTTAGAAGGTAGTCTGCATGGGTACAGTAGGTCACCTGTCACAGGCTAACCTGGCAGTCCTGCTGAGCTCATCCAAAAACTGGTACTTGTACCAGCTTATTCTCCAGGGAAGGATATATCCTCTAGTACAACATTAGTCAGCAGTCTCCTCTGCTTCAGTAGCTGCTATTTTTAAGTCATTGGAAGGAGGGCTGCTTTAAGAAATACCATTTGAGTCATAGGAAAATTGAACAGGGGTCAAGTCTCACTGTCCTGAGTAGGAAGTTGCACTCCCACTTCCTTCCTTCCTCTTTCCAGAAGAGTTTGGTAATCATCTCCTCCAGTCTTTCTGTCACTGAGCTGCCCTGGGGACTGAAACCTGCCCTGGCTCCCTTGGGAACCTGTGAAACACTCCCAAACCCCACTAGCTGCATCTTCAGGTGAAGCTACAGGGTATCACTAAGATCTTTTGTGAATTCTTGGATACTCAGCCTCATCCCATCCCTTGCTCTGTGTGTCATGGCTCCAGAAGAGGTGAGAAATAAAGTGCCCTCAGCAGTGGGAGGCTGGGCTGAGGGCCCAGAGGGTGGTGTGGAGCTGTGCACAGCTCTACTCTGCTATTAGCACCTCTTCCTACTGGGCCACCACGCCTGAGCAATGGCCACTTGACCACCTTTAATTATTATTGAGTTTGCTGCAAGTTGAGTGTTTACTGCTTGATAAATTGATGCATAACACAGGGAACTATGATTTAATTCCATTTTGCAAATGGGAAAATTTAGGCCTCTTCCTGTAAGCGACACCACTGAGGGTTCTGGCAAAAAGTGGGCTAATTCTAGGTTCCCAAGGAGGAAAAGGCTGAGCATACACAGAGCATACACTGAGCATACACCGAGCATACACAGAGCATACACTGAGCACACACTGAGCACACACAGAGCATACACTGAGCACACATAGAGCATACACTGAGCTTACACAGAGCATACACTGAGCATACACTGAGCTTACACAGAGCACACACTGAGCATACACAGAGCATACACTGAGCTTACACAGAGCACACACTGAGCATACACAGAGCATACACTGAGCATACACTGAGCATACACAGAGCATACACAGAGCATACACCCATCCTGGCACTGCTGCAGTGTGCGTGCTTCATGAACAGCGCTGTGGGCAGCGCTTCCTCTCGTCAGCACATGGAGGAGAGAAACTCCGAGGTGTCAACACAGGGTGGAGGGTAGTGCTGGCTTACGAGCTGCAGGGAGGATGTGACTCCACATGTGTCACTGGAGAGAGGCCAGCAGCTGTGCCAAGGCAGTTTCCAGTGGTGATTGCCACTGAGCCAGCAGAGAGAGGGCCTTGCATATTGGATGTTGTGTCTGGCTAAGGAGAGACCCTGAACAAGGAGAAAGGGCTCAGCTGCCATGGTAACAACAAAGCCACTGCTGGAGCTGCACTACCCAGTCAAGGTGGGGTGGAAAAATAGGAGGTGGAGCTTTCTGCTTGGTTTAGAGGACACCTGCACACACTCTGTAAACGTGTCTTCATTGCCTTGAATGTGCCAGTGCCCCTGACTGAGTTTTTTGGTTGTCAGATTCAATTCCTTGTGTGTTACCCTTCATACAAGGTTCCCAAAGCTGACTGCAGTCCTTGACTAAACTGGTGAACTAGTGCCTTCCAGAAGTATGTAGATAATAAGGAATGAGTTTCATATTATTTTTATATATATATATATATATATATATATATATATATATATGAAACTCATTGCCAATTTTTTACACTCATGTGAAACTCATGTTAATTTTTTACACACTGAAATATCACTGATTCTCTAAACTGGTGTGGGAAGGGAACAAAACTGGATTTTCCTTCTTGTGTTTGCAAGACACATTTACCCAAGGCTAGCAGGGAGCTTTGATAACACTAGCTGCAGATCTTCATTCTCACTTAGTTACAGGTGGCTTTGTGCCTCCTGTCCTGCTGAGCCCCACACATGGTGGGCTGACAGCACTGTGCTCCAGCCTCTCAGGCATAGCATGGACAACAGACAGCTATGGAAAATGGAATGGTTCTGGGCAAATGCTGGCAGCCCCTTGCTGTGCACATGGCAGCAGAGCATCCTCTGGGCTCGTTGTGGCTGCTCAGTTTGCCTGCACAGAGGCACTGGTGCCCAAGTGTCATCACAGTGAAGCAGCTCAACCCACTGCTACAGAGGCAGTGTGGGTTTGTTTCATCGACTGTTTGCTGGATTCATTTTTACTTTCACTGTGACAGCTTTTACATGGATAAGTCAACTCTCCTCCTAGCTAAACCTATTATTCTATTGCACTGCAAAAGAAAAGTGGATACACTGTTTTTGTCTGCAAATGTCTATAGGTGTGGTGAATATATTATTAAGAGAGGAGGCTCTAAATTCTTATTTTGAAGGAAAATTAAAATTATTATCAACTGTATCTCTTTTGCATTCTGAAGGGCTGGGGGTAATCAAAGTTTTGGGCAAAAAATCCAGGGGACACTTGCAGTCCTTTTTCTGAAAACTTTTTTTTTCTCCATTTCTATGTGGCCTGATCTACCAAGTGGGACACTGTGTCTCAGAGCAATGGGCACAGAGAGCTGCCACTGAGCATCACTGAGTGCAGGAACTGGCTACTCTGCCTCTGGCAGCTGGATGTCTCTGCAAGTGGATTACAAAAATTTGTCATTCTCTATGTTGTCTACATGTGATAGGATCTTCTATAAACAGTAAACAATTAGCAAGCTAGTATCTAGAGAGGGTGTAAAAGACAGAATTCTCAGATCAGGTTTTACTGTAGTTTTAATCAGAAATATCCCTTCTCACTGCTGTTGTGCCCAATTTTGTCTGAGCAGGATTAGTTTGTGACCAGAGGGCAGCTCATCTGCGAGCCCAGGTAATCTTTTGAAATGCATTTCTGAGGAGACCTCATTATTTTGCCAAATGACACTGAGCTGGCCTAACACACCAGTCTTTCAGGGCAGCCTTGGGCAGCCAGGCAGTGCTGTCAGCCAGCAGATGATTTTCCTAACTGTGTCTTAAGCAGGGCACCATGGGCAGCAGGGAGGAAGGAGAAGGACTGAATTTGTGGATGCAGGTGGAAATGGGGCAGGATCAGTGCCAGGATGTGTTGTTGCATTGCTGTAAATCCTTGGCCACCAGGGTGTCCTGGGTTTTTAGACTTTATTAGGATGATGCGACATGACCCAGAAGACTTCACACAGAAAACTGAGAAGTGTTTCTGGTTTCCTCTTACTGTTTCTCTGAGCCATTCACTGTTTTCACCACAATAGAGAGGTTAATCAGAAGCATGCAGCAGAAATGACTGCAATGTGTGATGAATGGTGGAGCCTTACTGCAAAATTGGTAACCACAACCAGAGGAGGTGTTTCTGCAGAGAAGCCTGGAGCTAATGGTCCAAGCTGGGCATCTGAACCATGACCACAAAGGGCAAGGCATGCTGCTTGTTGCTGTCTTCCTTCAACCCAAAGCCCTGGTGGCACAGAAAAGACCTCGTGCAGTAGCCAGGATTGGGGAAGGAACACTGTGGAGTGAGCCCCCTGACAGGACATTGATGTTTCTGTACCCTGGTGTGGCTTGGACACCATCAAGTTGATGAAAGGCACCATGACTGTACTCCAGCATGGAGGAGAATCAGTGGAAGGGCTGCTCATACTGCAGTCTGTGTCAAAGTACTGTATTTGTGGGTGCCTGAACACAGATTGCATGGTGTTTTTCTCCTTGTAAAGAGGGACACAATGTTTGTCTAAAAATAATGTCCAAATTCAGCCCAGAGTGAATTCCTCCAGAATATAGCTTTTGGCCAGACTACTCTGAATTGGACAACAGCATCTGGAAAAGCCTCTGTGTCCCTTGACTGCTGGAGAAAAAGCTGTGCTTGATCTTGGCAGATATCCCAGCTCTCTTCAAGGTGCAGAATGATTCTCTCCTTTATGACCTCGTTGCTGTTGGACTTTACTCCATCCAGAGTTTTTTGCAACAAACTGAAAGCAGCTGGCAGCTGAGTTCAGTACTTGCAGGAATAAGATGGTTGATTCCTTTTCCAGAAAGGCACAGAAGTGAGGCTTTGTTGAGGCAAGCACATCCCACAAAAGGTATATAGCAGAGCAGATTTCATTAGCTTCAGCTCACAGGGACTGCCCTTCCTAGGAGGAAAAACATCATCCTGCACCACATAAATCTGCATTTTTCTGTAGGTCAGGAGACCTGTCTGCCATGGACCTGAGCAGGCTGTGTGTAGGAACTTTCAATAGCAACAGGCCACCCCATTTTCTCTTTCAGGGAACTCAGTTCTGCCAGTTTGAAACACTGGAGTTAGCCATCCTTACCTTATTAGCCCACTCCTCCATGGCATAGCATGTGAGTACATTTCCAGCTACCGCTGTGGTGCCTCATGGCATTTATCCCATTGAAAGGCAAAGGAGCAACACTGGTTCCAAAGGGAGCTGCAAGTGTGGGTAGAAATGCCTCCTCCATCCATGTGTGGTGAAGCCAGCTGCCCTGCTCTGAAGCTGGCCCTTGCCTTGGGCAGAGGGAGGTGAATCCTCCAGCTCATTTGTGGGGCACAGGAAGGGCAGATCCAGCCCCTTTGCAAACAGACATGAGCAGGGTGCCCATTTTCCAGCATGGCTCTGCCAGTGCTGGAGACAGATGGGTCAAGAGACTCTGCAGTTGACTCTGTACTGCTGAGATTTGCCCAGTTTCTCACCCACCTCCTGCCTGTGTCCTGAGAAGTGTGAAAATCTGATTTCCTGAATGTTTCCCAACTGGCTCCCAGCCCGAGGGGGTGAATCACAGTGCCACTGTCCTGCAGCCAGCTGCCCTCGGCTGATCACTCCTTGCCAACATAAAGTCCATGAAGCAGGATGGCTCCTTCAATCTGCCTCCTAACATCCTTCAGACTCTGGGCTGGTGTAGTCCCTGCCCTGCTGCTGACCTGGTCAGGAAACCTGCAGAGGACAATCCAAGGCCCCTGGGTACTCCAAATTACACAGGCTTTTCACTGCATGCTAGGGAGTGTTGACTCACACAGGTTGAGCACCTACACTTAAATAAATTGAAGAACCTTCTTCACATCAAAAAGATCACCCATTTAATCTGACATGGCCTCTCCTTCATCACTCCAGCTACTATGTGCTCCTGGATCTGTGTATCCACTTAGGTACACAGGCTTTCAATTGTGTGGGGCTTTTTAAGTTAAATTTGAATTCGAGAAAGAACAAAATGAGCTCCAAGTACCAGAATGTGATAGCTCTGGAATATTATGCAGCATTAATCTCAGCAGTGAGTGGGAGCAAGACACTGAGGGATGCACAGCCTGAGAAAACCAGGGAGGCTCAGTAAGTAGCAGGAGCAGATAAAAGCAGACAGCTTGGAAGATTTTTTTGAAGAGAAATATCAGTGTAAAGAAGGCAGACAGGAGAGAGACAACCCAGGCCACTTCCAGGGCAGACCTTTCAGTGAGTGCCAGCAGTTCTGTGCTGCTGGATGTGGAATTGTTTTATGAGTTCCTCTAATCTCCAGGCTCTTGGAAAACTATTGTCTAGTGCCTGATCTAACAGGAAGTACAACTGCTCAAAACAGGGAGCACATCCAAGAAGAAAAACGAACAGCAAAAAATTAAATTCAGAGGTTAGCTTTTCCTATTTTTAGCTTTTCTGCAAGTTATCTGGAATGCATACAACTTATTTTGGAAGATTTAGGCAGCAGAGTGTGTTGCCAGTTCTTGCAGTAGAAAAACCCAAATGTACTGCATCTCTTGTGACAGATGATGAGCAGCAAAAGATACTTCAACAGGCAAGGTCATTAAGGGACGTTGGTTTTATATGGCTGCATTAAAGATTTGTCTAGTAAAAGCTCCCTAATGTTAAAGAGAGACAGAGTGGGACAGGGACCCAACACGTGGTTCAGCAGAGGGGGTCACAGGTTGTGTAGCTCTCAGAAATTACTGAATTGGGCCACAGCTGTGTAGGTGTTTTGCATTTCCAATTTCTCCCATAAGAGGGAGGTTGCACTGTGTGCTTTGCAAAGATCCCCACACATCTGGTGGGGATTTGGCAGCAGGACTCTGATGGTTTGCCCATGTTACAGGCAGCCAGGTAAAAGCATTGCCCAGGGCCATCTCCTTTCCTGACCCCACTGAGCACTGCTCTGTTCTCTGGCCTCACCCACCAAAGAGCTGCAGCCTGAGCTGCTCAGAGAGCAATCCTGAAGCTTTCACTGAGCTCCCACCTTCATTTGAGGTCTGGCATCCTTGAAGGGGAACAGTGATTTAACCCCAGCTTGTGGCTGTCTTGAGTCCTTTTTCTCTGACTCATTGCATGGATACAGAGAACTCAGTTTTGCTTTCCTGTGAACCACTGTGGCTTGTTGACTCTCACTGGGTTGCTCGTGATGAATACACAAAACTCTCCCTCACCAAACACAGCTATTCCTGGTGCACACAGGCTCCCTCTTCCTCACAGCTCCAATTACTGCCAAGGCCTTGTAGGCTTCCCAGTACATCAGGAACTGGCTGAGGTGCCTTTCCCTCCTGCAAGCTCTGGGAACGTCAGGATCCTAGAGGTAAAGGCACTCCAAGACATCATAACCAAGAGATTTGTGTGGTGTTCATCTAGGAGGTGATTGTGTGCAATACTCAGGTACTAATTGCTGATGAGACCACATATATGTAACACATTTTGTTTTTAATCACATAAACAAGTATTTTCCTGGCAGCCAAAATGTGATTAAAATTCAGTGAGCTCCCTCCTCTCCCTGGCAGTGAGTATTCCCACCGAGCCAGTGCAGGCAGCCACCAGCCACGGCCATGATCTGAGCCATAGGCTGAGCAATGGATTCTGCAAAGGAACATGCAGACCTGTGGCAAGGACTGTTTTCCTTGGAAGGGCTGCAGAGCTCGTTGCTCAGAGGACCCCGCTGCATTATTTCAGCAAGGAAAAGGCAGTGCTGCCCCACAATGGACAAAAGGGATGCAATGCCTCGAGGTCTCTCCCAGCAGGCTCCCAAATCGAGAGACGACAGCCTGAAAAAGAGGCAGCAATGTCTCTGCTGATCCTGCCTGCACTCTCCTGAAACACCTTCATTGTGTGCATAGGGGCTACTGCTGATCACTGTGGGGCCAGAAGGAGTTGCTCAGCTCTTCACACAGACCTTGGTTATGGGGTGCAGGTTTTCCTGTTATTCCCATCCTCCAGTGATGTAGAAGAGGGTGGCACCTGCATGTGAGGGCATGCAGAAAGGCTGCTCCCAGCAGCATGCCTGCCAATTCCTGTGACCTTTCTATGATGTGCAGGAGGAATTGTTTTCCAGCCTAGGGTGATGGAAACCACTACACATCCATCCTTCCTTCCTTCCTTCCTTCCTTCCTTCCTTCCTTCCTTCCTTCCTTCCTTCCTTCCTTCCTTCCTGCCTTCCTGCCTTCCTGCCTTCCTTCCTGCCTTCCTTCCTTCCTTCCTGCCTTCCTGCCTTCCTTCCTGCCTTCCTGCCTTCCTGCCTTCCTGCCTTCCTGCCTTCCTGCCTTCCTTCCTCCCTCCGTGGATGCTCCTGTGTACTCTTGCTGGTCCCTTGGCTGATCTCAGCCAGTCAAGTGGTCCAAGCCCATATCCCAGGTGGATGCTAATTTATTCAAGAGGGCTTGCTCCTTTGGCAGATGTTCTGCATTTCACTACTTCTGATACTCAGCTGTCAGCAGAGAATGGAAATGCTGTTGAGGGCCTCCTGTAATGACAGCCCTTGCAGAAATCTGTTTGGAATGCTGGCCAGGGATGGTAATGCACCTCAGCACATGCTGTGCCAGTGAGAAGCTCCCTTGCAGGCCTATGGAATCTCACTCCATTTATCAGGCAGGCTGATTGCTCTGATCTCCACTCAGAGACATTTTTCACTACCAAGCTAGATGGAGAGTTTACAGTGTGCCAGGTGTGGCATACTTGCACCCTACAGGGCTAATGAAATTTAAGCTTTTTTTCTAGAAGTTGGCTTCATTCACTTCTTGCATGTTCCTTGTTCAGTGATTCCAGGTAATCCTCTATCCACATGCAGTGAGCACATGGGGATATTAGCATGGATACTGTACATTAGCTCCCTCAGGTAGCTGTCCTTGGATATTCAAATGTGGTCGAAGGTGCTTGTTGGTGTCTTCCATCTTATCCTATAAAGCTTCATGAAAACTGCAAATACCGAGCACATAAAGGCCTAAGTGCTCTGCTAATAGCAGTGGAGCAGGACTTTGTGTGCGTACAAGGAACAATTATATAGCTGAAGTACCATATTTGTCATTTTTAAAAATTTCCTCAGGCGTCCTGGCTTGTGTTTCACCATGTGGTGGAGGTCTGTGATGTTGGAATAAATGGTGCTAAGCCACCTGGAGCATGTATGTTGTCAGCATATAAATCTGGGTGAAGACTTTCTCAGTCCTGCTCCTCTCAGGAGTTCTGGCCATAGTGCCATGCCATGTTATAACTGGAATCATTGTAGTGGTATTCTTTCAGGCTGCTCCAGACTTGAGCACATCTGAAACTATCAGAAGACAGTTACTGGACCATCATCATATGGTCTTCACACAGTTGTTCAACACAGCCAGTCTTGCTGGGCTTTCAGCTGAGACCTGGGCAATAGCTGAGCTATTATTTCTTGCCTGAGATTATATTCATTCATTGGTATTTAATTCTTCAGGTCCAGTTGGTGGATGGGCTTTGCTGTGTCCCACTGGTTTCTGTATTATTGTGCTTCTTAAGATTCAGCTTCAGATATCAAGCTTGTATTTCCAAGGCAGCAGTCAGCCAGCAGCCAAGCCCTGCCAGCCAAGAAGGACATAGATGTGTCTTGTAGAACACTATTCAAGGATAAGTGTAGGGACAGAGTGACACCCAGAGAAGTCTTTCACAACAGCAGGGTCAGCCCACATTAAGCAGTGCCTTGCTGCAGGTACCCTCTGTGGGACAGCTTTGCCATGCACCCCTCTGCAGCTCTGGTGGTGGAGAAGGTGCCCAACCTCCAGCATTTGCAGCAGCAAAAGCACTGCAAGAGCTCTGTTGCTAAGGGATGGCCTCAGCACAGTTCTGGCTGCAGAAGCTGTGTGTCTCTGACACAGTGATCCCTGCAGAGCAGTGACAGGCACAAGTTGTCACCAGCTGTGGCTACCAGTGGGTTGCAGCCCTTCAGCAGCTTGTCTGCCTCTGGCTGGGAGCAGAGAGCTGGTTGTGGTGAGTGAGATGGCTCAGCCTGGCAGATGCCTCCCTTTGGGGGCACAGCCAAGCATTTGCTGCTATTTCCACACTGAGGTGATAGATGAGGGTTACTATTGTTCACATCCAAACATCAATTTATGAAACCTCTCAAGTCTGTCAGCCTGTGGATTTGTTTCATGCACGCAGTGAAATTCAGTGCCACTTCCACTCCCTGTCCAAGGTTTAGGGTTTAGTTAACAAATTTTCATCTCTCCTGGATGGTAATTTGCAGGCATCAGTGGCACCCAGCTGAATACACCTGGAAAACCCAGCAAATGTAGGTTACTACATGAGTGCAACCTGCACTTCCAGGGGGTTATCAGGCTTGAAGTATTAAAAATCACTGAGCACCTCCTGGTCAGTAGGGGAGTTTGTGTGCCCTACAAACCAAGCACCACATACAGCTAGAGATGCTCACATTGGGTCTCTTAGACACTTGGTTCCTGTCCCAAAAACTTCAGCGCTATTTTGCTGCAGTCCCCTCAGGCTTGGTGTGCAAATGTGCCCAGGTCATGCCAGCTAAGCTACAACAGCCCAGAAACTACAGCCTCCACCCAGGTGATAAGATGGTTCACAAGGTCTTGCCTTGTCTCATCTGGGCTGGGAGTGTTTGCACTTACAGCTCCCTCAGCACAAAGACAGGCACTCATTCAGCAGGGTAAGGAGGGGAGTCAGGGAGAAAACATCCCCCTGTTGAAGCTGTCCTGCAAAGAGGAAGAGGGGTTCCCAAGAGCTACATGGCAGATGGAAAGGCCCTTGCCAGAGCCTAATGAGTGAAGCTGGGCAAGCCCAGGGTTCCTGACTTGCAGAATACATAGACTTTTTTCTTTTTCTAAGTCAGTCACTAACATAAAGCTCAAACACTCACAGTTACTGGTACCACAGCAAAATTTCTGCAAACTGCTTAAAATAGGGAATTTTACCAAATGAGGAAAATGGGAAATTTTGGGTTCCCCCCCCAGTATAACTCTGATGCCGGCTCAAGCAAAGCTTATTGTAAAACCAGGCTGAACCTGAATACTGCAGCTCTGGCCATAGTGCCATACCATGTAATTTTTCCTGCCTCTCTTCTTGCAAGCTATTTATACCAGCCCTGCTTCATGTAGGCCGCAGCTGTCGCTGTGCCTGAGCGTCTCAAGGCGAGTGAGCTGCTCTGAGAGGATGCTTTCCTCCAGGAATCAGGGCACAGGAGCTGCTGGAGCGTTTTGTTCAGCCTGTCCCAGGGAAATGGGAACTCGAGGGCAGAGAGCAGGATGGAGGCAGCTCTTGTCAGGGATTCACAGTGGGCTTTGCACAGAAAGGAGGCTGAAGCATCAGAACATGAGAAGAGCATCAGTATCAACATACTGGGAATTAAAATGTAGCTAAGGCTGAATTGCCAACACAGAATATCATTCCCAGTGAAAATCCTATTTAGAAATGTCTGTGAAGGCTGGATGCTGACAGAGCTGTCTCACAAGCATGGCCAGACTGATGGGACAGTCCCTCCTCTGTGCCAGAGCCCTGTGTTAACACTGGCCTAATTTGGGCCTATGGCAAGAGAATGATTCAAAAACTGCAACCCACTATACACAGCACTGAATGTTTGGTGGTGCTAATGGCCAAGAATTACAACTTAAGTCCATTTTGGGGCCAGGAAAGGAAATAGTTGTGCAATAGCATCACTTCCCATTCAAATCCTCTACAGAGAGGGAATCAAGGTTTGATAAGAATCCTAGTTAAGAAACACAGGGTGATGCTGATAGGCTCTGAGGTATGTTGGCCATGAGAGTTGTTTTGACTCTTCTCAGTTGTGACCTCTATGATCTGTGCCTCCTTTCCTCTGGCCTCTCTGGCAAGGCTGGGAGCTATGAGCTAGGCTACTGTTAGACACCAATTATAAATTCTCATAGTTCATTTGTAAGCTACAGTGAGCAAAGTCCACATTATTTCTGAAAAAGAAACATCCACATAAGCATGTAGTATATTTTTGTCATACAGATTATTAGCATCACAGTTGTAATGAATGCATTTTAACTTTCCTGAGCATCTCTAATATCACCCAGTCTCTATTTTTCAAACTGTAATGTAACAAGAGACATTATTAGCATAGTACATCAGGCTACTACTCACAGCAAAGGCATCTCTGCTGGGAACAGAAACCTCCCATGCTCTTTCCTATTGTGTTTCTTAGGGCAAGTGTGGTGCTCTGTGACCAGGATGGGAAAACTACTTTCCATGTGGGTGAGACCCAGCTGGGAACTGCCACCCTACTTCAGCCTTTCTTTTGATGAAAACATTGAGGGAAACAATAGTGCAGGTTCTCAACAGGCATAATCCAACCCCCCTAACTGTTATCTATTTCTGAAAGGGGCTCACATTGCCTCCCCACTTCCACTGCCTCCTCTGCAGCGAGAAAACCCAAAAAGTAAAGGCCATGAGCACAGTGGGCTGGCCTGGCTTGCCCTGCAGCCTCACACTAACCAGACATAACAGGAGCAGAGCAAACACAGGGGCAACAGCAGCTTCAACAGCAGCTGCTTGCTTTGGGTCAGGCATGAGATGAAGTTGCACCATAACCTGGCATCCAAAACACATTTTGATTAACCATTGCTGTTGCTGAGGCTCAGCCTTGTAGTACATGGTCCTCCATGCGAAGCCTCTAACCTAAAACAAAGAAGAACGTGCCAGGGTCCTCTGATGAGCACAAGATGGAAGCTGCACAAAGGTTTGTCTGCATCTGCTCCTGGGCCCTCCTGGGGACTTTCCATAAGCCAGAGGAGCTTGTGCCCACTTCTTTTACTTTTTGGCTGTGTGTGGCTGACTCAGCACACACCACGAAACAATTGCTTCCAAACCAGTGTAATGTGATTTACTGCTCCATGTGGTGCTGCAGCCCATGCACCCCTGTGAGGTGAGGCAGGGTGGTGGCCAGGAGCACCTGTCCTAGAACTGGGGCTTCCTGCAGGCTGGCCACCAGTGTGGGCAACCCCAGCAGAACTGGGGCAATGGGATCACCAAGTGGGACTTACTCCTGAAGGACACATCTGGGAAGAAGTGATTTTAGCCTAAGAGTGTGTAGGTCCTGTGTAGGTCCTGTGTCAATGAAGGCACTTGCTGGGCCCTTTGGGCACAGGACCTGCCCTGAAGGTTGCAGGGTTCTCATTCCAGCTCACAGGAGTTAATTGTCCTAAAAGATTGCAGTATTAATAAGAAGAAAGGCAAAAAATACATTTTTGAAGGGACCCTCAAAAAAAAATTTTCAGTCAGAAGACTGCTGTTTTACTTCCAATAAAGAGCTATTTTTGCAAGACAGTCAAGAGGAAAGCAACTTGGCATGTTTTATGGCCTCTGTTGCCCCCTCCAGTTCTGCATTAGTAGTTGGTGCTGTTTGGAAAACAACAATCTTAGGAAAGCCTGCACTAATAATAACAATGTCTCAGGCTTGTCATTTGATATACATTTGACATGAACTGGAAGTGAAAATTGGGGTCAGAATTTCCTTTTCTGGCACAACCCAAAGCCTGTTTGTAGCAGAGACAGCTTTACAGAAGCTAAAGTGAATTTGCAGAGGAACTTCTTCCCAAAACTCTGCCATAGGTGTAAGATGCACCTGAGTCACGGCTCTCTGTAACTGTGAGCATATCCATGCATGTGTGTAGAAAAAACATCCACTTAAAAATTGGTAATCAAGTCCATTTTCCTCTTTGGGAGCCAACCCAGGGGCTCACAGGCCAATCAGATGTTTATTCCTCAGCAGTACCCACCAGAGGGACTTCCAGCTTTACTCTCCTCACAGAGGAGGGGGCTCAGCCATAAAAACAAACAGGAAAACACTAGCCCTGCATGCTTTTAAAGCCATGTCACTGTTGTAATAACCAAGAAATTTCCTTATTTGTCTATTGATTATTTTTTTCAAGTCAGGACACCTTGAGTAATTTCATACTGAGGAGTGTCACATCCTTGGGAAGGCAATTCTAGAGGCAAAGAGGGGGCCAAGAGCCAGTTGTGCTACTCCCAGTGAGGATAGGGGAAAAAGCTATGGAGATTTATACCTGGATGAAGCAGACAAGGGTCATCTCTCCTACAGAGATCCCTGCCTCATGTAAGGACACAAAGGAAAAGAATTCAGCACAGCAATGACACATTTCATCAACCCCTTAATGTCTAAAATAGGTTTTTACACTCAGTCCCTTCAAGGAAGTTTTCTAAGTGAAGGCATATTTAGAAAGGCCAAAGTGCTCTCCCTCCTGCCTTTGGGAGCTTTGCTGTGTGCTCCTGCAGAGCTTTAGGGACACGTCCAAAGGAGCACACCTGGCAGGGCTGCACTCCGGGAATGTCCGAAGCGGTGCCAGGGCAGGGGCACCTGGTGCTCCTCTGTCCCATGACTGGGATGGAACAGGAGCCAGCCAGTGCAGTTACCTCTTTTCAAAGGACTTAGAAATGAATAGGTACAGTTTTTTCTCTTTGAAATAGTAATTGGAGGGACAATACACCTGGGCTAAAAAGGTGCTTTAAATTGAGAACTGGAAAGGCCAGGTGACCAAGGTGTGGTGACAAACCAGCATATCAGCACCGTGTGTCCCTGCAATGGGGAAGAGCAAAATCTGACCAACACTCACCCCACACACATTCCTCTTTCCAAAAAAGCATTCTGATTTTCCTTAGGTTTAACTTCACTGTCCCATTTCTTTGAGCCTGCTTTGCAGGTCTGAGAGACTCCCATCAAATTTCACACAACCAGCAGTGACAGCCGCACAGGACAAACCTGAACATTCTTTGTCTTTCCTGTTGTCCATGAGTAGAATCCTTACCAGCTAGTCTTTGTGATAATGTGGATGCATGTGGAGTGTAACAGAGTCCAGCACAGACCATTAGTGAGATCAGAAAAGGTAGTTTGGCAGTGATGAGGTTAAATAGATGAAATGCTGGAGAAGTGCACTTGCTCAAAGCATATTTTAGCATTTAAACTTTTAAACTTGATGCTAGAGGAGAGAAAGTATGATTGTGTGAAAAATATCATTACAACTCACAACTGAACAAACAAAGAATTAGCAAGGTAAATCTGGAACTCCAATATATCCAAGTTTCTGCTATCATTCCACAGTAGAACAGTCTACTCAGGAAAAAACAGATTTTCAAAGAAAATTAAAGCAATTTTATAAATAGCTTTGATGTTTAAAATGCATATAATTAATGACAAAAGTTTTCCAAGATAGAGTTGGATTAGTTCTGCTTGGATTGTTTCTCTTGTTCCTGTGATTCTCTATCAATCATAAAAGCAAAAGTAGAAATGAAATAAATTGTGGAGTAAAAATGGTTATCTGCACCAAAATTAGAGATGAACTTTTACCAATTACTTGAATGATAAATTTTCTTATTGCAGGCACTGCAGAGTCAGGCCTTTTATCAAGTGCAACAGAGATTGCTGCTACACTTTAGCATATGCTTAGTAAACGAAATGTTAATCATTTTGAGTAGCACAAGCACACTGCAGAATAAGGGGAGTCTCCTCTGCAACCCACTATTCCTGTCTTTAAGACTGGAATTTCAGAGAAGTATATGCAATCCCTGAAAGGCAGGAGATCACAGGCTTCTGCAACTTGTCTCTACATTGATACAAGTGCTCAATAATGCACTTTAATAACCATTTTATTTTACTTGTCTCCCAGCCAAAGGTTAGTAAAACCTTGAGACAAGGGAGCAAGGGGTTGGGGTGGTTTTCAGCCCCTGACTTACCTCACTGATCATTTGAACAGCTCTTATTCCTGCCACAGGCTGGGGGAGCAAGTGCACACACAGACTGTGTGTCCACATGGAGATTTTGCCAGCCACAAAGTCCAGGAGCAGCCCTCATGAGGATGACACCAACCCACAGGCACCAAGGAAACACTTCCCCAGGACTGGCTGTGCACATGGGCATTGTTTCCTTCACTCCAGTGACTGAAAAGCTATGGTGGTCTGAAAGCAGCAAAAGGCAGATCTCTCTGTATAGTAGTTAAAACAGATATAAAAATATCTTGGCCTTCTTACTCGATTTTGAAAAAAGAATGCAGCTGTAAAACCTAGGAACTTGTTGTTTTAACTTGAAAACTATGTTTAAACAAGCAGTGCTCTTTAATTCATATGCTGCAAGGATTTCCTCTTCTGCCTGAAAATTCCTAAATGTACAGCCTTACAGAGATAATCCATTTTTAAAAATAGGTAGCTGAGGCTATTCCCAAGAGGTAGAAGCTTGTGGATTTACAGTGAAACTGATTCCAGTGCAAGAAAAAGGAAACAGATATTCAGGTTCACCTGATATGCACAACACCAGTGACAACTTCTCCACTAATAAAAGACATGACACAATTAGATTGCTAACCTTTCCACATTGGGAGTTTATCAAAAGAGGCCAGGACTTGAAATGGAATGAGAAGAATCTAAACTGAATTCTCCTATTCTCTACTTTTGTCTGAAGCTCTGTGGAATAAAGACCACCTGCCTCAGATGTAGGTGCAAATCGCCTTGATAGAAAAGCTTTGATATTATAGTAAGAGGTGAGTCAATACTGAGAAGGAGCACTCCTGTGAAAGGTATCACAAGTTAACTAATGGAATTGGGACAGGAAAAGCACTCAGGAGGAACTGAATTAAACCAGTAAAGGTTTTGCACTATTTCTTTGGTATCATGTAATGGGTGCCAAAAGGCAGCAGGGCCAGAACACAAATTACGAACTGGGACTAGAAAAGAGAACAGTTGGCAAATAGAAAAGAGAAAAAGAAAGCCAAGGACAGTAGGAAGAAAAAATGCCAAACAGGGACTTTAAATGGGAAAACAAAACTGATGTTTTTTGCAGTGAGCAAGATGACACAATTTCTACTGCCTTTAAAATAGATTTGAAAACACTACCTATTACAGGGTTTTGGTCCATTTTACAGAGAACATATGGTCCAAATACCAAGCAGATACACTTTCAAAGTAGCCTCAGCCTAAGAGGCATTTGAAATGCCAGGAGGAAAACTGAAGAGCTCCCCAGGTTTAAGTCTTCTGCCATTTGAAGATGCTCACTGGGAACCCACACTGCCACAGCAAGGATCCTCCATGTGTTTGAAGTGCATGAGCTCTGGTGAGGGACAAAGAACAACATTTGCTGTTATTTTCCTGAATCATCTGCTATCCTGTGCTAAGCACTTTAAAACCACCTCTTATGACAAATCAGCCAAGTATCAAGGAACACCCAGTCTAATGGGGAACCTGGAATTCTTCCCAGGCTCCAAATGTGCCCAATGCTGTAAATGAGCGGACAATGCTACCCCAGCTCACTCACCCTGAACAGTTACTGCAGCAATGACTCTTCTCACACCTCCCAGAGAATCTCTGGCAAGTATCTGTATACTAAGCCAGCCAACTTTTCTTTCAAGGCACACAAAGGGCAGGAGATGTTGAGAAAGAACTATGAGGACAGTAAAAAACCCCAAAGAATATTGTATAAATATTTAACATGCTTTTCCCAATCACTACCAAGGTGTATGTAAATCTCCATGTATTATGTAGAGGCAGTGTAATCTGGCTTCATCAAGAGCTGGAGTGGAAGGAATAAAAAAGGAGTTGTGAAGATTTAAGGAAATCTGAAATCTAAGATAACAGTACCACTGGTAAAGAGTATAGCAGCTTCTTTTCTCTAGACTGGCCTCAGAATATCTAATTTTGGTGTTGTTCATCTTCAAGGCCAGCCAGCCACCTCATAAAAATGCAATCATAAGCCATCTATTTCCCCCAGATTCTTAACCAAGACACAGGAAAGGTTCCATTTAAAAATCATTTTATTATTAACATAATCTTCCCATTAAGCCAAGTCTGGGTTCATGTATAAGGAATGTCGGTAAATATTCCATTTGAGGCTTCTTTTTACATATTTCCATTGATAAATAAACTCTGAATTCACATAAAAAAGTTAAACTTAAATAACTAATATATTTTTTTTTGTAACAGGCATACATTGGTAAAATATAAATATTCTTGTACTCAGCCTTTGCTCTAGATAACAGTTAGCCACACATCACAGTTATTAACAACTAAAAACAAGAACTCAACTGATTTTCTGGCCTGGACTAAAATGGAGATGGAAACAGAAAATTCACATTTTGACTTTGGGCCAAAAGAGGTTGAGAGGCAGGAAGAGAACAGTTTTATTAACAGCCTTGTTAAAAATAGTCTGCTCTGCCACTGAATCTTAACTTATTCTACAATTGGTAGTCGATTCCATAATAATTTTATGTAACACTCAAGTTTCACTAACAAAATATGGCACATCATCCATGAACAATATAATGATGTTTTAAAACTACCAGGGCAAAACTGCAGGCAATAAGAGTGATTTGGCTCTGGCTCACCACTCTGTCCTCTCAGCCTGACATCAACATATGGTGGCACCTCCCTGCTTTGGCCACTTTCCCACAAAAGAGTGAAGTTTGTTACCTGTGGCTCTGAAGTTTCTCCAACTAACCAGTTACCAGGCAGTCTCACACAGTGGGTTTGCTCACCCAGAAGTCAAGACCAAAAATCTGTTGATGGAGATGCCCTCTCACAGGACCCTGGGGATGATGGTGAAAGGGACCACGGGGCTGCTGGCCTCGAGCTCCAGCGCCGTCAGGAAGCATTCGGTGGCGGCGTCGTCATTGCCTTGAGCCTGCAGCACCTCTCCCAGGCTGTTCCAGACCTCGTGGGCTGTGGAGTTCACCTGGACAGCATCTCTGAGAATCTTCTCTGCCAAGCTATAGCGCCCAAGCTGGTGAAGGATCAGAGCCTGCAAGAAAACAAAGGGAAAATGGCTGAGAATGGCCAGGAGGGCTTTCCTGAAGCTCAAACAAGGTCACTGCAGTGAAATAGGGGTAGGCAGCTCTTGGGCTCAAAGTGTTAAGAGTCCGTAATTTTTATTTATTTTTTAAATTTAAGAAATTACATGATGCAGGACTGGAGCAAGCTACTCCACACCAACAAAGTCAAGTGGCTTTGGACAAGAAACAAAGACTAAGTAACAAAAACTCCACCTATTTGCCAAGAAGCAGGAAGTACCTGGGCTTTTGTGCAAGCTCCTGTTATCTGAAGTCCTAAGGTGTGTGCCCTGAAGTTTTCACACCCTCCCTGTGCATCTCAGCACAGGGATGCTGTAACAAGACTGAGTTCAGCTCAATGGGCAACAACCACAGTGCTTGATTTAATCTGTGGAACAGGAACAGGGACTGATATTGCCCCAGTGATGCACAAAGCACCAGCAGGCACAGAACCTCCTCATGAGCATACTTGTTACATATCCTCTATCTTCCTCTGCGAGATGGGATCCAATTCAACACTACACAATCCAGGGCATGTCCAGAGCCACCAGGATATGGGCTGAATGAGGCCATGGAAATCTCCATCCATCATATTCAGCCATGTTACTGTGCCAGAAAAGTCATGGAATGACCCAGTAAGAGAGCTTTATTTTGGGATTATAATAATCCTAACAATATTATGCATTTTTACATTGTGATTCTGTATTGCAAAACACATATGGAGCACAAATCTTTGTTTTGCAGAGAGGTGTCCCAATTACATGCTTACAGAGGCCTTGTGCATTCTGCCCTCCCAGCCTCCACTCCTTGGACCACCATTTCTTTTATCTCTCTGCACATCTGTCCCTCAAATCCTTATTAACCTAAACACTGCTGATTAGAAAGTACTGACATTCTATGCAGCCCCTGAATTATCCAGCATACATTTCTGGAATTGTGCCCACCTGGCTGAGTTTCAGCTTGGGAAGACTGTTAACTCCATCCTACAGAACAACTGAGCACACCCTGCTCTGTAGAACAACATAAAGAGTGATGTACAGTACTGGCAAGTGAATAAATAAATGCAATGCAGGCTAATTTCTAGCAGCCTGCAGATGTTCTCACATAAAGGTGCTAGAGGGCTTTTCTGGGTTTGGACTTTTTCTGAGCTGTCAATTGAGTCAGCATTTTCAGAGCAAGTGAACAGTACTTCCAATACAAAACCTGGATAACTCACAGGGTCAGAGCTTTTTTCCCCTGCAGTGAAGTGATTGGCAGTGACTGGTAGGTATCATATGTGAAACTACAAAAAAATGAAGCAAGAAGATGGAATACACAAAGCTGTCACTGCAATGCACCTAACCTTAATAAAATTTAAGTGTTCTTATTCTTCAAGATAAGAAAATTTTCATAAGCCTTGCTTTTTTGTTGTGCAGATATGTATATTTTATACTAATTAAACATGTGAATTATTTGAATATTGCTAATACCTTTTTTTTCTTAAATATTCCAGGCCATTTTCCCTGCCTGCTAAGGATAGAAACTATTCCTTTCCAGACCAAAGAAAAACCAAATTTTGCAGATATAAGCCTGCTCATAGGAAGAGACACATATTACATCACATCTGCCCTATTGTGTATGGCAAAAAGGATAGCTGAGATTTTCCAGGTGATAGAACTAGAGCAAATACTGGCAGTTGGCCTGCTTCTATACTTTCCTAAGAATACAAGCATTAGTGTTGAAATTAGCATTTATAGCAGTAGTGAAGGAACCATTCTTGCAAGGGCAATGAGGCTGCATGCTGGTCCCTCATGTTTTGGGGACACAGCTCTCTCCAGGGAGTGCCTCCTGAAAGTCAGCCTTTCACTGGTGTCTCAGCCTGGGATGGGATGAAGGCTCCTGCCTCAGGTGGTAGCCCTGGGACAACAAGCTTTGCTTCCAAAGGACCGACAGGAAATTACACTTGTTTCATGCAGAGCATTGAAAGGATAGTGACATTTGATCACTGTAGCTGTGGGCTGAACTCAAATAAGTGATCTAGAGAAAGAACACAAAACACTCTCTGATTCATGAACTCTTTCAGAATGATGGTCAGATGTCATGCACTGTAAGTGTCCAGTTTGTAAATCCCCTTCCCAGATGAGTTCATTACAATTCTGAGGCACAGAACACTTCAGATTGTTTGCAGTCCTTGCCTGACTGTGCTCTATTAAGCATTACACACCACAGGCAGAAGGAGCTGTGTCTATCACACAGCAATATCCTTTGGTGACCTCACACCAACACCCATCCAAGAAAACTAACTTCAGTTCACCAGCTGTCAGCATACAACTGCTTTCTGCATTAACTCTTCAGGAAAAAACCTGATCCACTAAAACTAACAACAACAACAAAACCCACCCAGCTAACCCCCTTCCCAAACCAAAATTCCTCTAAGATTTTCCAGAAATAATCAAATTTATATCATTATTTAAATTATCCCAGTCCTTCACTGTGTATATTCCTCTGCTTTCTGACTGGAAACAAAATCTCAAAGCTACCAGTTCGGGCCTTCACCTATTTAACAGCAGATGTACAGGCAACATTTATTTGCAGAATAATGTTAAGTCTTTTGCTTTATGGCTGAAGATGGGCCTGAAAAACACATCAGCTCTGCAGAAACACAGAAGGGTACCTAAGTGGCATATGGTTCACACCTTAAGACTTGGCATGTTACCTTAAAACCTAAGCAGAATGCCTTTTCTGTATACCCTCTCTATAAATCTTTAAGAAGATAAAATATGAGAGGGGATCTGGAACCTGAATCAATTAGAAAAAGTGCTATATAGTAAATGTGCAAATAAGAAGATCCAGTCAACAAAATATAATATAACCAGTAAGTTCCTAAGGGAACCTATTTGTTCTTTGTACATTTAGAATGCTGCAGTACTTGACAGAGATGTTTAAGACAACTGTTGGCATCTGCAGGAGAAAGCAGGATCTTTCCTGCTACTGCATCTCTTTCACCTGAAAGAACAATAAATGTATGACACTTGCTTCTAACACAGTTATAAAAGCCTCTAATGTGTGCAAACCTCTTCATTTTGCAGCTCAGTACAAATGTTGCTTATTACTTTACTCCATGTTTGGTTTGCTGAGAATTTGGGGGTTCCTTTGGGGTTGATTTTTTTTCCTGTTGAATCACTGATCTTCCCTAAGTTGTTAAGGCTTTCACTTTCTCTCTGGTTAGGATGTCTGTGTGTTGCAAACTCTCTATGCGAACCTTATTTTTGTTTTAGCCAGTTCTACATTGTAGAGGTGGATTTTGTAACTCAAAAAACTCCAAGAGAGAACTCTAATGAGAAATGGCACAGGCAGAAAGTGAAGAGAATCTCTGAAGAAACAAAGAGACTTTTTTATGCCATCATCACAACCAATGAAACCAGTGCAGTCCACTGATATTTATCCCAGTCACTTTGAATAATCAACAGTACTCCAAGATCTGTGGAGTTCAGATGCTCTCTGCTCAAGGAAAGGTCAACAGCCCTTTACAGTGCCCAGCCAGAGCTGGGGGTAAAAGGGATTTGGCAATTCTGAGAGCCTCCAGGGCCTCTCCAAAGGGGCTTTCTAAAACAGCAACACTGTGAAACACTGCGTGCTGCCCCAACAGGGAGGTGCTGCTGTACCACAGACAGGTTCTATGCAAACTTCACATCCTAACAGAACAAACCCTCTAGGAATTGATCAAAATGGGGAGGAAAGTGCTTCCAACTTCTGCCACAGGTTATTTTCAAGATTTTGACAATTCCTTCCTCACCCAGTCTGGAGTCACAAAGTCTCCCTCTTGTTGGGCAATGATTTTACATGTGTTTCCTCCCTCTGCTATTCCATTTACACTTCATTTTACATTGCCCCACATACAAAACTGCTATTCTTTGCTTATTTCACCCACACATCTCTTCAAGAACTGTTTTTTACAATGCTCAGTCAAACAGGGTCCATTTGTTCATTAGACAAATGTAAGCATCTTTTAAAAGGAAAACATTCAGATTAATTTGGATTTTCAAGTGGAGCATTACAGTCTTGAAATAAAATTTCCAGTTAGAAAATGCACTATTTTTTCATTACTAAAATATCATGACTCAGAACCTGAACAACATCATACAATAAGCAATTCTATAAAGTCATAATTGATTAAATAAGCATGTAGTGTAGTCTTCACTACAAAGGTATGTTTTTTTCTGCAGAAGGGCTTTCTCTCTTTGCAAATTAACCTGTCATAATGATTAACCAAACAGTCAATGCAAAACACATATCTAGACAAATAAACATAGGACTAAAATTCTGTAAATAACTAATTTTTCATTTTGAAAAACAGCTATTAAAAGAACTATTAACACCAGCCATTTACAGCAGTCTACTAAGGTCACTTTTTTATTTGCTTCTAGGCAGATGAGAAGCTGACATAAATTTTTTTTCCGTGGAACTGACATTGAAAAAATTACAGTCACAGTTATTGCCCATCAACCCAGAGCTTTATCATAAAGTGCTAAACTATATTTGCATTAACTGGAAAAAAAAAGGGTAGAAAGGTAACACTACAAATATCACTGTGGTTTCTTCAGCGTAACCAAAAAATTTGTCTCAAGAGAGCAGATTTCCTTAAGGTTTAACTGTCTGATTCCTTCTCCCCTGTGCCTGAAAATAAACTGTTCTCAGCCTCAACAGAAGCACCACTTGAGATTTTTACCTTTATTCACTTGATATCAAGAGGAATCTTTTCATTTTCTCTGAGTAAAATATAGACTAGAAGTGGGACATGTTCTCAAATGCAAAGAAATTTATTTAAAAGGGAGAAAAAGAGGAACTGTGACCATGAGTCCGTTTGCACTCTTGCATTTTTCAGGGAGGCAGAGAAGAAACCTGGGAAATGGGAGAAATGGACAGAACAAGAACAAGAAATGTGGCTGATTTAACACACAAAAAAGTGCCAGAGATTCTCACCATGGTTAAGAAACAGTCTGTTGACCTACAGAAGTCTCAACTATGGAGATTTGAGTAGTACCAGATACGATATTCATATTAATTTATTCCTGGCAGATCTGTTACATGACTTGTTTGCTAAAAAGCTTCCTATACTTGTATGATACAAATCTTATTTAGCTAAAAAATAGCCCTCAGAGCTAAAAGTTTGCCTTGTAAAAACAACAGCAATGAGAAAACATGAGAAGCATATGAAAATAAAAAATTGACTCATTTTGCTTTTAATGATAAGGGCAGGGAGACAGAAGAACAGTGGCCTGTTTTGCTGATGACTTGCTGAAGCCAAATAAGCTAACAGCTGATAATGTATAAGCAGACAGAGCTATTCAGATGTGGAAAACAATGATTCTTAAAAGCTACAAAAGATTTAAAGAACTCACTACATCCAACTTCACAATAATATCCCAGTTCACTACCTTACTGTTTTAAAGTGGGTCCCAGCCTAAGAGATGATCAACTTTAAGCTGTGAGAAATCAGAAGGACATGCTAGAAACATCCCCTTCCTATCTAAAAACTTCAAAATCAGGGATTATGACCATAAATAGTTACAAAACTCAATGTGCAATGTATGCATTGCAAATCCATATGCAGGGTAATTTTAGCATCAAAAAAACTGCCCCTTGTTACATGCTGCTTTTTCAGCCTATTTTGCAAGTGTTAAGGTGGCTGCTATTTTTAAACAAATCTATCAAGCTTGAAGGTTTACCAGAGACTTGACAGTGTTATGCTATAATAATGAAACAGAAGTGTTAGTGAGACAAAATGAGAAGAATTTGCCATGATATATGGAAAAACAAGTAAAATTCTACAGCTGATGCTTCCAACCTCTGTGATAAAAATACGCATTTTAAATGTAGTCTATAATCAATATTTTACACTTACATAGAGTGAAACAGAACATTATTTATATACTGTGCTTGCCTATTTTCATTTTAGCTGGTGACTTTGTGCTGAAACATGTCCATCTAGTCAAAGTATGACTTTGCATAAGAAATCATTTATAAACTCCTTTCAAAGGCACATGCATCTTGAGTCATTGTGCATAATTATTTTCTGCAAGTACGAAAAGATTGTGACACAGTACATCAGTTAGAAATAAACCATTCCATCAGAAAAATGATGAATAAACATAGTTCTGTATCTGCAGACACAGGTTGCACTTTAATGCAGAGATTTTGAAGGGTGGTGACCACATTATAAGGTTTAAAACCAACTGGACTGGCAACACTACACTTACTTTACAAGTAAAGGTGATAATAAATACCTTTTTTTTTAAATTGGAAAAGAAACTGCAACTTGTATATTATATACATAACACATTATATATATAACTTGTTTTCCAAAATGCAGAATAAAAACTACTTATCTTATTTTCTCTAACAAGGAAGTTATTTTGAAAAATAAAAAGCGTATTTCTTCAAATATGGTCTGGATAAAGCTTCCTAGCAGCTCAGTATGGATTTTCTTTTTTAAATGAGAACAACCAGCTAATAATACTACATTTGATCACTCACTAAACCAAACAAAGCAGCTGATGAACAAGCCTGTGCCTTGATCCAACCCTTTTGCTCAGAGCCTATCCCAGATCATCACCTGTGCCTCATGTCCCTCTCTGTCTCACCCCTCCCTCCATGCCCAGCCCACCCTCTGTGCTCTCCGTGGCCCTACTGGAGCCCCAGTTTGTTATTTCTCTGCCCTTCCCCCAGTGCTAACATACCCTCTAAGGTATCCAATTGCTTCCCCTGCTGCAAAACACTTGTTGCTAGGAGAAAACCTACTGCTTGGCAACAGATTCTTAAAACAACAACTTTGGCTTTGTTACTCACTGAACTTCACATCACCAGCATGAAATAACGAACCCGTGTGGTTGGGAGTGCATCTCTGTGCTTGTAACTCCCTTGGAAATGACTGACCCCTTCCCACAAGGATGTGATTGCCTTTTAGTTCCCTACTGCTCACAGCCCAGAATGCAGAAAGGTTCAACATTGAAGGTTGTTTTTAAAAACTGCTGATTGCAGTCTTCCACTGAGAGGGAAGCCCCTGGGGGACTTCTCTTCCTATTAAGACAACATATTCCTGCAATAATCTGCTGTAATTTTGATTTACACCTTATGTGAACGTCCTGATAGCTTTAAAAAATAGCATGACTACCAGGCTACACTGCAAGATTTGACTATATGATTTGACTATAGCAAGCACACTGGAAACAATAAAACACCTTATGATAAAATGAAGCAGTTAGAGACTCCAGAGCTCATTTAACTTTTTACCTCCATCTGAAAATTACATTGAGGGCCTTATTTTATACACTGTGGCTACCAACATAGTAACCCCACAATGGTTCTCCCTTCAGAAGTCAGATGGCTACAGCTGTGGCAAGTACTGCATCACCAGTGGCATCAGGGACTAATTAAGCATAGCCTTAGCCCTCAGATTATGGCCAGTCCTAAATTTGGAGTACTTGTCATCTGGGGCAAATGTTTTACATCCCGTCCCAGGTGTGACAGCATGAGGTGACACTGAAGTGTGTGTAGGTCTCTGGATCACCTCCCTCCATTTGGCACCACTGGATCTTCCCTTCCCCCCCTCCCAGCACTGAAGCCACATCATTGTCTTCTCACCCTTCCCACAAACCAGAAATGTGGATTTCCCAGATGTACCAAATACATGCACTTGTGATGAAAAGGGGTGCAGGAGATCACAGCTTCACACAGTGCTGTTTATGAAATGGGCCCATAGCCATTTCTATATTTTGGTATGTTCTTGTCTTTTGTGATTCATACCCCACCTCTTCCTCTATGTAGACAGCTCATAGATATCAACACATCCCAGTGAGTTCCCTACAGAAATCCTGCCATGTTATCAGTCTCATCTGTAGCTGCATTTCAACACTGCCTGGGTTCAAAGCAAGGCCAAGTTTACCACTTGTGCTCCATACAGAGACTCCAAAGCACTGTTTGTTATTGATGCCATTATTTTTACAGTATTGAGTCAAAGGGTCAGAAGTATAGCAAACTGTATTTCTGTTATTCAAAACCTAGGAGTAACATAGAAGTTTCAATATCCAAAAGAGGAAAAAAAACCCAAATCCTCCAAAAATTACACAAGTACCAAACAGGATAAACAGATCAAGTTTTTGAAGTGAGGAGCCTCAAAGTCACCCCACTGAGTCAATATTCAATTATTTGAGCAAAAGCTGGATTTTTCACAAGAACTGAGGATACCAGGAATTCAGGATCTTTACTCCACTGCCTAAAACTAGGTTTGAGTTTAGAATACCTGAAGGTTCCTGGTTTTGAAAGCTTGTGCTCCATGCAAAACTATTATAATGTCAAGATATTAATGTTTTTCTGTCCACCAGTCAATTAGAGATAGAATTAAAGAATAAATAATTAGAAATAGAAAGCAGTGACTTTTTAAGAAGCTGTTTTTCATTAATGACAGTTCTATACAACCACATTGAACACACTGCATTGTATGTGGCTTCTGGAAATAGTAATTAGAAAAATTGATCAAGTGTTTTAATGAAGAAATCAATCTGAAGTCAGGGGAATAGTTTGTGTATCAAAGGAAAAGCAGAGTTTTGCAGATCAAGTACTAGGCTCTGTGAGTAAAATTTATAATTAATAGAACTGTCAGAGTCCAAATTGAGCTTTGGAGATCTTTCACCAGATTGCCACTGTACTGAAAGCCAGCACTTGTAGTCCATCAGTACTACAGAAACTAGCACTTACTTGTCTGAACTTTTGAGACTATGGAAAAGGAATCAGAAGAGAATAATATTCTTCTGAAGTACCTTTTTGCATTTATGCATGTGCATTTCTCTCAAATATTCTGAAAAATGCTGTATTAAATATTCAAAGTCAGAACTGCGGTATTAGATAAAAGATGACCAATCTTTTCATTACTAAAATAAAACAGAAATTCTCAGATTAAAGCACATCATTCATTTTTTTTATTCCTTTTCCCCTTAGCCAAAGAGAATTCTGCATATAAAAATATGTACATACATATGTTATAGCTATGACTAATGTCACTGTTTCAAAAGTGTTATGACACCACAGCAGCACTTACTACACTGGCACTGCAGTAACCTCTAAGAAAAAGAGATTATTTTTAATTCAGTATTAATAAATATATATGTTTATAGCATCCCCAGGAAACAGACCACTTCCTCCCACACAAACCAGATGTGAAGTGCCATCTGCTGCTGGGGCTCAGCACACTCTGCAAGGGCATCCTCACGGCAGTGTGCACAGCCCTCCTGGCAGGAGAGGGAATGCACCCCCTCTCTGCCTGGCTTCTGAGAGGCAAGGCAGAAGCTGTAGGTAGCTGCTAACCTGCCAGTCTGCCAGGACAGCTGCCAGCAGATTCTCCTTTAAGGGACAGCTATTTTCAGTGTGAAAGAAGGGCCCACACCCTCCCATCTGTGCACCATCAGGCACAGGTCAGAAGAGCCAGAGCCTAACCATTGGATAAGAAAGGACTCCTAGCACTTCCAGAAAAATCAAACAAACACTTCCCTATATATTGACTTACCCTGCACAAAATTGGAAGAAGTTGAACATACTGAAAAATCTACAGGAAAAAGCTTCTGACAACTAAAGGGAGAAGCCCAAATAGAAGTATTTTGGGGAAAAATTATTGAAGAGCTAAGAATAACATCAACATACCTCAACAAATCAGCTTTTGCTAGTACTGACCTGGAAGTAAACACACTACTATAACTGAAGCATCACCTAAGTTTTATAATTAAATTCCATATAAGCTTATCACATTTTCTCTCAACTCTTTTTTGTGGATTAATGGTTAATTTTTTAACTAAAACTTGCAAAAGTAAGGTATTTTCTATTTAATCAACATCAGAAGAATCCTCTTAGGTCACTCAATTCTATCCCCTGTTGTTATGGACAACCTTACACCAAGATTTCTTGCTCCACATTTTTTAGCCTGAAAGTGCTAGGAATCCTATTCACATCATCTTCTGAAATTTTTCCCTAGCTAGTTTGTTTTCATTTGCTCCAGTGCCAATGCCACTTAGCCTTATTTGGATTATACATATTCCTCCCAAGTTTACAAGGATCATATATTATTATTAAAATTTCCTACTCCTCCCAGAAAGTGCTGCAGACATTTCCAGTGCCACAGTGCTGTGCAGTCACCTCAGCACTGGCCAAGCCACACACTGGGTTTGCCATCCAGCACATCACTCAGGATTTCAAGAGAATCACAGCCCCAGCCTGGGAGGAACCAAAGGGAAACCTCTGCCCTAGTGCACACTGAGGCTTCACTTGCCCCATGGACCAGCCCCAGCTGGTTCCACTGGGCATGGCAGCTTCTCTTCTGGGTACATAAAGCAACCAGTGGAGCACAAACACCACCATTCCACAAGAGAAGGAGAATCTGTATGCTCACAAAACTAAAGGTGAGACTGCACTCTTGACAAGATCATGATGCTGATAATGGGGACAAGATGATGCCTCATGTTGTGCCCAGCCAGCTCACACACAATTGAGATACAGCTCTGATCAAGTACTACCCCAGCTCTTTGTCCTCCCCAGTCATTTCCATACTCAGTCTTGCTCTTGCATTTCTGAAAATTATTTTATTACTTTCACTGAAGGGTCTCCAAGTCTCACTTTTAATCAAACCTTGCCTTTGTCATGCAACTCTTCTCACTGAGTAGAGGTACTGCATGAACTATTCTAAAATTTTCTGTTAACAAATCCAGTAATATTCAGTGAAGCCTCAGTTATTCCATCAACTAGTTCTTCCAGAATTCTGGTCAACTCCTCCATACTCTTCCACCAGCAAGTACTTACCATCATTTCCATACTTTCATTTCAACTGCTAATTTTACCTTTGCCATTCATGATGAATATCACATTCCTGTTGAAGATGGAGGCAAAATATGACTTGCAGTTATGGACTTTTTGTAAGTTTATATCCATCACTGTTCTGATTGACGCTGCATGTTAAATCATATTCTGTGGTTGGTTTATGGCTCTTGAAATACATTTTTCAGACTGTATAATAAATTAGTGCACAAGGTTGGAATCTGCTGAGAAAATGTAATTCCAAATGCAGTTTCTTCCTCAGTCTTCTCCTTTGGTTTACTATTCTCAGCTGACAGGCAGCTGGAATAAACTGGAGCCCTGCTTCCCCAAGTGTAAGAGCCTTGTCCATTTGAGTCACTTTTCTAGTTCACTGGAGCAGAGTTGGCAGGAAGAACAAGAGTGACAGAAAAGGCACTCCTCCACAAAGCTAGGATTTGATCAGAGTAAGCAAACTGGGAAGTTAATGCTCTCTGAGTAAAGAGCTGAAATGCAGAGTAGCAGCTTCCACTTTTCAAGGAAGGGATTTTCATGGCATAAGAACTACTAGCATGGGTTTGGTGGGGAAGGTGGGAATTCCGGAATTTAAATGAGCTGCTGAGTCTGAGGTGAGATACAAACATTTCCTACCACCTATTGTGTTAAACAATGGATTAATCCTCACAAAAATATTCAGATATAAATCTCATATTAAATAAAATGTAATCCACACGGCAGAAAGACCACACCTACTCATAACACATCCCTAAATTTTTGAAGCTTAGGCTTCGATTCTGCAGCAAATGAGGTGAGTTTGGATGGCCAAACTAAAGCTACCTCATTTATTTTCCAGAGATCACCAGCTGCTCATACTATCATATCACAATTTGAAAGGAAATGAAGTTTGACATGTCAATTACTTTAATAGATCTGACAGCATTTCATACTGTTTTCTACTTTATATCAGAACCAGTTATTTCTGGCAACTGTAACCTACCAACTTGTGGCTAGGCATTCAGTTAATATAACAAAGCATCATCACAGACTGCCTTTGTGTCATAGCATTTCATAGCCCACTGCTAAATCTTTGGGTCCATGACCCTCACAAAGCCATCTGTTCCAACACTAGTGTGGCTATCACTTTTTCAATGGTCATAAATTAAAAACCAGACAGAATCCCAAAGAAGCTATTGTCAGCTGTCAGGACAAACTGTAATAAGGACCATGGAAAAATGGAAATTGAAATGACTTTGCAGCTGACAGAGGTTCACCTGCTCATCTTTTTAACATTTGTAAATGCATGACAATACCTGCCTTAATTTGTTACTTGCACCCATTTAGAAAATAAGGTTGTTTTGTTTTTAAATGAGAGGATGTACTTTTAAAACTGTGTCTTTATTTTAAAATACTTATTTTAAGGTAGCAAAACCCACTAACCATCAGGGACATTTTAATTCAGAAGCCAGGGCAAAATCCATTCTTTTAGTAAGTCAGATCAGTTCTGATAGATGGCAAATATTATTAGATGGCAAGCATTCTTCCAAAGTGCTACCTCACACCACCTTTGTCCATGTACATTTAGAGCTTTGCAACCATTTTCACACAGCATATTGTACAGAAGAAATGTTGAATCCACATGATCTTTTTGTTATTTCTATAGCCCTTTACAGATAAGGTCTTTACATGACACATAATTCACTCTTTCATCTAAACATATTATGCAATGCAGGAATACAGCTAACTAAGCTAATGTAGCACAATACATTATGCTATGTTCTGGAATAATTTTAAACCATCAACTTTTAACAGCACTGACTGCAGTGAAGCCTGGTTTGGGTTTCTAATGACTGTGCCTTACTTCGCTGCAGCTGAGAATTTACAAACACTCACTCTTGTGTGTTTGCTCATACCTAATAAAAATCTGAAATAATGAAAAAGTCTTGGTAGTCTTTCCTCCTGCCTCTATTTTTGTAATATTTGCACAAGCTTTTTTTTTTTATCATTCCTTGTTCTGTCCAGATGAAACAAAAGTGTTAAAGAATGATTTTGTATGCCTGATTTCCTAAGGATATTGGTCTTAAGTAGTAAGTTCAATGTATGAGATGTAAACAGTGTATTAGTAGTGGCTGAGGAAGACTGAACACACTGAGCTGCAACAAATAATTTCACCAGCATCACTAATTAAAGACTAATTAATTAAAACCTAGGAAAAAAAACGGAACTCACATGTTAATTTCAGATACATCCATAAAAGAAGCATTTGTAAATTCACTTACAAAGTTTAGTTCCTGGAAGAATAGGAAAGCATTTTAAAACTTTGTGATTTTTCATCAAAGTATTTCGAAAGAAAAAATAGAAAGAATCAAATATCTGCATCCTAAAGGGCCTATTAAAGCTCAAGTGGTTTTGGGAAGTGTCTTTCCTTGCAGGGCTTAGCTTTCAACAGTGTGAACAATGTACATGTTTTCATATTTCTGCTAAGTAAGTGCTTTGCTAATGAATTGCTTTGCTTTGTTCAGCTGAGCAGTACTGAAAGACTGAAGATTTCTTTCAGGTCAAATGCTTTCTGTATAGATACGTGGCTCTTGAATATGAGCACTCCATTTTAACTCTGTGCTTTTCTAATATTGCTTTTTCCTTCAATTCTATGCCAGCTCTTAGGAAAGAAAAGCTGCTCCTAAAATCAACTTCAAATCTAATTTAAGAATCAACTTCAAATCTAATTTAAGGGCTATTTCTTGAAAGCCAGCTTCCTTGAAGCATCACACCAGCATCTACCAAAACACAGGATTTCTGAGATTAGTGTGAAAAAGCCACACATGTATAAACTACATATCAGAGATTAGCAGAAAGAAGCTGTAATGTGTGATGCAGAAAGTTTTTTCAATTTCCCAAAACTCCAATAAGTGCATCTTAATACAAAACTACATTCAACCTCAACTTCTGGGCAGTAGAATATACTCACAACAATTGTGACAATCCTTTTTCCTTTAGATTTCTATATCCATGTACTTGATATTTAGTCCTGGTTTGAAGTTAACTTTTCTTGAATTTTATCTTACTACCAAGTAAAAATGTAAGATAAGAAACAGATTTATAGAAGTAGTTTACCTTTATCACCTATAAAAGTATGTTACTAAAAAACAGTGCAATGCTTAACTGAGCTCTCAAAACCAGAGCAAAAAGTAATCTCAGAAACAATGTTCTGATGCCTCAGGTAGTTCTGAACCAGTCTGCTATCCAGCCATCTCCTGCACCAAGCATCTCAGCTGCAATGACTTGGGAAATAATATATTCATTGAGCAAATCCAACACTGACAAATCTTCCATAGAGGAGAGAACTGGGAGAGAGATGTAGGTATGTGAAGTGATGTATTATTTAAGAGTATTGAAAGTGAATGATACACGAGGACCTCATTTTACACAGCTGAGCTGAACGGCTATCGAGGAGATGCCACAGATCCCTTCACTTAAACTGCAGGCAAAGGCAAGAACTATCAAATATGTAATTTTCACTGATAATCAATTTTCAATGATAGAACTGATTTAATAATCTACATTTTAATAGGAGGTCCATCAGGGAGAGTACTAAATTCAAATATCATAAGGGAAAGTCCTCCTAAAAGTCTGCCAATCATTTGCAAGTCAAAACCCACAAAGGACACTCCACAGGCTCCTTTCAGCAGGCAGTGGGAATACTGATACAGGACTGACACTGGAGATGCCTATGGGGAAAATGATTTTCTTCACATTGCAAAGGCACTGGAAAGAATAATCACAGGAATTAAATGTGAGTCCCATGAATGTGATGCTCAGAATGAGAAATCAGGAGGTTTGTACTGTATATAAAGCCAGGTATGTCACAGCACCTACAGCACCACAGCACCTTCAGTTTCCCCATTTCTTACTGGGAATACATGTTCAGGGCCAAACATATTTGAAACTTAACATGTTGAGCACTCAGAATTATTATGAAAAAATACTATAACCTTTTTAAAATATCTAAATTTTTGATTTAGAAAAAGAATAAAAAAGATTTGAGCTATTTTCTTACTCTCTGACATACCAACTCTTAGTTGCCATAACACTTGCAAATGCTTAGCTTAGCCACTTTTTATTCTTCCAAATTTCTTCAGATACGTAAATACCAATGCCTGAAAATATATTAACTATAACTAATGGTATTTTTTTTTAAATGCCAAGAGTTTTTTGCAAAGCTAGTGTTTTAACAAAACATACAGACTAGAGTCATGGTTAACTGGTGAACTAAAGAGCCCTTAACTCTTGGCTCTCTATAAAGTCCACACACATTAGTATCAAAATTTAAAAGGCGTAGATCAACACTGTACTGCTGACTGAAAAAGTGATGAAAGCTGAAAATAGCTTTCTGTTTTCAAGTTCATCATTACTTAGTCTCATTCATGATGTACTTTTCCACCCATCTCAGATTAACCAGGTTGTTTACCATGATAGAAGTAGCATTAAAAGCATTAACAACTCTAAATCTGCAGTCAGTTTCATTCAGAGAAGACACTGGCCTTCTCCAGTGAGATGAAGTACACAAAGTGGCCAGAGAGCATGTCTCCTCTCCCCTGCTGAGAAATCAAGAGATGGCAGATTTCTGAATAGCATCACCACATAAATTTCTTCAGGCCATTTGTTGCTACTTGTTGAAGAGAATATACTCTAATAGGAATAATAATGGAAAAATAACCATCACACCTTCTAAATAAACACAGTTTCCAGAGATGCACAAAACCCACTTCAGATTTTCCCACAAATTAAAGCTCCTCAAAATAACTGCTTTCTCTTTAATAATTTGTTCATCTAGATTAAACACATAACTTGACATAAAATATAGTCCATCACTAACCTTAAAGGCCAATTCCCTAACTCCATCTAGCACAAGTTTGCTACCAGAAAACACAGTCTATTTTAAAAGAAATCTAATCTTGGAGAAAATATATTATGCTATTCACACATAGTAAGTTGGTTGAATTCTTCCGAAGTGCAAGGTGGAACTCATCTTTAAACAGTAGACTCATGAGCAGGGGAATTACTGCTTAAGTATAAAACTGGTTAGAAGAGAAGCTAAGCTTCAGCAAATGGAAAAGAGGTGTTCAAATAAAATTTAAAATGAGATGAGCTGAAGAGGGAGAGATAGACATAAGAAGACTGCTCCAGACTGGGGATTTGCAGAAAAAACTCTGAACCAGAGCAGACAACTTATCTGGGGAATACAGCTGCTTGACATAACCCTGCAAAAATGAGGATTAAAATTATTTCCTGGGGGACAGTTGCTTCCAGATCTCCAGTTTTGCATGAAGGTAAGCCACTTTTTGCTTGATAAGGATAAGATAAAGCACAATTTTCAAGAACAAATTGTTTATAGTTCCTAGTCAGAAAAAAAGAATTATAATTGATTAGGTAACTTCTGGTCCTCTCAAGAGCAGTCTGTTTTCTCAGGAAATAGCTTCTGCCAAAGCAAGTAAAGCTCCCCTGTGAGAAATACAAAGCAAAAAGCAAAAGATCATTTAACCAGTGCATAGAAATGCACTGAAAACTGCATGAGATTTATAGCAAAATACATGCACTGATAACTGCTGCACCAGTTTATAATAATAGGTTATTCTAAGAGAGACTGAGAAAGAGTCAGGGCTCAGACACCTGGTGTGGTGCTGCAAGTTTCTGACACTCATTTACTCACCACCTCAACTAAGCCACATGGAATGGTTTATCTCTTTCAGATTGCTGTTGATGGTGGTACTCACTTATATTTCACCAATTTGCAAAGTTATGCAGCACAAGAAAAGAAAAGAAAAGGAGAGACAACATGTGTAGACGATCGCAGGCTTCAAACGTCCTGTAGCTGGAGTTCTTACCTACAGAATTCTACAACACAGCCTTTCTCAAGAGAAGGAAAATAAAATATCTCTTGTTGATTTAAAGATGAGGATGGCTACCCTCTCACAGCCTTTTTCCCATTCTTTATGTTTAGGACCCTCCCATCCCAATCCTTAATAATATTTCTTTATTCATTATATGAAATTCAGTTATAAGTGATTAGATGTCAGATGTTACCTACAAGCAAAGCATACCAGGTGCTACATAACTTTTATTGCTGTGTAAGTTCTCAGCCCCAGCTATACTTTAATAAATTCAATGAGCACAAAAATGCCCAGGGAACCAAAATAATCATAATTAGCTCAGTGCATACTTCAGCAGAATGACCTAATTTAAAAAGTGTTTTGCAAAGCAATTCTCATATTGAAAGGCAATTACACAGAGCAAAATAAAAATAGAACTTTTGAGATCCATGCAAAAAAGCACCAGCAAGTTATCTATGAAAAGGGATGTAAGAGACTACAGAGGATAGCAGGGAAGAGCACATATTTTCAATTTTTTCCATGCCTTCTCTCTTTTCCTTTTTGTTCTTTTTTTGAAAATAAGGAGAACTTAAATATCAAGAACAACTATTAGCACTTCACTGGCACTAGGCCTCCTGGCCATTTCCTGAATTACTAAGACTACTGACATTTTCCTTATGTTAAATTAGTCATCCTTGTTAATGTTTTTTATTAGTATAAATCTGTATGTTTTACATTCTATTTTAGGCAGCCAGTTACCCAGAAAAAAAGCAGAGAGGAAAAGGGATGTCAACAAAACCCATCTGTCAATGACTTTTATGTAGTCAGCCCTTCAGAGGGTAAAAGGCATAAGAAGCTGGAAAGAGTCTGGAAAGACTTTTAACGGGAATTACCCTTTCTAAAACCTACCAAAAAAAAAAAAAAAGCCCAAAAAATGAAATTTTTTAATGCTGTGATCAGATGCTTTTACAATTTTGCTGGCTCTTTATCATCTCTACTTAGTACTACAAAAGAGATACTTCCCATGTAAAAACGGTAAAGAGCAACAAATATTTTGTTTTCTTTAAATAATATTAGACACGTATCTGTCTATAGGAGCCTCAATGCAGATAATTAAGGTATGCTTGAACATTTAAGAAAAACATTGAGAGAGACAGAAGCCCAAAAACCAAATTTCTGGAGGTCCCAACTCAGCCTTTTCAGTTGCACTGTTTTGCTACTGACACTTCTGTATGCAAAGACAATAAGATGTATCCAAAATATTAAGGCAGATTTGTAGGACAGAATATATGTATAGATACATACATGTGGATATTTTACATGCATATAGTTGAGTGACATCAGTTGAGAAAGGTATATTAATCTCTTGCACCTTCCTTCTATGATTGCTATGGATAACGTACCATGGAAACAAGAGAAGAAAGAACAAAATTTGTGCTTTATAGATTTTTACCACTGGTAAAAATACAATAAGTCTTGCATAACAGGAAAATGTAACAAGACTTTGTCCACAAAGTGTTCCCATCGTGTTTCCTAACACAAATCATTACTTCTATCTACAAACCTTGCCTTGCTTGCATTCCTAGAATGACAGGATGACAGAAGTAGGAAGGGAACTTAAGATTCTCTACAGCCAAACTTGATATAGAGTTACCTACAGTGGGTTGCCAAGGGCTGCCAGATTTTGAGTATCTCCAAAGATGTGAGACCCCCACAAACTCTTGGCAAGTGGATGCATCTTACATGTGCATCTAAAATACTGTCACCATCACACAAATGCTATCTCACCATGCTCCTGTTCCTGTCAATTACCTGAAACAGTGTAGGGCAGGGAATCCCAGCTCAGGTGCTTTGTTATGATGTTTAGAAAACCAAAGCCCTGTTCCAGACTGGGCCATCGTGATCCTTGGATTTTTTCCTCAAATTGAAACTATACTTGGTTGCTACTTCCAAAATTATAATATTTGATCCATAGTTGCTGTATATGAAGTGAATTAATAATAGCTCAGTTTTGATTACAGAACCTGATTCAAAGACTTTATCCTATAAAATGGGAATCAAAGCTTGAGATGAACACTACTTATATTTCAAAAACAGAAAACAAAGATTCTTAAAATCTTCCAAGCAAAGAGAAGGAACTTTGGAGTAATACTGCACATTGCAGACTGACCTGCTTCAGCAGCAAATTGTCATGAATTATCTGGTGGGTGAAATTTTATCAGTTCCACACAATACAATAAAACAGTGGAATGATTCGTGACCTGCCAAATAAAGAGCAGTAACTCTAGCCAAAGCATCCCTTCCTTCTGCCAGCATCTGCCACTAATTAATTTTCCACTTTTTAAAATGGGAACAAACAGAAGTGATAAAATGGTTTCTGGCAAGCTGTGCCTGAATAGATAAACTGTGGAAAAATCTATTACACAGATAACACGAAAACAGAAATTTAAAGCTGAGATTGTGGGCAAAAATCCTTCTGCTAAAAAACCCCTACAATCAAAAAAAAAAAAAAAGAATAAAAAAACCCAAGAAACCCCAAACAAACAACCCCCAAAGTTAAAAAAACCCAAACAAACAACAAGCCTAACTTTCTGAGCCTTTAAGTGTTTCGGGGTGGTTTTTTTTTTGGTCTACTTTTAAATTAACTTTCCTGAGATTTCTATTTGAAAGAGTTTCTCTCTGTATTCAGAAAGCTGCCTTTACCATTGCAACTAGATTCTCAATAAATAGTACACCTCACCAGCTTAGTTTCTCCATATGAGTCCAGTTCCATTCAATGCAACTACTGTGCATGCAGCACAAAATCAGATTGCCTTTTGCATCTTCTGCTCCTCAGATTGTCTAAACCAAACACCCATTTAAGCAAGCTGCAGAATTCCTCCTGGAATGGCTGACAGCTGAGGACAGCACTAATGAGTTGAAGAGACCTTAGGGAGCTCACTCTTTGGGTGAAAAGCATCCAAGAATGGAGGTATTTTCTTGCTGAAAGATCTGCTCCTGTCACAGCTGCTTTAAGCCATTTGGAGTAAATACAGAGTAATGTGAAAAGAAAGTCTGAAGCAGGACCTGTAATAGCATCAGCCCCATAATTCCACTTACAGAACAGTTCACAGGGCATCAACACAGTCCTGCCTGAGTAAATGGGAGCTCAGTGCTTCAAGCTATAAACAAAATTAGTGCTGCAAATTCCCTTTCTCTTTCCAAAAGGGAGACCAGGTTCTAGTTTAAATTCAGATTTGTAGCAGTTATTGTTGTCAAATACTGAACATATATAGATCTGTGTTAAAAGAGTACTGTGAAATTCAGATACAGCATTTAGGACTTAAGAAATTCTACTAATCTTTCTCCAAGTCAGTATGAAATAGTTAACTGCTGTATTTGATCTAAATTAAAAAATAAAATAAGGTAACTTTGAAACAAACAGGGAAAAACACTTCCCTAATTTTTCACCTCGATTTCCACTGTAGTATACTTCAAGCACTAATGACCATGCAAGTTGATTTTATGCAATTTTTTACTGCACCAAGCACTGATGGTTTTCTCTTGTAAGGCTAAAAGGGGAAATAATATTTTCATGACAGAAGAGAATATAGCCTGTGAGTGCCTCACAGCAGATGAAGTATTTAAAATGTATCAAAATGGTCCTTGAACTCAATGGTTTGCACCTCAAAATGCAAGCAGAATGGCCACTGTTTTCTCAGGGTACTGAATGCAATCACTTGAAATATTTAGATGTTTAGATGTGGTCAAATCACAGTAAAATGCACTCTATAAGGATCAGTGAGTATTTGGCCAAACATGTATTTTGCTTTCTCTACATTTTGTGAAATGATTTTGAAGTTTCTGAAGGGCAAACCCACAACATTTTATACACAAATCTAACAAAACAATGACCTACATTTCTCCATTCTTTGTCAAGCACCCTGTGCATAAGGATGCACTTAGAGAGTGAGTCAAAGGAGCACTGAGATTTGGCATCAGCATTTAGCTCTGTACTAACCACTTACAACCCAAACCACCCATGAGAACCAGCACAATGTACTTAGGACAGACCTGTGAGGCCCAAACCAACAATGTTACTGTGCAGGGCCTGAGGATGAAAATGAAATGAGTTACTGAATGTTTTCCACATGAGAATACTGAATTACTGAAAGAAAAAAGTTAGCTGGGTGACTGTGTTTCTCTTCCTTAACTCCCATGACCCTTTCAAACAGGTTCTGAATTCATGTTTTAAAGTATTCTCTGTTTTTCCTTTTTTTTCAGTCAACTCAACATCCGTGACAGGCTCACAAGCACATACAACCCATACAAACCAGACTTCTTTCTGGCAGTGTCTTTGGGTTGAAAAAAAATATAAGAAGTCAGTATAGTACAGTAAGAAATAAATAACTGTATTTATAACTGAGAGTTAAAGCACACATAGTTAATCTAAGCCTTATGGGATCTGGTTTAGCTATGCATAATTATAGGAAACTAACAGGTATCTAACAGTGTGAAGTAGGAAATGTAACTCCCTAAGATATTGCTTTTTGAAAACTAATTTCTACATGAGCAAATTGCTTATGTAATTTCTCCCTTCCTGTTCTAGTTTTCTGCTCTTAGAACCTAAATTACTAATAAAATGAACTGGCAAGTGCTATGGTTTTTTGTGTTTTTTTTGATATTCAGGAAGTACTACAGTCTTCTGGGGTTATAGCAGCATACAAATGCTGAATACCTATTTCACCTCAAAGCTAGATTTAAGTAGGAAATTTTAGCCTGAGAGAGAATACACAGATTTGTTTCCTGGACAATGGATTGAAATATTCATTGCCATTTCAGGCATTACTGAATGATGGTCTGTTTCAGGAGTTTCCAGACGTCAGCAGTAGGGCTACTTTCCACAACAGCACTCTGACTGCAGAAGATAAAAGAACGTTTGTTCCTTTTTTTTTCAGGGGAGGAAAACAATGAGAAAAGCAGGAAGGCAGCAATAATGCAGAAATCTGGAGGTAGTGATAAAGGGTAGGGAGAATGGAGAAAGTTGCATAAATAAATCCATTCTGGCCAAAATCAGGCAGGTGATAACCATAGGTATATGACACTGAAGTGTAAATCATCTTTTAAAAATTAAGTAATTAAAGAAAATTTTAGATTTCATTAGTTGTGAGAAAAAAATATTTGAAATACAGAAAACAAACCAAAGAATTTCAAAGCTTTAGAACACAAGTTCATGTTGTTTTTTCTGAGTGCACTGTACAAACCTTAAAAAGAAGAAAGGACACTGCATTTGTTCAAAAGAATTCTGTAAAGTACACCTAATTAATACTGACATTATTGCTTCCCTCTTGACATCTTGTGAAGAGTGAGAGCTAGCCAAATAGCAAGTTGGTATAACCTCTGTCTTGGAGAAAATTTCAGTTAGTGACAAACAGGAAAAAATAGCACCTGAGAATAAGGCAGAGTTTAAAATGAGCATTGCTCAACAAAATAAAGTGAATGAACATATGGATTAAAACACTAAACTGTGTAGGGAATAATTCAGTTCCACAAGGAACTGCAGAATTTAAACAGCATTTCTCCTTGAAAAAAGCTAGTTTTGTTGTTGGGCTGATTTAATTAATGAGCCCCCCAACATCTTAGAAGGGGTGGAAATAGCAGTGAGCAGGAACATGCTGCCCCTGCAGCCAGTTCTCTGTTGGAAGAGCTCCCATCTTAGATAATGCAACAGTATGGCCCAAGCAGCTCCATTTCCCAAGTTCAGTTGAGCAGAATACAGCTAAACCATTTTTCATTTACTCTTGGATCAAGACCCCAACATTTGGTGTTATGTTGTCTTAGGCATTTCATTAGTAAGGTAAAAACCTTCCCTGTCAAACCCTCCCTTTTGTGATCATCACTTTGTTGGCAAACAGATCTCTTTCATCACTCTTAACTGCTCCAATTTTCACACCATCATCAAGATCTCCTGGTTTTCATTTTAGTAACTCTCTCGAAACAGGAGTAAATCTGTGAAGACCTTAGAGACAGCAGCAAAATGAGTAAGGAATTGTTTCTTAAAAAATATTGTAATTTTGCAAAAATGATGATGCCAGCCAATAGAAAGCAATTGCATTCAGATAGTACACTAGACTTCTGCAGAGTCTTCATGGCCACACTGATAGAATGTGGATCTGCATGAGAGACAAATCCAGGAGTCTTTTGGCAGAAACTCCAAAGCACAGCACATGCTGTAACTCCCAGGAAGAAGAACAGCACCTCTGGAGCCACAAAACTAACCTTTCTGGTCTCTACTCACACAGTTCTCCAGTAATTTAAATTAACAAGGTTGTTTCTGTGTAGAAACAGTAGATCATATTCAGGAATAGGTGCTTAGAGAGAACTTATGGTGAAAATATTGTATGAAATGTTGTATGAAAAATAGTAAATTTTTCTAAGTTTAGGTTTTCATCCTTCTTACCAGAGTGATATAACTTCATTAAAAGGATGGATTATAAAAGGAGAAAACTCCTATTCCCAATATGCTATTCTTATTCATACAAATTGAAACATATATTTTATATAGCTTCCCCCCTCCCCAGACAACTACAGAGACTCAAATCAAAGATCCAGATTTTCAAATCATTTAGCATGAGGAAATTTTCTTGAGTGTCACGTGTCACTCATTCTAAAATTTTAATAAAAACAAACAAAAGTCCTTCCAAACTGATTTCCAATTCAAATATTCAAGTAATTTCACTTGGAGAAGCAGGCCTGGATACAGATGCTACATGCTAGAATTCATGCCATCTTTAAATCTTTCTTGCTTTTTGTTGCATTTTATACATAAAGCTTCTATGATTTATACTTGAGCAAATGAGCATTTGCCCCTCAAAAGGAAATTCACCAAAACTTATTAAATAAATATAGGCTCTAAGGTAATTTTTATGTGGAAACAGTTGCATTTGATATTACTTTTGAAGCATTGCTAGAAAGCCATATCAAATATTTTTTAAATATCAAATTAATCACAGAAAATAAAGGTTTTTTTTGCATAGAACTTTCATTCATAAACCAATTGTCAGCTTAGAATTGTGAATACAAATATTAGAAGCTAATGTTTGAGCTGTTGTCACAGAGGTTGGTACCTCTACATTGCTGTTGTGATAGCTCCCCTGCCACTGAGATCATATTTCTTTATAATAAATAGGTGAATATACACAAACAATGTGTTGGGATGTACAGATACTCATCTATACACACAGGCAAGAGTAAACACTGCAGGCCTCCTCATTAAAATAATCTTTGCAATAGTCAAAAGGTCAAGAAGAATACAGAAGCTTTCTCCTACATGAAATTACACAGACAAATATTTTTATAGCACACGTCTTGAATATTTGTATTTAAGCAGCATAAATCTCTCAGAATCTATTCAAAACATCATCCTAGAGCAGAAAAGGTGCAGAACAGTAGAAAAAGTTCTTAGAAACAAAATTTTAAATTATAAGAATCCTTTAAAAGGACTGTCCAATCCAATGAAATGAGCAGTTATCTACAAGCTAGGACTCAAACAGAAAATCTCATAAAAAGGAAACCTAGATTGGAAGCCCAGTAATTTTCATCTCACAACACATGTCTCTTAGACAGCTAATTTCTCAGTCATTCTGAAGAGCACTGTGTGTTTACAGACTATTTATTCAAAAGTGCATTCAGGGGAGGGGCAAAAAGACACCCAGCAAAACATGAGCGTTCATTTTCACTGAGTTGCACTGCTTTAGATTGACTGCCTGCTTCTTCAGGAAAGGCAATCTTTTGGCATTTGTCAGCAGGCTCCAATATCCTGAAATGCTGAAAAAGGTGAAACAAAAAACTTTCTCTGCGCTGCCTTCCTATCTGATCTTTTGTCTCATATGTTTCCCTCAGGGATGCACAAGAAATTTATCTGAATAATTCATAAGCACCTAGGCAGAAACCAGCTTCTATTTCTGAACAAAAAGGTTGGGTAAGAAGCTGATTTCAGTTGTTCTATTCTGCTCTATCTGGAAGAAAACTGGATTAAAAGTAATTTTCTTAACATAGTAAGCACACAATATATACATGTATGTATCCATGAAGTATATAAACAAACATATGTTTATGCTGGGGAAGGTACCTTTGTACTCAGAGCTATACATTCATTTAGGGGCAAGACTGATTCTCTACCTTTCAAAAACCCAAGAAATGGCATAGCACAAAGGTAATCAATAAACATGCAGAATGCAGAAAACAGCTGTACTCTGCACTGGTGTGGCCTCCAGTGCTGTGTGCAGCTTTGGGACCACAGTGTAAGAAGGAAATAAAGGGACTGAAGGCATCCAAAGGGGGGCAATGAGCACAGTGAAGGGCCTTGAGGGGAAGCCATGTGAGGAGAGCTGAGGTCACTTGGTCTGCTCAGCCTGGGGGAGACTGAGGCGAGACCCCACTGCAGAGACAACCTCCTGTGAGGGGAAGAGGAGGGGCAGACACTGATCTCCTCTCGTGAACAGTGACAGGACTGAAGGAATGGCCTGAAGTTGTGTCAGGAGAGGTTTAGGTTGGATATCAGGAAAACCCAGAGGGTGTTTAGGCACTGGAACAGCTTCCCCAGGGCAGTGGTCACAGCACCAGTCTGACAGAGCTCAAGAAGTGTTTGGACAATGCTCTTGGACACATGGTGTGACTCTTGGAGTCTCCTGGGCAGGGGCAGAGTTGAACTTGATGATCCTTGTAGGTCTCTTCCAACTCAGAATATTCTATGATTTTATGAACTTAACTTTTACTTCAGAATACCAAAATGCCTGGTCTTTCCTGTACACTATCCAGCTACAGTATCCAACTCTTCTCTTACCATAAGCCACCTTCACTTCCCAATGGCATGAATATTATTAGGCAGATGCAAATTGCTTCTTCTTCTATAGCCTCTACTAGGATTGGAATAGTCTTATGGCCTACAAATCCTTTGTATGTCCCAACATACAAAAGACAGAATAAATGCCAGGAAAGATTGTTTCCAAAGCATTTTGTAATAAGAATAAAGATCCCAATCTCACAAGTTATGGTTACCTACATCAAGTCAGGACTTCACAGTACAGTGTCACCAGTTGAGATGACATTGCTCATGACCATGGGCCCAGGACTTACCAGCCTCTGCATGCTTTTCACATGGGTAGGGCTAATGGATAAGGCCTCTTCATACCAGCGTTTGGCTTCATCAATGTTTCCACGCAGTTCAGCCACCTGACCCCTCATGTAGAGAACATAATGTGACATTGGAAAGAGATTAGCTGCTTCCTGGGTACATGCTGTAGCCTCAGCAGGCTTCCCAATTCCTATGTAGACTTCAGCTGTGGAAGGAATGTCAGGACCAATTAATGATTCTTGCTTCATCATACCACGACTAGATGTTGTCACATGTGCTTTATTTGTAAATAGTTTTACTTTAGATAAAGACTATTTTCCTTAAAAAATTTTGCATCTTAAAAGAGAAATTATTACCTAAATTATTTCAAATGCATTACTCTTTCAGGAAAGTTGGTTTTTTAAGTGTATCAGGACTTACAACTTCTAAATAGCTGTTTGAAACCCCAGAATACTCTTTCTAGTTTGTTATTTTTATCTTAAGTCTTGGATTTTTTTTTTTTTTTTTTTTTTTTTTTTTGTTTTTGTTTTTGTGGACAAGTCTCCACGGCATGGCGAGACTCCTCTCCCTAAGAGAACTGAAGAAAGACTATTTTGGAGGTGGTAAACTGACTGAAAGTCCCAGGTTTTGCCTCTTTATGATGTTAGTGAGAAAGAAACAAGGGTGTGGGAGGAGTAGAAGTGTTCTGGTTTATTCTGATTCTCTTATTATTTTATATTTTAATTCTGTTAATAAAGTTTTCTTTATACCCTTTAAAGTTTTGAGCCTGTTTTGCCCTCCTCCTAATCCATATCTCACCACAGGAAATGAGTAAATGATTCTAGTGAGTGCACTGGCATTTGGCCAGCACTAAACCCACCACATTAATTGGTGCGTTGGCTGGGAAAGAAGAAACTCAGATTGGCAAACCAAAACCGCCACAACCCACAAAATTTTTTTTAAAAACCAAAAAAAACCCCCCCACCAAACAGAAAATAAGTAGTGGAACAAGCTGCCACAGAAGGCTGAGAAATTATCAGCATTATAGATGCTGAGAGTTACTGTAGATGGTCATCTGTGGCATTTTATAAGTATTTAAAGTCAATGCTGCCACAATGCAGAGCAGGTGACTTACTACACCCTGTTGGACCTGGCCCTATTCTAACCTGTGTTGCTTTTGAGTAGCCCAAATGAGATCACTATTATTAATCACTGTAATTGCTTTCTTTCCAATCTTCTGGGCTTTTTCTCTAAACCACTAAACCATTTATAACTGAGAGCCATGACCCTGCAATGGCTTTCATACCACGAAACTGTAGATATAAATAGGTACATTTAAATGCTATATAAATGCTAAATAAAGCACTGTTTTGTTGAAAACACGAAAGAAAAAAAAAAAAGTCACTGAAAAATGCTCTGAAAGCAGAACAAAGCATAACAATTGCTGGTTGATTTCTAAATTACATCTTTCTGATCCAGCTATCAATAAAAACAATTGCATGTTATACATTTTTAACTGTATAAAAATACACTGGATCATAATTTTCTGGTTAAAATTTTATGTAACAGCTACTTGTGATACTGCAGTTAGCTTGAGGCTTGAGGCATCATAAGAATACTAAATCCACTCATCATGACTCCACATTTAGACAAACAACCCTGAATCTTTAACATTAACGAAACCTGAAGGAAAAGAATGGAATTCAGGCTCATTATCACAGCTGCAAGGGACAGGTTGCTCAAAAGTACTACTACTGTTTCTTTCCTGCACATGCAGAGTTATTTCTTTTCTATTATAAAATTTTGTAGTTACAGGAAATCTAGTCAAAAATCTTATAAACATATTTTTCCATTCAGTGGATTCAGTGATCTGGGATTAGCTCAGTTGGTTGGAGCATGGTGCTAGTAATGCCAAGGTCACAGGTTCCATCCCCTCACAGATCATTCACTTAAGAATTGCACTTGATGATCCTTGTGAGTGCCTTACAAATCAGAATATTCTGGGATTCTGCAAGGACACCCAGATTTCCAAGCACTAAGATACTCTAGGTACTTCAGAAACTAAATTCTTCAGGGATAAGGGAGAGAGTACTGTATTTGTTCCACAGAACATATGACTCTACTGGTAACAGCTACATTCTAAAACTACTGCCTTATCTTTCATAAATGATCTTACACAGAGAGCAACTCTAGCATGCTTTTTATTTCTTGGCTTGTTTCAGTGCCACACACATGGAAAAAATATGATCTGATAAGTGGGAACAGATTCTGAATGAAGCAAACAGATTTTACTAAGTCCTTAGCCTAGCAATAAAGGAGAGGGCATAAAAAATAAATTTTCCTATCACAATACCTGCATGTAGCCATATTTGAGCCAGAGTCATCCAAGGATGCAGGGGACCTTGTTTAGGGGCACTGCTTTGCAGGGAAGAGGCAACCTCGGACAGTGCTTGCTCCACTCTGGAAGCTGCTATTGATGTGGCATGGACTGAACCTGTAGAAGTAACAAAAAGAATTTACCAGCACAGAAATAATGAAGGCCATATGCATGGCATAAAACATTTAATTGCAACCCCTTTCATAAGAGGCTGTACCCCAAACTCAATATTTATTTTACATTTACCATCTTGAAGAATTTTTTTAAATGCCAGATTAATTTTCTTATAAAAGCTTTTATATTGGTCTGAAAATTATATAAAAAACACACTAAACTTTGGTAACTGTACCTGACATTTTTTGGGGTTGCTATTATGAATACTCTCTATTAAACTTGACACCTCTTTTCTGGCAATGTACAATCCAAAAAAGGTTTGTGATGGTATCATACACTGTAGTCTTCAGGTTGCTGCATTCACTTTGATGTTAGTATTAACTTCATCTTTCCACAGAGTGCAATTAGAGGATTATTTTACAATAATAACAGAACAAAAAAGAGAACTAAAATACACACAGTGATCACCACATACACTACCACAAATACACCATTAAACTGCACTGAATGTAAAACTTGTCTAATCAAGAAGGCTGAGTGTAAGTACCTTGTGGCAAAAAAGTCCACAAAGTTTTTTTGCATAGAAAACATTCCCAGAGCATATTAAGGATAATTCTCATAAAATGTATCATTTCCAAGTCAGATTAGAATCTCATTGGCAAATAATAACCTTTTCAAAGTACTGGAATTAAAAAGCTTCTATGACTAGAGAATATCTAATGGCAACTGTACTTTGGATAGTCAATTACTGCCAGCATATTTAGTCATGACTTTTTTTTAAAATCAAGACCATAAATGTTTTAAACTACATTCCTTCTTGTCATCTAAGCCTCAGCATTATCTCTAGTTGTTTTATAATTACAAATTACAAATCTCATACTGATTAGACCTGATTAAAAAATAAAGGCAGTATAATATTCTATAATGGATCAGATGAGAAATTGTCTAATCCCATCCCCATATCCATAATGATCAACAATGGCAGATACTCCAAAAGATAGTATTGAATCCTGTACAAGTTGAACTGCACCCAAAAGCTTGTCCTCATCATTACAAGTTAAGAAATAAACAAAACCTTCACTCAATGTTGCAGCTTTTCTAAGAATTTTAATGAGAAGAGATCTGTCACATGAAATATACATTTTTAAATGTGACAAGATAAATCAGCAAACCAGAAAGCACAGGAAATCCCTAGTCAACAGATCAATAGGAAGAGGAAGTTAGTCTTAAAGTATGCATCATAGTTCCCTTAATTGAAAGAAACAAAGGAAAAGCAACACAGGACATAATTAGCATTTCATGTCATTATGAACAAGGAATTGCCCTGGATATCTGAAACAGTGTCTGGCAGTAGAGTTTGCTTTCCTTTTTACTGGCTGATGAAACAACTCAAAGTTCAGCCTGCACAACTGAACATTCACTATAGTTTTTGTGTCTCCTATTTTAAAGCTTAAATTGAGAAGAAATTTAAAAGGGAAATCTAAGCAAGAAGCACATGGATTGAGTTATAAGAAAACTACTAGCAAGTGTACCAAAAATAAGCACCAGTCACGAGCAATCCTCTTCTTGTCTGACAGCCATTTCTGTACAGCACATCACTGCAGCCTGGCACTTGTCAGCCTGCCAGGGACTAATAGTGAAAGCACCTTCTTCCCTCCAGAACAATTTGTAAAGAAAAGGTGCAATTCACTGCCATAAAGGAGATCATCTAACCTCTTCCTTTGGAAAAGCAAGAATGCAATTTAATGTTAAAAAGGGCCTATATTTTTTATTATTTAAAGCAAGGACTCTGGCTGCTAGCCAGGCCACAAGTAATTTCATAGAGAAAGTGTGCTGTTGGATTTTATGCTTCCAGTATTTAACCGTAAAGCACATATGATAATACATTATTAAGACTTTTTTAATATCAATTTACTTATAAAAAAGAACTATACTATGATAAGATTCTTATGAGTTTCTGTGCCATCTGTATTAAGATTAAACAGAGTGAATACTGAGTGCTTCCTACCCTGGACTTTTTATAAAGAGTGGCATAAAAAGAGGAAAAAAAGTTTAAAGTATGTCTAAAATTTTTCTTTCAAGTAGTAATATTCAAATTGTTTATATTTCCTCTTTAGGAAAAAGGCATCCCTTAACATATTGCAGCAATTACTTCTCTGAAGAAAACACACACATATACAAAGCAATGACCAATCAGGCATCTTTCAGGGACATTGCATTCATGCTAATACTCTAACCCACAAAGCCCTAAATACTTCTTTAGTACTGCACAATTAGCTGTCATCTGAAAAATTGGTGGCTCTTTTTGTTAAAAAACATTTAGTAAACTTTAATAAACTAAACATCATTTAAAGATCTTGTGTACTAAGAAGTTTTTTCCCACCTTCCTTCAAATTTTACTCAAGTATTTCCATACTAGAACTAACTTCTCTGTACCCTTGTCCTAACAGGTTCAGATCTTTATGTTCACATGACAATTCTAAAACCTACAGTAATTTCACCTACAACTGGTAAAGATACAAAGTGGCTTGTGAGAAATTGAGGGTAAAAAGTATGTCTTAGAGTCTCCTTGAGGCTTTATAGATCCTATGAAGCCAGTTTATTTGAAGGTTCCCTGCTGGTTTTGTCACCAGCTCTGCTCCCTTGTCTCTGTCTTATCTGCATTTGGCTTTCTTTGGTCTAAGGTCAGGACCCACAGCCAAACACAAACATATCCTCACTTTCACTTACAATTCACTGTGTTGCAGCTTCCTTCAAATGCTCAGATAAAGTTGCAGCAATTTCTCATTTAAAATTTTACTGATCTTTCATGTACAAAAATACCTTTGCTCTTTCTGGGTAACTTCTATACCTGCTGTTATAGCATGTCATTTGAGACTCAAGAAAAAAAAAATCCCTCCAAATAACACAAGCAGCAAAGAATATCTATTTTGAAATGGAAATCATGAGGCCTGGAAAATTAATATATCACCAAAATAGATCCTGGCTACTCACTTTCATTTGTTTAACTTTGTTCTGAAGCTTGTTTATACTAAAAATGCCAAGTGTGAAACAGGGACTGTCTTTGCAAGACCTAGAATTCACTAGTTAAATTGATTAACATCTGGAATCACAATCACATTGCAAAGTGTGACAGAAGGTCTTAACCATGACAAAATATTCCTAAACCAAAAAGGTATAACCTCCCACTCAAGCTTCCTATAATGGCACTTGCCCAGAATCTAGTTTCTTCTCATCATGCTTACATCCTATCTGCAACAACCATGCTGCAGATTCAATGTTTCAATCTCAAATAGAAAACCTACCAAGAGCTTTGAACAAAAACAATTTACCCCAGAAGTTAAGTTATGTCACAAAAACCTTTCTTTTCCAAGCCATACCTACAGTTAAACTTTTGTGAATAACGTATTCAGTTTATTCTCTTCAGGCTTTTTGTAAATGTTACATGAGAGTCCACATGAACTCACCCATTAAATACCATTTAGAAATCCCACACACCCTATGGAAATGAGCATGTCATGACTTCTTCAGTTCTTTCCTTGGTCATTTCCACATAAATTCTTCACAACGCAGTGTAATGGACATAAACTAATATGTGGGACTCTATCAGTACCTAGATGGCATGGCAGCTTTGAGAAAAACAAATCACTTTGCTATGTACATCAATTTCCCTTTTGAAAATGAGTAATAGAATGGACTGTCATCCTTCATGGAACATGTACACATCAACTCACAAAACCACTATTGGCAGGATTTCTTTTTATGCCATAAAAGAGAATGTTACTCAGTAGTTTTACATTCATCCCATTTCAAACATTTCAATATTTACATAAAGAAAAAAATGCTTTAATTGCAATGCTCATGCAGGAGAAAAGATGAAAACCCCCATGACTCAACTTTACATGCACACAAAGAGCTGGAAGTAAGAACATTAGTGGTGTGACACACAGAGAACTGTAAGAAAAGCAATTACATAATACAAAGAGGCAGCACCTTCTGCAGGACCAATACATCCTTGAAGTGATGCATTTGATAAGACAGATTGGCAGATTTAACCAAAATTCACAATTTTTTTCATCTAAAATTCATTAAGAGTCTGAGATATTTCTTTTCACAATCACAAATTACAAAGCTATCTTATCTTTTGCTACAAAGTTGTGCATGGAGATGACAGTAGTCAAGTAAGGACAGCATCATTCACAAAGCATCCTCTCAGCTCTTTGAAAAAGATTTTCTGTGCTTAGTCACTGTCAAACATTGGCTTATGTATCTTCTTATTTTTTTCTCCTTCACCAAATTGATCTCCTATAATACCCCCAAAAAATTTATGCAAAAGTAAAGTAATCAATGAAAAATACAATTGAATGCTATGAACACAACTTTATAAGGTAACTGGTTAGAGAAAAAAAATATTAATTCATATCCTGATTAGAACAGCAGGTTTTTTTATTGATCTATATTCTTCAATCATTCTTATTTAGTCTGCTTTTAATAACTTCATTATTTCAAAGTGTACTCTTCATTTATTTTACAAGCAAAACTTGTACCACAAAAAAAAGTAGTAGCTTATTATGAGTCACAACAGTAGCTTCAGCATTGTGATCTGGATCAGCATACTTCTTTAGGAACAGCAGTGCTATAATACAATGTACTGGCAGTTGGCCATTGTGTTACACAAGACCTGCCTAATATATCTTTATTTGCAGTCCTCTAGAAATGAATACTGCCTCTTTAATTATTAAATGCAAGTGTTAGTTGAGTGCATTCAGGTCTCGTAAGATTACAGCCCTTAGGGTGACTGAATGGGCAAACAGCTTCAGCCTTGCTTTACACACTGATGGACAAAACATGTATGCCTTGTGCTAAAGGAAAAGGTGATTTTAGTCCTTCAGAATTAATAGAACTGCACAGTCAATACTACTTACAAACTGAAAAAAGGGAGTAAACCCCATGAAAGTAAGCATCTGATGGATTGCCTTTGGATAGATCAAACCACAAATTACAATCCAAAGTAAGAAGCAAAACAAGAGATACATAAGGCAGAAATTGTAAGAAAGTCAAAGGATTTCTGATAACCTTCAAACTGTAAATCAGGTTGACAGGATTTCAAAAGATAAAAAATACTAAATAAGACGCTACACCTCTAAAATCATGTTCCTGTTCAACAGAAATTGGAAGTCAAGTCAATAATACAAAAAGGCCTTGGCTTTTTTCACTAGAAAAAAAAAAATGAATTGAGCAAGATATCGAAGATGAGATTTTCAGCCCCTAAAATTATATTAACATACTATAGGCATCTAGGAAAACTGCTCCTTACTTAGACAGCTTTAACTTTCATTAATTATTGACACCATACAAAGGACTCCAATATCTTTTTTCTTCTTTTTCATGGTTCTGCTCCTTCTCATACAAATGGTAGAAACTCCTTTCCCTGAGGATACAGGAGCTTGGAAATGGAAAACTTGGGCTTCACATAATGGAATCTGTGCTGACTTCATCATTCTTTCAGTTTGCCTTCATTCTTGAGTAGGTTCTTACTAACTTAGAGCTTTGCAAAGAACAAGAACAAGTAATTTAATGTTAACTGGGAGGTACTGTTTACAGTATAGGTCTGAAGAAGTTCAACTCAATGACACCCAAACCTGTAAAAACAGCCAATCAGTTATTCAAATGTTTCAAGGAAGTAAGACTCAAACTTCTGTAGGACACAGATTTCCTGGCACTTCCAGTTACAGGCTTACATATGAGTGTTTTCAAAACCCTGGTCTTATGTCAGCTATTTAACATGTGAATTTTGCTAGTGTGCAAAGATTTATTTGCTACATTTTGCTTGGAATGAATATATTTGACATGAAACCGGTCTAAAGACCAGGTGTCAAAATCAATTTAAGATCAGATTATAGTAAATTCAGTGACAAAATAAAGTGCTATTTATAAAGATATAAGTGAAGAACCATTTAAGAGAAATTAAATGGAGTTAAAATGTAATGGCTGAAAAACTATGTTGATTTTACCCTGTCACCTGAACTCCTCCGGCAGCATTAGTGTACACTTTGTATTTAAACACCATGGAGACTGATCTTACAGCTGCTTTAAATTGGCATCAGTTCAATTCACAGAAAGGCTCTTGAATTGAAACAGCAGAATGTAGATTTTCACTGCTCTAATGCCTCCTCTAAATCATTCCAATATGCCCTACCTGCATCATAACACACTCTGATATTTAGGCAATGGTTTCCTTCATGTGAATTTTCAGGGAATGTTTTGGTTGTAATTAGTTAAAGGCTTTCTGAAATTAAGTTATTAAAAATTGTCCAGATAATAGGAGATTCTCTGGCAGGGACAGTCTTGTTAGGCAAAAGATGCCAGCACTGGAAATAATTTACATCTGTAAATGCTACAAAGCAGCTTTGACCGATAATCTGTTTCACTGAACACCTATAATTCTCTGTAACATCCATGAGAACATGAGTATGTCTGTAGCTTTACATCTTTTGGGATGAATAAAACAGTCTAACAGTCTTCTCTGATGAAACTCTTAAAACCCATGCAGTATTTAATGAAAAGCAGCTGAAAGGCCAGATTTCCCTGACACTGTTGAAACATAATCTATTCAACCATGGTTTATCAGCTGTGAAGATTATCAGAATAATACAGCACAAACATGCTCATCAGGAAGAGAAAGCCAATTTACAGTGAGTAGGTGAACAGGGCTCAGGAACTTGGTCACAGTATGGAGAGGCTGCATGGGGCCAGACAAAGGTGTCTGGTTTAGGATGAGGATGAGGAAGATGAGAAGATACAAACAGTTGGAGAGGAGACTCTGTTCTTGAGAGAGAAGATGAGGAAGTATCAGAGGCTAAAAAGCGAAACAAAGAGAATGGTAAGGGGGTGTGGAGGGGGACAGGAAAGAAAAAAGATCCAACAGGGTTTAATGGACTCATGGATGCCAAAACCGCAAAGCATTTGTTTCACTGCTCGGTAAGATCAAAATGGCTCCTACATAAAATAAACAGCACTTCTGAAAGTAACAACAAACATACCCCTTTACTTATATGTGCTCTTCTTTCATACTAAATTCGATTTAAAAAGCAAATAAAATATTTATGTCCTTATGTTCCACGGCATAAATTAAAAAAATATATATATTTATGGGGGGAAAAGGCCAAAATCTAAAACTCACATAATATTGTTTCTTCCTATGATAAACTAGGTGGACTGCAACCAAACTGAACAGAAAGGTTTTAAAAAGATTGATTGGAATTTATCTTTAACAAATAGTCAATCAGTCTGTAGAGATTTGCATATTTTTGTCTGTCTTAGAATATGAAATGTGGCTGTGTCCCTGTGAGATTGACTGATTCATCAAAGCTCTTTTTCCCCCCTGCCCCTACATTTATTTCCTTCATTGATATACACAAATATAACTGCATGCCACTCATGGCAAGCCAACTGAAACAGACAAGCATGAAGTAAATGTGACACAGTTATTGATCAGGACATTAGAATTGTAATTGTAATTGTCTAGCATTGTAAGAAATCCACAATACATTCTTTTGATACTTTAAAGGCTACACAAATTTAAACTTGAATCACTTAATCATTATAGGATTGGCAAGAGCTCCATATAAAGCAACTTTTCAATCCCTTTTTTTTAAGGGTCAACTTCTACTTAATTGATAGATTTTAAAAGAAGAATTTACACCAATTGCACCTGGATTTTTTGGAAGGATTTTACATAAACTGAAAATTTTAATTTTAGCTCTCATTTCTTGGTACTTGGATGACTGAATTCAGACTAGACAGGCAAGGGAGATCATCATCATCATCATCATGAATGGCAAGCAAAGTTATGAATGGGAAAATTTCCAAATGTTTACATGGATCCAGACATACAAATGGATTCACAAAGTAGCATTACACGAGGAGGGGATCAAACATTTCCATCCGGAGAAGATTTTCAGCCAGAACTTTCTTGCATTTTAACATTTGTTACTTATTTGCCAAATTCCTTCTGCATTTCTAAACACTGTGGATCCACAGATTTTGCAGGTGAGCCCTGTCAGCCCTACGAAGGTCCAATATCTTGACCATCTATTGTTTCTATCATTTATCTGTTGTGAATTTTATTTTATTGACAGTCTGCTTAAGCTTTCTCAAACATTATGGCAAGCTTGACTGTTTTTATTCTTGCAGTACCATAATCTTTTAATTCCTGCAAAAGGTTTATATAATATTCTGATGAAGAATTCTGGACAAATACTGGATGTGGAGCTTTTTTGTAGATGTAATTACATAGATTCAGTAGATAACAAAGTTCTATCCTTGCCAGGAATTGAGTACTGGTAATGCAACAAGGTTTCTTCTGCTAAAATTAAGAATTAACAATTAAAAAAACTCACCAACAACCAAAATCAACTCTAACTCCCCTTAAAAAACACCCAAAAACTTAAGGGACATCTACCCACTGATCCTCCACAATTACCTTTTATAAGATAAATAATCAAAAACGGATCCCATATTTTTAATTTTCCATCTTGTTCTCCTTGACAATAGAGTTAAGTTCTAACAATACAGCTGAGATTCAGAAAAAAAATCAATTTGGACCTGCTAGAAAAATCAGAATGTATGCAGAGATCCTATTTGGATCAGGATATTGGCTGCAGGATTTGAATTTGGGGCAAACTTCTTGGAAAGCTCACTGTTTTGAATGAGGGTTTATTTTTACTTAAAAGCATTGAGGACTATGCAATCTTTAAAGTGCACCAATCCACTGTGCTCTCAAGTATGGCAGGCATAAAATGGGATACCCTGAAGGTATAAATCAACAGCTGTATGTCCTCACTGGAAAAGAAACAAACAAAAACCACCACTAACCACAATAAACTTTTCACAATACCCATCCCCAACAAGCACTTTTTGAAGGCATAAAACTTTATCTATAGTTATGTCTATCTATATATATGAAACCCATAAAACATAGTTATGCTCTTAAAAATGAAACAATCAGCTAGACTAGAATATGGAATGATCACCATAGCATGACACAATGTTATCTTACCCCTTTTAATTATACAAATATAAGAAGACAGGAGATTCCATGTTAATTACTCCAAATCATATTGCTAGTCTTGAAATCAAGTGACCCGATCTTTGCAATTAAAACTGCTTGCACTATAGCAAGCAAAGAACACAACTTTATATTCAAATTGAACATTTAATCCAATTTTAATTTACAGAAGTTAAATAATTAAATTGGATTTTTCTCTACTGCACTATTGTGATATTAGACATACAGTACACTTTTCAATGTGTCTTAATTTATGGGTCAAGTGTAGTCAAATTCATAGGCTGTCATATTTTCCCAGAAGGTGTTTGTGTCAAATAGTGGTTGAGCAGAAATACCCCCCTGAAGGGTCCCAGGAAAAGCTTTCTGTCATTTTAAAACCCAGAAAAAAGAAAACTCATAATATTTAGAACACAAGTAAGACATGGCAAAAGTGTTTGGAATTAGCAGCATCATGAGAATTCCTTCTGCAATCTCTGCAGAATGTGTGGCTCATGTACTTTTTGATTGCATAACTTCTAAGGTATATTAGTTTGCATTGGGATAACTGAATATATTAATACAGGCAAATTATATATTGTCAGTATTTACTGACATGTAACAATTCTAGATTTTATGTACCATACCTGTACGCCACAATTTTTTATATGTAGGTAAAAATACCACATTATGTTTGATTTACAACAAATACATTTTGCTTATAATGTCAAAGAATGACCACAGTAAGCCTAACCACCCATGTAATTATATTTTAACATCTATTTGAGATTTTAATTAATTAAAAACAATGTATTTTATTCTTCTGAGATTCAAATTTCTCTGAATTTTTAAAAAAATTAGCTTTTAAACAAAAATGTGCAAATATCAAATGAACGAAAAAGCACAGCATTTTGGCAAGTAGGCTAGTTCAGCATACTAATTTTTAGCCCTTGCATAAGGAAATACTACAAAACTCAGCAAGATCCATACCATAGATATTTTAATTTATAGAGAACATGGTCAGCAAGTACTTCATAAGTTAAAAAGAAGGAAAAGAAATCTTATATCACACAATGTCTATTTCCATTTACATGACAATAATTAAAATATAACTTCATTCTGCAAAATCAAAAAAATAACTAATGCAAAATCTAGCTATGGCCAGATCACTTAACCTATTTTATTGTTCATATTGTTTCATTTCTTACCTGTTTCAGGATCACTGAAATCTGGTAATGTAATTGTATTGAGCTGTCGTCTGTCAGCAATAGCTCTGTCTAACAAGCTGCTCCCACGTCCAGAATCACTGTAATGAAGTACAGAAATTGTAAGCTATTAAAATACAAAATTATATACTGATATACAAGTTTCATGCTGCCCTACTCCCACAAAGGTTCTTGCTATAAAAGTTACTGCTATGACCAAATTTAGTAGCAAGCACCACTAACCACTCACAGAGCGTTAAGCCAGTTGCATTAAAACAGAATTAAGCTGAGCAAAATTAAATCCTTATTTATTTCAGCAGTTCTTCTTTCATAATTAATACAACCAAAAAGAGAATAGTGGCTTTTAATTTAATTCATAACTAACACCTCTACAGAAAGAATCTATTGTACCTTGAATACGATATGGGGTAAAGGTTTCACAGAAAGCTGAGAAGGCAGGTATAAGTTTGAAAATCCACACTTTCTCTGGAATGAATAGAAACACTAAAGCCAGGACATCCAATTTTAGGTAATGATGTTATAAAGGGCTGGTTTAGTTTTGTGGTTTTGTTGGGTTTTTTTTAATATATGCACATATTCATATTAACTGCCTAATGTTCAACTTGACTCTAACAGCATAGCAGAAACATTTTGAACACTTCTAACATCTCAGGAGCATAAACAGTAGCTGTGATTTTTACTGACTGCACCTGTGGGCAAATGCACTTCTACTTTAGCAGTAAATCAGTATCTGCCCCTCAGGCTTCTTGTAGATATGCCTCCTGGAAAACTAACTGCTCCTAGAACTACTATTAAAAATTCAGCACAAGAACTGGGACTGAAGAACTAAGTGTTTTTTCTCCTTCAGATGAGGCAAGCATTGAGACACATTGTCAGCAAAGTGTAAGGAAGCACATATGGGCATTCCCTCTTTAACATTCTATGGTTAATACAGTAATTTCATTTTTAGGATTGTTAAGTCTAGTACTATTCATTATCAATAAATATTTTCTTTAAAACCTCGTTAAAAAACCAAACCACCCCACAAACTTAAAAGTAATTAAGCTTTAAAGCAGTTGAACTGTTAGCCCAACTTAGCAGAGTGCAATCTTTTGTCTGATTCTCCTAAAGAGAAAGAACTGTACAAAATTCCTTTAAATTTTTACAAGTTTAAAGTAAAGCCTGAGAAACTTTAATCTAAACTGCAAGCCTGGAATTCAGCACATCTCTCCATCTGCCTTGATTTTACAACTGCCTCCTTCTGAATTTGGATTGAATTAATGGCAAGAAATCTCCCAATAGTTCTTAATAGCTGCAAAAGTCAGTGAAACAACATTCCCTCTTTTTAGAGCTGTTACTAAAACGGTAGAATTAAAATTTTACATTACCATGACATTATTGCATTATTTCCTTACAAAATGACATCATTGTAGAAATCCTCAGGAAACAGAGGGGAACTTTCTGGGCCATGCATTATCAGCTATAGTTGTAACATCACTTGGTGTAAATTTTCTGTGGTAATCACTTCCTCAATCCACATGCAACCACATGCCAAATGTTGATGACAAGTAGAGCCAGACCTACTGTCAGGATCTTCTAAGCACAGCACTGGCACTGTGGTTTGTTCCTTTTTCAAATGCAAACCATGAAGTGGAAAAGAATTCAACTATTTTCTAATGCATTTTAAGCAGCAGACTAATGGCAGACACTTACATCTTCCAAGACTTGCACCACAAAATAATTTGAAAATTCATATTGAGTCTAATGAGAAAAAAGTTCGTATTTCAATTAAAGACAAAAGTTCTATATTGACTGAACAAAGGTAATTCACAGGATTGCATTTGGCCCTTTTTAAGGTATGTCTAGGTATTTGTGATTTATTTTTATTATTAAAATATTATTGAGGATACTAAACCCATGTTCCCACTAAATCTGATTCACTGCAGAAGAAATATTTAATATAAACCACAGCTTATCAAAAAAGTAAATTCTTATCTTATTAGGAAAACGATACACCAAATTAGTTTTCAGTCTAAATCATAATAGAAAAAGATATTTCAAGTAAGCATAAAAGATACTTAAATATTTGAAGAACAATGTTATAAAAAGGTTTAAAATTATTAAAAGACCTTTTATTACTGGCTCAAAGAACTTCTTTTAAAAGGCTTCCATTATTACCAGCAGGAGACATAATTTTCAAATGATGCTTTGCAACAAAATTAAGTCTGTGCTAAAACTACAAAGTTTGAAAAATTATAATTTTCACAACAATCCTACATCATCATTCTTCAGCACAAGAGGAGTGCAGCTGGGTGAACAGAACTTCCCAGTCACATTTCAGGTCTCAGTGATAACAGGTATCCCTGGGTGGATGGATCTGGATCACTGTGATATAATATGTAGGTACTCAGTCCTTCCATTTCCCACAGACCAGTCAAAGGAAGACTCCAACTCTGTATCCTCATTCACTGCTTGATGTAACTCTAAATGTGTGATTTGGGAAACCTGGCTCCTTCTATCATGACACTTATCCACAGCTCCTGTTCATTCCATTCTGAATTTGATTTTAATGCACTACCATAACTTCAAGAAAAGACTTAGATGTCAAGATAAAAAAAAAATCAGTATGAAAAAAAAAATCACATGAAAAGAAATCCTCACTAATTTTTCCACTTAGATGTTCTTGAAGGAGAATGGTGCCAAGGAGAGTTATCAAGCACTGCTGTTTGAAGCTGACACAGCCAAGAGTAAGTTTTCACAGTCCCTGCTGATGTCTGAAGGAGGCATTACTTAAAGTGTGTTTCACATAGCACAGTAGCTCTTAGCACAAGAACAAGAACAACAAGGCAGTAATGACAAGTTATGATTAGAGCCCTGACATGTGTAAAGGATATAACAACAGAGATGGAAGGTGAAAAGTTGTGTTGGAGTACATGCAAAGCCAGTCTGAAATTAGGCTTGCACAGAAACTGTAGCTATTCTGCAAAGTGCAGTATTCTGATACTAAACTCTTAACCCTGCCTGCCCACACACACAACCAGCTAACTAAAATAAAGCACCACCCACTAGGTTAGAAGAGAAATTTTCTCCCTGGCCCCTACTCCACATTCAGTCACTTTGAATTGAAAAGATTCAGCTCAAGCCTGTCTGGTTGCTGACATATTTGCTTTCTGTAACCTGAGGGATGCTCCCTGCTCCACAATGCAGTGTCAGGGTCTCAATATGCTGTGATTGACTCAGATGCCCTCCCAGGCTTTTCCTGCCACACCCTCCAAATTTTGCTGCTCTGAATGCTCACTATCTCCCTCCCTAAGCAGAGAAGCAGTTTGCCCTCTTCTGCCATTAGGTCAACTCTCTCAATCTTCTAAAAGAGATCCATGTGTTTACATGGACTCAAAGTACAGCAACAACTGAATGCCCATCACACTCCTACACAGGTATCTGGTGCCACCTGGTACAAAGCTCTTCTGCTGTAGCATGTCTTCTCCAGAGGCTGTCAACCCTTCAAACAACCAGAGAGCAGGAAATTCTGCTTGTCTCCTTCACCAGGTATTTGATAAACATATTGAATAATACCAGCATGGATTTCTGCTAGGTACCCTTCTCATTTGTTCCACAGCTTATCTAAATATACATGGCAAAGGACTTTCACAAAAGCATTTTGGAAACCCTAACAGGACTATAACAACTTATGTTTATATATTTATTAATGCCTTTGAAGAACCTAAAGAGGTTCATAAGCAAGACCTCCCTTGAAAAAAACAGCCATGCTGACTATGCAAGCACATAATTTCTATCCATGTGACCACTGATGCTTCCATAGTTCTAATTAATGTCTTGTCTTCTTACATATCATTCAGTGAAAACCCTTGAACTAAATTCCTATTACAGCAATCTCTCCACTAGCCAATATAAAAGACTAAAACCCTGATCAGGAAACAAAACAAGACCATACCAGTACACTGAGAATTGGATAACTCATTCAAGTTACCCAACCTATATAACCAGTCCTTATCATTGCAGAATTTAGTAGCTTTGGCATTTACTTCATAGAACCCTGGGTAGTTCCACATGACCATCAACTGGTGTCTTTGAACCTGTCTCTAGATTTCCAGAGCATTCATTTGTTTATATGAAACACCAAAACAAGTAAATGCAGGACTTCTGACCTAATATTGCCCTGAAAAGCTACTAAGCAAGGTAGTGAGCAGACCAGCACTCTACAGCATCTTACCTTGGGTTAGTTAGATTGTAGCAGGATTTCCAAATCTGGAGCATGTGTTTACAGGTAAGGAGTGCTTCATCTGGGCCTCTGCATAGGGACTCCAATTTGACTTTTGTAAACAGCAATCTAGTGAAAAGGAAAAACAAGTTAAAAGAGATTCCAATTCAAGAAAAACATTTTTAAAGACAGCATCATACCAAACTGGAGAAAACTAAACTTCAAATAAAATAATAATTAAAGTTTAATGAAGTAATTGCAATAAATGTCTAATGCCATCAAAGTAACAGTGCTTTTTACAAGATGCCTTTTTCAACTGGACAGAAGCAATAGGTGACAGGATTTTTATTTTATTAAAAAAAAAGTTATAAAACAATGCAGCTTATTGAAATTAACAGTACCACAGGATTACGCAGGATGTATCAAGTTGTAGGCTCTCCATCAAGATTAACCTAGATAGCTTCCTAGTTATTTAAAGAGTCTAAATACAATGTGACAATAAAGGAGCTAGTCCATTGGTAGGCACATTTAGAGGAGTCACAGCACCTAGGAACAGATAATACTAGAAAAATACTCATTTAAAGGCAATTTTTAGCAAAATCACAGATTAAAGAGCACAAAGCATACATAGGAGGAGAGCATGCATATAAAACTGTTAGCCTACTTTCTGTTTTAAAACCCAGGTGTACTTTGGCATTTTATTCCACTGCAACCTTAATCATACTAAGTGAAAAATTTATATGATTGCTCATATGGTTTGCGTGGGAAGACTGAGAAGGGTGTAGAGGGGGGGATGTGTGAAAGCTCAGAAGTTTCTTATCCCAAAGACAAACTTGGAGGCTGCTAATAGTAACTGAAAAGTGCAGAGAGTTTTCTCAAGAATAAGAAATGACATCAAGTTATAGTAGTTAAATCTTCAGCACTGCACTGAAAATCCTTGGCAGAAACTACCCAGCATGTAAATCCAAAAATGAATCACACAACCTGAAGTGTGCAACGTGTGCATTGTGGGACTGAGGAAGAAACCAAAGGCAGTTTGCTGTGTTAGTCAAGAAAATGAGCACCTGCCAGGTACATAAGGTCATAAGAAGTCTCCCTTGATATCTTGTAAGAATGTAGAGCAGTGTAATCACTCTGTAATGTAGAGCAGTCATACTGGCTTAGCTTTCTTCCTATCAGTAAATTGGATTTGAGTTTAAAGGGTATATATGGATCATTTAAAGTTGCATTTCATTTGGCAGAGATGTCCTCTCTAGATACTCATGTAACAGAGACTGTATCACTGAAAGAAAATCATGTCCAGGTCTGTCCATCATTTTACTGACAAGAGAAGGAAATATGACAAATTCCTTCACACTCCCCTCATCGAGTCTACCCTTAACACATGCATATGCAAGCCTCACCCAAAGAGCAAGACCTAGGCATCAAAACCTGAAACCAAAATCACAGGAATCTGTCTCATACAATCCCTTTCCTGCTTCTCTGTAAGATAGTACATTTGACATTTTGAAGAGCCTAGAGAAGCTCAATTTCTTAAAATTTGTGATCATAAAGTATTTTACAAAAGTTATGGAACATAATCAGTTCAGAAGCACTGAATTTGGAAGTCATTCTACAGTCAACAATCATAATATATACCTTATTATGTACAGTTTACAGATAGACTGAATCTCCATAAACAGTATTCAAGCATTTAAGAATTTTAGAGATTTTGTAGCAGAGGGAAGGCACAGGGTCAGCAAAATGCTAAGATTCAACAAGAAAAATTTAAAAGGAAAAATGAAGCAAAGAATAGAAAGGGAGGGGATTTGGTTATTAAGAAATTACTTAAAAGCACATGTACAGCATAACATGAATCAGTGCAACAAAAATATTGGAACATGGGCTACTAGTGGAGGATTCAACTTCAAGACAGCAGAAGACAAATATACTTGTAAGAATGAAAGCAACACATCAGTTTGGTGCTTTTGGATGCACGTGTTGCAACATCATTCCTGTTTCTTGTGCATTATGGCAGTCAACAGGACAGGGTGTTCACACACTTTCCAAAATACAAACAACAAAGTATATGATGGAAAAATATTCACAATTCTAATAAAGAAAGGCTAGGACATTGTATCAAATAAATAAAGTACACTGGTGTAGGATTATCCACACTATAGAAAAATTAATCTTGTGAGTAGAAAAGGTTGCATTTATAAAGCCACATAGAGCAGCTTCCCTAGACCCAATTAATATTTGGACTATAAATTTTAGAAGAAATAAGACACCTCAGAAAACTGAAGCATGATGTTAATAATAAAATTAAAACCTGCCAACTACGCATACCTGACAAATGGGGGAAGGAAGGGAAGAGGAAGGAGGCAACAGAAAGAAGGAACACCATGTGACAAAGATATCTCCCATATTACCTTAATTTTATCAAGTTCCCTTAAAACATGGCTGAGGTATAAGCAGCTCAGGGACAAGTATTACCAGGAAGGTTTTAGAAACCAAGAGGTAGGTTATCTGAAAAAAGATTTTCTGAAAGGTCAACTTCAAGCATCTGTGAAAACAGCTCTTCTGGAATACAGCTGGCATTACAGACACAGAGAATTTTAAACCTTACAAGAAGTTTTGATACACTACTAAAATTATGAAGAATAGATAAAAACTACCAAGTGATAGGATGATAAAAATTAAGCTGTATATTTTATGAACATCATTATCTGTTTGTGCCTGTTTGACAATCAGAAGTTGAAATTACTGGCACGTGGTGGGATAGCACTCCATTAAGAATAAAAGTACTGAAGAAAAAACAATATTCAAAAAATAAATTAAGAGTAGAACAATGTGTGTCAGAGATGTAGGATAAATACAACAGACAAAAACAGAAATCTGCTTGGGTCAAATCCTTTGGGGAAGGGAAGTAGGTAAAACAGGTTCTTTCAAAGACAGACTAATAGGCCATTGTTCCAGCATCAGTGTTTTCTATGGATGCAGATCTTTAACATAGCTAAAATAAAGTGAATTGTATCATTTTAGGAGACTAATTACCCAGACATAAAATAAAGAACAAATCATACTCTTAAGTGGAAAGACTTAGTTATTCTTGGAGCTAATAGCTGATCAATTTATGAAATAGCTACTGAAGCAGCAAATCACTCCATTACTTGAAGACTGTTCTCACTAACTAATGAGGATATTATAAAACACCTGCTCATAACCTATCCATATATTACTGGATTTTTATTTAAATAAAGAATGAAAAATTCCAAACAGGTTTAGAATTAGGTCTTTGAATGTCAGTGACAAATAACTTGATAGCAAAGGTTAGCAAAGACATCCAAGATGCAGCAGAAGCCTAGTGTTTAACACAAGGGTGCTCAAACATTTAAGGATCTGTGTCTCAAGTTGAATGGGTAAAACTCCATGTGTGACAAGCCAATCATTGATAAGATGTGGAAGTAAGACATCAGAAATGTGCAGAGATCCTGTCAAGAATAGCAGGGGACAGGCAGGGGACAAAAGAGCAACACAAAAAGCTGCATCTTATGTACAGTAGTAAAAAGCAAAGCTAAACTACACTTAAACAGTAGTACACTAAAATTATAGTATTTTAAGGCTTTTTTGTATCAAAGTAGAAAAAAGGAGAAAATGTGTTTACTAAATGGGGATGAATATTATGAATATTCAGGAATGAGCCCCCAACCTTCAGCATAATCTTTACCTATGTTGTCTGAGATGAAAACTATGACAAATGGGGAACAGGAACACTTTAAGAATGACTAAAGTTAAGGCAGTCAAAAATAATCCATTTCTCAGAATTATGGAAACAATGATGCATAGGATTGTCCTTTTCAGAGCAAAACTTCAAAGAAAATATCACTTCTCGAATGAGTGGGGAACAGCATCTATATTGCCAATTATTTTGTTAGGAGAGAAGAAGCATTAAACAACCTGTGTAACCATTTTTCCAAACCAGAGCTGCCTGTCAGCTGGGCTCATCAAGGTAAGACAGCTGTGAAGAGGCCAGGTGCAATTCAGGGACTACTCATTGGAACAGAAGGAGAAAGACACAGTGGCATTGTACAATATCCCAGTGAGACCACACCTGGAATGTTATATGTAATTCTCATTGGAACAGCTAAAAAACCCACACACTTGAGGAATTTCAAATTGGGGCAGCTGCAGAGAAAGGCTGTAAGAGTGATCCATTTACTGGAAACTACAGAGTCCAAAAAAATACTTCATTTAGTCAGTCTAGCAGAAAAAAAAGGCCAAGAAGAAGTACAAATTCTTTCTATAAATACAGATGAGAGAAGCAGCAGGAAGGGAAAAGAGCAATTTATCTAGAGGAAATTGTTTCCACAAAAACAAGTATATCTAAAGGCCATTCAGACTACTAAAACACTAAGGGTGGGAATCAGGTCTCCTAATTTATAATTATGTTGTAGAAAAGACTGCTTCCTTACAGTTTGTTTTCACCACAGAAGAGGTGGTGAAATAACCTAACTTCTTAAAATACAACTGGTAAGTTCATGAAAAGTATTACAGATAGGACTACTATAATAATGGGGCCTTGTGCCATCTAAGGTTCTTGCTACTGCTTTATTGCCTAATCAGTGCAAATCTAATCTATTAATCCATGATCTGAAGCTTTCTTTACCATCCAACCAGTGTAATTTGTAGCAAAGAACTTATGAGTCTCCAAAATAGAATTGTTGTTTTAATTCTCATCCAGCCCATTTCACTTTTTGAAAATGCTGCAACCACCCCAATTTTCTTCCATAGCAACTCTTTTACAATGTCAGGAGATCAAGAGAAGTTAATTGGTCCAATACTGGCTTAAGCTATTGAAGGTATTTCTAATCTGTTGAATGAAACAAAAATTTGAAGTATGGAAGACTGAGCTCTGCTATGTGACAAGTAACACTACTAATACTGAGAACTCTTGGTTATGTCAGTGAATACATGCTGCTCACCTCAAGCATCATTTTAAAACCTGCTGCTTTGCTTTTGGGATCAAGTCAGCCATTTCCACAAGCTGCTGTGCACTGTAAGAGCACAATGGCTTGGATCAGCCATAGTTGGATATCTGCATTTAATTCACTACTGCATGGATGAGACCTGCCTTACATTCTGTGATCCTTTCTTCAAATCAAGCAATGTGACACACTGTGATGCTTCCCCAGACCTGCCTGCTACAGCCCTGTCACTCAGTGCAGTAGAAATCAGGAATCTCCCTAAAGTCCCTCAGACTAAGCAACATCCTACAGGAAACTTATAGTTCCACTAGACCTCTTTTGAAGAGTCCATATCCCCATATCCTTATAAAAATTGATCAGAATGCTCTATTTTCACTTAGTGTTGGAAGCAAATTTCATTATTATTCTCTTGTTATAAAAATTATTGACATTGTTCAGAGCTTGAAGAAAATAAGAAAGATTTGTACATAACACTTTAAAGTATGTGCATTGAAAATTATAGTGCAAAGCATCAAAAGCCCTGTTGGGAAAACTAAGAACCACCCTAGAAAAATAAAATTTAAAAGAATGCATCAAATCTCCTTGCTTAGAATGCAGGATTAAAAACACAACTACTTTGGTTTATGTTTAACCTACTTGGAGTAAACTTAGTAAGTTTTAAGAGAACCGTTTTAAATAATTGAAGAGTTTGCTGAGAGTAACTTCAGCTAACAGTATTTTTTACATGACAATCAATTATTTAAAATGTTAGGAAATAATTAATATACTGGCAGTCCCATAAATATGGGTACAAGCAACAAACAAACCACACAAAATATCAAACAACAGCCTGATCTCCCAGAAAACCACATCAACTTATACAATAGCTAAACTAGAATAATAAACTTTAAATATAATCAATTCTGATATATAGCCTGCTACTTATGAGAGCATAAAGGAAAGGTGGCAAATATCAGTTCTGTGTGGAGTTATATAATACTGCATTTTTCACTTTTAAGTGCTTATTTGATATATTCCACAACTTCAAATCCTCCAATGCTCGAAGAATTCAAAAGAAGTTCTGGCTTTAAAACCAAGCACTATATTAAAAATGCAAAGAAAACCCCCTTAAAAAAACCAACCCCCACAAAAACTATCAAACAAACAACACCCCCACAAAACCCCCTCACCAAGTCTTATCTCATGACTTGTAAAATCCTAGACTAACTAGTTTGACAATAATTCTGTACTAAGAAAAAACCACAAAAAGGATGATGCAGAATGTAATGCTAAAGATACTGAACTCTGAAAATAAACTCTTTTTTAACAGACAATGTAGACTTCAGATTATCTGAATTTAAGGAAAAAAATAAATATGGTGATGTAGAACTTACATTCACCTGCATACTTCATACAGTTTGATGTCATTTCTGTAACAAACTGTGATAGTGTCACCTGCTTGTGCAAATTAAGGCAGGTTAACTTTGAGAGCCCACAGAATAACTGAAGTGGGAAAGCAGTACACAAAATACACAAAATTAAGGTGGAACAAATATTATTCAAAATTGATTATTTGCAAGAACATAAATCTATTGACCTTTCTAGATAAAGTGTTAGCAAGTTGCTCCTTGCACTCAACAATTACATACATAGGAAAACTTCTGATGATTGACAGGAACCGTAAGAAATGAGGAAGTAGGAGGGAAGCCAAATCTTGGCATGGTCAGTTTTCTCTGTGTCAGTACATGCTGTGAGCAAGTGTCCTTCTAAAATCCTTGTAATTACTCATAAATGAATAGTTTAGAAGAAAAAAGCTAAAATGAGAAGAAAATCCTGAAGTTCCCAGTGTTTATGTCATTCACAATCCAGATTTTGGCAATAGTTTACTGTCTGGAGGTTGATAGCTTCTTTTAGAAGGAGAAGGTAGAGCTGACTGCCTTAAAATTCTTTACTTGAGAATTTCAAATGTAATAAACCCCCTAATGAAAAGATCCTTATAAAACACAGTAGGAAACTTCATGAAGAAACTGTTCAGCAGCATGGCTTAAAAGCTGTCAGGCCAAATTTCTTTTTAAAAATTAAATATATAGGTATTGGAAAAAATGCGTGTGCCTTTGCAATCTATATGTGGAAACACATCATAAAAATAACAAACCAAGAGGCAAATAAGAATGCCAGCAAACTGGTAGTTGAATCAAAGTCCCCAATGAAGCAATTATGTTCAAAGTAATTAACACAACCCTTCCCAAGAGATGTGATGCAGGTGCTTCTCTGTGTAATGATGTAATAAATGTTATTGAAATATTTTGTGCAGTTCTGGCTCACATGATGTAAAAATGGCTACAGTGCAAGGCAGAAGTGAAAGGCTGGAGAACATGCCCTTAGAAACATAAGAAAGGATGTTGGGAGGTGGTCTTATTACAAAAGCTACCATCAAGAGAATGGAGTCACCAGGACTGCAGATGGATTAGCAAACTATGATATAAAAACCAATGGCTGGAAAGAAACCAAGAATGGATCAATTGAAATTGGAAACAAAAATGTAGTCTTAATGTAGAGTGCAACTCCAACATTGCAACAAGCTACCACAGGCTACAATGGCTTCTCCAGGTTTTGATGTGCTCTTATCAGGACTGAAATTCTCTGGAAGGGAGGCTTTAGCTAAACCTATATTAATATAAAAAGTAAAGCAAATGTAGGAACTTCTAATATATAGACAGTCAGGGGGTTTAAGATTTAATCCTCCTGGCCTCAAACTATTAATTCAAGCATCCTGTTTTGACAGCTCTCCCTTTAACACTTGCTGTAGAAAGCTTACAGCTGGCTCCATGTTAGTCCACTCCCAAATACCTGCCTCATCAGCAAAACACAAAATGACACAATTGTAAAAATTTAACCTACAGGGAGAATGACAAATGAAACTGGACAGACTATGAAAGATATATAGATTTATAAAGGATGTATTTATGCTTTCAGTGATCTTAGATGCAACCATGATTATCAAACTACAGGAAGAAACTTATAGAGGTGTCTTCTGCAATTGCAAAGTGAGCTGCTGCACAGTCAGTCTACTCCATGTTGAGTGTTCAAGGAAAGTTCTATTATCAGGAAAGACATAAATATAAAGAGTTCATTATAAAAAATGAAAAATCATCATTTTTAAGTACCTTGAAATCACTAAATGCCCAACACTGGCAACAGGAGGTCAAGCAAACAAATCTAGTTTTTTAAAATCTCCAGGAAAGATTTAGCTTAATAAAAAAATAAATGTCCTGAACTGTTTCTCAGTCAATCACCAAACCTTCTCCAACCCTGGCTGCACAGATCCCAAGTACTGGGAAGCCCATATACACACAGAAACATGGATGAAGTAAAAATAGGTTGCTCAGATTGTTATTTGAAGCATGACTCTCAAAAAAGCATAAGAAGCAACAAAACCAGCCCTCAAGCCCCAAAATAACACAATTTTGTGAAAATCATGAATAGGTTTGTTTGGTATCCATTGGATGGCCTTCCTTGCACCCTATTATTCCCCATATATTTGTTCCCGAAGCAGTCAGACCTGTGATTTTTGGTGCAGTGTATGTATACTGTATTCCATATTATGAACTCCATGTCCTTAAGAAAATGTAGATCTCTAAACTATAATGAAGATAGCTTCTGACTAAAGCCAGAACAAATTAGTTATACTTGAAAACTTTTTGTTTGCCTGCCTTGAATTCCCTGCAGCATCCAGCTCATGACCCAAACTGGGATTCTTTCAATCAAGTTTCAAAGAATCTACAGCCTAGCAAACATAATTCAGGGGTAAGACCCTGAGGCCAATGACCAATTTGTTATATAAAGTAATATCTACCTATCAACAATGTCTTTTTTAATGGACCATTCAGTAAAAGCATATAACAACAACCAAAGGGGAAGAGGGATGGGGGAGTGAGATAGAAGAGCCCAGGATAAAAAGGAAAAACGCAAGCAATGATACTGTGCTTCATGACTTACAGAAAAATAATTCCTGAGAACTAATTCATTTAACTCCCAATATAAACAGGATCAAAATTGAATAAATTTGAAAATTCCTGTTGTCAAATATTGACAAGAATGCATACACAAACCTGTAAGGCATGATTTTGGCAAACATAGAACATCACTACTTCTTGTCCAATCTTATCACCCTTTCCTTAAATAATTCCCAGTGCTCTATTTATCAAGGGAAAAAAACCTACAAAAGCACAAGTTTTTCCAGCACCACACTCTGCAGTGCAACTACAACTGACCTTGGGAAAGCAGAACAGGGTGGTCTGTTTCCTTCAGTTGATAAATATCTTCCTGTCCCACAAAACATTTTGTGTATATGTATAATCCAAGACTGCCTGTACCAATCAGCTCTTTTTTATGCCCACCTGGACATTTCCAAGAAGGAAACAAGTTTTTTACTCACTGAACTGAGAGGAATGTTAAAAGGCCCTGTGATTCTGGGAAATCTAATGTAGCTCAAAAGAGCCCTTGAGGGTCAGGAAGGAAAGATTTAATAGTTTTCAGAGGAATGACATATTGGCCTGATGCTTCTGTGAAATATTCTTGGAAGAAAAAAAATTTCCATCACACTTCAAGAAATGTAAATGTTTAAACTGTGAACTAAGTCTTCAGTTGTCCTCAAACCTGTTACCATATGCCTTTCTTTTTTGAGTGTACTTAACATTAAAATAACATGCTTGCACTCCTCAAATAACCCATCTGCTGTTCCCTACTTCTGCTACTTTAAAAGCTTGTCAGCTGCTATCCATTGCAGTTCCAATTTTTAGCATAAAATTAGCAATTTACTATTTATTTTGCCTAATTACACTAATTGTAGGCATTATATTTGTATTTAAGTGCCCCAGCATTTGAAATGTTAAGGGAACCCCAAACAGTTAAGATTAAGAAAACAATATCCCAAGTACTTCACTAGGAAACCTGACTCCATCTCTCTTGGCTGAGATTAATTATTTTTAAAATGATATATCTATATATGTAATAATTATGAATTAAAAACAGAAGTGTTGTTTCAAGATTTCCCATCATTCAATACACCACAAAGATATAAATTCCATGTAACAAGCAGATAAAAGAAAGAGGGACTATTGTAAATAAGGCTGCTCAGGTAATTGCACATGCAGGATATATATTGTATATATCACAAGCCCAATATGAACCAATGCAATAACCACCACTATCTTGCATCACTCTAAACACATCCTCAGACTGGAATATACACCTCTGGGACTCAAATAAAACTCAAGGAAAACCCAAGCAACTGAGACCTGAAGTACTTTAGCAGTTGAGGATATATTGTGGCTCCTTCCTGCCCAGTCTCACATTCAGAGCAGCACGTCCTGGCTTCTGTTTCAGGAGGAGAAAGGGATCATCTCACTCAGCTTCCCACATAGTTTGATGGTTAGGACTCTGAGCTGCATCATTTGTGGGTTAAAATCCTGCCAAGCTGGAGAACTGAATTTCCTATTTCTACTACTGGGACAAGTTCCTAATGAAAGGAGAAAACCCTTAACTTTCAGTGAATTCAAACAAAGTAGCACCTGACTGGGATTACCTATTCAGGTTTATTAGTGCTGGCACCTTATTCCCACCCATCTCAGTATTGATACTGAGTACAGTATTCATACTTTTCAGTATCTTAACTTGTTCAATAATCTTTTGTCTAAAGATCTTTTTGTCCCTAGATTAAAGCATGCTCGGATTGCAGGAGGCTTCAAAGAGTAGCCACCATTTAAAAGGAGATTGATTATTTTCACACAGCTGATTTCTTTATAAATAGAGTGGCCACAACATAGCAATTTAAGCCTACAAGAAGTTTGAAAAAATAGTGCTATAAATATTCAGCAAATAACTTTCTTTTTAGTATCTCTGAAAAAAATTGCTACATATCTATTTCACTTTTACAGGTTTCTTTGATTTTTGTCAATAGTTTTCCCAATACCTATTCAGATCTCAGAGCAAACTGCACATTTATGCTTCCAATATAATGAATATAGGAGGAACAAGCAACTCTCTATTCAAAGAAAATGCTATACCTTGGTGCTAACAGCCCATTGTGTTTGCTCATTCCTTCCATTCCTTTAGATAATGATTGGACAGAATTCTTTGGCTCTGAGGAATTTCTTTCTACTTATTGACCTAAGATGCCCAGGGCAAAATCATGATCTGATTGGCCAACTCTCTAGCTTTACAGTGCAGGAAGGGTAATATTAATTGCAGATCCAAAGGTGTGCTTGCTGTACACTGCAAATATTGAACTTGAACTCCAGGAATGCACCAGGCTTTCAAATGTCAAAAACTGACAGCCAACATATTTACTAATTGATTACAACAGAAGAGTGCTGGAAAGGAGCCACTTCTCTGCATTATTCATGGTGTATCCTATGAGTTCCTTGCAACCTCTGGCATTTTACAAAGATGCAGTATTAAACTCGTGAAAATGCAGATACTTTTTAAAGCAATGCAAAACAAAAAGAACATACAGCTGTGAAGAGAGCAAGAACAGCACTCACTGCAGCAATGCAATGACAGCATACAGAGGTGTGTAGATAGGAATAATGCACAAGAAATGAGAGAAATAAGAAATAACCTAATATATATAACTATAAAAGCATAATATATATATATATAATATACATATAATATATATAATATATATAACTATTAAAGCATAACTGTGCTTCAATATTTCCAAGTATAGAGATTTATTACTCTGCAAAGCCATCACAGTATCAATTTGCATAAAGCTGTGGTAAAATATCCTGACAGAAACACAGAGAATATCAAGAGAACTCTTATAGTATTTAGCTTACTGGATTGCAGACATAACTGAAAGATAAAGCATAAAGACATCTGAAGTGTTTACAAAACCCAATAAAACACCACAGGATAATAATGAAATGTTTCAGTGTATCTAAAAATCAGCAAGCTCTAGAGGAACACAAGAGGATCTATTCCCAATCAACCAGGAAATACCATGAGATTATATTGTTTATAGAAGTTGCAAAATAAGAACATGGATTCAGCAATACACTAAGCTGTTGTGTTTTGTATTCCATATATACACACGTACATGTTGTCAACCATTTCAAGAGCATTACATATAGCTTTCAAAAGCTGATAAATCCTTGCAAAAATAACCCAGTTATATGACAGAATCAATCCAAATTTATATTATTGACCAGATGTGCCTGTCTGGCTGTCAGTATCAATTGGAGACAGCAGACAAGAAATCTCAATCATATTTTCGACTTCTCTGGGAAATTGACAGCACTAAAAACAAGACTCTGAAAGACTTTCTAGAGATACATTTAACTGTTTCACCTTGGATTCTTCAGCATTTGTTACTGCATCTGATGGTGATTACCACTGCCAAGAAATTCCCCCCCGCCCTGTACCAGTACACTGTAACACAGTGACCTGTATTATATATTTATATTTATAATTATATTTCTATACACATACCTTAATACAAAGATCATTGCTGTAATGAACAACTTGGACAACATGTTTAACCAGAGTTGCAGCATAAACTACTCTGGAAAAGCCCTGAACCACATTTGAAAAACCCATAAATACCTTCTGAATGCTCACAAGAGTATTTTTAAACATTTTACTGAATGGACCCTTGTTCTCCCATTACAACAGAGATTAATATAATAGGGAGTTCTCTTATAACAATAGGGAATTCTGAAAGTACAGTCTCAGAAATACTTCTGGACTATTACTACTCTGAGACACAGAGCAGTTACAGCTACATTATTTACACTGCCACTAAGTGGCAGAAGATGAAACGAGAACAGACAAAAGACGACAGTCAAAGTGCTTTGAACATATTGTCTTTAACAATAATAGGGTATAAAATTAGGAAGCTGATACTTCAATTGCCTCTCAAACCTTGACTTATTGACAAGTCTCTCAGTCCTGAGGAAAGCACAAACAGAATTGAAGAGAAACTACTACATAGTTCTGAAATTGTGAAACATGTATAGAAGCCCCTGATAAGAACTGAAACAAGTGACAGGTGTGTAGATAAACTAGGAAGTGAGATACAGCAAAAGGCAACAAAAGCCATTGCACAGAACTGGCTGCAAGCCACAGAAGTTCTGACAAGAGGTGATATCAACAGAGGTCCTGGTCAGATTTGTGAGGGAAAAAGCAACAGTACCTTATAGAGACAGTCAAATGGAGACATGACATGTCAAGGAACAGGAAGGGCAACCATCATAGTTTCTCTTTTCAAATGAATAATACTTAAAGAAATCATGTTTTGCTGGTAGGCTGATATAATAACAATTTATGATATAGGCTGGTCATTTAGAAGTTAAGAATGAGGTAATTTCAAAAAATTGTCGAAATAAGCATGTAGGATATGTGTAATATTATGGATTACAACGTTAGTGACAGCTGCTAAAGCACCAAAGCAGAACACTGAAAGTTAATGAATTAATGGAAGCTGTCCCTGAGATATTTTCCTATAAAGAATTTTATTAGATTTCATAAGAAAATAATTTTTTTAAAAACCAACCAACCAAAAAAAGCCAACAAAAAACCCCTTACAAAAGTACAAAATCCAAATGCATGTTAAGATGTACTTAACCTGAAAAATAAACAGAAAGAATGATTTCTTTCTTAAACAAGAGAACATTTAGCAAATATGCTTCTTCCCTGGTTCACTTATGTAGTTGTTCATGAGCTAACTTCAGATGACTGTTATCTAAGCAAATGAGGAGATTCTCTGTTTTATGATGTATTTTACAAAACAGATTCCATACAATATCCATAGAGTTATCTGTAAGATGGGATAAATGTAGCCTAGCTAATAGTAAAGTCCTGTTTATACTTCTTGCAATATTGCATAAAAATAGAAGACACAAACATAGTACAAAGCATGCAGCAGGGAGAATTTATTTACACAGATCGTGTAGAAAAAACCAAAGATCAACTATCCAGTTCTAACCTCCCTTCCAAAACAAATCCTTTATCACTGTTTAACAAGCCTTTAATAAGCAGACTTGCAATAAATGGGCAGGAAAGAAGACTGCTGGGAAAAAAAAAATTGACCCATCTTCAAATCCATCCCCTCTTGAAATGAATGAGATGAGAATCCAGGAAAAATAAATACGAGAGAAAGCTTAGAAAGGAAACATGACATTCACTCACATAAAATTTTCTGGATATTCACTCAAGGCCATATCAATGATATTCAAAGCATCGTGATAATGTTTCTGGGCTGATAGCAAGAGTGCAAGGAGATGAAGAGAGTTGGCATCATCTCCTTGTAGCTGCAGAGCCTGACGAACATAACCCAAAGCTTCTGGTATCTGATTTAAAAAAAGAAAAAAAAAAAGGCAGAAAAAGGAAGCATCACTGTTAAAAGTATTGCCTTTTACTTGACTGACATCCACAAAAATTTCAAAATGCTCACTCAGGTAACATGTAGAATTCTATTCACTCTTGTAAGACACTACTCAGAAGTTTAAAATGGGCCTGATGCTCTACAGTAACACTGAAAATTAAATAATACATTAACCCTGGAAAGTAAGATGAATGTTTTTATAAAACAGTTACCTTCAGCCCCTTAAAATATTCTCTTTCCAGTCCTAGCTGTATTTCTATATGATTTTGAAAATATTTTAATTGCAATGCTTAACTGAAATGCACAGCAACAGCAACTTTTCTTTATGTAGAATTTCATTGTCTCCTCAGCCGTCTGCGGTTTTGTTCAAAGTACAGTAAGTGTTAAAACTAAGAAATTTAATTAAGCAACACAAGTATTTTGGAATTCAAAACAGAGTCATAGCCTGTTCCTCAAAAATATTTTGTGCTAGTAAAGTGACAATCCATTCCACTCTTAAGTGACATAGTCCAAGTTCTGCACTACTCATTAGCAATGAAAAGTAGTCACTAGAGAATATAAACAACTGTGCTCAGGGCTACTTCGTGAAATAAATACAACATAGGAAGAGACTTACCATGATACATAGAAAGCAGTTCCACATTAGCCAAATTCATCTGATGTATGGTAGAATGCCTTAAACATAACAGCTGTACAAGCTGGACTAAGCTCTGATCTCTTTTACAGTGATATTTTCCAGTTTTCTTAAATACTTCTTTATAATTTTGTCCAAAATAATCAAGCCTCACACAGGTATTCAGGATGGGCACAGATATTAGCAGGTAATCAAGAGCACCATAAAGATTGTTAAAGACTGGATTCAAGAGCTCCCCTCTCTAGGATCTCAACAGAGATTACACATAATAGGTTAAAACACCTTAAAAACTGACTTTTTTTTCTCTCTGTCTAGCAACATAAATGGTGAAGTAAGTGGAATTATTTCTGTCTTATTTCTGATCCTAGAGCTGGAAATAATGGCAGAATTCTGGAGAACTGCATAAGACTGAAGGGGTTTGGAGAGAGTATTTCAGGGTTTTTTCCATATATGTGAATATGTGCACAAGGAAAACCACATTTTTATTGAGGAAATATTCATCTCTAATCATCAACAGATACAAATTCTAATCTTTGTATGGCAGCATGATGCTGCACTTTTAAACAACTAACCTGTCTGGAAATGGCAAGCTGCAGTGCCAAGTAAAATGCTGCCAGGTGATCTGTTGGAGACAAACTGTGAGCCCTTAAAAACAAAGAAACAAAATAAAAATTAATTTTCCCCCTGTTCAGACAGGTTAGACAGACCCATAAATGCATATATATTCATTTATTTATATTCAGATCTCTTCACTACATGTATACTCATATTTTGATAAAAGTGGTGCTCATTTCAGCAACTTTTCTTATGCCTCTCAATCATCCTTGATTTAAAGGAAGTACCTTGGGACATGAAAAGTCATTTTCAATAGAAAATAATTATGTCATTTCTGCTTAAATCTTAAAATAAATCTTTAATACAAAATGATTCTTCAAATAAATTATACTCCTAAACAAACACTAGATGTCATTACTTAGAATATTTATAAGAAAAATTCATTAAAAGAAGTTTTCTTACAGAAAAAAAGGGGAAAAAATCCAAACATGAATTCCCCAGAACACCATGCCTTTAAAGAGATGAATAATATCAACTTTTTTCCACTTTTTAAAAAATTATGTTTGTTATCTTCTTTTTAATATTTTGGTCAAATGCACACTCTGAGTCTTAGTCATTTTAGTATCCCATGGCAATTGTCCTTGTAATACACTCTACTATTTCCCCCTGTAATACAATCTTTCTGCTGCAAGGTGAGAGCTTTTTAGCAGGGGGATGCTTGAGCAGAAGGACAAAAAAAAATTATGGCTGTATCCCAAATGATGTGTAGTAAGTACTGGGCAGGAAGCCTGGGACTATTTTTTTATTTACATTTGTTGCATTCTTTTAATGGAGTCTCACTTAGAACTCTAATGTGCAATAATCATCTTTGGAACATCTAGTGAGTCACTTCCGTTGGGAGGAAGCATCAAAACTGACCTTTAAACCACAAAAGCCACAGAGAACTTTCTGCTTCTGACCTGTGCATTTCTGCCCTCTCAAGTCCAAACAGCTGTACAGGTCCATTAGCTTAGTAACTACACCCAAGATGTGTCAAAAAAGTTTAAAGTTATTAAGGGACAGCTCCATATTTTGTTAACTTCACCTGTAAATTGGAGACTAGATGCACAGGTAAAGCCTAACACGGTCCAGGACCAGTCCTTTTTTTAATTTTAATTCACAAATTAAGCAATACTAAACAAGAAGAAGAGATTTTTACTTAAAGAGTACATCTTCAGTAACCCAAGCTTCAGATAGTGAAAGAATTATTACTATTACTATCTATCTACCATTTGGTGAGTTCTGTGAAACTCTAATTCACACCAGCTACTGGAAAAGTGCTGAAAGTCTTCTAAAATTTAACAAAAAAAAAAAAAAGTTAGTGAGAAAAACACCCCTCAGTACTGTGTGAAGACAGCAACAAACACGTTCTTGAATGGCCACTAATGCAAATTGGTAAGCCTTGAAATCTGACTCAGACAAGGGTCCAAAAGGCAACTGTATTTCTTCAGCACCTCTATTTCCTCAGGAACTGGCCCTCTAGGTAGATGATTTTAAAAATCCACAAAAAAATTTATTGGAAAAAAAAAAGCACATCAAAATACCGAGTCCAGTAGAGGTTGCTTGCTTTATGAACTGGTAGAAGACAGAGAATTTAACTTCCATCTCCTGGAAAACTTATTTTTCAGATGTGGTAAGAGAAAGTAGGCATGACTGGTGTGCTGGGTGAAAGACAATGTAACACACAACCAAATAACAACATTTGAACAGAGATTGAGAAAGAGTAATATTTCACAGTGATAAGAACTGAACATTGGCATAACCGGGCGACGTGCTTTTGCTGGCCAGAAAGCCAACCATGTGTTGGGCTGCATCAAAAGAAGTCTGACCACAGGGCAAGGGAGGTGATTCTCCCCTTTGACTCCACACTGATGAGAGCCCACCTGGAGTGCTGTGTCCAGGTGTGGGGTCCCCAGCATAGGGAAGATGTGGACCTGTCAGAGTAAGTCCAGAGGAGGGCCACCAAAATGACCAGAGGGCTAAAGCACCTCTCCTTTAGAGACAAGCTGAGAGAGGTGGGATTGCTAAACCTGGAGAACAGAACGTTCAGGAAGATGCTACAGCACCTTCCAGTACCTAAAGGGGTCCTACAGGAGAGCTGGAGAGGAGGTTTCTACGAAGGTATGTATAGATAGGAAGAGGGGTAGTATCTTCAAACTGAAAGAGAGTAGGTTGAGATTAGCTATTAGGAAGAAATTCTTCACTATGAGGATGGTGAGGCACTGGAACACATCCTGAGAAGTTGTGGTTGCCCCATCCCTTGCAGTGTTCAAGGCCAGGCTGAAGATGGCTTTGAGTCATCCAAAAAGTTGACTCAGAATTCTGAGAATCACTGTTCTGAACTGGAGAATAGGGTCAGCAGACACTGAACTGGAATGGGTTAGCTTCACACTATGGTCCATTTCATCCCTTGCTGTTTCAAAGAACCCTCAAAAAAAAGCAATTCACTGTTAGGGTCTCAAAAGTAGTGAATGCACAGAATTGGTGAAAAATGATTAGCATACTATTTTTGAAACAGTGATGATTAAGTCAGTAGTTGTAAGAGGGATAAGTGAGGAAGTGAGGTATAAACCAAGAGGTAGAAAGCTCAGTTTCAACATGGAGAAAATACTGAAGTAGTAAAAAACCTATTAAAAGCACGAAGGAACAGAAGAGCAAAAATATGTTAAAACATATGTTTTAACATACAAAGGAATTGCTAAGACAGGACAGAAAAAAAAAGGACCAACACATACCACCCTCACTCTGAAGTTACCTGCAAAACACTTTTTCAACCCTATCCCCTCAGATATAAAATCACCACCAAAAAGCCAGGACTTCATTTTCACATTAACACACAAACCTGTTTCCCTACATTTAGGCTTATCTCACCAAAGAAGGGTTTTCAAAGGTATATAAACATAAAAGACTTATTTAGATACCGCAGCACTTTTGCCAGCTTTGTCACCAAGAATTGTTTCTTCTATAATTGGGGTAGAAATGTCCTCATTCACCTGTTTATTGTCATTTCATTTGCAGAGTCCATGAAAATGAACTACTGTCATCCCCAATGGCACTGCTTCCAGGTAATGCACCTGGAACATGACATTTGCACTGCCATTGCCTACACTGTTACCTTTCCAGACAGAATTTTCATTTTCCCCTAGCTTACTACCTCAAAACCTGCACTTCACCCTCAGCCCCAGCAGCACAGCCTCCATTATTGCTCTGCTTCGACAGAGATAATTGCAAAGGCCTCCTATACAATCTGATCAGTGGACAGCTTTTAGAAACATTATCTCATTGAACCATGGCTTGAAACCTTACACTGTGTACTTTTTCCTACTAGATGAAGATATTTGAGCAAATATTTTATACTAGAGAGCAACACAAATGTCTTTAAATAAAGGGAAATCCTAAGAAATAAATTTAGGTAATGCTGGCAGAAAATGATGGAAATAAATGCTAAAAAATACATTCTGTTCTCATGATGGGAGACTCCCAGAGGTGAAGTTGTCATTACACCATCTTTTACAAGTGTCTCTTTTTAGAACATAATAAAAACTTTGCACTACATATAGCAGAACAAAATGGAAAGATCAACACCCACTTACCTCTGAAATGCAAGAAGAGCCTTTCTCTGCAAGACCTCTTGCATCCCTCGCAAAGATGCTGAAAAGGATATATTTAATCAGTGACACAAACAATGAGGAGATTTCATTCCACACACGAATTGAAGAAGCTTTTATACATTGACTGAAAAATGGTTGCACACAGAAGATTTAATGTCTATCATTCTGCCAGGTATCCTTCTTTAGGCAGCATTGGAATTTCCAAGTGTGAATGCTTATTCCTATCTTACCATCAGTAGCCTGCAGACTGTAAGTCAATCCCAGTGCCAAGTAGCCTTTTGCTTTGAACTCCGATGTTTTGTCCCCGAGATCAACAACTGCTTTGGCAAACCTTTCAGCTTCTTCCAACTGGAAATATTACAAAACATCCATGTGAATCTAAAACTAGCTAAATCTTACATTATAATGATAAGAATTCTCAGAATGCTCAGAATGTACATTATGCACACTGAACCTGTTAAAATCTCAGCCATGATTGCTTTGAAGGAATACTTCATTTTTTTATTAGACTTAGTTTTCTTGCAAAATACTGAGTAAAAACCACAGATTTTAAGCTGAAACACCTATTCCTATGATTGAGAGAAATCTGGCACAAAGCACTTACTGTGCTTTTGCCTTTTTTCTTCTTTTTTTCTTTACTAGAAAGGTATTTCTGGTCCATCTACCATTTTTTCACTTTATATATATAGAGTTCTTGACCCATGAACCATTTATTTAAGACAATCAATCACAAGAACTATGGCTCCTAACCTGTAAAAAAACAGTATACCATGCAGAACTCTGCTTCAAATACTGTATTGCTGAATGGATGCAAACTCATAAACAGAGAAACACATAAAAAAATCAAAGTTTAGCTGCCATGTTAGCACATTATTTAATAATCTAGAAAGAAAAAAAGCCCATTTGAATCCATTCCAGTAACTGTAAATGCTAAGTACAGTAAGCTAGTCCATACAGACTCAATCCACAGGGAATAATTTACAGAACTAGGATATATCTTAATTAAGGCTGTATTTTTTCAGCCTCAACAAGTCATGTTTGTGCTACTGCACCATTTTCTCAATTTCTATATGTGACCTTTCCCTTCTTTTTCAAATATACTCATTCTTGTAAAAATTACACAAGTATATTGAAAACATGATGATCTTTGATCACTTTAATGTGTTTGTACAGATACACCCATTCCAAGTTTATCTAAAATACTCAACTGTCCCTATTACAAATTCATAAACCACAGCTACCTGTAAACATGGTACCACCAGAAGAGTCTCTTGATTGTAAGAGATTTGTCTCATTATCTTCCAGAAAGTTATTTTTCCCTTGCAGAAAATAACCAAAATCTAAGTTGCATTTATGATCTTCCAGTCTTCCAGTGTTTCAACTTCCATATACTTTAAGCAATGTCTTAGACCAGTATTAGAATATGCTACCTTGATAAACATAACCTCTGTCAAGTATTTCAAATTAGCTATTCAAACAGGGATGTGCATGTGCATGTACATTCTGTGCTGTGTTTTTAGACATGCCCAAGTGCATGCAGTCACTGTGCAAAAGTATTTGTTGCATCTCTAAGTCAAGATTTTAGTACAGGTCTTGCTGAGAAGACAGAAGGCAAAGCTTACCCAGTGCAGAGATCCCATGCAGAGCTTTGCAGCAAGGAGTGGAATTGTTGCATCATCTGGTTTCAAACGTATACATTCCTTCAAGACTTTAACAGCTCGAGCAGACTGTTTAAAACATTTTCCATTTAAATTACTGAAAACATAAATGTGTTTCACAGATACACAATTCCTGTTTACACCATTTACTTTTAGTTTTCCTTTGTGAAGTAGACATTACTACACATTTTGTTGACAATTGGTCAAAGCTCCTCAAGCCAGTGAATGACAAGACTTTAGACACTGCTGTTGTTATTTAACTCCTACAAACTTTCATTAAGCATCCCCAGAAGAATGTCATTCCAATAGTTCACAATTTAGTTTTGAGATGCATCTAAAACTTTGCTAGGGCTGTAAACTTACAGCATTTGAGCCAGACAAACAAAAGAGAAGGAGTGGGACAGCGTTTTTTAAACAAGCAGTGTTTTGGTGTTCTTTGGGAGTCAAAACAGCACACAGGAATAGGTCTGATATAAGATAGAATGGCATTGCTCCTCTTTTTTTTTAACTTATTAGGCTCCATCCAATCACAGTTTGGAAAATAACTCAAAGTAAATAGAGTTGGAAGAAAAATCAAGTCTCTTCAGAACCCATCTGTGCTGCTACAATATTTCCTAAGGAAAATACATTCCTTTCCCCCATTCTGAAAAGAAGTAAAATATCCCATTGAAAATTATATTTTAGAAAATTAGTTGTTTACATTACATAATGAATGTATTTTCCATAACATGACAGCAAAAAGCAAAAATAACTGAAAACAAAGAATTGCATCAAAAAGCTTAAGTTCCTGGTTTATATAATTTTTTTTAAATCCATTAATTGCACAGAATACACAGTCTCAAAGGCAGCAGTATTAAAGAAGATAAAGTCAGAAATTTCCAAAGGGAAAAAAAAAAAAAAAGAAGAGCATCACGAATCAGCATTAATTTGTACCTAAGTATAAAATAAATTATGTCATCAAAAGCACACTTAAACAAGTTTTACAGGATAATAGGATCTGGTATAATTCACTGTTTGTACTCAACCAGCTTATTTTAAGATTATTGGCAAGATAGCTGTTATCATCCTGTAAGTTAGAAACCACTGAAATAACAAAATTCTTTGTACAGCACTGGGAACAAATTCAGGAGTACAGCATACTTTGTTGATTCAAGAATTAGTATTATTTTCAAAAACACTACAGATGAAAATTATGGAAATGCTAAACATTGTTATCAAACACCATCAATACAAGAATTATATGAAAAAATTTAAACTTACTTTTCCTGCTGCCATCAAGGACAATGCAAACTGATACCAGAGATGGAACTCTTCAAATGCAAACTTCATGGCTCTTTCTAAACACTAAATATGGGGTGGGGGGAAATTGTTATTTAAGCTCATGTTCTTCAATTACTCAGAAGACACACTAGTATTAAGATTTCTTACAGAATCTTATCTAACATACATGTAATAAAAAAATTAAATTATTCAAATATATTAAAATAGCTGCCAGATTCTATATGGAAAAGAATTTAACAGGTCTGGAAGACATCTCTTCTTGTAGGACACTTACAGGCTCAGTATCATGCATCTTACAAAGTTTAAAATGAAAATGATTGCAACCAGAGTACTATTGTTTAGAAAAGAATTAACAGTATAAAGTTCCTTTATCTAGTTGAAGCTCCCCTAAGGAATTGAAAGCCCATTATATACAAACTTGATAAAAACATGAGCCCTTTTCAGTAAAGAACGTGACTTGGCATTAGAACAGTTTAACAAGGATGAGACAGATTTTTGATCATTTCATATTCTTATATAACAACCAACTACTTCTGTAAGTAATCAACTACAGCTAAACCAGGAGGGAGCAATAAGATACTGGAACTGGTGGGTGAATACTATTTCCATAGTTAGAATAATTTCCCAATTTCTGATTTAATCTATAACAGCTCCACCAGAGCAATCAAAATCAGCTCAAAGACAATGAAGCCCTAAAAAATTAAATGCCTATTAGATAACTGAACAGAATGTTTTAACATTTCTGAATATGTGTTTATTACAATACTTCAAATTTTAAAAGTTACAGACTATTGGGAGCAGGATTTGAGGGCAGATATCTTCTACTCACTAAACCTGCAATGTTCCCATAAATATAATGGTTCTTTAACATTCTAAAAAAGACAAAAAACCCACAACAAAAAGCCCTGCAAAAAACCCATCAATGATACCAGACAAAATGTAAGAATCAGATTTGGAACCCAGGGCTGCTCTATCCCTGCCTAGTTGTTAGTCTACTATATCAAATTGAAAGGTTGTCAGTCACTTAGAGAAAAAAAGAAACCAAAGTTTTCAAGGTTTTTTGGTCTCTTGTTTGTTTTTTTAAATACTTGTTGACATCTTTTGTTTAAGAAGTTCTTGACTGAAATATATGGATGGCCACTTCTTGCACCTTTAGTGCAACAACCTAAAACTACACAAAGGTGATTGTGTCTGTAGTGACAAATAAATGGAAATATTCCTGATTAGATTACGCTGTAGGGTTGGTCCTGTGTGATCTTTGCACTCCTTTGTTCTGTGAAACAGCTTCCATTGTACTGATTTAAACTGACTTGTATCCCACCTGGCAGCTATGAAGTATTTTCAAGAAAAAGAATACACAAACTGAGGGTTGAACATCATGGGAGATGCAGATAAATGGGTGACCATCAACATATACCAGAGAAAAACTAGAGCACTTTTTTTCCATCTTTTTCTTAACAGAATTCCTCTTATATGGTAGAGACAAACCATTTCTCAACAAATCAATTCCTGGGTATGCCTTCATATTCTTTCTGGAGACTAATAATTAATTGTGGTCAGCAACAGTACCCTGCTGCTGGGGGAGCACTGTTTCAGCAGTAGAAAGATCTGCTCTGCTCAAAGAGCTGTAGCTGTTTCACAGGCATAAAACTGTTAACAATACTTGGCAGTTTCCTGAAGAAGTTGCCACAAACAACAAACACAAGCATGCTACATAATGAAACAGACACTGAGGTAAGCAACACACTTCCCAAAGACCTGAAAGTTTTTTAATTAACTTTATTTTCTTTTTATTAACTTCAAAATGATTATAAACTGTAAGGACCATGGATCACCTCAAATATTGAGAAATGTAAAAGAAAGTTTTCCTCTAAAATCCTTTTTCATTCATTAATAATATTTTTTCTAGGAAATTATATTTATAGTTTCTATATCCAGAACAGCTTTTATTTTCTGCCATTCCTTCTTGCTCTCTCCATTAAATGTGTACCCTTTTAAGCAGATCCACGCATTCCCACCTAAAAATCATGTGCATTTCCGTGGCATTAAACATTTACCACACTTTCCATGCAACTTTTCTTGTTTGGCCACCTCAAGTCACTTGTATAAATTTAGACAGTAAACATTTTGGGGTGGAAACTACCTCCTGTATTCATAAAGCAGTCAAAATAACAGTGTCCTATATTTGTTTCAGCTCTTTCTTACTACCACAATTAACATGATTAACAGAAAACAGCAAAAATGCCACAGATGAATATTCACTACTATTAACAAACCTCTGAAAGCATTTCATACTGGCCTCTTCTTCCCAAGGCTATTGTAAGTAAATCATAGACTACAGATGCACTTTGCAAACTGATGATGCGATCATTCTTGTGTTCTGGTATTCTGCTCAGTACAGCATCACGGTTAGCCTGAAACACACCACAAAGAAAGAAACCAAGGCAGCCATTATAATCCAAGCTATTTTTTCACCCCAGTTACTACCATTCTACTCAACCTTACAATCAGTAGTTGCTATAAGGGATACAAAGATATCTGATACTAATTGATAGATAGAAAGAATTACCAATTTTATATATTAGTGGCAAGACTGGTGTTTCTACATGGATCTATTTTTAATTACTTCATTCTAATTCCATAATCTAAGTAATGTATTTAAAGTTATTGAAGAGTTCTCAGAAAAAAAAGAGAAGGTATATTTTCAATGTAATGGATATACATCTACGAAAATATCTCTTTATTTTTTGTGTGCTAGTAAAACACATTAAAAGGATCTTCAAGTCCTCTATTCCAGCTTCTGTAAAATAAGGCAATCAACTTGTTTTCTCTTCACAACATTATGACACTCATTTCACTTGTGAATGGTAACATGCCCAGGATAACCCACTATCACCTTCAGCAGTTACTACTGAGAAGTGAAAACTGATCCTGGTTCTGGGCACAGCTTTGGAATCAGGCCATGTTTGCAGTAAGAGTTTGAACTTTCAAACCTGTTTTGTGAATGGCATGTTGCAAACCTAATTCCTTAAGTAAAGTGTTCCTTTTGGGAAGGAAGAAAGCTGAGCTAGAAATGGATTAAATGAATTGACCATGGTCACAGAGAAACCATGTTCAAGAGCAAAGAACCAAATTCAGGTCTCAGAGTAGTTAGTACCTCCCTGAACTACCCAGTGCTTCTCCCAGTTTATGATCAAGACTCTGAAAACACATTATCTTGCTATCCTATCTATTTCTAGTTTTCTTGGTGTTTAATATTCCCATTGCACATTGGTACAAATGCTAGTATATCTGGCAGTCTGCAATCAGAAGTCAAAGATACTTCACTCTCCTTATCCCCCTCTTTATTTTTAATTTCACAGGGCATGGCCCCCTTAGCATATTTACTTAAAATCACTAAATTCTAATAGGTAGCTTATTTCCTCCTCTTTCAGATGCAAAAAATGACACACAATAAGGGATAATAGATTTTTTCTCCACTTTAACAGGGTAACATTTTAAGCTCTGAACAAACTCAGTACATCTTTAAAATCAGAATAAATAAATACTGAAAATTTTTCTAAGAGATACATGGAATGTAAAATGCACAGACATGTCAGGAATTATCAACTGAATAATCCACATATTAATTCGAAACAACCCCACACATGCATGCACATACACACACACACCCCCCCAAAAGAGATATTTTGCTTTCTTTTGATCAAGAAGTCTTTGGCTTTTACTTTTTACACTACATAAATATTCAGTCAACTTCAAGAACTTCTTTTTAACTCCACCTCTAATCACTATTTGACTCACTTCCTTGCAAGTTTTGAACAAGCTGTGAACTAGCACTTCTTGTGAAACAGTGGTTGACAATGCCAAAGCACGAGGATGTCTCATAATTATTACAGATATCTTGTGAATCTGAACACTCATTTTCTTGGTAATTATAAACAGAAAGTATGTAGGAATGGAAGTGCTCAGTATTTCAGAAGTGCCATGGTCTCAGACACTGTGGTGGCAGTCAAACTGCAATGCCTCATCTGGCCACACTTACACCTGTAACACACTTGAGCAGTGTAACTCAGTGCAGCCTCAGAGCAAGGAAGGATGTGCTCACCCATTTTCCCACTGGTTAAGAATCTCCCACAAAGCTGAGCCCAAGAGGTGGTGAGGAGTGACACAAAGTCTAGTTGGAGGCCAGGAACTAGTGGTGTGTCCCAGAGATTGATACTGGATCTGATCCCAAGCGTGTTTGCTGAACTGGAATGCCAAAGGGCTGAGGTGCCATGCAGAGGGACCTCAACAGGCTGGAGCAGTGAGCTGACAGAACCTCAGCAAAGCCGTCAGCAAAGTCCTGCACCTGGGAGGGAACAAACCCAGGCACCATACAGGCTGGGCACTCCCCAGGTCAAAGGCAGCTTGACAGGAACACACCTGGGGGTCCTGGTGGACACCCAAGGTGAGCAGGAGCCAGCTGGAAAAAAGGCCTTTGATAGCCCAGGCAGCATCAGAGGAGTGCTGCCAACAGGTTGAGGGCTGTGATCCTTCCCCTCTGTTCAGCACTGGTGAGGCCACACCTGCAGTACTGGGTCCAGTTCTGGACTCTCTAGTACAAGAGACATGGAGCTACTGCAGAGAGTCCAACAAATGCCCACCAGGCTGTATTAGACACCAGAGGAACTCTTCTATGAGGAAGGCTGAGAGAGCTGTGACTCTTCAGCTTGGAAAAGACAATGCTCAGGAGGGGGGCCTTATCAGGGTTAGAAATATCTGCAGGAAGGATACAAGGAAAAGGGAGCCAGGCTCTTTCCAGTGGTGTCCTGTGACAGGACTAGAGGCAAGAGGCATGAACTGAAACATTGAAGGTCTCCCCTGAAGATCAGGAACCTTTTTTTTTTTGCTCTGAGGGTTAATGAGCAGTAGCACAGGCTGCCCAGGGAGGCTGTGGAATCTTTCTCCTCAGAGATACTCAAAAGATGTCTGGAGACAGATGCAGCCTGCTCCAGGTGGCCCTGTGTGAGCAAGGAGCTGGACAAAATGACCTCCAGAAGTCCCTTCTAAACATAATCATTCTGTGATTCCATTACCACAACTCAGCTGACATGCAGCCACACATACATGCACTGTTAACTTGAGGATGTCAGATCACAGAACCACAGGATGCTTTGGGTTTGAAGGGACCTTTTAAAGATCATCCTGTCATGATGGGGGACACTTTCCACCAGCCCAGATTGCTCAGAGCCCTGTCCAACCTGGCCTTGATTGGGGTGTTTTCTTACTAATTCACAGACAATGAAAGTAAGGTATCATAGTACTTTAATAACACAATAGCATATCAAAACAACAACCATTACTCAGTCTTCTGTAAGTGCTATGTCTTTCCCAGATACTGGTTTTAGAATCATAAATCACATACCACTTCACAACTACTACAGCTAGAAAGTTAGCATGCATTAAGCTGAAATAACAGGTCTCAACTCTCAGAAAGGTAAGTTTGTAATGATGTATATTTTTATGCTCAATCTTCCCCTTTTCCCCCTCCAAAACTAATTTGAACAAATGACTGAGCCAAAGTAAGTCAATCATGTCAAAGATTGTACTCCCCCGAAACAAACTCTTTTGCCCGAAATAATCTGCAATAATTACTGTAAAAAATTTGAAAGCTTGCTAAAGGTATATGCTCTACAGTGACAGCATTTGATATAATTAGGCAGAACTAATTCACAAAGGAAAAGCTGTAAGTAACCTGAAATGACACTTAACAAGGCAGTACTTTTAATTTGGCTTTTGGCTTCTTAATGATGATATGTAAGGAACTACACAGCAATCAGTAGTCAGATCTTTCACTTCACACCAAGACCACAGCTCACATCAGAATTCTCTACATCTTCACTGCTGCACATTACAGAGACACAGGCAGCACCTCTCAGTGCTAAGCATATACTGCAGCAAAACCAACATAGGGTAAGTGGAAATGTTTGCTCAGCAGATTTTTCTGTCTTTGAAAATCAGAATCTAGACAGAAATTCTAGATTCTGTCATGAATACTGCAAGGCAGATCACTAGGAATGAGGAAAGCAGTTAGCACTACAATGTAAATATCTGCCACTTTTAAGCACTTAAACTAGGACAACATTCACTAAAATGTTCTGATCCTATTTAACTGTAGCAAAACAGAAATTATGCCAAAACATGTAAGCATTTGAATCACCTGCAGAACTTAAAAGACTACATCTCATTGATGTGAAGTGAGACAGACTGCATGATGCCTGAGACTGTAGAGATTTCACCCCTCTATCTAAAAAAAAAAACCAGCAAAAGCTCCAGCATTTTATTTTATCTGAGAACATAAAACTGACATGGTATGAAAATGTCAGTATGTGGCAGTTGATTGATGACTAGCAGAAAATATGGCAGGCTGATAAAGGGCACAAGTAGACCATTGAAAGAAATCATTTACTGAGGAAATGGGGATATTTAAAAAAATAATTCAGTAGCCAAGACTGAAAGTCAGTATCATTAAAAATCCTTTACAAATTTGAGTGACTGAAGTTTAATGCACAAAGGAAGGTACTTTTTTGATGATGTTTATTATGCTCTTCTAGTAGTTTTTTATTTGCTTTTTACAACAAAAATAACTTAGATTTTGTGTCTGTCTGAATAGCAACCAACTGGTGCAACAATGCTTCATACTGGTAAGTGATGCCAAATGAATGCCAAGTGATGCCTGGCTTGTTCACCTGCCTATGGCGGGAACAAGGCTGGGTACAGCCAGCCCAAAGGAGAAAAACTCCATAACACTTGCAGACCTCATCTAGCTGGCTCAGAGGAACAAAAAATTTGAGTTTCAGAAATAACTGCCTGCTTTCCTAACAGAAAATAAAAGAAAAAGCAAAGGCTTGAGAAAAAAAAGGTCCATTTTAATTAAAAACGAAACAAACCAACCAAACCAACCAAAGAAAGCACACACATACAGCAAATGCACATTCACTCTATTTTACCTACCATAGATTCACTAATAAGCAGCAACAGTAAGGCTTCTTCTGTATTTTCTTGAGGACAGAAGATGCTGTTCAAAATGAAAATTTAATTATTTAAGCAGAACACATTACTTTTATGAGTAATTCACACACATATATTAAAGCACTGTAAAAACTGGAAAATGTCCAAAAAAGAAAAGGAAAGTAACTTGCATAAAAAAAATCAATTGGTTAAAATGCATTTCCTTGCAATGCTCTATATTTGCATTTCAGAAAAGTTGGCTGGACACAATAAAAGAACAAAACTACCACAGCTGTCAGAGTTGAACTTATTCAAATATCCCAAAATTGAACATAATTTGACAACTGTAAACACTAAACCCATAGTTTAACTAGCCTGTTACACCTCATCTGTCTGAGCTCCATCTACATCACTGATTCAAGTGCTGGCAAGAGGAAACTCTCAGACAAGAACAAGAGAACTTTTGTATTTTAGGCAGTATGTGGAGAAATACTTCTATCAGTCTTAAAAAAATTTTTGCTGATGCTTTCAATAGCTATGAATATTTTTAAATAGATCCATGACAATCTCCACCTGTTTGCCTTAGCCACTCTTAGCTCTAAGTAGTAGAATTATTTGCTTGTAATGAAGTACAGTTCCTTCCAACTTAATGCTGAAGGTTTGCATAGGACTAGTTTCCAGACTTTAGTGCTTTCTCTGAATACTTGATACTTCCTGAAAACTCTTCTACGCTGGTGGACAGACAACAGTAATCTGCATTGGGTATTGGCAGGAATTCATTAATCCATCTGCATACACATTAAAAAAATCCCCCAAATCAGTGACTATGTTTTATCTGTTCAGCTTTCTTCCTCTAAACTATTTCTGAATTAGCCCAAGCAGTATTTCCTATTAATTCAGTCTATTAGTTCCACAATTGCCTATTTAAATGGAGAAAATTATTTGTTGCTGTTAGTAATCAATTCCTATGGTCCCAAGGATGTTTAAACTACAATACATTACAGACAGGAAACAAAACTTGTCTGACATTAAAACATCTTTTCAAGTTTTTTTAAAGCACTAGAAATATAAGCAGTAATTCAATGCCTGAAAGAAAACAGAAACTAAAAGACATCTTAATTCCAGGCAGTTTGAAAGCAACATTGTGAACGTATTGTGGTAACATACAACAGCTATGACCCCAGGGCAGCTGTTCTGTTGTTGTATTTTTATTTTTTAATCAATGCAACTGCTCACCAGATTTTTAAGAGTATTCCAAATCTTAGAATTTAGCATATAATTTGTTATTACATAACAAAAGAAATTTCAAAACACAGTTAGTCATGAATAAGAACCACCCACGATAAGGAATGAGGAGTGATGAGGAAGCATCAGAGTGCTCCTTATTTAACAATCCACTCCTCTATGCAGAATTTAACAACCTGGAAGAAGATTTAACCTGACCAACTGACAATGGCACCCAGAAAGCAGAATTATGACTGGAAAGAGTTGCTGGAGAAATTATTCTCTCAGAGAAAGAAGGGATGCTGCCCCAAAAAGAGCTACTAAAAAGCCACTTATCAAAACAAAAGCAAACATTATTTCCTTTAGCAATTTCAAACATATTTTTGTAGATATGTTGATGTTTGTCTCAAACAAAATCCTCCCCGTGCAGAAATTAGTGAGACATTTCTTTGACCTAAGCAAAAAAGCTCAGTTAAGTTGACTGAACTCATTTCTGCTTGTCCTGATAGATGCAGGCACATCAGTAAAATAATTTCAGTGTAACAGGGCAAAAGAAGCAACTGAAAATATGAAACAGCTATCAACCAAAGGCAAACCATGGAAGTTATGTTCATTTGAAGAACTGGTTCAAGTAAACTGAAGAAGCAATAACACACAGATCTAAAAAACCATAAATACTATTAACCAAATCACACCCATATTCCTCATAAGAACACAATGCAGTTATTTAATGTCAAGCAACATACTTAAAAAAACAGTGCATTGCAGATTCAGAGTTGGTGGTCAAAAGAATACCTAGGAAGAAATTTCCTAGACATCACTGTCTTTGACACTTGCTTTCAGCCACTGCTGGAGATGAGATGCTTGGCTGGACATATTTTATGTGGTATGGTATTAACCAGTCTGACCTGATGAAAGGACTTAATTATATGCTCTGTTGAAATTGTGGAACTCCTCATCTGCACATGCCAAGAACAAGAGAACTAAACTGAACAAAATCCCACTTTTGCAGGAATCATGTTGCTGTGAAGGATGAGTTGAGAATGGAGAACATAAGTTTGAAAGACTGAGCCTGAGAAAACTGCTGTAATTATTCTGGATGCAGGAAGGAGAATTTCTAGAAATCTTTGAAGATAAAGGCTATTCTACTTAATAATATTAAAGACACCATGATTAATGTGGGCTTGCTGCTGTGTAAAAGATTCATTAATGGAACTCTGAAATAAATACAGCTAAACAACTCAAATGGCATCATATTGCAGGCATTTATGTTACAATATAAAGATACTGTAAACACTAAAACAAAACATCCCTCCCTTAAGTAAGTAGGGCTACTTCCATAGTCAAGATACTAACTTCTAAGAAAAATTTCAAATTCGAGGAAATGGCTATCTATATTTAATAGTAATCCTAATGGTGATGAGTTTGGGAAAAAAAAGTTACATTTTCAAGAAGGAAGAAATATACCATAGCTACTCTAGAATTCACTATGAGATATACCAGACAAAAATGAACCAAAAAGTATCACTTACCTGATTCAATGAAAGACTAAAACTGAATTAAAAGGTGGAATCATAAAAGAAATGCCAAAAGTAATCTAAGATAATAAACTAAAAGATTAGCCTTGGAAAATAAACTAGCTTTGAAACTGCTAGATAAATTTCTAGATACGTTCTTTTTTTCATAATGCTTCCTGGACCAACTTGAATCTCCATATTTTGAATCTTTCCTTTCTATGATAAAGCACAGAATAGATGTCTAGAAGCAGCACATAACTTTTTAAATGTACAATATCTGATTTGCTACCCAGTTCAAGTTTTCTTTTGTATCGCACACATAATAAGAGCTATTGAGTCTATCACATACACCAGGATAGAAAAAAAATATTTCTACAATTGAGAACAAAAGGTCTAATGTATGCAGTGCAAACTTCCCCTGGGAGAAGCATATTTCTTCCCTGGCTCTCCTCAGGGAATTTATCTATCTACACACTGCCAAATTCCTTCTACATTTTCAAAAATGTAAACTAAATTATCCAGTACACAGGTAACAAGTGCAATTATAGAAACAAAAGAGGTTGAAACTCAGCCATACTTCTCTCCAGTGTATACCCGTGGTCTCCTACTGAGTGCATAATTCTTCATATTTGAACCTTTTCGCAGTGGATCATCAAGGGGTGATTGGTGAGGAGGATCTTCCAGGGGATTCCAGTAACTCTGTTCACACATACCTCGTAACAAAATTTCTGCAAGTTGTCTTGCTATTGTCTGTAAAAGCAAAAGATAAATATTTTCCCTAGAAATGCTGAATACAAACTCTTTAAAAATGCTCAGATTTTTTCTGATGAAGACTATTTATATGGAATGTATTTTTGTACTCTATAACATCCAAAAAAACCAGGCATGATGCTGTTTAAAAGGTAAAAGTACCCAGTTCAATTCTCTAAACACAAATAAAAATAACAGCAATAACAAACAATTTTTCCATTTTGTCAGTTAATCCAGATACTTCTGAAGTATAAACAACCCAGCTGCTGCTCCTAAGAAAATCAATAACCTAAGATGCTCAATAACCTCTACTGCCTCTTCAGACCTGGAGCAGTTGTTTGCATGGGAGAGAACACAGTGGAGCATTCCAAACTGCAGCCTGCCAAGAGAACCATGGTGAAAAACACGATGATATTCCCTGAAGGAACTGCAGCCTGATGGAGGGACCTGATGCTGGAGCAGGGGAAAAGTGTGAGGAGCAATGAGCAGCAGAGAGGAGCCCATCACAACCCTCCACCCTCAGGCACCACTCAGGGAATGGGAGGGTAGGGAGAGGAGGTAGAAGAGTCAGAAGTCAAAGACTGAAGTTGAACCTGAGAAAACAGGGTGCAAGGAAGGTGTTTCAGTTTTTTTCTTTGTTTCTCACCATCTCACTCTCTTTTAAGTGACAATATATTAATTTCCTCCAAGAAGAGCCTGTTTTGCCTGTGACAGTAACTGGTAAGCAAACTCTCTGCCTTTATCTTGGACCTATCTCAGACCTTTTGTAGGATATTTCCTCCCCATGTGTTAAGGAAGGGGAGTTTGAGGGCAGCTAGGTGAGCATGTGGCAGCCAGACAAGGTCAACCCACCACAGACAGTTATGGTCTGTGGGTGAATGGGGCTTCTGACAACTCATACGTGAAGGTGCTGGTATTAGCTGCTGTTAAAGCTCAGCAAGACTGAAACAAGGTTGAAAATCAGCATGACAAGTTCTACTTTGACCAACTATTATTGTCATCACATATTTAACTGGAGAAATACTTACATAAATATTATTAAATTAAATAATACTAATTTAAAGCTTTTAAGTCATCCAATAGTCCATAACTTGCAGGTTAATCTCCTCATTAATGTTTCACACACATGCACAGACCCCCCATGACTACATATCACGATGATGAAAATTCAAAGGTTTGTCTATCAGAGCAGTAGAAAGAAGGCAAGATCTAAATTTGCATCAGAATAGGGAGAATTTCCAGTAACATTTCCCAAAAACAGATGTGTAATGTTTAAGTCACAGACAGCACCCTAAGATCTGCATCTTCCACCTTAACTCCCATACCATAAGAAGTCCTTCATCTTATCTATTAAAATTTGCAATACTATCCCTCTCCATTGAAAGTCTATTATTAAATAATTTTAATATATTTACTAGGAATCAGTTATTGAATTAATTAAGAAATTACTTACCTTCCTTACTACCAGTTTGGAAATTTTAAAGGCCCAGTATTAGGAAACTAATCTAGGATATTTTGAAAATAATTACATGACAGTAAAAAATATGAGCCTTTACTTTTTATTATATAAAAGATTCAAGGTTCTGACAATATAAGTAACAAATCTTCATGATTTTGCTTTTATGGTTTTCCCTGAAGAGGCTTTATAACTTGATAGCCTTCAACTTTATAGAAACCACACAAAAAAGATGCTTTCTGTTCTCACCCCCACTACCTTACAGAACATAAAACTACATTGACTCATAAATAGGGCAATTATAACTAAGGCTGAAAGTATGGTCAATCAGAGACCAGTCAGGTTCTAATTATAACCACAAACAAGAAAAAGGAATAGGGAGGAGACTGGGTACAAAACATTCTTTACTTTAATCATTTATTAATCATTCTTAAGCCAGGAAATGTAACCTTATAAAGTGTTGGCTAACAGGTCCTTATCAATATGCTACATATCCAGCTATTTGTCTCTAACTCATCCACTGTATTTGTGCTTTCTCTGCCTACTGAAACTCAGATGGTAGAATAGGAAAGGGGTTTAATATAACTCACCATTCGCAGGTTTTGTGTAGTTCTTGTTTCGACAGCTCTTAGTAACTCTCTAAATCTACCAACTCCTCTTGTCAAGTTCCTGTATATAGACATAGAATTTGACAGTATTCCAACTTGGATGAAGTAACACCTTAAAATATTACTCAATAAAGTAGTTAAAATCCATGCTACCTTTTTTTTTTTTTTCCTTTCGTAGCCTCATTGCCTTTCTGTGAGATGGATATATAGAGATATTCATCTGGGAACCTCACCTCTGATTACTATAACAACATTCCCTGACAGTTTATTGAAAAAATAAACATTTTCATGATCAGTAGATAGATCAAGGGAAAGCAAGAAAAAAAGTAAGAAGCAACCACCTCAAAAAGAAAAAAGACAAAGTCGTTCTCATTGCTACAGTTGTTTTAGTTTTCAATTACATTAGGCTTCAAGTACAAACTTTGAAAAAAAACCAAACATTTTAGCTGCCCCTTGACATCTTAAAAGAAAGCAATACAAAACATAAAATTTTGAACTCCTTTTCAAAAGGACAAGAGCACAAACACTGTAAGGCCCACTGTGTGGCCAGAAGAGGACTGGGGGATCAGTCTTCTGTTCTTGACTCTGACTTGCTTTTCATGCAGCTTCTACAACCGAAGTTTCTCCATCTACACTTCTTCCACATCTGCTGCCTGAACAGCTTTGACAGAGATTCAAGACCCTCAGAGGCATCATTGATACTAGCACTTTTAGCAGGTCTGAACTTTCTTCTCAAACATTAGATTATACTGAATGGTCGTATAGCTTTACCTTTATCTCATCACTTTATCAGTTGTTTGGAGGTTTTATTGTACATAAAAGCAGTTGAGAATATTCTACTTTATATTAATACAATTTGTCTTTGAACTAATGAAGGATTGGGTTAGCTTTAGGCTGTCCTGAACAACAGAATTTTGCAAAGTGAACACAACAGATAGGGCAACCATTTCACTATTTCAGGTTTAGTTACAATAGAAAATTATTTGAACAAAAGTGTATTTTGTGTTAAATCATTGCTGTTACACCACATATTGTCTTAAGATGTGATGTTATGTGCAACCTGCATAGCATTTACCTAAGACAGAGCCAAAAGAGACAAGAAATATTACATATTGTGTAAGCTTTCTATAAGTAAAAGCACTATTACACTGCACTATAAATCAGATGTTAAAACTGCCTTCCTTGTTGCTTGTCTGTATTTAAAAATATGTTTAAAATACTGACTTTTGTGCAGCTCTGTACAAATTCAAAAAAAAGCCAGCATTTTTATACAGGTACTTTCTTTCAACTCAGTTGCAGAATATCTGAAACTAGTGTTTGATGCAAGAGATCTTGCTATAGGACTGTAGGACTCCTATCACTTTACCTAGAGACCTACTCATTTATTTTCTTCTTCAGATTACATGACAGCCCTCATCTCTGTTCTGTTTTACATAATAAAGATCATCAGGATATTTCAGAAACTTTAGTTTCCACACATCTTTCACTAGCATGGGCATCATCCTTCATCAGCACAAGTTCATCTTCTAAAATACTTTTATATAAAAGCTCATTTTATATACTTCTTCTTTTAAAAGAAGTAGCATGACCAAGTAACCAAACCCATATGAATGGTTCAAAGTTATGCTAAAGAATGTTACGAGTTGCCTATAGAGAAATAATCACCAGTCACACAAGACATAAAAATGGCTTGTAAAAAGCCCACGTGCTACAGCAGAGCTTGACCACAGAGTGACCAGCTACTACATACTAAATAAAATTCATCTTGTGCAAACATCTGCATGGAAAAAACTGTGTGAAAAATTATATTAATTTATACATTTCAAACAGGCAGCCTCAATAGCTGATGACTATTACACCAACTCCATACGCTAAGGAAGGACAGAAAGTCATTAGGCCAGATTTCAAGAAAACCTCCAAACTCATTTGAAGCTGGATACATTCAGCACTTTTGTAAAGCCAAAATACCATTCAGTAATGCCACATTCCAAATATTTTATAGAGACAAAACCAGTCCACTGGAATCCCAGCTTTAAGTCCTCTGGTCTAAGTAGGTATTTCTCATTAATGGAGTTCTCTCTCAAAGACTGCATTGCAAAGTCACAAATGTGTCCCTATAACGAGATTAAAAAATTTTAAAAAACCCCAACCAAACAAAGCAGATTCACCACAAAACTCCCTGCAAATGTTCCTTGCAAAACTGTTGAAAAAAGGTTATGAGCAAGAACTTGTCAGCTTGAAATTTTATTTTCCCAGTGCAGATGAAACACTTACTATGTAGTAGAACTTCAAATCACAATAACTTCATTAAATTTTAGGAATTGGCATTTTTTCCATATGAAGTTTATGTCTTTTGATGGGTTACAAGAACAATAACAAAACACTTTATGAAAATGCATGCAATTTTCACAAGCCTTCAAACACTTCATGACAGGTTACTTTTAGTTACCCATTACACTTTTTTAAGCATCTACAAGGGAATGAAACTTGTGACTGAAGTTCTACTGTATTATGGAAAAAGCAGTAAGATTGTACAAGAAAAAAAGCAGTTAAAATACAGAATTAGCTTTTGCTTCATAAAGCATTTAACAGTGATCCACTGCACACATCAAGACAAACACAAAACAGATTTGTCAAGTATCTTCTACATTAAATTTACTAAAAAAAACCCCTCAAAACTACAATCTAAATCACCCTAAAATTGAGTTAAATGCTTTTAGAGACAAGAAATGAAGCAAAATATACCATTGATAATATGGTAGATCTCCACATCACACTGCTTTTAGCAAAGTACATTTCCTGTATTTGTTAACGGTTTGTAACATTGAGAAGAGTGGTGGCTGCTCTGCTACATGGTTTCCTTCCTAGCCTGGGACACACACAGCTTTTACTGCTTTTCACTAGGATGTGCTTTCATGTCAGCAGCTCTCCCTGTGCTGATGGAACGCCAGAGCAAAAGGGCACATTAACTTAGACAGCAATGTCCCACAGTGTCTGTAAACGACTTTGAGATCCCTTCCTTTCAGGGACAAGGAATTTTAAGGTACATTAACACTGACTTGGAACTGACACGTTTTCAGTGATTTCAGACAAGACAAAGACAGCCCACAGATGGACACTGATAGTGATGTACATGTGTGTTTCTATGACTGCCTCCTGCCAGAAGATGCTCAAATCAACTCCTTTGAATTGTATCTTCCTCATTTTTAAAGACAATTAGAATGTTTGGTGCTTTAAATCTTCAAGAAAAACACCCCTACTTTGACTCTTTAAGTAGCAATCTGCCAGTTAGGCTGAAAACCAAAATCTACTGAAAGTCTATACAGACATGCCCTTAGGGCCTGTTTGCCTCCTTGTGTCTACATATTTGCACTCTAAACCCCAAATACTCATGTTAGAACCTAATTTAATTATTCTGATAAAAGATCAGCTTTTAGGCTCCTTAAAAATTTCAGACAGTATTTCTGTTCAGAATAATGCAAGTATCTTAACTGCATCTATACAAAGGTGCTCACTCCTGAACAGAGACAGAAATTAATAACTGTAGATATGATATAAGTAAAGTGCAGGAAGAAAATTAGGGGCATCAAGGATAAGCTTTCAAGGCAGGATCAGAAAAGGTGTATATAAGCATGAAGGCCAGCAGTAGCAAACTTTAGGCACAAACAAATTTGTCACCATCATCACCAAGAAGTTTCTTGGTTTTAAAAAGCATGTTTAGCATCAGACAACACAGTGCTTTGGCATTACTGGTCCAGATAAACTTCACCCCCACCAATACTTCTTATTTTTGTGGTTTTAAACACATACAAAAAGTAGAAAAGAATGAAAGAAACTGCTCAACAAAAAGCAGCCTATGTTTGAATGATATTAGGACAAAACCACCTAACACTATTCTCTATAACAAAATTAGTGAGATCAAATCACGGTATACTCAAAACAGACTAAAAAAGAAATGTTTGAAAATTAACCTTAGAAAGTTTGATAAGATTAATTTACTCTGTCCTTACAGCATGTTTTGGTAATATCTTCTCAATTAGTGAAAAGGGCTTTGTCAGGCATTTCCTTTATGCTTCTCAGTCAAAAACCTCAAACATTTAGTCTACCACTGCCTTTCAGTGATTAAAAATTTAATTGGAATAAATTTTTGCATACTGAGCTAAACCAAACCTCACCTACTCTGCAATTTGGTGGCTAAATTGTCAAAGCTTTTCCCATTTAAGAGAGAAAAGCACATCCAGAACCATGCTGGTGAATAGGCTGAGCTACTTATACTGCCCTATTACTTCATTGCTGAGACTTACTATATCACATTTTTTAAATATTCATCTTTTAAAAGGGGAGATAAACCAATAACAATGACATCTACAGGGCTTGACCAAAGCAATGAAGTAGAAGTTGCTTTTGGAATTGAGCTGACTTCCACCTTCTCCTGTGCCTTCTCTGTCTGTATTTATAAACTGAAAAAGAAATGCAACGTTTGTAAACTCATAAGGACACTGCAAGTTTTAAAGTTTGGGGTTTTTTTCCTCCCAAAAACTCAAATATGAAAGGAAAGAAAGAAATTATTTTAAAGGTAAGGAGTAAGGGACTCTTAAAATGCATGCCAACCAGAACAGTGACATTTCAGTAACTTCGGTATAACTGACATGTTTACAAAAAAATGCAGTTATTAAAATCCATACACTCTAGCTATTACTTTTAGCCAATTAAGAGTCATTTACATAGTATTAAGGCCAGAAGCAATTTCATATTAAAAGAAGTTACTACCTAAGCAAAAAGCAAGAAATGTGACAAATCAAGAGATTAATTCCTAAGCTGTAAAAGAACATCCTAATACCAAGGAATGCAATTTACCCTACTGCTTTCTATAGCCCTACAGAGATGGAATTTAAAAAAAAAAATTTAAAAGGACTGCAATTCTGTGGCTCGCTTCCATAACTTTATTAAAGGCCTGACCAAATGGACAAGACTACATACTCTGCACAAAGGATGGTGCTTTGGATGATTGTGACTAATGTCTGTGTGTTTTCCATCAGGTTTAAGAGGGTGGCGAAGTATAACTTAATCCACAATTAGAAAAACATCCTGGTAAGCATTTAGGTACCTATCTATGAGAGGCAGCATAGTTGCAACTTCAGACAGTTCTGTTTTCCCACTCTCCCTTTCATACTTACACTTCCAGTACACCCACAATATTATATAATTTTCACAAAACATTAATTAACACTGGGCATTATATTCTGAATAAAATGTAGAAAATCCCAAATTTGCTGCCAGAATCTAAACTACTCTTAAAAAAAAAATTTAGAAGTCTACTTTAAAGAATTATCATGGCATGCTTCTTATTTTATCCATTGTTACCTCATGCAGAAAGAAAAATCCCAGGTATCTCAAATTTGCTCCAAAAGATGATGTTTGTTTGATGCTTGAAAGTTCTTAACACATGTTTGAGCTTATAAATAAAACATCTTCGATGTGCCATTAGAGCTACACAAGCCTAAGTATTTGAAAGAGCACAATGAAGCAGCAATTCTGGCATTCATGCATTCACAATGAAAACGCTGCCTAGACTGCAGTTCCACTGGTAGTTAGTCCATCTAATGGCTCACGACCTGAAGAGGAAGATCTCATCCTCCCCATTCTCATCTCTTAGTGTTTGTTCCCTTTTCCCACCATTCTTCCTTCTTGTATTTTCCTACTCTCAATTGCATGGTCCCATCTCTTTTCTGACAGCCACACCAGCCATTATCGACCTTCCAGTGAATCAATTCTTCTCACCAGAATGACAGAAAGCTGTGATTTCTTTGACAACAAAAGTCCACAGAAACAAGCACCCAAACCAGGAAAAGGCAAACAAGGAAAATGCACACTAGGAGGGTAGGAGGAGTGTGGGTCTGGGGAAAATGACAATAGCAACTTCTCTGTACAGGGGAAATACAAGAACATTAAGTAGGGTAGTAAAATGAGCATTTTGAGGGGAGCAGGGGAAGTGTATGAAATACTAACTCCCTATTTGAGGATCCAAGACCATTTTGTTTGCCACCCATCACAATTCAACATAAAACCAAAAACTTTAATCTGATGCTTGCAAATGCAAAAACAGCCACTGTCAGCAAGACATGTGGCACATGGGCTAAAAGATGCTAAGTATCTTCTTGGAAAAAGTGAGCTGGAGTCAGAATTCCAACTACAAACTATTAAGAGTATCAGTCTTGAACATAACTCAGATACTAACATTACTTTCACTGTTCTTTCTATAACTAGTTATTACAAAAGTTGATAAGATTTTGAATAAAAGTAATTCCTTCATGTTTATATCCACCTTAGTCTTCCATGGAACACTGCCAGGTTTCCCACCTGTAACTTCACAATGGAATCTTGTTTTCAACTCTTGAAGTTAAGACACAATTCTGAGTAATAAACATACAGTGAGGTTTGAAAGAGAAAGCATTCCTAATGGATGATTTTATCTTGAATATCTGAGGGAATAATAATTTCCTCTCATGTTCAAATAGTTTTTCAATGAAAACTAACAGGTGAGAACAGTATTGGAAGCAAGGATGAGGAAAGCATCTGATATGACAGACAATAAAGTATCCTTTGAAAACTTATTTTTGCTCGGAATCACAGAGAAATTATTTTTGTTCCTATCTTGAATATATTCCTGCCTTAGCTTCCTAACCACACAAACACAAAACTAGGCATATAGAAAACAAAGCTGTGTTGAAAACTGCAACAGAAGTGATTTTGTTTGCTTTCCAACACACAGCAGTGATATTTTACATATAAGAAATGTGATACTTTGTAGGATTTCAATGTTTTCATCTTACTTTCTATTCTTTACTTAAACACCAACTTGTTTTGAGACTGATGTAGGATGTGCAAAAGGATTTCAAAGATGCAGAGTGATGGGTCTCTAGCACTATATTCTAATACAGCAGAGAGCTGATCTTACAGGATCTTCATGTGCATTTATGTCAAGCATTTACATAAATCTTTCTCTCATGGACTTCATCCCTATAAAATCCCTATCTGTGAGCACTGTATGGATATACATGTGGAACAGGAGCACCTATAGACTGCCTCCAATCCACTGTTCCTCTCTTATCAGAAAGAGAGCAATGTTCTTATGCTATTTCTCTTATATGCTATAGTGAAAAGAAAAAAACAGATAAAAGAAATTCTACATAGTTAAGTCCCATACTCTAAGGAGGGGTTTTGTTGTGCTTGTCAAACATTTCAAGTCAATATAAATCAATTTTCTCAATTATATGAAAAATGAGAAAAAATTGTTTATTTTTTTATTCCTTTTTTTTTCAGGGCTAATTATGTATGAAGAAGAAGCCAGTCTATAAGAAATAACTTGCTGGAGGAGATTAGGAATGTCTTGCTTCACTGTGACAGTGCCAGCACAGGTAATGGCCCCATGAGGAGTACAGACCATCTCTGGGATGCTCAGGTTTTGACTGAGTATGTGAACCGTGATGGGGACTAGACCAAACTGCAGTCTGGATCCAGAGCAATATCCATGGAGGGGGTGTAAAATAAAGGAGAAGCCAAAAAAATAGCTCTGAAATCTAGGTAAGTCTGATTTTCACATGGTGGCCTCCTGATTTTAGACTTCAACCAAAATGCCACTTTGCTTCAAGAGCATACATTTCCAGTATATTTGTGAACATTACTACCTCAAAAATAAAAACCATAAACCAGACAAAATCAACTTGTAAATCTCACAGCAACAGAAATACTAGGATAGAAGAAACACTGGGTACCTAAAGAGCTGTCCTTTCTCAGGGGCATTGTACTTGAAAATAGCTGTGTTAAATACCAATGTCAAAGTTCCTGTGCTCACAGCTTTTCTTGGAAAAACATCAAGGCTTTGAACTCCCTCAATATGAAATTACAAAGCAACCACTACACAAGTTATGTAATCAGCCTGAAAGAGTGGAAAGTTACATTTCAGAACATTTTTTAAAAAACACACAAACCCTACTGTAAGTTTTTGAACAACTTCTTCAACTTCTTTGTTACACATTTCCAAGCTGAAATGTTCTTCATCTCCCAAGTGAAAAATGGGTATGTAGTTTGTTTCTTTAATAAAATTCTGTACGCTTCAGAAGAAACCATTAATTTCAGTTTTGTGTCTTATTAGCACTAAACTAACACTTTTCTGGTTCAGACTATTTCCACTTCAATTTCTTTTTTTTTTCTTTAGGTAATTGCATTTCCATGTCTTTTCAAAATACCACCACTTAGCAGAAAGGCTAAGTTAAGTTTCAAGCACTTTCTAGTTTTTTATACAAGATAATGCCTACTTGAAAGATAAGGACTGAATTCTCTACAAAATCTCGATTAATCGACTTAAAAGAAAATCTCTGTACCGTTAACAAATGAAAAGGAAATTTGAAGTAGATCAACCAACTTTATAGGTAGGCAGCAATACTCCCTATGTTACTTTTGAAATTATGGACACACATGTACAAAGATGATTTTAGATTACATTCAAACTTGAAATATGTTGCAAAGCTTCCTGGAAAGATCTCAAATCTACTCTCTGTAACCTAACATCAGGAGGGATGATATATTTAAAAATGAAACAAGACATCCTTAAAATAGATTTATTAAAAAGCAGGTTATAATTTATCCCTATTAGAAAAAGTATATATTTGAAGTCTCTTCAGTTCTGGTAAACCCAAGATAAAAAATGAAAAAAATAAAAAAGCAAGCCCTAAAAGCAGCCACATAACAAGCAGCCTGGAACAATGACCATATTAGGAAATATTGAAAGAACTGTGATTGACTTTGAATTAAGGAGGGAAACTAAAGGATGTAACAGCAGGAATATGTGAAATAATGATTGTCACAGAGCTATTTTTCCTAACACCTTGCTTCATATCATACAGTACCACTGGCCAACGGAACTAGAAGAAGAAATTCAAAATTTTATATATAATGTGGAATTAGCTTACAAACTGCAAGTGACCACTGTACTAAAGACTGCAAAAAAAATATATGCTTGTGTAGGAGTTAACAAGCTCACCAACAACTTCACTGTGAAGAATTAAAATGCACATGGAATAAAATCTTTCAAAGCTCACACCAGACCAGCTGATACAGTCTAGGAAAAACACTCCTGTCTGAATATTCCTTAACAATCCACTGCATGACTCTTTTTGTGCAGTTGCTTTGTGTTTTCTTCATTAATTGCAATCTGCTATGTCTACTGCTGCCTGCTTTTACACAAAACATGTCAGATTAAATGCACTATTTCCATCCCTGGCCTCCAATCAAAATCCTTCAAAATGTGGAATTCTTCGCTTATTCTTAACCGTGACTGCCACTGGGATTTTGGCAGTAACTGTATTTTATTTATTTTTTTGTGCAGACATGAAAACAGAGATCTTATTTTTAGTTCCGATAAATGAAAAAAAATTAGCTTTCAGAACATTCCATTCCTCCTGCAATTAAATTATGAAAACAGATCTAAAGTGTAAGTCTCAGATCATGTTAATGCACCACTACTTCAATACTTTAAGAAAGAGATTTCAGAAGTGTAGTGATTGTTTCCATGTTGAAATTCCTGAACAGCTTAAAAATCAGCTAGTTTTTTTACCCTACCTTCAGTACATTAAAATCTCGAACTCTTTACAGACACTGCATTATTTCCTTCATCTCTGGTTTATGTATTTGAAAGAATAAAATGCATTTTTGGTACAAAACAGTAGTCCCATCAAGAGTTCCAGTATTTCAATAAAATGACATTTTCCTAATGAAATAAGAAGCCCCAGACAAAAGTTTTTAAACTATGTGCTTTCAACAAATCTCAGAAATGTACTTAAAACCCATTTGTGCCGAGTTTTGATGTTCTTAAAAATGGAGAGTTGTATTCTTTTTCTCATTCTGTGTGGCAACTGAATTTATTTTTAGGCTTTTAAGCAAAGCCTTATTTAAAATAAATTATAAAGGAAGTCCCATGCAGAATCTAAAGGGATCTACAGAGCAGGTACAATAAAGATTGTATACTTGTATACATACTGTTGATCTTCATGCACATTTATCCTGCAGCATAATGTTAAAATAAGTGATAACTGAAGAGATTTGGAAAAAAATTACAAAATCAAAATTATAAATATCAGCAGTTTCAATATGTTGACAATCACTCTTTAATGGTGTTTGATAGCAAATTTCAAATAGTTAAAGCTTAAGGTACTTTAAGTTCTTACATTCAGTAAACAAAACTATAAAATGCTTTCTGCTTAACATACTTTGACTAAACAATTTTCCAATATGTAAATAAATACAACGTGGGCAGCCCTACTATTCTAATTGAAATGTTACTACTTTATTAACAGGAGAATTATAGAATCCACAATTGCTAAAAATTATGCCCAGTTAAATCACAAACACAAAACCTAAGCAAAAAAGTAAACACAATAAAAGAAGAGTCAAATCTCACCCATTCTTGAAATATAGAACATGTGCTCTCTGAAGTCCTGTTTCCAGGAAAAAACCAAGCTCTTGCTCGTGTGCAGTGGGCCCTGGCTTAGGGCTTCTGTTTTGTATGTTGGCATTAATTACCTAAGAGAATACAAGAAATGGTGGGGGGGAAGTGTATTTAGAAAAAAACCCCTTGAAATCAAGGTTTGTGTACTTTTCCATGGAAGCTAATATTTGACGTTGGAGAAATCTTTGCCATTTGTAGGTGGTGGCTAATAGACCATTTCTAGCTTTACCTTCATTGCCACCTAAATATAAACCCTTTTGTTCTTGCCTATACCCTTAGAGAGAATTAATTTACCAAGCAGAAATACTGCTAAGCAAAATTTTATACTACTTTTTCAGAAATTTTTGTGAAGAATGGTATGCAAAGAGAAGAATATGAAAAAGCATATTTGCTTTTTTTACGGAACCTTATTCAGTAGCAGGATATTCAAAAATTTAAAACTCCTGTTAGGTTAGAAAAGACTGCTGCAGAGAGCAGTAAGAAGATTAAAAGCTATCTCCAGAGTGATTGCCAAAAAGCAATTTAGAAATAATTGTAAACATTTAAAAATAATTGTATTACATCAGCATTAAAAATGCTGTCAAAATGTAATCAGCTTTCGGTGGTGCACACAGTCTACCAGCCACTACAAGAAAATAATAAAACAGCAAAACCCCTCAGAAAATAAAAACCTGCATGTATTTTAAAAACAGTATGAATTACTTTACCCCCCATCACATCAGTTTTCTTCCCCCTTTTTCCTGTTTTTCACGACCCTAAATGTGTCTTCCAACTCCTTCAAAGACAGCTGTGAAGTGACAGGCTGAGGCTTGCAAGCAATGGGTCTCAAAGAGGATCAGAGGGGTATTGTCAGCTCACTTCACTCTAACAGCATTCACAAGCCAAAGAACACAGCCCCAAGTGTACTGCACTTTGCCCAAATGTACCTCAAAGTCTAAATAAAAAGCAACAGTGTCTATCTCCTAGAAATAAAGGGTCACACAAATTTCTTTCAAAAAGGCATTTATATCAATCTTTAAATGTTTAATTTAGAAGACCACCCCAACTTACCCTTTCTATCTCCTGAAGGTACAGAAGAGCAATATCCCCAGCCTTCTCATAGCATGTGACAATTTCTTGTTCTCGGTCCACATGGAGATTACTCGCTGAGGAAGATATTGGCAACTTCTCAAGACAGAGACCTTGAGAGGCAAAAAAAATTCAAACAAAGTATTAAAAACTAATGCCATATAATATTAATAGCTAAAACATAGTCCAGGTTCAGCTCCTTTAGTTCAGGGGAAGAAACAAAGGAAATGAAGGTATGGTCCCCTAAAACAGACACTAATAAATATATAAATAAAAATTACTCCTCCTTAATAATTATAAATCCAGAAGCAGCAATTTTTAAATCGATTTTGATTTAAAAGGCATTTTGACCATCTACCATAAAAATATATAGTGCCTTTCTATACCAGTTTTACATTACTATGTCTTCAGTTTTCCAGAATGATCATAGAAACCAAGGTACAGAGACAAAAGGCACTCAAGGTAATATTAACTCAGTCACTGTGCAAGACAAAAGTATCTATAAAAACAAATACATTTAAAATAAACAATATGTTAGGAAGTGTAATTTTTGTATTTAAATTTAGAAGAGGTAGCTCACTCATCAAGGCCATGTAAATCTTTTCTGCTCGGGACCTACCCAACAAATACATTAAATGGTGCTTTGAAGTAAAAAAAAAATCTTCACTTGTCTTAAAAAAAATCCAACAACTCTTACTAATCAATACTAACTCCTACACAAGACACTTCAATTACAGCCATTTTCAAGATAATTAAAGTGCTGGAAAGGACCTTGAGAATATAAATCCATTTATCTGATGGAGGAATCAACCAACCCCTGACACTGGACCAACCTGTTCTTAAAACTTCTGACACTAGGGATGCCCTGGCCTTCATATGCAAATTACCACAGAGCTCAACTATTCTCACAAATAGTATTTTTCCCAGTTCTTAAGTCTCCCTCTCTAGATTAATTAATTTGATTCATCCTCATAGAAAGTTTATTCTGTTCTTCACAAAACATTGCAAGTTAGAGCACAGTGCCAATAACACCAAGGTCATGGCTTTGATCCCCCTATGGGCCATTCATGTACAAGGTGGACTCCATGAGCCTCCTGGGTCCCTTCCAACTCAGAATATTCTTTGATTCATCTAGAGAGAGAGACAGGCTCTCAAGAAGAAATATCAATTCTCACCAATTTCCCTTCTCATGCTTCTTTGATAGCTAATCATTTTTGTCTCCTCTGGACACTCTCCAACTGGTTACCTCCACCTTGACTCACTGTGCCAAAAGAGGATACATGGCTCTACTTGGAGGCCTCAACTGCACTGAGCAGAGAAGATGAAAGACTTCCTGCTTTTCATAAGGGATACTTCTAAAAAAAGTATTAAAAATCAGTTGAACTTTTGTGACTTCTCTTACATATTAGTAAAAATTATCTTCCACTTATGATCTGCAAGAGACCACCAGCTCATATCCTTCAAGTCAACTATTTCATCTTATATTTATTTGAATAATTAATTGCATCTGCAACAGCACTATCCACATGTTAAGAGATTTATTTCAGGTCATTCTTCCAGCCTGCCAGCAGTAAATGCTAGTCCTAAAGTGCCTTCAACTGCTCCCACATTAATATAATCCACACTTTAAATTACTGTATTCTCTATTCATTGTTGAAAGTTTTGAGAATACATTGCTGGAGAAAAAACAGAAAACATCAACAAAACACATAGTTATATATTGGGCATATGTCTGTAGAATGCCAAGTAGTACAAATCCAGATTTCTGGCCAGATTTCAGGCTTGAGAGGATGCTTTAAGTGTGTATCACAGTTTGTTGGCCACCTTTACCCTTCAGACCACCCTATTACCAGTACAAACAACACATATCTTAGAGCTTTATGTGCTACACATCCAGTTAACACAAAATCCCGAATCCAGTATGAATCCTGAAACCAGGACTAAAAGGCCTGCTAATCCTACATGTACATTTTCAGACTCAGAGGTGACTAAAGAATACAGTAAAGGCACTGCAATAAACACATCAAATGACTGAAAGCACCAGGTAATTTGTGTGTGAATCACTCCTCCTCATTCCTTCTCTCCCACACTATGAACAGCCAGTGCCCCCAAGTAACCATCTCCTACATCAAGCAAATTACTCAACTATTTGTAGATCTGAGTCAGATTTATTCTTTCTATTTTTAAACTTTATGGCCATAACTATAATATTTAAATCTGAAAAACCTCACTACAAAGACATTTTCTTATTTTAGCTGAGAATTTTTCATTATGATGTGAAAACACCTCAGTGTTCAGCCAGAAATTCTAAGTAATGCAGCAGGGACGTAGCAAATTTTAAGTGTTCTTTGATGAAGTACAGAAGTACTTCTTAGAAGAAATGAAGTACTTCTTAGAGAAATGCTTCTATATAACTAGCACTCACTTTTTTTGTTGGTATGTTTATTAAACCCAGGAAATTATATATATATATATTATAAACCCAGGAAATTATATTATATGTATTTTAAGCATGTGATGCTTTGGAGAAGGAAGTTTATTTGGAGATCTATTCTGAAATGACCACTTAAAAGAATGGTTTGCATGCTGCATTTGTTTTGATGACACAAGTAAAAACTGCAATTTAATGCTGAATTCAAAATGAAAATATATCAACTAGGGGAAAAACCTTTAATAAATTATGCTTTCGTAATTATGATTTTGTTAAAACAAGTCACTCCAGACTACTCTTTTTTTTTTCTTAAATACAGATGAAATTTAATAATAATGTATTAAAGTATATAAAAGTACTATTTAATTTTAAATTGATATACAGAGCAACAACAATTGCATGGTATACTGCCCACTTCCTCATAAGAATACTGAGAGATGAAAAGATGTTAATTAAAATATGGATCATTATATTAGGCCCTCAAAAACAAGAACAAGCACATGGTAACATATACAAAAGAGAAAAACATGAAGTTCAAAATACACATATAACCCTTATTTATCTGCTGAAGACTTGTCATAGAATCAGACAAGTCAATTGTCCCTTTTGTGATTCTTCCCACACCTGCCAGGCAGGAATCTGCCATTCTCCCCCAAAGGATAGGCATTTCTTTAACTGTTTGTACACTACTTAAAGATATTTGGAAAAAAAAGTACAGGTTATTGCTATAAAATGTTACTGCATTTGCTGAAAAGGCCATAGCTATTGCTTTATTTAACTTTTATTTTGTTTGATTCTGCATTCAAGAGTATCATGACACCTGGTATCACAAGTTGACTTTGATATTCAAGGCTTTTAAATTTAAGCCCTTCCAGTTAAAATCATTTTCAGATAAAAGCTTCCAACAAACTGGGTCAGTTTTAATTTGGGAGACACTTATCTCATACATATCTAGTCTTGATATCAAGCAAGACGACTCCTGAGGGAAAAGAAAGTGAGAAGCAGTGAAACAAATACGAGTCCATACTAATTAAGTTTACATGTTTTGCAAGGTAACTCTAAAATTGCTTGTCATAAGAGCAGAGGAGCAACAAACAGGAATAAATAAATATCAGGAATATTATTTTGTTGTATTTGGACAACAAAATAATATTCCTGATATTTCAATTATAAGGTAACTTGCAAAGGCGTTCCTTACATTTTCAAAAAGTTATCCGTATTTTGTAAAATATTCAGAAAGCAAGCACTAGACAGTTTTATCACTTGAAATAAGTGGCATTCTTGTATCTGTAGTCTCAAATCAGTGGCCAAGATTAAGCCAAGTAAACATTTTTTACAAATAGAAGACCAGGCTGGTCCTACCTCTGCATTTGCAGAAGCTGACCACTACCCAAAAAAGAGGATGCCTCAGCAAGAACAAGTAACAAACTATTTTTAAGAAGTCCTCACACCCATTTTTATGTCAAAAGAAACCCAGACTTCAGTTCTGTAGGAAAACCAATTAAGCCACACTCCCATTTCACCATAGTTGCTCAAAGGTCAAAAGGAAATCCACAGCACAGTTCAGACCTTTACCAAGTGCTCTTACCACACAGATCACTACTGATACCATTCCAAAAAAAACCAACAGAACCACTAGAGCATTGTGTATGTGAGGATTCTCCATTATCCCAGCCAGTACCTTGTCTGTATAACATTTTAGAGACCACAAATAATAATGGACCCCATTGTTTATCTCCTGTTTCCAGTAGAGAAAGCTAAGGACAGAGGACAAACAGTGAACTACTGTTCTACACTTCAGTCAATAAGCACGCTTTTTCAAGAGACAGAGCTGCCTCAATACATAAAGATTTCTGGGTTTGCTTCCTGTTTTCCTTACATAGACATGTAAAACCCAAGTGTATTTTAGTGTACAGAACTTTGTCTTCCCTATATATGATATGCAAAGTGTTGATACATTATATGGTAAGTGTTCCAAATGCTGTACACAAAAAGCCCCTTTTCACCTCCTTCTAAAGAAACCTCATGTTTAGCATATTGTTATTGCTATCAAGAAACTCCCACATTTATTTATTTCTGAACTTAGAACATACACTGCTAATCTCACTGAGGGAAAGGACTAATTAAGTCCTCAATCAAAGATTTTTCTTGCTTGCAGAGAATTTTTTTCAGAGATTTTTTTAGAAAGCAAAGCATGGGGCTGTTTTTGTCTTCAATTCCCTACTGATATTTGCGAAGTAATTATTATAAAGGAAAAGAGAAACAGAATAAAATTTAAGCAAATATATTTAAATTAAAGTACCTTTTACTTTTACAGTTACTCCAGATACACTGTAGGGATTGCCTATTGCCTGTTGGTTTAGACAATTTAAGGAAACAAAAATAAGTTCTCTGGTTTTTTAAGTACCTTGTACTGCCCATCCCATTATGCCAAGACTCAAGGGAAAACATCTCCAACAACTGTCAGAATGCAAAGTCTCCTATTTTATGGCTAGTTTAGTACACCTGCTTTCCAAAAAAGCCACTGGAAAAAGGCCAATATCCCCTGCTCTTAGCACTCTAGATTTTAAGGGAAGCTCCTCTGGCTACCCACTCTTTTAAACACAGACTACTTACAGAGAATTGAATTCCATTCTAGACTAAACCCAGAGTAACATAAGCACAATCTTTCAGGTAGAACAGAGCATTTTATCATGCATGCTCAAACTGCAATGTCATTTCATTACTACAGCTTTTCTAATGCCATAGTTACGCTAGTGCTTCTAAGTGTCTTGAAGTTTCTTAGAGTTAAAAAGGGATGAAAAATGAGAAATAACTTTTTTTCTGAATTGAATACCTACTTATTAGTCCAAGTAAAAAAAGCATAACAATATTTTGGGATTTCTTTTAACATCATCTGAGAAAACTGTTGTGAAACAATTGGTCACACTTTTCCTCTAAATATAATGCATTCCAATTTTTGTATTTTCTTAAGAAACAGACTTTTGCAATATCTTTTACATAGAAGAGATCAGTATTTTTCCGCACACACATTTGTTTCTTAATAACCATATGCCAGCCAATTCTTGCTACAGCATAGCCCTTTAATAGGCCAGCATCTTGTGGCAGAGCTGAAAAAGTTCAAACTAGAGCTAAAAGCTGGAAAAAGGACTGGTTGTTGCTGCACATCCTGGAGTGAGTGGATCTCTGCTGAACGCTCCCCAAAAGCAGAAATGCTGCACACCAGTATATGGAATGGGCATCAAGGAAGTTCTTTGCTCAGGGGACAGGAAATTATTTAACTATGAAATTTACACTGTTCTGCTGTAAAGTGTTAGGATTGCTCCCACAAGCACCTCTAAGGAAAAAGACAAGCTCTATTTAGTAACTGTTATTCCTGTGGCATGAGAAAAAGAGGCCAGAATCACTACTTTTTAATTGGAGCCCACCATTTTTAAACTCTCTTCACTCTGCCAAAGAAGGTTTGTGAAGAAATTCTAAAGATTTGAGAGAAACTAAGAATAAGACACCACCAAACTGCCCAGGTCCTAAAGAATTCTATTTTAATAAGAAATACAGTATTCTCTTTTAGAGTTTAGCTTTCAAATAAGAGAGCTAAAAGCAGTACTTAGGAAAGCAGGACAAATGCCTGGGTTCCTTCCAGTCCCTGCTCCAGCAGGGCAGATGTCATAAATGTAGTCTGGGGAAAGAAAAGTTTTAATGGAGAAAATCTGAACTCCCTACGACACAGGCCTTCTAGCCATGGTCTGCAAAATGCTCACTGACAGTCTGCAACACTTGCACAGCAAGACAGGCAGAGGGGGGGAACCTGAGTTCTTGACCCATTGCCTAATGAGTCTAGAGATCCCCAGCATAATTACTAAACCAGCTTTCATTTAGCATTCTTCCATGAGAGTTGCTTGGTGTCTGCTGACACAGGCTAGCAGTGCACAAGATCCCATTACAATTGCATATGATTAAAGTTAAGTGCAGCATCTTTTCCTAGCTGCAAAGTAGCAATCCACATGCACCTGACACTGCCACTGAACCTAATGAGTATTTCCATGTTTCTGTAAACAGAACTAATTAATAGCCAATCATTTAACTTGGTAAATGCAACATTAAATTTGAATATGGGTGAGCAGCAGTAAAGACAGCCTCACCTTTCTCAACATACATCATTTAAATGTAAACACAGTTATTCAAACAAAGATGTAGGCAATAAAAATGTAACATGACCTGCAGCAATAAGGCTAAAATTCTGTAATGTCACAATCTAACTTATAAAACAATATCCCTCACACACTTAACAGGAATTCATTACTGTAATGCAACAGTCATCTTGACAGATACCTGAAGTTGTGTGTGAATCTATGCACTGTGTTAATTATAAACACTTTACTAAAATCAAGTTTACTAATTTGCAGACTTTAAGAAATGTCATACCTGCAAAATTCTATGTTCCTCTACAAGCATTTTTAGAAAGGATCACTAATTTGTAATGCCAAGTGTTATAAATTCATTTCTTCAATTATGGCTTCTGACTTAGGCAGCAGTATCAGAATTACGTTATCTAAAATTTCAATAAGCTTATTTCCTATTTAAATAAAAACTTGCTACTGCAGAGTTCCTGACAAGTTGCTCCTCCCCAAAATAACACCTCAATATCCCACTGTGCATGCGTTTCATCTCTGCTTCCATAAGCAACCAAAACTGCTTAGAAACATAGTAGATACTGCCTGCACAGTATTTGAATAATGCCTATGCATGCTTTCCAGTATATTACCTCATTCATATACTGCTGAAAACTTGCAGAAACTTAATTGTTCTTTTCCCAGAGGCCACAACCCTAGGGGATTATTAGCTTCACCCAATATTAAAATGGATTATAAATACATGCTTCTGTATGGCAACAGCACATAAAAGATTTTTTCTGATTGGCCTTGTAAGAGAAGGAAGTAGGAAAAGTTGGAGCTAGTAACACAAGCTCAACATGAGAAGAAAAAGACATACATACGCTTTACTTCTTCATGGATTCATAACTTGTCTTATTTCAATTCTTCATGAGTTTAAGATCCTCCTCAATCTCAGAACTGAGCACTGCCAATTAAACTGATCTAGGGAAGAAAGTAAACAAATAGACCCTAAAGAGACAAACTTAACCTTTTGAACAAGGGAACCTTCCCTACCTATCAGAAAGTAGTTCTTCCTATGAGGATACTTAAATATCAGGTATTTAATGCATCCAGAAATGCGCAAACCACCTCTATGTTTTACTTTGAGCCAAGACTTGTCACCACAATCTCAAGACTGTCTTTCCTTCCTCCTTCCCCTGCCCAGCCTCATTACTTAGCTTTGCTCAATCCACATAAGACATCTCTAATAACCATACTGATAGCCAAGTAATACTTGTGGCAGAAGAAAGGAAAATCTGATTTTTTTTGTACTGCTCCTTAAAATTTCATATTAAAGGTATGACATGCTCCTGTGACCAACAGGCAAGAGCTTCAGAGAGCCAGCTCCAGCAATTTCATACATCTGCTCTCAGGCTAACACATTGCCACAACAGTCATGCAAACCTGCCTGTCTCCTCAGCAATGTCATTCTTTTATGCCTATTTTTCTCTCCCTCATCACACCCTCTTGAAATAAGCTGGCAACTCCAACCAAAGGCATTTTGCTACAGAAAATTGTTTTATTCTATGCTTCTCCTCTGCTTATGTGTCAAATAAATTTACAAGCAGATGGGGGAAAAGCTAACCAACAGATCCGAATAAGTATCCTCATGTTTTTGCAAATACTAAGTGGTCCATTGATTTGAAAAGCTTCATCTTCTCAATTTATGTTTTATACTGTATTTTAAATATGTCCCACTGAAAATATGTTTTCAAGCAAGTCTTTGAATTCTTAAAAATTATGCATTTAATACAAAAAGTATGATTTTATTAACACTCTATCCCACACAACACCTTCTACATACCCATACAGAATCATTACTCAGAAGCACAGCATCAAAATTAGCTCCTTCCTTAAAGAAAACACTAGGTGTAATCATTCTATGGGCATACACATAAGAACATCAGTGTAAAGTCAAAAAGGTATGCTACTCCATGAAGTTAACTACATAAAAGAAAATAATCTTCTTCTACAGCTCTGCTTTTAACATGTGAATTTGAGGAAAAGTGTGAAGAAAAGGCAGGAAAATATTGGAATTATACTAACCGAGTTTCTGAGGCTTTGCCTCATGCATTCACAGTTAGTCTGCTCCCCATTGTTTTAATGGACACAGAAGCAGATACCTTTTCATCAGATCATCCCACATCTTCTGCAAGTCAGGATAAAGCACAAGACATCACTACTAGAAGTTATTTTTGTTGCCAGAAGCCAGGAAAAAAGATTGAAGCCAAACAACTTGTCCCATAAGCTATTTCAGTCTGATAAAATACATCCATGCCTTCATCACCACAGTAACAATTTTGCACACTTTTCCTAGAAAGAGCAACAGAAAGGAAACACTTTCCAGCACTTCTTGGGCACTGAGAGCCTGTGATTCCCCACACACCAGAGGCTTGCAAAGAGTCACATGTAATAGAAACAGAAAATATTTCAAAGGGTAAGTTGATAGGACTTTCTTTTAAATTTGTTGAAATTTTACAATGTTGCATTTTGACAAATCTAGCAAGAAGCTTTATTTGGAATAGTTGAAGCAGCATTTCACTAACTAGATATTTCCAAGAAAATAATAGCAGTCATTTAATCTTCCTTGCTGGGTTTGAGAGTCTTTGAATCCTTGGCTTGACTTACTATCATTCCATATCATGCCTCTTCTCATGTATAGTCTTCTAAATATGCTTCTAAATACAACTAAAGCTGTAAGCAGCATAAAAAGCTAAAAGCATTATTTTAAAGATACATATATAAGCATTTAACTCATTTATGTAATAAAAATGTGAGGACCCCTTCCATGAGTGCACCACGGGCAGTAGATGGCCTAGTTGTCTGGTTTTCCCTTTCATGTTCCAATTCCATTTTTTCTCCCCACCATTGTCACTACTGCTGTTCTTCCCCTTCTTTTTAGCTGTCAGTAGATAAAACTCCAGCAGAATTTAGCTTGAAGCTGACCCTGATTCCATTTACTACTTTGCTGCATCCATACACACATACAGACCCTTCCTTGGCTGTGAGGAACAGAGAGACACCCTTGGTGTGTTCCATGTGCAGGAGGAAGATGAGCCATCTGGAAAGCAGCTCATTTCCAAGGCCTTGTTGTGAGCTGTGGAACTGTCTATGGTTACGGTCAATATGCTCATATAAGTACCCTGTAACAACTGTAGAAAAATAAACATGTCAACTCCTGCATCCCTCTCAATCCATCACCCCTGGGGTTACAGAATGAAGCCTCACAGTGAAAAGTAAGTACATGGAGGTGGTCCCACATTAAATAATTAACTACCATTTGTTATCTGCCCTCTGCCTTTCTCAGTGGTAAGAATATCAGTATTTGACCACTATACAATAGTATACAAGACAGCAAATCCACTGGAACTGGATTCAAACAGGGAAATTTCAGCAGGTACCTTTCACTGCATGGTGCGGCATTAAATGGTGCAGCTGGGCCAATGCTTGCAAACAGGCATGGACAGTTCCTCACTGCTTAATAACATGGTGCTATGACTGCCAAAGAAATAAAATCTAAATCCTCTGAAGAGTTTTATAAACTTTCTATGATCTAGTTTTCCCTATACATACAAGCAGAAATAAAAGTCCCAGTGAAGCACAAAATCTCTGTAAGAATAACTCGTATTTGGTTTGGTAATACTTACAAGCCTCAGTCACCTCTGAAGAGACTCTGAATTCAGACTGTAAAGTTTAGTCATTCTTAAAAGGAGAAAGAAAATGGGCAAGAGAGTGAGATTAAATGCACACTACTGGGTAGAAAACATATGCTATTTAGTTGTCAGCTACTCTAAACCTGTCCAGACTTTGAATACTAAATTTAAAGACTGAATTTAAGGTGATTTTAATTCAAGAATTAGAATTTAAGGTGATTATCACCTCATTCTATATCACACAGAAGACTATAGTCTTGCAATCCTCTACTATGAGAAGAAAGGAAATTAAAATTTTTTAATCTTCTGAGAGAGGTCAGGTTGCTTAGCCTGGAGAAGGCTCTATGCAGACCTTGAGTTACCTTCCAGTACCTAAATGGGCCTGCAAGAAAGCTGGAGACAGACATTTTCCAAGAGTATGTAGGGACAGGACAAGGGATGAAGGCTTTAAATTGAAAGGGAGCAGGTTTAGATCAGCTGTCAGGAAGAAATTGTCTCCTGTGAGGGTGGTGAGGCACTGAAATAGACTGTCCAGAGAAGCTGTGGATGCCCCATCCCTGGAAGTGTTCACAGCCAGTTTGGATGGAGCTTTGAGCAGCCTGGTCTAGTGAAAGGTGTCCCTGGCCATGGCAGGGGGCTGGGAATGAGATGATCTTTGAGGTCCCTTCCAACCCAAACTGTCCTGCAATTTCACTCAAACTGGAAATGAAATCCCATCACAACAAATCAGGCCTAATATGACAGATTTCAATGTTTTAAGAATAAAATTTGAAATCAGAAGAAGAAACCCCACACATCTAGACAGCAAATACGCTGTATTTCTGTTGTCATTTAAAAAAAAAATCTGAACCTACAAAATATTCCAGAGTAGAAAAGGTATCTGTTTTTCTATTTTCTAATACATTATGTTTGAATTAAGTAAAATTAATAATACTAATTTTATGCACAAAATTTATGCCACTATGTTTTCAACTGGTTTATATCCTTATGAGGCCAAATAAAACAAAGCCAGAAGAGTTGAGCTCTGGGAAAAGATTCAATTAAATTCCTTGGAGATAAAAGCAAATTTAGATTCTTAAGTTGTTCAAGTCCATGGAAAGAACATGACAAATTCAACAGACATCCTCATAGATTTAAAAAACAAAACAAAAAGAACAGCCAAAATCCACAATCCTGAGTGGAAGTGTACCCAAAGCAGACACTGCTCCAAAGCCCACAGAGATGCTGTTTGAGAAAACTGAGCAGATTTACATCATATACAAGAATTTCCCCTATACTCCCACTTCTCACTTTAATCTAGTGACCAGACTTATGAAGCATCCTTTTGTCCCAGCTACCAGTTAGTTCTCTTATTTCCTTGACATCTCTATAGGACATGATTCATGCTTGTCTAACATTTACTGGAGGACAGTGTTGGTGGAAAACAATCCTTGATCAATTGTCAGTCAAAGCTATAGAAGTCTCTCACAAATTTTTTGCTGCCTTTGACTCTCCTCTTGCCATAACAAAAAGGACATATGCAACCAAAGCCACACTTAAACACAGCAGACCAAAGCAAACACTTCACTCAGTAAATTGTAATAAGCCCCTGGCATAGAAACTGCCATTCTCCCCAACACACTGGCCAGCCCTAAGTCTATTACAGTTTTCTAAACTGAAGTGGCACTGCCACCTTAAGACATGAGGCCAGCATTACAATTTTCACTATACTGGAGTAGTAAAGAAAAAAGTAGTTTTTAATTACCTTTACTTTCTGAATTTTTAAAAAAATCTATATTCATATTAGAAAAATTAAAAGTGCATGAGTGATGAATTGCTTTAAGTCACTTATCATGTTATTAATACTCTCCTCAATTAAGTGGCAATTTAACTATGCAACCTAGCTTAGGCTGAGCATTTTAACATTCAGTAAAAGGCATCACTGTGAATCAAAGTTCTCCATTCTGCCCACAGCCAGCACAAAAATGCACTGCATTTTGTAGCCCTTAATTTTCAGCAACAGTGATAATACTTTTGGCAACTAGACACAGCTACTATGACATTTATGAGAGGACTTTTAAATACATACACTCAAAAAATTTGATGAGATCAGAGTACAGTGATATCACAGTTAGAATATTAATTGAGGTAAAAGTCTTGTCAACTATCACAAACTCAGAATAATTTAAAGGACCCAAACCATCCTCTTATTTTATCTACAAATATGGCATTCCACTACTGTGTAAGATGACATTCAAACTAAAAAGATTCTTCATCTTTGGACAAGATATGAATTAACTTTTAAAAACTACTTCCACATGATGATACTGGAAAGAGCACTCTTACCCTTTGTAGAATACGCTTCAGCAATAATCCGTAGCCGATAAGGTGCCACTGCAGTCAGCTGCAAGTCATCAACACCAACTCTAGCATATATGTTCAGAGCTTCTTTGTAATCACCTTCCACATAGTTTAATTTGGCCATTATTAGGTTGGCTTCTTGTAGGAATTCTGGCTAGAAGGAAGAGAAATAAGAAAGGGTTTTCCCTAAGAAAACACACCTAATTCTTTCTGATAATTATTACGTATGTTTTCTGTCACCCCCAGAATATTTCTCCTAACAGAGCAACAAATGAACAAAATCCTGTCTTGTGTAATATTTGAGAAGCTTGAAGTAGGGGGGAATTCACTAAATCTCATTCCAGCAAGCTACTGAAAAGCATTACCAGCCATTTTAGATATTCACATGCGTATTTACACGGGTACCAGAAATACCTCTCAGTTGGAAACCAGCTTTTCCAGGTGATAAAACTATTTAAAGGCAGCCTATCATTACAGCCCCTCATATGACTTCTTTTTCTAACACAAGCACAGTTGAAAATAACATAGCATCAAAACTTAATGATATATGTTCCACAGCCTACATATTTAATTCACACCATTTCAAAGTATCAGGGCAGAATAAATGTGTTGAAAAAAAGAACTAATGGAGGAATGAAAAGAGAAAAGAAAGAGAAATTAATACTCCCAAAAGCCACTGAAAACATAATGTTACAGATGAGTGTAAAAGCTTCTTTTGATCTCTGAAAAGATGGATGTTGGGTACAGAAGAGGAAAGCTGACAATGTAGGTACAACAACAGTTAAGTAAAAGAAGGACCAGAATGGTTATGAACATTAGAAGATTCTGACAGAAAATGCTCTCTTGTATTAATCTCACTTTCAGAATCTGCAAGTATACTTTAAGGAACCTTTCCCCAATACTTCAATCAATTTCAACTTTTCTAATTGTTGCTCAGGCTGACTTACATACCTTGAGATTACCCCTATCAAGTGCTGCCGTGAGATGTTTCCTGACCTCGGTCAGCTTTGGCTGGGGGCCCCGGGGACTGTTACTGTGTTTAAGAGTATTTTCCTTCAAATATTGTTCTAGTTTGGATTCCCCAAGAAGAAGCTCTGCCATGTCATCTGTAAAAACAACAAACACAGGAAGTATTAGAAACAATTTCATTTCACTAACATTGCCTGGATTTTAAACACAAACCAACCAAAGCAAACACAACATTAAGTATTCGGGTTTATCACGTCACGTGATATTTTGTTTTACTTTTCAATTTATCTTTTCCCTGCCTGATTCACTGTAGAATCAAGTCTCCTGTGTTCTCAGATAAAAAGAATTAAAACATTAACCTCAAGTCAGTATTCTCCCCTTCCTCCTCAAAAAAGCAGACAAGTGATTCTGTACAAGAATTCAAAGCAGGTTAGTTTGGTTCAAGGAGTTTAACATGGGCTGTGTGAAAGGCTCTCAGATCAGAGGCCCACTCCAAACTTACAAAACTGAACTTCAGTTCACTATGTGCAGTTAATTGCCTTTCAAAGAGGCAGTCACTGGCGGGTCCTTCCAAGACAGTTATTTTAGTCATAATATTCAGAAGACACCAGAGTCTTGCTCTGAGTAAACAATTTTTGTTTATGAGCCCCTTTAAAAAGGGGATTAATAAACAGGAATGAAATTTGAAAACAATACTTTAAGTCAGCATGGTGATGTCCCACCTGGGAGAAGAACAATGAAGATTAATTTTGTTAATTGTACTTTTAAAGCTAAGTGGCAACTTTTTTAAAGGGTAAAAATATGTTAAACTGGTTACTTTGTGTTTTAAGGGATTTGCAAGTTGATACTTCCTCTCTCATCTGTACTTATGGCAACCAAAGAATTTCATTTAACAAGTAACATTTCTCTTTCCTTTTACTCAGTGTAATGCTTCACGGAGCAAGCTCCATTTCGAAAGATGGTCGAGGAAACAAGACTGTCAAACATAGCAAGGAATCTAAATGACACTCTAAAACAAGTGCTTTGGTCCAGGAGCTGAAATACCACCAAGGCTGTTTACAATGGAAGAGTGAGGTCCATCACTGGCATTCCTTAACACTTCAAATAGCAGAGCTTCAGAAGTGTCAAAGAAGAAAGTATCACATGTACATTTCACTCTCATATGCAATCCTTCAAGTAGGTCCTAAAAATTGCTCTGGTCCACACTCTTGTAACAAGCATTTCTTTACTTAAGTTAAATACAGTAGATCTGTCTCTGTGGAGAAAGAGGGAAGAACAACTGTACTGTTGAGCTAAGAACAGACCCAGCTGCCAGACATGTTTTGTTTATATAAACTGCAAAACTGTCAAGGAGGCATGTGAAACAACTAGTTTGGATTCTTACAACACATGAGCCAAAGAACAGGTCAGGCACAAAATAAAAAGAAAATAAACCTCTCACTGCTAGGTATGAAAATGCATACCTTGAGGTGTGAGGATTTGTAAAACAAACTGCTGAAATCATCTCTATTAGTAATGGGGAAAAGTAACCAAACAACAGCACTGGCACATGCAGGAGCAAAGTGTAGCCATATCAGCTACACCACAGAAAGAGGAAGACCATCTTCTCACCCATTTGTGGGGCCACAATAGAACAAGACAGTGCTAGACATAAATCTAGCACTCTAAAGAAAGTCTGTAAGATTATTCCTCTCTTACACACTGCAGAATTTCTCACAATGGAGAAAGGAAGAGGAGAGAAACAAGAAGCCACCTCTGGAAAATTTAATGTATCCTCTCTCTCCTTTTCCTCTCTCATCCTCCCCCCTTGACCCTAAGATAAGCTTCACCTCCCTGATAATGACTTGAAAACTTTAGAAATTTGATGTTTCTAAAGACAGGACATAAGCAAGAACAAAGCTGGCACATACTCTGAAACTATCCTGGCATCTTAAGATGAGAATCAAAGTAGTCTATAGGAGCCAGGTATTTTGTTCCCATTCTTGATGCCACTCAGAGAAGCTGATGATCCACACAGAGCTAGAGACAGTCACAGTGCAGTGACATGTAGTGCCCATACTTTCCTTCAAAGGAAACGTGGGAGAGGAGAAAACAGCAGCTGCAACTTGCACACAGATCTGAGCAGCAAAACAAAAGCTGCTCTTCCAGGTCATTCACAGCCAGCACAGCTCAGCCTTTCCCTGGAGCTGTGTCATGAGACACAGCACCATGAGAGACAGAGGCAGAGTTACTGTCAGACTGGCTTTCATGGCAGCAGTGCTCCTCTGGGGCAGCTGCTGATGACTAACACTTGAAAACAGCAGGTCACAGACTGCAAACCATAAAAGCCACTGCAAAGCAGAATTTTCTTATTTACTGAATCTCTCATCTGCTAAGTCAGTCGATCAGGGCCAGATATTGGCAACAAACTTTTAAATCAAATTATTACTGAGTGAATACTTTATGAAGAAAGCATTGGCTTTATGCATCAACCATTCTGTGCCAGAAACAATAACATTCAATGGTGCTTGTAACAAAATTCCAATTACATGGACATTTCTGAAGGAAACCATTTATGAAGCCATAGCTCTAGAAGAGTTTTCCATTAGTTATAGCTATCCCTTAAGACATCCTGAAATCATGTAAGAACTGTTTGAGAAGAAATTGCTTTTCTTTTTCTTCCAGCACAGTATGAGTGATCTAGATTATATTCTTCTATTAGACACTTTATAGAGACAGAATTAAACTGTGTAAAGTTGATAACATGAAGTTTAGTGTTCCCTCAGCCAGTTTAAACAGATGTTTCAGAAGAAAAACTGATCAAAACCAGTTTCAGTATCATGAAATCCAGTATCCCATTTTCAGGAAATTCATGCAGTTATGGCTTAGTATAAAATTCTTGATTAAAGAAAAGACTCCCTCTTATTCATCTATTTCTCTGCTGAAGAATTCATCAACAACAATTACTTAGCAGATTAAGGGGGTATTTTATGACTTACATCACAGCTGCATTGCAGAACCATTTTGGACAAGAACAACCTAACCTGCCCATCTGCTTCTGCAACATCACAGTATCACTGAAACAATCTCCTGACTAATAGGATGTCCTCTGCCTTAATCAAAGACAACTCCAAGCACCTTGGAACTCCAAGACAAACTCAAGGATGCTTTAGGTGAAAGGCCCATTTCTCTTAGCATTCAAAGCAAAAATAAAAAACTGACACTTCATGTAAGCTGCTTTCTTTCAGCTTAGAGAAAGCTTAGACATTTGTACAAAATGGCTTGAGAAGAGCCTTATGTACACATGGCTGTCCCTCTGTGCAATATGGATCAATATGAATCATCTTCAAAATAAGAATACAGGCTGGCATAAATAGGGAATAGGAAAAAGCACACAATGATGTGCCTTCGTAAAATAGTCTCTAAAAATATCATCATGAAAGCCACTTTGCTACTTTATTTTTAATATCTGCTTTTTGCAGCAAATTCTTCACCACAGTATCAGAATCTGAAGCAGTTACTCACAGAAAAACAGAATTAAAATAGAGGATTAGTCTTCTTTTATCCTTCGTCAAGAATGATGAAGATGACTTATAATACTAATATTTACTTAGTTTAAAACCTGGTCTACCTTGAACCATCCACTGAATCACATGCTAAAATGCAAAATAGTCATTTTTCTGATGAATGCTACCACAACCTCCAGGCACTTGTTGAAGAACCCATGGGTTGTTAGCAGGTGAGAGGAATACCTAGCTCTAAATTCCTTTCTAAAAGTAAGGTTAGCAAGAAGGAGAGAGAAAGAAAAGAATGGCAACATTGCATACAACTACAGAAAAAAAAAAAAGCATAGCTGAATACAGATTAGGGAGCTCTCTCTTGCCTTCAGAATTCACTCCAAGAAGTGACTTTAAAAGTTTATTCAATTCCAGAGTACACCAAGACACATTATAGTGAATGATGATGTGGTCTCAATAGAACTAATGAACCTGCTTGCTACCTGTTGCTCTGTGGAGCACCAAGTAACTGTTCTAGTAAAGTATTACTTTTCCTGTGGTGGTTCAGATAAAAACCAAAGCAAAACACTGACATTTGTCCAGATCATGACTACTATATATGTGGTTTCTCAAGTGTTCCTATTATTAATGCACAAAAACTTTGGAGGGTCTGATAATTACTTTTTTCAGAAGGAGATACTTGGAAGGTATAAGGGAAACACACCTCATGGATAACAACAGCTATCACAACTATGGCAACAACTATCAACAACCCTGCTCCTGTTATCAAGTCCCCATGCACCAGATGTTTCTCTGCAATTAAACACCCATATCATGCAGCTGTGGAACACTGGCAAGAATACACATGGTCCTGTGCTATCAATACTTACATGATATTTATGGAACCTCCCTCCACAGCTCAACATCTACAGCAAGAAAGACTATGCAGAAAAGCACCCCTTCTTCCTTATATGCCAAATGGCATAGATTAAAAGAAATATTTTTAGTATTTCGTTTCCCTTTCCTCTGAAATACACAGCTGCAAGAAAAATAGTGCATAATTAGGATAAAATCTCCTACCACAATGATTTAAGCAAAGAGGCTCAACCTCAGACTCAGGCCCTGGGGAGCTGAATTTGAATAGGAGGTATTTAGGAATAAGAAATACAGAACAAAATACCTACAGACTCTGACTGGCCAAACAAACTTTAATCTTTCCTTGTAAGCAAGCAGATAAATCTAGAAGCACCTTCTATCCCATGTTGTATTACTTCACTCACTCTTCACCAAAATCTTAACTATTTCAGGTAACATATTTTAGACTCTTAAAAAGCCCAGCTGTCCAAATGCATTGAAGTTTAAAGATCATGGTTTTCATTAGTCTCAAATGAAGACACTGCATCAGGTGAGATTAATTAAATGAAGCATGGAGTTGTGGGAATGGAAGATGCTGCTGCTTCAACTGCTCTGTCCTAGAGCCCAGAAAGCAAAAAAAAAGATGAAAACTGAAGTCCTAACTCAGGACTATTTTAAAAAAAGGTAAAATGAAAAAAAAATCAGGGTAGGAAAGGGACAAGGGATAAAGAGGACAAGTATGAGATTTCCAGGATCCCAAGGGGGCCATACATTGATGTGCAGAATTCCAGGAAGTTGAGATTCGCTTTGTAAACTCCCTTCTGGTGCTCCAAGCTTTCCCAGAGGGAAACTAGCTTGGAACTGAGAAAAGAAACTATTCCTACTCAATCCCTAAAACTCTCAGTCTCTCTAAAGGTAAAACTGAAAGCTTAGAGTACCTGAAGGGCTGCATGCTGCAGTATTTTATGATGATTTTTCTCTCAGATATCCTAAAACATTTTGGAATATCATTGTACCCAAATAGAAAAACAAAAAACCCAAAAACCCAAAAACAAACAAACAAAAAAGGCAAAACAAAAACAAAACAAAACAAAAAACCCACACAAAACAACAACAACAAAAAAAAAACCCTAAGGAATTTTATCTAGGAGTATCTAGGAGTGGTATACAGCAAGAAGAATCCTAAACAGGTCAATTACTCTATATAGTAACCAAAGATTTCAGAGTGAGGTTTCTATAAAACAGCTGAAAACAAGAAAAATTTGTAGCCTCCTGCAGAACAGTTACTAAGAAGGCCATTTAAAAATTGAGCTTTCTTCCAGAGAAGGATCTGGAAATCCTGGATCCAGAACTGATTTCATATTCACCTGGCAGAAAAAGCATGAACCACATGGTTTTTCACCCAGGAACAAAAGGACTATGCACTTAAAGCAGACACTTGCTTTGTTCAAAATGTATCAAACCATGAGTAAGAGCATTAGCTTGAAGAGGAATGTCAGTACAAGTTTCCAAGTACTCATTCAACTTTGTGCTCAGCACCCAATAAATCTGGCCCAGGAGCTACTTAAATCAAAATGAATGCTAAAACTATTCTTAGATTTCTACAAGGTTTATATTAAAAACAAGAAAAACAATATACATCTATACAGAGATGTCACTTATGATTCCATCACTGACTACTTAGCAGCAAGAATTCACAGCATCAGAGGATGGATGAGGTTGGGAGGGACCTCTGGAGATCATCTAGTCCAATAGCCCTAATCGAAGCAAGATGACCTAGAGCAGGTTGCCCAACCAGGTCTCTGGAGACAGCAGAAAAGTATCCAGAGAGTATGTGCAACCCAACAAGCACTACTGGTAGAAAGGTTCACACTGATGCAGATGTCACACATATAAAACCAGAAGCAGAAAATACAGAGTCAGCTGTTCAAAGAAATTTAATTTTACTCACTAACACCTTTAATTACATACAGTCATTCATTTCTCTACCTCTTAAGTACACAGTGGGCATGGCACCTTTTTACTGTGCAGCTCTGTAGTGTGGACACAATTTTCCTGCTTGACAGCCAAAACTTGCTTTGAAGAAAAATATTATAGGCTTTCCAATCTCTTTATGCATAGGCAAGTTTACCTCCAAAGTACCACTACTACTGAAATTTATTTTATGATGACACATATTAAGAACAGAAAACTGTTTCAAACTATTTTTTTTATACTCAAGCTCACCATATTTTGTGAAATGTTAAGGCCATCAGAACAGCAAATAATCAAGCCAGGGAAGTCACAATGTATCATCTAGAAGATTGACAGGCTTACAATTGAATAAAACTTGGCCCCTTCAGTCCAATACAATGTAAAACCAAGAAATAAGAATGCATGTCAAACCCAAGACTGGGAACACAAAGTGTGGGAAACAGGACCACCATCATCTTTGAGTGTTTAACTGGAAACAATTCTATCAACCACATTGAGGAAGAACAAAATTTAGCTTCTTCCATCTATGTTTTGTTTAGGTTACAAAGATCAAGGAATGACTGGGAGAACAGAAAAAGCACATACTCTGATAGCTAGGAATTCATTCCAATCTTGCTTCTTGCCATGATTTATTTCTCAAAGGGTAAAACAGTTTTCCTGTTGCTACTAACAACAACAATAAAATACTAGAAACAATTAGATGGAAGGCAAAACCCAAGCCATGTCATAAGGACAGCAGCTCTTGTCCATTCTCTACCAAACAGCTATATTGCAGCACAGTGCAATTTGAGAGATGATGACAATGGAATCAACTTTTGTTGTCACAAAAAGATAAAGAAAATTACTGACAAAAAACGAAATCACTAATTAATTGCCAGGTCAGAAGAGAGTTTTTTTTGTGTTTGGGGTGACCCAAAGCTCAGATGAAAGCACACAGATGAGCCTCTGTTCCCCAGAAGGCAAGATCTTGCAGTTCTCTACCTTTTCCAATCTTCTCCTCCTAGCTTTCCAGGTCCACCTTGGAAGCCTCAAGTAAATTCTTGAAAGACAGTACCCTACATTTGTCAGTCTCAGAGACAATTGCCTCAGGTACATAACTACCAGTGTTAATACAGAAAGTACCTTTTGGCAGCTTGGTTGGTTGGTGATTTGGTGGGGTTTCATTTTGGTTTTTTGTTTGTTTTGTTTTTATTCTACCAGCTGTTCTAAAAACAACAAGTCCATATTTTGCCTTTCCTTAAACCCAGCTCTAATGCAGTCCCATTAAAGCCTTGATTAATGTACACCATTTTCTTCCCATTAAGGTAAAGAGACTGCAATTAAATAGTAAAAAGAAAAACAGAAGTGTAGCTGCAAGCTAAGCCCACACAAATCTGAGTTTGAGATAAGGCATACTTAAAAGATGAGCTACAACTTGTTCATATAATTAACTGCAGAAAAGTATGGGAGGGCCTATAAGCTGTTGTTGTTTTCATATCTTGGTTGCCTGTACAAAAGTTTTATGGAGGTAAACCAAGTTATTGGACTCAGGTGAGCTGCATTCAAAATTTTAGAAATTAAAGGTATTGCTAACCCATTTTGTTGTTAAAGAAGCAGAGTTTACAACTCTAGATAATATGAGATTATAGTAAAGGATTTCAGCTTATGCACACAAATTCTGAGTGGAGTCATACCAATCACACACAGGTCATCAGTGGGGTGGGAACTTGCAGAAATTCATGCAACACCTCCTGAAGTAACTCCTGAGCAACTGATAACATTGCTGATCAGAACAGCTACTAAAAACTGCCACTATGCATTCTGCCACACATTTGCTAATGCCAGAGAAATGTCCAGATTCAGCATCTCCCTCCACAGCCTGGAGCAGAGATCAAATGCTCTCCAATTATTAAAGGTCTGGCTACTCACCTCACACTATTAGCCAGACATCCTTACTTCCTCCAACTTATCTCAGCATCCTGCCACTTTGCTTTTTACAAAGTTATTATCTTCTGTCACTCCTTATCAGCTGAAATTAAACAGTATTCAGTGCAGAGAAAACTGTGAAGAATTGAACCGCTAAATTCTAAGATTTTATTCTTAAAAAGACAGATTTGTGGGGAGGAGGAAGGGCCCAGATTTGGCAGGGAAGGAGAATGGCTCATAGTTGGTAAGTTAAGGACCTTCTGTCCCCTTCTTTACTACCATGCAAATCAAACCCAAATAAAAGTGGTATCAATGACCTTGAGTTTATGATAGTGAATTTATTTTCCTAAAGAAAAGTTAATCCTAACCTTTAATCCTTGAAGTTTGTTTAAAGGAGCTGACAGCAGCTATAATACAGATATATACCAGTATCTATTCATGGATAAATCTGGTTACCATTTCTTTTAACTTTTAAACAAGCAAAAGTGCAATCAACCTAACATTACCACATGAGACATCCAATTTCTAAAATAATTACATTCATAATATATAGAAATATCCTTATAAATGTAATCAGTTATAAGCCTCAAATATCCAAAATATTTCTTTAATTCCACTTAGACCAACTACATGCTTCCTTCACAGTTCCCCTCACCTTTGCCCTCCACTGGCTGCTGCTACTGTTCTTTCCACCAGCTGTTACACTACTCAGACCCCTGTGGGAGGCAAATGAGCTTGGCAAGCCAGCAAACACAGTAGGCCCCAGAACAAGAAGCACAAGAGTTTTCTGCTGGCCAAGCACAGTAATTTCCACCTCTGGTGTTCATCAACACAAGGGAGAGGCCAGGAACACATAACCAGGAGAAGCTGCTCAGAGAAGAAGCAGCTTGATTAAAGGCAGGAAGAAAGAACTACTCTACATAATAGCAGCGAGGTGTTAGACCAGCCTGGTTACTTGTGAAATCACACGCTAGCATTTTCTCTTCCAGATGAACATGCAGTGTGAGTACAAGCAGATGATCCACATCATCACTTACACTGTTGTAACACCCCTGGCTATCTGAAGAAACAAAGCTGTCAGTCAAAAATAAGACATCACATCTAAGTACTGTCACCACCTTTGCTCTTCATTCAGAAAAATGCCTGTCCTTAGTAATTTTGTACTGTAAATGTGACAGTGAATGCAACAGGAGGAAAACAAAGAAGATAACAAATGAAGAGAGTCCTCCACTTCTGCTGTGGAGGACATGCAAAAAGGCATGTCACATGGTCTGCAAACTTTTCTGGTAGAGATGTCAATCTTTTAGGAAAGCTTTGCATATACAAATCACACTACAAACTCTATGTATAAAAACAAACAAATTTGGTAAACACCTTCTAAGTAGGGCATGAGTCCTAAGAGGTTTGGAAATCCCTTTTTCATTCTGAGGATAAGCTTTAACCATACATCTGAGGTCTTGTATTTCACAAGGCTGCTAAACAGATGAAAACCGGTAAGATGTTTCTATTTTTAGGTCCTACTTATATCAAGATAAGGGAGCAGCATAGAAGGTGACAAACAAAATTAGACATGTAAAATAATTCATAATCCTTTGGGTTTGCTACTCTGCTCCTAACTCCTCTGTGTTCAATTACTCTGCCAGGCTAAATGTGAGGCTAGGTCTAATAAGAGACTACAGAAACAAGGTGTTGAGAGGAAAGGCAGTCAGCAAAAGATCCCAGACAAGACCAATCAAACAGAAATGGGATAGCAAAAGTAGTAAGAAATTCACTAGGTAAAAAAAAAACATTGTGTTACCATGTTGGTGTATTTCCATGAGCAAACTTGATACCTGTAGGTAATATTCTATTTTCATGGCAATGTCACAATGCTCTTGGTAGCATATAGATCCGTGAACTTCCTGGGCATGCATTCTCTCCCCACAGTAATGCAATATTTCACACTGCTAAGGTTTCTACAGAACTACACCATTCTACCTTGTTTGAACTATAAAAATTCGCCCCCTCAGTGTTTTTCCAGACAGAGCCATCCATCTCACTGAACTTGAGCAAGGTCACGTTCCAATTACAGCAACAATGAATGACCGGAAACACCCGTGAAAATTCATGGATCCTTTATTTTATCCATTCAGCTGGCTACTGAACCAGCCTAAGGTTTCCTCACTTTGTTTCCAAAGGAAGGAAAGAAAACACGAGAATATTCATGTCCTGAAAATGCCCTGAGCAGATACAACCTTCATACTGAATTCCATTGTAGACACTTCCTATGAGACGCTACTGTTTAATCAAAAATACATGATGGCCTCGCAATCAGCTTTGCAATGTGACTGTTAGCTTCCAGTTGTGTTTCTCAGTTCTGGGAGCACTTCAAAATACATTCAGATTAGTTTCAGATATCCAGCATTTAGTAACCTCTTCCAATATTCTTTGAGCAAGCAATTATGTACTCAAAGCATCCACTATCTGTCATGCCCATGCTTCAGCATCATGCAATGTTAGACAAAATTCAACCAGCAATGAAAATTTCTTCAGTTCACTTTCTTAGAAGGAACTTTTTAAGTTAGTTAAACCAGATGGGAACACTCACAAAGTTTCATTAGTGAAAACTGCTCTAAGATTTTATTTCTAACAACTTGGGGTTTTTCTCAGTTCCATTCAAGAGGTGATACTCAGTAAGTGAACACCGAACACCTGCGGACAGCACTGAACAGGCTACAGATTATCCAAGGACTGCATCTTTGTGACCCTTAGGGCAGCACCATGATTTCTTTGCCAGCTGCTACAATTGAAAATCCTGCTGTACTGGTTATAACCAGCAAGGTGCTGGCAGCAGAGGGGCTGCAGGAGCAGCTCTGGGGGAAAAGGCCGGGGTTACCCTGCCCCAGGCCCAGCTGATTCCAACAGAACCACAGCAGACACAGCTGAGCCCCTCCGCACAACTGACAACACCTCTGGGAAAGTGTATTTAAGAAAGGGCAGAAAATGCCACAGAACAAAATAAAAGAGAACAAAAGCAGTGAGAAACAGCAGAAAAACACAACATGAAGGTCAGAGAAGGAGAGGGACAGAGGTGCTCCACGGTGCCAGGGAGGAGCCAGGTGGAATGCCCTGAAGGAACTGTACCACATGGAGAGCCTGTTCCAAAGCAGGACCACTGTCAGTGGGGAGCTTATCCAGAGCAGAGCAAAAACGTGAGAAGGAAGGAGAGGCAGAAAGAAACTATCTTGCACCACGACCCCTTCGCCCCCTGCACCACATGGGGAGGGGCACAGGAGTGAAGTTCAGCCTGGGAAAGGGGAGAGAAAAGGTGTAACTCTCATGTCTGTCTTTCTGTCTTAGTATCTCACTGTATTTTAACTAGCAACAAATTAAATTCAGTTCTCCAAATCAAGCCTATTTTGCCCAGAACAGTACCTAGTTAAGTGATCTTCCTGTCTTTCTCTGAAGTTCCAATCTTACTCTACATTTTGCCCCTGCCCCTCTAAGAAAGGGGAGAGACTGAGCAGCTGGGTGGGCACGTGCTGTTAGCCAAGGCTAACTCAGCACTCTGCACATGGCAGTTTTAACCCAATCTTTTAGCAGAGTGCTGATGAAGCAAGAGCTCAGACCAAGATTTGTGTTACATGGCATGAATCTCATTACTGCTACCGAGTCCTGGCTCTGAAGTAGAGAAATACAATACAAACAGGCTAAGTGGCTAACAAAATCTGAGTCGGGTTAAAGACCCTTTTTTCATCCATCTATCTCTTTATCCATTGTGAAAAGCAATGCAAGTCACAGGCTTGACACAGAACACACATTTTCTGTGATCCAAATTGTGAGAATAGCAATTCATCAATATTTCTCTTCTCTCTTTTACTTAAAGTTCAGCAAGTTCAGAAAACCTTTCAAATGCTATCAATCAGACAGAGAAATTTGTTCTAGGGTCATTTTTATGCATCCAAAATCCTACCTAAACTGTCATTTATATTTGATCCACTGCCAGGTTTTATACATAGGCTTCTGTTAGGGAATAGATAGGACCCATCAGCAGAACTAAACAGAATAAACAATACAATAATCAAGTCCACTCAAAACACTGCACTTCTCAAGTGCTGCATTTCATCAGAAGTACACACTATTGCCTTGTGTAGCCACACAGACCTTTGTCTGGGAGCTGTCATTGCTGTTTCTTCCTGCATCTTATTTAGGCTGCAGCGTCAAGAGATGGGAATTTGCTAATGCAAAACAGCCCAAATAATAACTTGGACCACTAAACTTTTTATCAAGTTGTCTAATCCTAATTCCAAAAAGGACCTGTAACTGAGTCCTAGTAAAATAAGTCTATTCTTTTGCAATAGTGCAAGATTGAAAAGATTTCAAGAGAGTTTCCCAAAAGGATTCATTCCCATCTGTGTTCAAAGAGCAATAAACACTACTCCAAGCAATGTTGATATCCTCTGTTAAAATGCTCCAGCATTCAAGAATTAAAGCCAATTCCCTACACACTAATACATGGTTAGAATAAAGATCCTCTTCCCTCTCCCGCATGCTTTTAAATCGTTCCTATGATTTAAATATTCCATATTGTTACACATTCAGCCAAAAAACAGATTTTTGTTATCCATTCCCAAGTCAAAACTGAGCATCAGTACAGAAGGATGCAGTAAATTCAGGGTACTGAACTTTTAAGTTAATTGCTTCAGATTAAGTAGCAACAGGGATATGCATCAGAGTGCCTTTCAGTTCACATGTCTCTTCATGGGTGGAACAGAGGCACTGCCTCTCCTTGGTAGTCTCACTAGCTGATAACCTTGGCCTGCAACCTGTTAGGTACACCTGGATTTGGAACACAGACTTCCAGTTTTCCACACTCTCAACAGCAGGTGAACAGGTTTCATTAAACAAATTACTCTCCTCCTGTGTTACTCCAATACAGAAGAGTCCCATATGACCAGTTAATTTCCTGTTTATGTTCTCAGTTAGGCAGGCTTGGAAGTCATGTACATTGATTTAATCCTTCATGTGCTGTCAAAAAGTGATAAAATCTGTATGTGATACTTTCCCATGTTTTAAAGATCAGGAAATGCTTCAATAATTTGTATTTTGACTGGTACAGAATCTAGAAGATGCTTTCACAGGAAAACCACTGAAGTGTAAAGTTACGCAGATTGCATCATTTTCTCTTGATATGCTTCAGCTAGGTAAAACATACACAGGTTAGAGAAATTTACGTCAAACTGTCAATAACATCTGCCAAGCTCTCCCTGCCTCTCTGAAATACCTAAGTACATCTTGAAACTATGAAGATTGTGCTTCCCAACTAGACAGCAAAACATACTTGCCTTTGCTTGCAGTGATCTCTAGCTCATAGTGTGTCACTCAATGATGCATGTCCTGAAACTAAACAAACCTTCCATCTTTTCACTCATGTTTATTTTTAGTTAGCATAACACCAGTGTCAGGAACACCACTCAGTTGTTTTTAAGGCAAATGTTATCTACTACCCATTTATTCTTAAATTCTTTTCTCTTATTTGAGTCAGGCTTTTCCTCTTTTATTTTCATTTCTATTTCTATAGAGCTGAATCATGCAGTTTTCTTCCCCATCTAAACATGCAAAGCTATCACTGCTTCCACAACAAACTTCCAGTGATGTCAATGTTATGCTTCATCCTCTCTGTTAACTTATCACCTCTGAATTCACATCAAGTTCTGTCTTCACAGACTTGACTGCTCTCTCAAAATACCCCTAGGTCCACCTCAAGCAGATGAGCGAGCCCAGAGAGGCACACACTACCCCCATATTTTTTCTCACACAGAATTAAGGCATCCATGCTAAAGACAACTTCCCTGTATCTCTCTCGTTTATTACATACTTCCATACCTCAGAACGAAGGACTACTTTTCACCTCCTTCAGTTAAACATACATAAGTTTGTGACATAAGAACTAAGACAACAAGCAAAATATTTGTAGTTTCTACAACAAAATAAATGAAGCTGCACTGTATTGCTAAGGTTTGCTATAAAGAGAAAGGACAGAACCCTTCCCAGAGCACGCTGGGCACAGACCCTGTGGCAGGCACAGAAGGCAGAAGGACATTTCGGGCTTTATGCACACTGTCAGCATGTGCGCCTGCAAACTGCAGGCTCGTGATAACGCCCGGGCTGCTCCGCGCCCCGGGCCGGGAGCGCACAGGGCCGCGCTGCTCCCCCGGCCCCACGGAGCGCGGCCCGCGCGGCTCCGCGGGGGCTCCGCGGGCGATGTGCGCGGAGCCTCCGGCCGGGGTCGGGGCCGGGCCCGGGGCGGCTCCCGCCTCCCTCCGCGCTGCTCCCGCCCGGCCGGGCCGCCCCGAGCCGCTGCCCGCCCCTCCCGCCGGCGGCTCCGCCGCCTGCCCGGGCTCCGCAGGCCCCTCTCGCCGGCCCGCCCGGCTGCACCTGCCGGGCCCCCGCCGCCGCCCGCCCCGCGCCGCACCGTTCGCGATGAGCTTGGCCGAGAGCTGCTTGACGAGCTCGGGAATCCGCTCCCACTGGCACTCGGAGCGGCACCGCTCGATCTCCGTCTCCAGCCGCGAGCCCGCCTTCCTGGTGGCCATGGTCGGGCCGAGGGGCCCCGGCGGGGGAAGGGGCCGGGGCGGCGGGCAGGGGGAGGCGGGGACGGGCGGCGGCGGCCCCGGCAGCGGCGGAACTCGAGCGCCGCGGCCGCGCCGCGCTGGCGGCCCCGGGAGCGCCGGGAGCAGCGCCCCCTGGCGTCTGCGCGGGGCGGGGCGGGGCCAGCGGCGGGGCCGGGCGGGCCTGGCGGGCCCCGGCCCGGGCTGAGGGAGCGGACGCTCGGCCGCTGCCGCCGCCGGACCGCGCTGCCCGGCCACCCGCGGGAGGCCTAGGGAGAGCAGGAGGGACAGGGAGGGAGGGAGAGAACGAGTCTTCTAATGCGAGCGCCGCGCCGCGCCGCTGAAGGTGCCGCTGGTAGCGGGCCCCGGCAGGAACTGGCCCTTGAGAACCCGCTCACACCAGGAGTGGCGATGGCACCTTCGGCTGGTTCTGTTCCTCCACAGGCGAGGGATGACCACACACCGCCTCCCTCTGCTACACTTTCCCCTTCCACAAAAGGTAACTAAAATTAGTTCCTGCCCGTCGCTGGTCACCTCCTCGCCCACCTTGGAAGCGCTGATCCCCGCTCGCTCGAGGGGTTCCCGTCCCTTTAATGGCGCTTTCCCATTCCGTGCCCACGCCGTGGCCTCTCCAGTCCCAGTAGCCCGCAGAGCTCACACCGTGCTCCAGACCAAGCAGGGCCCAGCACGGCCACCTGCTCAGGGCTCACCTGTGCCTTAGTCAAAAACCAGAGAGAAAGAAAGGTACAGAGATTACACCCTATGTTTTGAGAAAATAAATGGATTTCCAGTGTTTGGCTAGAATAAAAACAACTAGCTGAAACAATTCCAATGGTACTGTGTATCTTCATCAAACACGGCATCACACAAACGGGACACAGCAATTCCACAAACTTACATACATCTTGCAAAGCTGCAGCTATGACTGATTTTCACTGAAAAAGTAGCAAGAAGATGTAGCTGGGGGGAAAAAAATCTCACAAATTGCTTCTTACTTTTCACAAAATAAGGACAGAGCCCATTGCCAGAAGGAACAGTTTTTGCAGAGATATGGTGTAGCTACATACAACATGAATTCAAATAATTCAAGTGTCTCACTCCACATCCTTGGGTCATAGAGCAGACTTGTACAATTAATTCATTCATCCACAGAAATGAGAAGTCAGTGAAGCCACAGTGAAGCCACAGGAATTTGGTTGAGTTTATGAGGATGGCTGTCACAGATGATGATGAAGATTCAAAAAACAGGCTGGATTTTCGCTTTTACATGCATTGCACTCCTTTGTATCTAGCACATGTAATCTTCAGAAATTACAAGTTCACAGAGTCAGAAGTCACATTTGGGCAAACATAAAACTACTGGCTGTTCTATAAATAGATCTGTTAAATACAAATATGACATTGCCTGTGGGCATTGGGAGAGTTGTTTACATAACAGAATTTCTAAACAATTATCTGCGTCATGTGTGTTCACATATACTAGAGACAGGTGCTTTCTGAAGTTTTGCTTAGTTTTGATCATCAGCTGAAACATGAGAAACAGCATGGATTTTTTTAAAGAGATGCAATTTCCATTGAACTGACCAGGAACAGACCCAGGCTTACACAACTAAAAGCTTGTTAGTGTGTTTCCCAGCTATATCCTCAATGTAATAAATACTACCTCCAACAAATCTTGTTTTGCTTCCATCATCCTTAGACCATCACAACTATTGCAACTCTATGACAGGCATAAAATATCTTGTTCAGTGTTTCAAGAAATTTACTTTTCATTCCCAGTGTTATTAGAAGCACAACAACACAAAATTCAGATACTGTAATTTGCCTTTTAGTCAAGATGCTTTTATAGCACCTTCAGGTTACAGCCCCATTTGAAACAAAATATCCTTCAGGTTTTAAAAGTGAAATGAAATGGTAGCAGAACATAACAGTGTTTAAAAATACAAAGGAGTACTGCAGGATTGGAGAGAGGATTTAATAATGTAACAAAAACAAAAGGATAAATAAATAATAAAGTATTTTTTGCATACATGAGTTTTCAGAAGATCCAGAGAATGTCAAACTGGTTATAACATGGGGTTTTTTTTATGGGGGAGAAAAGATAAGTTAAAAATTAGAAAGGAGAAGAATGATAATTCAAAATGTTTGATATTACAACTACTATTTCTTTTACAGATAAGACTATGAAAACTAAAATTTCAACTTTCTAAAAGAGTTAATTTGCCTATGAAGATTATTCATATTGATTCACAATAATTCTAACACATTTTGTTAGCACTGATCACATCATTTCACTAAAAGCTACCAGCAATAGTATTAAAATATTTACATTACAGCTCATCAGGCTTATTATCTCAACAGCTCCTATTTATGAAGTGAGACATCTATGCAAAAGGAATTAGCACATTTTGAAATACTTAGGAAATCTGCTTTAACATTAATGAAACTTCCATGCACCCAAGACTGCTCTGAGAAGATTCCATTGTAGATGACCCATAGTGGAATTCAATAATGGATTTGGAATGGATAGCATAAAAGAGAGAAAAGAAGCACAATCCTGCATATTTCGTGAAATGTCCCTTATTTTTTTTCAGCCTTAAATAAAGTATTTTTTTCTGGAAATGGCCTCTTTATTACACTGTTGGGGCAGACCAAAGCATGCATGTACTTGGCTAGAAAGAGTCTGCTTTTAAGGTGAGGCTGCTGGCTAGCGAATATAGAGAGATACCTGGTTTGTGAAAGGGAGGGAAATTCAAAATGCAGGAAAATAACTAAGATGTACTATTCTATCATTTTGCCTTATGCCATCTCTCCCACTCCAATCCTCCCAAACACAGGGGGAAGAGAAGTGGATTGTTCAGTGCAATTTCATGAGTTTGGTATGAAGAAACAGGGCCTTTCACTACACAGCTACACACTGTGGTGGTTTGAGCCTGGCTGGGTGCCAGACACTCCCCAGAGCCACCTGATCATTGCCCCCCATGAGTGATCAGGGAGAGAAAATACAAGGGAAGGCTCATGAGTTGAGATAAGGGCAGGCAGAAGTCACTTACTGATTACTGTCATGGGCAAAACAGACTCAATTTGCAGATATTAATTGAATTTATCACCAAGCAAAATCAGAGCAAGATGATAAGAAATAAACTAAATAATGAAAACACCTTCCCCCCACCCTTCCCTCTTTCCTGGGCACTACCTCCTCCCCCCCAGCAGCACAGGCAGACAGGGAACAGGGCTTACAGTCAGTTCATCACCTGTTGTTTCTGCCACTGCTCAGGGAGAGAAGCTCTCATCTCCTTCCCATGAGAGACAGTTCTCCATGAACTTCCCCAGTGTGAGTCCTTGCCATGGGCTACAGTTCTGCATCAACTGCAGCAGTGTGGGTCCCTTTCCACAGGATGCAATCCTTCAGGAACCCACTGCTCCAGTGTGGGTCCCCCATGGGGTCACGAGTCAAACTCTCCCTTACATGGGCTTCTCTCTCCACAGGTCTGCAGGTCAGGAGCATGTTCCCATGGGTTCACAGCCTTCCTCTGGGCACCCACCTGCTCAGGTGGATCTCTGCTCCCCTCTTCACAATGGATTTGACCTCCACAGGTTGCAGGGGCACAGCTGCCTCACCATGGTCTTCATCATGGGCTGCAGGGGAATCTCAGCTCCGGTGCCTGGAGGAGCTCCTGCCCCTCCTGGACAGACCTTAGTGTCTGCAGAATTGTTCCTCTCATGTATTCTCATTCCTCTCTTCCTAGTCACAATTACATCTGCGCAATAACATTTTTTCCTTCTTAAATACGTTATCACAGAGGCTTTATTATCATCTCTGATGAACTCAGCCTTGGCCAGAGGTGGGTCCATCCTGAAGTCAACTGGCCCTGGCTTTGCTGGATGTGAGGGAAGCCTCAGCAGGTGCTCACAGAAACCATTCCTGCAGTGTCCCCTCCACTACCAAAACCTGGCCACACAAACCCAATACACACACTGATATGGTACTCCCATACTCCTCATAACCTGAAAATAAACCTGGTAAAGAAACTTTCTGCACTAGTACTCCACACAGATCTATGAGAAACAGGTGTGATGGGCCTTTAAACTGATGACAATGTTAGAGAGAATATAAGCTGACTTAAATAAAGCAACACTTTAATCTCTGCTAAGATATTAAACATTCTTTAACAAGGAATCAGAAAACTCAATTCAAAAAGTTCTTGCATTTATAAAGGCAACATATGAAAATAGACTGCTCAAAACCCAGAGGAGAGGAAAAAACCTCCTGCAAGTAAACTCACAGGGTCAATGGGTTTTTTTATTCCAGACCGTATTTTTGGCTTCTTAGACAAATACTATCCATCCCTGAAGTGGTGAGGAAGAATCCAAGATTAACAGCCAACTTGTGTCAAAGGTTAGCGATGCTTAATGCCAGTGTTGTTTCATTATTTAAAGAAAAAGTGTTTAATATGCAAGTTTACCACTACTCTGATTTTAGGTTGGCACACTGACCAGTAGTATGCTGTTTTTTTCCAAAAAAGTTTATCTGAAACTGCTAGTCATAATGCTGATTCTTAAAATTATTTTTCTACCTATAGCACACATCAGAGAAAGAAAACAATTTTGAGGGAAATGTGATGCTATAGAAGACAACATAAAAGCCCTTTTTTCTTATTCATAGTAAAACAAAACAAAAAAGTAAACATTAAAAAGCTTTTCCTCACCACAAATGGTAATTTTACCAATCTTTTGTCTTTCAATTAAAATCAACATTGTAATGCTTATTAGAATGTTTAATATATTCCTACTGCAAGTGATCAGAGATGCAATTCAAATACTATTTGTATTTTAAGGCAATCATAATCAACTCCCACTGCCGTCTGCTATTTTGTAGAATGTGAAGTGCAAAAATTCTCAGGCCAAAACTCATTAGTGGGATAATTAATTCCTCTACAGTGAAGAGCACAGCTCATAACCATTAACGGAATCAAAACTTTTACTGGAACCCAAGTCATCTTTTTTCCAGTTAGTGCAACACTGTTGGCAAAAGGAGGAACTACACAGTTCTCCATTCCTACTGAAGCCAGTAATCTCTATGAAATTGAGAACAGACCATATGAAAGTTCTTTGAGGAAAGAATTTCACAGTGACATTTGCCTCCTTTTTGAGAGTATAAACATGTTCTTTGAAGGGAAGTGAGACTGAAGAGTATCCACTAAATCAACTGACAAAAAGCCCATTATAAAACCTCCCACCCCTGCCTCATAGCAAGGAAGACAGCCGTGTAAAAAATGAAATAAACTTTATCAAATTATTTCAACATTTCAAGGTTTTGTACTTAGATGAGTTTATTTTCTTAGAATAGTTACATCTGCAAATGTACATTATTTTGTAAACCATTAAGCCCTTATGGCTGTTTGAAAGTTAATGTCATACACAAAACAATTCAAGAAAACTTAGGAACCTGAAAAGCTTTCTTCACAATGGATTTTGATTTTGTAGTTTCTTGCCTTCAAAGTGATTCAATTCATACTGCACTTTTGAGATAATGGGCAACTGATACTGAAAATTGAATGTATGCCTGTACAATCAGGCAAACATATTTTTTACTATTTTATGAAATCCCTTGATGTTAATTCACAGTCTTTAAGAAATGACAGGGGCTAGCAGTCATTGTCTGAATCCAAAGTTTAATTACTAAATGTGCTGAAAAAAAAGATTCCAAAAGAGGTCCTTTCTAAGCCCATCCACGTGAAATGGGAGCCAGCATTGCCAGTGAAAGGGCAACAGAGCATCACTCAACTGCCAGTATCTACTAAAATCATATTCTTCCAGCTCAGTGCTTCAAACTACATTTTAAACCTGCCACACCGTGCCTGGAAATGTCCTCTGCACCACAAATGCAAATATTCACATACACCAAAAAAAAGAGTCATCTCCCAGAATTTAAAGAATCCACACTACACTGGTTTTCGGAGGCTGAATAAACGTATTTACATCTGAATTGCAACTTGCTCCACAACTGTATTTTTACAATGGTATGGTGTCAGTAAATTTGCTATCCTATATTACCATGTAGTAAGAAACAGGGAGAAAACGGGAAGAAGCTTGCTTGCTGTTTCTCATTTTTATTGTGCCAGTGAAAAACATTTCAGTCTTGTTCAAAGATCTAAGGATTTTAGGTAAGTGCTTTGGCTACTTTTAAGTTCAGGGAAAAGCCAGGTTAGGGTTTAATAATGAGTCTTTCATTGTGCTACTCTCATGGTAAGCCTCTTTCCTGCTCTATTTCAAACTGGTGTCCAACACTGCTTGTAGGGAAATAGATGAAGAGGGACCCCGCACTGTCCTTGCACACTAACAAAACTTACAGACACAGTTCAGCTAAATTCTAGATGTGATCCAGATTATAGTTTAATCTCTAGCTTAAACTCATAAAAGAAAATCTTCCTAGGCAAATTGAACCTCAGAGGCAAAGACATTTTCCTATTCTTTTGACTTACGAAAACAACATCCAGAATAGTATTATGGATTTTTTAAAAATAGTAATTATATGTTTTTAGAAAGATACAACGATTTTGCACGTTATTAGGCCTCTACTTTTCAAAATAGAAAACCAGCCATGTATCATTTTTGACTATTCCTATTTTAAGGGACTATTTTAAGAGTAAAAATAAAATACAATGTCATACTGCATTCAAACGTTTGCTTGTTGCAGTCAGCAATAGACAAACTATTTGCCAGCTCCATTGCCAGACCACCAGAGGGAGTCGAAAGCTACATTCAACTTCGGAAAATTTCTAAACCTGTAGGTACCTTAAAACATTGACAGAAAATACTCTTTAGTGTGAATACTATGACAAATGGCTAAGAAAGTTGCCGAGGACAACGAATAATTTCAGCAACATCATCGGTTCATTATATCCAGAGGCAAGAAAAACATTGGTGACAACAGAGTGCTCAGCAACTATTTTTGTCCTGTTTGGAAAGAATGAAAAATCATGCATTTAAATTAGATGCTTCAATTATGTTAATAACTGGAGAGAAGTCTTTAAAAAATCAGCAGATCCAGAATTAGTACAAAATAGTCTTAAACAAAGAATGCCTCCCCTGGGGCTCATCATGTGCATTTAAGCAGGTCATGGCACAAATCCTGTGGCTCTGACAGGACTGGGCAACAGGCTGGGCTTATCATCCTTCAAATAAGCATGGTTAGGCTTTAACAGCTCTAGAGACAGGAGCATTCACCTGACATCTGGTTCCACTAGTGTTCCACAAGTCCTGAGCAGTCTTCTAGAGCACAGCTTTCCTGTATTTTCTTCACCACTGTAGTCACAAAATTATCCTTTCTTCTAGTACTTTTCCCATCAAATTCAGAATAATCCTCTGGACCCACTTCAAGAATCCTCATTCATTTCTGAATGTTGGCAAAAAAACCCAATTCAATTAATTCTCTTTTTTATAAAATTTTCTCTGCTTTTTTATAAAATTCTATCACACGGTTTTGCATGTTGGCATGACAAAGAACTGAGAGAGGTGTGTATTTGTCAGAAAGAAAATTCCACTGTAATCTGTTGATAACTGGCATTAAGGAAATAAGGAATCAATGTCCACAATGCTGTATTTGCCACTTGAAAATGGAACTGTTTCCAAGAAGAAAAGTTGTCAGGTTAATCTGTGTGGGGTTTTTTTATTCAAAAAGATTTTAACTGAATATGGAAATCATTGGTCCTTCAAAAGCAATGGTGTGCAACCAGAATGTCCTGTAAATTACAGTGAGGCAAAGCACTCAGCATTCCCTTCTTTCCATTTCTTTCCCTCTCCCCACTCCCTGCCCACACTGACACATGAAATAGAACGCCCTGTTCCTCTCACTGCAAATTAACACAGCCTGCTCCTTTATAACCAGCTGTCAGAATCTGTCACCAATTCATTTTTTTCCTTTATAGCTTCAAAGGTAAAGGTAGAAATTAGGGATGATTTCTTCTACTAGGACTCCAGCAAAAGTTTTTATCTGGCAAGAAACAATTTTGCAGGTTTCTTTCTCTGCAGGTGAAAGAGATCAATACTGCAAAGATATCTGTAAGCATACACATTTGCTGCAGGAACATCTTAAGACTATCAAGATGGAAAGCCAATGCCAAACTTTAATTCATTGTTGTAATCCAGATGCATGTTAAGATTCAAAGCCTTGAATCACTTTGGTCCTGACGTAGATCTCAAGTCTGCCTTTAATTTGACAGCACTAAAAAACTGAACTGACCAGCCACAGCTGCATACCAATGGGGCTGACATGGTGATACATACTAAGCAGAATTGTATGAACACTTGAACTTAAAAGCAGCAGGGACACAGCACCTTGAGCTCTGATTTGTAGCATCCCTCTACAGTGAGCCAGAGAGTGGGATCCTGTGGGATCCTGTTCCCTCAAGCATCTGTAGCTTCAACATGAGTAACTGCTAAGTTCAGCGGAGTTATCTCATTAAGGAGATACCTGAGAAAAGCTTTGAGGTGTTTGCTGGTTTTGTGAACTGAATTTCTCTTCTCCACTGTATATTAATTTTATAGGAAGAGAAGCATATGAACTACTGAGTGAGCTTCTGCAGACCATACAATGATACCTCTGTAAGCAGTCACCTCAAGTAACTCATGGACAAATTTCAAGCATTGCCCCCTCTCTGCAGCATCATCTTTAAATTTTCCCCTTTATTCTTACTTTCCTAAACTCCAAAGACTTTAAACCTGAAAGCTTTTTTAGCATAGCTGGATGTCACACAAAATCACATCCATAACTTAGATAAAATGTACTTAGCGAGACATAGTTTTATCAGCAAATACCATTAATATATATGCATGTTTTGAAATGGTTACCTTTCCAAGCAGATTTATTTTGGTTATTCACAAGGCCTAATCCTAAATCCTTTGATTTTTTTTTTTTCTCCTTCTTATGCAAATAGACTTTTGGTCATAATCATACTAGGACAACTACATATTTGACAAAATAAAAAAACAACTAGGGAAAATCAGGTGAACATAAATGAGACTGATTTCAAGATTTGATGCTGGATTTGTTGACAAATATCTTTGTATTAAGAAAGCTGTAAGAAGTTTGCAATCAATTTGCACTTTCATCTGTTAGGGTTTTTGGCAGTTCCTGAAGCAATTAAAGAGTTCTGTTTTTCTTTCCTTTATTATTGGCATTTCAAAGGAAGTTAGCAGACTTCTCCATGACTCTTGTGAATACAGTTAGATTGGTTGCCAATTTTTAAAAGCAATTTTACATGTGAATAATATGGATTCCTTTCTACCACTGAATAAAGTATTAGTCAGACCAGCCCATAACATCTCTGCCTTAACATTGAAAAATGTTTCCCAGCCAGTTGCTGTCTTCCATTTCTGTCACACAGAACATGAAGGTTGTCAAAATACATGTTTTCTTGAAATTTACATTACTGCAGGTCTCTTGCATTTCTCCATTATGCAGTTTCTGGGTACAACAAACAAGAGACTGTTTCAGCTAGTCTATGTAATTGAAACCATAACTTCATTTTCTACTGCAGACTACAGGAATCAGTCTGAGTTTTCTTTTCTACACAGGTGTTCTGAAGATTCAGAATCTATTTAATATGTGATACAAAAAATGTGTGATGGCAGATGAAAGCTAGTGAACAGCTCCAAATTTCTTCTACTTTTAGAGAATCCAGTGCCTTGTGGGCTTAAAAGACCAAACTGAGAAGTGTTTCTCACTAGCAGACAAAGATCAAAGCACTTTTATCTCTTTACAGCTGAAATACCCATGTTATATTCTGATCTCTCAATCCAGAATATTCAGTCAACTATTTCAACTGAAGGAGGGCAATAGTATGTTTTGCCATGTAAAAACAGTATTTTGAAAAAGACTGTCACTCATGGGGGAAGAAATAAAGACCATTAATTTAGTAAAAACACCTGGAATGATACCTGAGACATAAATAAATTCAATATGATGAAGTAAATGTTATAAAGCTACCCACACACACATATACTCGGGGACCTGCAGAGGTAGGAAATATGTCTATGTTGGATAACTGGCAAGAAAGCTTGCAATTCATTGTCAGTGAGTAATACATGCACATGGAGATAGCCAGAGGAAAAATTACCCCTGAAAATATCTGCCCAGAAGCTTCTCACCTCTTGACTTCCTACAACCTTCTTCCTCTTCTGTAGCAGCCTTATCCAGCCTCCAAATCTGTGTGAGCCCAGAACCCATTTTTAAAATACAAGCTCTCTTAATGAAGGCATCTTACTTTAAATTGAGATCTAGACATGCAATACAGCATGTATCTACATGCATGCAGACAACACATGCACAGATTAGAAAATGCTTGTGCAACATTTCATTATAACCAATGAACACATTTTCTGCTGAGAATTATTCTCTTCTCAGATGACTGAGAAGGGATACAGCTGTGTAGGAATTGTTATTTTGTTCAGAAAAGTAGCCATGGAAAAGGGCTGAGAAAACACCTCCATCAGCAGAGCCAATTTGAAGCCTCAATCCATTCTGTGATGCAGTACATGATCCCCCTCACCCCCAACTGTTTAATGAAGTACTTGATAGGGGTTTCTTAATAGCAGTAAACAATGCATATGCCAAATACACTGATTCTTTTCCTCAAAGTATAGAAATTTCACTAAACAAGAGGAACTGCAAGTTATGTGCTTTTCTTTGTACTTCTCTAAATCCTTTAGCAGAATGACCTGCTATACTAGTATTTGTGTTTCTAAAAGTATTACAAAGAAATGGCTTTACCAGACACTGAGTACTTTGAAGATTAGATTAAAACCCACACTAACTGAAATCTTTACTCATAAGAAATTTGACTTTTCACACAAATCTGCCTACAACATCACTGACATCATTGTATTTCTGACAGCAGACAGATTCATTACCAGACATTAAAGCTGACTGAGGCATAGCAGCACTGTGAAGAAAACTTAATCAGAGTATAAACATAATTCACAGTGTAGCATCTCTTCACCAAGACAATATAAAGTATTTGTAGTACTAATGAAGATTAACTTGTACACTTCAAATTTGAAACAGTGGTCTGAGTAAGAAAAACATGGCCCACGGTCTTTACATGACCTTGAGTTCCAGGCTGGTCAACAGATTAAAACATTGTTCTGCCAAGAGTAAATACTCTCCTGCAGGGACATTAGAACAAGTAAACCCAATCTCGAGCTGCCTAGTTTGCAACTCAAGTTTCAATGTAGCAATGTGTATGTACATCAGCAGTTGTTTATGTAATGCTAATCTAAAAATTCAGACAGCTTAGTGTCAAATCCACTTCCTCGAGAGCTCTGTCACCTGGAGGCAGCAGGCAGTCAAACATTTCAGCTGCCCTGGGTAACTGGTTCAAAGCAAATACAAGGTGACACCTAAATGTACTTAGCCCTGCCCAAAAGAAATACCCTGGGTTCCAATTTTTATTAAACAACTACTGCGAGAGCACAAAGAGGACACAGAAATATTCAGCTATAAAAGTTGTCTTTTATACAAGTGATGTATTCTAATAACTTTCTGTCTCACAACAGTCTCTCAAAACCTGTGTAGAAAAAAAGATTGACAATACAGCCATTATCTCTAGCATTTAGTATCTTGTGCAAACATTCCTGTTGTTTCATCAGTTTGTCAAGAAACAGTTTAAATTTTCCAACAGGGAAACAACATTTCCTAACATCCCGTGTTCCTAACATTTAAGTTCTTTCAGCTGGGTCACAATATTCCAAATCCACCTGGTATCCAACAGTTTCTTACACTTAAATGAAATCAGACTGAAATTGCTTTTTGTTGTCCTCATCCTGAAGACAAGTTCCACGAACTCCTCAAAGTGCAAACCTGATAAGCAACCTGATCTCCAATCTCCAAATTCACTTATACTGTCTGCATAACAAGTATTAATGGTGGATTGTTTGTTGTATTTACAGCAAGTTTATTTGGGAGAGAAAAAGTATTCTTTTACAAATGAGCCATGTTCACTATTGAGATTACTTCCAAAGAGAGCATTCAGAAAGCAAACCTGAATATATTACACTGACAATTATTTTTCAATACTTTAACATAGGCCACTTAAAATTGGTTGTGTTATTAGCACATAGACTGATCTTTAAATATACTACTTCTACATAAACAGTGCAAATCTCAATATTCACATCAACCTGAAATTAATGCTGCAATTACTGTTGACATTCACATCAAGAAAGTAGTAAACTATTTCACATGAGCAATTCCAAAACCTCAGAATGCCATTATTAATATTAAAGAAACACAGAACAAACATGTTGGGCTTCAAAGCCATGTTTTGATACACACAATCCCTGTAAACATGGATTTATTGTATTTGTAAATACTGATATATGATATAATTCTATAAATAAGACCACTGATATAAACAATTTCTATAACCTTTTTTTTTTTTTTGCATAGGGTTTGGATTAAGGTTACTTTAGGATAGAGACAGCTGTTAACAAAATCCTCTAGTCAATTAGTCTTCCATCACACAAATTTAGGCATATGACAAGGAGCCTCTCTGACTTCAGTGGAAACTTACACATGTAAGTATTTGCAAAACTGGAGCCATTTTTAGCACTTAAATTACCCCTAGTCATTGAGAATACAAGCTATAAAAGAGCTCTCCATAAATTTATAAAATATACTGATTTAAAAGTTTATGCTGATGTTTCTCTAAGTCACATTTATGATTCCAAACAGTTATGTACATACTATACTATCACAGTAGGAAATACTTCACTGTAGAACACCACAGTGAACAAGTCGTGAAGCACAGTGTTCAATATAATTTCCCTTTAGTATTCCCAGTGCATAAGTTGTTAACGTCTACACTACACAAGGTGCCCAGGTCTAGTATTTGTTATATACAATGTAAAAGCAAGATAGAAAGAGCTTTGCATTTTACAGTAAGGAATGAAAACAGTGGGTAATATACAGGGATTTACTGTTGCAAAGTACAGAATTCTCCTTCACTATGACCACAACCACCAAATATGGTGGATTTCAGATCATTCAGCCCAGTAAAACAGTGCTCAGCACCTTTTAGGAAGAGAGATCTGAGTGCACTTTATTCTAAAACATCTCCTTTGGATGTTATAAAGTGCAAAAAAATAAAACATATATATTCTAATATTTTACAGTCACTGTTAGACTGTCATATTTGCACAATGCAAAATTCAAATAACTTGGTATGCATTTTTATGGACCCTATAATAACAAATGCTGAAACTGGAGTTCTCTCATCTGTAAAAAAATCTTCGTATTTTTAAATTATTGTGTAATTATAAAAAGAAAATATAAATTATAATTAAATCTTGAAATAGGTATTTTAATATGTGGCCATTTTCCAAAGAATCAAATATGAAATTTAATTTTCTCTTATAGCATTACATTTTAGAATCTTTAAAATCTTTTAGAAGCTAATAACTTCAAAAAATAAAAGTTATTGTATCACAGTACTAGACATCTCACCTTATCAGATATCTTTTACCCTAGAAGTGTTTAAAAAAATAAATAAATTAAAAAAAAATCTAAGACTTCTATTCTCAGTTGTTTAGAACAAGATATTATTTTTAAACAAAGTAGGAGCTCCATAGTGCTTCATTTTGATCTTAAAATTCAAATAAATGGGACAGATCATAACCATAAATTTAAAAGGCTTTAGACTACTAGACTGCTTTGGTGCGTTGTACCAATGATTGTTTACATGCATGAAGAATCAAATTCTACAATATTCTTCACAGAGCTGGGTAAGAGCAGAAGATCCTGAAGTTCTACATATGTTACAGAGCTTTCCTTTCTTTGAGCAGTAGGGAAGGAACTGGGAGGAAGAATGTGACACTGAGGAACAGTCTTCTTCCAAGCAGTACCATGAGCAGCACAGCTACTTACCTGGAGCTTGGCTGCACACCAGTAATGTAGCCCTCAGAGAATACAATGTTGGCTGTATAACAGTATTACACTATATCCAGTGATACCATACAACTCTAGAAGGAAATGTATGGAAATACAGAGCTAAAAAGATGTGACTAAAATACATTTCTAAAGCAACAGAAGTCTTCCTGTAGCAGCCTGTAAGCCACAGGAGGAAGGGCAGGAGAAGACAATACGGGTACTGCCAAGTCTGTAACCATTTAACTCCTCGAGACAGGACATTCTGCTGCTCAGTCGGAGAACTGGAAGATGGTTTCTGGGTTATTGCTGTCTGTAGGGTTTGTGGGCTGCAATGTCTTTGTGGGGGTAGTTTTACCATGAGAATGAGAGGAAGAAGAATGGGAACTTTCACTGGAGCTGCTACGTGTCTCTGTGCTTGTACTTGTTTTTTTCATTTTCCTTCTTTTTGCAAGAGGTGCCTTGTCCACATTCTGGAGACAAAATCCTTCCCTTTTGTACTTGTTAAAGGCCTGTTTCAAAATAAAAGGCAATTCTAAGTTTTTTAAGATATTTAACACATTTTGTAACTTATTGTGAATGGTCCATGGTACATCACAAGCTAAAACGTAATGTCTTGACTAATTCCATTTGTAGCTGTAACAATGACTTTACCAGCCTTTACAGGTTCATAAGAGCCAATAAATAACATTATTGATTGGCATCTTCCTCTCCTTGTTCTTTTTAGTTTAGAAGCATTTTTTACTTAGCCTTAACCTATTTAACATTACATTTTCAGAGAGGACACTGCTAAATTACAATTTTGCTTTCAGCCCAAATTATGTTGCTTGTCAGGACCTCTCTAAAAACAATTACTTTGTTCTTCTCTCCTTCCTAAAAAGCACCCACAAGCATTTCAGCATAGATCTGCTCAATTTTGATTTATTCTCTGTAGAGGGTATCATGAGAATCAACACTATGTTTGTAAAATACAGTTGCAGTTCAAATTATCTTAATAAATATACAATAGTAGACAAGCAAGGCCACTAGAACTGCACCCATTATATAAAAAACATGAACTACATACATTCCAGAAATTCTACCTCAATTTAGTAACCCTAAGGACAAATGTCAAACAGTTACTTCGGTTAAATATAAAATTTTGCGTTTTTTTACATAAAAGTTTGAAGACCTTTTAATAGATTTCTCTAAGACATAGAATACTTTTAATTGCTGTTTCCAGAACAGCACTCAATGTCCAAATCCTAATGAAAATAAATATCTCCAAGAAATTTATGCTTGCTTCATCACTCCTATTTTCGTGTACTCCATCAGAGATGTTATGAGGAAATGTTATTGAGGAAAAAAAAAATTGAGCTATAAGGATGTACTGAATTATAAGGAGAGATATGTATAGTTGTTAAGAGAAAACACACAAATCCAGATGACACATTACAAAACATAGCACATGACAAAAAATTTCTCAGAACTTACATGGAAAGTGGCTTTGACATAAGTGTGCACTGCAGCTCCTGAAGAGCCTAAGTTATCAGGTGTCATTAGAGGGTTAGATGAGAGCTGGCTGCCATCCTGAAGCCACTCATTGTATCTCAGGCTGGACATTTTAATCCTTTTGTTTGGATCCACTGTGAGAAGTCCTAATAGAAACACATTACCTTCTTTAAAACTGTCAGCTATTTATCTTTGGTCAATAGAAAATGCAAATATTTCTTAATAAAATCTCATGCATTGCTTTGATAAGTAACTAATGTCAATATTTATCCTAGGTATGCCAATATTTATCCTAGATAAGGCTTACACAATGTTATACTATCATCCTCTCCAGAAGAATCTTAAAGGCAAAAAATTTTATTAAACTGTTTGATAACTCACATATCTCTTCACAAAAACTCAGAACTACCAAAATATTTCTTCACTTATAACCTGTCTAGGAAAAAGTTCAAAAGAGTAAGCCTCAGGTTCCCTGCATAATTCACTCAAGTCTGAATCTGGAAATCCCTACATTTTTGGCAGAAAAATTCCTTACAAATCTGCTTCTACAGAAATTCAGAACTCCATCTAAGTAGCATTAAGGTAGGTGTCTAGCTCATGATGAAAACATAATTAGATGGTCTAAAGCTTAAGGGAACCAAAGCACAGCAATGAAGCAGCTCAGAAGTACAGTAAGTAGTCTTTGTACAGGAATTAAAAAATAGCCAGCAGAAAAGAAATAGTAATAAATTCATTCTCTACAAAAGCTCAGCTTTTAAGAGAATCTCTATTCTATCTCATAAGCTGTTTTGGTTTCTTAGAAAAGCAAAAATAACATAATAAAAAACTCTGCTTTTAAACATGTTAGAAGAGTGAGTTCACTTTTTCTGAAGCTCTTCAGTTCCTTGTAAACCCCACTAACCTTATCAGCATCTTACCACATTAGAAAACTCTGCTAGGTGTACAAGAAATTTGTAATACATTCTGATGTGTCCATTGCCACTCATTGCTTGTATTAGAGGTCAGAGCATATTGCTCTGTCAGGGGAGACACTTTGGAGCATCCAGATATTGTAGAATTTGGTTCTCCAAATTCTACTTTTTAAATAAAAACATAATGTACCTTAAATACTTGTAAATACATACCTCGAATTAGCTCTTTAGCCTCTTCAGAAACATTTTTCCAAGCCTCTCCTTCAAAGGAAAATTCTCCCTTTTTTATTTTCTTCATAATTTCCAAGGCGCTGGTACATGTTAAACTTCTGTCTTGAGACTGAAACGGTACCTGCCCTGACAGCATCGTGTACTGCCACAAGAACAAAAGCAGCCTTAGGAAACACAGTGTATTTATAGGCAACTCTGCTGGTAAATATGAGGGGCTGTTGTTTGCATCACCAATGCTACACAATAAAACTTGGCCTAAACATAACTTTGAAGCTATTGAATATGTAAATATAGAAGATTTTCTCTGGAGTCCTTGTTAGAAAAAACATTCATCTATTCCAGGAAGACATGAACAAAATATATTTCTAACCCATTTATATCAAATGAAACTAATTTTTTGTAGATCAGAATACAGGTTGATTCCTTCTCTGAATTGAAGGTGTCAGAAGATTATATGGATGCCTGTAAAATCTCCTAACAAGCCTATATCTTTTTGAGAAGCTGACTGTATCAAGTAATTTTTCCATTCCCAAAAATGCTAAATTTTATTTCCTACTTGCTAAAAAAAATTCTGCTCCTGGAAAAGATCTGTCTTTGGAACATATTATTTGTGCAGTAGTACTTCCACCTCCCTTGAATTCAGCATGTACCAATTTATGTATGAAATCATCTCAAGTCCCTTACATTTCAACAAAAAAGAAATACATGCAATAAAATTATAGTTAAAAACCTCAATCACTCACCAGAATGACCCCCAAACTCCACAGATCACAAGACTCATCGTAACCATTGTGATTCAAGAGCTCTGGGGCAGCATAATGAAGGGTAAAACACGGAGTCTTAAGAGGCTGATTGTCAGGTGGTTTTAAACGAGCAAAGCCAAAATCAATTATTTTTATTTCTGAATTATCAGTTTCATCTGTAAATAGTAAATTCTGAAACGCAAAGACAAAAATCAATATTAGCACTGGGTACAAAACTGGTTAAAATTATTTTGCTACATCTATCACTTCAGAAAGTTTTCCATTATCTAGAGGAAAGGTGAACTGCGAGACACTAACGGAAGAGAAAAACAGAAATAACAATATTCTAGATTGTAAGAAACGTGACATGTTTACCTGCCCCTGCATATCTACAAGTCAGGGCAGTTCTGAGATTATTAATGAAAATGGATACATGGCACAGAACAGTAAAGAAGAGAATTCTGGGAACTTTGTCAAGAAAAAACCCTAAGACATCAACATGTTTGGAGATGGGAGAATTGCCTTCTTCCTCAAACAAAAGTAAATTTTCTTAAGCTTCCACTTCCTTCTGGCATGTTGTGAACAACAGCTTTCTTGTGTGGGGGATTCCCACTGCTCCTTTGTCTTGTGACTGAACAGTTTTTGGTACTCAAGTGGTACCACAGCATTGCCATGAGGACAACAGTGCACAAGAGTAATTTGAAAGAGGAGGATGGTGATAAAAAGGTGCACCTTGCTATGAAATGGTGCTAAGAAGTGCACCAATAGCTCAGAGGTTTCACTGAGAGCTGTCTGGCATGGGTGCCAAAGCCAGTTTGGATGGATATGTGTTCTGACAGAAACCTGGGACCGACAGCATTCAAGCACTGAAGGTAACAGTCCCACCACAAACCTACTCCTTACACCAAGGCAGAGACATTAGTACAGCAGTCCCTGAGAATTCCAGCTTTACACACTGGAATGTGGCACTTTGGACTTGAGGACAGACAAGCTGTTATCAGTTTGGAAAATATAAGGCAATCTGCTTCTTTTTTCTGCCCTGAGTATTTGTATTTGCCAAGAAAGATACAAGAGGGAAGCTAAGTCACAGAAAAACTGTCTGAGGCCAAGATGAATCATAAGCTAATTCTACTCTTCCCTTCATCTTCTGAGAGTAGAGCATCATTTTGCTACTGCCTTATTGCTCAATTTATGAATGCTAGAAAAAATCTCAATATTAGAAATCCTATATTCTTATCTAACCTTGTAATACAAAAGGTGAATGACTCACACAAAATAATTAATTTCAAACTCATTAACAAGGGTAAAAATGATTGCTAGACTGCCAGCAGATCAATAAGGAGAACCTGAGACCATTCATTATGGACCATAGAAAATAGCTGCTACAAAACAGTATTTTGGTATTTTTGCTTTCTGTACTGCTGATATAGTTTAATGCAGATTCAGAGAAGTCAGTTTTAAATTGTTGTGTAAATGGATCTACAGGAAGCCTAATTTCAGCAAAAATATTCATACAAGGATAAGTGATTAATATAATACCCTTTTTTCTATGGTGATGTTATATAGTCTACAAGTAAATAAAGCACTAATAACATTGGTTTAAAAAGACCTTTCTTATGATAAAAATTAAATTGGTTATGCATGGAAAGAATGGTACAGTCCAAGAATCCTACACCGGATTCAGGTATTTCCGTTAATGAGGCAAATAGAGCGTGTTTCAGAGCTCTCCGATCCCCCAAATATTTACAGCTACATTTCACATTTATTTTAGGATATATAAACAACATTCTCGCACACTTATGGTTTGTTGTAATACCTTTAGAACTCAGTTCACAGATTAATGATCACAGAAACAGTCCTCAAATCCTCTACTGAGAAGCTCCAAATACAGTCACATATGCTACACAAACTCTTTATTCCTATGCATTCTCTATTTTCTATCCAGTACTTTTCCTCTGTTTTGTAGACCAACATATGTGATCTAATTAGTACTGATAAACAGAAGTCTTCCAGTCCATGAAATTCAAAGTCTCACTCTTAGTTACATTTAACCAGCCAGACTTTAAAAAAATTAATTATCAGTAGCACATTAGATTGCAAAGCTGAGCAGCAAAAACATCTGACTGGACTTCTTAGAAAAGCAAGAAGAATTTCCTATGTATCTTTTTACAGAGGAATGCACTAACCATATCTATACTGGGAAACTTGCATATCCCATACTAAGTTCATGTCAGAACCTAAAATAGTAACTTTCAACACAAGCAGGAAGGAGACAAACAGCTTAAGTCCAACTTTGTGGAGGCAATGGATTCTGCAAGCTGTTTGCTAAGCCTTCATTACTTGACTTTCCAGACTTCTGTTCTTGAACATAATGTAGAATTGAAGACTGCCTAATTTACCTTACAGCTGAAGCTCTGCTTTACTGTTCCTTATATTCAAAGTGGAAGTAAGACTAAGATGATAAGAATAGAAGAAAGAGGGGTTGGTTTCATCCTTTTAATTATTACTTGTTTCAAAAATGCTTTTCTTACCCTGGCGATGTGACTCTTGGAAAAAGTTTCTCTGACGACTTTTCCAACTCACATATTAGAATTTCAAAGTAGTCCCTCTTTAGCTGTTAACTTACAACAGGAGCCCAGGACAGAGTTTCTTTCAAACTCATATACTTTGGATTGGCTTTCATAAACAACTAGCAACACCTAGAAGACTTCTTTACCAGTTGAATTGGAATTATTATAAAATACCAAGTCTTTCATACTACAGAAAGTATGTTACAGTAGGATAAAACATCAGTAGGAAGGGTGGATTAATTTTTAACTCCAGCTACAAAAGGAACAGCTATTTCCTGGGGTATGATGATGGCTGTAATCACCCTACAATAAACATCCTTACTGGATGAATCAACATTAATCTACACTATTTTCAGGCTCAAGAAAACATACATCCCAACCCATTGCTGGCAAAAGCACCCAAGAAAACACTCCAGGAAGCAGAACAAAGCCAGTGGTCAATCTTATAATAGTAAACTGAATGGTCTAGAAGCCATGATGCTGCTGCACAACAAAAATATCAGAAAAGCAGTTACTGAAAAATAGATATTAATAAATTGTTTCTTTTGGGAAACTACTGAACTCACTGAACTCACATCACAATCTCTTAGTGCTCATTTTGTACTTAACTGGAAAAGAAGCCCTACCAAGGAAATTATGATCAAACAAAAGATGGAAATGTACAGGCAAAATACCCAAACAACCTAGCTCTGCTTATGAACTATTTGACACAATAAATACATGCTAGTGAAAAATGTCCCCATATAGGCAAAGAATGTTTTTGAACAAGTTAAGAGTACAGATTGCTTACAGTTACTTTTACCTACAAACAGAAAAATATCTACAGAATTTGTTAAGTAAAAGTGGTAACATCTAATTAAAAATACAGAAGTAGAAAACTCTGCAACAAAGGCTGGAGAAACAGAGATACATCACATTCCAGACATTTAATAAATTATTGTCTAAACATATATATATATATATATATATACACACACACACAAGTCACTGTACCTCAGGTTTCAGATCTCTGTGGACTACTCCCACATCATGCATATGGCTCACTGCTGAAACAAGTCTGCGCATAATGTGACTGGCTTCCGTCTCACTGAAATGTTTCTTCTTCTGAATACGTTCAAGCAATTCTCCTCCCTTCAGCAATTCCATTACCAGGAATGTGTGAAGCTGAAACAATAAAAATACAGCATGTTAGAAATTTAACATTCCAAACCAACATTCACTCAGGAGTTAGGTGCCATTCTGACAGGTTCTCAATGTTTGAAGAAATAGCATTGCTGCTTGTAGTAATTTGGAAGACCAAAAAAAAGGCACCAAATCTCAGATGGCATTTTTCCCATCAGTCTTGATGAGACTGAAGAATAATGTGTTCCCATGTGCACCCATATTTATTAACAAAAATGCAATGCCATCAGCTAAATGTACACATTTGTAGGGAGATGAAATGGCTTTACTTAGGTTAACAAGTAAAGCTGGAAAAACTGAGACTTTTGCTGCTTAAGCCTGTTCTGATATAAGGATATGTATCTATTAAAATGCATAAGGACTTAAATGTTACAAAATCCTTTAAAAGCACCCTGAAACTTAACCTGTGAAATAAAAAATTATCTAGAACGTGTGATTTTATCCCCTACAGAGTAGTAGCCAAAACTACTCCATCATTAGAATTACAATAGATATCTTCCCAAAATTTAAAGAGCATTTTTTTAAATTAAAAAAGCAATGAGTTTTTAGAAGGCAATAAATAAGCAGGGGCTTAGACAACATTGGCACACACTCAACTGCAATTCAAATATCTTGCCATTAAACAAACAGCAGACTTCTCAGAACAAGGAAGTAAAGTCAGCATTCTCAAAAGGGAATGGATGTAGGCATGCCATGGCTTCTAGCCCTTCCCTCCCCTGAATGACAGTAACAAAAGTAGCATTTGCAAGCACAGCAAAAAAGTTCTGGGAAGTGGCCAAAAAATGGAATTCAAAGCAATAGTCAAGAAGGTGCACACTTTATATACCAAAGAACAGAAGCAGAGCTATGTGGACAGAAAACAGTAACACTTCTTAGAACAGCCAAGGTATACACTAGTGCTTGAATGATCTCCTCTCCTGCAAATCTTCTTTATGCCTTGGGAATATCTGACAGGGAAGTTAAAAAGGATAAAAATACTTTTTTCACTAGAAAACTTCTGGCTCCCAAGAGACTGCAGCCCAATACTATACAGTTGGAATACTAATATGGAATTTGAACAGACTGATATCAGAGCAAGTTAAAAACTGGAACTTCTGCTAAAAATACAGTGGGTTGGTTGGTTTAGAGCAGCCTATTCAGTGGAACAGCAGTCTGGAGAACCATTTTTTTAGATTTAGTATATTCATTTTACTCAAAAGAAACTGAAAGAAATGTCCTGTTCTACACTCATACTATGCATATAAGTAAGAAAAGGGTTTTCTTGTCATTAAAAATTACAGTACAGACAATGTATCCTCTCAGTAAATTCTGGGGTGCTCTACATGAGCTCTCTGCTGGTACCAGAACAAACAGCAGGAGGGGGACAGACTGGGATACGTGGAGAGGTAAGAGACTGCTTGTTCCACTACAAAATCTATAGACCAACACAGAACAACAGAGTAGTCTAGGCTGGAAGAGAGCTGTACAGGACATCTGGTCCAAAACCCCAGCTCAAACCAGGGCCAACTTCCAATTCAAATCAAACTATTGTTTATTCCATGCTGTGGAGTCTGTATTACATTAAAGGAAAAAGACAGTTAAGGTACCTAAGTTAACTGATCTTAATAGATTTTCAAGTAGAAGCTCTACTTTTGCATTTGGTAATCTGGCAAGTTATTTGGTTATCTCCATTAAGTTACTAATGTGTAGGAAAAGATACTAGATATATAATCTTCATATACAACATTTCTAAATTAATTCACAAATACTGTTGTAAGATTTATAATGATTCTGAGGGAAAGGTGATAACACATTTCAGTATCATAGATACAGAAATTGGGCCATGAACACATTGTATGATGGCAAACAAAGACAGAACAATGAGCAGAATTCAAGCCCCTAATTTTTTCACATACTGTTTTGATTTGCTAGAGTAACTGCAAGATTGTTAGAATGCACAATTTCTGCTTCATTTTCTATACTGACTAGACAAAAGCCCTAGGAAAAAAGTTGCCTCAACAGTTACAGAATGCTTAAGTCCAAAAAGTTCTTGGGAAAACACATGGCAGTATGTTTGGTAGGTGTTGATTACAGTTTCTTCAAAATACCTGGTCATGAAAAACTTCATGTAACTTCACTACATTCGGATGTCCCTCGCAGAGCCTCAGAGCTGTTATTTCTCTCTGGGTGTTGGCTTCCATTCTGGAAAAATTGAGCAGTCATCTTGTACCAATTTTACTGAGCAAATTGCACATTCCAAGTGCTATTTTTTAACTGTTTGCAATCCATATTTTTTTACTATTACAACCACTTGAACACAATTAAATGCATATTAAAATTAAGTGGAGAAAAACTCTCCTCATAACCCTGCAATTTAGTCCATTAAAAAACCCACACCCAATTCAAACAATGTTTTTAATGCAACTGCAACTTCCTAGAGCAAAAGCTGATGTGATACAGAATAGTTTCAATCTAAAACAAACCATGCCCTTAGTGCAGAGCAATTTGACTTTCCCTTTATTACTACCAATATTTGTTAGTTCACCTTTATCTTGGCCCAATCTTTTTTCCATTCTTAATGGAGACAAGTACTTCCAAAATGATAGAGAAACTATGAACTCTACTAGAAAGAGTAACATTATCTATATATGAAATGTGTTATTCAAAAAAAACCCTAAACAGAGCATGGTAAAAATTTGAAATGGAAGAGATAAGAGATTATTTCCAGAGAAAAATCATTGCATAAATTCCCTTTCAAGTACTGAAATCTATAGCCATAAAAAGTGAAAATGGTGAGTGTTATAAAAACTACATGAATGGTGGCAGAGCAGAACATTTTCTTCTGCTAGTTAGATATACTGATTTACTTTTGGCAAATAATGCCTGAAAATTTCTGCCAAAACTCTCTCTGAGAAAGGCAAATCCTGTAATGATCTAGAGAATGGCTTTACAGACAACAGATACAGATAGAATCTTTCACCACATATTTTCTTTATTTCTGGTTGCTTTTTTTTTTCCTAATGAGGATGAGAACTATAGTGAGAATTCGAGAATTCTGTGCAAGAGAATTCTGTATTTCTGTAGGCTTCATATAATCAACAAGTAAACTAAGCTGTTCACCTGCATCTCTGCTGCTGAAATTTTTTAACTGAAAATGACTTCCAGTCCTTTAAGGAATTAAAAAACCTGACTCACAGTCTTTACCCCTAAACTACTACCAGAAGGATGCAGATCTTGGAAACAGATGAAAAAGGTTCAGTATCATGAGCACAAATCTTTGAAATTTGTATGTGGACTTTTCTGAATATTTCCCCTCCATAAATAGTTACCATCTCAGATTTTAAGCAACCGTGTGAGAAACAAATGGGATGCTCTGAAACAGTAACTCAAGCAGGTTTACTTTGTTTCAGTGGTCATCAGACATACAGAGAAACCTAAAATTGTTGGCTGGGGGCACGTCCAGCACTATTAAAAAAGCAGAGGAACTGTTCATCTGAGCTTTCACCTCAAGTATCATGAAAAGGTTTCCCCAGATGTAAGATTCCCTTTTTGAGCAAGTTTGCCCAGTAGGAGTGAAAGACTGACTTTGAGACAAAGAAGTTCCTATAAATTTATTATACTTTTCCTTTTAGTAAGATTTAGTGGCATGATCCTCAGAGCAATATTACTTTCAGATTCTAATTTGAGTTGGGTTTTGGCCAACTGTTCAGAGTGTGGGTTTACTGCTAACTCTAAATACTGTACAAACATGCTGAGTCTGCTCACACCCTGCAATGCTAAAAAAAATTTCATAAATTTCTGTATACAGAGATTTTAGCTTCATTTAGCCTGAGCCACCAAGATGAAGGAGAAAGAGCAAAAAAAACCTCATGAGTAATATAATTCAGGGACATAATTTCTAGAACTTAAGTTCCAGGGGAAAAGTCAATACTGGTCTGCTCAGTTATCCAGAAACAAAATGCACATTATGTTAAAATGAGATGGGAGCACTAACCTACAATTCTGCTGGTACCAGAGAAAAAACTTCTGAGTGTAGACACATGGAAGAGATCTCCACACTAAAATACCCAATGTAGGTGTCTACCACACACCACTTAGGGTCTCATTATAATGAGTGAAATTCCCATGAATCCATCTTACAGGGTGAACTAGTTCACTGTAACATACATACCTAGAGTAGGATTCAGTGGCCTAAGCATAGGAAGAAGAGCCTGGAAGATGACATCAGCCATGAAGACATCTACAAAAAGGTAGCAGTCACAAGACTGATGGGAACCAGAGGACAGAGAAGACACCAAGAGATGCTAAAATGGCCCTATGTAGATGTCTATGTTTAAGTTACTGAATCCCACTTCTAGTGCAAGACAGCTTTAGGCAGGCTTCCATTAATTCAGCAGACTTCAGAAAATTAACTCAGACACCTGCACTTCAGCTTCTTGTTCTTGAACTTGTCCTATTCAAAAAGCAAATGATGAAATGACAGACACTTAGGTCTGGCAGACAGCTTCTTCTAGAGTCTGGAGAAACAGAGGTGCAGCCAAATGTCTTGGGCAAGAGATCACTGAACTATCACTCTGACAGCAGAACATTTCTACTCTCCTGCCAGCATCTGCAACACACTAGGGATGTACTTACTAATGAACTCTGCAAAATGAAGGCAAAAATCCATCTGCTACTCAAAGAATCCCTTATCTTTATTCTTCTCTGAGCAGAAACTCACAGAGAAATCATTCTGGAAGAGAACCAGATGGTACTCGTGTACGAAGCAAGTCAGCTGCTTCCATTGTGGTGTTCTCTTCAGAACATCCAGGAAACAAGATACAACTTACAATTCCATAGTCTAATTACATCTTATACACATACACACACTTAGATCTGAGACAACCCACACTGCAGACTATTCCTAAAAGCAGTATCCTAGGCAATCAGTTGGGCTGCTAAAGAGAGGGAGCTAGCTTAAGCCTACATTCAGTTCACCCAAGTGTCAAGATAAAAGAACCTCATACCTTTATTTGTTAGGAACAAAATTAGGGGAAATAATGATAGAATACATCTAGGAACCACTAAAGTACTCTCTAGGTTTCTTCTTGTGTCCCAACTAGAATAACATTTTATTTCAAAAGACTCTCAGAATCTTTTAAAGGTCAAAAGGTTACAATAAGTTTCTGTAGATTCATAGAACAGGAAATAATTTTAAAGCTACTTTTCTATTTCCAAAAATGTAGTGAACATTATTCTACTCCATGGGTGACAGTAAGCAAAGAAAATAGTTTTATTGTTTTATAGAATATTTATACCTTTTGCTAATTATTTTTACTGCATACTCTTGGCTAGTTTTCTTGTGTAAGCATTTTCGACAAATGGAAAAACTTCCTTCTCCCAATGGTTTCTCTTTCAGATCCAGTTCATAATGATGATAAAATGGAGAGTCCTGTTAGGAAACTGTCTGTATTTAGTTTTGCAGAATACTTTTAGTATACACAGTCAAAGACAAAGAGTAAAATTTCATGAGAATTTTTCATCTATATTTAAAACTGCAAAAGAGCTCTCTTTTTATTAAAATATAATCAAATTTTACTGAATAAAATGCATAAACATTATTCTAACAATCAAAGAGTAAAGCTTACATTACATTAAACAAACAATCACTAAATAAATCATTACTACTATAACAATTGAAGATAGAAAATATTCAGACAAACAGGATCAAAGGCGGTCATACATACATTTATCCACAAAACTATGTGCTCATTTGAGGACATCACAATAGCATGTGCTCTTATAAGGCTTCACACAACTATATACTCTTTTGGGTAAATATAACATTGATGGAATTATTATATAATAAAGTAGCTTCAGAAATATCTACAGTGTTTGGCTGAATAAGAACTATCAGGAGTATTATTATTATTACTACTACTATACTTCTGGAAAACTAGACAATCATCTCATCTTTCAGATTAAACTTCAACCATTTCTTAGTAGTATCACATGCAAGATGTGATGGATCATCAGATGCTTGAATCATCTGAGGAGCCATTACAGAGAGTTAATAAATGAATGATGATTATTTTGTAATCCACAGCCTAGCTTATGACTGCTGCTTGGGAAGTTATACACAGTTTTAATTTAACCAAATTAATTTAAGTCTTGATATTATTATTACCTTCAACATAGCACTTCTGGCAATAGTTGTCATTCCAGGTCTCTCATCCCCCACATAAAACTGGAAGGGATCTACTGTAGCTGCATTGCGTTTAAACAAAATAGATGGTGCAACGAAAGAATATCCCTATGAAATTAAAACATCAGAGAAGGGTACAGCTTGATACTGTTGCACATAAACTACCATAATACATATGAAACAACAGAAGTTTCAGAAGAATTTTTCAATAAATCAGAATTTTTGTATCATAATACATAGAGAAATTGTGACTTACTCTGCTCAATATGAATAGGTATCTTCCTGGAATTAGTTATATGATCCTCCACAGTTAGAGACAAAACAATAATACTACAAGAATTCTAATTAATGTTAATCTGGCTCAGCTACAATTGCTTTACAATAGTGATAAAGGCTTGGTCTTCAAACTAGCCAGCTTCCCATGACACCTTAAAGTTAAGGCATGAAAAGGCATGAAATAGTTTGTATTGTGATGTAAGCATTGAACAATTTTAAATGGATAAAATTCATGTCAATGTGTGTGGGCAATGATGTGCCCAGTTTGAGTATCATAATAACAGCTGTGACTACCACTGCAGGGTGAATCAGATGTTATTAAGACACACAACCTGCTTGCTACAGTCACTCTGAATCTAACAAGATCCAAAATATGACACTACATTCCTCTACCCTGAGGATTAAGCTGCTCAAAACCAGACAATAAAAAACAACAAAGCACAACAAGGGGAAAGAGAAAGCAATCCAAACTGCTGTTCACCTCTGCAGTTTTGGTACCAAGTTGGTAGCACATGAGCTGTTTCTGCCCGTTTGACATCCAGACTGTGTAGTCAAGAAGGGATCAGAAGGAACACTAAGGAAAGCTTTGTACTCATCTGGAAACATCAGCTGAGTAACTACAGTGCTCCTACAAAACGTGGAGCTTCAGCTCCCACTTTCCAAATGATTACTTCAACTAGCACATAATGTGGAAATGGGTGAAGTAAATTGCTCTTGTCAAAGCTGGCAGCTCAGGCTGATGGAGTCAAGATGACAAGACTCATAATGTATGAAAAATCAATAAAGAACAGACTGACTTTAGTCCAATAAGTAGGACATTCAGCTGGGAATGGAGAAACAAGGGATTTCATATTTGCAGTAGGACTGTTTCCACCTTTCTCATTTTGCAATAATTGAGCAAAAAACCCTGGGAACTGGGATTAGAAGGTACACAATTAGTTCCAAAAGCTTAATAGGCAGGAGGTGAAAAAAAAAGCTATTTATACATTAGGAATTGTTAAAAAATAATTTAAAATAATTTTCTTTAAAAAACTGAGTTTTGAAAATACCTGAAATATTCTTTCAGAAGTCTGAGGGGTTGCTGCAGGAGAGTATGTTGGATCCATTTCTGTAAACTCTTCTGCAAAATTACTGACATCCAATTCATCTCTGATTACTGGTTTAAATGGAGCTGGTATTTTTTTGGCAGCTAAGTCCTCCCAATTCATATTCTAAACAAAAAATAGGAAAATTAATTTAATTAAATGAAAATTTTACAGAAAGATATTGGAAAGAGAGTCTTGTCACAACACACAGTCTAACTCCCTTTGCCATTTTCCACAGGCTGATGAAAAACATTCAAATTATGCTCTCCTAATTTGTTTAGTTAAAGCCAAAGCTATTTGTATGCAGACAGAATCCAAAAAGAAATTCAACATAATTTAACAGTGGAGATGTGCCAAACAATTAGCGTGATGGTCCCTGAATTTCTTCCTCTATTTCAGAATAAGCAATGTTTATATTTTCATTAGCCACAGCCCATGCATGCAGTATCTTCAAGTTTTCATTGCCAATTTCTATGCTTTATTATTGATGTCAGCTTTCAGAGCCCTGAGAGCATAAACCTCCAAATTCTTATTTGCAGGCACGACTAGAAAGAGGAAGCATAGAAATAGCAGATAGGAGCAAACTGCCCTGTTACTGTAAAGGAGTGGAACTGAAATTAAGTAAAGAATAGAAAGTGTTACATGACGGAAAATGCATCTCCCAAAACAAACAGTAAATTAAGGAAGCTTAACTCTGTTTAACTCTACTTAGCTTCAGAAGCACCATAAATACATTATTTGTTTTTTCAAAGAAAGCACACAATTTTTACCACATTTAATACAGATATTGTATGCAAATCCAATCTTCCTCATGGTTTGAAAGCAAATGTTAATACACTGAAATCTGAACAAAATTAAAATTTACTGTACAAGACAAAAGATTCAATTAGGCCAAAGTAAATAGAGGAGTTTGGAGAATTTTATTAATATTAAAATTTTTACTAATAATTCTAGTGGCAATCTTTAAAAAAATCCTTTCAAACAAAAACCCAGCAGACAACACAACACAATTTCAGTGTTTTACATTAAACCTTCTGATTTCAGCAGTGTTTCCTTTGGCTTTTTCAAGTAACTGATAGATACAGACAGAATATATTAAAAATCTAGCATACCCTTCTAATAAGCACAAAATCCATACATACAAACACGGCTATTTTTACTAACTTCAATGCAATTATTCATGCAACTAATAGGTTAATTATTCATAAAACTAATAGGTCTCTAAGTTGTTCTGTTAACAGAACAACAGAATTTCTTCAGACTTCGATTTCACAGGCACTGATGCAGAATAAATGGGATCTGGTGAGTTTTGTTGTTTGCTTTACCTGGAAAAAGGGATGCTGTTTGATTTCATCAGCATCAGTGGGACCGCAACCTAGCCTCTTCTTGGGGTCTTTCATTAAAAGACGCTGAATTATATCCTTAGACAGAGCACTCATTTCTTGTGGATAAGGTGGCTCACTTTTTAATATTCTCCTTTAAAACAAACAAAATAACCATGTGGAAGTTACTTAAAATGTTGAGTTAAAGAGTTACCATACTAATGGAAGCATTAACATTTCACTTAAACTTCTATTGTACCCAAAAGCAGGAGGATGACAGATATGAAACCAAATTTTTTAAAGGTTTAAGGAATTGTGGACAAGAAACAGAACCTCTGAAGAGATAAATTATGTAACTCAATACACAAAAGGAGAACAATCCTCATTTCACATACTGAGTTTACTATTTAAAAGAAATCACATAGTTGAAACAGATAGCTCCACAAAGAAATCAACTTGATGCCTAATAGTAGTCAAACAGAAAATAATTCAAATTACTCCAACATTAAAATGTATTAGAAAATAAATTAAAAAAAAAACATATTTGGGCCATTCGAGGATTGCCTTCACCCTCTGTGTTGTGTGCAGCACTCATGCCCTTGTCTCAAATGAAGGCACTATAACTGGAAAAGTTTTAGAGAACAGTAATAAGACCAATCAGACATAGAATATGTTTTATAGAAAGTTTTATAAAAAGGCTAGGACTGTCTAGCTTACTGAAAAGATGACTCAAGGGAGCTGGGCAGAAAAAAACAGTAAAGAGAAAGTAAACAGAGACCCCACCACTTTTTCAATACAAGAACTAGAAACCATCACATTGTGCCAGTGGAAGTCAAAACTTTGGAAGCCTAAGTAGAATCACATTTCAGTTCCTATCTTTTATATCTGCAGTCCCCACAGTTCTATACAAACAGGTAGGAAAGTTTTCCTTCAGTTACTCCAAATCTAAATACTGAAGCTAAGGACTCTAAAGGAAAGTAACACAACCAAAGACACATGAGCAGGTTTAAAATAAAGACACAAAAAACCTTTCAGCATACAGAATCACAGAAGAGTTGAGGTTGGAATGATCTCTGGAGGTCATCTGGTCCAACTCCTCCTGCTCAGTTACCTAGAGCCAGCTGTTCACCACCATGGTCAGAAACCCTTTGAGTACCCCTAAGGAGAGAGACTTCACCTCCTCCTTTGGGAAGCCTATGTCAGTACTCGGTCACACTTGCAGTAAAAAGATGTTTCCTAGTGCTTAGAGGGAACCTCCTGTGTTTCAATTTGTGGGCCCTATCTCTACTCCTGTCACCAAACACCACTGAAAGAGCCTGGTTCCCTCTTTGCACACTCTCTTCAGGCATTTATGCACATTGACAAGGTGTCCCTAAGCCTTCCCTTCTCCAGGTGGAAGAGTGACAGCCTTCTCAGCCTTTCCTCATATTGTCATCAGCCCTTTGCTGGACTCTCTCCAATATGTCCAATATATCACTCTCATGCACTCACTGGAGAGACCAGAAGTGGGACCAGGACTCCAGATGTGGCCTCAGCAGTGCTGAGTAGAGAGGAAGGATCATATCCCTAAGCTGATGATACTTTGTGTAATGCAGCCCAGGATACCATTTGCTGCCTTGCCACAAGGCCACATTGCTGGCTCAGGTACAGCCTGTATGTATGTGTCTACATAGCCTGATGCATACTCTCACTGTGGGGACTTCATAGTAGGGCTTACAGTGCCTCCACTAGACACAAACTGAAAGGTTTTGAAGCCATGAGAGACTGAGGCTGAAATGACATGAATTTGTGGCAATACTAAGATCTCAACTATTGTATGTTTCCACCAGAGCTTAAGTTGATCGCTGCAGGACATTCCTAAATTTTGTTCAGAGTTACTGCATGACACATCCTTAGAGTCAGTTATCCCATGAGAAAATTTTTATCTTGAAATATCTAGCTTCTTGGATTAGTCCAAAAATAAATGCAAACAGATTGCTTCCTAAATAATCCTGTTCTGGCAGTGTGGAAGAACAAAACCAAGTTCAAAATGTGCATATCCTAGGGGTAGCTTCTACAGACATAGTATCCAATTTCAAGCAAACAAAAAGACAAAGCAAGCTAACCTCTTGGTTTAAGTAGTATCTCCTTGCTGAAAGGAGTTAGGAAAACACAGTCTGAGTTTTAAGATGGTGTAAAGATCTAGGATTGTTTTTTTTTAATGATATATATCTGCCAGTAAGGGTCTAAATCACAGCCCTGCTGCTAGCAGAAGTAACAGCAACCATAAAACTTCTCTTCAACTTCTGGACACATTTCACATTACAGAACATGAGAAGAAAGCACAATATTATCAACTGATTTTTTAATTAGGGATGTTAATACCAAATTTAAACATCACTAAACAAGAGTATTCTTACACTGCAGGAGTGGTGGAGAAGTAAAGATTCAGTCTCTTCTGAAATCACCCAGTTTCAGAAAGGGGAGGCAGGTAAGGAAGTAAGAAAACCTTCCTGTTGTAAAGACAGAAGACAGGACACCTTGACAGAAAAATTACTTTACTTACAGGAGGGACAATGTTTTCATAGTTTGAAAATCACTGCAGTTAGGTAAGTCTGAAGAAGCTTCTTTATCAACCTTTCTGATCAAAAAGAAATCAGAAAGTTATGTAACAAAGATTCTGGAAAACTACAAGTTCTCTTTGGGCTCTCAGAAGAAAGGAAAACCCCTCCAACCTGTACTTTTTGAAATTGATTTCTAAAGCAATGAGATTGAAACCCTGGGATGTCCTTAGTAATCAAAAGGGAAATTCTAGAGCAAATTCTCTTCCACACACTCCAGGAACCTCCTAAACTGTTTCCTCTCTACTGTACTGTATTTCCAACAGATGTACAGTAAGTTTTATATTGAGAAGTATCTTCCATCTCTTGACCATCCTAGAACCCACTGCAGAAAAGGCAGCATTTTGCCATGTTCCATTACAAGGAGATTCACATAAATTGCCAGTGGCTTTAATTCAAAAATACTTTTGAGGTTGACTGATACTGGAAAACACTGATGATGCTCTGGAATGGTTCACAGAACCATATTACAGAAGTAGTGAAGACGAAAGCTACCTTCTTTAGAAGTTCCAGGAACCACATAAAATTATCATGGAATTGAAGTATGTGAAGCTGCAATCACATTAATTAGGATGGAAATCAAGCTGCCAGAAAAGCAAGACCAGATTGGATCAACATGTGAGAGAGCAGAAATTTGTGAAGCAGCTCGATCAAGTGAAGAGAGCCTGGTTTCACTAGTTCAGCACTACTCAAGTGCTGTACTGAAGGTTACTCAAGGCTCTAACAGTAGCCCATACAGTGTTCAGAGGAAGGAAGCTGCATGTATCAAAATCCTTTTTGGAACGTGTGTGCTTCTGTAAAGATGCTATGGCCTTTAGCATTAATAATCCTTTCCTTTTCTCAATCACTACCATCCTTTTGTACATTTCATGTTTATGGGGTTGTCCACATTGTTTATGGCAGTGATCCAGAAACAGTGACAGACACAAGCAGGAAGAATTAAGTTTCCCAAGTGGCAATTGGGAAAGCTGAAGGAATGCTCTGCTGTATTTATTGCTTTTCCTGGCCTGGTATAAGCCCTGTGAGCTGGGGCAAGCTGAGATTACCCTGCTGATGAGAGAACTCTGGCTGTACTGAACACTCAGAGAAACCTCCCCTTGCATATGTCAAGAAGTTTAACTCTACATGAATCATTTCCATCTTACCCATCTCTATGGCAGAGTATGCAGAACTAGGAGCAACCCTACTGGTATTGTTTTTCAGGAACTTGGCCTCTGATGAGTTTTCCCCATAAAAACTACAGACCAAGAACACATATGATAATGCAAAGGACACAGTAATGGATGATAAGGAAGGAAAGGGGATGCCCAATCTAATTCTACAGTACCTTGAGAACTGCATGTCTTATGATGACAGTCTATTCCCTGACCCTCTGCTTTATGCCCAAAAATGAGTGTGGTATGTTTAAGGTGGGGGTCAGGGTGGGGGGTTGAACCTTGGGCTCCTTGGCAGATTTTTTTCAAAGCCTCACTCCCCAGGTGCCTAGGGTGCTGAGGAGGTGTGGTTTTTTGCTTGGCTAGCTTGATTTTTTGTTAGCCCAGGCAAGAAATTTTTTTCCCTTCTCCCGGCCTTGGAGAAGCTGCAGCAGCAATCCTTCAGCAACTTTTCTTTCATAAACTGGACAGTTTGTTTAATTCTGAGACCAGAGAAAAAGGGACCTGCAAGGCAGGAGTTGGTCAGGACCAGCAGGAGTAGAGGGGCTGCTCCATCTTGGCCCTACAGAAAAAGCAGAGCTGGTGAAAGAGAGCACACCAGCCCCATCTTCTTCATCTGCTGTGAAGAAGGGATCAACATCAAAGACTTCTAATCTGTTTGCCCAAACTGCTGTTTGAATCTCCTGTTCAGTTTTCTGGGTTTCTTCCCCTGAGAGAGGAGCCACTATCTTCTACCTACCATGTGGTAAGCTGGTGGATTTTTGTTTTGCATCTTTTTTCTTTCCCTGGCATTCTGGGTTTTTGTTCCACTGCAGGGGGGAGAGGGGGTAAAGTCTGACAGTTTTATCTTTAGCATTTATTTGCCTTTTTCCTGTGCCTTTTGGGAATTCTGTCAAATAACCACTGGAAAAGGCTTTTTCACTTTCATCCACTAGTATACATTTCCTATTGGTGGAAAGGGATTGTTGGAACCCTTTTTAGGGGAAGCAACTCATTCCTAAACTTGTCTCTAAATTGAGACATTATGTTATAAGCACCATCAAAAAGATACATATCCATCTGGATGTACAGGGAATAAGAGAAAGCAACCCCCAGCTGTAACTCTGTTAAAGGGCAGATGTACAAGACTTCCAAAGCAGAGTTTTTACCCTCATACTTGAGAATGACCCTGTCACCTCTTGTTCTGAACTGAACTCTCTTGTTCTTTTGTTCCATCTTGGAGCAGTCAGATATGTATGCATAACCCTGGTTCTACACAAGTCAGAAACTGTGCTACAATACCTAAAACTTCCTTTAAACTATCTGCTTTACTGAATAGTTGAACAAATCTATAGGCAAACCCACTCATGCACTCTGAGGTGCATCTAAACATAAAATGCTTTACCTTATAGATAGGCAGCTAAAAGCTCTAGGACAAATACCTAGAAGAAATCATGCAAATTAGAAGTTGGATTTAATGACTGTTCCATCCTTTAAAAGATCTAGCAATCACTAGAGTGAGTCACTGATTTAAGAAGGAAATCAATAAAGAAGGGCATCCCAGTACACAGCTGTTATGTGTCTTCCCAACAGCTCTATGAAGAAAAGGTTTCTTGCAGGATCATAGATGAAGTATCTCCACAGCATCCAACAGACTGTCAGATTTCAGCTGTCCTCCATGAAGTTTATTTAAAGTCTATGTCAAATAAAGACCACGGGCTGCTACTGGTGTTAGTATGCTAACATGGCATCATTATTTTATAGATGTATCTATGCATTTTAAAAAAGTTTCTATCTATTCATAATGCTAAAGCTGGTAAGATTTTTTTTAAACTGCTGCACAGTTGCAGTTAGTACTAGTACTAACTAGTAAAACTAGTACTCCAAAACCTTCCTGCTCATTTTATATCCTCTACATGACAGGACCCTCAAAAGTCAGCTCCCTAAAATGGATTTGTCTGCCTTCAATTCAGCACTACAAACTATTCGTAGTCAAAGTGAAAATACTGGCTGTGTGGTCAGTCCCAGCCCTTGCCTATGCTTTTGCAGGATGGCTCTTATCCCTGGCTCTGCAGAAATAAAAGTTCAGAATTCTCAAAAATGAAAGGAAAATTCAGGAACACGGGAAAAGAAAGGGGAGAGGGTGCACTAGAAAAGGAGAGATATCGGAGTAGTTATGTGACTTTTTTTTATTTAGTTGAGTTTAATAACCCATACACAAAGCATGTGAATGAGAAGCCTTCAGAGACAGTGATAAAAGGCAACATTTGCACTTACTTAACTTGCATTTTCCATGAAAGAAGTCTACAGTGTTGCCAAAAAGATCATTATAGAAGAACAACACAATTTCTCATCATAAAGAGAAAAAAAAAATAGAAACTATACACTGTTTCCAACACAAGAATAGAACTCTCCCTTGGAGAGATATTTTAGAACAAAGTTTCATTCTCAAATTTAACACCACACAACCATTGTGCCACATGAGGGAGTAAAATTATCTAAAAATATCTAAGATTACTTCCTACCTAGGTAAAATAAAAGAAGGACCTGGATCCATTTAAAAGACGACTTTTTTTCCCCCTAAACTCAGAAAAATAAAACCATGCTTTCAACAGATAGAGAATTCATTTTTTGTACTTGCTCACAAGTCTGCTGCAATTGGAAAGTTTAAGCATATTTAGGTTAACCAATGTAATTTCTGGTTAGAACAACCTTGCTATCAAGAAAGAAGTTTGTACCAACTCCTATCTCTGTGCCAGTAATTTCATTATCAGGGGCAGCTGTTACTATTTGGTTTCTGTTTGCCTGCTCTTCACTGCCCTCAGGGAAAGCTCCAAACACACTCCTGTTCTCCCAAGGCATGCAGCAGTCACCATAGCCCAGAAGGTTCCACACAGCTCAGTGCAGCAGCCAGGGCAGCAGCAATGCTCTCCTATGTTCTTAAAAGGATCATAACATTCATGACATAAACTGCAGACACATAACGCTGAAATGATCCAAAAAAGAAATTGCTATCAGTAGAAAGGATTTATAAACCACTGGGTCTTATGAGTATAGGAGTAACACAAAAGAGATGAAATCTAGTCTGAAACACAATCATATAACCAGGAATAAGGAGATTCCAGCTATATAGCTGGGAGGAAGAACTACAAACCAGAGAGTTATCTCTTGAAAGTGACAGAAGAAGAAAAGGAGTTAGATCTATCAGACCAGCACTGGCATCAGCAAGAGGAACCCAAGAAAAAGGAAGAAGTATTTTTTGTTCAGATGGTAAATTACCCCTTCCGTTAACCAAGATCTGCTTGAAACATCAACATGAATAAATTGTCCATATGTAAGAAAGAACAACAGAAGCGAAGTTAAGAAAAGGTTTTTTCAGGAAACAGGAAGACTAGGGAACATCTTCACTATAGGAAACTGTAAGAATTTAGCTTCTAAATTTATCAAAATAAAAACTGAAATACCATAGGACTGTCTGTAAATGCATAGCATAAACATCCACCAGAACATAGACTAAAGAGCAACACAGTAAACTTGCCACAACTAAAGAAAGTAAGTAATTAGCTGTCAGAGCACAGATGTTAACAACCATGTAGTCATTCAAATTATCAGAAATATTATTATCCTAAAAAGCACCAAAGGGCCTACCAAAATAAAGTCAAGTCCTGTAGAATACATAACTAAAAAGTTTCCCATTTTTTGGGAAACAATGCCTGTAAAGTTCAGTTTAAGGTTCTCTCTAAAAGAAAAAAAAAAATTGTTACTCCTTCAGAGTCCCAGCTAGTAAATCTTGGGAATCAAAATTACCAAATTCAGCCATGGCATAAGTAATCAGTCAACCAAACTTCTAACCTTAAATAGGGCAGAAAGAGATAACTGAAGTTTTAACTACAATATAATAACCAAGCAGGTGAAGTCCTGAATTTTCTTTCGTTAATGGACTCCTCTCTCCCCTGTATTTTTTCTACTGACCGTCCAAGTTTCCTGTTTGCTGTGGTAGAAAAGTAAAAACCAATACACAGGCTTTAATCTCCCAAGAAATTGCCTGAATTTATAACATAAGTAAAATAAACTCTCTAAACAATTGAGGTATATTCTACCATCCATTACAACCTTAAATATCAAGTAATTTCAGGTGAGGGTCAGAACCAGGACAATACCTTCCAACAGAAGCAAGACTATTCTTAGTTTGGGGACTGGACTTACAAGCTCATTTTGACAGCAGTTAGTAATTTGAGCAATTTAGGACCTCAACTTCCTGCTCCAAAAGAAATCCAATAAAAGGAAATTTTTGTTTTGGGGGAGATTTCAGTAACATGTTTTGGAGAAGCTTATTGCTTTGCCTTTTAAAAATGCTCCAGTGCTTTTACACAGGTACTGAAAACAAACCTTTAAAGTGTGGAGATTACTGAATGTAACAACAAGTTTATATGTAAAAGATAAGAATGGTATAGTTTATTTCATTTCTGTATCACATTCATTTCTTCTCAGATATGCAAATGGGCTAGAAAAGATTTTTGTTTCATGCTATACACTAATAAAATAAACATAATTTGTAAGAAAAAGGTGGGAGTATGGTACATTCTGACACTTTAAATGTGCAGCCTGCCAGAACAACCTAGCAAGAGCTGATAAAGTATCACTAGCTAAAGATATCTCTAATGTATTAAGATCTGGAATGTGATAATTCTATTTACATATACTTTGGGATTTCATTTGAGTTCCTTTTCAACAGTAAACATGCAACAGGGCTATGTATCTACAAGGCTGTGGCTCCACTGCAGTTTAAACAAAACAGGCCTTTTGTAAAGTCAATTCTACTAGCTAATAAAAGCTATCTACTTTCCGATGTCATTCTAGTGAACAGAACTGGAGCACACAAAATGTTACCATGGCAGCACTTTCTTCCTAAATTTTAAATTAACAAACTCTCACAAAACATACATTATGGCATAAGAATCATCTGTTAGCAAGCACATATACTTCACTGCTTTGAATCTTACCTAGAAATCTCTGCTTGGGAATTCTTCTCTCCATCAACTGTAAATGGTGATGCTCCAGTTAATAATTCATACATAAGAACACCAACACTCCACCAATCAACAGCCTAGAGAACAACAGTAATTATGTATGTTGTTATACACTGAAGTAAAATTGTTAACAAAAGAAGAAACAGAACAATCCATATAGAAAGCAACTAGCATAGGAAGAACCTACCTATATACAACTACAAAGGCAAAATGGGATACAACGAAGCATAAACAAGGTTTAAGGTATTTTCTGTGATAAATTAATTTTATACTGAAGTCTCTCCATTTAGCTTCTTCAAATAATTTCTCAAGCTTTCTACTAACTACTAAATTTTCTTTTGTTTTCCCAACAGAATTAATTTTGATTTTTACCATTGTGATGTGATATGAATTCTAATACACACTCAAAATAACAGAGGAACCTAAGGCTTGCTAAGAAGCAGTGGAACTTGAAATTTTATGAGCTTGAGAATGAAATTAAGGAATGTTCAAAAAGCAGAATTTAAGATCACAGTCCACAGTTTATCCAGGCACCTGAAAATGCTATGAAATCATAGAATGGTTTGGATTGGAAAGGACCTTAAATTCCACCTTGTTCCAACGCTCTCCCATGAAGGACAATATGAAAATCAATGAAACTTCTGCTTTACTTACATTGGCAATATTAATACAATACAGGAAGACAACTAGTGAAATCCTAACAATTTGTCCACATATTTTACTTGGATTTCCTTCAAAACACACAGAATCTGATGTCTTATCTATTCAGCCAAGAGTATCTAGAAGAACTACCTGCTGAAGTTTCTGTACTGTTACTGATTATCTTTGCAAATAAATAATTCTCAGAGAAAATACCAAAGAATTTCTTCTTGACATGTGTTTTTCCAAAAGAAAAGGAGGATCTGCAGAATCAGAAATCCAAATTTAAAAAAATAAATACTGACATACTAGAGCAAGTCCTTATGACAAACACTGCAATCATCTAGAAGAGATTATAGATGACAAATATTGATTAATGAGAGCACAGCACACTAAAGCAATCTCGTTTTCTTTTTTTTGTAAGGTCTTTGAGTTGTTAGATATGCAGCAGATATGAAATATACAAAAAATCTTCTAAAATTACCATGCATGACATTGTGAATGGTAAGGTAGTGAGTGTGTGGTGTAAAAAACTAACATAACATACATAACTGCAAAATCTCCCCGTTGATCAGCAAACAGTCACTATCAAATGGAGAAGTTACTCCTTATAGAGCACTGTATGACTCTGCACAACATCTGATGAAAGTATCAGACAGAACCAAAGATAACAGAACAGAGTTTCCTCTTTAACTCAGCAACAAGACTGAATTTTTAAGCTCTGAGAAGCCAGAATCATAATTCAAGGTGACTGAGAAATTAGAGAGATGCTCTGGGGGTGGCATGACTAAACTAAGAGAGTGCAGGAAAGAGCTTCAATTTGTAAGTTTTTTAAATTCCATTTTTAATAGCAACTGGGCAAGCAGTACAGTAGAAAAAGACAAAGAGATTATAGTGGAATTCAAGGTAGGTGTGAGACAATGACTAAGTGGAAAGAAAAAGCACACTCTATTTTATGTGTAGTAGAATAATCAGGGAGGTTATTCTGCTCTACTTCAAACTGCCAGATCCCAGCTGTGCCCACTACAGTGCTCCCTAACTGAAGGTAAATTCAGACCAAAGAGACACAGAATGCACAGAGAAGGAAAAGAAAGAACTTTCTCAGGCAAAAGTCAGACTCTTCCAGTTCTTACAGAGGGCTGCTATAAAAGGAACCACAATCAACTACATTCCATGATCCACAACAAAGACAACTCAACTCAGTCTACAGCAAAAAACCACAGAGATCAAACAGTCTCCAAAACTTCCCATTATAGTGAGCAATCAGAATAAGTTACCTAGGAATATTGCAGAATTATTTTAAAGAGTAGGTTTTTTTGTTTCAAAAATCATCTGTTAATTATTGCTGTCTTGATCTTTTCTATCACTTACTGACACTTTATTGTGCAATAAAACTTGAGTCACAAGCCACACAATTTTACAATATGAGAACACTTATAACATTAATGACCTATCCCATACCTCAATAAGGATAATAGATTTCTATAACGTCCAGTTTAAAATGTATATCAGAATTAGCCACAAACCATTTTCCACTCTGAACTAGTTTTTTATGCAAAGGCAAATAAGTGTTAACTATGTCCCACAGCATATTTAGAAAAATTTTGAACACAACACAAATAAGCCTCAATATCTTTATAAATATGCCTTTTACTTCAGATCAGAAGAGGAAAATACATCAACATAAAATTGAAGACACAGGAAACAATCTATTTTAGGACGACCTTAAATAACAGATACTTAAATAAGATAACATGTCATATTTTACAAAAACCCCTGAAGATGAGCAATATGTTGACTGAAGAATTAGTTTATTTTCAGTAATAAACTTAGAACATACCTTATCATGTCCTGTGTCTCCCCCTCTTACAATATCTGGAGCCATATATTCTATTGTTCCACAGAAGGAATATGCTCTCTCATTCTAGGAAAAAAAGAATTACATCAAACAATTATATTGTACAAATAATATGGGATAGATACGGCTAACAGTTCCGAGATGCTGGCAGCAATTCTTCTCCAAATAGCTCAGAACTGCTAGCTAAATAATATTCCATCATTCCATCATTTGTAGTGACGTATCACATAATGCTACAGAATATTTAGTCTTCTATGAAAAAATAAAATGTCATAAGTTTGTGTTGCAGTCTAAGATAAGCACACAAAAATTAATCTACTAATATTTAGAAAAACTCTCCCATAAGTCTAAATGATCTACACGTTTCAGAACTTCACAAGATTCCCCAACTAACACAGATATACATTTTGAAGGCTGCAATACCAATACTCTAGATAACAAATGAAACTTTTCATTAAAAAGGGAATTACTTGTAAGATGTACAATTTGACTAAATTGGATACAAGATCCTTTGAGTTCCCCATATTTAGGAATTCATTATGACCTCTAGAAAACTTGTTTTCTCTCGCAACAAACACATATATAAGAAACAACATTCTCTCAAGAAGAGACTTGGAGAGAGACAAGACAGAGAAGGGGAAAGGCAGACAGTGTTGTAAATTTAATTTTATTCTATACACTGAATTATTCTCTTGTTCAAAACTAAGCTGCTTTCACAGGCATGTATAATTGTTCCCTGGTAGCCATTTACCTTTGAGGTCAACATGAGGTCATGCTGTACCTTGCTAATGACGAAAGCACATGTGTTTGGGCCATGCAACATTGTTCCTCCCTTATCCTTCATGCTTCTAGCATTTTGGGGAGAGATCCTGATAGGTCCTTTAAAGAAGAGTGTTCAAAAAAGCAAATATTTCAAAAGTCAGGTTTTACATTTGTAGATTCAGGTTTGGAGTTTAAAACAGGTGCTATATAAGAGACTACACTAATGAGAAGAAGCTTCTAAAAGTAGAAATAGTGCTCTGTGCTACCCTAAGGCATAAAAATCAAACAGTCCAGCAGCATATTATTAAACTGTATTTCTTAAAATACATATACTGTGACTGGTTTTTTGGGGTAAAATTCTGAGTTCTGAATAGTTAAAAGGCCTCATTTTGTTTAAGTATTAATTTGAAATATTAACTTCTGAGACAAAACCATATAATAATGAGCTTTTCATGATTCCACTTTCTTTTGACACAACTTTTTTTCTGTTTGATAATCTTTTCTAGTACCTGTTATCTTAAAGAAATATAGTGTGATAGAAAGCACAAACAAAGAAAAATGTCAGAAATTCCTAGCCCTCCATCAGAATCTAAACCTATTCAATCTCTGTTCTTTTTTCCTTCAGCTGGGAGGGTAGGAGGGAGGGAGGGAGGAAGAAGGGTGAAAAGGAAAAGGAAGGGGAGTGGAAAACACAGAAAGAAACTGCTCTTTTCACTTGCTACCTCTCCAAAGAGTAAAGATAATGCAGCCAAAGTGAGATATCAAGACAACTGTCTGAAAGGAAAGCACTCTGACTTCAACTATAGATTGACACAGATTCACCTTCATAAGATGCTGTAGCATGTTCTGACTTCAAAACAGCTGAAGTCAAAATCCAGATACTTCTTTGTTGGAAACCTTTGTTTATGCTGTGGTTTATTAAGTTATAAGCTTCATCAATTACATCTAGCTGTTACTTGAACTCAGGTTTTAGAGTATGAAGTTTCTTTAGGCACACTTAGGTAAATCTGTCACTGTTAAATATGCCTCTTCCAGGAAGTCACTAATAGTTCCTGCTGTTATGCACTACACGTGGGTTTGCAACCATTTTCAAAGAATGTTATCTCCAATAACAGTTTTATTTTCTGTCATTTTCTGGTCTCCTGGGTACATGAGAGACATGGATATAGCAGAGAGCATCCAGCAAAGAACCATAAATATGATTAAGGGAACCTATGAGAAAAGGCTGATAAAGCTGGGACTGTTTCACCTGAAGAGGTAAACCTGACAGCTCAGGGAGATTTCATCAATGTACAAAAATGCCTGAAGAAAGCATGCAAAAAAGGAGGGAGCAAGGCTCTTTTCAGTGGTGCCCAGTGACAGGACCAGAGGAGGAAACACCTTTTTACTGTGACTGAGCACTGGCTCACAGGCTGGCCATGAAGGTTGGGGAGTATCTCTCCTTGGAGATGTTCAAAAGGCTTCTTCTGGGCAACCAGCTCTAGGTAACTGTATTTGTGCCAAGAATTGGGCAAGCTGACTTCCAGCAATCCCTTCCACTCTGTGATTCTGTCACAAAATGCCACTGTAAGCTGTATTTCAACATTCATTTTGAAACCACAGCCAAGTCTTATTTTGTACGCCCTCCAAATTTACATTTCATTCAACTGTATAACATAAATCCAAATTCCAAAAGCCACATTATTAACACTTCCATGTTATGAGATGTAAGACAAGAAAGGATATTCTTAAAAAACAACTGAACTTGGATTACCTACAGGTGAATGCTCACTGAACATGCACATCTTGCAAATACTTGAGCTTAAGAATTTTTTTGTCTTTGAAACTACCTGAAAAATGTAGAAAGCATTTCTCCTCAAAGACAGAGAGGTCTTATGCTTTCAGTTATCTAATGACCTCCTTCAACAAATATGAAAAAAGCACATTAACAGCAACAAAAAAGCAAAAGGATCAAACTCCATTTTGCTGCAGAGACTAATCACATTCACCATGTCTACAGGAAAGGCCTGACTGATGGAGAAACAGTCACTACTGCCACAAAAGGATGTATGTCCTTTAGAGGACATCCTAGCTTACAATAATACAAATTCAATTTCATATTTTTTACAACATGTGCAAGGGTAGCTCTGACAGTTATTAAGTCTCGCAACTGCTCAAAGTTGCCTTTCTTCCTTTGTGAAAGGTACTTCAAAGTTCCAGCCTGCATCAATTAGAGCCTCTCTGGGCTCTATCAGTAGTGTTCTGCACCCCATTAGAAAGAAAAGATACACCAACATTTCTAGAATACAGAAATCAGTTATTCATCATTGCTCCTTTTTTGTACAGGTGTGAGTTTATGTAATCAGTCCTGAAAGTCATAACTTGCAGCTTTGCTACAAGCATAAACAGTGAAAACTTTCCCAGGATACCAATGTCAGGGCCCTGAGCTTATCAAGAGGCTCCACAACATCTTTCACCAATCCTGGGTGTTAAGGCATCTTCACTTAAGACCAATTCTGACAAAATGCAGAGTGACCCGTGTAGAAGCTCATCGAGGGCCTCTTCCACTTCCAGCTGGGAGCCAGAGTTCAGGCTCCTGCATCAGCTGTGCTGTAGGGAAGTCTGTACTTGGCTGGGTATCTTGCTGATGCCGATCCATCAAATTCAAATCCTGACTTGTCCTCAAGCCTCTCTCCTCACAACAGACTTTCCTGATAACTACTGGACAGTTGCCCAAGCCTGTTTTTCTGGCACTAAACTTCTTCTGATCTTCTTGCACCACTGGTCAGTGAGCACATAGATCCATACTTGCTGTGGTCACCCTTGGCTCACACTAATGCAGGGAGCAGTCTCCCCATTGTGCTGCTTCCTGACAAAGCAGGAAGAACCTAGCCCAGAACCACAGTTCCTCCAGGAACAGCTTACAGGACTGAAGAATTTAGGTAGTTGAAGAGTTCAGCAGTATCACACAGAATATCTCATTTATTAGCTATCAGCAAACTGGCCACAAGCTACTGATCAAGTATTAGGGCTCCCTTGGTAAGCTTAAAAAGAAAACCAGGACCATAGGATCAATCAAAAGAACATTATCATAACTGAAAATTAGTTGTAATATGTAAAGGCCACATAGCAGGGGTTGTTCTAACAAGCTGCCCTGCTGAATGGATTTTGCATTTCAGGGAAATCACAAGTAAAGATTGAAAAGCCTGAATTCTTGGCAGAAATAGGATCTGTACCTTCAGCAAGCCTTAGGGGTGATCCTACCTCATAGATAGTTACCTCAAAAATAAAAATGCACCAAGGAAAAAACTAATTTCCATAGAAATTATATCTGTGACATCTTTCACTGTCACTTAATAGCCCAGAATAACAATAATTACAGTCTTAATTCAGGAAGACATATGAAAATTGACAGAGAGACCTCTCACAGTTCAAAGATGTGATATAGGTTTAAAATTGGGGGAGGGGGGGGGAGAGGAATCTTGCTTTAACAAGGTCCTTGCCATACTGACTGGTTTCTTCTTTTTATTCACCTTTTTTTTTTAAGTTTCAATTATTTTGGGAAACTTATTGGTGATAATATGCAGATTTAACACTGAATAATTAAGCTGTCCATACTAGAAAGTATTACTTCAACCAAAGAGTCTATCAGCTGAAGACTGTTGCTTCTGTAGCTGTAAACTCCTATTCACAACCAAAACTATGTTATTCCTCATTTGTCTCCTGCAAAGGTCAAAGACAGGCAAAAAACAGTTCAGTGGTACACTAGTTAGACTGCTCTGCTGCATATAACAAAATCATAATGAAGGCTGTAACAAAAATGAAAGTTTATAGATGAGGGCAAGAATGGTTGCAATAGGGCAGATCAAGGTCCACTAGTTTGCAACGTCATCATATGAAGAATTTTTTGAAGAGGACAGGGAAATTAACTGAACATCCTCTCCTGGTGGCTGTTCCAGCTGGAAGAAGCCAGTTAAGTCAAAATACCATATTGGTTACTATGCCTCTTGGCACAGCTAGACTAATGATTTCTGCTTCCAAAACACACGTGGAACAATGCTACTGAATTTTTCAAGCAAGAATGAGATTTGCCTGCCAGCAGATGCCATCAGAACAGGCAATTAAAGGGGACAGCAAGGGCAGCTAAACCTTGAACTGCATTAAGCATGAAATCTGTGACCTCTACCTCTGTGACCCCAGAACAAAAGCCAAGGGAAGGCCACACTTTGATCTAATGTCAAGTGGAGATTCAAGAACTCTTTTCACAGACTTTTAAAATACCTGTGTTTGCTTTCACAGTGCAGTTCAATTGCAAATCTACAAGCAATTATTTAAACCAGTTGCTGATATTGGATTTTAAAGCAAACAACTAAGAGTAAAGAAAACAAAAGTCTCAATTCTGCAGACAAGAAATCCAGAAACAAATTATTGTCTGGGAGGAATGCAAGTATGTACCACTGTCAACTTGGATGAACATTTTGTACTAGGTTCTTCTCAAAATCATTATCTTTTTGAGAAGAGAGAGGCAGTAGTATCAAGAAAGAACAGCATACAAAGCAAAACCTGAAAACTCATATTTCTTCAAACATAAGCAAAATTGTAAGATATGGAAGAGTACTAATTCTGGGAAGAATTCTGCTACCTGTTACTACAAGCCTTCAATAGTTAATTTTTTCTTTTAATGAAGAAAATCATATAGAACATTTCATTTAAATATCTATAGTTTCAGAGAGATCCAGATGTAATAGGTAAAATAGTGGACAATTTTACTCCAATGCAATCCATCTGGTTCTAAATTCATTTACATTTGGCTGTGAATCTCTGGTCACTTAAGTTTTTCAAACTTTTTCACCTGGCTGACCAAGTTTCATGGAAGTAAGGTATTATTCACAGTTATTCAAAAGAAAAAAAATCTGTGACAAGAATGGATTAATGACAATGGGAGTGTTTGCCCTCAGAAAATTACTTTTTTCCCTTCAAAAACAGAATCAGAATTTTTCTGAGTTGACTAGCAACATAATATCCAATAGAAGATTGGATAACAGACTACTTAACACAGATGATGTTTCCCTTCAAAACAGCTTTCTTTTTTTTTTTAATGGTATATTACAATAAGAAAACAGCATCCTTGAAGTAGTCATTGTAAGAAATCATGATCTGTCTTGCAAAAATTCTTAACAGGACTTTAATATTTTGACATCAAAATCTGGAGAGAAACTACTTTATGCTCTGGTCCTCTGCATTACTGGTCCATGCTGGAAAAGCACAATCTTCATTGTGATAAGCACTGAAAAGGGAAACCTCTTGAGTAAAGGCTCAGTCAACTCACTGATGACCTGGTTTGCAATTAAATTAGTCCAGCTCAGTGATGTGCCTTTAGAGTGTTTAATATGTTCTTATTATTCATTTTCAGGATATTTAAACTAAGCCAACTGAAGTACACCAAACAAAGCAAAAAGTTTTTGCTACTATTTCATTTATTTTTCCAAAACTAATTATCCAGACAGATCTATAACCAATGTTAACTTCTGTGGACTAATTTCACTATTCAGTTTACTCTGACTTTTTTCTCTTTAAAGAAATGTAAACCTACTTCTTATAATTGTTTCTTATGTTGACATCACTGAACAATCCTTTAACTAAAACACAAGCATATGTAGCAAGTCATCTAAAGCATAGATAATTTTACTCATTTTTGCAAGAGATTGCTCAGTGTTGGAGGATGCACTGTCTAATTGCAATGATAAGACATTATCACTTTAATTGGACAATTATAAAGGGTCTTTTAAAGTTAAATGCATAACTAATCTACAAGGTCACAGCTCCTAAAGCATTAAATGAGTCAAGTCGTAGTCACTTCCTTCTGTTCTGAACTTCCTTTAAACTGCACTAAGAATGTGCACAAATCTCTTCCTAGTTCATCTACCAAAACCCATAGTGGACTAGCCTCCAATCAGTTTTCCTCCAATGGAATGTGCTTTAAAATATTTAAAAATACATACTACTTTTCTTTCCAGAACAGAATGTTCACTCTATCATCAAATAAATGAAAACAAAATTCAATAGTGAAAAGCATTTGAGTTATAACTAAATTTGCAACTCTCATCAAGAGATTTTCAGATGAAGAAACAACAATGTATAGGAATCATTCATTCTACACATCAGATAGAAGTACACAGACATCCACCCAACTGTCTTAGGCTTCAATTCAACCATCCCTCATACTGAATACCCATTTTTATTTACCCATTTTACTAAGGCATGTGTGTGCTCCCAGACACACTGTTTGAAGACTGACAACATTCAGTATTTACTATCTATTTTTTTTAACTTCATTAAGCAAACACAAAAGCTTCAGAAAAAAACTTAAGCTAATGCAGAAGACGTGTACCAATGCAGAATTGAGCAATTCACTACACTCTGGAAGAAAGTGTTCTTCACCGGATTTAATTAAGAAGAAAAACAATTGCATGGTCAAATAGATCATTTTCACAGTAATTCAATGCATGTGTTCATATTATTTTGCTTAAGAGAGAGATCTCCATGTATACTAAAATAAGATTGTAAAAGGACTTTGAAAAATGAAGTAGCACTTTAGCAATACACATCAAAATTAAGACCAGACCTGATGATTAGGTTAAACTGACATTGACCAAATCAAAACAAGTCCAGCATAGAAGTGGAGCTATTAATGAGTTAAAAAAGATATAAGCTACAAGTCCACCAGACAAAGATAACACACAAATACAATAGAAAAAGACCCCAAAACAACAACTTAAGAGTTCAGGGGTTTTTAAAGATAAATGTATTACAAGACCTGAGAAAACAAAAAAGAAAAAACAAACAAACAAAAAAGCCCCACTGAAGTGATTTCACTTGTGCAATGAACAAAATAGTGCTGTAGAAGTTTCAATTTCTACCAATTCTCTGTGTCCCCAATAATAACTTATATTAGTGTCACATGCAAATGTACTTTGAGACCCAGTTAGACAAACACTAGACTGAGATGCATGAAAACATCAGGACTTTTGTCCTGATGTATTTTTTACCCCAATTTTGTTTACAATTCAATTGAGATTTAAAAATCTTATACACTAGCCTTAAATTCATCACAGGATTAAGGATGCAAATGCCATAAAAAGCAATACTGAATCTCTTACCTAATCCCATTATTTGGTTAGGCTAGTAAAACTGTAGGTCTTCATGAGCTTTTAAATAAAGTTTGTATCAAAAATAATTTCATATTTAAATACCTTACGATACTGACCTACCCTATGTGAAAATTCCTTTTTATTGAACTACTTTATCCCAGTCAGGTAATTTCTTCTTTTTGCATGTAAGTAAGAGCATATTGCTTCATTTTAAAGAAAAACAAAGGCAACATCACTGTTGATTCAGTTGTAAAAGACAAATTTCAGGTTTCAGCAAAGCAATACCATAAAATACTTTCAAGCTCTTAAAGCTGCCCTTCTTTAACTGGGATGTTTAATTCTCACATGCTATTTTCACATGATAACTGAAACAGAGAGAACACTTGACAATGCACTCTTCACACATGCTTCAGTAGCAGCATGGCAGAAATCAATAGGTTTCTGTTTTTCTACAAGTCACAGGCATTTGCTTCCTTTCACTCAAACAGTGCTTAAGGAAAAGCAGCTTCCCACCTCTCCACTGCAGAACAGTCAATCTGCTTTAATTATTGTAGTCCTGTTTGATTCATTAGGTGCCCAGGTGTGTGGAAATCTTTAACAGTCATCAGATTATAGCAGAGATAATGAAAATACTGAATCATGATGTTTTCTAGCAAGCATCACTAACTACAAAACTATCCAAACTTCATAAATACATGATGAAGTGTTTCTCTCTAATAAGAACTCTAAATATAGAGCACATCTCTACTATGACAATTTTTATCCCTTTTTAATAACCTAAATACAACTTGTGTCAGATAATCAGTCCAAAAAGAAGATTACTAGAATAAACTCCACTTGCTTAAGCATGCATTTCTAATGGCAAAAGTCTTGCAAGAAGCAGGTGGACCAGGAAAGACATGTGAAGAAAGGGAGACAAATGAAAGTACACTGCTTTGACTAAACTGCAAATGCTACACCTTTATCTGACTTACACAGCTGTAATTTTATTTAGAAGTGTTACCCTAGTGAGCATGAAAACACTATACAGGCAAATTCTACCTGCTGTAAGTACATTGGTTCAGAAGTGTAAGTTAAGTATCTATTGTAATGAATTTTAAGTGCTCTAGTAGTAGGTTGAATATCTACAAAAAATACCATATGAAATGTCAATTTCTATGTGTAAATAGGTCATTTTAATCATGTTTAAATTCAGTAGTTAAATTGCAATAGCACAGATGAAAACTTAAGTCAAATGCAGACAATTTCTTAGATTTTGAAAGCAAACAACACAATTGCAATTACTTTTCTTGTTAAAAGAAACATGAGAACTGTTGAGATTTTTTACAGGGAGAACAAATATAAAATGTGAAAGAGAATAAAAGAAAAAATATAGTTAAATGAACACACTTATATACTGAAAACAGAATGGATTAGAGTCAGAAGAACCAACATTAAATTTCCAAGGAGCAAGATGGCTTTATTTAATGACTGGAGAAAGAAGAATCCAATTCAGAGTGTGGATAAAGCAAACATATCTCTGATGCCTATCTAAGTTCTCCTGTTTCCTTGCACTGCTTGTAAATGATGTGCCAAAGGTGAGCAGAGATGAGATGTGCTTCTTAAAAAAACCTGGTTTGAGACTTAAAGGTTCTGATTCATTCTAACATTGCTAACACAGTGAAGATTTAGGCTTCGTTCAGCTCTGGATCAGAGGCTGGGGTACTGCTCCTTTTCTCACCCCTCAGTACCTGACTCTGTCTCTGGTGCCTAGCACAGCTCTTCTCACAGCTCTACAGGTGCCACTCTCTCTAGCCACACCTTTCACTATCATTCTTTCCTGATGAAAACTGCATCTCTCTGCACTTACTCTCTGGCACTGCTGTGGCAATCTGCTGCTAATCCCTTCTCACACCAGTGGAACTTCCTCTTGCTTTTGTGCTGTAACTTAGAAGGAATATACTGACATTATCTCTATTACTTCCCTGCTTCAGAAAGTAAAATTTAATATCTTTTTAAATGGTCCCTCCTAAATCCTACCACACTCCATTTGAAATGCAAATGTTCTAGAGGAAACTACCAGCCATCTATTTTTAGAAAATCCTTCTGCTGCTTCTAACAAAGACTTTTAGATCTGCAGTCCCAGATTTCAATACCTGTAAAACCTAATGTGAAAGCCAAAAACATCCATTTTAAAGTTTTCTCAGAAGTAAAATCCTGCACACTTTTGACTCTCTGAAATCTAAAAAGCTTATTTGGAGATAGAACTGTACCTTACAAATAATTAACAGCTAACATCAATAGTCAGAGATCACTGTTAGGTACTATGTACTTACTTAGTAAGAAATAAGCTTTTATCCTAAAAGCTTGCAATTAAGCTTATTAAAAGTGACACAAAGAGATGAGAAAAAGACAAGATAATAATACATTAATTATTATTAGCATAAGGAAGAGTCATAGCATACCATTTGCCTAGTCATTCCAATGAATTAGCACAGTAAAGCTTTTTTTTAAAAAGGCATCTGAAAATGAAAATGTAAGTGACTTTTCAGACTTATGCAGGTCTTTCCCTTTTCATGTCAAGGGCAGCAGAAGAAAGTATGAAAGCTTTTCAGGGGAAACTAGAACAAAGATGTATGACAACACTGGCAGGCCTAAAACCAATACACTGAAAGCTCAAAACCTAGTAACAGAGACAACTAGATTTTGTTCTATGATGTAAGAGTCTGGAATGCAGGATTTCCATCTTTTTAAATGTGCTTAGTATTTCAACAAGACTTTGTCATCTTGCTAAATTCTGTCCACACTTACTGGAGAGCCAAATACTCACCTCATCAGTAAGAAACTCCTTACTTAGACCAAAGTCTGTCAGCACCACATGGCCATCAGAATCAAGGAGAATATTCTCAAGTTTTATATCCCGATATATAATCCCCAACTGCAAACAGAATATAAGAAAAAGTATTTCAAAATAGTGTCACCACATCAAGAAGATATTGCTGAATGTTTTTAAATATAAAGGTACCAAAATTCACATTATTAAGGTAGTCTGACACATGAAAGTTGCACCTCAAAAAGGACAATTTTTAAAAGCCCTTGAAAAAATAACTAAAATTACATTTAAAATCTTAGAAATTACACTGTGCATTAATGTCTTAAAATTTCAAAGACATACTGTATACCCCTTGAATCTAAAAGTGACCAAATACTTGCTGTTGAGTGCAAAATTCAGTTCTCCTTTCATTAAGAATGAAAATGGATCCTTCTGTTATACAGTCTAGACATAGACCACACATACATGCATACTTTGTAATAGTGTACAAATCTGCTTATTACTTCTGAGAACTGTAACACTTCATGTCTACAGCTGTGCTAGAACTCTACTATTCAGTTGTGTAGAAACAAGGAAAACCAACTATTTCAACCCAAAACTTGTTCATGTTCACTACAAATTAGTTTTGGTGACAAACACTGGTTCACAAGGATTACTAGAAATGAACAAATCATTTGTCAGTAACATTACTCTTCACCTTGCAGGCAAAAAATTGTGGCCTTAATCTAGTGCACAAGGAGGGACACTTCATTGGGGGTTATTTCTAATTATACAACTAATGTCCCATTGCTAGACAAAGTTACTTTCATTTTAAAACTATCTAAAACAATAGTACTCCTTATTAAATTTATATGATACAAAAAGAATACAGCTGTAAGTCCTCAAAATCAGCACCAGAGTAAAGTTATTTTACCTTGTGGAGATGTTCAAGTGCCAAAACGATTTCTCCAATGTAAATTTGCACCTCATTTTCTGAGAATCTCTCTCTGTGTGAAAGATGAGTAAACAGTTCTCCTCCATTTATATAGTCTAAAAAATAGAGCAAAGAACCTTATAATTTCACTTTCTGACAATTTTATTTTCTTATTGAAATATTACTAGGTACATTGTAAGCTATTTAGTAACACATTCTATATCAGATGCTTTTCCTTAATTGTAATTCACAAGTATTTCATCATGCTGTACAATAATCAATTTCTTTCTTAGAGAACTGAAGGAAGAACAAGACCCACTCCTAAATAAGCATCAAAACCATAAAATAAGCCTCAACTACTCCTAAATTATAAAGATAGGTTTTTCCACAAAATCAGTGTTTTAGTTATTTAGGAATATGAAAAGAAAGAAGCACAAATCATATCTACAAACAGAACCCCTGCAGACTCTTATGAAATACTCTGATGAGCAACAAGGCAGCCTGACACAAAGAAAAGCAATTCAGAAAACAGGTATTAGGGGAAATAATCAATTTATTGACAGACAATTACAAAATTTTCCCTTCACAAGGGAAACCTTGATGGCAAAACTTACTGCAGGAGATTATTTCCACATACACTCCCTCATGGAAACCACACTTTCATTCTTTGCAGGCTATGACATAAGGATTTTCCCACAGTAAGGGAGAGGAAAAAAATTATTACAACAGAGCTCCACTGTAACACAAACATTTTTTAGATGTAGAGCTGTTTATGGTAGCAGTGTACATTACAGCCATTAATTTGAAACCTCACAGCCCCCATTACTGTATTTGAGGTCTACATACACAGAGCAGGGAACATGCCCGACAAAATCTTCCTCGGTATTTTCTTGAATATTGTTTCTGTAGATTTGTTGGTATAAAACACAAATCCATAAAAGACATCCAATCCTATTTTAAGTTAATAGTTGGAAGGAGAAAGCATATATACAAATTGTACATATTCTGATCTCTCTCCACTTTTCAGTTCTCCAGTTCTCTCTTTGAAAAGGAATATTAGTGGAATCAAACAACATGAGAAGGATTATTTATCTAGACCAGCAAGCAAATGAGAAAGACTGAATGAAGTATAAATAACCTACATTTTAGAATTGCTTCCTTCCTCTAAAAAAACTTCAACACATAGAAAAAGGTAACAGAAAACAAGTTTTTAAAATATTTCTAGCCAGATCTGCTAACTTAGTAGAAGGGAAGCATTGAATTGCCATTAAATTATTCTAAGGACTGTGACACATCCAAACCAAAGCTGCCACAAGGAGTGGCACAACAGGCTAAATTCTATCCAGGCTGTAACACTAACCACAGCCCAATTAAACAAACAGCCTTCAAATTATTGGTGCAAGATCAAATGCATCACTGGCATAATAGAAAAAAAAATCCTGGTTATTTCAGATAAACTCCACCTGAAAGTTCAGATTATTTAGCTATTTTTTAAAGGATTAGATGTTTAACCTTGTGTGACAAGTTCTGTATAGAATTGATGGTACTCACATGGATACAACACTTGGTTCGTTCCATATAGTTTAAAGCCAACATAAAAATTGGAATCAACTCCCAACTGTGTTTTCTGGAAATCTGGCAGAAATGCAGCTGCATGTCTGTACTTGATTCAGTCTAAATTCATACAGCTATGTAATCTGACAGCATGAAGAACTGTACTAAATATTGCACTGAGGCTCCAATTCTAAAACCTCTAAGAACTAAAATGGCAGATAGCTCGCACACTAAATTCAGCCAAGAACAAAAATAAGACAAATACTGGTTTCCCCCAAAATCCAGAAGCCTCTGAAACATTTTAATTCCTAAACTAAATTAAAGAGATTTACACAGACTTACATAAGACACAAAAAACTTGTAACAAATAGTTTGGGTGTTTTCCTGTCAGGGAGGGTGTGAAGCCCAGTTGATTTATAAAGTAGCTTTACACCACATTTAGGAGGAGAAATTTTCCCTGTTATAGAACGTCATTAAAAGAAGTTTAACTAATCATTCCTACTTTCTGCTGAAAATGAAGGAAAAAAGGACCTTTCTGGCCCAAACAGATATGCTGAGAATGGACAAAAAAGAAAAAAATCAAAACAAAAGACTGTAATTATATCTTAGTTATGAACTTCTTGCTTCAACCATCACCTCCACATTGCTATACAGTGGACACGTGCCCTGTCTGCTACACAGCCTTCTTCAGAACTACTGGGCTTGCTCCTTTTTGACTCCTATGAGAATATAATATCAAGATTTTCATTTTCTTTCATACAAGAGGCTTTTATAGCCTTCTAATTATGTTTACCACCTAAACTTCCCCCCTACTATGTATTTATTTTTAGGCAACTACATCTATCTCAGGTTTGAGGGGGTTTTTTTGTTTGGGTTTCCCCTCTCTTTTTTTTTTTTTAATATTTCTTATGGGATCTAAGGTGCATTTTAGCAAAATTACCTGGACTTAAAGAATGGTTCCATAATATTTATAATAAATGTCCACATCTTCTCTCATTTAATACTTCAATTTTTTCCAAATTGTTAGTTGGTAACTTTAAATCCAATATAAATTTCAAAACCTTAATTTTTAACAGTCACTATCAAGGAATCACAAAGCTATCAATATATTTCAACTTATTTGTGACAATCTTTTATTTATTTCTTGAAAATCCTAGTCAGAAGAATTTGCAAGAAACTGTATTACAATTTTCAACTCTCATTTTCAAAAGTTTAGTGAACACTCCATTTCAGTTCTACATATTTATTATTTCACAATAGTATATGAAACTAAGGTATGTGCATAGAACTTTCTAAGAATTGACAGCTAGAGGTGTATATATTCATTTAATGTTAAAAAATTTTTGCTAATCTGATATAAATCAGACTAACAAAGATTAAAAAATTGAAGTTATGGATAAAAAGGAATGCAAAACTTGCACTTCAATTAAAAGACAATTTACTTCCTCAAATATTTCACTAGAGAAGCATATTATGAAACCAAGCCTTAAATTAATGATTCATTTTACAATTCTTTTAAAATACTCTATGTAAGAAGATTTTTAAAATTGCTGGCAATTTTCTTACAAATAGACCTCATACACCAAATACTAAAATTTGCAGCTGATCTGAAAGGCAGAAGTATTTCTAAAATTAGAGTAGTACCAAACCTTATGAACAAGCTCCACTTTCAGCACAGAAATGTGTGATTTTGGACTGTCTCTTAGCACCCAAAAATTGAAATATGCAGGTATCTCAATACTCAAAGGTCTAATTATCTCATAACAAAACATTTAACAAAAGCAAATGCTTCCGGATGATTGGTGAATACTCAAACATATATTTTTTGCTGCATATAAGTCACAGATAACCACTATCCTCTCCAAGTCAAAGTAGCACACTCAAGCTCAAACAGGAAAACCACAAACACAGACACTGTTAAAGATGAACAGTATTTTACTTCCTATGCTTTCTCATGCAATCTCCAAAGACACTGTACTTTAGACCACATTAAAAAACCCTTACAAAACGTTGAGATAAAAGGGCTTTTTTTTTTTTTTTCATAGAATTGGAATCCTGAAGAGTACTCACCTAAAATGAGATGAAGCTTTGTATCTGTCTGGAAGGCATAATGTAAGGTGACCAAAAACGGTGATTGCCTAATGTGCTCCAGGACTTGTCGTTCTGTCCTCGTGTGCTCAGTTGTTTTGGCTTTTTGAACTATGGTTGCTTTCTTCAATACTTTCATGGCATACAGTTTCCCAGCATCATGGCCGCTTACTTTCCTCACTAGGAATACTTTTCCATAGGCTTAAAAATTGGGGAGAAAAAAAATCCCAAAAACAAAGAAAAGAAAGAAAAAAAGAGACAAAAACCACAAGTTACCTGCTTGTACTACAGATCTGGCCAATGCCATTATTACTTTCAAATACTCATTGTTATGGCAGACAGTAATCACTTAAGCTAAAAATCTACTAAAACACTTCTCCTCTTTCACATTGACCCCTCCTGAGCAGAATTTCAAACAAATCAGCTTCATAAGTGAACACTGCAAGACTGGGAAAAGCAATTGAACTTTTTCAGTATTTAAAAACAATTTTAAGAGCTGATGATTTCGTCCTTTGTAATAACCTAAAACATTCATACCTAGAATTAAGCAAGACTTCCAAGTAAGACATGCTATTTTTTGTTCTTAAAATGGTCTGCTCATATTTGCATAACTTATATACTTTCATTACTGGTTTTACAACACTGAAGTTACAAAAACCCATAGAAAAGCCAATGAATTCTTCCCATCAGTATTTCATACACAGGAGCTTTCTGAGGCTCTCATACTGGACTTAAAAGAACTCCTGGGAATTCTACATAAATAAATTTTTTATCTTTACCAGGCAAACCTGTAGAAACAGTAAAGGTTAGAATTAGTGTGCAGTTCCTGGGCCATGATCTCACTGCAATTACAGAGATATGGTGGGGTATCTTGCATAACTGGAATACTGTCATGGATGGCTACAGACTTTTTAGGAAAGAGGCCAGACAGGCAAGGTGGCGGAGTTCTCTTTATGTAAGCAAAATGGATCAAGCAACCAAAATGTATCAAGCTTTGCCTAGGAGTGGATGAAGGAGGAGCCAAAATTTATTGATAAGAATTCAGGGATAGGCTAAAATGGGTGTTACTCTTATGGGTGTTTACTCCAGGCCAATTGATTAGTTAGAGGAAGTAGATGAGGCCTTCCACAGACAGCTGTCACAGCTGTCACCATCACAAGCCCACAGCTCTCATAAGCACCCCTACAGCTGCTGGAAAGGCATCATAGCTTGGCAGGCAGGAGCCCAGGAGGTTCCTGCAGAGCACTGGTAATTTTGACATAGGTGGTGGGGAAGCCCACAGGGAGAGATGTGTTGCTGGACTTTGTATTAAGAAACAAAAATGGACTGGTTGGGGATGCAATGGCTGCCTTGACTGCAGTGTCCATGAGATGGTGAAGTTGAGGATTCTGCATGGAAGAAGGATGGCAGTAAGTAGGATTATAGCTCTGGACTTCAGGAAAAATAACTGTGGCACCAATCTTCAAGGGCCTGCTTGGAGGAATCTCATAGGTTCGGTCTCTAGCAGGTAGGGCGGGTCCAAGAGAGATGCTGAATATTCAAGTAGTATTTCCCTCTATGTTTAAGATCAGGACATCCCTGTGAGTAAGACATTAAGCAAAGGGAGGGGCTGGAGACCTGAATGGATGGGCAGGGCACTTCTGGGAAAAATCAGACAGAATAAGGAAGTTTACAGAAGGTGGAAAAAGGGTCAGGCTACTTAGGAAGAATACAGGAATATTGTCAGAGTATGGCAGCTATGTGTCAGGGAAAGCAAAGATCCACTTGGAATCAAATCTGGCAAAGGATACCAAGAACAAGAGGGGCTTCTTCAAGGATATCAAGTAGCAAAAGGAAGACTTGGGCAAATGTGGGCCCACTGCCCAATGAAGTAGGTGCCCTGGTGACAAAAGGTACAGAGAAAGCAGAGTTACTGAACACCTTTGCTTTTTAGTCACTGCTAAGGCTGGCTCTCAGGAATCCCAGGCCCTGGGGGCTTTCCCTTGGTTGAAGATAGGGTTAGGCAAACTTGACACCCACAAATTCACGAGCCCTGGAGGGATTCACCCATGAGTGCTGAGGGATTTAGCAGATGTTAGTGTTAGACCACTCTCCATCATCTTTGAAAGGTCATGGAGAACAGGAAAGGCTCCTGAGGACTGAAGAAAAGCCAACACCACACCAGTCTTCAAAAAGGGAAGAAAGAAGATCCAGGAAGCCATGGCCAAGCAGCCTCACCTTCATCCCTGGAAAGGTGATGGAACATCTATGTATGCATGTGGAGGTAAAGAAGGTTATCAGGAATAGCAAACATGGATGCACCAAGGGGAAATCATGCTTGAACAATCTGGCATCCTTCTATGAAGAATGAGATATAAAGATGATTAGAGAACTGGAGTATTTCCTACATGAAATAAGAAGAAGCTTATTTCGTCTCTTTAGCCTGGAGAAGACAGAGGAGAATCTCATCAATGTGTACAAATATCTTATGGACAGGTGTCAAGAGGATGGGGCCACACTCCTTTCAGTAGTGCTCAGCAACAGGGTAAGAAGCAACCCACAAAAACTGGAAACATGAAGCTCTGTAAGAATATAAGGACAAACTTCTTTGAGGGTGACACAACACTGGAATGGGCTACCTGGAAAGGCTGAGGAGTCTCCAACTCTGGAGCCATTCAAAACCCACCTGCACACAATTCCATGCATGGGTTAGCCTGCTTTAGCAAAGGGGCTGGACCAGGTGGCCTCCAGTGGTCCCTTCCAACCCCAACCATCCTGTGATTCTGTAGTAGACACAACAGGACATTCTGTGAGAGAATGAGTGTTACTTTTGTAGATGGCAATAGTCATTGCTCAAAGAATCAGGAGAAAGGAACTATGAAATCGTTGACTTATTTTGATCAAGGTCAAGTTCTCTTACAAAAAAGGTCTTTAAAATATTAAAAGGTTATGAGTGCAAAGGGAGGAATCCTCTCAAAAATTGAGAGCTATTAGAAGACAAAAAGCTAAAAGGTTAAAAACAAATATTCAGCTTTTTCAGAGAAAGCAAGTCATCACTAGAATTCATCCTGCCTGATTCAGTCATATATGAACAAGTGAGGAAAAGAATTTGCTTGTTTCAGTAAATTATCCAATGCAACAGAAATTGAAGCTGACTGCTAAAAACTCTACCACAGTATCAAAATGCCAAATAGATGAAAAAATAAAATGGCAGAGAAAATTTCAAATAGTAAACACACAATCCATGTGAAATATCATAATAGCACATAGTGTTGGAACTGAGGAGAGAAAAACAGCTGAAGTTACCAAAGACCATCCCAAAGAGAATGTTATAAACTTCAAGGAAAGTACTGAAGAAATTACACAAGCGTACCCACACCTTCAACACAAACCCAGAAATCCCTTATGCTGTGGTAGAAATCTTTGTGTGCTCCTATCTTGAATGAAGCACACTATTTTGGTACCTTCTCTCTTCTGTCCCCAACTACCTTGCTCCCATCAGAAAAAAAAAAGTGTAAATAAAACATTAGGAAAGTATAAAACAACTCTTCTAAACAGGAATGGCACTAAACATACTGACATGTTTTATTTAGCCTGAGAAAGTAGAGTACTTAAGAAGATTCTTACAGAGAATTAAAGAAGAAAAAAAAATCAAAAACTTGGTAAAGAACATATTTTCATTATTTTTAGAAACAAAATAACTAAGGCAATAAATTGAACCATTAGGTATCAGCATTAAAAACTATGCAAAGCACACAAACAAGTATGCAGTTAAGCTGTGGAACTACTGTTACATGATACTGCAGCTGTCAAAAATGCAGATGAATTTTAAGATTACATAAATCCCTGAGGGAGAGGAAAGCACACCAAGTGTTGCCAAACTCTAAAGAGAATCTCTGGCTCAGGCAGACCCCAAAGTGTAGGTTGCTACCAGCTCACTAAGGAAACCATCACTGTAAGCCTCCCCTTAAGCCATCATGAGACAGAAACACTAACCAGCTCATTGTTTTGTCCAACCCTTGTAATTACCTTCACACTACTTTCTCAAAGAGAATGCTCAAATATCTCAAACCTGAAAATACACTGGACAAGTGTATACAGTCCTGACGTGAGACACTCAAATTTAGGTGTTTAGCTTTAAAAAAGCTACAGCATACAGAGCTCCCAATAAGCATCACGTGTAACTCCAGATTTTTCCAGATGGGTAATTTAGAGTTTTTAACTACCAAATGACATGTGAGCTTTTTTCCTAGATCTGAGTTCTACTTCAGTGAGTATACAGAACTGATTCTGCTCATATTCTGAACAATTCTTTTTAAGGAGTTCTTTACCTGACTCATTGTACCCTAAGGAATCATGCTTCCCTTCTTTACAGAACTCATTATCTGCAAAAAGAGCTCTCATAAAATAAGTTTTCATAACATATCTCTCAAGAATGGCAAATAGAGTCAGAATAGGTGACATCTTTCTATTTTGTGAGATATGCAGGACAGTCTCTTTCAAGATTTTGTATTTTGTGTTGCATTCTCCAACTTTGCAGTTACGAGATCTCGAGCATACGTAAGCCAGACTGAATGGTCATCAGCTACTCATGACCAGGGAACAGGAATTTTATCACAAATGTTGGAGAACATTAAGTTAAACTAAAATGAACAAAAGGCTCACGACAGTAACACTCAGTTACCTGTATCTTCAATCACATTTTATAAAAACATATAATAACACCTCTTAGGTGAGAGAATGCAGTACCTACTACAGCTTTTTGTGCAGAATCAGAGAAAATAATCTGGTTAGTGTAATAACTGTAAGAATCTCTAGAAACTATACTTTTATTGCCATAAAAGACTTTGCAACATAGAACTTTGCCATGGTACAAATTGTTTCTTCAGGAATCTGACAAGGACTGACAGAATGATGACGATTCTCAGCATTTTTTATGAGAATAATCTTAAGTAGCACTATTTTAATCAAATGACTCATAATATATCCAACACCAGAATCTCTGATAACACCACAAGAAATCTACTTAAAAGACAACACTGCAAAAGCTATTTATTTGGGTGGCAGCAAGAGGAGAGCACATAAGCTAATTGCAATACTCTCACCTGAAAATTGCACTTCAGTAAAGCTTTTTTAATTTCTCAAAGAGCAACATTTTACTGTTAATTCTCATAATGTTCATTCTCATGCACATCTGATCTACTGCCCAGGCAGAAGTATTCAGCCAGCAATATATGCCCCATAATGAAACACACACAATCACCAAATATCCACCTCCCAAATTCTTTGAAAATATATTAAGTGATAGAAAAACTACATACACAGACACAAATTTTGTTAGACTGACCTGACAGCTTAAGAGAAATAAAATAAAAATTTAAAGAATGGTTATCAGCCTTTATGATGACTAAGAGATTTCACCAGCAATTTATACCAAATTTGCACTCAATTAGTGAGATAGAAAAATATAATTAGGTGCTAAAACTTCCCTTTTACTACTGCCCTTCCCATTAATACAAATTCATAGTAATATATCATAAGAATATATAAGCATACATATAAGTATACTTAAACATAATTATATATATAAATATTTATATTCATAGTAATACATCTCATTCTAAGTAACAATTCAGCAGGTCATTAGAATAGTCTAAAATACACACTTGCTGAAAGACAATGAGTTAAAACTATGAAATGTTCTTTGCTTCTTTCTTATTTCTGTACAAATGCAAGCACATTAAGGCATTACATCACAGCAGCTGATTCTTACAGAGAAAAAGGAGCACAATTCTTATTGTTTATAGCACACTGGATGGTTTCTGTGGACTCCTGAAGTCATCAAAACTTTACACTTGCATCCATAATTTTTAAATTAATCTTTTTAAGTGCTGATATAAACTACACCTCTTTATTAAAGCACTTTTTTTTTTACTGTCAGTGTAAGAATAATCACGAGACTACAAAGGAAAAGGCTCAGAGGTACAAAATATTTAAGGATTTGAACAAATTTCATTGTAGTTTTGCACGATATATGCCTAATGATATCTTTGCTCTGCAATTTGGATTTAGATTTAGTCTGCGTAAGGAATTTGGAGGCAGAACTCTTACTGTGCTAATATCAGTCCATATGAATTAAAAATTGGGATTGACAAAGTTAGAAAAGCATATAGCTCTAGCAGCTAAAAATGGGGGGGAAAGCCAAACAGAAACCTTAACAAACCTCAAATAATAGCATTCTAAATATTTCCAATTTATTGTCTATGACCAAACTGTTAAAAACAGGGCATTCTCTGCCATCTTTCCTTAGATATCAGATAGGCAAGAATCATTAATGGAATTTTTTCAACATGATTATTTACTCCAAGAATAAATTTCCTCTCCTATTAAACAAGGGAGTGATGATTAATATGAAAGGCAAAAAATGACAGGAAAGGGTAAGTTGCATCTTAAGATGTACTTTATGTCAGCATTTTGATTTTTTTTTTACCTTTTTTTAAAGATAAATTTATTACAGTATTTATTACAGTAAATAGTTACAGTAGACAATACATGCCTAACTTTTTTTTTTGTTCATTTTTAAAGGATGTCAGTTTTTAGAAGGCAGCTCTCAAATGCAAGACAATCTACCACTGGATATGGATACCATTAGTTTTTAATTATTAAAAAAATTAAAGTAAATAATTTTCTTCAAAAATTTTTTTAAAGGCACTTCATTCCACTGAAGTTTGATGAAATCAGAACAACCAAGAGCTGCCTGGGATCATCATCTTACTTCCTCCTTTCCTTCTTAAATGTAAGGCTGGTTTTGCTATTCCCTCTGGCATTAGTTCCAATAAGAATCTTTGCTATTGATCTCCAAATTAATGTACAGATTCTTTCAGAATTCTCTGGTGTATGAAAAGGAAAAATTTGTCTTTGTTCTTAGATTGAACACAGCCCCCTCTTTTCAGTCTGTTCTTCATGCAGAAAACCAATTTTCCATTTCCAAGCCCTGTCTCCAATTAGCCATCCCACCTACCATTCAGTATACATTCTAGCTGTCCTCAGCAGAAACTGAAGTAAAATATTTAATTGGAGTTTGGAATTATTTTTAGACACTCCCTAATTCTGTCTCACTCTCCTGAGCACAGTACCCCCATTTCTTTCTTTTTCCTCATCTTATGAGAGAATATTTTACATTTTCTTCAATATGCTTTGAAAGAACTAACTTTATTTCACAGTCTTAACTTTATCAAAATACCTTCTGACCTCTTAGATGAAACTTCATTATATTTTCTTGTATAACAAGATTTTTGAGATGGTTATTTAAATCTGACATTCATCCCACTAATTTTGTTCCCTTCATATGAATAAATCCTTCAGATACTAAGATCTTCCACATATAAGGTGACTATCCTGCCCACATGAGCACTTAAATCCAGAAGAGCACATATAAAACATTCTCTCATATACAGTAGTTAGATTCTTGTTTCTCATTATTGTTAGTCTTCATTAGTGGACTGCAGTTCAAAAGGTAGAACGGATTATAAGTGCACATGCTCAAGAACCAATTGTATTCTTTCTTTTTAACCACAGCTGAAAGAGTGAACAAAAGTGGCATTTATTTAAGTTCAGTATAAAAAAAGGAATAATCCATTGGTAGAAAAATGTATAAACTAGAAAGCACTCTGGTTTCACTTTCTTATTTTAAAAACACATTTTCAAAGAATGAAGCAAATAAGCCAAGTGGTTAAAAACACATTTTCAAAGAATGAAGCAAATAAGCCAAGTAGGCGTGCATAAATCAACACAGCCACCTTCTCCTGTTGTTCCTTTCCTGGCTTTGGGAAGCAATTAGATTTCTTTGCTGAAAAGTAACTTTCTTCTATAGAATAGACTCTAGTTTTCCCCATTACAAGGAGAAAAGCTTTAACTGAATAGGAGGGACAAGCTGGATACACAAACATGGACAGGAAATCTGAAAATTCCTTATCAGCAAGCCTATAACAGTAACAGAAAGAGAAAAGGATTTATCCCATTTCAATATACTACTCAGTACACTGACTAGAACATGGGCCAGTCAGAAGTCAAGCCAGTAAGAGTTTGTTCCCAAAGCAACAAGTACACTATTAATAGCTTCATTAACAGTGTCATATCTTTCATTTTACTGATGTCAAGTGCTACTGATTTCTTCAATCAATTAGTTTATTCTATTACTACTCCCTAACACAACATAAAAGGATCCAACTCAGACTTTTGCTTTCTTGTCTTCCCACTGAGACTCAGGTCAAATGAAGAAAGCATATCTGATGCAATTTTATGTATGATACAATTTTATACCAAAAAGCAAAATATAACAAGCATGCTTCCAATTGAGTGTATATAGTAGAAGAAAGCAGACAAAAGAATGTAAGAAAGCAATTCAAATAAAGAAAATAGTAAGTATGAAATTATGCTAAGCCACAGCATGAAAAGTTATGACAAAAAATGGCTTCCACAGGAGAAAATTCAGCACACACAGATACTATTTCTAATAATCTTAAATGTTTGTATTTTTAAAACATAAAGCTTAAAAATGAAGATTTAAATAAACCTTCACTGCTGTTACCTGAAAAGAATCACCTCGGAGTCTGTAAGAAACTACCACAATTACATATCCTTAAGCAAAGTATCATTTACTTTAAAATGTTTTAAGTATCTTCTGTGGTTATTCCAGTTGCTTCATGGCAGAATGTTGTATTTAAAATATTGTAATTAGTTTCAACAGCATCTACAGTCATCACTTAATGTAACTGAGGTTTCAACACATTCTCCCTTGCATTAGATCGATTAAGTATTGGTTTGAAAACACTGCATGCTGCATAACTCCACAGTGAAGCATTTTAAACAGCATCACATTTGTATTGAGCATTAGTTATGTGACCTAAAAGCTCACACCAGGATAAAGCTTTCACTGCCAGAGTAAAGGTGGCTTGTCCCTATTTGCTTATAGCAATGACCAGAATGTTTCTCAAGTTAGGAAATTAAACTTCATCAGCAAAACATCTTAGGAAGGTTGCAGAACCTCTGCTACTGAGGCTTTTCAGAATGAATCACTACTGGGGTGATGCAGGTATAACTGACTGTGTCTTGGCCCAAGCAATTAAGGGACCTCTTTGAGGTCTGACCTCCTCAGAATCCTGTTTTCAGCAACTCCATGTGGCAGCAAACATTGCCAGCTGACAGATGGTCACTTACCAAAAGCAAAAGGAACTAGCTCCATTCTGATCAGGTCACTGGCATTTAATGAAATCCAGTAATTAGCAAGCAGCAACCTCTGACACATCTAGTGCCTGAGTCTCAGCTATCATAGTCTTGAGACTGAACAAAGCTTTTTGACTGCCCTGACAGTCTAGACTTCTGAAGCAAAAAACCTCAGGCTATGAGCAAAACTGCCTATCAAAAAAGTGGAAAAAAACCCAAAAAACCAAACACCACAACAAACACCAACTACTCCTCCTACAAATGCCATTCCAGGATACCCAAGGAATCCTTGGATTCCTAAAGCTTGAGGAATCTTTTATATTAGACAAAGATTAGATTATCTTAGACAAAAGACATTTCTGGAGCAGCAAGACTACAAGAGCAGGATGAAGTCAGACAGGCATGCTTACTCAACTTCTTTTTTTACTTTACACACACACACAGAGTCAACCCCATTGTCAACCCACTGAAGGAGCCTTTTCTGAAAGGGGTCCCTCAAAAATTATCCTGCTAACCTGAGTGAACAGAATAGCTTTGCACTGAAAGCCTAACAATTACCTGCTATGGTTAAGAGTATTCCAGGCCAAGAAAGATTTGGCCAATCTGTTCACAAAGAAAAGAGGGCATGAGAAGTAGCAATGAATGACTGACAACAGTTTAACAGTAAGACAGGTTATTTCAGAGGTACTGCCTAAAGACAAGAGGAGGTCAGGCCACAACTAGTCTGAACTTGAAGACTGACCCTTATGAAACCACAAATTTACTTTGTGCCCCAAATGCAAGAGTTGTAACACTAGCGTGATTTCAGACCAATGGCAAATGTAATAAAATTCAAAAAATTTACAAATCCAGCCCATGTTTCCATCAACAGGAGAGAAAGACATCCTCACATAAATGCATAATTGTTTATAATTTCATTTTTGTCAACCCCTCTCAGATCCACACTGACCATTTCAGAAAATCGTGATTGCTTCTGCCTAGGAATATGCAACATTTATCTATGAATATTAATGCTTCCTTGTATCTACATCTAACTATTTAAATTTAACAGCAAGGTTTCAATTTTTTAGCCAGTTAAATTTAAACTCTAAAAACTTTACTTCAGAAACAGAAAAATATCCTCTCAAGTGATTTAACGGCTTAATTAATTTCTAGAAGAATCGATATGAATTACAGCCTTGCTGCCAGCTATTAATGGCTGATAATACCCAAAAATTTAATATCATTTAACCAGCATAAAAATCCTGCAGACCTTGATGACAGTCCACATTCATGATTATCCCCATCTACTCAACAATGCATCTAACTTAATACTGATCAAAAAATAAAAAAGCATAAACACCCTAAAAAGAATAAAAGCCATTAGTCTTGTCTGTATATGGGGCTGTGTATCCCTTTAGCAAAGAAGAAACAAAGTTTTTTTTCATTACAGTCAGTAATCCTACAACATGTTAGAAATCTCCAACATTGTGCTGAAACCCACAATACCACAATGAACATTATTCATCTTAAAAAATACTAGGATATGACTAGGACGGAGTTATGGAGCCAACAGCAACCCTACAACAGATTAGTTAAAAAATGGAGCATCTTATTTAACTATGTATCAAAATTACTGGGTTTTTTCCCCCCAAAACACACTCTGTAAACTCAACATGATTATCAAAACCATGTCTTAACACAGATTAAGTTTTTCACAAGCTATATTAAATTGTCACAAATTTTCAACCATATGTTTTCTTTTTTCCAAAAATAATGCTGTGTTACAGCGTGTGACCTCCAATTTTGCATATCTGTGGAAATAAAAATTGAAAAAAATATGCTATGCAATACAAAAGTGGTATCTCCCTAAAGAATGGTCCAATTACCAAAACCTCAGCAAGAAAACAAAATCATACATAAGAGTAATGCTTCCAACATTTAACTTAAAAATAGTGTATCTTACCCCCTGTTCCAAGAACTTTCAGGAGCTCAAAGTTTTCAATGCCAACTTTCTCTGCATGGCCTGTCAAATTTGCTGAAGGGAAAAAAGAAAAAATTACATCAGATATGTAGTACACCAAAAGATCACTCTGACATGTTACTACAGCCCCAGTAAAACCAAGTTAGCAGTTGAATTAAATAAGCAGTGCTAAGAAGACCCCCGAATTTCATACTATATTCAACTTGAAAAGCAAGGGAAAGCAATTTTCTTGCTGCCATCAGTGTACCCAAAGGTCTAAAATCCCAGAACAGTAATTGAAGCCCATCTAGTCTGTATACATCACCTTCCAGTGTATCACTGGGCACCTCTGAAAATAGCATGATTGCTGTCTGTACCTATGTGATTGGAGATTACAGACAAGGTGGAACTGGACTATCTCTTAGCCCTAGCACCCTGAATACTCTTTATTCTTTTTGGATTTTACTCTTTTTGGATTATATAGTCTATGGAATGACAATCAGAGCTCCAACAGCTGTTCATGCATTTAACACAGGATTGTTAAAGACTCTCCATTAGTACCAAGTAGAAATTACCCTAAGTCTACATAACCCATAAGTATGGAAAAAATCTAAGCTGCTACGAAGTTATGTCATTTGTTACACAGTCTGGAAGCAGGAGGTTCTATGTTTATAAAAATCTATACCACTTTGGGTACTTATTTTGTCTAACATACATTTTTCTAAGCAGGGATGTAAAGACCTCTGTTTGAAAAAAGGGATTGTGCAGGGTTAGTTTCTTGTTTACCTTTTTTTTTTTTCATTTCCTAAGCTCCTATAAGAAAGCCTTATGCAGTTCCCATTTTTTCCATCTTTGATTCCTGTCATACTATTATGCATCAATTTGCATCAACATGACTACAAACCATTCAGCAAAAGCCCTCACTGAAATGATCCAGGCTAAAAACCAGCAAGACAATAAAGTAACTAAGCTTGATGATTCATGTACAAGTTCAGTTCCCTGATCCACTTTACTGAGCAGCTTCATAAGCACAACTAAGGATGCAGCATCAAGTAGCAAGTGAGTCAATATGCACCACAGGAGCTGAATGGAGCTCACTGTACTGCTCCTGATAGCAAACAGAACAAATACTCCTGCTCGAGCTACATCACAGTAGTAAGAAGACAGCAGTAAGGAGGCCACTCTCATGTGCCAGTAAAGGAGTTATAGCAAGACAAACTGAGTTAGTGTCTGTACAATTAGGGTATCTTCTGTCACAGAAGGTAAATTTCATATTTAATATTACAATTTAATATTACATATTACTCTTCTTAACAAGTACTAAAAATGGTACTCAACATAGACAGTTTTAAAACACCATCTTTCCTGCCAGGGACATCAGAAGTCACAGGCTATTCTAAAGAGACCAGGACTACAGTATCCATTTTTTAATAAAGGAGTGAACATCACTGAAGAGATTCAGGACACAGAACTTCTCTGGACACCAGCTAAGTAAGTGCTGGACTCAGGGTGGGAAGAAAGTTTTCACTTCAAAATCCACTGATCTGGATCTTCCACAATGGACTACTCCAGAAAGGCTCTCTCACATCCTTTAAGAGTGCCAGCAGAAAGCTTTTCAACTAAACACCCTTCTACAAAGTAAAACAGTCACTTAATCTTACCATATTCTTGGAACTGAATATGGTAGGATTAAGGAAGTTATAGGAAGAGTGGAACCCAGAGAAATGCTGCTTCTCCAGTAACATGCTGAAGATTTGCAGTGCTGGCTGCAATCCTAAAATGAGATTAAGCCTTAAAACTCAATCTATTCATCTAAACTGTACATAAACTCACATTCAATAACATTAGTAAAACCTTCTCCACTTTCACGAGGCTGCACAATAAAAAGCTGAGTGCTATCTAGTTTGAATTATTATGTACTTGTTTCAATGTGAGCTGTAATTCTGCACTTTCCCCTTAATTCCATTTTTACTTCCACTCAGGATGCTTAATGGCCTTATCCTAAAAAAAATCTTGAAGGTTACTGTAATATTATTTTCATAATAAAAGGAGAAAATGACACCACAAATAAGCATATGGTAACTGCAAAATAAGACCCACCTCATTCTTTTTACATTATACTGAGGAAAAAAGCCATCCCACAAGACAGCTAAAGGATGCTGCATAACACACACAAGTATGACAGGACACTTGAGGCAAACTCTCTCACAATTACTCCCCATAAAGCAAGAAGTAAAATTATCCTTCATTTAAAAATAGGAATAACAAATCTTCAAAGCTCTAAGAACAATTCCCAGAAAGTGCTCCTCCCAATGTTGCCACATGGCAATGGTTTTGCTCCAAGAGGTTCAGTTGTAGTGCTCAGTCCATCTCTGAAGTCATACTGCAAAAAAAGCAAGCTGAAGAGCCTGTTTCTGCCATTTTCTAATAACTCCCCTAGAGCAGTCCTTTGCCTTCATCTGCTGAAAGCAGGTGCAGCACTTTGACACTTTAACAGAGATGAAGTGCAGTTTCTCCAGGATAAAAGCTGTCATTCCAACATTTCCTTCAACCTGCTTTCAGAAGCATAAATCTCAAAAGATCAATTATTCTATTCACCACTCACTCCCAGGAAGCTGAATGGCCATTTCTTGAGGACCTTTCACCAGGGATGCTCTCTGCAGTTACAAAACTGTTTCAAAACTGAGGATTTTAAAGGGTTGCAATGAGACCACTACTACTACTAGGACTGACAGAACAGTGGAAGGCTTCTCACACCCCAGACATCACTGTGCTGGAAATGGTGTCAGAACCCAATCCAACAATTTGCAAAATGCACAGCCTGTCTGTAAAGACTGCAATGGGATGTACATTGGGAAACAGAAAGCAGTTTCAAAAACAGAAAATTTACTTCTCCATGCACTTTTTCCTTCAAGTGTCTGGACACATCAGCTTAAGAAGTGCACCAAGGAATGGAACAAAATTTGGACAGGAAGAGAAGCACTGCCCAAGTCAACAAGATGAGAGTTTCTCCACAAATAATATGAAGCCACACATGACACTAAAAAGGGATGGTTGTACAGAATGGGAAGGAAAAAAGCTAACAAATCCCCTTGGAGATTAGCTCACTACATACTGGCTAATCTCCAAATTAGAGCTAATAAGCTAATCTCCAAATTAGAAGAATCTTGCATTTACTAATATTCTACTGTAGTCCACACCAATCAGCATTGAACCAACATGGTTAAAGAGAATATGCAGCTGAAGGCAACAGCAAGAAATATATCAACTCAGAAAAAAATAGCAAATGGAAAGGCCAGGACATCATAGCCCCCATAAAGAGAAAATAGAGAACTAGTCACCATCATCACCTCTGAAAGCAGGAAGAAAGGAAATATCCAGAAATACTACCACTGCAAAGACAAGCCTCCCTCTACATGCAGGGACACCAGAGCACAAAGACCATTTGTGCTGTCATTTTCAGTCCCCTGGAAACAGGGCAGCCTGTCTATCCAGACTGCCAGCTCTCCTTGGTGGAGGATCTCCAGATGATGTAAGAAACATGACTGCCATCTGCACTACACCTGAACTTCGAGAAGGCCACAAGGGAACTAAGAACTGTGCAAGCTGGTACTGTGCAATGATTCTGTAAGCTTTTAATTGCACTTCTAAGATCTTGAGAAATAACATTTCAACAGTGTTTGTTTTCAAGTTAAAATGTGCTCTGTCCTCTGCTTCTGGACCCCACTGCCTACAGGTCTTGAAGCAGACAAACAAAGCTAGAGCTTCCTCTACTGAACTAGATTGATCTCTGCCTGAAAGTTGAGACTTGTCCCTGCAACATAAGACCAATTCTTCAGTTTCATTGAGCAGAACAATAAACCTCAGGCAATTTTAAGAACAGAGAAAACAAGAAGGAAAATTAAACAAGAAGACATTCTGCAATACTCCAAATATTAGGTTGCAATGTCTAGTATCAGTATCAACTTGATCTTAAACTGTTAATTCAGAGAATGGCCCATCCCCATCACCTAAACAGATCTACTGAGGTCACAGCATCAAAGAACAGATGTTGCTTTATAACTTGTATGTTAATGCCTTACTCAGAGTGGAGAGAGGGTGCACACTCCTTTTGGGGGGAAAAAAACCCTGACACCATGCAACAGAAACTATGCAACTATTATTTATTAGACACTGAAGAAAATGCATATGTTATCTGTTACCTGCTATATAGAGTCATACTTTGTTACTGGTTACAGCAACTAGAACTATTTCTGAAGGAAGTAAAAGTATCCTGCAGTCATTGTAATCTGAGAGACCATTGCCACCGAGCAAGTGTCAGGTCATTGAACAAGAGCACCATTTAATCAGCTCAGGGTACTATCTTACAAGCCTTAAGTGGAATTTAAAAACCATAACATCTTAAGAATATTTTTCTTAGGCAAAAGAAAGAATGTAGAGCAAATGTAAAACACACACAGAGTTCTGAACTCATGTAAAAGAAAAGAATATACAGTTCATGTTGCTCTGAACTTCAGGGTATCAGTTGAGGTAACTGGGCAGGTAACTGCTGATTCTCGAGAATATTAGATGCTTAAGGGTAAGACCACCTGAGCTGGAAAAAAAAAAATTAAAAATTTGAAAAACATTTGGAAAAAATTCAAGCTCTCACAAAGCTGCTGATCCCATTCTAGAAGGCTTGGAAGCCAAACTTTACACAGTCAAAGATGACAAAGACCTCTGAATTACCAGCTAATACAGTATGTATACATGTGTGTATGTACATGTATGTATAACAGCATATATGTGTACTGCATGGAATACAGTATGTGGAAATTCAGAAGCATAAAATGCAGTGGAAAACACAATAAGAAACTGTCACTACCATCATGAAAACAGAAGATAGAAGACTATCCCACCAAAGACATTACTTGCATATAGAAAGCTGAAATAAATATAAAAGTCCAGATGTCTGAGATTAATGACACAAACTCGGTAGTCTGGACTGGAAACTGCTCCATGTTAAGATCCATTTGCATTCAGCAGCAGCCCTTTTTCTCTTACAGAGGTGACTTCATGAGGTTTTATCATTACTGTGAGCTGAATCACTATGAGGTCACCAAGACTGAACCCTGAGGCACCTCCATGGTCAGCTAGAAACTTAATGTGTAGCAACACTCTACGTCACATAATTGCAAAAAAAAAACCACCAAAAAAAACCAAAAAGTAATTAGACAAGATGCTAATGAATAAAATTGCTACAGATAATCTAATGCTGAAGAGAGTTGAAACAATCAGATATCTAAAGATTGCGCATATCCTCTCAAACAAAAAATTATATCTAAGTACAAGACACGAATCAACTTCAGTTTTCTCTATCATTAGTAATGAACGAAATAATTTATAGAAATTCAGTCACAGGCACCTTGGACACAGTATCAAAAATAAGAGAATACAAATTAATTTATCAACAAAAAAAGAGCAACTGATAACTTACATGTTGATGGAAGGTATTTACATATTTGGTTACGCAGACATTAACAAGAAAACTTAAGAATTACCCTCTCCCAGGCAAAGCTTTTATAACCATCTATCCAAGACAGCCTAAAATATTTACAGCTGTCCAGGAAAATGAGAAGAGGAAACAGCCACAATAGATCCCAAAACAAACCATAAACCCAAATAAACTGACTGCATGTAACATGAGTTTTTCACAAACCAGACTGTATCTACAGACTGAGTCAGAAGCAAAGAAATCTCAGTAGAACTTGCACCTTGTTGTTGGGATTCTGTAGGGGGGAGGAGACAGAGAGCATGTTTACCATAAGATACCAAAATATGTAATGATGGGGATACAACAGAAATATTTACTTGAAAAATATATTGGAAAAACATCCTCAGATACCCAAGCCTTGTCATATGGTTAAGGAATTTCAGCAAGTGTTCTTTGAACTGCCTTCTGAATAAAATTCTAAGATGTATTAACATGGCATGTAAGACTCCTGATTGTTTTGTGGAATCAAGCATGAGCTTTTAAACCATCACATTTAGAATACGTTGGATCAGAGCTAATAAACAGGCTGACAATGAAGACTGCATCTATTAGTCCTCATTTATATTACACATTTTACAGAACATCACTGAAACAAGACAGCAAAACGATCAGTTGTACCAGACCCTTGGACAGATCTTTTTAGCCAGGTTTGTTGAATTCCAAAGCCTGGTGGGAGAAAAGCAAGCAAACAAAAAAAACCCACTCAACAAAAACAAAGAAAAAGCCACAAACACAACCCAGGAAAGATCAATAGCTGTCCTTCTTCATAATCAAGGCTACCAGAAGATAAATAACAATAAAATCCTAGACTACAATGAATTTTTAGAACATATTGATTGTGTAAAGAGTAAAATCCAGAGATTGAAGTGGTATTAAAGATGATTAATAAACTTAAAATACTCTTTGTAGTTCCCACAATCCAAGAAAACATATATTTTAGTGCTCAAAAGAGAAAAGTAGAAGCAAAAGCAATCCAAGCTTTGAAATAGCTAACTATTAGTACCTCCTGATCCCTAAACAATATACAAAATTATTATTATTTATATATTTTATAATATTTTATTATATAAAATATATTGTTTCGTATGTAATAAAATATTACATCTATATGTTGTAAGTAAGTAAAAACAAAAAAATAAATCTGTCTTACAGAAAATTTGATTTTAAAAATATATTTTAAGTCTCATAAAGTTTCCTTTTAAAAAGAAAAAAAAAAGTACTGTACAGGTGCCAGATGTACCTCCACAGTGAAGGCTGAATTCACAATTCAGTGCATGATCCATCATGTTTTTTAGTCATAGGAATTTTTACAGTTCCCTAGAATGTAACATGAACCTTCTAGTTTACAAATAAATCCATTCTAATTGAAGATCCCATTCTAGAAGGTATAACCAAAACTTTGCAATATTAAACACTATAGATAATCCACGTATTTATTTTCTGAAGCCTTTTATAGTTTCATCCTGAATTATAAGTTTGACTCAAGGGGGAGTTCCAAATTCTTGTGCCTTTGGAGCTCTGCAGGCTGTTGCTACATGAACTTCTGGGCCATACGTGCCTTTTCTCATGCATGTCTGGCAAACTGCAAACTAAAGCAAGTTCTTTAGCCTAAAGATTGTGATAACATTAAAACAAATCCAGTATCCTCTTCAAAACAGTCTTGCTAAAAGGAAAAGAACAAGACTTAGCTATTGTAAAGCAAAACAAACAATGCATTTAGACCCCACTGCCCATACATTCACAGAATGTCTCAAGCTCCCTTCAAGATCCCAGTTTTGGGAATCTCTGCCTCTCCCTGGGCAAAGCAGGGAGTTCAAAATCATGCCACAAGATGGGCAACCTCCTGCCAGTCACTCACACACACTTAAGGTATAGGATCCTTTGATCCTTTTTTGCAGAAACAAGAGGAGAAGGGAAGGAAATCTCACTCTTAACTGCTCTGTTTCCTTTTTATCTTCTGATATCACAAGCCTTTTCTTCTCTTTCCATATCCTTCTCTATCATGTAAAATGTTTCCTCTGATAGGCTTTATGTTTGCCATTGTTCAGTTCTGAAGCATTACCAAGCAACAGAAATGTTAAGATGCAACAATGTTCTTTTTTCAGTGTAAACAATATGTATTTTCTAAGGACTGCAAAAAGATTAAAAGTTGCATTAACTCTGAAAGTTAGCCCTCAAAAAATAAAACCTTTCCCTTTACAAGATTCCAGAAATAAATGCTAAAGAAAACATCATTTTCTTATTATTTTCACTGAAGTGATTCAGTGAGAATCAGAGAGAGTCACCACTTCCTACTATTTCAACTTTGGCATATTTTTGCTTCTACTTCCTGAAAAGAGATTCCACTTTCCCCAAAGACTCATTTTCCTTCCCAAAGTGAGACAAGTAAGACAGTGACTATTCTGAATTATGAGCCTTCTATTAAGAACAAAAATGGTTTGGTGTTAGGAAAATAAAAAACTTAACAAACACAATTAGAAGAATATCATTAGTAAATGATATGAGTCCTAAAAGTCACTGCTCTGTCTTATCTGCAAAACATCATATATATACACACCGAGCAGTGCCCAGCATTTGTAACAGAGCACACATCACATGCTATCATACAGAGGCACTCAAGAGTTCCTTCCCTATCACAGACCCAATCTCCATGCCTATCAAGTGATGTTTTTCCAGCAATTACTTTTTGGTCATACAACAGAGGAATTTCAGGGCTATGAGATAAAAAGCTAAAATTAAACCTGACCCTACATATCAAAGCCAGCATTGTAATTTCAAAGTTTAAAAGACTCAAGCTATGGTATGATAGGGTTAACAATCAGCTGGTCTATGCAGAAACAGCACTGCATATGCTCTAACTTAATGCATTTTCATATGCCTCCATACTTGCTTGGAGCTAACAACAATCATCTGTTTCATTCTTTAAGATCCTTATTTCATCTTAAATTCAAATTCTAAAGTATGTTCACTTACTCACTTGACCATAATAAAAGCCTGTCCCTAACTCATTTAACACTTTTAAAGCAATCCCAAGGCCACGTAATTGCAAATGCAAAGTGTAACTGTGGGTTTACCTGCATTCAGCTGATTTGAATTAGTCAGCTTGTTACCGTGGGGTTCAAGTAACATCTTCCAAAACATGAACAGATACTCCCTTCTCAAAGAAGCCACTATTTCGGCTACAATAGTAAATTCTTTCAAAGCACCCTGGAGACTAACCTCTTTTTCATCTGCCAGCTGACAGCTACTTTCAATCTGTAATTCTAAAATATTAAATTAGTCACAGAGCTAGCAGCATCAAAGAAAGAGCACAGAGATGAGGGAAACACTGGAATCTAAACAAATTGCACAATAAAAGGATATTCATTATATAGAATATATTTAGGAACAACAAAGATCCGCTTGCTCCAAATTCCAGTTCTTGCCTGTCCTCTCACTCCCTTTCCCAAAATGAAGCAAAATTAAATTATCATCCTGCATATGCTTTAAAGATGTGGTGGGTTGACCCTAGTCAGCAGCTAAGCATCCACACAACCAGATCCAGTACAAAAAAACCTTTGAACACCCAAAGTATCCTATACCTTTATGCATTTCTGTATCAACAGAAGCTGACCACAACGTTTCTCCTCAAATTATTGTATCTCTGTGCATTGTATAGAGAAGTCCTGAACCAGTATCTCCATACGTCTTGCATAGCAATGACACTATTGACACCTTCGGGAGTAGGAGTCTCCCAGGAGTACATGACAGAGCAGCTCCCTCCTCCACCCTAGTGCTCCAGAAATAGACAAGTCATTGCTAGAAAGCATTTTTCAGAAAGCAGAGTATTCTAAACTGAATATGGAGAAGAGAACAAGGAGGGGAGTAGCAACTTATTCCTACTAAATTGAATTTCAGAAGCTTAGAAGACAAGCAAGGTTGAGAATTTTTAAAATAAAAATGAGAGCTGGTACTTCATTCAGCTGTATATGTGATCAGGATTAAAATCAAAGTTGCTTATTATGCTACATTGTTTACTCCTCAAACTATCTTTAAATAACAACCCTCAGGGATACATGTTCTCAACCTCTACAAAACAAATATAGAAAAAAAAAGAGACGTAGTTATGTAAATATATTGAATAAATGCGTCCCATTTCCTTTCCCCTTACCTTTTCCACACTTCAGTGTAGCAACACCTATCGAGACAACTATGTTTTCCAGCAGCTCCTCCCTGAAAGAAGGAAACTACGGTCCCTTCGATTTCGGTAGCTATCAAGAGACCGCCTTTTTTTTTTTCCTACCCTCCTCCTCCTCCTCGCCCCGCCGAGCAGCGGTGACAGCCGTGCTCCTCTGGGGCAGCTCCCCGGACCCCAGGGCCGAGGGAAGCGGGGGCAGAACGCCACCGAGGGGAGCCAGCACCACCACCTGCCTTTGCATCGGCCCACCCGAGAATGCCAAATACATTAACCCGGCGAGCAGCCCTCCCTCCCAAACTTTTGCAGTGAACGGCATCATATGCTCCCTCTCACTTCATCATGGAGAAAAAGATGAGGACAGAAAAGAAATGAAGGACACGAGTTAGCAGCACCTTCATTGTTAATCAATACAGAGAATATACGTTCTGATTGTGTTTTACACGCTCTTCTTAATTGACGTTAAAATTTAGATTTACTGCAGTGTTCAAGTTGCCTGGAAACTTCTGAAAAGCAGAGAATCCCTACTAAAAAGAAATAAAGCTCTTCCCCAACACAGCAACCTACAACGGAGGATTTCTGTTGGATCTTTAAAGGTCATATATATTTCACATGTTGAACTACTTCTCCAGAGGGTCGTCAAGTAACTACCGAGCTACAAGAAATCCATAGACTGAAAACCCAGATAACTCTGTGGTTACGTGTTGGCACATTCCCCACCCTACAATTCCGGCATTTCACCGAGGTCAGAGAAAAGCTGTCACATAAAACGACTTCATTTAGGACTGGAACAAACAGCCCCCCCAGCATAGCTACAGAAGTGGATCAAACACACAACTTACAAAAAAATAACGTTTATAAGAGAGCGTGGCTACCCTTCATCTCCTTCAAAAGCGTCCAATACCACCAGGAAGCGGGACAGGGAAGCCAGGCATGGAGCAGAAGTCGAAGTGAACTACTTTTTTCAGAAATAAGAGAAGGCCCCCTCCCCGCCCCCATCGTACGCGCTCCTGCCCTTATATCCCAGCTCATCCTCTTTTTTCCCCCCGCCACTGAGACTTCCCCACCGGCCCCACCAACTCTGTTCGCTCCCTGCTCAGCCGTGCTCTCCTCGGCGCGGGCCGCCCGTGCCCCTCCGCCCCCGCGCGACCCCCGGGCCCGCCCGCTCACCGTTCCTCAGCTCGTGCTTCACCGTGAGGAGCGGCAGCTCCGCTTCCCCCGAGGCTCCCTCCATGTCCTCACGGGCGGCTCCCCCGCCCCTGCCGCTCCCGCGAGCGCGGCGGCGGGGGGATGTCACCTGGCCCGAGACGGCTTCTATTTTCCAGGGGCGCTCCGGGGCACAGGAGCCATGCAGGCGCGCTGGGGTCTGCCGCTCTCCCCTCCGCCTTCTTGGAAGACGGGGTGGGAGGTGGGGCGGAGGTTGGGGCAGAAAACCCCAAACCTACACCGCCCAACAACAAACAGTTATTAAAATCTAGGGAGGCACACGCACGACAGCTTCCCTCCCCAGGCGCTCAGAACCAGCCCATGTCCTTGCGCCTCCCCTCCCCCGGGCTCCGGCCGCCCTCCCCGCCCGACAGCGGGGAGCGGAGCGGAGCGGAGCGCGGCCGGGATAGGCTGAGCGGCGCGGGGGGGAGGAGGTGGGAGCGCCGCGGGGAGCGGCTCCTACTCAGGCGCGCGCGCCCCCTCCCTCCCCAGGCCGGGCGCTCATTGGCCGCGCGCGCCCGCGAGCCCCGGCGGCCGTCGGGCAGAGAACGTTCCCCGCGCGCCGCCCCCGCCCTTCCGCCGAGAGCCGCGCGCCCCCATTGGCTCGGCGGCTGCGCCAACCGCCGGCTCCGCCCCCCGCCTTCCCCCCAGCCCCTCTACTCCCCGATCTTGTTTGTAAACATTCCCGCCCGCCTCTCCCGCTGACCCCCGACCCCCGCGGGAGGGCGGGCGCTGGGCTGCCGAGAGGTAAGGAACGGCGCTGATTGACCACTGGAGCTGGCAATCACCTGAGGGAGGGGCCATGGCGCCCTTCCTCGCCTTACGGCGGGTTCCACCGTACTCGAAGGGGGGAGCGGCCGTGGGCTGACCCACTCGCGGTGGCGGCCGGGGGGAGCCGGGCTTCAGCCTAGCGCGGGGATGCGGCAGCGGGATGGGAAGCGGGGTATCCCCGCGGGGGGATGCGGCGGGGCAGGGAGCAGCGAGGCATGGCCGGGGACGGAGAGATTCGCGCAGGGCCCCGGCCGCCCGCCCGTTGAGTCCCTGCCGTCCCGCACGGGAGGCGCGGGCGGTGCGTGCGGACTCGCGGCGGCGGCCGCGGCACACACATCGACAGGCCCGCCTGCAGCCCGCGGCCGTGCGCTCCGGTCACCGGGCTCAGGGGCCCACGGCGCGGGTGGCGCGGCCCCCGGTGCACGCAGGGGCCCCGCCTGGTGCCGCCTTCCCCTCGGCCGGGGCCTGCAGCGGGCGGAGAGCGTAGTGGCCTCTTGGGAGGTGGAAGAGGCCGCCTGTACTGAAGTGAAACCAGCCTTGGTGATCGCTGGAAGGGCGCACGGCCTGCAGGGTTATCGCAGCTCAGGAGGTGCCTGGCAAGGGCTTGCTGGTCGCAAGATAGGAGTGGGCGAGCTTGCTGGGGCCGTACATCCATGTGCCCGGTTCACCTTGCCTTGCCTGGGCCGCGTTCATCTGGTCCCTTCAGCTGCGAGGGAGACACTGTCCTCGCAGAGGCTTTGATAGCGTTATTGGGGGAGATACGGTTCAAAACACATCGGATCTGTTCATCTCAGTTAAGCCGCTCAGTCTGTTACGTTTTGGAGGCAAGCTGGTGTTTCTAAAGCTGTCCTCATTTCCTTGCAACAGATAACTCAAATGACTTTTCTCTCTATTTCTTATTTACAGTAATTTCTGACTGGTTGCTCTTGAATGCCACTGCTTCTATCCTTACACACAAGCTGCTAATTCACAATGCCATGTCTCAGCAGTAGTGTTCACACAGACTCTAATTAAGTTACATCAAAGATCAATGAAATAAAATGTCTTATGTTAATCCATTATTCACACTCCAGTATTAAATATTTGTGTGTTTGTACACATATAGGTAAAAAATGCATGTACATGTATCCGTTTCTGCAGTTTCCTGTGGAGCGATTGAGTTTTGCTATTTAAAGTTGGTGAGATTTTCTGCTTCGTAATTGTTCATATACCAGACCTCAGGTTTAGGGTGCCTATGCAGTTGTCATCCCAGAAATTAATAATACTACCTAAGGGTTTCACAGTATTTTTGGTAAAACTTTTGAAGGTGTTTCCCACCAAGCACTGCACCTGTTCTGTTGAGGTAGCTCAACCATACACCACAGGATGTATGGTACACGCATAACTCCTCCAAAAATGTCCATCCAGTTACTGCCTTTCCACCAGAATTATATCAAGACTATAAAAATAAAAAGTCTGAACATGGGAGATGTTTTCAAACTGGAAAATACTTGATTCCCTAACTTTTGTCACTTGTTTTTAGAAGCATTGCTATTGCAGAGAGAGTAAGTATTATATAAAAAGTATAGTATTAAACAATAAAAGGGAAAATGGAAATACTAAACTGATTAAATTATTTATTAATTATTATTAAATAATTAAGTTTTTGCATCTTTGTAACTAATGGCTCCTGATGGCTCTCTGGTGGGGACTGTGAGGTTTACTTACTCATTACAAGGCGTAATAACCACTTCTGATTATTCCATGTCCCAGATACTAGATTTTAAAGAGCCTGGTGCTATATTTCATCCAGTGCCTCTACTAGCCTACTCTTGGACTAACTGTCCCGGGCAGCCTCAGAGGAGAGAAGCTGAAATCTGACTCCTGAAAAGCTGAAATGTGAGGGGTGCTGGCATTGAGTCCAGTAGTTGTTAATAGTCTTGGTTTCAGATGTCCATAGCTTGACAGGCTGTATCTGCTTATTTGCCCCAGGCTGAAAATTTCTCTCAGCTAAAACAGCTTTAAAAAATGAGGCAATAACCCTAAAATACCAAACCAAGAATACTGATCCATGCTGACAATGCATATAATAAAACACAGTGATTATTGTGTATATTTCAATTTAAGATGTGCCTGGCCTTGCAAAGTACTACTGCATGAACTGAAAGTTCTTTATTATTACTGAAGGATCCCCTGATGTACTTGAAACATGGTTATTCCAATAAAAAAAAAAAGTTAAGATTTTTTTACATAACAGTTTCTCCAGTGTTAAAATGTTTTTGCAGTGGGATTCTTGCGTCATGTCCAGAAACAGCAAAGCAGCCCTGCTGAATGCTTGGAAAGAATTCCACCTTTTGACAGACAAAAGAGCTATACTTGCACTGAAATCCTAAACCTCCTGTCAGGAGTCCATGAGTGCAAGACTGTGCTCAAGTTTTCCTTTCACCTGAACTTTGGGAGCAGTGGAGGGTTAGACTTGGTTGTGTACCTGACATAAGAGTAGATCTAGAGCAGAATGGTCCAGGCATAGTGGGCTGGTGACATGCCTCCATCATACAGCAGTATCACATGGCTTTGTGGGTGGCTTTAAAGGACAGAGTTCTGCCACCCTTAAGGATAGATTGGAATTACAGATAAGTGGAAATATACAGGCTGCATCTATACCAGAAAATAAAACTGATTAGGACTCATTCTGTAGGTGTCAGGGAGGGCATGACATAGCATGGTGCAGCTAAATTCTTTCCCCTTCAAAAGAGTGGCCTTTTTTTCACTGCCTCCTGGATTTGTCGAGACAGCACACCATTACTGAGCTGTGCTAGCCTCCAGCTTGGATGTACAAAGACATTGCCTGGAAGAATACTGGCCAGGGACCCAACCATTCCTGGAAGCATGCCAGCAGTCAGAAGTATGGATAGTCAGGTGCCAGCACTGATTGGGCCTTTGTCCTGTTTAAGTCACTGCACTGTCACAGAGTCAGATGAGGGAGGAAATTTGGCTCAAGCCTGCAGCCAAAGCAGCATGAGAAAGTCCAGGAAGAGTGATGGGCTTAGACCCAGAGGGAGTACAGACTGGTCTGTAAGAGTTTTTTTGTTAGTTTGGAGAAGTAAAACCACCATTGTTATGTTAACTGTGCTTTTAGAAGTGCAGTTTAACTGACTGAAATTGTTACTTGCATTTAAATACATTTGTGTGTATGCTGCAACACTGAAAAAAACCTACTGTTTGTATGATGTGCATACAATAAATTACCCCTCTGGTATAAAAGGAAAAATATTTGATGTTTAAATGATTAAAAGCTATGGGGCAGTGCAGAGCTACTCATGATCCAAAGTGTCAATGGTTTTTGTTTTTTAAGCAGCATTTTCATATTCATGTGCACAACCCGACAGGTCAGTCAGCCAACAGTTCAGTGTTTGGGCTGAGCATGTGCTGCAAGTTTGGGAATTTGGAGTAACACCATTCTAAAGATAGATGTCCCTTCTCTACCCCACAACACAACTGTTCAAAAATATGTGTATTAACTTGTCATTCCTAATTGGGAAAAGAGGGAGGAAAAAAATGCTGTGGGAAATTCCCACATGGAAAGATATTATTGAGCTTCATTAAAGAAAAAGTGTCATAATATTTTATTTTTGGTTCTAAAAGAGGTGGTGTGCCAAGCTGGTTTGAGGGCTGAGGTGAAATTAAAATGCTCAGTGTACAGACATCTGAGAGGAAATGAGAGAGAAAAAGAAGAACACGCGTGCTAGAGCTGCGTATTTCCAGGGTGCCAGGGCCTCACCAGTTTTGAGGTATTTAATTTACTTTGTTTCTGAAGGGGAGCTACTTATGGAAATTGTAATTTCTATGGAGCTAAAGTTGAAGGTGTTTGGTGCTTTCTTATGGTCATTGAATTGTTACAGAAATAGGTGTTATTTTCAAAGGACAAATTTCGGAAGGCTAGATGATACAAAATGTTCCCCTTCATCACTCCATGGAGAACATTTGCACAGCAGAAGAAAAAAAGGATAAAATTTTGGAAACCACAAAATGAATTTAGGGAAGGAGTCACTGTGAAAGACAAACATGACATGAAACAGCTTTTGTGAGAAATTTTAGTTTAGTATTAATTCTAGTTTTTAGTTTGCATATCTTCTCTGTGATTTTTATCTTTTGTTTAATCTGAACCTTTAATTGAACACTCTGTGCTTGATAACTGTCAGAAAAGTAGACTGGGTAGGTATATTTGTTGTTAAAAGTATTTATGAAACTACTCTGGGCAACAGTTTTATCTCTCTAAAACCACTTAATGTTTTTACCATGAAAGGAGAAGTTATGCTAAGCATCCAAGTCTAATAATTCTCTTAACGGAAGTGGTACAACTCTGTCAGGAAGTGGATCATTTCTTGAAAGAGTGCATTTAAGCATTACTGCTTCAGGGGTCCTGTTTCAGTTAGTATTCATTTCTTCACTGAAAAGTGGTTGGTTTATTTTTTTCTTCAGTCATCGTACAGTTGCAACTACCATTAGGCAGCACTTTCAAAAGTTTAATTATGAAAAATCTACCTGGTTATAAAAGAGGGGGAAAAATTGTCATGTCTCTCAGTTTCTGATGAGGAAGAGGAGAATGAATGAATGCTGTCAACAGGGGACAGAAAGCAGCACTAGCCATTGACACAGAAATAGGGGTTTATTTCACTTTTTGAACTGCTAAAGCTTCTTAAGGTAGGCAAAAATAGAATTTCTGTTTAATAAAAATAATTGACTTTTGAATCCCAATCCTTACTCGCAATAGTTTGAATTTTTTTCAGATTTGTTGGAGGAAACACAGAGGACTGTTCTACATAATGTTGTCATTAAACCTCAATAATACTCCCTGTGTAAACTCAAAGTCCTTTTCAAAAGACCTGCATGTGAATTCTCACTATTTTGAAAATTTACTGTCAACTTTGGAGAAGGTGACCTTAGAAAGGAGAAGTTAATCAAGGTGATCTGAAAGCTAGTGAGGATGAAATTAAAACTTATAACTCATCGTGAAGACTGTGAGTACATTCTGACAGTTGCAGAACTGTTTTCCTACCCCAGACAAGGAAGCATAAATATGAGGAAAAAAGGGTTTAAATGGCAGAACTTAAAGCTGTGCATTGTAGTTTTTAAAGAGAGCCTGCAGAAAAAGAGTGAAAAGAAGTGCCACATAAAATGAAGGGGGAAGGACAGTTTTTGAAAACCATAAATGAAAAATAATGAATTAATTTCCACAAGTTTTCTTCTAATGATGTATTTAAAGGTATTGCATCTGTTAAATTACCAATGAGCAAAAAGAGATTTAATGAAGTGAACAATTATTATAGAGGTTCCTTTCCCTTTGTATTGAGAAAAGCTGTCTGATTATTGATTTTGAGCCTATTCTTTGAAACTTAAAAAAATAAGATGGCTCCATGAATTGAAATAATGGAAAAGAAAATCTGTAAACAAATGGATAAATTAAGATAATATGTTTCAAACTCAGCTGGTGTATCTCCTGGATTTTGAAAGGAGCTTGGAGCTCCTCAGAAACAATATGAAAACTCCCATTAGTTTCAAGTACTATATTAGGTGACTAGAAGGCACCTCTTAACATAGAGTATTATAATATTTTATAATACAATAAGATTTAATATAATCAGCATTACATTACAACTAAAAACACCTTTAAAAGGACCAGGAAAATATTTTGATGAAAGATTTGAAAGATTACTCTTAGTTTTAAAGAAGAAAAAGAAACTAAAATGTGTTGGAAAACCAGTAGATAAATGTTTCTGTTAACATGGCCTAGATATAAAATACTATTGTGAAAAATCAAGTAGCAAAAACTATGAGAGTGAATTACAAATTTTCAATACATCCAAAAGATGGGGATTTCTAACTTCACCTGCATAATTGACACTGGTACTGGTACTGTAAACTGTGTGACTTGGGACTAGAGCTAACAGGTAACTGGTATTGAAGCAGTTCTATAATTTCATTACTGTTTTTCTTAATTTTTTCATCCCATACTGATTTATTTAGATACAGGATGCAAAGTAGGGTATCTCTAGCTCAGCATTGCTGTCTCAAATGCTGGCCAGGAGCAGCTGCATAGTGTCATGAGAGTCTGTGGTTTAACAATGCAGTTCCTAAATAAAGATGTCCATTTGCTTGCTTTGACTTTGCCATTTGCTAATTTCATCTGATGACCCATAATGATTTAGTTACAAAAGAGTGTGAAGAATTGTTACCTTTTATTTCTTCCATGATTTTGTTGCATCTGTTCCTATTGCCTGTTTCATAGGCAAGCCCGGAATATGAAGCAGTAACTTCACCACCTAAAAATATCCAGTAAAATATTTACTGTAGATAATCTGCTCTAGAGGTTATGCACCAGGCACTTGGAGTTCTTTGAGCTTTCAGTAATCCATGCACAGCCTCATTTCTTTCATTTTTCTTAAGTAGAGGACTACTAGGTGAAACCTAGGTTATTTAAATGTTAGAACACTCCGTTTTATTAATCTTTTTTCTTTTTTAATGTAAAATGTTTGCTGTGACAGTCTTTGAAGAGGATGTCAAACTCCAGTTGGTCAGAAGGCATTTTACACTCCTTTTGTAAATTCCTTGGGATTTGCATTTTCTCTGAAGTGTTAAAGACTTCTATGCAAATAAGTGCCCCATTAAGCAATTTTTCTTTGGCTGTCATTTATTAGGCCTGGCTAAGAGTGAGGTATGGCATCCTCTTCTTACAACATGTCATATTCAAGCTTACTTTTCTGTTGTGACTGCTTCTTAATGTATTGATGGGAAGCATGACAGCAATGCAGATTATTGACATTGTAAATAACTCCATTAACTCTGAGGTATTTCAACCCTCTCACCCCCGAGCATTTTTGAGCTTTAATAAAGATTTATACTAGTAACACATCTCTCTCCATTTTTAAAAGAACGCATTCTATTCAACCAGATTTTATTCCAGACCTAACACTGATTACAGAAACTGTTGTCAATTATTTGCTTCCCATTCAACTCAGTGTTCCCTTCCTGCAGCTCTAGTGAGATGCATCTTCAAACTGGAAGTCAGATGGGGCAAATGCCACAGATTCTTAGAATTACTTGCAATATGCAGAGAAGTTAGTATATAAATTTGATTAAATCACTTCTTCTCTCAGTCACTGTCTTGCTTTAACCCCAGCCAAGCCCAACCACCTGCTTGCTCACTGTTCCACCAGCACGTTCGGGGAGAGAATTGGAAAGGTAAAAGCTGGAAAACTCATAGGTTGAGATAAAGACAGTGTAATAGAGAAAGCAGAAGCCACAAATATGAGCAAAGCAAAAGAAGGATGCCTCCTATGGGCAAGCAGGTGTTCAGCCATCTCCACCAGAGCAGACCCCCATCACAAGTAATGGTGCCTTAGGAAGATGAAATCTGTCATGCCAAATGTGTCCTGCCTTCCTCCTTCTTTCACCCACTTTATATACTGAACATGATGCCATAAGGTCTGGAATATCCCTTTGGTCAGTTTGGGTCATTTGTCCCTGGCTGTGTCTGCCCCCAGCCTCCCATGCACTTCTAATTTCCTTTGCAGCGTGGCAGTAGGAAGAGTGAAAAAGGCCTTTGCTTTATGCAAGCCCTACTCAGCAATAACAAAACCATCTCTATTGCTATCACTGTGTTCAGTCAAATCCAGAACACAGCCCCATACCAGCCACTGTGAAGAAAATTGACTCTACCCCAGCCAAAACCAGTTGTAAGGCCCCAAACAACTCACTTGGTGAGACTTTTAACAGGGCTTACAGTTGTTCATGCACTTTGAATTAGATTCATGGGAGAAATATTGACAAGATATTCTCAAGAGATCAACAAAGAAAACTTTACTGTCAACTCTAGAAAATCAAATAACTTTGACAAAAAGTTTGTAGCAGCATTCAGTCAACATAAACCACTTGTTAAAGTATTAGTTTCACCCATTCAATTTAGCAAACTCAAAGCCCATTCCATTTTAAGTTACTCAGAATTCTAACAAGAAGGAATCAGAAGAAAGAGAGAAAAAATACTGAAAATAACAAATATAGCTACCAACTCCTGAGTTCCAGCAGCATTCAAGTAATAGAAATTCCAAGAGGAGGAAGGTCAAGAAATTCTTGTCTCGTGTTTGGCCTTAAATACCCCTTGGCCTTGCTGGGCCCTTTCCCCAGGTGGGACTTTGGTCATTTGGCCACTCAGGAGCTGGGCTGGGAGCTCCAGGGGCAGGTGTGGAGCATTGCCTCTGATGTGTTGGGGATTGGTGGCTGCTGCAGGGCTGGGATAAAGGCCCAGGGGGTGCATAGAGCAGGGTGCTACCTCAGCAGGGAAACGCCTGTTCTGCCTCTTCCACACACACGAAAGGTTTTGAGCCAGCATTGCATCCAGTCTCTCACACCAGCACAGAAACATGTTTCTATAATGTGGTGTTGCCTTATATCTTGGCCTAATGTCTTCCCACCCAAGAATTTGGTTTTGGCAGTAGTGAGTTGTGAGATGCTTGCCATTATGTTCCTGCTTCTTTAGATAACAAGTTGATTAAACTGTTCCACTGTGTGACAGTATTTTTCTTTAGAAAACTGTGATTAGTGGAAGTACTGGTTTAGTTTATGCATAAGATAAAATAATTACTTTTGGATAACAAGTACCAAAACAACAGAACTATGAATCATTTGAGTTTGGACAGGAACCCACTGCAGTCTCTGAACTATCCTTTGATGGATATTTAAGGAGGAGATGGAGAGGATTTCTGAGGAAATCATCAGAGCCTCAGTGCTTTGACAAACAGCAAGTGTTAATCCCTTATGTAATCTTGTGTCTCAAGGCAGACCATACCCGTGTTTTCTTTAGCCTTTTATGTACCCTTTCGGAGTTCAGATATGCCATGTAAAAGTAATCATGCCTCCTCTAAGACAGCAGTTGCCTGATCTTTCCAGCGCCTCTCTTTGTCTGCAGAGGTAAATGCCTTCACACCACCCACACACCCCAGGAGAGCAGCCTTCCCCCCACTCCCTGCCTCTGCGACATCCATTTGCCTTTAATTACAGACTTAAGGATGTTGTTGTCACAGCTGAAGGTGACGTTAAGTGTCTCTCACATCATCACTTGTCTCTTCCTATTGTTGCTTTTACCCCTCTATGTTGAAGCTTCACAGTGCGTCCTCTTAGAGAGTTGAAGCTTTGGGCTACAATTTAATCTGTTTTGGCCTTATGGATTTGGTTGTTCTGTTTGGTTTTGTAAACTTTATTCCTGTTGGAATTCTAAAATGTGACTAATATAGAAGTCATTTACTCTTATTAAACCACAGCCTTTTCTAGAATAACCATAAAACCAAAACATTTAAAGAAAGTCTGCCTATCCATTTTAATAATCATACCATCCCTTGTTTGTAGAATAATCATCACTAATCCTCATCTATTTATTGTGGAGAAACTTGTCCCATGTCTTTCCTGATTATTTGCTTGTCTTACATCTACCTATTAACTCAACATATTAATGCAATAAAATATTCCAGCCATCAAATTACCCCCAATATTCATAAGTTGTTTCAAAGAAGCCATGAATGTATTCTGATTTATTACAAAAAGATCTAATGAATTGATTCTAAATGTTATTTTATAGATGGTATCGAGGCTATTTTCAGCAAAAGTTTCAATCTCTAATTGAAAATATACAGCTTTACCAACAGGACAAGTGTTCAGTGCAGGTGAGAGATTACATCACCATGCAATAATACTGAAGAGCCCTTACTATAGCTGGGGAAGATACAGACTTCATGCTCAGCAAGATGCAGACTCACAATTAACAGCTCCCCCCCCAAAATTTCTTTTTAATGTGCTATGATTAAAGCCTTTAGGAGACAACTGTAAACTGGTAAAATGACTTTTTCTCTGAAGCTGATAAATACTATAAAGGTCAAAAATTGGTTGTCCATCAGAAGTATGTGTCTATCAGATACAAAATCAGCAATCTATAAGTGTAATATCTTCTCTATTCCTGTTTATTTTTAAGAAAAGCATTTGAGATGGTTGACTTCTGCAGAGCTCCAGATCACAAGGTCACTGAAGTTAGATGCATTTCTGTTAATATTCTTAGCTATTTTTCATTTACATCGTTTATATCCTAAAAAATGCCCACTTAATGCACTTTATTTCACATATTTTAATTTGTACACTTAGTAACTGTGGAAAAGTCACATACTGATCATTCTATTCTTTGAATTATAGGTTACGCATTTTGGACTTTTATTCTGTTAAATTATTCAGTCTTGAAATAAGTTTTTAATTTGGAACCGTTTGCTTTATGTAATCAACCATGGAATGAATATATATACTTATATATAATGCATCTATAGTTTTTATAAACATATATATATACTTTTTTTTTTGCCTAGATTTTGAAACCAAGTAGAGATCACAATATTTTCCTCCTTCAAAAGGAGTGGAAAATACTGTGTAATATATCCAAACTGAAGCTGGATCTACTCAGAATGCTTGCTTTTTAAACTTTCCACTGAATGGGGGAGGGGTGGGGAGAGAACCATGTTTGTTGTTTGATGCAAAGGACACTGATTTGTTTATTTTTATATATGGTTTCAAATTCTTTTATGTGCCTTCTGGTAAACTTCTGGTATCTCTGATGTCTAGCAAGAAAGTCTCACTTCATTCCAGTCTTATAATTGAATGCGTCAGTGAGCTTGCATTACATCTGACAATTTTCCCATGGACACAATGATTGTATCTCTCATACATCTGCAGTTTGAAGTGCTTAATAGATTCAAAATCAGCCTTGTATAGCAAGCTTTCTATGTCAAACTCAGCTAATTTATAAAGACAAGTATTATGAGAATAGGAAAGAAATTTCCATTAGGGAAATCTGTCAGTAGAGGATGGAGTTTGAAAGTCATTAGGTACCATCATCTCTTCAAATGTTTTAGTTGTAGTAACTATTTTTTTTAATACCAGTCTCCTTAGTGCTCCATCAGTGTGACTGGAAATCACAGCAGTTTCTAGTAACTGATGCCTGTTCATCTTCCTTTTGACTGATTAAAATCTTCTCATTTCAATCTGTAATGAGAAACGCCTTGGTCCTGTATTCAAATCAGGAATAAAATTCAAATCAGTTCTTCTATCTTTGCATATTATTAAAAATACTTCCTGGTAGTTAGGATACAGCAATATATGACAAAATACACCTTGCTCTATATGATTTTGGTTTGGTTATATTTCCAAGTAGCTGAACAGCTATCCATTCTGTAGGTTTATTTTTTTCTCTCCAGAAATGATGTTCCTATATATACTCCATCTTCAAAATTCCAGGTGGTCCCAAAAATGTGTCTTTATACTAACTATATTAAAAGAGAAGCTACCTAAATAGGTCTAGGTTTGAACTAAACTCATTGCTCCCTTCCCCCACGATCAAAATCACACACATTTGACTAATCTTTTGGAGACAAACCCCACAGCTTTTTAGAGTTGCTTTTCAAATGTGAATGCTTTATTTTAATTGTACATTTAGACTTGGAGCACATTAATGCAAGCTGCTGAGTGCTATTAATTTGTCTTGTCTTTTGCCTCTGCATATACCGTGTAGTCTGACCCTTCTTTGAGAGGAGATACTGCTGAAAATTGCTGGAAGATTCGTGCAAGATGCTTGTCTCAAGAGGAAATATATTTATGGAATAAGGATCAAAGGAATGTCTGTGTTTGTAGATTGCATTCTAATACAAAGACAGTTTTGTTACTTTTAAATATATTGGCTTTGAAAATGGAATCCTAATGAAACAGTCCATGCGTAATTCTTAGCAGTTGCATCTAGTTTTCCAAGTAAAGTAATTTAGAAGGTAGCTGGTGAAATCCATATGAAATGCTGCAAGCTGCAGTTGTATGGGTAAAGTCCACTTGGATATCAGATCTTACATTAACTTCTATAAACAAAAAAATGTCCCTTAGCTCCAAAGTTTCTGAACCAGAGGTCATGAAACACTGGAAGGATAAACCATTTAGGTTTTGTGAATGTTTTCTCTGCTTTTGAGCTCTTCTTTAGGCTGTGCATTACTGATCCCTATCAAAGTCAGGATACTGGGCTAGATGTAGCTGTAATTCTATCTTCTGAAGAATATTGTTTTAATAATATTTTGAATTATTTGGACTTTATGTATATATTAACTGTACCATGAAACTATTCAGTCTCTATGATGTAATGTCAATGGAAAATCCATTTCAGAGGAGGGGGAAAATTCAGCCAGATCAAAAACTAATGCTCAAACAAGCCAAGGGTCTTTTCTCATTTGAAAATAAAATAAACCAAAACTTAGCACACTCCCCATACTTAGGATTTATAATAAGATATGTAAAAAAAAGTCCAAGAACAAAAAAGGACTCCTTAAAAGAGCCTCCTAAATAGGAATATCAGAAAATGGTTTGGGTTGGAAGGGACCTGGAAAGTCATATAGTTCCAATCTCTCTTCCATGGGGAGGGAAGGGACGCCTTCCACTAGATCAAGGGGCTTTCTCCCCTTTCAAACTGGCCTTGAGCACTTCCAGAGATGGGCTGCCTGGGTCACTGCTTCACCACCCTCTCAGGAAAGTATTTCTTTTCAATATCTAACCCAACCCTACCCTCTTTCAGTTTAAAGATACAACCCTTTGTCCTATCAAATTCCAAATTGGGATATGGAATTTTGAGGTATGTTATTACAATTTCCTATCTGGCATGTATAGAGAAACCAGGAAAAAGGATCAATGGTTGCTAATGGTTGCAGACAAAAACAGAGCTAAACCTTATTTCTGAACTGTATGGTTCATCAGTACTAGTTATAACCAGGTTCTTATATCAAGGTTGTTAGCTTGTTTCATATACGTGTTTATAAAAAGCGAGTGTATTGCTTATATATTTTTCTGTCTTTATGCTTACTTTTCTGTCATGTCTTTCTCTATGTAGCTCTGCATATAGGATATGGCTTGTATGCAAACATGTATGCAGCTGAAGTACAATACAGCAAATGTTTAAGCACTTCATCTGTCCATGAGCTCAGTGGGACTAATTATCTGCTTATCTCTTTTACTTATATTCATTGAAGTACTAGAGGTTTGAGTCCTTAAACTGTAAGCTCTGTGGTAAGATTTTAGGCATATTTACAGCTACTATATCTGGGAACAAAACTCTAAAAAAAATAATTATAGTAAAAGCTTAAACTTTTGTGCTGCTTCTATACAAAATATAGGCTCAATTTCTGAATTAGAGTACACTAAATATATATATATATATATATATACACACCATATAGCACACCAATTATAGCTTATTTATATCTTTAAAATATAAAATGAGGTGATAGAAGTGTAAAACATTTTCAGCCCTTTCATATTCTTTGGTAATGAAAATCAAAATTATGACATCAGCATCCCTTTCAAGCCAACTAACTGATGCTGCAGCATTATGAGTCATGTCTTTTAACACCAAACTGCTTTTAAAAAAAAAAATAATGGTGAGAAAAGGTTTGAGGGTGATACATGTACAGATCTTATTCTATTCATGGACCATAGGGAAAAGCAGCAAAAGTTCAGGATTAAGTCTATGAGCTAGAAATGTAGCTTCATTTTTCAACATCGAGCTCTTTGCTGATACTGCTCATGAACACAGTGGTTTGAGATGTTCAGTCTGCCTGCTGTAACTGCACTGGACACAGTGGTGTATCGTACATAATTGCGTAAGGCACTGAATAGCGACAGAGTGAGAGCGTTTAGTCAACCGATACCTGATCTAATCTGTCAGCAGGAACTTAGATGTGAAATTCTTCACGTGGCCTGTGCTGGGACCAACAGCAGAGCAGAGCTCCTGAGCTGCTCCCCTGTTGCATTTGTCGCTGTAGCTGTCACACTCCCTTGCACTTTCTGCACAGCCATGGATGGTGCTGCTGCCACCAGTGGTGATGCCCCAAGGGTGCCATGACAGAGTGACTGCATCAGGAACACCCACATGCTGTGCAATCAGGCTGCCCAGGAGTTCAATAAGGGCCTGTATCCTTTCAGGCCCTTAAAAGTAAGGTAATTGGGAATTTTCTTTTCAGAACAATGCTTCACTTGAAGCCCACCTTTCTCCTATGCAGTAGGCACTATGGCAGCCTCTAGCTATGGCATAACATTCTCTGCTTTGTCAAGGGTTACTGTGGTGGATGAGGACAGTTGCCCAGTGTCATTACATCATATACTGTTCTTGAATGACTGTTTTGAGTTCAGAAATGGTGAGGGGAACTGTTGACACTCTGCAGCACCAACACACCACTTGCAGGAGGTCTCTTCTCATGGTCATCATGGTTGCCACTTGCCTATAAAATTAATTCATTCCTGGTTCCTGTGGATGACTGGACAATCAGGTCAGTGTAGCTTGGTTGAGCTGCCGCATCATCCAGGTCTTCCATCAGTCACATTACCGTACAGCTGAGATCCTAAAAGGTTCACATGCTGTAGAGTTTCATACTTTCTCTGTATAAGCAGGGGAAGAAGAGTTAGGAATGATGTCGAGACCTTCATTCAAGCCCACCACAAGGACCTTTGACTGTTCAGGATTATAACTCATTCATTCTACACATTCTTGTTCACAAGTTTGGGGATGGTGGCAATTATCATTGATTATTTATGGATTCTGTGATGCAGTCTACCAAATAAGTATGTAACATCTGTGGTTTTCAGAGCTTGGGCATCTTCACTAGTGACAAAGCAGCACTCTCTTCTCCAAAAGGACTGTGGTATTGTCAGCCTTAGAGTATATGTCTAATTACTGATAGCACTGCTTGTTGCTATTCCTTCTCATCGTCCTGCTGTACTAAGTGTTGGTCAAACACTCCCTGAGCTCTTGCAGATCGAGGACAAATGTGTCTGCAGGTGCCTGGCTGCACCAAACAGACCACTGAGGGCAGTTTCCAGATCATCATGACAACTGTAGTCACCGCATAATACCACAGTTGCCAAGTAAGCATTAATGAAAGCATAGTAATGCAGCCATAATTTGTCTGTAACTTGGAATCCTTCGAGTTAGAATGGATGCTGTAGAACAGAGCTGTCCAGTTATCCTTGATGCAAATTAGCATTTATTATGGGGGGACAGTGTGGATGCTCCAAGACAAAATAGAGTCCAAATGCAGACCATTTACTATCACATAGTACAGTTGCTAACAGCAATTTACCTATACTTACTCCTGAAAGTTGCAGTGAGATATTCTTGGAGATCCTGCCACAGATTCCTCTGATCCTCCATATAGCACTACTTAAGCCTGGAGGTTCATCAGGGAAATTATGCTCTCTCCTTTTGAGCTGTTCCCAGTACTTCTTGGTCTAGGAGTTGAAGGAAGCAGTGGAACAATGAAAGTTAATATCTCTTCATCACGGGTATGTGTGGAGATGGAGATATTTGTTCTTGGTAGTTTGGAGAGGTACAATTCACTGCAAGTTCCCCACACACAGCCTGCTGAGACACCCACATCTCAAGGACACTAACTTTGTGTAAACACACGGGCTGGAATAATTTTACTGACCATCGCTGAGGAGAATTGCTTGGTGAGCAGTGGTGGGTACAGTGACAGCATCTGCTGGCAGACATGTGAACAAAAAAGGAATGGCATAATCCTGGAGGTAGCCTGAAAGACCTGGCAGCGAGAGCATGGCACGTTTTTTGGGAGCATGGTTCTATTTTTATGATGTGTAGGTAGCAGAACATCACTTACCTGCTTGCCTTCAGATGGAATTCCTTGGTAGGAATGAGCACCCCATCAGCCCTGTAACCGTGCATGATGTGACTGGGTGTAACCTAGGTGGTGACATATGTTCTTATCAAAACAAGTACCCGTGGCTGCTGCCTTGCCAACAAAGCAGTACAAGTAATTGTACTTTGTCCTATGGACTCCATTTTCTCTCCTTCTGGGTAAGACTGGAAAGAAAAAATTCCCTCGCTTTAGGAGTTTTTGTCCAGCCAATGCCCATCACCTTTGCTGTGTGCAGTGTTAGCTGCCCAGTGCTGCCACAGGGGCTTAGGGGAGGCTGGCACTGGTGGTCTGCAGCAAGGTCTCCCTGCACTCTTGTGCTGTCTTGGTGCCAGAAGAGGCCAAGATAGAGAAATAGTATCTGGACCTAGCCCAGAAAATTGTGGAGCAACTCTTAAAATCTGTAGCTCAGCATAGATTGAGAAACAGTATTTAAATACTATCCTCATACCCTTATGTTTTTTTCAATTTTTTGAAGTTGAATAAGCAACTCTTGTCATCTTATATGAAAACAACCTTCAGTGGATCATTTGCAGCCTCTTGCTCCTGGTGAGTATTCCTGCCAGCAAAGTCCAAGGCGTGAATGTAGCAGCTTTAAATCGTGATGAATTTCTTAGCCTCCTCTTAGGTGTATGCTGCATCTTGCCAAAGGTGCATGTAAGTGAGGTGGCTGTTCTAAAACTTGTTGGTTGTATGTATTTGTAAGGTGATGAAGCAGGAAAGTGGGTATTAGGGTATGACTCAAGGGGTTGGAAGGGTGTGTGAAGTCATGAGGGCTCATCCTTTGCAGGATAAAAAAGCCTGAACAACTGGGATCTTGCATAGGTTGTGCCCATGCAAGGGCAGGGCCCAATGTGAACTATTCTCTAGTCTCTGCCCATATTTCTCCACCTCAGAAACAATTTGTTTTGTTCCAGAGCAGAAGCTGAATGTAAAGTTATACCAATGCAGTGGTTGCAGCAGCATACGGTGCTGTCTGAAATGGCTGCTTTGAAACTGGTAATTGCTTTCTGTTATTTGTTCTTAATATACTGAGAGAAACTAGATGCTGTGTACCTTTTTTGCAAATAAACAAGATTGCATCAAAGACATATTGATCCTATCAATTTCTCGTCCTGACATAATCTGCAGGGTCTCAAGTATAGGCTGGCTATTTTAAGCAGCAGACAGAACACTAATGGAAGCTAATTTAAATTTCGATTTGCAGCCCTCATTTAGAGGTGCATAAACTTCAAACACAAATGCCCTATATTTCAAATGTAAAGTTAAATAATAATTTGCTGGATGAGCTGCTGTCTGAAAATACACAACACACTCCCCTTTTGGAATGATACACAAAGATCTTCTCTGCTTTGAAATGATTCATAGCAGATGGGAAGAAAAAGGATCATTAATTGATTCTTCAAATAAAAGATTACAAGTGTAACTGAGAGATCCTGTTGGAAAATCAAATTAACTAAATTTCCAGAGAAGCTTGTGCTTTTCACAGAAGTCTGCTGGCAGAATTTCAAATCAGCTTGATGATTAAACAGCAGGTCATTTAAAGCGTGTTTACGTTAACAATCCTCTGTAACCATATTCATACTAGGGCAAGGCAAAGTACACAAAGTGTTTGTTAGATTATAATTAGTTTAGATTACTTTCCATTATGTATTGGTAAAGGCAGCCCATGGGCTGGCTCATGTTTCAGGTTCCTCTGCTGCAGTAGCTCTGGGTAAGATATCTGCATGACAATATCTAAAAACCCTGCCCAGCAGTTTTAAGTACTGACCCTTGCACTTTTTTGGCCCATGATCCCGTACATGCCACCACCCATTCTTATTATCAAACTTTAAACTGAAAATAGGACAAAAGTGATATGAGCAATGCAAGGTTATATTTCATAAGAGTCTTTGGGCTCCTTGCAAGCAAGTCTCTAGATTATGCTGCATCAAACCATATTCTTACTAGTCTATCAGTGCCACTGGAGAAACAGACCTGTAATTCATAACACCAGAAATTGGTGTTAACTACTTTGCAGTGTTCAAATCTGTTTATTACCCTTACCACCCATACTTTTTACAGGCTGTGAATTCTCATGTGTTCCATTTTAAAACCCCAGAAATGCTATTTTTTTACTTCTATTTCATTAATTCACTTGATATGTGTGAAGGCAAAGCAGTCACACTGGCACTTCTGAAGAATGTTTTAATCCTTTGTGTTATTACATAATTTCTTGATTCGTTTTTATCTGGTGTAGTTTAGCACACCAGTATGGACCCACCCACTGCATCTCAAATTGTAATCTCTCTGACACTTAAATGACATTTTTCCATTTTCTTGGATGATGAATAATTTACAATGTGGGCCTGTAAAGAATCTATGTTCGTATTTAAATATCTGCAAAATTTACAGATTCACTTTTTCATTTTGAAAGCTCTAAGATAATAGAAAATGTTTCACGTACTGGCCTTCCTTCTTTTTCCATAAAGAGCTTTTGTTTTGCAGATTGCAAAAACACTTAATAAACTGTAGCTTGTAAGATATATAACTTTGTAAGGCAGTTCGTGGTTCCACTGTCAGAAATTAAGAATTAAATAGAAAAATTACGAATTAAATAGAAAAACTATGCTTAAGCCAAGCCTGTCTGTAATATTAAAAGGGATATATAGATATAGATATATATTCACCTATGACTATAGGTGGGGTCAGAGGAGTCTAAATCTTAAATCTAAGTCTGGGAAAACATTTGTGAATTTATTTATTTATTTATGTGTATTATGAGTTCTAATGTTAGACTATTTTGTCTCACACTAGGAACAGAAAAAACTCGTTTAAGATTAAAAATTGAGATGTTAAGGTACAACTGAGAGAAACATCAACTATATGAATTAAAAAGAGCCAGTGAGAGGAGAGAAGGCATTAAAATTCCCATATTGCCAGAGGATGCAGTCAGACAAACCAAGGAAGCAAGTGCTACAAAGGTCAGCCCAGCTTGGAGTTATGGAGATGGGGGTCAGGGAGGAAAAGATGCAGAGATAAAGGCATACTGTAGAAAAAGTGGAAGAAAATGAGGAATAGCCTGGAAGATGCAAAGAGGCTACTCTGTCCATCATGCAAGTAATCTAAAATGCAGGGCAATCTCTTTTTTTAAATCTTGTCTGGAACTACATTTTTCTTGCTTCATGTCTTCCTCTCAACATGCTTTTTTCCTTGCATGAGTTGTGGATTTTTGGGGAAGTAGAGCATATTCTTTACAATCAGTACCAAATATGAGGCTTAGAAACAGTCCCATTCCAGTCATCTCAGCAAAGATCAGCCCAGCATTGCAGTCACCTGTATTCAACTAGTGCTCTGAGAACAGCATGTAGAAATGACTTAGAGGTTAATGACTTGGACCTTCATATGGCAACCAGGGAGCACAATTTCTAATGAATAAATACTCACCCTCCAAATATGGCTTTCTTGGAAATTGTTATTGTCTTGGTAATGAGATATTTCGAAAATCATCTGGGCCAAATTAATCAGATAGTGGTAACTGCTTAATTCCACTGAAGTGGTGCTGCACAAGTATTTACTGAATGAAGATGTCAACTAACAATTTTATGTTACTTATTAAAGCCAGACCCAAGATCTGTTTAGAACTTTCACCAAACTGTACTTCCTGAATGCCACTGTGATACAAAGAGAGTTTTTTTTCTTGAATATTTATATTTTCTTATTTTCTTGAATCTTTATATTATAAAGATGTATAATATAATGTCATTTCAATACAATATTGTTCCTTACAAATTGATTCATTATTCTGAACTACTGATCTGGCATAAGCTAAACTGTCCTCACTGCCTGATCACACAGCTCCCTACATAATTTTCATCTTTTTCCAGCTTTGAAGTTTCATCATCCTTGTCAAGATCTGGAAGTGCAGCTCAGGATATGGTAGTGCCCACAAATCAGTAGTGGGTAAGTGCCATCTTAATGTCTCAGACAGCAATGTATTTTAATACTTAGCCATTTAATTCAGTATGTAAAACTCAAGCTACACACGAAATGCATTGAACCTTCATGAAAACTCTAAAAAGAAAAGTGTTTATTGTGCTTCTAATGTGGAAGCAGATATTTAAGAAAATGCTCCTCAAGAACAAACTTGATGTTTCAGTGCTGTGAAGCTTTACTATATTGATAGTTGGTGTTGAAAGTCAGGAAGTCTGATGTGAGCAGCATGACTTAGAACAAGGTCTTTTTTCAGACTGGGTGCTTTAAGTATGAAATTTGTCATTATGCAGCCAGTCAATGACTTGACTTTCAAACACTGTTTACACAGGATTCTATCTGGCCTGCTTTAAATGTTCATTCCATTAAAGAGAACACACTGGAAAGCCAGATCTTAGGAGCTCTTTGGGGGGACACCACATAGGATACCTTCAGGCACAACAGCCATCTTATTAGCTCTGTCAGCCTCTTCTCTTAAGGCCTTTTTAACACCCTGCATGTTATCTTGTGTCATGATCCAACATACCCCCATGAGGTAACTGATACTATCATTATCTGAAACTGTCTCAGAACAGAGTAAAGGAATTAAGAAACCTCTGCCAAGGCACAGATCCTGCTAACTGATTAACCACTGTCTCACACTGTTTACTTAGGGTGGGGCATGAGGCCCCTATGAAGTCAGTCTGTGCATTTTATTAGGCATCCTAAAAGAAAAAAACAGAAAAGATGCTTTAAGATCCTAATAACCTCCATACTTTTCCCCAGTCATTCCAAACATGCCATGGTCATGACAGCTCCAAGGATTTTTCAGGAAGTTCTAGAGATAGTTGGGGAATTTAAACCTGACTATTTCTCTAGCTTAGAGAAATAGCATACTGCATTTCCAACTGTTTGTGGGCAAGTCATATAGCAAAAGTTGGGTTTTACTGTGAGCATCTCACTGGTTTTATTGTCTATACAATATTAATTTAGTAATTAATAAATAAAATAACAGCACAATCTATTACAGATATTGTATGGCAAATACAGTGATCTAAAGTTAAAACTCGGAACATTAATCAAATTGAGTTTTTCCTGTTACTATATAAAATTGCCCCGGGAAGGTGAGTCTTGTCTCACTGTGCTTATACAAAGTTAATGTTTAAATTATTCACTTTCTAACCAGTCATCATCAATAGTATATGTTTATTCACAAGTAGGAGCAACAGGCCCAAGTGCTTCTGTATGGTATCTACAGCTGACATTTCAGCACTACTGATATTCAAAGTCCTGTTGCTTGTTAGCCACTTGCTGTCAAATGAACTAAAAACTTTTAGGGGCCTAAATGTTTGCTGATAAAATCTCCTAGGTACTGTCATTTCTGCTGCTGGGCACACACTTTATAAGAGGACAATCAGGCTTTCTCAACGTTGGAACAGGGCATTTGTGACAAAATACTTAGCTAAAGACAGCTTTTGTTACAGACTAATTTTCTGGACTTCAGACTGTCTTTCAAGTCCAAGTAAACTAGTAGTTCATCAGTAGCAGGCCATCAATCCTGCAGACAATTTAGATGGTTTTAAAGATCCTCAGAAATAAAGAATTATCTGAAAGAATCTAATTAACACATCTGGAATGTTTTATTAGGATCATTGTATTTAGTTTGAAATATCTTGCATTAATCATTCCAGATGTGTTAGAAATTCTCTTTACAGTAAGAATAGGGTATCTTAAATTGATACTTATAGGCCTGAATTAGTGCTCAGTGACATCTCCATATCCAACTTCTTGTTATCTTTAAAGTGTGTGTTTGGAATTGTTCATGATTTTGTAATGAAGACTATTTTTGTACAGCATACAGAGTGATAATGTAAAAGCAGCAAAGAAGATCTAGAAAGTAGTAAGTTGGAGTTCAGAAAAAAGACTGTTTTCTTTTGGCTGACAATGTTATATAAAGATTTCAGAATTAAGAATAGAGACAAAGTTTACTTTAAATTTCAGTGCACCCAACTTAACATTTCAGAGCTCTGCAAACTCTGGGAAACATTTTGGACAGATTAGAATAAAAGTATCATTTCAGTCAAAACATATCACTACTCTTCAAGTTAAATACAGAATGATTGCTCAGAGGTATAAATTTTCACACTATTCCACTCCACTCTCCAGTCGTGAGAGTGAAACTTTGTATTATCATAGTTACAGAACAAAAAACTGAGGATCTTTAACAGAAAAGTTAACTTTTGCTAGAAGGATGTAACATCTCATTATATATTAATTTAGCAACAACTTTTAAAAAGAGCAGCACAGCTTCTCTCATATTTATTATTTCTTTTGAATGACATCAAGAATGGCTTGTTCTGATTTAAAGAAAAACTTAGAAGTTGGTAATTGAATTAACTGGAGGATAGTTCAGTTTCTTTACTTGAAAGTAACCAAGGTTAATATCATATGCAGCCAAGTTATTATTTTAGCCAGACTTAACTCTTACTTTTTCCTAATAGTGATGTAATAAATCCTTTTTAGTTATTAGTATTCAGGTTGAGAGAAAAACTCTTTGGAAACTTTGTTTGGGTTACAGAAAAATGACATTTTAAATCTTCAAAAGAATAAAAAAGAGGCAGTTATTGATTGTAATTAGGAAACTTATTTCTGTACCTAGACCAGATTGTGTGACAAGTGACTTAAACATCTCTATGTGTGCTTTCCCAGTGGAAGAATAGCCACAGGAATATTAATTCTGCATAATTAATATTTGAAAACCATAATACATGTGAAATGAATTACAGGGAGACTTTCTGAATATAGTTCTCTCTTTACCACAAGGCTGCCTTGCTAATTGCCTAAAAGTTTTTGATCAGAGAAGTGATATTATAGATTATACCCTGGTAGGTTAATCCACTTGTGCTTTTGCAATTTTAAATTTACAATGACTTTTGGAAAACTGCATACTCTAGAAAATTAATATTTATCAGGGAGGAAATAAATGTTTTTTACATTATAGGGCAGCAAAATTTTGTGCTTTATCCCAAATAATAAAATGCATGTCTCCAGCTAATTTATTGAAAGATTCAATAGCATATAGTCATAGAATGTCAGTAAAATAGCCTTTTGAATTTGATCTCCCTTTTGAGCTACAACTTAGAATTTCCCAGTGATAATAACTTTGGTGGAATACAAGGAGGAAATGTAAGCTAAGTTCTCCAGAAAATCAGAATTTATAATGGGGGTGGGGGGTGCGGGGGGAGGTCCTTTGTGTTTAACTTTATAATTATCTTTCTGTTAAGGTGGAAAATATGCTTTGGACAGGAGGGTTGAAATCTCTCCTTCCCCATGTGCTAAGAAGAATAATTAGATGCAACAGACTCAGTATTAGTAATACTTCTGGAATGGCAGAAGGTAAGTAAACCTAACAGCTCTCTGTGCAAAGTGATTCTATTTCAGATTCATAACTACGTTGGTTTTGTTTGTAAAGGATTGAAGAAATATCAAAAGCACCAAAGTAAAACAGAAGAAAATGTTATGTTCTTGGGTGTTTTTGAAATCATACTGTAAGCACCTGACTCTGGTTTTTAAATTGTAAAGATATATCAGAGGAAATGCACTATCCTACCTGAGTAATGTACATGGACTTTGTTTTCAGTGTCTGCAGTGCATCCCTCAGCTTCCAATTGTCATTGAGAAATGATGGATGTATTTGAAATATTTGAAAAATCTCTAACCAAATCTGGGTTTTCTTGCATGTTATTATCACATTTGTAAGATGTTCTTCACTATGTTCTTCACAGAGACCTTGCTTTACTTAGCACATTAGATATGCTTTGGGAAGAATTATTGTTACAGAAGTGGTTTTCTGCTTCATTTTTTGCAGAAGGTGAAGATTACTGGGTCAGCAAGGCTGAGAATTATAAGGGGGAGGAAAAAATTATTTTTATACTCAGATAACAGAATGCATTCCGGAAAATTGATTCCTGTCTTGACTTTCATCGCTGGACTTTTACAGAAGCAGAGAAATCTGTCATTGTTCTGATCAACTTTCAAAAATAACATAAACAAAAATACCATGGCAAATACCTGATCAACAAAGCTGTGTGTACAATAGTAGTAATACTATAAAATATGTTAAAGGTCATATTTTAGAACTGTAGTGAGTCTTGAAATTGTAGTTTTCTTTTCTATCAGTTCCTAAGTTGAAAAATACTAATGAAAGACATTTTATAATGTTTCTAATTTGCAGTTTGCCCCAGCCAAATTTTTAAAGTGAATTTATTGCTTCAGTAGTTTTAAATGTATTAGTTCTAACATTTTTAGAAGTATTGTTGACATATAAAACAAGTTGATGAACAAACAGTTTCATTATACGAAAGGAACCATTGTAGCGAATTGTCTTATGCTGTTGTTAACAAATTCTTTCTTACTGCCCTCATTGTAATTCACCATAGAAGTTAAAAGCTCTTTCTAAACTTCTCTGAACTTGGACATAAGTGTGTTGCATTACTGCCTGGGTTGGTCAACACATCCAGCTCCACTCCCATTGCTTGTGAATACATTCATAATGATGGCTCCATAATGCAAGTGAATCCATCAGGAAATATGGGTTGTATATTCCCATATATAATATTTGCAAGAATTTATAGGAGAAGCAATAAAGTTCTCAAAGTATTACAATGAAGCTGCCTGAGTTTATCGAGTATTTGCCTGAAGATTCAGCCTCTCATCTGTAACTAGTATGTGAAATTCAGTGTTGTCAGTTGAGTACCCTGACTAAACCCATGATTTTAAGAACTCATTAATATAACCAGCAAAGCAGAAAGTGCCTGTGGATTTCTCATGGATGGCAGGGAATGAAATTGAGGGGTAACCAAACTTAATGTTTTATTCAGTGGTTAATGTAGTATGTTTATTTAGCAAAAATATTTTTCTGTATTTAGCAAGAATCTTGTTCTGTATTTAGTAACTTTTGCTAGTAATAAAATGAATTTTTGTACTGACTACTCCCAAGAGAGCAGTTTGTGGACAAATTCAGTATGCAAATGCATGCTTACCTCAGCCTTTGCTTTGCATTTTTCCATCAGGAATAGAATGCTCTATGGATGCCTTTGTTAGCTTTAGTCAAGAGTAAGGTTTGGCTCATTTTCTACAGCCTTTGAAAGCAGCTCATTGATTTCAACTAAATTATTGCCTCTTTGATGACAGACTACTGCAGTATTTAAGAAAGGGAGTGCTTCTGTGCAGCCTCCTACTCACCTGCCTGATATCAGACAGTAATAACTCTTCAAGAGAGAATTGGTACAGAATTTAGGGGTTGTTAATTGCTGGATTTATACACCCCAGACCTGTTGTACTCCAGATTTCCCCCCATTATTTGAACAGTTGATATTTCCATGCAGGAGAGTTTAAATGGCATTGGTATTAACTACTACTGTTAAGAAAATAAATTTTTGCTCAATGGGACCTTTCTTCAGTGGTGTTCGTTGCAAAAATGCTAATGCCTTTAGAAGCTATTTCATAGTAGTAATCAAGAACCTTTTAAATCAAAGTTGTTTCCAAGTGAAGAAAGTGTAGCAGTTCTGTTTTAATTTGGGTTTTTTTAAATAAGAAGTTAAATCAGAACTTCAATTAGAAATTACTGAGATTCAGTGGACAGTCAAGAGTTTATTCCTGAGCTGTAATCATATCTGTTTAATTGCAGCCCACATTAAAATTCCCTAGCCAAGAAATTTTAAAGAATGTGCTAAAACATCAAGATACCAGGAGTTTACTTTTGGGTTGATTTATATCTTGGTGTGGTGAAAAATAATTGTGAAAGTGTGGTGTGTGAAAGCCTTTCTTTGGCTCTGAGTTAGCATTTGCCAATAAAGCATATTCCTATATTCTAATGTCCACAGTTAGAAAGGAAATTATGTTTATATATAAATGAATAGAAATGTTTTTTAATTATGGTGTCTTCATATTCTGCTACTACCCATGTTTGCCAACTGTTTTAGCTGTGAATGACTTCTCATATAGAGTAGGCCTAGCTATGATTTTTAAAGCATTTCAAGAAGTTTGATCTAATTACAAAGTTCTGAATCAAAAATTTCCTTTAGGTAATTCATAAACCATCTAAAGAAATTCATACAGAAAAGTTACTGTTTCACAAACAAAAAGCTGAATTAATAACCAGCTATTCCTACCCTTTAAGGCTATAAACAGGCCAATATTGTGATTTTGCACAAGTCCCTGGCTGATGACTTTGAGAAGTTCTGTCATGCAAACGATGGACCCCTGCCACTGCTGTACAGAAGTCAACCAGGTGACTGGAAATGTCCTTCCCTGAGAAGTGATTCTGGTATCAGGTAACTACAGAGCAACTCTTCTGGCCAATATTCTGAAGTGAATGCTGGTGGTGATTAGGACAATTTGAGGAAACAGCCTGGTTACACTGTTGAAGAGTTTGAACAATATTCTTTTCTTGGAGTTATACTTTTGAGTGAAAACCATGTATAATAGCCTGATTATCTTATTCTTGAGCTACATATTATGATAATTGTCAGTATTACAAGTTATTTCTCTAATCCAAAGGTGAAATTTTGTGTAATTTTAAAATATTTTGCAGTCTGAGCCTGCAGAATTCAATAATAGGGTTTTATATTTGTTTTATTTACTAGAAACATGGTCATGGTGTCTGCATGATACTTGTAGAGTCTCTGAAATTTGAAATATGTACTCCTATGGTAAACACTAAAAACAAGTTTAAACCAGCTCCCTAATTTTTGAAAGCCTGAGACAAGATATGCATAAGGGGCCTTTACCTATAAAACCTAAAAAATCTCAAACTCTAACATTCTGTCTGTCAGCTTGGTTTTATGCAGAATAAGATGTTCTGGGGGTTTTGCCTGTGTTTCTTTCGTTATTAGTCAGAAAGAACAAAATGGATAAAGCTGGCTGTATTGTGTGGTTTCACACTGGGTTTATGTCAATTCAACCAATTCACCTCGTTTTTAAAAAATGTGACAAAGCTGTGATAACTTCTTATTTCACTAGACCTGACTGCCTACAGTACAGAAAATATGAGCATGGAGCTTGTACTGGATCACTGAAAAGCCTTAAGGAGTATTCTGAACAACTCAAGGACATGGTGACTTTTTATTTAGGCTGCAGCTTCTCTTCTGAAAAAGCAATCCTAAAAGCTGGCATTCCTATCAGAAACATTGAGCAAAAATGTAATGCAAGCATGTACAAAGTAAGTATATGCACACACACACATAATCTTTGTTGCAATTTTGCCTGTGAGTTTTGCCCATATTCAGATTAGGTGCATATACCTATTGTTCAAATCAGAACTTTTTTTCTCTACCTACACAGTAACTTAAGGCATGTGCTAGTGCTGAAAATACAGGGTAAAACATTCCCAGCCTCAGTTCAGTGTAAGGCCAATCTCCTTTTTTATTCATTTTTCATGACAAAGCTTTCCCTGTTTCCTGTGGCAGCCATTTCATGTGGATTCTGTTCTGGTTTGCTCTCTCTGTTTCACCCAGTGATCCATGCACTGTTCTGACCATGTCTTTAGGGGTGTCCCGCTCTCCATACCAGCTCCTGTTTGCAGTTGGAGTATTCATTTTATAAACCATGACAATTGTGGTTTCTTTTGTGTGACAGCCACATTCTGGATTTTTCCTGTGACAGTAGAGCCTTTAAACTGCACATTTACTACACACCCAGGCCTCTGGGCCACAAGATGTTCCCAAAGACTTGAGGTGTCTACCATAGTACTGAAAATTATGACTGTGCTCAAAAAGTTTGTGGTATACATTTTAATGGTAACAGAAGACTTAGAATAATTCTGTCTCCAGTAAATAAACCCTTTAATACTAAGAACATTGAAGTATGCATCTGCATGCCTTTTTCATTTAGTTCAGATGCTGTGCTACTGGAGAAAGGTTATTGTTATTTTCAGTGTTATCAGTACACAATCTATGCTATGCTCCTGGTCAAAACAAAAGTGCAAGCATATCTCATATGTGAGTCTTTCTACCAAGCTTAAAGAAAAAAAAATACAACTATGTATCTGCTTCTAGAATTTCAGAATTAGGAATATTTTATAGTTTATAGCACATTAATGCTGTGAAGAACTGCACACTGTTTCTTCAGTGACAGGTGTGATTATTATTATCATTATAAAGGCTTTAAATGAATGTTTTGTCGACAGCTCCAGCTCTCTGGATGTCTTGTTTATGTTCAACTGCAACTCAGAAATCTGACATTTTTTCCTAAAAAGCTGACCTGCTTGCCTTCTAAATAGAAAAGGTGCCTCAGCCTCCCAGTTGGTGAGGATGATGAATTCCACAGAGCCTTTGTAGAGGCATGAACTATTTGTATGTATGGAACTGTCATGCAGTTTCTGTACAAGAGGGTACTGCCATCAGCAGTTGCTGACCCTGCCATGTTACTGGGCTCTGTATTCAACTGCAGAGGGTAGAGTCAGACTAAGTAGATTTGTAGGTGTGCCATAATTTTCTAGTAGCTTTTTCACCTTCTGTAGGGGGGACACCATTGTTCTCAGCTAATATTCAACATACTGAGCTCATCTTGTTGTGTGCATCAAAACAAGGAATGCATTAAGTTGAAAATTTTAGTGATCTATATGATGCAGCTAAATGATGGAATCTTAAAGGAAAAAAATACTTTATCCCAAGAATTTTTTTTCAAAAGGATTTAAAATGAGTGTTAGAATGCAGTCTTTCTAAACTCAAGTGCAGCACAAAGATTTAGTTTTATTTATTCTGACATTTTAAAAGCATTGTTCAATATTCCTGCTAACACTGGATTCTTTTGAACTGCCAGACATCTGTGCCTTGCAACAGCATTTCTATGTTTCACTGCAACTTAGTAGTCACAATGAGACCCATTCCTGAAAGCAAGTTGGGAGCAGCTGTGCTAGCAACATCTGGATTAAAAGAAGCCCATGGAGCACCAATTCACATAGGTGACCCTGGTCAGTGCTTTTCATTTCTCATTCTGCATGCACCTGACTTTATACAAGTGAGGGGGAAAGCATGGGAAGTGGTAGGACTGAAATACCTGCACCACTTAATCTGTTTTAATTCTTTCTAATGGTCACAAACCTGAATATAAAAGGAAAAAGGAAGAAAGAAAAAAAGAAAAAAGAAGGTTTTGAGTGAGCTGAACACACAGATTTCTTAGATAAAAGGTAGTTGTCAGATGTAGTTAAGTTATCTGGCAGGGCTGGTTTTGGTAAGAAGTATAATCACATTTTTCTGAAATGTGTGCAGTTTCATTTATATGTGAATACTTTCTTGTTGTCAGAGATTCCAGTGACAGGATAGCAATGACTGACAGCATGGGGAGAAGTATGTGTGGAGGCATCTTGTGTCTTAGTGGTTGAATGTGAAAGTAAATACTGCATTATTTTAAAAAATACTGAAATAGCATACAATGAGCAAAACACTTAAGACAAAATGAATAGAAAGATGACAAGATGTTTTTTTAAATCTAGTTTGAACAAAAATGAAAAAGTTAAGAGAGGAGGCTGTTTGAAAAAGAACAAAACCAAACAAACACCTGTAATATGAAGATAGATTGCAATAATTTCCCCCCTGCTGTCAGAAGTTTGGTAATCATTGGCTACACACACAGAAGGATCACACTGCAGGCCATGGAAGGAGATGTCATTGGTTAACACAACACTCTAGTAATGTACTTGAGTAACAAATCTGAGTACCTAAGCCTGACAAACTAGTAATAAGTCATTACAAAACAGTAAATTAACATATATACAGATTATATAAACTAATTTCAGAAAAGAGAGTGGTATGTTAAAGCATCTGAAGAATTTAAAACCAAGGGAAGATAGCAAGTGTTTAGAATGACCCAGATTATTACAAGTAGGTGTTAGAATAAAGCAAAAGACAATTTAATGAAAGGCAGCTAAGAGTGAGATGTATTTATCTAAGACAGAGAGGAAAAGAGAGATTGATCATTTCTCTAGCAAAAGAATGTAGGAAGTTAACACAGTAGAAAATGTGTTCTAGAAAGAACTCATTTTGCATTGAAATAATTTATTCTTGTTTGCCAGTGCTATGAATAGAGTTCTTCTGTTGAACCAGAAGATTTATATTATCTTGGAAACTCAGCATAGATGCCTAAACTGCATTTTGTTGCAGAAATAAGGTAAATACATTCTTACTGGTGTTATCAAGTACAAAAAAAGGGAAATCAAGTCAGCTCAGTCTCTGAGGATGTGCATTCAAAGGCAAACTAAATGCTCCACTTTAGGGGGACTTGACACTCTTGAACTCTCAACTCAGTGTCATTGAATGATGTTTGGGGTCCACCCCCCAGCTTTGCTATGTTACTGCTTAATTAGAATCGCTCATGATTTCATTTTTGATCAATTCCAGGTCTGCTGGGAATACAAGATCTTTCTAAACCAGACTATGGAGATCCAGTTCACCTTCACCCTGGTGATGTTCCAGTGTTTTGGGCCTCAGGAGTAACAGGAGTAGAAGCAATTATCAACAGCCGTATGTGCTGCTGGGAGACTCTCTTTAAATTATTCCTCAATCTCTTCTCTCTCTCTCTCTCTTTTTAAAAAGGATACTCAATTGGCTGATTAGAAGTCTTGATTTTAGGGGAAGATAAAAAACACCCCAAACAACAAAAAACCTTTGGCAGGAGAGTTTTTGTTGTGAAATACAGGTCTACTTTAAAGAAAATTCCTACAGAAATTTCATCACTTTTGTGTATTTTAAATGTTTAAATCTACAGTTCTGGCAGCATCAGAACATCTTTTTTAGCATTATAAAAAACAAGAAGTTTAAAGGCATTAATTTTTAAGCTTCTTCCTTTTAAAATATTATTTTGTACTACATTTAAGTAAAGCAATAGTAAAGAAAAAAGAAAAAAATAAAAAGAAGGAATAAAAAGAGAGAAGCCAGAAATCTTTCCAAAATGTTGTCAAGAGCAAGCAAATTGATTGACGTGGAAAAGGGTTCTGAAGCATCTCATGGAGAATGTTGAGCTTTTAGTTTTCTCCAAAATTAAGTAAATGTGACACATTTTACATAAGTGAAACTTTTTTTTCTGTACAGTTTTTCTGCACTGTGTGCAGTCATTTATGCATGTATGAGCACCAAGGGCAAGAAAATGCAACAAAACCATACTAACAGTATTAAACACTTCTCTAAGCCACTAGTGTGAAATGAAATGCCGTAAAGAAGCTTAAAAATCATAGGCAATGTATTTGGGAGAACCCTGGGAGGTACTCTGCTTTGTCCTTCTCTCCCTGCAAGAATCCTTGTGGTTTCTTATAGATATTTATCTGAACTTCTCCCAACACCTGCCCTAATATGTTCAGCTCTAAGAAGAGTCTTCTTGCTCTTTCTTACATACAATCTCTTTTTTCCAGTCCCAAATTCATGCTGAAAATCCTACTCTTTCCTGGGTTCTTCAGCAAACCTATTCATCTTCCTTATGCATCCTTGTTGTAGGGAAAAGAGAGAAAAAATTTGCCCATGTCTCTCCTATCTGTTGCACATGTGGCTGTCTATCCTGCCCTTGCCTGCCACAGACTTTTCACTTTCGTTTATTTCTCCATTTTCTATATTAAAACCAATTGTCATTAGTACATTCCAGGAAATTTTTGGATAGATTTTATCTTGCTGTGCTACTTTCTCAGCTAGGACATTTAAAATCTGCCACACCACCTTTACCCATACTTTAGATGAATCTGCTACCTGGTCACAAAAAACTGTCTGCTCACAGTGTTTGGTGAGGTAGAGTAAACTTCAACAACCATGTTCCCCAGGTGCTTTAAACTGCTGGCCATAGAGTCCCAACAGATGTAGCTCCAGCCAAGCACATATGTACTTAGTAAAGAAACATCTTCTCCACTTTCACCCTCCTAACAAAGAAAGTTTTGCTTGTTTAAGTCTACCAGTTATGATTTACCTAACAATGTACCAATTTTGCCAAGTCAAGTGTTACCTAGATTCAGACTTTTGGAGCCAGTATAAAGACAGGAAATATTTTCAGTTTAGGAAGGTACTATGCTATGTCAGGTCTAAAGAAGCTTATTTTTCTCCAGGGTTTTAGAGGCTACTCGTATTTCCTTTGCTAATGCTTACTGGTCCACTTTTGTCATTGCTCCTTGCCAGTTTAAATTGCCATGGTGTAACCCCAGACATGGATCAGGGGGAGAATTGGAAAAGTAAGAACTAGAAAACTCATGCATTGAGATAAAGACAGTTTTGTAGGGGAAGCAAAAACCATGCATGCAAAGAGAGCAAAATAGGGAATTAATTCACTGCTTCCCATGGGCAGGCAGGTGTTCAGCCAACTCCAGGAGACCAGGGCCCCATCACAGGTCATGGTGACTTGGAAAACAAATGCCATCACAACAGACCTTTTGGAAGGGTACCAGAGTTCCATTCTTAGGTTGCTTCAAGTTTAGACCAAAGAGGACATTGTGGAAAAAACTGATCTCAACCCACATGAGCTTTTTAAAAGTGAAAAAAATTTCAGATGTACATGTGTACATTTCTTTCTCAAAGTGTATTAATTGCTCCAATGTTACTTAAAATATAACCTGTTTTTGTAAGTGTCATCAGGCAGGGACTCTGTTGTTACATTAAGTGTCTTTTTGAAATTTTATCATGCCTATAATTTGTTACATTGCAATAATAACATTTAACTGAAGTTTTTCATTCATTTTAGGAGCTCCGTTGGCTTTTACCAATTCTCCTGACTGCACGTTCATTACCGACCTAGAGAAAGGAAATGTCAGATCCTCAGGAGAAGCCCCACAGGTCCACTGCATCTCTCGAGATCCTCTGCATTTCAGCATTGTGTCAGCAGAAGCAGCCCAAAAGATAAATACTCTAGAGACCCTCATTGGAATAGATCCAGGTATAAACATAACCTGTCTCCCTTTAATGAGTTTGATATGGGGTAGATACCACCTATCTGGCCTTTTTAGATATTTTAAATTCAAGAACACAGTAAGAATCTAAAGAGGATTTTAAGAATTCTTTATGGAATACAGTGAGTTTATATAACTAGGTCTTATATTTTCTGTTACTGTAGTTAATATCAGAGTCTGGCCAAATTAATCCATTGTGGACAATGGAGTGTCGGATCTTGATGACTGTATGCTCCCAAAGTACACAGAAGCAGGCTGGAGAGTCCACAGGGAATAAGAACTGAGCAAAACTGAAATTGGTATGTGAAGTACAGAGTGCCTCAGCTTGCTGGTAACAGCTACATGGGTGTTCCCTGTGGAGTAAATAGCACATTTCTTTACATATATTCATGCCTACTGTGCTCCTACCAGAGAATTCCAGTAGTTGCATGTGTTTTTCAGACACCACTCTCTGACAGTGGAATTATATTAATTTCTGCTGACATATCCATCATTGAGGTGTTGTATGATGGACCAAAGTGACCAGGTCACCACAGAAGGTTGAGTGGCGGGGCTGTCTGTGTGTGCAAGGAAGGGAGGGAAGTAAAGGCACACTGAGTAGTGCAACCATTCCTAAAATACACACTGAGCTAGTCCCCTCTGGCTGCTGTAAAGTCTGAGCTCAGTGTGCCATAAATTTTCTGAAATCCTCTGTAGGCAGTAGTGGAAAACAGCTTACACCCAGTACTCCCAAGCTCTGGGTTTGGGCTGTGTGCATACATTTGGGTCTGTTTATTTTTACTCACAAGGCCTCTCCTTTCCCACTCTCTGGAGCTGGCTTGGCATGATGCCATGCTCTGCAGAAATACAGTTCCTAACTTAAAAGTTAGCTCATTTTATTGCTAAGGGAGAGTACAGTACTTTGTCTCAGTTAATATACCCCACTTCACAGAGACTTGTATTCTGCTTATGTTAACTTTAAGTTTTCTGAACTTTTTTCTCTGTCACATTATCTGTGTATTGCCTGTGTGTTATTTAGGAGAAACAGAAGGAGAAATGCTAAAGGGGAAATCGAGGACAAAAAGAGGGAAATGTGGGGGTCAGGGGAGCAAGAAGGATGAATCTGTGAGGAGACTGGAAAATACCAGTGAAGGCTTACCTCTATAAGCCCATCATGCTGGTACTCATGGTTTTCCTGAGTACTAGCAAGGAAGGAACATGGGGTAGGAAGTGTTAGAACAGTGAAAGCCATACCCAGATAATAGTGTTCCCTATTTAGGGACTGACCCATGAGAAGAGACTTCTGTTAATATTCACCTATTTCTCAAGGTCTGATAATGTGGTTCTCTGCTCCATGAAGTGTTACAAGAACTTCTAGTAGTCACCTGGATACCACTGTATTAACTGAGTTTATGAAGTCCCCAGGAAACCTACAATGTCTCTGAAACCTCACTTCTGAGGTTAATAATTTCATTAAGTGCAATTGATTTGGGAATTAGCTCTTCCCGAAGGGGACAGAGTTAAATAGAGACAAAGGATCAGTTCATACATCTGAAGTCTGCATCAGAACTTCTGTAAGGGATGGGATGCTTGAGTTGCAATCCAGCTTCAGTAGCTAAATATGATCTAGCAGGACTGTCAAAGGAAAACAGAGGGCCTAAGGAAAGGAAACAATATGCAATAAGCTCTCAGAAAAAGCTATGTACACTTATACCTAGAAAAGCTAGGTATAATAATTTTCAAAAGCTGACATTCTTAACCTGGAAGCACGGCCCATTATCTTCATTACTCATATCCTAGATCTCTTAGGTTTCCTGAGGAAATTACCCCAATTCCTGCCTTGACCAGAGGCTTCTCTCTTTTACTTTTTTAACCCATTTTATGTCACTAAAGTACGTACTTTCACCCAGAGGGCAACTTCAAAAGGAGAGTGACCCGTTGAAGTGCAGTGCTCTCTTTACACCCTCCTGTGCAGGCGAGCGGGGAATCGGGCACCTGCGGCGGCCGGGAGAGCTGCTGGGGGCCTGCCTGGCCATGTCCGCGGCGGGCTCGGTGCTGCTGAGCACGGGGTTCCCCACGCACTACAGCCAGCAGCCCCCCGAGGAGAACGACGGGCCCCCGGGGGCCCTCGCCATCGCTGCCATGCTGCAGGCCCTGCAGAAACGGGTTGCCATAGTTACCGACCACAGAGCCATGGAGCTGAATAAAAAGATTATCGAAGAAGCTGTTCAGCTAGGTAAGAGACAGAGGTTTTTCAGTTTTTGATCTTGCTAATCTCAGCCAAGGTTTGATTCAGTTTTAATCTGTCACTTAGTCCAGGACACTTTTTTTTCCCCCAGAGAATGAATCAGAATTCATCCTCTAAGCTCTGCTCATCATTGCTATGAGGACATTTTGTTAACCTAGCTGGCATCAAGTTAATGTGTACAAAGCTGACTACTGATTCTGGATGTGATAAATAGAGGATGTCTGTTCTTATTCTTGTAAACCTCTTTTCTACTTCAAGGTCCCATTTAACAGCATTTACATCTAAACAAGTTTAAATTAAAGTAAGGATATAGGGAGCTCATCAAGAACTGTGTAAAGATCTTGAATTCTTACTATTCTAGCAATTTTGCTTTCCTTTTTTTTTTTAAGTTGCTCAAAGATACGTTAAAAAAATATGTAGTATCTGAATTTCATTTTGCTTTGCTGTAGGAATCCTGAAGAAGCCCATCCCTCTACTGAGTTATCAAAAGGAAAATGCCAATTCAGCTTTGAAGTTTTTGTGTGAGAATGGGAATCCTGGAAGACCTAGGTATGTGCATTCAGTTTTTGAGAATGGGTCACGCCTCTACTATGCAAAATTATAATAAAAATAAGGACCATGGGCTAAGAAGGCACAATGGCTGCAAGTAAATCCTTAAGACCGACTGCACAGAACAAACTTTGAATCCAAACACTGTTATTGGAGCATACACTGAGTACAGAATTCCACATTACTCTGCAATTATGCACTTCTGGAGTACAAAAAATAAACAATTCTTCATATATCAATAGTTCTTTTCTTTCAGAAAGTTTCTAAAATATTTTCAGCTGTTATTAATAAATATATATGCACACACTATATATTATTTTACCATTTTTTAAATCAGTGAGAAGATCAAAAATTATTATATCAAAGTCAGTGAAAGAGCTAAGGAAAGTGCTGTGGAATGTGTGCATTTTCTAGAGCTTTAGCTCTAGTCTGACAGCTAGGGAATCTGATCTGACTTAATAAAATGTCATGTGTTTGTAATGGTGTGATTAGGGTAAATGCACTGGAGAATTTGCCAAGTAGCTGCATGATCATTTCATTAGCATGCAACTTATATGTCCTTGAAGTAGGTTTACATTGCTCATTTTTATTGATCTTTCCTTGTAAAGTACTTTAATATAGTTGCCCTCAGTTTGCATTCTTTAATGAAAAGGTCTTTCACCCTGGTATTTGCTTCATTAACTTATTGAATTCCCATCTCTTTCCACAGGTTAGTGGGTACTATGACAGTATGCATGATACTGTCTTTATTTTTCATGTGTTGTTTTAAAAATGTCTTTTATAGCTAAGCTTAAATAAAGTACAGGCATATTATATTTAAATTGGTCCCTTAGTCCCAAAAGGCTGAAGTAAGTATTTTTTTTAAGTATACAAGTTACCTGCTAAAGGTCTCTGGAATCCCTGTAGATACCCACCCACAAGAACATTAAGTAATTCAGCAGAATTAGTAACCTCTTAACAGTAAAATCAGAGAAACAGAAGGAAAATAACTTAATTCTAACATACAGTGGCAGAACTGAGTACTATAGTTCTTCTTAAAATGTAGGACAGCTGCAGTACATCTGTCTACTTTCATAACCACCAAAACAGCCATGGACTTAAAATAAATCCTCCAAATCTAAAGACTCAAACATTGCCTAACTAGAAACAGATGAATATTTGCCAAGAAATGTACTTTAAGCAGAGAATATATTTGCACTAATAAGGATTTAGATGATCATTAATTTTCCACTTTTTTGCTTTCTTTGAATGCACTTACAGAGACTAATATTGTAGAAGATACTGTCTGCTTTAATGTGAAACAGAGCCAGGCCAGATGGCTGACCCAAAGAATTGCTGGCTAGGAGGATTGCAGGAACTTCTCAATTTCTTGGTAGCAAATGTGGTTTGGGGGAGCTGCAGCAAAGCTATTTAAAAAACCCTAAATTAACCTTTGGGGAAAAAACACATAGACAACTACATTCAGAAATAACAAAACAGTGTCCAAGTTTTACCTTGAATCCCAGATGGTCAAAAAGTAGAACCAAGCACAAGCAGCACAAGCAGCCAACAGAAGTATTTGTCATGTGAAAATCACAGCTTTGACTTCTTCCCTCTGTTTTTTCACTCACCTCTAACCAGATTTGATCACCTGGTAGCAATAGAGCGTGCTGGGATGGCTGCTGATGGCAATTATTACAATGCCAGGAAAGTTAACATTAAACATCTCGTGGATCCCATAGATGAACTATTTTTAGCTGCACAAACCATTCCAGGAATCACAACAACAGGTAAGTGTGAGTTTGTGTGATGTTCTCAGAAGCAAGAGAAGCACAGAGCAGGAACTGCCACTGGTATTGAAGAGGAGCAGGAGGCAGGTGCTGAGTGGCTGCTTTCAGGCTACAGCTGTTTGTTGGGACTGGATTTGAAGACACTGTTGCTGGAGAAAAATTACAGGTTTCTATTGAAGGATTCTCACAGCCAGAAAAAAAAAGGATTTTATTTCAAAGTTTTTTAAGGACAAAAAAGAAAAAAAAAGCAAGCCCAGATGTATTACCTATACAGAAGTCTATGTACATACACTCTAAGTGCAGTTTTTGATAGTGACATTATTCTGTATTTTTTGAGTTGAAGGCAACATAGAACATAAATGGTTGTTGGATGGTAACATTCTTTTTTAAAGATTGGTTTTATGATTGTTGCACCCAAGTTAAAACAGCAGTCTGGATAGAGTCTTTGTTTATATTGTCTTTAACAGTACATTCCTTTAAGCAGGGATTACATATTTGCATCTATTAAAATAGTGCCTTCTCCAACAAAATCCATGAATACAGTAAGAATCTTGAAAGGAATGCTTTGTCCTTCCCACCAAAATAACACTGGCCTTTGCTAATACTTAGAATGAGAATGCTTTGGTCAACATTCTGCTCTTCTCTTTAGGCAACAAACTTTTTTTTCTTGAAAACTTATTTATATCTGGTTTGGAAAAATATACCATAGACCATAGTACAATATCCTTGTACAATCAAATGCTTCCTGCTACCATGTGTGGCCCAAATGAGAGTTTTGGAGATATATAATCTCTGTAAATATTAAAATCAAATTAGAAATAAGTACCCATGCCAGACTGATTTCTGTCACTTCAGAACATATCTGCTGATTTAGCTTTTTTTCTTCTTACAGTGCTGTGGACTGACTCCCAAGTATTACCAAAAGCATGGGAACTTTGGCTTCTCTGTTTTGCTGTTTTTCAAATGTTTCCACAGGACTTAGAGAGCTTCTGCAGAGATAATGCAGAGTCTGATTTCACTCTATTGGTATCGTTTAAAAGCTGTGTAGCAGAGGACTTCACTGATACGTGTTATTATTGTAAAATTTGCAATACTTTGTATTTAGATTTAATTCAGGGTTTTTTCCTCTTCATAAGATGTACCTTCCAACATTCAAAAGGAAGCACTCTAGATGGCACTGTCTTGGCAGTCTCAACAGAGGACAAAGATTGACTGAATAAGTATTATAGGAAAAGTTCTGTTTTGTAAAGATGTCTAGCAATTGCCTCAGAGCTTCATCTGCTGCTGTTAGTTTCAACTCCTGTCCCTGATTTTAGGTTGTTGATAAAAGAATTTGATCTCTTCAGCTACTTACATAACATCACAACCTGATTTCTTTAGTAAAAATACCCTAATCTCTTCAAATATCTCCCACAGCAGCTCAAAGTATATTATTCATTTACTGGAGTTTAGAATGTTCTGCCAGCTGAGAATTTGAATCTGTTCAGCAGAATGCAGTTTGTTTCAAAAATTCTCTAAATATTCAAATATACTATGAAATGTCATTAATAAAAAATACCACAGGCTTATGGAAAAGAAGAAAAGCAGTTATTCAGATTCACTATGTCTCAGTGCTGTGAACTTTGTCTAAAGAGATTTCTGCATAGAAAAGGGTTTAACAAGTCAGAGGCTTTAAAGGACAATGAAGGGATCTGCTCTGTTCTCCCATGGCATTTGTGTAAGTGGATATTCTGCTCTGAAGAACTATCTGGGTGTCTGTAAGAAAGCAATGTAATTTTTTCTTACATTGTCTGTTATCCAGTTAACATTTCTTGGTTTTGCTTATCACATTAGTTTTTTGTGTCTGTTGTTTTAATTGGGTAACAATTTCTTGGGTTGGATGTTGGGTTTTTCAATGTCTTTCTGCCAAGTGTAGTTTAACTTGGTCACTGTGGCCTTTGTGTTTTGTCTCCCATTACTGATAGCAATGTGTTGCTACTGATGAGGATAATTTTTTTTTCTGGTGGGGCTGTCTTCAACTTTCTTTGTGGTCAGTAGGAATTTGGGGGCATATGACTAGTTCCAGAATAAATGCAAATATTGTACAGAATTAGGGTGGAGCACTTGAATAACCTTATAGGCTAGAATACCAGAAAGATCAAGTTTTCAACCTACAGAAATTCTTTTTATAGTGTGCTCTGTGGCAAGAAGCACTGTGTCAGTAGGTGGAGAGGGGAAATGTTAGAACATTTGTTACATGCTGATTAATTGCTGTCAAGTGTTGCATTTAAAACAAGATCTGTGTGTTTTTTTTAAAAAAAATCTGATCTGGTAGTTTGACCACAGACAAAGCATGAGCAATGCCTGAATTGTATGGGTCTGACATCCTAAAAACTCAGGGAGTGAGGAGCAGCCTCGAGGAATTCACAGGGTAAGAAGGCATGAAAGGCTGAGTTTGGAAGGGACTCATTTTCCACATAAGTTTGAAAGAAAAGATTAAGAAATGTTGCTGGAACCACATAATATTTTTTTCAGCTGTCATACAACTGACATAGCTATATGCTATTTATATAGGAGCTAACTAAAAGCCTTCCAAAGTACTTCATGAAAAAATGGGGTCACAATTTTCCTTTCATACAAAAGATTTTTAGCACAGAAGACTCATATCTCCTGCATATTTCATGAATGTAGTTTCAGAAAACAATGTAGTCAGTGGGAACTTGCATGGAAGATCCAGCAGAACTATTTTTCCTTTGCCTGGAAAGAAATTGGGCCTTTAGAAGAGGACTCATCTTGCCTATTTTCAGACATCTATATTTGAGATGTCTGCCTTGGGGTGAGATGAACTGAATGTGTGAAGGGAGTGTTTCTTTCTGCTGACTTTAAAAGCAGCAAAGCTGGCTCATGTATGGATGGCTGTGTTGCACAGGTGAATTTCACCCTGGAGTTCTACAGTACAGTTCTCTGGCAATGTGTGGAGGAAGAAGAAAACAGATGGGAGAGGAGACTTTTCAGTGGGGTGTTCTTTTCCTTGCAGTGTCACACAAATGGGATCCATCCACAGCAATAGATCTACTCATTGTGCAGCCATCCTGGTGACAGGGCTCCCACAAAGGCAGGAAAAGCAAAGCAGGGCTGATAGAAAAAGCCCTGAGCAATGGAGCAATATATTTCAGTTAAATAAACTGTTGGTTATTTTCATGGGACAAGAATTGATCTCAGCCCTCTTAAAGAATATTAAGAGCAAGAATTTTCATTTTGAGTATAAGAAAATGCAGAACATTGTGTATGATTCTTACAAAGTAGTAGAGCTTCCCTATTTCTATATGAGGATAGAAGCACCAGGATTATATCAATACCTGTTTGAAAAGTACTACCAATAAAGAGATTTTTGAAAGCACCATTAACTCCCAATGGTGAAATAAATGTGAGCAGATTATTAAAGCAGACAAAAAAGAGTAGCTGTTCCATGGCAAATCCTTTTATGTAAGCTATGTGTCACTCAGTTACGCCCTGCTTGACTGGATAGACTTAAGGAATCAAATAAAAATTGCTGCTGAGAAATAACTTTACATTTCACTTAAAGAAGAAATTTGCTACAGACACATGAGATATTTATGCAGTTACTAAAAGTGTTAAATTTACCAGTTTTCAGGCCTTGAAGTGTAAATGATAAATATTGTAATTTCTCTGCTATAACACATACTATGCATTAGAGCACAGTCACATTTCAAATTCAAATCTGATACATTGCAGTGAGGACTTGGAGCTCTTCACTGTTCTGTTTCACAGACATGGTCAGGGATTTTTCTGTAAAATCTTCAAATTGAAAAAGATGCCATTCAGACTCACAGATGACAGAGAAATTTGAATTTCCAACTCAATAGTAATAATAATTTATTAATAATTCTAAATAATAAATAATTTTAGTATGTTTTTTAATATATTGGTAAGAGACTAGAGGTACTATCCAGCTTTTATGTGAACTGCTAGTTTATATGTTACCCTCATCTCCAGGTATCTAAATGACATCTTTATGTCCTGAATATCAGGTTGCCTAGAATTTTCCTGAATTGGCACAGATCCCACTGATTTCACTAAAAGCAGTAAGACAAATATACAGTATTTATATTTGTGCAACAAAAATCAAGGTCCCACATCAGTATATAAGAAAATTAAAATAAATAAAGACTAGCTATTTTTTTGGTAAGTGACCGTGGAAAATGAAAATAGTAATAGTATATGGAACTGGGCTCTTTGTGTGCTGCAGCATGTTAGGGATCTGTATCAAACAGGTGGGCAGTGCAGTCAGGCCTGCTTCTGCCCAAATCCTTATGTATATTTTTGCTTGTCTTTCTGCAATAATTGTTATTTATATTCTGGTTTTTTCTAATTAAAGCTTGCAACAAGCCAAGGTTTTCTATGCTTGCTTTATCATATAATTGTTGGCTGGTTTCTCAGCTTGATTTGGGTTTAATTTTCTATTTTCTTTCTTTATTTGTACTGATGTACTTGTGATAACACATTATACAGAACACTCATATAAGGCCTTCCATAAGCAAAGTTCACTGTCTTGATTCTGTCTGCAGTTCACAACCACTTGATAACTGTGATTTCTTTTGCATGCACACAATGTACAGTGTACATTGCATGATAAACTTTGAGGCTGGCATGTAATAGATGATTCTTTCAGCTATTTCATTCACAGTCTTCTGGTTTTAGGTGCTGTGGATGAAAAAGGATAAACCATCTCATATGGAGCTATGAACTATCACAGCAACTGTGGGGAAGGAACTGGATGTTTTCTAAAGGGATTGTCAGTTATATGCTGTGTTCATACTAATTTTGTCTTTTTCCCTTTTATAAAGGTGTTGGAGATGGAGGAAATGAACTAGGAATGGGCAAAGTAAAAGATGCTGTGAAGAAGTACATAAAGAATGGAGATATTATAGCTTGTGATGTTGAAGCTGATTTCACTATTGTAGCTGGTAAGGGATTTTTGGTGATATTTGAGAATGGAACTGACAAGGAAACATTTGTCTTTCCAAGTAATTTTTATTGGCCCTTTCCAATTCATCCTCAGCAAACCGAGGATCTATCTCTGTATTATGGACATTTTCTGAAGAGTTAAGCACATGTTGCTTCAGAAGAACTGACTGAAAATTGAGAATGTTCCATGAACAAAGTGCACTTAATTGGAAATAGTTGGGAAAATCCTGCATATTTTTGAAAAATCACACATTATATAAAATCATAGAACCATGGAATCCTAGAATGGTTTGGGTTGGAAAGGACCTTGAAGATCATCCAGTTCCTACTCCCCTTGCCGTGGGCAGGAAACCTTTCACTAGACCAGGTTACTCAATAACAAATATAAATAAGGAAGACTGCAGAAATTATCTGTGTGGGAATTAAAATGTCTGTGCATATACAAATTTTCAGTATAATTTATAAACTTCTGTTTAGAGTATGCCTCTATCAGGCATAAATTAGCCATATGGCCCCTTTACAAAGAGATAAGTTCTTTCAATAATCACTCAAGGACAAATGTATGTTCTTGATGTTCAAAAGTTGAATGTTATAGTTAAAATTCTGTTTTACACCAGCATGAAATAAAATTCACAGTGAGAGAGGGATGGTCAGCACGGACCAGCTTCTGACTGGATGCTCTGAATTGTCCTTGGGCTCAGCTTTCTCTGTTCTAACCCAGGTGTCTCTGGCACACTCTGGGCACTCAGCAGGCAGTCTGTGCAGGTTGGTTTCCCAGTGTCCCTCTTGCAGGTGTCTCTAACTGGGGTGGCTATGCCATTGCCTGTGCCCTGCACGTGCTGCGCTGCTGTGACACCCACGAGCGGTACCTGCGCCGCGCCCTCGGCCACCCGCGCACCCCGAGCCAGCGGCCCTGGCTGCCAGCGCTGCCCTCCGTCCCCAAGGTACCTCCTGGGCTGGGGCTGCTGGGACAGGGAGAGGGAGGTGGACAGCAGCTGCTGAATCTGCCTGGGCTGGCTCAGTGCCTCACCTTCACAGGGTCTTTGGGTGCTTCTGGGGATTCCTTGGGAAGGAGCAGCCTCACTGTGCTTAGACTGTTTTGCACAAAGGAGACAGATTGCAAATAAAAATCCTGCAGTATGAATGTGTTCGTGTCTTGTAGCTTCAAGCAGAAGACAGTGCTACAATTTTATGGGCAATGCAAGAGATACAGTGATTAAAATTCCCTGTTTGCTTCCTTAGTATCACTTCACGATTTTATAACCCTCTGTTGTAGTGTCCTTTAGATGTCTGCTTCCAAAATCAAAAGCCACAGTTCTTATGCAGTAGCCACTCCATACTTCTGATCGTTGTACCTTCCCCCTTTTCTAGTTTGCTGGAGCCTTTCTACAATTAGTTTTTAATGTTTCTAAATTGGAGAAAAACTTGTACATGAATATTTTTAAATGTGTTTTGACTAATGCAGCTCTGTACAGTGTGATATTCTGGGACTGCAAAGGTTTCAGACTGAGAAAAAGTAAAATAACTGAGAGGGGTGAGAAATGACTCTGATCTGTGCTCATCCTGTGAAGCACGTGCCTCTATTTTTAACTTGACAGTGGTTAAAAAAAAATCTGTCTATACACATACAGACACCCCTAATGATTAAATAAGATTTGTTCCACAACTTTGCAATAAATTAGGAGCTTCAAGATTTCAAGATTCAGCTTTATTAGCAGAGATTTGGACAAACCCATTAACTGTGTGATGTCCAAGAATGCTAAGCAAAATGCAATCCATCTACCATAGCTACTGCCCAAAACAAAGAAGTTTTTCTCCTGAGATGATGGGACATTCTGCATGAAATTCCAACAAAGCACATTTTAAGTATTTTTGAGTAGATCCCACTAACTTTTTTTTTTTTTTAATTCTTGCTCTCTTAGTTTTTCATCTAAAGGTCATAAAACTGAAACTGATCCCAACACTTGGCATAGCCATATAGCTTAACAAAGCTTATATGCCCCTTTTCAGCAGTCTTTTTTATAAAACAGATTAATTATTTTTCAGTTTTCAGTGTTTTTTCCAGTTGCATCTACTGATTTTTGACCTTTAAATTAATGCATCCTAAAATGACTTTGATCAAAATTCCTGGTAATGAGATACTGTAATTAAATGTTATATTGTGTACAGGAAAACCTTGTTTTTGTTTTACTAAGCTATACAGCTGGGAATATTAATGATCCAATAATGGGCTACTGAAAGTGCAACTCTAAAATCTGTTGAGATAAAATTAATGGAAACAGTTCTGTGGAGGAGAGAAAATGACAAAATGTCTGACGAGAAAATATGATGTCTTTAATTATAAATCACACAACAATGAACAATGCAGAAGATTGAATACATTAGTATTCACATACTCCATTAGTATAAAAAATCAGACCATTTCTGTTTATCTGGCCACTTTCTGCAAAATTCAGCTTCATTTAATGCTATAATAATTACCCTAATGAGATAAAGAGCAACACCACACAGACCCATCTCGGTGTTTGTATTTGTGATTGTAAATGGAAAGAGGACATTAGAAGGAGTCCCTTAGCACCAGGCAGCTTTCTTATAATGTGTTCTATTTTTCTTCAAAAAATGGCACTTCCATGAATGCTGTAGGTCATAATCACTAAGTGAAGACTTCCCCTGAAACACCAACATTATTTCCCTTCAGGCTGGTGTTCAAACAGTGTCAGGATTGCACTGCCAAACCCCAGAACTGCAGAGCTCTCCCTTCCCACTGAGCAGCAAACTGAGATTGCTCTGAGTTCATGGGTGAGCCTTTCCACCCAATTTAGTGAGAGATGCTGCAAAGCATTTGTTCTGTGCTGAGAACTGCAGGAGCAGGAAACAACTGGACCTAAACAATCTTTGCTTACCTTTACCTTTGCTTACCTAATAATTTGATTATGGAATTGGCTTGGTTTTTCAGATGTTCATAGTGCTTTTACACCAAAGTGACTGTAATGAAATTCATTCATTCATACATATCCAAATGTAGCTAATGCTAAACATCCTACAGTCAACTCTGCATTTCATTGCATCTCACAAACAGGTTAATATATCAAGCATTTGTTCTTTTACTGAACTGTTTATTAATGGCAACATATTAGCTGTATAGTATTCTTTTTAAATTATGACCTATAAGAATATGAATTATATTATAAATATATAAAGGTGTGACATATTTTTAGTGTGCTTAATTAGCTTTGTCTAAGGAAGTTTTCCCCCTTGAGTAAAGCACAAACTAGTGAGATATTTTCTATTAATATGATTATTTTTTCCAGTTGCCCCACTTCCAACATAATTATTTAGTAAAGAGAAAGCTGTGGTCAAATTGCAGCACTGTACAGCTATTTTATGGCAGACTATGGTTTATCAGGCATAGTTATGTAATATTAAGCAAGCAAACTTTTTTACCTCATATAAGCAGATCAGAGAGCTCTAATATGTAAATATGTAGCACAAACTATTCATATTAGAGATTACATTTTGTGTATCCAATTTAGGTGCCTCTTTTGTGACAGGAGAGATCTCCTTTGCCCTTTTAGATACACTCAGTGCTAAGAGAAACATCTGTTGTGCAGAAAGATCAGTTGTATATATTTGCATGTATGTATATGATCATTCATATGATATAAACTGATGTGCATTTATAATTTTATTAATTATAAAGTAGCAAATTTATGCTACTAGTGTATCCAGATAATTTCCTTAAATAGCTGTGTCACTGCTGACACCATGTAACTATGCATATTTTTCCTTTAGTAGAAAACCAGAGCCTCATTTAATTTTATTGCAGCTAAGAATCAGGATGATTTACCAGGAAATAAAAGACAGATCTTTAGAAAGTGCATTCAGAGAGCAGGTTACAAAATGAAACTGAATTGATCATGCAGGGCATGCTTTGCTTCATTCAGAAATGATTATATTTTGGCCATTTTACCATTAGGTAAAATACAACCATATTGTGTCTCAATTCAGATCCACAGCTACTGTATTCTTTGTGGTTTAGAAGTGTTCCTAGAAAAAATGCTAGCATTTGATAAGAGAAAATTAGATATTTTAACGTTACTTTTTTTTTTCATCATTCATGTGTGTGCAGGAGATAAAGAACTTCTGCTAGGTTATTGTGTGGTAATGTCACATCTGAAGTGTTAAAATCCAGAGAGCTCTTTGTCAAGGACACTGGTAGGATTGTTGCAGTAGCAATTTGCATGGAAATGGAAATGGCACAGTAGGCAAGGCTCAGAAAGGGCATTCCTAGTACAGAAAGAGAGGAAAAGAGGAAGGAAAAGGAAAAGAGAGGAACAGATAGATAGGTGAGTGTTTCAAGGTCTTATAGAACCTATCACAGGGTTGGCATGGGGAAAGCTAAAAAGTGACCAGGTTTTTTGTTTTCTTAGACTTTTATTAACAGAATTCAAGGAATAAATTCTCACTATAGTAAATGCTAAAAATAGGAAGTTTTACTGTGTCCATTTCATGGCAAATGAAAAGCAGAGCAGTTTATGCCAGACATACATTCACTTGAAACCAGATCTTCAAATTTCACTGTTCCCTGTGGTTTTTTAGAGCTCATTTTATTCCATCTTTTCATCTCACAATGCTAACTGGCCCATAGCTCACAAAAAAAGGATTTTGTTCCCTCTGTGTACTTTTACAGTTCAACTTGGAGCATGCTTTGTTATCTGCTTATATTAGTTAAGCAAGAAAATAACTGTAGTTCTAAACAAATCATATGCTAGTTCAGAGCATGCCATGGAAGCACAATTTCAGAGGTTGTTTTCTCCCCACCCCTTCCCTAAGCAACCAGAATTCTCATAAAATCAAAAATGAAAAGGCAAGAGAGTGCCAAAGGCACAGAGAGATCAGAGAAGTTGCAGGAAAGGAAAGTGAGTGTGCAGCCCATCCAGGTGCTCTCTGTACCCTTTTTTCCTGGTGCACCCTCTTTCCCTTCTGTCTTTTTCTATAAAAATGCAGCTGCAGCCAGCTGCCTGGCTGGGGAAACCACAGATGGATTTTTGAGATACTTTGGGTGGAGGTTCCTCACATTCTGATTTGTGCAATATAGAACTTGAAACCAAGCAAAAAATTATGTTTCTGAATTGACACTAATATTCTGTTGGAGGCAGTGTGGAGAAAAATAATATTCATTGGTTAAGTATCAGTCAAGATTATAAACCATCTGACACTTCCTGAGCTCCAGCTGCTAAACATATTCTTTGGGACAAGATAGTACTTGCAAGTGGATGGCAAAATAAATATTAAGGATATGGTCAGTCTCTCCCAGAATTAAAACAAAGATCTTGATGACTGCCCTTGTCTGATTCAGAATTTTAATTATACTCTGTTTCTTTGATTTTCAAGGAGGAAAAGCTTCTGAAAGCACTTGTGCAGCTCGGGGTCCGCAGTGGCAAAACTGCCAGTCTGGAGATGGAGGTGGATGGGCTGCCCTTCTACAGCACCCACTCACTCATGATTGAAAAGCTGCTGCAGGAAGCACAGCACTGACTGCCCCCAGTGACTTCTACATGAAGAGTTGCTCCCAGGTCATTTCCTTATTTTTGAGGCTCTCTCAAGGTGTAAAAGATCAGAAAAAGATGGCTTTTCATCTCTGCTGTCTTGATCACACAGAGCCTTTCATTGTTATCCTTCCAACATCGCTGTGAAACAAGAAGAGGATATCATCATCCACTTGGTTTACCTTTCTTTAATTTTATAATGGAAAATGGAATTTTGTAATGTTATAATGTTACAATGGAAAATTAATATTAAATGATATTATATAATAAAGAGGTGATCTGGCTTTTACAAAGAAAGCACAAAATTACAATGAGATATTATTGCACTGCTGTTCTTGTTTTACTAACCTCATAACTGCAACAGGAAGTAACTCTCATAGCAACTTGGCTTTAAAAATACTTGTGGTGAGGAAAACAGCTACAGTAGAGAGGGAAGATTCAAAACCAAACTGCAGTGTTACAGTAGTGAGAGCTCCACTGCACACTTCCTGTAGCCCCCCTCTAGCACTGTGTTCTTATGGTGGGGGATAGTTTGTGGAAGTGTGAGGAGAGAAGGAGAAAATTTTAACTGAGCTAATGAAAATAAGAGCAGCATTGCAGATCTTCTGTGTAAAGGGTTGGCTGTGCCATTACCCCCTGTCATATTAGTAATTTGCCACTTCCATATTTTGCCACTTTATGGATAATAGAGAAAAGTTGTAGACATTTCAGAGTGTCCTGTTGTTACAAGGAAATTAATTGAATACAAAAATAATTATTAAAATGATTATAAATTTAAGTATGATTCTAAATGAATAAACATTTGCATTGAATACAACATTACATTGAATACAACATTATGTTAATAATCTTTTGCATGAATTCTTGTTGTAGAAGTTCAGCTCCTGACAAGTCCAAGTGAGGTAACATTGAATTCTATCCCATAAGATTACTAACACTGAAGCAGTACCTGACAAATGGTTGTGAACTGTGCCCAGCTTTTGTCATTCAAAGCTGTAGTTTTACCTTAACTCCAGGTAAAAGGCAGGACTACAGTTCTGCTGGCTGTCAGCCCTGCCAGCAGAGAGAGGAGCTTACATTTGACACCACCCCTAGAGCACTGGTGCTTTACCTGTCACAAAATGGAAGTTGCCTTTAGTTGGACTTTCAGCAGGGAGCAACACTTTCTATCTCTTTTCCTTCCTGGCAGGTGAGATTTATTTTCCTTCTTTGATGCAAGACAAATAACTTTTTCAGAATGAGAAAAATAATTTCATACCACAAACACCAGCATATATTGGACATTAATCTCCTGAAGTCGCTGAAGATACAGGGCCTTTAAAGACATAAAATAGTAGAACACATGACAGAAAGAAATCTTAATGCCAGACTTCTGCTAGACATTCAGGTTCACCAAAGATCCCAATGGTTATTTTCTAGATCAGTCTTCTTTTTTTAGATTAATTTTATCTAAAAACTTCCTAAAGGATGTTCTAGAAAAGTATCTTGGAAGTTTCACAATTAGAAAATATCTCCTTTAGAAGTCTCCAAACTCTCCTAACTATAAGTATTAAGTAAAATTCATATGAATGCTCGAACTTTTTGCCAAAGCCAGTAACCCTGCAGGATGGCATATGTTCACTGCTGCACAGAACTCACAGAGTGAAATTTGCATCATTTTAAAAGAAACAGCTGATTTTATTCTTTCTATGCTACTGACATGTTACACTAACAGGTGCAATGGATATTTTCAAGCACTAACTTTTCTCAAAAAAATTTCATTTTCTAAGCTTTTGCTCTTTTTTCACCCCAAAATACAAGTCTTAACAGTCAGTTTTCATTAAGTAATACAAAGTCTAATAATTATTTTCTCTTTTTCTCGAGTGTGTGCTTTTAGAATGCCTTCTTGTGTGCAGTCCCAAGCATGGCATTTACTTCAGTAGCATGTGTAGCATGTCTCTAGCAGCCTTAGCAGGACCCTGGAGTGAATGTCTTTTGACTGAGAGGGAAGGAACAGCTCTGAGTGGGATTTACCTTCCTGCTCTATTGGTTACAGTTCTGCAGCCTAAGCCAAACAGTTACAACACAGAAAGAATTGATAAAATATTGGCCTCAAGAAAAAAAAGGGGTAAAGAAGAAAAAACCCCTCCTTTCTGTTCTGGGTTAGCAGGTTAAGTGCTGAGAACTGGAGCAGAATGCTGGACTGTGTTCCACAAGTTTCCATCTGATTTTAAACTGCAGCAGCTGACCAAAGCTGACCACATCAAAGTTCCATCTCGAATGAGCCTTGATCCCTCAGATGACAATTCCATGTAGTACAGCATGCTCTGCATTCCAGCTGTCTAATTTAAACAGCATGGGGAACTGCAAAGGAGCAACACATAAACACAACAACAAATATTTAATCCTAGAACAAACCATGTGTGTCTTGCAGCCCGACAGTCGTGGGGGTCCAAGGAGTTGGTGCTTAACAATGTACAAGCTCAGCACTCCAGGCAGGGAGTCCCTGCCTTCCAACCCCCTTGGAATACACAGCAGGAGAAAATAAAGCTAAACAGTGCTAATAGTCAGGAGAAAAAAATGCAGATGTAAGGGAATTAATCCGGCTGAATGGTCAAAGTATAAAGAAATGTAAAATAATTAAACAAACCAAATGTTAACCTAAGCAAACCTAATCCCCTCTTGGGACTGGGGACATGAATCCTTTCTGCAAAAGGAGGGAGGAGAGGATCTATAGTCTCACAAATAGAAACTGTGCACCAAAGTTAAAGATAGTTACTTCAAACATGGCGTGAAAAAATATGAAAAGGAAATTATAAAAACATTCTTTATTAAACACATCCACTAATTATATCCAATACCTCAAGGTGGTTTCCAGAAAACTGTTAGAATACATTCCTTTTGGAATCTGATGACAAGCAAGGCTGTGTTACAATGACATATTCAGATAGCAGGAGTAGACCATCTGTCTAGACAATCTTTTAACTCAAAAGCAAACCAAAGAAACAAAACTGATTATACTGCTGGAAGTTATCAGCTCTGGGTTGCACACAAAGAGGTGCTTCAAGGAAGGTTTGAAATCAGAGAATTGAAAGGATAAGGCAATATTCATGGTGTAACAGCTGCAGGTAAAAGGAGGTGTGATGAGCAGATCACAAAGAAGATTCACACAGGAATCATTAGTGTAACCAAAAAACCCTAAGAAACACTGAGAGAAGGTGGTGGTAGAAACAATACTGTGGAGCACAACTCCCAGGTCTTTAAAAGCCATTATTCACCACTTACTCCTATATCTTGTTTCTGTCCAAACCACGACACAGATCATTTACACATCATATTTCTGATACTGTATTTGCTGAACAATGACCAAACCCTAAACTATGTTATCTGTGGGCAAAAACATGGTTTAAACAGAATTCATTCAACAGTTTCCCTGACAAATGCATTGTTATTTAAATGCCTGCATGGTCTGTGCTGCACAATACATACAAATTGCAGAGGACACAATCAAAACCTTAGCAAGGTGTAGCAGAATTTAGATGCAAATAAATATTCTTGAACACTGTGACTCAGAGAAGCACGTGGGATCAAAGTGCCTCACATTTCTTGTTCTTGTACCAATTTCTTGTTCTCTTCTGAGTCAACAAACCAAGTTATTGACACCCACTGGAGCCCAGAGTCTCCTATCTCCAGAAGTTTCTAGGAGCCTTACCATGAGGTTTAACAGTCTGAGGCTCAACAGTGAAATAAGAGCCTGAAGGTCTCAGCAGGTGCTGAGTTCCTTTGCATGTTCTCCCATAATGCCTCACACTATCAGATTGATTGTTTTAGCAACCTGTGTTCTGCCATGGTCTCTGCAGGCTTTGAAACTTGCAGAAGGAGAAGTTATTCCAGAGAGTTACAGAGATGTTGCAGAAGTGTTTTGTTGGGATTTTTCTTTTTAAAAGTATGTATGGGGACATTAAATTTTTTTATCTCTGACCTTTTCAACAGATGATGACAGCTTGTAGAGAATTACTTTCTCTAGATGCTACAGGGCAAAGAGAAGCAGCTAAAGATGAGTTCACCAGAACTGCACACCGTGAGTACTGGCTCATTCCAGTCAGTGCAGTCATCAAGACAAACAGGTTTTAAGTGGCAGCACAACAGTGGTAGCATAACAAAACTGACTTAGCACATACTTTCCTCACTATTGCCAGGGTCCAAGCACCTCTGGAAACAGCTTCGCTGTACAGCATTGCTCATAAGCCTTTGGGAGGTCACGCTGTTGTAATCCATGAATAATTCAGACATCCACAAACATGGCTAGAGCTGCAGGTGCAGGATTAAGGTCCTTTTGATTAATGCTATAGGCTGTCTGCATTAGTTGTGAAGCAGTCCTTCATCCCAGCACCATCAAGTGGTATTTGTAGTAACTCTGGTTGTTGTTCATGCTGTTTTCTGTTGGGAGTGTCAGTAGTGTTTAGTGGATAGGATTCCTTCGTCTCAGTACTCAGATGGCCTAAACATGTTAGACAAGAGTCTCTCATCTTGACAAAGTTCTGGTAAGTGCTTTCACTGGAAAAACAGTACAATACTGGGTCAGCAACACAGTTAAAAGTGGTTAACAGGAGAGAAATATGGTAAACATTAAATATTTTCTCAGCAAATGAGCAGTTGTTCTCCAACAAGCTACGAACTACAAGTAGGATGTGGTATGGTCCAAAGCAGACTAAAAATATGAAAACAGTGCTTGATACCAGTCTTTTAATTTGGATTTTCTTCTTCTTTTGGGTGCCAGGACTCTTGTGCACAACTCGTAAAATCCCACAGTAGGAGAAGGCCAGCAGAAAGAAGGGGAAAAGGAAGCCAGCAGAGAAGCGGTAGTAATTGACATTGTGCTCCCATTTCTTGATGGGGTAATGCTCAAAGCACACCAAGTGGCTCTCAGCATCCATGCTGATCTCTCCGTGTGTGAAGACAAAGCAGCACGTGATGATTTCTTTGGCCCAGATGATGCTGCTCACGATGGCAGCAGCCCTCATGGTGCGAAAGCGCTGGAAGCGGAAGGGGTGCACCACAGCCAGGTAGCGGTCGATGGAGATGCAGCACAGGAAGCCCACGCTGATGTAGATGTTCTCGTACAGGATGATGCCACACACCTTGCACAGCAGCTCATTGTAGGTCCAGTTGTCATGCTGTAAAGCATACTGTAGCCAAAAAGGCAAAGAAAATATGTACAGCAGGTCTGCTATAGTCAAATTGCAAAGGTAGATACCTAATTCATTTTTAGCCTTGATCTGTAAATAGCCATAGTACAGGGACAGGCAGTTAGCTGGCAAGCCTAATATGAACACAAATATGTACACCACAGGGGATAATGTCTCGTGGATTTCATGATTAATATTGCACTTCTCAGTCACATTCTCTGTGAAATTCACCATCTTCTACTTCTCCCTGTGTATCACTCATCAGGGTCCTGAACGTAAGACTTAATTACATTCAGTTTTCATGTAGAGTTTATTTCTTCCGCAAACCTTTAGGCTGAAGTGATGACTTGCTGCAGGATGTTAATAATCTGAAGATAAAACACAAGGAAATCTTTAGAAGGGATAGAGTTGTTAAATATATAGTACACTTTTCAGAAAGCTGCCTTTCCCTAGCTCTAAATCTTTGATAAAGCCTCTCTGGGAAATCAAGATTCACATAACTTCTAGTACATAACAGAAAAGTGCCATAAAATTATGTGATTCAGAATTACAAAGCAAGTTACAAATATTTGTTGTTTTAGCTTTGGAGGTATCTAAAATGTGAAGAAATGTCATCTCTGATTTACAGATGGGGCAGAAAAGCAGTAATCAGATTTGACTGTGATGGAAAAGGTGTCTCTAGTAAACCAGCAGTCCACACAGACTTCCTCAGAGGATGTAGGGTGCACAAAACTCTTGATTATTAATTCCCATGTCTTAAATTTCCCTTTACATACAAGATACCTTGTAATATGCAGATCAATTAAGCAGGATGTAAAAAAAGGGGGGATTTTTATCACTTTCTTTTAAAGTTACTTGTAAAAACAATCCTGAAAACAAACTGTCTTCCTCTGTTGGAAGGACATGGTGAAACTCTGGTACAGGGCATGTCCATAGTCTCAGTTCTACAGGATATGCTATTAAATATTCCTTATTTGCCATCAGCTCCAAAACCCACACATTTATGACTTACACATTTGTATATTTCCCTTTCATCTTCACTGAATATGAATGTAATTATTTTCACCTGAAGAATCTGGTATAATCCAAGCACGTACCCATAGAAGCCGTTGCTATGCTGTGCTATACTATACTGAACTATACTATAACAATTTAATGCACCAAAACCACTGCTGACAGTGGATTTGCACTCAGTTCTACTAGTTCAAGCCTGGACCCAGCTCACAGTGATGAAACCCTCAACTGAACAATGAAATGCCCCAGCCAGCATTTTATCACCTCATGGTATACTCACATGGGCACAGATGCTCAGCACTGGAGAACAGCAGGGCAAACTGTGCCTAGTCTGAAGGGAATGCATGCTGTACCTGGTGGTGCAGAACAGCAAGACTGTATTTCTTTCAATCTCTCCTCAGAAGATTCAGGGATGTTGGGTACACCTTTGCAAGGTAACAATGTGTACTCTTGTGTACTCCTTTCACAGCTTCAGATACTATGGATTCAAAAGAAGCACTAGCTAAAGATAAGGCCTTGCTGCTTTTTCCTGTTTGCTATGCTAATTTGCATTTTTGTTGTCATCTTCTGTCCCATCTAGGAACAAAAAATTTCTTCCAAGGCAATGCTTACAAAAACATGACCACTCTACAGTAAAATTACTGTCAGCTTTAGCATTTGAGGATGTTACTGTCAAATTTTTTTTTTAATACATATGGGTTTTCTTTAAAATAGTGATAGATAGGCTTTACTCCTGTAGAAACTGAAAAAAAGTCATTTGCTTTAAGCCAGAAAAGAATTGCCTGGCTGAAATAAGTGATCAAACCTGCAAAGAAATTCATTTTTTAGCTTCAACCAGCATAGTTCCACAGAATTCACGGCAAACACACAGAAATAAGAATTGGGATGTGGTTTTCATCCCTTTACTTTTGCTTTCCAACAGAGGGAACATCAGCCCTGATTTTGGCAGAAATAGCCTTGAGGGCTCAGAAGCTCTCAGTCATGAAACAACAGGCCAAGGTAAGTTCATCTCCCTCAAAACTTTCAACTCCACTGTCCATTGCAATTTGTGTGAAAGAGTGCTCAAGTCTGGCACTCTGCTCTCCTCCACCTCTCAGACTCAACAGCTCCTTTGGGGTTTGAGAGACTCACACTCCCCACTGTGGCTTGTTCATTTGTCAAGCTCAGCAGGAGAAATGCTGTGAGGGGACCCAGGCACAGGTACCTGTGCTTCAGTTTGAAGTTTGCTCCAGGAGATTGCCATAACCTTCCCCTGGAATAAACATGACAATGTTAGCAATGCTGACATGTACAGCAGAAATCAATCACTAAAGTTAAGTACAAATTTCCCCAAACACTGATACCCAAGGGCCATTAGCTCCCCCGTAACACTATGCAGTTTCTCCAAGGCTTCATAACCACCACATATCTCTTCCATCTGCAGACAAGGGCAGTGCACAGAATCTTTGCTGAGGCAGGTTTAATAACCTTCTTACCCCAACCCACCTTTTCAATCCAGAGCTCCAGGCCTGAGTTTGTATTTCATAGCATTTCTGTATAATGATTTGGTGACTCTTACATGTAAGGGTTTGCCTGCACAGGATGATTGGCACACCTTACTTATTCTCTAAAATACCTAAAATCTGAGACCTGTCATCATATCTACCAGCACAGTGCCCAGCCAGTGTCCAGCTCCTGTCAATAGGGCCAAATAGTAATTCAAAAGCTGTTGAGAGTTTTGAAAATTCAGAACTGTCTTTATATGTCTAGCACTGAGTTTCATTCAGTGTTATCCAGTGAGTCATTATGGATCACAGTATGAGGAAAAGCAGATGTACTCTACAGCTGCAGTGTTTTTTGAAAATGTTTCTTTTCCTCTAAGAACTCGAAATGTTTTTATCAAATTATGTTTTCATACAGAGAATATAATTCTCTGTAATAAGTAAAATCATTTCTGCTTAGTTTAAAAGTCTTGCCAGAACGCAGAATGTGAAGGAGGCAGCAAAAGTCTTATTGATACAATATTATGGTAATATAATATACACTTATGATTACAGCAACATTTCCTGCTCCTGGAGGAAATGCTGGATTGTGGTGTTCGAAGGGGCAGGAAGAGAAGGTTGGCTGTAACAAATCTCTTTGCCTTGTGCTATCAATCCCTCCCCAGTTTCAAAGATGAGGATGAAAAAGAAAGGTCCAGATTCTTGTGCAATAGCTGTCTTATACTGCTGTTCTGGTCAGTGGCAACAGCAAGCCAGGAAATCCTTCCCTTGTTTCAGCCTCCTCAGTGTGTGGGCTCTGGGCTGCCTTTGTACCCTATGACCACTCATGCCTGGCTAAGGACAGACTCAGCAGCCAAATGGAAATACAGAGGCAGTTCAACTTTTCCCCAGCACCAGGCACACTAAATATAGCTCTGCACCAGCCAGGGAGTGAAACTGTAGGATTTTCTCAACAAACCTGGTATCAAAAGAATGGACCTGCAGGTTTAAACAAATGGGTGTGCAAGAGCCCACTCTGTCATTAAGAAGATGTGACACAACACTTTACAAGCTGTCTGAAAAAGTGGATCATGAAGGAAAGGTGATGCAGGGTATAGAAGAGAAAAGACAAATAGGTCTCTCATTACTTATTGGCCACTTCTGTTAAGAGGGAAGTGAAAAATTTAAGAAGTTGCTCTATGAAAAACATCTGGGGTGCAGACAATCATTAAGCTGAAAGCAGTTATGAACAGGAACACACAGGCATTTCTTTTAGACAGCTCTAATACAGATATAGTGCAGCTGTGTGACTTTTTTTAATCATAGTTTATGTAACACCTTCATTATCACGAGTCTGCAGTCATTTCCAGGCAATATTTCTCTCTTCTATATGCCCACATCTTTTAGATGATACCCATCTAAGCCTAAGTCTTGGCAGTAAATTAGAAGACTCTCTCCATCTACATGAGCTCCAAACAATTCTCTTGTTCCTGGATTAGAAACAAAGCCAAGAGCTTCAGAAAGCCTCACTTTTTCATGGTTTAAACAAGCCAACTTTATTACTCACTGGAGAGTTCAACAACAGTTCTTTTCTTTCCCAACTCCTGTGTGCCTTAGCTGTTAACAAACACATGACTTGCCCCTGCACCATGAACCATGGGGCAGCTCACATGCCAAGTGCTGCCTGCTGGCAATGGCACAGGAAGGAGCCAGAGCCACTGGCAGCAGCAGCCTCTTCACCTTGGACCAAGTAGGAGCATGGAGCCCAGGTGGGTCTTTGCAATTTCAGTGAACACTGCTACAATTTTCATTGTAAGAAATCTGTCTGCAACTAGGCCTAAATATTTTTGGCAGAGACAAATGAGACTGAACCAAAGAATTTCCTTGCTGGAATTTGCAACCACTGTGCACCCAGCTTGTCTCATCCACAGAGCACCCACTTCCATGAACAGGGAGTGTAGCATCCTTGTGTGCATGCATGGTCTCTTGCTATTTAATCTGTCCTTGCACCTGTCATACAGTGCAGACAGGCCTGAGACACTTGGATGTCATTGCAGGACTTCAACTGTCCTGCAAATCTTGGAATCAGAAACCTGGCATGGCTTCAGTTTAGCATTTGGTTCAGGTCATTATCTACACAAATACCAGCCCTAAAATTCACATGCTAAGCTTCCTTCCTAACCTAACACTTGCAGGTTTGTCAGATTGATTGATCCTGTTTCACAAAGCCTGGAAGCACAAGGTCAGATAAGAAGGCAGGGAAGCGATGAGCAGCAGAAGAGATGAGGGACTGGTCAAACAACATAAAGTAGGAAGGAAAGGCATAATACCCTTAGAGCAAGTTTGAGGGGAAAAAAGAAGGAGAGGAAAGCAGAAATTTGGGCCACCACCAAGAATGAAGAATAAGCACAATGATATTTGGGTTTAATCAGAAGAATTATGGTGTAAAAGATGCATCTGTTGGAGCACAGAAACAAGACAAGAGGGGTGGAGCACTTCTCCTACAAGGAAAGGATGAGAAATTTGGAGTAGTTCAGCCTGGAGAAGAGAAGGCTCTGGAAAAACCTTGTTGCAGCCTTTCGGTATCTAAAGGGGACTTAAAAGAAACATGGGGACAGACTTTTTAATCAGGACTTGTAGCAACAGGACAGGGGCAATGGTCCTAATTACAAGAGGGTAGAGTCAGACTACATACAAGGATGAATATTTTTATGATAAGGGTGATAAAACAGTAGCCCAGGTTGGCCAGACAAATGATGGATGCCCCAACCCTGGAAACATTCAGGGTCAGGTTTGATGGGGCTCTAAGCAAACTGGTCTAGTTGAAGATGCCCCTGGTCATTGCAGGAGAGTTGGACTAGAGGGCCTTTAAAGGCCCCTTCCAAACCAGACCATTCTGATTCTAGAAAGATATCAAGTAGAAAGAGCCATTAAAGGCAATGAAACATTAACATTTTTATTAACACAAAATAAGTAAAGGAAGACAAGTACATATGAAGCACAAACACAAATATATATATATTTATTTTTATAATATAGAATTTAGAGAATTTAATATATGATAATATTATAATAATATATAATAGTATCTATATTGTATAATATGTATAACATATATATGTTATATATATTTTATATATAATATATATAAGATATAATTTATATGTTTATATGGTATATGAGTTATATAAATATAAAGCTGAAATATTTGCTGTTGTTTTTTTTTCCAGTCTTTAGAAACAGAATTGTTAACCAGCATCTAACAAAATTATTTTTAACAATAGGATGGGGGCATAGAGGAGGATAGATCAGCAAAGGCTAGCAGGTATTTTAAAAAACTATGTGCACTCCAGGGGATTTAGTTACAGCAATTTGTGAATTATCGCTAGTAATGTTTCAGAAATTATGACAAATTAGGGTAAAACAGACATAACACTATGTTTTGTGAAAAAGAGGAGTCAAATTGAGCTTCTAAACTAAAGTAATTTACATCTATGCAAAATCCATTCAGTGTTTGTAACTTGCAACTGGATTTTCTGACTATAATAATTATTACTCTGTATATCTGTTTCTGGTGAAGGGAACTGCAAAAGTGTTCTGTAAATTACAAATTACTTTTGTCATTATCAGATGACTGGTCTTATAAACCTATTATCAAAGAAGGAAGTCAGCAACATTTTTTTCAGAAGCCACATAAACAAAAGACTAATTAGTCATCAATGTCCAATTTTTCCTAATACAGACATGCAATTTTTACAGTCTTGAGTAAATCATTCCATTTGCATCATCTTTTGATATTTTGAGAATTCCATATTCTGTTTCTATACCTTTCCATTTCAGGTTTTTATGACTTTGGACTTCTTTGTTTATGCTTGAACTTATAAAGGACAACTTGAGATGAAGGGCAAGGGAGGCAGGTGGGATAATTAGCACAGTTAGTCCAATATCACAGAATCATAGAATGGTTTGGGGTGGAAGGGACCTTAAAAATCATATAGTTCCAACCATGGGCAGGAACAGCTTCCACTGGACCAGGTTGCTCAAAGCCCCATCCAGCTTGGCCTTGAACATTTAGGGATGGGGCATCCAGCTTATCGGGGAAACCTCTTTCAGTGCCTCATAATTTGAATCCTAACTCCTGAAAACAGACCTGGAGAATGAATCTACTGCTGCTTCTTGTGACTATTTGGGCCATTTGCTTTTGTGGGAACTGAAATGCTGCCTCAGTGGTTCTCAGCTTTTCAGAAACCAAAACTCAAAAATTCATCAAGTCACCAGAAAAGTATGCAAAATCTCCAGCGACTTTGGAGAAGCTGAGCATTACATGATCTTTATAATATCCTGAATCATAGAATCATAAAATGGTTTGGGATGGAAGGGACACTAAAGGTTATGCAGTTCTCACCAAGGGAAGGGACACTTCCCACTAGACCAGGTTGTTCAAAGCCCCATCCAACCTGGCCTTTAACACTTCTAGGGATGAAGCACCCACAACTTCTCAGGGAAACCTCTTTCAGTGCCTCAACACCCTCACAGTAAAGAATTTCTTCTTCCTATTATCTAATCTAAACCTACTCTCTCTTAGTTTGAAGCCATTCTCTCTTGTCCTATCACCACATGCCCCTGTAAAATGTCTTCCACCATCCTGCTTTAGGCTCCCTCCAGCTACTGCAAGGCAGCAATTAGGTCAGCCTGGAGCCCCCTCTTCTCCAGGCTGCAAAATCCCAATTCTCTCCGCCTTTCCTCACAGGACAGGTGCCCCATCCCTCTGATCATCTTGGAGACCCTCCTCTGGACTTGTTCCAATAGGTCCATGTCCTTCCTGTGCTGGGACCCCAGAGCTGGATGCAGCACTCCAGGGGGGGTCTCAACAGAGCAGAATGGAGGGGCAGAATCCCCTCCCTCACCCTGCTGCCCACACTGCTGTGGATGTAGCCCAGGACATGTTTGGCTCTCTGGGCTCCAAGTGTTCCTGTCCAGCCTCTCATCTACCAGCACCCCCAGGTCCTTCCCAGCAGAGCTGTTCCAATCTGTTCATCCCCCAGCCTGTGTTGATACCAGGGGTTGCCCCAGCCCCAGAGCAGCACATTGCACTTGGGTCTCGTTAAACCTCCTGAGATTCCCATGCACTCACTTCTTGAGCTTGTCCAGATCCCTCTGGATGGCTTCCCATCCTTTAGGTGCATCACTCCTCTCTTTGGTGTCATCTACAAATTTACAAATCTGCTGAGGCTGCCCTCAATCCCTTCATCTATGTCATTAATGAAAATGCTAAATAAAACTGGTCTGGTCCCAGTCTGGATCCCTGAGGGATACCACTTGTCACTGAGGTCCTTTAGGACTCTGAGCTATTGACCATGACCCTCTGCACACAAGTGTTCCACCAATTACTCATGCACCTAACAGTCCACCCATCAAATCCATCTCTCCCCAATTTAGAGAGAAGGGTGTTGTGGGGAACCATGTCAAAGGCTCTAGAGAAGTCCAGATAAATGGCATCTGTGACCCTTCCCTTACCCTCTGATGTAGTCACTCCATCATACAAGGCCATAGGCTGATGAGGCAGGACTTGCCCTTGGTAAAGCTCTGCTGGCTGTCCCAAATCACCTCCCTGTCCCTGATGTGCCCCAGCAGAGGGTCTGTCCTGTGATCCTCCCCAGACGCAGAGGGGATGCTAACAGCTGGGTAGTACCCAGGGTCTGCCATTCTATTCTTTTAAAAGATGGGTACAATGTTTCTGTTTTTCCAGTCACCTGGGAATTCTGACTGCCACGACTTCTCAAGTATCATGGACAGTAGCTTGGCAAATACATCTGCCTGTTCCCTCAGACTACTGACTATCTCACACTACTACTTATTCTTTATCTAGGATTAGGGTCTTTTTACCTCATGTGAGGTCTAAACAAGTGGTTGAGAACAAGAAAGTGCTGGAAAAAAATCTTTGGAAAATCCCTATTTATGGTAATAAGAAGTTCATGCAATGTGTAATTTCAGGCAAGCAGTCCAAGTAGTATCAGGGAGGTGAATCACAGCTGAAATTAGTCATGCTATAGCTGCCTCAAAGCTTTAAAAAATGACCCTCATTTGCCCCCCACTTCCTGCTGTTAAAGATCAACCAAGTGGACGACATGACCCTCCAAGTATTTCACTGCTGAGTTACTATGACTAGATCCTACCCACAGGGCACATGTTGAAGCTTCGGGTATGACTTGCTCGAGTACAGAACAGTGGGTGGAGGAAAACACATCACACCACTTCCTGCAGACATCTTAAATCACTCTATTACTCAGAGAAAAAACTCCAAATCTTCCTTTCCCCTGAAATAAAATTTCAACCAAGCCAGTGTCCCTCTCACCCACAATCCTCCTTGACACTAAAGCCAAAAAACCATCCTTCCTCCATTGAAGAAGCAGCAGGCAAGTAATAATCAGACATAGACAACAGAACTGCTTATAATTCCAAACATGTACAATGATCCTCATTGAACAGGACAATGCAAGAAAAGCCAAGATTACACAGGTCTTGCTTATTAGAAGCCACAAAAGCCATGATCAATATACAATATTACTAAGGAACAACGACTAGACCTACTGTTGTAGCCTAGGATTGAGATATAGGAACTTCATCCTTCTGAGTTAAATGAGCTCTGATTCATTTTACCATTTACAGCCTTGGAGAAAATCATCCTTCTGATTCATTTTCCTAAACTGTATTATTGCCTCTTTTGATGCTGCAGCCTGCTCTGACAACAGCACAGTGCTACATCAGGCAATGCTAGATATCTTGCACTGAAGTCAGTGACTTCAGGTTGAATTCATATCTGTGTTTAATCAATATCTGGATTTCAATGACTTTTGCCTTTCTTGGATTGCCAGTGTGTCCCTGTAGCCCCAGGACTGCCACACAGCCCCTGTTTCAGAGTGGCTACCCAAAGGGAGCCATGGGAGTCACCCACAGATTTCTCTGCTGCCTGACCATGAGCCATCCATTACATACCATGGGCCACAGCACACTGCCAGCACCCCATCCTGGGCAGCGCACCCCGTCCTGGGCAGAGCACCACGTCCTGGGCAGAGCACCCATCAAGGTGAAGAACTGGCTGTCAGCCTCTACCTTGAGTGTATTGAGAACAATTTGCTCTCTGTACCCACATGCTCACCCAGAAAGGGAATGGAATGCCAGCAACCTGCATGGCAGTCCCTTCTGCCAAGCTTCCCTAGCTTCACTCAAGGGAAAACTTGTTCAAAAACTGGCAAATTAGAGAATGAAGCAGAGACCAGATTATCTTTCTGCTTGCATCTTTTGTAATGCCACTCTGAACACAAGGACCAGAACATCATACCCTCCAAACAGAACTATCTCATTAACTAAAAGTCATTTGGAAAGCAACCAAACACCCATCTATACAATTTTTTCTCCCCGTTTGCTGAAAATTCAACAGACAGCTCTTACTGCACAGTGCTGCTGATAAGCTTGGGACATCCACAATCAATGCTTGACTAATAGCACTTGACAACCAGCAAAGGCTGTCTGATAGAAAAATTGCTAGGTCTAACTGAAATGTGTTTGAAACTCTGGCATGTCTAAAGAGATTGAGCAGTTCTCCCATTTAAGGAGAATGTTAGCATTTTCATTATTTCATGCATCAGCAAATAATGATACATTCAATAAAGTAACCTTTTTTTAAAATGCCATTTTCTGCATATATGATTCAGTATATGATTCATTTTGTACTTCAAAAGTTTTAACACATGGTAAAATGAAAAGCTGCTTACAATATTTGAAAACTTTTCCCTTCCACTCCTCATTTTTCTTTGACTTAATTATTTTTCCTCCACTTAGATTTATCTTAATCAAAGAGAATAAATTCATCATGGAATAGGAGCCTGTTCAACTGAAGCATCTAACATTGTTGCCATCTAAAAAACTAAAATCATTCTTTTGTACCTTTGTACTGTTTGTGTTTCCAGCTTACACTGATCACCATTTTGCACTTCAGACATGTTTCTGTTCTAGATCCAATTCTTCCTTGTCTAGCACACCATCCGCCCTTCCACACACTTCTGTTTAGCTAAGCTCATTTCCTTTTAGGCTCAATTGAGTCTTTTTGGCTCTTGTATTGTATTTCTGTATTCCTTGGATACAGAATTGGAGGGGTGGTGTGTGGGGTACATTATGCATATGTGTGCATATTTGTGCGTGTCTTCAAATAGTACCCATCTAGTTGGTATAAACACAACTCTACTAAACTATCCCTTATTGCTATCTTTAATTAAATTTCTTCTCTTTTTTTTAGTTTCCCTTCTGGAGGTTAACCAAGTTTCCTGTAGAACTGAGTCAATATTCACATGGAGACATGTTCCTCCATTGTTATTTCTCAGTGTTCTCACGAGAAGCAGTGTGCCTTGCAGAAGGTTTTCCTCTGTGCTCTTTCCCTTGTTGCTGTTCTTGCTCCCTAGATGACTATTGAAAATGTCACTCCTTTTTTTTTTTTTCATTTGAGCGTACAGGATTCCAACAACCTAGTTCCCAGTGGATTAATCACTTTATTTAAAGTGCTGGCATCTGTATCTGCAGGTTTGCTTACATTACCATTTCCTGATTTTCCATTTCTGAATAAAAGAGGTTCAACATGAAAACTGAGAAAATAGTTGGAGAGGCATGACCTCATAGAAATGCAACCCACACCACCCCTTCTTTAATAGTATCAAAGAAGCAATTCACAGCAAAAGCAACAACCTTGCTGTAAACCATTCACACTTCCAAACATGCTTCTGACCAGAGAAAAAGGAGAGAATCAAATGCTTGTTACAGGGGAGCTCTGATGAGCTCATGAGGAGATGGAAAAGCTGGCACAAGAGATGTGAGATTCCAAACTGAGAGCTGTTCAGAAATCCAGGTCCTGCTTTGGGGTGGAGGTGTAAAACCAGCTCTGAAATTTGGATATAAGTTCAAATTCCAAATAATAATATTCTGACATGATAGTCTCAGGGATTTTAGTTTAAGCCTCTTGTAAGTTTAAAAGACACTTGCTATTTTAAAAACTATGACTGAACAGTTCTTAAACACGGAGCATAAACCAGATACACCCTCTAATTAGATATGAGTAGACACTAAATCATTATCCATCACAGAGAAAAAGCTCTCCTTCCTTGGCAGAAGGAAGATGAAATGTTTCCAGTTATAAAATGAAAACATTCTAATGGTACTAAAATACTGAGTTAAAAGAAAGCCAAACCAAGAGATCTCTGAAATATTTCCATTCTTCCCTACTGATATTTTAGCATTTTATTCAGGTGTCATTCAAGCGACTGAATTTTGACAGTTCAATTACATTTGCTTTTGTAATTAATTTGTTTTTTAGCTCCCCTTCCTCTGTTGGCAACTCAACCTCTCTTCAAGGCTTTGTGTCTTTACTGCTGGCCCATAGGACACAAGAAGAGAAAGGAAGCTTGAAGCCTTGCTGACTAAAGCCACAATGTTCAGAAAGGAAAGTCCAGGCTCATCCCAGCAGCACCAGCTGTCTGTAGCAATATCTAAGTGGAGAATGTCAGGAGGACAGCTCCTGAGGAGCAACAGGAACAGCAGCAGAGTGACCTCTCTGTTACACATAGGTCAGATCAGTTTTGCATTTCTATTTGATTCTGGCATGGTGACAGATCTGAGCCAAGCAATCCCAGATCAAACTCCAAGACAACCCAGCTAGAAAGAAGTTTGTTGCCACAGAAACAATTTCTGGCAAGAGGGCTCCATGGAGAGGAACAGAGCATATACTTCCAGGTAAGCCTATTTCTCACTCTCACTCTAACAGGGTTTTAAACCTATTGTCTACTCTTTTTCAGAAAAATTAGCTACAGCTTCCAGACTAAGTGCCTAAAAAGCTCTTGTTTTCCTACCCTTTAAACAGAGTTCAGAATGTGTTTCCAGTGGAGAAAAAATGTTACAGTAAGGATGTATCCCTTAGAGAATAAACTGCAATGTTTTTTTCTTAGCTGCTGTTGCTTACTAATACCTTTAGTTAAAATTATTGGTCATTTTCTTCTAAACATTAAGGCTGTTCTATGTCTTTTCAAAAACAATTGCCACCAGCTGTCAGGGTCAGCAGTTCTGCAAATGCTTCAGCTGGCAGAATAATTCATAACAAGCAATAAAAGCACTCAGAATAAGGTTTATAGAAAAACCAAACATATTAGAGGAGACAAACAGCTAGTTATAAGGTAATGAGTCTCACAAGGCTGCCATGTCTGGAGTTCTCTTTCCACAGTTCTTCCCTTAGAAATAATTACCAAGTTGTGTAAATGTCCTCATGAAGGGACATAACTTTCTTTAGCTACCACCACAGTGACACAATACAGCCATCATCAGTGAAGCCCCAGTGCACCATGAATGCACCCTCAGGTCAGGACTAGAAAAACTGGACGGGAAGAAATTTTCTTCTCCATGCACTGTTCACTGGGATGCCACAATAACTCACATTTAGAGCATCCGCTGGTTAATCTGAGTGACACCATCCACAAGGCAGGTTAGGAGAGGAAAATTTACTTGAATGCCCCCACCCTAGAACACCTGGCCCTGTGCAACTGTGCTCAGCCACAGTAAGAGGCTTCCTGTCTGTCTGACCTCACAAGCAGCCTCAGGCTCACCCTAATCAATGACACCTGTGTACCCCTAGCTCTGCAGAGACTCACTTCCCTCCCCCATATCCCACTTCTCTCTTTTCCTACTGCTATAAGATTGCTTCCAGTCCTCAGATCCAGAGCAAAGGGAGCCAATTTTTGTCCACCAACCACCAATTGAAATAAATACCTCTCGCTGAAGGTGTCAAGTGAAACAAGTTTTTTTTAATGAGATACTGGAACCACCAAATATTTCTTCATTTAAAACTGTGATATTCAAATCACAATGCTGTGATGTAGACATTTTGACCTCTGCTCTCACAGAACAACGTACTTGTCTGATCCTATAAACCCAACATTTTCTTACAGTATTCTTCCTAGGCCCTGTAAAGACTTTTAAAACTTTGGGCATGTACTTTCCATGTTATCACCTTACCTACAGCTGTGTAGCACTGAATGTTAAATAAACTGGAAACAGCATTCTTCTGCCTCTTCACTCATGTAACAGAAAGGCTTTACAAATGCATGTGCAGCAGCAGCCTGATATGGGGGAACAATAACATAGCAGCAGCAAGATGGGGAGGCAGAAAGGATAGGGGCAAGGACAGTAGAAAATTTTGTTTCCTCGAAGAAGAAATGAAGGAGTGGGTGTTAAATACACAGGACTGACTACCTTTGACTGGTTTCTTGATTAAAGAAAACTTGAAAGAAGAAGTGGTTAGACACTCTGCTCTTCTGGGACCAGTGTGAATGCAGGGTGCTAATGTGGAAAAAGTCACAGTGGGTACTGACTAACAGTCTGCTCAGAAAGTCCCATAATGCTCACAGTGACACGGTCACATCTTGTGAGCCAACGTGTAGCCATTTTTACTTACTTTACTGTTAAGTTGCCTTATATTTTTATTAATAAATATCTGTATGTGTTTTGAGCAGAACAGGACAATTCTTCTAAACTCTCTATTTCTCAGCTTTGCTCCCCATGCAACACACAAAGAAGAAAGCATCACTCAGTGAATTGCTTTTCTTGTTTCTTTACAAAGACTGGTAAGAATAGGAAAAACGTTCTCATAACAAGGACAAGCTACAGTCATGAACAAAAGTTTTTTATCCTATTGAAAAAAAAAAAGATTAATTTCTCACCTGATGGATTTCACTTCTCTAAACAAGCCCTCACATTTCAAGTTTTCCAAGCCAGATTCTGAACAACAGGAAGAAAAGTGGCTTGGTGTTTGGAAAATATAGTAATGACATACATTTGAGTTACAAAGACAAAACTATATAGGCGTACACAGAGCACCCACACATCAAGGTATGTGGTTTAGCAGTTTCAAGTAACTTTTGGCTTGTGTTCTCAGGGGAAATAAAGTCACTTACTAGTCCTTCAAAATATCTTGTATCATCTATTCAACTTACACAGTACTAGTAAGTGCTCTGAAAATTACTCCAGGAACTTTTATCTACACGCTACTGCTCTGATTTCTTGCTGCAAACAAACAGTTTCTCAGTTTATCTTAACAATTTCCTTTCATCAATACAACTTGAACATTCAGCTCTCTTGTGCCTAATTGGAACTCAAGAATTTTTTTTTTTTATTCAAAGTTCTTGTTAGCAGGAACTTTGCCAAGGAAATTAATTTTGAAGTTGTGAAATTTTTTGGACACATTGCTTTGGTTGAGTCCTTGGAGCACCTTGTTGTTTTGCTTTAACAACTCAGCTAGAAAAATCTCACCACCTCTCCAGAGGTGAGACCTGCTCCGTGATGGAAAATTAACTTGCTTTCAAGAATGAATACATTAAAATGAAACTCACCTGTTAGCAGAGTTCATGCAAAGAGGTTTTGCCTGCAATGTAAAGAGCACAAAACTTCCCCTCTCCTCACTCCTGCTCAGGGTGCTGGTGAAGCTTGTCCTCCTCCCAGCTGTGAGCAAGCCTGTCCGTGAAACAGCGCAGGAAAGGAGGAGGAGATTGTGTTTCAGCTCCCGTGCTCTTTATGGTTCATCTGTGAAGGAGTCAGCCCAGCCCAGCCCTCTCCTCCCTCACCCACTCATTCATAAGAGACAGATGAGAGTGGCAAAAGCAGGCACTGAATACAGAGATTGCAAAGTATGAGTGGTGTTCCCAGCCGTCCGCACCGGCACACACTGACCAGCAGAGCTGCCCTGTGATCACAGCAGCTGGTGCAGAGGCCAAATCCAGCTGCTTCCAGCTTATCTAAACACATCCAGATGTTGCCTCATGCAGGCTATTGAAATGTACACAGTGTTAGTGTTGTTATTGGTATCATTTACAGGAACTTGTTTCTAGAGCTCGAGGAGATCAGTCCATTACATCCAAACACAGCAGAAGGTGATTACTGCACAAGGAAGTATCTCCTCTCACTGTGAAAGAGCAAGGGCTGTGAGGGGGGGCAGTGCCTTCCTCTCTTGTCTACACAGCCAGACAGACTACAGAGGCATAAACAGACTGAAGAGGTTGCCCAAGGTCTTCCAGGAAGAGTGTAGCAGATGAAAAAGCTGACCTCCTGCTAACTCACACCCCTACTCCCACAGCAGTGAAAGCTGCTCTGTGGGATATGTTTAAATTGTCTCACTCAAACTGAAACACACTACTTTTAAAAACACAGATAAATACAAATTACACCATTGAAGCTGGAAACAAAAGCTGCTACAAGCTCAGGCTCTAAACTGGTGTGTAACTCACCTGATGCAGCGCTCTGCCATGCAGCTGTAGGGACACCAGTGGCACTGCACAGTCAGAGCAGCACCCAACCAGAGCTGCCTTCTGCTCACTGCAATGGGCAACAGTGCTCTGAGGACAGCCAGACACAGAACCTGGAAACAGAATCTCGTACAGGCAACTCCAAGACCTGTTGTCCATGTCCAACCTGGTGGAAAGCAGAGGGACATAAGCACAGAAAACAATCAGAAAAAATTAACCAAAACAGGGAGAAGACACTAGAATATTTAGAAAACTTGGAAATACTCCAGGAGTACCCATGGCTAACATCAGAAGCAGTATCAAAAATAACTCCTCATTCCAAACAGAAGTAAAGGGCTCTTCAGGTACAACAGGCTACCAAACAGCAGAGCCCTTCCTCTGGCAGGGCCTCTGGCAGATCAGAGATCTAAAATTACCTGTAGGGTTAAGAAATGTCTCTGAGTTTCTGAGGAGGGAAGGAGCAAAAGAAAATAGGAAGTTCTTGGATATGGTCATGAAAGGCTGCAGCAAGCAGAGAACTGTCCTCTGCAGGCTCACCATGCTGCTTGGAGGATGTCAGAGGTCAGGCAGCACACCTGGTGAACAGGCAAGGCACAGCCAGAGGCTGCACACCCTCTGCAATATTAAGAAATATGAATGGTTGGTGTCAAATTTATTAGGACTACTGGGAATACTCCCCCTTCTGATTACTTCTTGTTGTTTGTGGTTTATTTTTTTTTTATTTTGTACACATTTAATCTTTATCATTTATTTTTAAATACATATATAACATTTATTAAGAAAATCACCCAGACTGGGGCCTTTCAGGAAGTGAAATAAAACATTTTTTTCAATACCTCTCAATCCAAAATTATGTCCCCTTGGATACTGCAACACTTTTATTGAAGAATTTATAAAAGATGGTATTAAGAAAATGAAATGCAGTAACTTCCTTAGAAGTATGTGCACTGTTCTTCAGTAAAAAGCAACAGGGCATTATACTGGGCTGCTGGCCTTCCCTGAGAGGCTGTCTAGGGCAGAGCTCATGTGGTACCCAGTTCTCACTGGGGGCTGCAGGGAAAGAATTCCACCTTCTGCAGGGTCCAGGCTGCAGGTAGGGAACAAGACCTGAGAAGACCCACAGACAGTGATTATTACCCTTTGGGTGCCAGGGAAAGCAGAGATATTGGCAGATTGTGGGCAGTATCTCTTTCCTGGTTCCCTCCTTGGCTGCAGTTGTCTTGTCATGCTGATGTGGGTACATGCTCAAAGATGTGTTACACCAATGCTGGACACAGGTGGGCAGAATATCCAGAAAGCACTGCCTGGACCTTGCTCATCAGACACAATACAGGTCTATCAGAGCAGGCTAAAAGGCAGCACCTGACCCATGCAGCTGGTAAATACACCTTGCAAGTGGAGCAGAAACAATGACTTCCACAAACCTCCCTCTCAGAAAATGACAGAAGAAAATAAACTCCAGAAAAATCCTGGGTTTATTTCTTTTTCATCCAGACATTCTATTTTCTTTGTCTCAGCATGCAGATGCTGCAAAGCAGGTAACTAAAATAATGGGATTTAGGGGCTTGTAGGGGCTTGGGCTGTCTGCCCTCATCACTTCCAAGGAGGCAGAGCCATGTGCTGCCTCCTCCATCACACACAGCCACTGCATGCTGGCAATATTTAAAACGCTCAAAATGAAAAGAAATAACATTTTTTGTAGCCTTTTATGTCCATGAATTATACAGTAGTTATTAAGGCTGACAAACAGCTATTACTCGCTGCAAGTAGCAATTCCAGCTTTTCACTCACTTTGGTCAAATCATTTTAATGTGTGTGATCATTAAGTAACACTGTTGGATTGAATTGCTCCTGGCTTGTGTATGTCAAAACCAGAAGCAGCAAGATTCAAAAAGAATGGAGCTAAACTGGTATAAATGTCATGGAAATGCAGCAGGAAGGGGGTAATCTAGACCATTTCCTTACCCACTGAGGAAAGCTAGACTAGCTCCTCTAGAGCTTCAGATTCTTTTAAATTGCCATGAAGGAAGATTCTGCCTCACCTCTTGCAATGTCTCCATTCCATGTCCAGGGCTGTTCTTAAAAAGCTTGCACTAATATAAAAATCTTTACCTTCCATGTTTCCAATTAATTTATCCTTTTATCACCCTTCTATGAATGTACATGAAAAACAGACTATTGCTACCTTTCTTAGTATCAATCATTTAAATGTCTGAGGTTTAATCATGCTGTCCCTCTTAGATTTTTGCAGATTAAGCAACCCAAAAACTTTTCCAGTGTTTTCTGTAGATCATGTTTTCCAGGCCTCTGGTCACCCACACTGGTCTCATTTCCAGTTACCAGCATTCCTCCTTAAGCACATTCTAGCAAGAGGCTCTTTCTGGCAGTGTCAGCATTGATTCCAAGTGCCTGTTCTATGCCTTGCCTACGAGGGTCAACTTTCTGATGAAATTTGCTTTAAATCCTTTCAAGCACTCATTTTGGTTAGGAAAAGAGGAAAACAAGTAACTTCTCTCTTCTGCAGTGACAAGCCACAGAGCCATTCCCGTTTTCTACAGCTGAGTAACAAGAACTTGCTAATGCTCTTCCTGGTGCCACCCTAGAATCACTACTGGGCCAGATTTTACACTGCCTGGTGGGGTGGCTGTGCAGCAGAAGCTTCACTTGTTTCAGAGGTTTCACTGCAGCCAGGCATCTTGCTTTATCCAGCTGTTCTTCTCCTATTTTCCTTTGCTTCTGTTCCCATCTGCATTGCACCAATGTGTTATTTTTAACCTTTCCCAAAAGTTAGAAGGGTAACAGGTTGTTCACAGGAACATGTGACCAGCAGAAAATTCTCTCTGTCCTCACTATGCTGGTGTTTTCCAAGCTCCTTCAAAATTTAAATTCCAAAGCACTCAAAATGTCCTACTTTTGGCCACCTCAGCAGAGGCAGGAGCCTGGAAGGGCAGCAAGGACTCAATAAGCTGGATAGGGACAGCAAGCCATAGCCACAGGGTTGGCGCTTTTTGCCAGGTAACATATGCCTCTCTACATGTTTAATTGACACTGAAAATGCAATTTAACAATCTTTTGCACCTAGACTGCAAATATCCAACATAGAAACTTCATTTTGCACACTAGAAATGGGCTTCATAGGGGTGAACTTGGCAACCAATACCAAGTATAGTGGCTACATGTGGATTACCAGTCATCATCTGCAGAGGATTAAGGACCTGTAGAGGACCAGCTGGCCTGTCCTAGAGTGCTCTGTGGTACAGCTGCAAGCACCCAGTTCTTCCCTTTGCCTGTAAAGGCAGAAAGGCCTCACTCTTACAGAGCAGTGAGGAGTGAGGTGGTATGAGCATCACACAGCTATCCAGGAGCTCTGCCTGTTTTTGTTGAGAACACTCAAAAGCGCAGACACAGACACAAAGGAAGTGAAGAATGTAGAAATTTCTATGCCAAGACTATCAGAATGAATAAAAAATAATAATATATAATAATAATGAATAAAAAAGGTTTTTCAAAATCTCAGCATCAATCAAGGGCAGTGAAATTACTGGTAGCCATTACAGCTACTCCAGAAACCAGGTAAAATACCTCTGCTCTTCTTATCTACAGAACAGACTGAATGAATTCTTCCCCAGTTATGGTGCCCCTAGGGACAAAGGCTTTGGTTACAAGAACCCATGGATGATTTTGGATGTGTTGGTACACCATAAATGTATGTATGAACTTCCATTCAACTGTGGAAAAGAAGGCTGGTCACAGGTAAGCGGAGTTCACCAAGAGGGGCAGCCATGTGGATTTGATCTCCTGTGCTCTCTTCCCCCTATTAACATGGATTTGGGAATTTTAGCTTGAGAAGAACTGTAGTCATTAGGTAGTCCATACACCAGTGCCCCAATGCAGTGAGGAAGATGAGGCCTAAATGCCCTTCAACCAGTACTTCAAAGACAAAATAGTCCCCAGTCTTCTATCCAAGTATGAATGTTCATAGTTCCTCAGCTAATGGTGTTTGCCATAAAATACTGCTACCAACATCGTGCTAAAAACAATAGACAAGGGGTCACCGAGTTCACTTTTTGCTTTCCTTCTCACATTCAGTTTTAGATTCCCTTCTAAGCATATTGTCCTTTTCCAGATAAACCCCGTGAAACAGATATAACCTGAGAGTTGAACATGTGAAGGGAACATTTCTTCTGATTTTACTTATAAAAATTCATGTGGATGAAATTTGATACAATAAAGTCTTGTTGGTATCTGTTTTCATTGATTTGCTCCATTACATAAGGAGAGAACAAGCACGTGTTCATATAGGGCAGGGTGGGAATTCAGGAGCTGCCAAATGGGACTCTGTTACCATTGATATGGCTGGTTAAATAAACAAGGAAAAGGATCTGTGCTCACGGGAGCTAAATGTAGGTAATAGAACTGGGCTTCAGGATTTCCAAGTTTTTTTCAATTAAAGAAGCCAAAATAAGCAAGGAAGGAAATTCTAAAACAATGAAAATGATGTGGAAACTTGTACTGTTAAAAATACTGAATACTAAATAGAAACAATATTGCCTCAATATGCAAACAGTGACATGGATCTTCTTAAATGTATCATTCTATGAGCATTTTTAAGTGTTAGCTAGTTCCCACAGAGAATAAAGATAATACTCTGGGGTGAAGAACAGAAAGATGTCTGGTGCTGGCAAGGAGAAGTCACAAAGGAAGGAAATTTGCTGGAAGTGAAATGGGCTTGGCCAGACTGTAGTTGGATGCACTATCTGAGCTGTAGGACAGGATCTAGCAAGAAGGCTCCTTCTTCATGCAAAGAATTTTCTACCAACACACCATGTGGTTGTTGTTGAAAGAAGTAGTTTTAAGAGCATACCAAAACACTAAAAATATACTATTCCCCATCAAACATCCTCCTTTAAGCCTCAGCTATCCAAGAGCAAGATGCCACTGTGTGGAAACACAAGACAAAATAGCAAGAGCAGAGGGATCCTCCTGCCAGCGAAGGTACCAAAGCTGTGTTCTGGAGTGCACACAATGGTTCCCTCACTGGATGCTGCTTTAAACCTTTTGTGCTCTAACTGATCTGAAGTTACTCTGCACGGAGAAGGAACAACTGTCTCAAAAAGATGGGAGGCATGATGGAAACAGAGTACATAAACTGCACAGGCCTGCTTACATGATGCTGTTAATACAGTTTCCTGTTGCTGTTCTATTTCTAGTCCCATACTCTTGTTATCAGATTTCTAAAGTACATACCTCCTTGGTGTGTTCTCATAGCCACAGATCTTCACAGCACAGACTCCTTCTTCTGCATGTTGCTCTTTCTCAGTTCAGGACTCCTCCAAGGCTCTCCCTGAATGGCTGACCCACCCCCTTTTATCCCAGTTATCTTCATTGGTTGCAGCTGCAGCCCATCAAGGACAACCGGGACCTTCGGGGCAAAGCCTCTATACAGATATTCAAGTACAAAACATGCATTTTCCCAGGACTCAAAGGCCACCTCTGCTATATTTCCCCCTTTTCTTTTACTTGTTAACAGTTGTACAGATATTCAAGTACAATACTTCAAGTACAACACACATATTTCCCCATGACTCAAAGGCCACCTCTACTATAGCTTCCTAAACATTCTACCCCTTTACATCATTTACTGAAGGACCAAAAATGCTGTGAGCAAGCTCAAGAGACTGAAATAATTTAAGGTTACCAACTTCAGCTTAATTTTAGTTAAATCCCAACTAAACTGATACAAGGTCTATCCCATACAGTTTTGTGCCTGTTTTCTCCATCTGCCTTTTCATAGAATCACAGAATATACTGGATTGGAAGAGACTCACAAAGAATTGAGTCCAATTCCCTGCTCCTTGCAGGACTATCTAACACTCAGTCACATGACTAAGAGCATCATCCAGATGCTCCTTGAACTCTGACAGGCTTTTACACTCCAATGAGCAAGCAGTCCTTGTTCAGAGGATTGCAGGTGTAAAAAACAGGTCCCAAGATTTTTCCTTCACATAAATTTCCCTGATTTGCATGATTTCTTCTACTTTCACTTATAAATGGCCATAAGGGTCCTACAGGGGCATTCAAACTGATTGGAAGTTTTCCATCCTGTAGAAGGCTGAGATACTGTAGCTGAACACCCCCAACAGCTCTACAACACACTTATCTGTGGATTAGGTATTTTGTGGGCTCACAGTGCACACAAATGCAAGTCCAAGTTTTGCATATCTAGAGGAAAAAAAATTGTCTTGCAAAGGTCCAAGGAAGAAATGTTTCGTGGGTTTAACAAGAATGGGACAATTTTGGTTAGAGATAAGGGAACATAGGCTTCCAAATCATAAAACCTCCAAAATACCCTGCCAAATGGTAAAACAATCACAGTAGTAGCCCTTTGAAACACTGACCTCAGTTCTTCAGACATACTTTTCCACTTCTTGCAGAAAACTCCCTCTTCCCTCCAATCCAAGTCTCTAGAGATCCCTCAGCAGTCCACTGGCAAGTTGTGCTTCTCCATCTGGAATATCCTTCTCAAACTCTCATGCTCTTCCTTAGCAGTGTGTTCCCAAACAAAAACTGTGCTTTTCTTGCCATTAGTGCATCTTGCACTTCCAGACCACTCAACAACTGCAAAAAGTGAGGTGATGTCTGACTTGTAAATTTCAGGGTTTTTCACATGGAGAGCTTGCTTTCTGTTCCAAGTGTGGAATTCAAAGGCAGCCAGCACATGATGTTGGAGAGGAAGCAGGAGGATTTTATACTTTTATCTGATGATGTTTTCTTAAAGCAGAGGCTGTTAAGCTCTCTTATATGATAAATCAAAACCATTATAACACAATGATATTCTGTTAATCTATTTCATTTCATTAGAGCCTGGTACAATGATTCTCACCAACAGCCTCATTTTCCCTTTCCAAAGCACTCTCTCCTTTAGCAGAGTTTCAGATCAACCATAGGGTGTCACTCACTGCAGAGGGAGCTGGGCTGTTTTTGGTTTCCCTCATGTAATCCAGCTTTTCACAGGCTGGTGTCAATGCTCAGATCTGCTGCCCTATTTCATTCTGGTATGCAACACACACATCACACACTTTGGCATGGTCTCACCATCAGAGCCACATAATCTTCAGTTATGATAATCTTAGGATAAAAATGTTCAAGTATTTTAACAAGAACTGATTAGAACATCTGAGAATGATGAGCTGACAGCTTCCATGGCATTCTGTGTTATGTTTTGGACATGTTTTACATTCCTAGTTTCTGTAGAATGGCCACATTTTCATCATCCTTTTCCCAGGAGAAAACCAGTTTTGCTTCCCTACCATGACACCCTAACCCCCCACAAGAGTCAATAAATAAAGTGTCTCTTCCATGTTTCAGCTGAGAGAAGCACAAGTACTCTTCCACTGGGGCCCCTTACTCATCCATGTTCCCTTTAATGGGATTCTTCTCAATCCTTCAAATCTGAACTAACCTCAGCTTTCTGCTACACTTCACCAACTCACATTTCTGTCTTTAGGGCACAGGTTAGCCTTTTAAGGACTCTCCTATTTGAGAAGCTACTGAACAGCAGCCCTTTATTTTCTACTGTTCTCTTCATACTTTTGAAAAATTCCTTGTAACTGGGAAAAACACCATTTAGTTTTGCAAGACTTTCCATAGCTTCTCCCAGTAACTTTAAACTCCTGTCAGTACTCTATTAAATCATAATTTTTTTCACCCTTTTCCACCTGATGCCATTCTCTCCTAGTTCATATGGCAGCCTCTAGCATCAACCTTCAAGAAAGACCTTCACAGCCCAGCCTAATTCTCCAGTCTAGCAGCTCTTCAAAACAATAACTTCATTTGTTATTTCCAGTAACTGAATTATCTCACTCTGCACTGTTACATCAGGTTAATTCTGCCTGGTACTGGCGATTTGTAAAAATATCCACAAATTTTCCACCTTGTCTTGAACATTTCCAGTGCTGTTGGGATCTGATATTCCATGAACATGATGGGCAGGGAAGCAAATTTTGGACAAATTTTTTATGTGAAATCTACAACTGATTCCACACTCCACTTTCCCCTTCATATAAAAATGCAAAGCCATAATCAAATGCTCTCTGGACAGCTGGGTTCATGTCCAACCAGAAAAAGAAATGAAATTGTGTTGTTCTTCGTACATCCATTTAATATCTAGGCTGTAATCCTTTCACATGAACTAACAATTTATGTGTAAATGTCTGTCTTCCATGGTCTGTCTTGAAAGTCATTTACCTGTAGCTGAGCTAGTATGTCCCCGAATGTCTGGGCAATCAGAAATAATTTCTGACCACATGCTGATGCACGGTTTTCCTAAGCTAAGCACTAGTTATTTTTACAATATCCTTAACACTTATAGAAAGAAAAAAAGTAAATTCTATTTTTTCAAATTCTTCTTCTGGTGGTTTTAACTTCTGAACTCAATTAACTGAAATCAGAAAAGGTCTGCTCACTTCACAATCAGGTCCCAACTCCAAGAACAGTGGAAGAATATCTAATGGGAAAAAGGTTTCGTGACACGCTACCACTGCAAATGACCTCAGATTTCTGGCAAAGGATATTCTGTCACTGCAGAGCACGCAGCCCGGGCACCTATTCCCACAGCAGCCATTTATTTCACTTCAAACACACACCATCATTTGTTTCCTCGAGTCAAACAGCTTCACTGACCTCAGAGTCTGGGCCCACTGCAGGGAGCGGGCGCTGCCAAAGTCACAGCCCTTCGGCTTTCTCGGGAAACTGCTGTCAGCTCAGCTCCCTCCTCGGGATGGATCCCCCTCAAAAACCCCTCCTTTAATAAAAACTCCATCTCGAGAATTAACCACTGAACGGCTTGAAGCGTTGAATCCAGAACCATTCGCGGCAGCACTTAGCACACAATTAGCAACCTTCGGAGAGCACACCCTTCCCTCCTGTCAGGAAACCTCAGCAAAGCCAGCGTGCCGCAGCCTGTGGCGCCTGCAGATCCTTTCCCGCTGTCCAAGAGGCGGCGGCGGCCTCAGGCAGCTCGCTGTGCCCCTCCCGCAGCCGGGCCGGGCCGCACAAGCTGCAGACTGAAACTGCTGCCATTGCATCCGCACTTCATGGGAGGCATCGAGCCAGGGTCGCGCAGCTCCGCGCCATCCTTTACCCCCCAGAACACCTCTCCCCACAGTTCCGCCACCTCACGCAAGCTGGTGCCTCACGGCACCTCCACCCGCACAACTCCGGAGGGTTTGCCGATCTGTGTCTCTCTAAACACAATCGCTTTCTCCCCCTCAGGCACCAAAGCGCGTTTTATGCCACTCTGGGCGCCTGAGGAGGCCGAAGCGCAGCAGCCCCGGGGCTGAGGGCAGGCCCGGGAACAGCTGAGCATCGATGAATCGAGCAGATGGCAAAATCACCGCACCTGCCACGGCAGGGCAGGCACCGCTACCAAAACCAACCTCAACGTCCCCAGAGAGGCCCGAGGGCCACAGACAGCACTGTGTGCTTCAACAGCTGTTCCATGGGATAACCTCTGTATTTGGAATTATCCCACATCTGAATGGTACTGCAAAGGTATTCAGTACTTTTTAATTCAAGCTCAGTAGAACTGAGAAATAATTGTAAATAACTCAGAAACTGTCAACTAAGGTGCGCCACTGGGCAGGTATTTATAGCAAAAGCAGATCTACAGTAACTAACACGTCACCGATCACTTCCTCAGCAGGTGTCCTCCAAAAAGGAGCTGAAACAAGGGAGAAACACCAGTCTCAAACCTTTAGTGGTCTGGCCAAGAATCCATTTTGAGGTAAAATTTATAGAAGAATTTCAGTTTACTAAGAACATTCACTATGTTCTAAAATTGCCATATAGCACCCATTAATTTTAAATTTGTTGCAAAACTATAGTTTGCAATTAAAATAGTAGAGAAGGCAGAAAGGGGTTTTTGCCATTCTCTCCATGTTGAAAGATGAATAATTTCTCATTTTCATATGGCATCCTGAGAGTTAAGTACCAAACAGACTATATAAGATGCAAGCTTGGTCAAAATTGACAGCATGTTTGCCCTTGTCCAAAGTGGTTGGAGAAGCATAAAAATCAAACAGTCCAATTCTAGAGTGAATTGTAACTCACTTATTATTGTATGTTCAACCCTCCTGTAGTCTTCAGTAAGAAGGTGACAATCAAACAAAAAGACTCCTGGTACACCTTGTATGTTATATAAACAAACCCAACTTCACCACATAGACATGAAAATCAATACTAAGGCTTGTGAAGAGCTGTTGCAGACAGACCTCCAGCACAGTCAATCACATTTTTGGGGGTTTTTATTTTTCCAAGGACAAAAAGTAGAACATCAATCTGTTTTATTTTAGTCTTTATTATAAACAATTCTGTAGTTTTCAGAATGGGATTGCTACATATTAGATAACAAAAACATCAAATGAATCAGTTTTATCTTTTACTAAATTAAATCAGAATCAGCAAAAGAAGTATTTTTTTAAGGATTTAGTCTATTGCAAGAACAGCTTTACAAACATGGAATTAAAGATACACATTTGATCATATATACATAAGCAGCTGATGACACTCTGGACAGAAACATACAAAGAACTTCTTTGCACATAAATAGATTTTTTAAAGAATATTTCTTTCACATGTGTACAAAATTATTTTGCTTCTATACTGAGAAAAGTTCTTGGAGACAAACAAGGACTTCTAAGAGACAAAAGCCCACACAGGATGTGGGCTGTCATGCACAAAAGAATGTAATAATACAATTTACACAGCATTCTTATACAGTACTTGAGCTTCTTATATACATACTTACAAGACACTTTTGTACATGAGATGCCACCTTTGCAATTGGAATGGCACCTCCCCTGAAAGGCTGCATTAGTTCCAGTGTTTGTATAAAAGATAAAACAAGTTTCAAAAGGCAGCACCACTCTGCAGAGTAAAGGATCCACTGAGCTGCAGCTATAGTGAAGGCAGTGGGTTAATTCTGCTGGCTTCTGTGTTTACACAGCCCAAGTGGGAAAGGTTGAGATATGACCCTTGAAGTATATACAATACCTTCTACAAAATGTGTCTGTGGCTAGAAAAACAGATTTTACCAGATCCATGGCTAAAGCCACACACTTTTGCTCTTCATCTGTTCTATGCTACTTAAGTAGCTTCTATCTTTGGGGGAGAAGTCTGGCTTTCATATGATCTTTTCAGTATGGTTATTTATCAATGGTGGGGCTGAGTTTAGCACACACAGGACCTGTGAAACTTTTCTTTAATGCATGCAGAAAGGGTGCACAGTGCAGCAATGACATGAGACCCTGCTAAGTTTCTGCTGGACTGGGGAATGCTTAGAACCTGTGAGAATCAGGTGCCAAGTTTGCTGTGAGATTAGGTCAGGCTTCCACTTTGTTTTAGGCACAACAGTGTCAGAAGGATGGCGGTTTTGCTCCTTGATTCTCTTCATCACACTTTGTCCAACCAGGAAACAGTACCCAGAGAAAACTCAGAGCAACCTACAGGTGATGCCTTTTAAGACCTGACTGTCTAGATAAATGGTACCTGGACATCAGCCATACCAAACACACACTTTACAGCTACACTGTGGCTCACACACAGCCATACTCATACCAAACTGTCTGCTGATCCCCCTGGGGGTCAGGAGACCCAGGAGTGCTGTTGGAGCTGTTTCCTCTCACAGGCTCCTCCACAGCCCCAGAGCTGCTTTCCAACAGCTTACCCCGGCACTTGGTAAGTAGGGCATCACCCTGGCCTTGTCCTGGGGAAGTATTTGCCTCAGTGCTGCTGCAAACAGCTCTGGCAGGGGCCACTGTGGCCACCTCCTCAGTACAAGGTGCTGACTTGGGTTTGACTTTGGAGGGAGTATGGGATGCAGAGGAGTAGTGTTGCCCAGCGTTCACACGCTCTTGCTGCTGGACATTCAGACTGCTGCTGGATGCAGTGGGTGAGGCAGAGAACTGATGGAAGGAGAGTGGCCTCTCATCTTTTGGTGGGAGCAGGGAAAGGCGCCTCGCTTCGAGCTGCCGACAGCGGGAATCGACAGCTTGCACGGAACCTGCCACCTTTGCGGACTGCGGCCTCTCCCTTAGGGGTGCCTGGGAGCTCGTTGGCACAGAGGCCCTGGTGCTCTGGCAGACAGTGTCCTTGCCCCCGTGCATCTCTGCTCCTGACTTCTGAGGGCTCTCCTGCCTGTAGGCCTCTGGGCCAGCAGCCCTGAGGAGGTCTGCAGAGGCCAAGCTGAATGCCCTGTTCAGTGACGTGCTCCTCCTGCTGGCGGTTCCAGGCTGCTGAGGCTGTGCCATTTGCCGCACCCCGCTGGCACACTGCTGATGCGCCGGGTGAGGGAGCTTAAGGGACCCTTGGGGGTTTGCCAGAGCATCAGGTTCAACTTGTCTGAGGTTTGGCTTCATGTAATTGTCAGGCTTAGCCGCTCTTCCTTCTTCACCAGCCACAGCCATCTTCACAGTTGGAGCAACAAGACTAGTGGGCATCTTAGCAGCCTCCTTTCTGGATGGCTGAACCAGCAAGTTTCCAGCAGCTGAAGGCTCATTTGCTTTCCTAAAATAATCACCAAGCAAGTCATCTCTGTTTGTGGAGGTGTCCTGGTGTGAGAAAATATGCATGTCACATTAAAAACAACACATTTTGTTTAAAGAATCATGCAGAACACTGTATTCACAAAATCTTCCTTCCCACTTAATTTAAACCAAACACAATAATAAATTTTTACACAGTGGAAACAGAAGAATGTTTAAAATGGGTATAAATCTAACTCAAGGAATAATGTGCTTATTGTAATTAGATTGTGACAACTTGCTTGCCAGGTTAATTGTCATAATTTTAAAATAATTTTGGTTGCAACCTGGACAGCAGCTCTTTTGCTTCCTTTCACATCAGCCACTGTCACTTTAACATCAATATCATATTGATGACATCAGACATTGGTATCAGCAGATATCAATTATATCTGTCATATTCCAGAATACAGTTCATCTGGATAACTCTACTGTAACTTCAGGAATGTAACAGAAGTCAATACCTTGGGGAGATGTGCTAGCATTACAAAAAAATTTCATTCCTTCTTCATTGATTCTCTTCTCCTCTCCCATTCAATATACAATGTATGTTAAGAGCTGCATGTACCATACAATGAAATAAACAAAAATCATTACAAAAATTGTTTGCCTACAATGAACTTACAAATTTCAAGTCAGACAATTAACCTGGCAGTAAAAGAGTATTTCATGGGGATGGTCCATGCAATCAAAAAATGGTGATGTTTGAACAGCTGCCACTGTACTATTAGTAAAAGACATGCTCAGAACAGTTAAGGGACATGCTCTCATTACAAACAACAATGATAAACAAGCTAATGAAATTTACTTCTTTACTCTTCTCTAGGGAGCATGTTTAAAGCTTAATACACTCATTTCACTAGTGTTCCAAATATTTCTTCCAGTCAAAAAACTCATTTTCCATAAGCAAATACCATCAATGGCAATAGTGCAGTGTGAAAATTTCTAAGCTCAACTAAGTGTTAAAGTGTTAAAGTTATTTTTAACTTTATTTAAACAGCTGTTACGGACATTAGCATTGCAGAATGACGAGTCCTCCGAAAGCACGCATGTGTAAGAACAAACGCTGCAAATACTTCATGAGCAATTAATGCAAGTGAACTGGCAGCCTTTAAAGTAACAACTAGGAGTTACAGTATGCTTCTGTAGGTATTAATATGCTAGCAAAAGCTGTGGTAAGTCAGGAGCTGTTGCCTTCATAATAAGAACAATGGATACCCTGGGGATATAGAATGAAGCAGATCTCCTATTTCCCCTGCCTGTTCTGTGCCTCATGCTGCTGGGATATGAAACACTGAGGACCGATTCGAGAGACTGCGAATGTTCCTGATGAATGGAAGGACATAGGGAGTAGCAAGAGGGATACAGTGCATCAGCTTCTAACAGAAACTGGTGTAATGAAATCATTTCACTCTCATTTAAACTGCGCCGATGCTGGAAAGGAACAGGATGACAGAAAGAATGAAAATGGACATGGTCAGGTAGTTACAGACACACAAAAGTAATAATTTTAAACATCTCTACAAGCTAAGAATTGTACTTAGGGTAATGAGGGAGTAGGAGGTATATTTCAACATTACTGTGAAAATTCAAGGACCAGAATTTACTGATGCCACAAAATGGCACAGCTCTGCTGATTTCAATTCTTTTTACCAAGGCATTCATAAACCAGAAATCTCCATTCACTTACACTATCAATGAACTGTTTTTAAGATACTAACCTGTTCAATAGTGCACTGCCTCACTATTGTACAGCATGTCTGAGTAGTGAAAGACAAATGCCATCTTGAAAACAAACATTTAGTTCTTGAAAAAAGCACTTCAATGAGTGACAAATTCTTGCAGTCATTGAACCAACAGGGCAGTGTCAGTCAACACACAAACATGGTGAAAGTATCAAAAACTTCCTTCTGCTAGAAGAGCCCTTCTCAAACACACTGATATTTTCAGATTATGAGATGGTTTTAACAACTGCGTATTTCGCACTTTAACTGAAAATTATTCTAGGTTTCATTCCCAATTTTAGATTTAGCAGCTGAAAATTACACAGAAAACGTACCAGTTTATAAATAAAGATACCTGGAGCTGAGAACTGATGATACGAGACTTGACCACAATTATTTGCTAGCAAAAGTACTTGCAGAGAATTATCTGATTTGCCATAGCTGATAAACAAAAATAAATTAGCAGAGTGCTATATGAAAGCTAATTTTACCTTAGTTATTGAAACTGTCTCATTTGTTTTGCAAGATTTGATAGTACTTATGTATATGAACAAGGATCATCTTGTCTCTCTCTGTTTCCCTATGCCCTCATCCTCCTAAATCAGCTTTGAACAGTTTTTTGACATCTGAAATGGGCTATCGAGCTCTATTTACTTACAGTTGGTAGAGACAGCCTGTTGCTCTCTTCCAAGAACTCTTCCAAAGTTACCATCTCACTGCCAGGCGAGGCAGATCGCTGCCTGCCTGTGTGAGACTGGGATGGATTGCTCCTCTGTGGTGTATCACAGGACATCAAACCATTCCTGTGGGAGGAGGACTCATGCCTGCTGCCAGGGCTTAAGAAAGCAGCAGCAGAGTGAAGGGAATACGTATCTCGGAGCAAGACTGGTGCCTCTCTGCTTGGCACCATATCTTCACTGCTGAGGCTCTCAGTTCTACCATGGATATGGTCTAAGGAACCTGAGGAGAAGCATAAATACCATTAATGACACTGCTCTGACATAATTTCAGTAGATTTCACACTCAGGTGGGAACTTATCATCCAGGGCTGTTTCCACACAGACTGGGTAGCATTTTTTACCTTCATTTTTTCTCCTACAGAAGCTCAAAGCAATCAGAGCTTTGAAAAATCCAGGACTACTAAATATCTTACAGCACCTTAAACAAGCACAATTACTTCACCAGAAAATAAAAATAGCACTGGGAATAGAATAAAAGCCTATTAGTAAGATAATGTTGGGGTGCCTCTTTACAAGCTGTGTGTCATTGAACCATCTCTCAGTCTTGGCTGTGTGATCTGAGAGTTAGAACCTGACAGTGGAAAAGCAGAAAGCGGATTTTTCCCCAGTATCAGGTCTCTTGGCATCCTTGAAGGATGCCCAGTTTGCAAAAGCAAATCTCGAGAGCACCCTGATTCCATGCACAAGCTGTGTGCAGAGTAAGAACCACAGAGATCTCTTGTTAGAGTCTAAGAGTGGCCTGATATTTCCCACAATATGATGCCAGTCAGACTGAAGCAAAACTCGACTGTCTGCCTTAAAAGCCACCCCTTGCCAGAATCAATCTTAGAAAAGCACTTCTTGCCAGCAGTTTTGATTCCCAAGACAGCCATGTCCAGACTGCATAATCATTACCATTTCAAAACAAGTCTTCAAAATTAATTGGAAGGAAAATGGCATTTTACACACAGTTTCATGGAATTTCACTTCCTGTTTGTCACAACTCAGCTGTAAAAGCTTTACCTTTCAAATTGAGAGGTGAACTACTGCTGGAAGCGTTCCTACTGCTCTCTAAACTGTTTGGCCTGGACACTGAAAAACACAAATCAAGCATTGAACAAACAGATCTTAAGTTCCTTTGATTCTCTAAAAGACTTGGCTACAGTCTCCCTTCTGAAAATAGGACCTGTGCAACTAAGTCACTTTGAAAACATTAACAACATAATAAACACAGGATGCCAAGATCAGGACAGAGTAGAAAACATCTTCATTTTTCAAGTTGTTTAGGATCCATCTTGTTTATCTCATTTTTTGCACAAAGAAACACATTCTGGGTTTTTACAGTAACTATAAATAATGCAGATATTGAAGAAGTTCAACATTAAGTTGCTGTCTCTTTTTCAGTTTTCTTTGGAAGGAGCTGGTGGCCAGCTTGCAAATTCAGTTTTCTGCAAATTCAGTTTTCTCTAAGCAGGCAGTGCTGTTGCTTCAACAGCATTCCCACTGTGCATCCACAAGCCCCACACCAAATTTCTCTTACTGCTGATTCACTCCCTTAAGGAATTAAACATTCTCCAGAAAAATCAACAACTAACCTGTAGGACATGCATTAAAAAGTCTGTTGGTGGTGGAAGGCAACTTGCCTCAATGCCAGCATTGCTTTGAAAATTCATTTTGGCAGAATATCCACAAAAAGCTTCAACAGAAAACCAGAAGCAGTTAGAATCCCATTCCCAAAATGGTGCTGAATTACTACACCTCCTTCTGTAATATAAATGCAACTAAACCACTCCAGGACAGCTCATGTGGATGCAATGAAACAAGTCTTAATGCAGATGTTTGGAGCACTCACACATGTTACAAGCTTACCGTGCCGTCTGGTGCTTGCAAACTCCACCTCTGGGGACTGCTCACACAGGTTATCTTCTGAATTATAGCCTGGAAAAGAACATAAAACTTAAAAGGCCAATTGAACATAGATAGGTTAATCCTTCAGGTCTGTCCCAACACATTCTAGCTGTGTAGAAGACTGAGGTGATCAAGAGGGTTTTATAGGCCCATCTTCTAAGCACCATGCAGGGAACCACTGAAGAACTGACTCTCAAATATGCTCTGCCAAGTTGATGACACTACAGGAGTGAGTAAACCCCACACCTCATCAATTAAACCATTCAGCAGATAAAGCAGGAGTGAAAATATCAGTGCTCTGCTCTTGTACTTGAATGCCACTAGTAGCCTGGCAGGAGCTGTGAAGCAGCCTGCCTGGCACTACCAGCTGCTGTACCAAATGCACACACACCTTTTGGCCTGCTCTGGAGCCGGGAGATGGGGGTGGAAGTGTGCACATGAATGGCTGAGGTTGAGTAAGTCCTGGCACCCATTTCCACACAGCTGGCTTTTGCTGCAGAGTCTGCTGATATTTCTGCAGCATTATCATTGCTGCCTCCATGATGGGAATTCCTTTTTTGCTTTAGGTCCATTAGCACTGGTGGGAAGAGAAGTAAATGAATAAGACTCAATGAAAAATAGCATTAGGGGATTTGTATTTATCTGCCCATACAAACATGACAAACAGGCACAAAGAAACTGCACAACAAAGGCGCTAATTTGGCAAGCTTTTCCATAAACAGTGCAATAGTGGATAGGAAATTTCTGCCACCAGCTTGTCAATCATGTGTGCTCTCTGTAAAGTGTGGGAGTGACAAGGGCTGCTTAGTGCCAGTGGGAGGGTTGATATTATACATGCAACAATTACTGTGAAAGGAGGAAGAAAAGGAGTAAAGACATGAATTCAGAAAAGATAAGTGAGGTGTGAAATTCCCATAACATTATTTCTCGTAGGTGCATTTCATAAGAACTTACTTCAGTAATAAAATAGAATAGGGAAAGAATGACAGTAGTCATGCTCTTACTCAAAGAAAAATAATGCTGATTTGAAAATTATCTATCATGATCCGAGCACTAAGCTAACTGCTTTCAGGTTTATATCTTTGCTGTGGATAAGAGCTCAGTCTTTACAAGGTTGAAACTGCTCTTACAATGTCCTGGTGAAATGATTTTTAAGTGAAGTTCCTGGGATCTTAGCAGGAGAACAAAAAAAACTCTGCTAGAATATCATTTAGATTAAGAATCTGAAAAATTATTTTCTACTGATAAAGCAGGGTAATTAATTTCTTGTAATGTCAATGTAATGCTTCAAGGCACACACAGAACAAAATTTAAAACGATTTACTGCAGAAAACACACCTAATGAGATCCAAGATTCTAGATTTTATACATTTCTATGGAATACTTGATTAAATAAGAGAAACTAAATGTTGAAAATGCAGCAGAGTGCAGCAGTCAAAATAAGCAACTTGCAGAGACAATGGACAGACAGTTCAAAGCACAGAGCAACTGTGAAGTGGTATTAGAGAAATGGACCAATGTGCTGTCATCTTAGGGGGCCCCTGGAAGCTGACTTCATTCAGGAACAGTATTTTCTCCGTAGGTCTGTATGGGCTCCACAGACTGGGCCAGCACTTGCTCTCAGAATTGAAACATATGCCAGGCCTGCAGGGGCAACTACTGGCTAAAGGTTCACATGCAGATCTGTATTTCTATTTGACTTCCTAGATACACTTAACACCTTTCATGGATGCCAAAAAAATTAATTGCCCTGGAGACTAAGATTCTCCACAAATCCCCAGATGGGCAACAAAAACCAGGCTGCTCTGCCAGAGTCCCTGATTGTGCCACTGGGGACAGTTCTCAGAGTGAGAAGGGAAACAAGATCTTCTGGCCTCTCTGCTGAGCCCCCAGTAGCACACTGCCCGTGCTGCATCCAATTCTCTAACAGGTGGGGACTGGACCTGCACATTCATTTCAGAAGCCACTAGGTCATGAATATTAGGCAACAAGAATTCTGGGCAATGGATTAATGAAGGTTATTCCCAGCCTTAAGAGAACAAATCTACATTCTTCCAAAAAAATCTGTTGAAACTGAAGCAGAAGAAACTGAAACGTCAGCTCAATTTAAGATGAATTTTCTGAATTAGAAGTACAAAACCTTGCTAAATATCAGGTCTGAATGTGAGCATCAAGACACTTGGCTGAGAATAATTTTTCCAGTAGCTTCCATTCAAAGCTAGACTACTCAAAAGCAGAAAAAGGTGTTACAAAACCTTCCTTTTTAAAATAATTTAGTAGCACAGACTATTGGAAAAATCTCTGGAGCTTGAGACTGTATTTTCATTTTAGTAGGACTACCACACTATAGAAAGCATAGCAACAGCAAACCAGTTCAACACTTTAACTGGACACAATGCAAGTACACGACTGCAAGAAAATACTGAAGCGAAGAGCAACTTCACTTACTGACAACATGCACCACAGCCAATATACATACGCAAACTGCATGCCATGGGGTCCCCTAAAGTGTGCTGCATTGAAGAAATGATCCACAGTGTGCAATAGTGATTCATCTTCTACAGGAAAAATTAAGTCCATGTTCACTAATCTTTGCTTGTATTTAGAGTATTGTATAGACATGCTGAGTGTCTCTATCAATGTGCGTGTTCTTTTATGGCATGTGGGATTTTTTTTTAATTTTTTTTTTTTTAAATATTTGTCAGAAATAAATGAAGATAAATGTCACAGAGAAGGTGTTAGAAAACTCCCAGTTCCGGGAAAGAAAGAATTTCATTAGGAGAGGATGGGATGTCGGAAGAAGACCAGAACCGGAGCCGATTAGAGAAAGACTGATGATTCGATGGAGACTTAGGAGACTTTTCTTTATCCTTGCTTTTGCTTCTCAAAAAGGCAATCTTTTTGCGCTGTGCAGCTAAATTGTTATCACCCAGGTATCCCGAAAAGAAGAAGAAAAAAAAAAAGTAAAAAAAAAAAGCCTTATAAATAAAACTTAAAATGACTTAACACAGATTAAAGACTACACAACCAGTAAAAACAGAAAAGGCTAAAACAATGACTAGCACCTATAATGGAGGACTGATGAATGCATGAATGCATAGCTAAACACATCTAATCTGACTCAGATTAATGTATAGATTAACACATACACATAATATTTAAGCAAGTCCACTGAGAAATTACTGTTAGATCATTCAAAATGTTTTTGCTTTGTAATATAAAATTAAATTGGTGTACATGTTACTCAGTGATAACACTCTCAAATTTCCTATATGTCTCCTAGGCTTTAGTACTGGTGAGCCTCATCTCCACTTAAGTGTGTTTCATGTATCATGAAAATGAATGAAGCCCCAGAGACCTTCTGTTGTCTCTAGCACTCTACAAGGGCCTTGTTCCGTGGCAACCCAAGCCCAACTTCCCATGCTGAACTTGGCATGCATGTTTAACACCTAGAACCATATGGATAATCTTATTCCACAAAACATCTCTTTTTACTTTAAGTGAATAAATGACCTCAAAGAATTAGAGTAGAGAAAGGGTTTTACTCAATCAAAACAAAAGCTTCAGACAGACAGATACTTGCAGTAGTTTATAAGAGTTCTTTTCTCAGCTACTCCCCTTCTGTCTCCCACCCCTCACAGGTGGAAGACAGGAATTATTATTCAAATTTCAATTTCAAGATTGCTTCTTGGAAAGTATTTCTGGAGTATAAAAATCTATATATAGAAGCTGACAGAAATTATCTCAATGGAATAAACAGATCTTGGGACATAATATATTACCTTTAATAAGGGTGAAGAGTATTTATTTTGAGAAACTTTCGTTTAAATTTCCCTTAATTAGGAACATCTGATTTACTGTATAAACTAACTTAACAGAAAATCATTCCATCTTCCTTACATATTCCTTAGTGTTAAAAAAATAATTTCATCATTTTACATGAAAAAATTCCTAGTTTAATTCTAAATCAAAACATCGTATTGTCTCCATAATTACCACATTATGATGAATTGGTTATTTACAATAAATGGGTTATTTGTTCTGCACGTGCACCACCTGCTGGCAGTGGCTGTCAGCCAGCTCATACCCCTCAAAGAGTCTGAACCACACACTATTCCATAATCCAGCTTTAAACGCTTTGCTGCAAAACCCCAGTAAATGAGGTATTAGAACAAACTTATTCAGTAACAATGTATTATGCAATACATCTGGGCAAACAGAGGCTGAAGGGGAGAAGTAGTAGATAAAAGGAAGAAAGCAAACTAAAACAAAAACAAACCTATGATCTTCTAGAAATTTACTCAAATTTCTAGCTTAGGGTATTATGCATACTAAAACTTCTATTGTACTAAAAAAAAATCCAAACAAACAACCCGAAACCAACTAACCAAGAAAAAAACCACCAAAAAAACCCTAAAACAAACAAAAAAAGGACATGAAATATAATGTGATTGGGCATTAACATATCCTATATATTAAATATTTTTTTTAAAAAATTCAGCTCATGAATTTAGGCTGGACATTCCTTACCTTTGTTTGAAGAACACCCAGGGCTCTCTCTCTCTTCTACAGGGTTTGACCCTTGAGAGGTATTATCCTGAGCCTCATGTTGATGTTTCAATTTTTGGGAGGCAGATGGAGAGTTTACCATCTCTGGAGATTCAGAATGCCATGTGGAGCTTTCTGCTGCTGGTTTCAACCGCTCCCTTGGGGTCTCCTTCTTTGGCTTGATAAATTTGACTAAGGCTCTGGCTCCAATCCAGGGGTTTTTCCTGATAAAACAGGTTTTGTGAATGGATTTCAGAAACTGCTACAAGAAATACTCCCCTAAGAAATTTACAGCTGTGCTAAAGCCATCAAGCCATCCTACATTTTTTGTTTACTGTCATGAACTGGTTCAAAAAATGCACCATGAATTTCACAGCACTTGAGATCCATTTCCCTACTGAAGTCAAAATTACTTTTACAGAAATATTTCTTCAGCATGAGAAATGTGAGAAAGACAACTGTTCTCTCTGCTAGAAATCTAAACTACACAGATGGGCCACATAAGACATTCTTACAGCGTGACAAACTCCACTACAGGAACAGACTGAAGAAGAAAAATGAAAGCTGCTTTGAAGCCTCTTTGCTAAGGTTATCAGTCAGAACTATGTATAGTGGAATTAATTTGGCTCTTTTTTGTTGTTTTTAGTATAATTTTTAAGTCCTTCTGTCTAACAGACTGGTTATCCCTTGCTTTGAAAGAGCAGCTCTGAAAGCTCCTAGTGCTGATTAGTCACCATACTGGGAGCAAAGTGGTTCTTTCCCAATTATTTTGGGAGTTTCAGATTCTTGTATTAATACAGAGGGCCCCACATGAGGCCCTGTACTCTACATTAACTAACCTGCTGCTTCAGGGAGTATCTTGCAGAGTGAGAGGGAAGAGACAAGTGGAGATGACACCATCCATAATTCAGATGAATTTTCTGTTATCCCCAGTTATGGAAAGCCCTTTCTTGCCCTAACTGATCTGTGCAGCAGAACTGAATCCATGTGGAACTTACTTTTTTGGAGCAGGATCATAGAACTTGTACTGGTCCATTATCTTCTCTTCAAGTTTTTCCTTATGTCTTCTTAAGGCATTCAATTTATCACTGCGAGGGGGGAAAACATATTCTGAGTCATCTGTATGAAATTAAGCATAATGGAAAAACTGAAGACCAGAAGCCACCAAGAGAAGGAGACTGAAATATATTCCTATCCTGAACCTTCAGGATTCACAGTCTGTTTGGAGAGGGCCAATGCAAAAGCCTACCAACCATGCTGATGGGTGATTTTTGTGCAATAAAGCATGAAAGGTGAAAGAACAACAGTAGATGGTGGTACAAGATTAACTAATATCTCAGGCAGATTTTGTTTGGTGGGTGTTAAGACTAACTGTGGTTTTTATTGAGTGTTTTGTTACCCTACACAGGGAAATTGGCAAATCTTATTTTCATTCAAGTAGTAAGGCAAATGCGCCTCCATCATAGAACAGGCAGACACCAGGATAAACTGATCAGAGAACATCTGAACTGTATTCAACCTATTTCAGCAATTTCTAACACTTCAACCATATAAGCCAGTACTGCTATAAAACTCAACTCAGTAACTCCCACATCATCCTCATGTGTCTAAACTAAAATTCTTGGGATTAAGAACATTTTTCTTCCTTCTTTCATACCTATAAGAGGAATTCACTGCAGTGAAAACAGGATTCTTTGTAAACACATAGTATCTTTAAACAGGGTATTTCACTTCAATGTGTCAACCTGGGCATGAAGGATACAGCAATGTATGTTGATGTCTGTATCCTTAAAAACAACATCAAAGCAGGTATTTCTTGAAATGCAAATGAAAAAAGCAAGAGGAGTATGAATATTTACTATTCTTCAGGAACCTAAACACAAAATAACTCTCATAAGACTATATTTTTGTTGCAACTTGGCTGTTTTCCAAAACCTTAAAACCCTTTCCCAACCTCCTCTTCTTTGAGAAGTACCACTGGGTTTAGCATTCCATCTTTTCTGACTGTATTCTCCACATAGGTTCATCTGTATTATTTGAAAAGAGCTGTGTTCGCCCAGGTGTTTTGTGAACAACCCTTTGCAGTAAGGCAATGTAGAAACATTTTGTGCTTTCTCCTATTACACTTATCCCCTACCAAACAGCTATCAACAAGAATTATCATTTCACTGCCTGCTCTTCTAGTCCTGATGGATTATTTGTATTCTGCATTTGTCTAGATTACTTAAGGTTTCACAATTCAAATCTCTTTTTTCTTACATGTACTGTTTCTGTTCTTCATGATACTGCTCCTTGCTCTCCATGTTCTGCTCCAATAACATCTGATTCTGCTGGCTCAGCATCTGAATCTGGCTCAGGAGATGATGGTTTTCTTCTTCCAGATTTCCCTTTAGACGGGACAGGAGCTATTAAACAAGACAAATTAATCTTTCCTCTTCATCTGGCTTCTCTGGAGTGCACCATAATCAAGATAACACAACAGCATGGTAACCTAAGATAAAAACTATACACTTCAAACTATGTGGGGGTGTTGTTTCATAGTTTAACCTTCTATATACAGCATGTCCAAAGCTTCACACCATGTATGGCAGCTCTCTAACCCAAAAGCAGCAGTAGCTGGGTATTCACAGCTACTCACCTCACAGTGGTTATCCAGCTTGGTCAGAGAGATATCCATGGATTGGTGCTGTTCTTTCAGCTCATCATAGCGAGCTTGCCAACGATTCAACTCCAGCTGAGAGTTGTTCAAGGAAGTTTTCAGCTCTTTAGTGTGTGAATGGAGCCCTTCATACTCTGCCTTTAGCTGGTTGTGCAAGAAATTCACCCTAAACAGGAAGAAGAGAGCATGCTTATGACAGACACTTCACAGAAAGGACCTCACATTAAAAGACCACACCATCAGTTCACAGCTCTCACTAAATCAAACATAGTTCCAAAGAGTAACTCCTAAGGACATTTTTATTCTAAGCATTTCATAGAATTTTAAGAAGCAGTGGTAATATTACAAAAAATTTCAAATTATAAAATAACTGAAAGGAAAATACATGAAAAATAAAACTGCTATTTCTTCAATACGTAAGAAACACACCACAAATTTCTGAGGCACAATGTATTTAAGAGCATTGGGATATAAAGGCAGATCTATTTGGCACAAATAAAGAAAACTCACATGTTGTTTTTTTATCCTAATGCATGAAATATGAACATTTAAGTGTGAAACACTGTGGTGTTTTAAGAAGATACTGTGGCATTCTTTTACACTTTTAGGTAAATCCAAAAATGTCTACAAATCAGGAAGGCACAACATTAAATAACTAGATGAACAGATTAAGTTCTGTATCTGCTGACAGATAACCCTGGTTCTGCCAGCCCTGCAATCAACATTATGCAACATCTTTGCCCCTAAGAAAATGAATTAGGAACAGCAAACTTGAGAAAACCTCTCAAGAGCTCTGTACTGCTCTAAAGTACACTCATACAATTGTAGCTCAACTTAAAATGTGATTTTTAAATATGATTCAACCTGACATTGCTTTAACTTGATGTGGTCTTGGCCCGTCATTTGCACCAAACAGATTCTCAGAACACCTTTGTAGTATGAACAAGGCTACAGGGAGGTTTGTGGCTCTCAAAAGGGGCTCTGCCCTAAGTTAACAGCTACCCACTGATCAACAGTCTCTAAGACTGCTTCTAATAACAGGAATGGCAATCTTCTCTGGGCAGCAGAAAATAAACAGTGGTAACTCCTAGAGCTAAAATCATATTATATAAAAACCACAGATCAGTACTCCTCAAGGGGAAAAAAGCCAGTATAATTTGGGGCCTTGGCATTTGTAGTTCTGCCTAAAGGCAAGTGCTTGGAAACAATTCATTGCAGAAAATGCTTTTGAACTGAACCAACCACATGTGGACGTTTATCTTCTATGAGCAAAGCTCCCAGGGCTGAAGCACCAAATAACAGTATCAGTTGACAGTATTCATGAAGCTGACAATCTTTAACAAGTAAAAATTACCAAATTAACAATACAAAATAGAGAAAAAAGAACAGACACATTATATGAAGGTACTTCAGAGCTAAAGCAACACATCCATGTTTTGCCTAATTGACTTTTAATTGATATATTTAACAATTTAGCAAAGGAACCATACCTATCCAGTTCCTCCCTCAGCTTCTGATTTTCCCCAGTGGTTATTGCATTTGATCTTCTCTCTTGTTGCAGAACCTCTCTCTCATTTTTTAAAACTAATTCCAACTCTTCCAATTCTGCTTTGTGTTTCGTTAAACTATTGTATCTGCAAAAGGAAGAATAGCATACACTCAGCTTTCATTGAAACATTTTTCTTCCTCTGGGTTAATATTTTTAATAGGTAATACCACAACGATTAGAAAGCATTTTTTTCTGGCTTTATTTCTTTCATCCACATTTATGTGGTTGAACTTCTACCAAAGCTGAAAAATTCAACACTATGCATGAAAATTCAACTTAGTATACAAGTCAGCAGAGAAGACTTTAGGAAAAGAGAAAGAAAAAGCAAAACATTTTTTAAGGAAACAGGAACACAACTGCCAGGATTTTACTTCAATTTCAGATTCTGGTCATTTAGTAAAAGCATGAGATTCTGCAGAATGAGTGGAAACTGCACCACTAAACCGGAATCCCAGTCACAAATAATTGAGAGTGGCAAGAGTTAAAAACCTGACTAGAAAGTAGCTCCCAAAAAGCAAAAGAAAAACAATGCAATGAGGAAGAGTTTGTTAGGGAGCCACCTAATCCATATTAAGTTATATGCATAGGTAATAGCATCCTGCACATCTACTAATCTCCTGCATATTCCAGACAGATGATGAGGTATCAGTGAAATAGCAAAACACCTTTAAGCAGAGGCTGACTCACCTGCTTGAGTTTTCATCAGTGAAAAAACCAAGAGCAAAACCAGTGTAGTATATGGTAGAGATAATTCCTGCTATATATGTGTATAAAATATTGTAGAATCTAAGATATGTCTGTGACCACCCTGGCTGGGAGCAGAGTCTTATGTTTATTCAATTAGTTCCTGGACAACATTGAGATAATATCAAGTCTGTTAACATATGAAAGAAACCTTCCTGGGCCATGACTGTCAGTTTCCTTGGAATGTCTAAATCACTCACGGGGACCTGCACCTGGGAAGATTGCATCTACCACTGGGGGACCTGCACCTGGGAAGACTGCATCTACCGTTCTCAAGAACCTCAAGAACCGGTATCACTCTGCTACATACAAATACAGACTCTGCCATCACTCTGCTACATACAAATACAGACTCTGCCATCACTCTGCTACATACAAATACAGACTCTGCCGTGCTCAGACATCCCATCCGTCTGGACACCTGGACCTACCTTTGTCTATTCCTGCACATGTATGGCCCCAGTTCTACATGTGAAGAGACACAAAGGAACGTGCCGATCATCCCTGCCTCAGGCAGAATAAACTGTACATAAGCTGACTGCTTGAGGCATTCGGGGTGAGCCACTGGGGAAACGCTGGCACTTTGTCAGTCGGGGATGTTGGTTCACCCAGCGCCTGCACCCAGGGCTGACGCTGTCTTGGCTGTGGTGGTTTTTCGAAATTCTATTTTTTGTTATTGATCTAATAAATCTTTGTTAAATTTTTATTATAAATTTGGCTGCCGATTTGATCATTTATAACACCAGTGTTCACATCCAGGCTTCCACTATTATTTGGTTTGTATAATTTGTGCATAAACCATTCAGGGCAGGGAGATGGGGAGAGAGAGAGGGCTGACGGCATCTCTTTAATTTTGATCTCTGGAATGCTAAAGTAACCGAGGTGTGGAACAACTTCCCTGATATTTGGCACATGGATTAGGCAGGCTCAGCCTCCCTGAGGTGCTACACCACCTGCATCCAGAAAACTGAGAAGAACGGGGTGGACTGACATCACTTCACAAGGCAGCAAGCTGTTCCCAGATCTTTTTTCCCCTCTGGTGGATTCTGTCAGAATCTGTGGCCACACAACACCAGCAGAGGCCACTGGGGCCATTGGTGCAGTCAATGTCAAAAGTCATCAGCACAATTTTGGTCACTGTAATAAAAGGGTATTGCCCCAAACTATCACATACATCTGTGTCAAAAATGGAGAAACACTCTTCCAAGCACTTTTAAAAGAGAATCTAAGTGGAAGATGCAGCATTGCTTAAAAAGCCAAAGAGAACAAGCATCTTTCTGTGACTCTCATGCCAGCAGAGATGAATGCAGAGCACAGTTACTCTGCAGTCATGAAAACTTCAAAACAAAACCAAAACCAGCAGACAGCACCAAAGAGTGACTCCTGCCAACTTGTTTTTCTTTCAGGCTACCATTCCATTCATCCCAGGGTCAAATTACAGCCTGTCCCAAATTCCAGTCCATTGAAGGGCCACACAGGAAAGTACCTGTCTCCCAGACAAAAGCTGCTTTATACTACTCATTCCCAGTAACAGCAGTAGAGTTTAATTAACCTTATTTATTTGTTTTCTTGCTCCATTCAGCTCTGGGACATTTCAAATTCAATGTCCATACAACAAATGGAAGAACCTGAAAGCAGAGGAAGGTTTCACATCTAGCTCCAAGAAGCATTTTAGACAAACTGTGTGCCAATGCAGAGTCTGAGAACACAAACTCCAGTCAGTCCTTTGGCTGTCTCTGCAGAAATTGCACTGTAAATTCTTTTGCTGTCTCCGCATGATAGGGCTACTCTGTTCATTTTTATCCATGCCCTCTATGTTTTAAAGAGGGCTCCTTAAAAGAGAAGCAGGATACTGGTCCAGCATTACCAGCCAGGCACAGCACCACAGGCTGCCACATTGAGCCTGAGGCAGGCCACAGCTGCTCCCCTAGTTGTTAGGTGAAAGGTAAGAAAGAGGAGAGAGACTGTCTGCAAAAATGGAAATGATTGTTCATGTCCGGAGCCCTAATGAAATCCTCAGGCAAAATCTTCTTGTAGTAGAGATTCAGCCTGGAGTCTACAATTTGAGCACAATCTGTGCAACCTGACAAGCTCTACCACCAGGGACCAGGTTACCCTTCCTGGAGACTATTCAACACTCATGTTCATTTCACTTTTTAAAGCATCAGGCTCTTAGAAGAGTTTCAAAAAGATTTTCTCATACGTGCATATAGAATTCATTTTGGCTCTGACATAATCTATTCCTGGGACTGAGTAAATGTAGTCCTCTTTACTCCTTTTGGCTTTTATTCTTTTATTCTTTCTGCTGCTTTTTGAGGAGAAATACTATGGGTAGATATTTGTGAATGAGACAATTTTGAAAACGCTCAGCTATGATAAAAAGTGTGACAAAAGGAACCCAGAAAAATAACTACCAGGCAGCACTGGTAACATAATAATACAACTGCCTGCTATATGTAACCCTACAAAGCAGGGATTCTTTTCCCAGTGTCTCTGCAGGATTAGACTTCTCCAACCTAAGCCACAAAGAAATGCTCAGGAATCTGTTAATCATCTGTAGCTACAAAATTATTACCTTCCCTTAGTAATATGCAATATGTAAAGCAGTTTCAAAAATACAGAAGAAGCCAGCCTGTGTGTTCACTAAGACCATCAGACAGACACCTCAAAGTCAAAAAACTGCTATTAATGGTCAATGACCCTAACATATTAATTCTCTTCTCGCTGAGCCAAACCCACACAACTGTGGTTTCCTGGGCTATGACAGGCCATTTCACTGCAGTTACAAACAACCCATTATTAAATCCCCACTGCAGTGTTAATATGTGCAGAAAGAACCAAAAGCGGTTTAATTAAGTTTGCTTAGGTGCAGAAAATATCCTGTGGTTAGAATGCTGCAGAGTGAACTACACAAACCTTTGGGACCATGGCTGTACATGTTGTTGGATGTGCACAAGCTAACTGAAGTTGCTGTGGATCTTCCTAGACCAGCTGCAATCATAGGTTTGTGTGGAAGTGTAATCCTGCCTTAAGCAACAGAATTCTGATTACAGTGCTGCCAACAGCTGAGGAAAACCAATCACCTTGGAGTTGTGACATGCAAAGCCCATCTCCTAAACACCACAAAGAAAACTTCTTGGTTGCACTGAGCTGCTCTGGGGAAAACTTAGCAGGTGGTGCATTCTAGCTGAACTTGAAAGTGAAATATCCCATCTTAGCAGTCACAGACCTTAGTTAATAAGAAGAGGTGTAAGAAAACTCTTTTTATGCTACTCTTTCTCCCTTCTGCTCCCTTAGCAGCACATGATGGAGGGAGAACAAAATATGCACTAAAAAAGTAGCTTGTGGCTTTTTTCCTGACAGCCAAATGGAGTCCTTGGACAAATCACCTTGATAAGTATCTTTTAAGACTGATCTGCTGAGGAGGATACTGCACACTTAGTACTGCCAAACTCAACTTGTTTTGAGTATAGAGAAGGCCACCATCTGCTCCCCTGCAACACCTCTCACTGGGAGTCACATCTCAGAAAGAGTCCAAACTGTTAATGATTACAGTGGTGACCCTCTATAGATAACCTATTCTTTGAAAAACACTTTTTCCTTAGGCTAGAGCTGCTTAGTGTTTGGTACTCATCAAGCAAAGAAAGAACACAGCAAATTGCCTTAACACACTGCAGTGTAGTAATCTCAAGCAAAGCCTGAATCAATGAGAGCCATTAATCAGTCTGAGAAAGACTTGGTAAGCAGGAACAGTGTCTGTGTAATCACTTACAGCTCATTTAGTTGATAGCCAAGCAGCTGTCCTGTCACACAGCCCCAGTGGATATTTTAATCACAATAGTTTACTCCTGTACTTCATAAAAATCTACCCCACATTGTATTTGCCAGCTCCTTAGTCTTTTGGGAAGAAAAGTTTAGCACCAGTTTGCAGTCCACCATCAAGGATCACCACTAAGCTGCTCTGAACCCAACTCATGATCTTGCACAGAAATTAAATCTAAATAAAAGTATTTTGAGGAAAATCTCTGAAAAATATAAGAGACGTCTGAGAGGTAGGCAGAGCAGCATTTTTGTAGTAGTACATTATGTGTATTGTTGAATCCATGCACAATTGTCAGAAAATGACAGTGACTGAAGACTAAACAATTAACATTTTACTGATTTCCTAATTCAACTGAAGGGCCTGAAGCAAAAACTTTAGATCATGAGAACTACAAGAAAATTATTAATACATCATTATCTTATAGTTAGGTCAATATAGCTTCCTTCAGAGAGTCTCCTTTGACATGACACAGATGCCACAAGGTTCAATGATTGAAATTTCTCAAGATACACACTACTCATATATAGGTGACCTGCAGACTTTATGGTTTGAAAAGAGCTCCGCACAGTAGAATTGGAGAATGTTTTTAAGGCTGGATGATGTTATACCACAAATCCTTAAATGCAGTAGAAGCATTTAAGTTACATCTGACAAAGCATCCAAGATCCAAGCCTATGTTTGCTGAGTATCACCAGAGTCACCTCTGTTCTGCCACCTTTAGAGATCTAAAATCTAGAGCTTTGCAAATATTTTCATCTAATGTCCCAATGACAATAGGAATGACTAGGCACTTTTTCAGGGCAACAACTTTGTAATTTCTGTTTGTAATTGGAGACAACACTTGAAGCTAAAATTGTAACATAGACACATTCTCACTACACAATACCCCGAGCAGTGAGCGTACCTCTCACGCAGACCTTTGTGCTCCAGATCCAGGGTTTTGTGTAATGTTTTCAGGCAGCTGTGCTGATTTATCAGCCTTTCATACTCTGCAGACTGTCGATCATGCAGTGAAGCAAGGTGTTCATGGTCCTGAAGCAATGACTCATATTCAGCTTTCAGCTGCTCCTTCTGTTTCAGTAGATTTTCATTCTCGTTCTCCTTGGCTGTCTGCTGATTTTGCAGTAAAGCATTCTGGGCTGTCAGTGAAGCACTCTGGGAGCTGAGAGTTGAATTTTCTACCTAAAGTTTTGCAAGTAAAAAGTAAATATTACTTATCCACATCTACTGGTACATACAACAACATTTTGTAGCAGCTTACATCCATATAAAGTTAGTCAAGAATGCCTACGCTTCCTTGTTGACTTAAGACATCTATGTACAATTTGGCATCATTTTGGGATTACTGCTGGCAGTATGCATCACATAAAGCTATGCTGTCAGCAGTAAGAAAACTATCACAATAACCTCTAAACTGAAAATACACTGCTCTACCAGAAGCTCTCATCAAAGACCAAGATGATCTGGAACACTCACAACTCAACTGCATCTCTGACAATCATGATCAGAGTTAAAAGTTACCCTGTATTTGTGTATAAGTAATGAAACTCAAGTTCACCAAAACTCAGAAACATTAACTGCACCAGTGTATGTGAACAACACTCCTAACACTGTGTATGTGAGCAGTTCTCCTAACAAGTCTGGTTTCAGTAGAGGATGGTGCACTGATTTTATGTAAATCAATTAGGGATGGGAAACAATTAATGAGAACAAAGAAACCCATCTCTCCATCTCAGAACATGCAAGAGGAAGACCTTGAAAAGCAAAAGTCAAGAAAAATAGAGTTAATCCAATGTTGTCCTTTGAAACTGGCCTTCTTCTCAAAGTAAGTTTTTTTTTTAAATCAAGTAATTTTTAAGAGTATCTTTTCCACTGGCAACTTTGACATTTTGTCTGAAAGTCTGAAAGCTGTGATTGGAGCTCATTGCTACAACATCTAAGGGAAGCTGACTTGTGTCCTCTTTCCATTTCTGCTGAGCTCTTTCACAGGCACAGCATTAACACAAAAAAGAAAAGCTTTTTTTTATTTCAGAAGTGTAGCTTCTGGAATAACACATCTGGATTTTGCTGTATTAATTTTAATTTATTCTTTCTAAATAACCACCTTATTGCTGAAGGTAGCTACCAGACATTAGCTACAGACCCAATTTCCCTTCTAGCTTGGAGAAATTCAGACCCCAAACGAAGCTCCACCTCCTAGGCTTCATCTTTCCATCATTACATCAGCCTATCAACACAAACGTTTCATTATTGGCTGTCATCTCCTCCACAGTACTGTAATCAAATCCAACCTCCTGGCACAGAGGCAGAAGGATGTTCTGACCTGGAGTTTGGCTGTCTGTGTCTGCAGGGCAGTGTTATGCTCTTGAAGGAAGACATTTTGCTTCTGTAGTGTCAGGATCTGATTGTTGAAGGAGACATTCTGTGTTTCCAAATGCTTTAGCTGTTCCTTAAGCAGCTGCTTCTCAGTATGCAGGGCTGCATTCTGAAAGAGAGATGGCATTGAAGGGTTGACAGGAAGAAAAGAAACAGCTGTCCCAATTATCTGGAGTCTGATCACAGATGAGAACCAATTAGTGATGATCATTCTGCAACAAAGGCATAAAAGAAACCTCTTTGCAGCATTAAACGAAGGTAGGACAGATGTTAACACACAGGATCAATCCCTGCAAAGATGGGACAAGATGGACACAAGACACATGAAGCACTTAAGTCCCACACAGTCCTAAGAGACACCCAAGGAATCTGGTAGACTTGGGTGCCCCAGAAAACCTATCAGATTCCTTTAAGCTCAAAAATCCAGTTTCCACCAACCCACTCAAGAGCACAAGAGAAGTCTATGAGCTAAGAGGAAACAGGAGAAGGCTTACATTCCTTTCCAGTTCAATGGCCCTGTCCTTCAGTTTCAGCAGCTCTGTGGTGGCCTCTTGGTGCCCTGCTTCCAATTTCTCATTCATTTGCTGGTTGGCAATGAGCTTCTCTGCTGAATTCCTCAGTGACTTCTGAGCATACTGCCCATCCTGCTGAGTCTGCTTGAGTGCATCAAAGTCCTTCTTCACCTACACAATCAACAAGCAACAATCCTTCAACACTGAAGGAACTGGAATAATGCATTAATAATGATGGGATATGTCACTCCTCTCTTGCACTGACTTTCAGAGATTCAACAACCATTACCCCACTTCACAGACAGGGAAGCTGAGACACAGACAGGTGGAAGAATCCACATCTCTTGCCCTCATGTCAGGTGCCTTTATACTCAAGCTCACTGTCACCTAACAAACAGGCTATTCTTGGGGGATATGTTTCAACTGCAGTTTTCCTCAGCCCATGTTTCCACTAAACAAGGCAGAAAAACACAGCTATGCTAATGAAAAAAACCATGGGAAAACAGATCTACAAAGAGCAGTTATCCAAGAAAACCCCTCCTGATGTGCTCCTAGCCCAAATTTTTTTTATTAATTTTGTGTCATTACAAAGGGAAAAAAAAAGGCAGTCTAGTGAAAAAAAGGTTTCTTAGAAAGGATGTGTATAGGAAGGGGCAACGAGAAGAACAAACCTGCTCTTCAATAAAAAAAAAAAATCTAACCTCAAACCAAAAAATCCCCAAACATGTGAATGTGCAGAACTGCAATGTGAAAAATTAAAACTCACTTAAGGTCTTACCATATTTAGATCATTCTGTAACTGCTGGTTCAAGTTCAGAAAGTCTTTCACTTGAGCTTCCAGCATTGCAATCTTCTCCTCTTTCACAGCTAGAGTTGATTTTAGTGCTGATTCAGTTTTGCTTTCCAGAACCTTGTATTTTCTGAAAAATATGGTAATAGCTTTCTGATGTCTGCCACTAGGATGTGAGCCACCATCTAAACAGCAGACTTCACCTTCACCTGTTCCCAATCTCACTACATCTTAAATTATACATGCCTGCTTCTTCAGGAAAATTATTTCCTCTACTGCTGCAGATTACTACTGATATATTATAGCTAGGGAATTCACTTGTGGAAAATCCAATCAATTTTAATAGAGATTAACTCCAGCATGGTTCTACAGAAATATCAAAGAGTTACATAACTTGAAAGAAAATAAGTTTCTCTCTTTTCCCCAATAATTACACTACAGAAAACTCTTCATATGGCTCTTTTGTAGATTTTTAACAAGGAGGAAGATCCACAGTTTAAAGATTCCTACAAGATGGGGAGGTTTCTCTAAGTAGGTCTAACCAAGAAGCCAATATACACACAGGTTGTTGGGATTGTCTGCTCATTACTATAGGACTCACAAAGGAAATCCTTGCCATCAGATATTTCTTAGGCAACATCTATGTTTATATAAACAGGTATCTAGACCACCAATTACATGAAGTAATGACAGACACTGTTTAACAGACATTCTACATGAAGAGAAATACACACTGAAATAGCTACTCAGCTACTCTGCTGGGGAGTACAGAGGAACTGCAGTAACACTGCTAGCATGGGGACAAAGTAGCATTTCTTCCTTCCACCCAAGAAAATGTTTTGCAAAACTTACAGTATCCTGCCAAGCTTGCCTCATAAAAATGTGGTTTATGTCCAAAACTGTTAAGGGTAATGGCAAGGAGGCAGATGAGAACCAAAAAGAAAGGCAAAGGGCTTCAGTTAGGCTGAGTCAAAAGAAGGACTGGAAGAGCTCAGTTTCCTTACGTGTCATCATTGCCATTATCATCCTCCAGCAGCAGCTCTTTGCTCAATCCCATCTTTTCCAGTTCCTGGCTCAGTTTGTCCAGCTCACTAGACAACTTTTGACTCTTCAGCTTCTCCAGGACCAAATCCTGAAACAGCATTAACACAATTACTTGCTATGCAAAGGGTGGTGGTAATTATCCAGCGCTATACATGTTTTTAAGTGTACTGAAAAATTCATTGGATAAAATCCTAGTTTCAGGTAGGTCAGTTAAAATTTTTCCTCAGTGACAGCTGAGTGCAGAATTAAACTGATTGGTTTTATTTATAGGTCACTTGAAATAAATCTGCAGAATGCTTCTTTTGGCCTTTGTTTCACTCACTGTACTGAACTACTTCTGCCAACACTGGCTTTGTGCCTGCCTGCTGAAGGAGGGGATGTGCAGGCCAGGAGACACCACCCCGTCTGTGTGCCACACAAGGATTGTGCAGGGCAGGGGACACCAGCAGGGGGAGTTTCCATCTCTCAGCTAGGACAAAAAGCCCTGCCAGCACTGGTACACACTCAGGAGCAACAGGACTTTAGTATGGGAGCCTCCTGAGGTATTGTAGCTATGTTATTACCAAGGGACTTGGTAATAGGGTCAGCAGTGAATAGTGCACTGAGTTTCTCACATACGGTAAATGCTTTGCTGTTGTGCCAGTGAAGTGGTCTGTGTGGAAATGGCCTGGGTAGATGTAGTGCCACCTGCACTTCTAAAAATGACAGATTATTTTTGGTGCATAGCTAAGTGTGAAGATCCCTACCATTCAAAATTCTCTGAAATACAAATGCACCATAGAGATCTACATTGCTTGTGTTTCTGCTAAAAGTTTTCTTAAACAACACATGAAGAAAGAACAAAAAAGCTACTGAAGAACTTTAAATTAAGAAAAATTATCCTGAATGTCAAACAGAACCAAGAATAAAATTTTATAAAAATACTTTGTCAAACTGTAGGTATTCAATAGTCCTCTGACATCACAAATTTAGCCATGAATTCATTCACACGGCAAGGTAAAAATATGGTTAAGGTCAGTGCCAGTCCAGTGATCTGTAAAGAGGTCCCTTTAACATCCATTAACTCCTTCTGCAGGATCTATGGAAAATACTAAAGAAAAGAAGATGGGCTATTATATGGGTGTGCACCACTGGAAATCTGCAAAATCTGAGAATGGAAAGATTATAGAGGAGCCTTCTCAGAAATTATATTGTTTTAATAATTTTTAAGGAAAGTTGGATAGAAACATAACTTGGGACTGTGTCAAGTGTTTCTGACAGACTTTATTTCTCCTCCTCAAAATTACTCTAATGCTTCAAAATTGAAATAAAACTAAACCTTGAAGTAAGCAATTGCTTACTATATTAATCTTGCTAAACTTATCTATTTCACTGAGCTACTGCAGCACAACCCTTTTTCATTTTAATAGTCCTTCACAGGAAACCTGGTGCTGGCAGGACAACAGCAGCCAGGACAGGCAATGAAAGCAAGATGCAATAATCTGAATCTGCTCATAGGCCACTTGTAAGAATGTCAGGCTATAGCACACACATCCTCAGATTGCCCATGTCCTAATGCCTGGCACAGGGAGAGATCGCCGCTGCTTAGCACGCTCTCATCCAGCAGGGAAACATTTGGGGAAAGATGCTGTAAAGCAAGATCTTGGTGCAGCTGGTTTAGGTTGCTCATTTGGGATGGTTTTGTCTCAGAAGAGGGATGTCTATGTGTCCTCAACAAGTGCTAGACATTTCTAAGCCTGAGAGTCAATCTCCCCCACTGGAGCTCTCAAGTTAGCAAAAAATTTTGTAGCCACGGTTAGAGGAAAGTATCAAAGTCTTTGGTTAACAGGCACCACATAAGAGCTGTTGTAAAATTTTATTCTGCATGAAAAAAAGATGTAATTTAGAGACTGTATTGTGGACACAAAGTGGACACTGCACAACTGCACCAAGTGCAGTTCTTGGCCTGTTCCACTTTCCAAGGCAACACTTTCAAATGACTGTGAAGGCTGCGTTAAGGCTGTGAAGATCTCCTGTGGGACAGAGATATATCCCTTTAGTAGTTCACTGAGCTGAGAAAACAAAAAATAGAAGCATAGAACCCAGTAGAATTAACTTGCTTACCTCTCTCAGTGTAGCTAGTGTTCTCTTATCAATTGTAACTTGCTTTAGGAGGTCTTTATTGTCCTTTTCAAACTCTTTCAGTTTACAAGATGACTCTCTGAATCGAGCAATTTCCTTTTCTAGTGTCTTGTTTTCCTTCTCAGCGACTGCTAGCTTTACTGTACTGTCATCCAAAATAGCATCTTTCAGCTCCACTTGCTGCCAAAGCCGTTTGGTTTCTTTCTCTAGCATTTTTTTGTCTTTTTCTAGCTGAGACATTCCTTGTTCTAGGGCTTTATTTTCCTTTTCTAAGCTCTCTAGCCGTTTGGCAGAAACCTTTAGCTCTTCAAGGTTCCTCTGGAGGACCTGATTTTCACTCTCCATTCCTTGAATTTCTTTTTCTAATTCCTGGATCTTTTTACTGCTGTTCTCCACAATTTGCTGAAGTCTCTGGTTTTCAGAACTGATACTCTGATAGCTTAGCTCCAGCCTCTCTGATTTCTTGTTCATTGCTTTTAACATTTCCACATTCTTTCTTAAGTCCTCTTTCTCCCTCTCCAAATCTTTATTTTCTGCTTCTATTTGTGCCATTTTTGTGCTAGTAAATCTCATGGTCTCTACCACTCTTCTAAGCTCCAGATTTTCTTCATCCAATTGCTTGTTGTCCCTTTCCAGGTCACTAAGACGGATGGAAATATTTTGTAATGTGTCCAAGGATTTTCTTAATTTCCTATTTTCCACTTCCAGATCACCATTCTCTTGCTCAAGAACTTCCACTTTTTCTGTCACTATTTTCATCACTGCTGCCTTTTTTGTGAGCTGTTCATTTTCCCTCTCCAGCCGGTGGAGCTCTTTTTCCATTTCTTCCACTCTTTCCACTTTTTCTCTAACCTGGTCAAAATCTTTTTGCAATTGTTTCTTCTCAAATTCCAGCTTGCTCAGTTTGCTACTTGTCTCAGTTACTGTTTCATGAAGGATTTTGTTCTCTTTTTCAATATCTTTCACTCTTGCCTCACTGCTCACTTGTGATCTTTGTCTCAGGGATAGGACAACTTGATTAAGGTGATCATTTTCTTGTTTAAGGTCCTTTATCTACATAAACAGTTGTGCAAATGTTATTCATCTACTTACAAGTGCGGTACAAATTAGTCCTAAAGCAGAGAGATGACTGTTAACAAATCATATCATATCAAAATCAATTTAATCCAAGACAAATTTCTCAGCAAATTATTGACTTGGTAACCAAGAACCCAAACTCTTAAAAAATTTATTTTAATAAATTAAAAACTGTGCTACATTCCTGCTACCATCCAAGAAGGCAGGGGCAGAAGGAGAAAGCAGACAGAGAACCTTCAGACAACACCTTGGAGAATATGCTTTGTTACAAATCATTCTTAATAGAGGGTATCTTTCAATCTAGGTTTACCTTCATCTTGGGGACCTGATGACTGAAATTATCTCTGGTAATGTGCCAGGAACCTCACAATACTTGAAAATGTAGAGCAGTTACAGATGTCATTAAAGACACACTTCCTGTAAGGACAGTACACTTACCCCACTGGTCAAATTTCAGCTGATGCAATTGTAATTTAGACTGCAATTTGCATTTGATTTTTATACTAGACAACATGCACACAAATCAGGCCTAGACCTGAAAAAACCACAAACGACTCTTTTTTAACAACTGGGAATATTTCCGGTTTCACTTCCTGCCCTACTTTCAAACCATCTATTAATTCCTGCCACAAAGAGTCTGTATTTGTTCTAACTAAAATATAAGACTTTGTTGGTAAAGTGCATTTTCCTAGGGAGAAGTCTGGGTAAAAATTCTTCAAGATGAAAAGAACTACACAAATTAGACATTTTGCTATTTAATTTTCACCTCACAAAAACTTAAGAGTAGATTTTAATACAGATTGAGAATATTCAGACCAGTCTCTAATGATCTGTGTCTGTATTTTTTTAATTTGTCAAATCAGTGCAGATGATACTTGCACAAACCTGTAATAGGAGAGTTTTCAAGCATTGCACATGAACTGCAGCACAGTGGTTAAAGCTGAAGGGCAACTAAAACGTCAATCCAGAAAATATAAATACTTTCTCAGCATCTCTTTTAAATAGAGCAAAAAGGCTGAGTGGCTAAATAACCTCAACCAAACCAATCATGCCATACAGGTGGTAGAAGATCAACCTTCAGCAACAAAATGGGGATTTATTTGCACATCCTAAAACCAGTTGGTATTCCATTTAGTAAGAGCCAAGGGCTTTTTTCACTCAAGGGGGAATGTCTGTTCATATAATAGCCTAAAGATCCCCTTATGGTAACAAGAGCAGGAATCAGCAGAGCATGCTGGGCTTTTACACTTGCAGAAGATTTTAACCTAGATTTGAACAAGTTCAACCTGCACTTAATAGCTCTCAAATTGCCTTATCTCCCTGAGAGAACCAGAGGCTGTACATGGCATCACTGAATTACCATTACTGAGCACATGTTGTTATATTACATTTGAGAAATTCGCACCTGTCTGTCTTTGTCAGCTTTTAGAGTCTCCATGACAACTTGCAGCTGCTCTTTATCTTTTATCAGCTCTTCACTCAAGGTTTCCAAATCTTGATTGCTTTGCTTCTCTTTTTCAATTTGATTTTGCAACTTCTCAATCTGTGTGAAGAGAACACACCAAAACACGTCAACCACAGCTGGACACAAGGACTGTCTGCACTTTAAGTCATTTTGAAGACCTGAGAGAAATGAGATGGGGACTATGGCTAAAAGATTAAATCCCTCTCTCCTGCAGTTACCAGTCTCAGAGGAGAAAATGGACTGTTTTCTCTTGTCTTGTTTTTCTCACAGTGCTAAGAATCTTCTTCATGCCTTTAAAGATCAGAGCATATAAGGCACGGCAGTAAGAAATGTTTAGTTCACCTGCCCACTGAATGCCCTGTTGTGCCCCTGTCAACAGGAATTAAGTTTCTGGTGTTCCCCTTCCTGAGGAACTTGCCTCCTCCCAGCCTCTCCATCACTGATGGTCTTACTCTACCAGTTAATGCAGGCAGTTATTAAGACACTTCAGTGAGCAACAGCACTAAAAGACCAAAACTCCAACCTAAAACAGGAAGAGAGGAAAAACACTAAAGCACTGGGGTGACCAAGTTCATGCTCCCACTCCCTGTGTTCTGTTCTGTGTTCCCTCTTCCCCAGCAGGTGAAAATACTCCATTTGAAAGATTTGTGAATAAGGCTCCAGTCCTACAACAAACAAAGTTTTCTTATTATTCATTTTGAAAGCTGTACTTGTAATGCATGAGAAGCAGAAAAGCAGTAGCTCTTCAGTACTTAGAACCAAGAGGTTCTGGGAACTGTACTCCCCAAGCCAGGAAATAATTCCTTTTTAAACTTGCAAAGTACTGTGAGCACCTACAGCTCTGCACAAGTATCAGCTCATTTTTGTTTTGGTATTATCAACTCTGCCAACAGTGAAAATGTCAATGAAAGGGGTATTAAACCTAATTCTTCCAAGTGGGAAATAGCTGGAGGCTGGGCTCTGCCTATGTCAACATGCCCCTCATTACAGGAAGTGTTTAAACAAGCAGGGGCTGCCCAGATTGGAGATAAGGAGGGCTCAGCAGCCAGAAATGTAACCATGTGGAGGTTCATTGGTCTGAAAGGAGCTGTTCACAGAAAGCTGCAACAAACTCAGTAGCTCAGCAATAGCTGATCTTCATCTGCACTTCCCAGAAAACTGGAGGCAAGTAAGACATTACAATTTACAGCTCTTTTCAGTAAGTCAGAAAGGCAGAGACAAAAGACAGGTACTTTGACTGCTAATACTTGAGTGTGCCTGAAAGGAGGGTTTTCTACTACCAGCTCCTCTAAAAACCTTGTAAAAAAAGGAAAAAAAATGTACATAACTACTTTTTATAGCATCTCCTCTGGTACTACTAGAATAATCTTGTTTCAGCTACATGATCCCACCAACCACTAGATCAGCAGATAAACAAGCATAATCAAACAACAATTTTTGAAAGTCTCAGACAGTGGATGAAATCTCAGCTCAGTTAAACAACTTTAGGGAGACAGGATTTTACTATGGATATCTCAGGAAATTTACCAAAAGAACCCCAAAGACATAAAACATTTGAGAAAAATTCTTCTTCATCTCTTGCCCTCTGACTTACACATGCTTGACTTTAACACTCCTCCAGAGCTCTTGCACTCTCCCCTGCCCATTGTAGCAAACATTTTGCAACAAATCTGAGACTTGGCCTATTATTTCCCCTGGCACACCTCACTGTATTCTAATTGAAGGGAATCACAACTGTTGGCACCAATACAGTGCCATAACAGGAGGTGCCCACAGGAATTTGCCTGGGACAAAGCCAGAGGCTGATCACAGTTGTTCAAGTGATTTAAATTGCAGTACACCACAGGTATCTGCTGAGTGCTTTCTATGCCTCCATCTCCAGTTTTAGGCATGTAAATTAGAGCTGGATTGAATTACTCATACAGAACAGGTCATAAATAAAAGTGTGGAAGGAAAATTAGAGTAAACAGAATCTTTGCAGTATTCCTTTTCCACAAAAGAAAGAAAAAACCAGAACCAATCTCAGCTTAGAAAATGCATCTCTGCAAAAGATGGAATGATCCAGTGCTGGAAAGTGCTCTCCCTAGCAGAGAAATGGGCTTGTTACAATCTAGGAATCCACAAGCAGTATTTCATATGTAGGTGCTTCCCTCCCTTGTTCTTTAAGGGATTCAGCTAGCTCACAGGCAAGCCAAACAGAATTGAAATCATTGCTTCAATGTCTCACACACACAGGTTACAGAAGTAATGGAAAAAGGAGAAATGAGCCTTATATTGTGGATAATTTATGAATGGTAGGAATGTGGAAAAATCCAACATGAAAATGTTTTATACTGTAGAGTAGGAAGCATCCTTTTTTTCCCAGCAGCATTTGGCTCAATTCATCAGAACTGAGGAATCAAGTAACTAGTCAGACAAAAATAAGGCTGGTAGTTGGAGGTGAACTGGAGCAGTGTATTTCACAAGGACAAGGACTGAGGTGGCATTTGACCTAAATGTAATCAAAGTTAATAACAGAGTGCAACACATGTACATGTAAGTAAAATTAAAAAATGATGACCTACATGCTTGTTACAAAGATGGAAAGAGCTGAGGTCTTTACAGACAGAGAGAAACACTAACGAATTTGTAACAGCTAAGAGGACAAGAAAAAGAAAAAGCAGGCCCAGGACTCTGGACAGCAAGAAAGACATTTAAAATATACTAACCTGAATTCACCTGTATAATTGATTTGATTTACAGGTAAAAATTATTTAACTTTGAAAAAACAAAAATAGTTCAATGTGACCATGGCTTCCTTTCTGTGAGACAACAGAGAGGGACACAATCAACAGTACAATCTGACAGGGGCAAACAGGCACTAAAAACCAGTTTTTATTTAACAGGAACAGTCACTTTTTCTTACTATGACACACATAAGCAGGCAGTGAAGTAGAAGGCATTAAATAAAATTATTAGAATTTAATTGCATTAGAATGCAATTAAATAGACAGGACCAAAATCATGGTCAGTCTTATGGGGATCACGAGTGAACTCCCTGAAAACTCTCATCATTCAGGAATGCTGCACAGCCCTTTGTGCACTGTGTTTAAAAAAATCTGAGAGCTCCATTTGCTCCTGTGAGCAAATTACCTTTTTGCTAAGCTGCTGATTTTCCTTTTCCAGTTCCACAAACTTTAGGCTGCTCTCTCTGGAGGTCAAGGAGGCATCTCTCAACTCTTGGATTGTGTTCTGCAAGCTCTGATTATCTTTCTCCAGCTTCAGTATTCGACTTGAAGCACATTCATTCAACTCAAACACAAAGGACTTTCTGGCTGTTGAAACATGAGAAGCAGAAGGTGGCACTAATCAATTCACCAATGTCTCCTTCTGAGGTGCACAAGATCCACTTGGATGAAGATTATTGCTGTCAGTCTTACAATTTCAGCTTGACTGCTAAGTAAATACTTGGTTAAAAACAGAACTCATTTTCACAGACAATCATTAACAACTTCAATAAATAGAGTACTATCTGAACAGCCAGCCATCTAAAAAGTTGCTTACTTTCTTAATTCATCTTAAATTTGCTTTAGTCATGTAGGGAGCATGTCTAATATTAGTAACAAAATATACTGTGCTACTATCTCATACTTTCATCATAGAAATAAATTGAGGCAGAAAGTAAACCCCTGCTAAGTTTTTGCTAAAATAGCAAGGTGGTGCACTTACAAGAGCTAGTGAAAACTCAGGTATTCAATCACATTCAGTTATAGAAAAGATTCTTACAAAAGAGAATTCCAGTGCTTATCTTTATAGCTTCTTCATCAAGAGTATGCTGAAGCACAGAGAATAATTTACTACTAGGTATCCAGGCACGGGATACCCATCATAATGCTGATCTGAGAAGTGTCTGAAGTTGAAATCTCAGAACTAAATGTATTCAAGTCTTACAACAGAGTTGTTGTTTTACTCAATGCTTGTAGATCAAAAGTCTCACTACCTCTCAGCCTCAAATCCACCACCTGAGCCTCACTGCTCTCTTAATTTCTCTGCCCAGCATTTGAATAATTATAAGAGCAACCTTCTTGTACACATGAAATAATTGCTACCCATCACCTCAAAATCACATTTCATATGAAATTGACTTAAACACTGTCTTTAAACAAAAGAAAATTAGTAACTCCTTCTAAATAAGCACTACAGCATACTGAGTACTTTAAGCTGGCAACTTTCTGAGATTGGTAAAATTCTGTTTGTCTCTTTTGCAGAGCATCACCTGGAAAGCTTTGGTCAAGTGAAGACTCAAATACTTAACATTTACTAACTAAATACTCCAGTTGAGTTCTGTTCTGAAGTCCACCTAAATTACTTTTTCTCATGCTTATTTTTAAAATTATTTTTAATAAAAAATACCAAACTAGCTGGTAAAATCTTCTATCCGCCACCTTTGCAGACTCTACTTGATAGCCAGGAATGGGAGATTTTCCAGAAGAGTTTTGCAGTCTGACTCTATTTGTACAAAAAAGCTGCATTCAGAACAGCAACATGGATTGAAATAAAACTTCTTACAGATAATTATTGTAAAGTCAGAACAGCACTTCCATTAAATAAAAGTCCAAATTTACATGTTCTTAAAAGAAAAAAAAATCCACTTCCTTCACCATTTTATTTTCCTACTGAATACAAATTTATGGATGTTCTCAGTTCCTCATTCTTTTTCTTTGGTTAATCAGAGAGCTTCTGAAGCTCCAGTGCTAAAATGCTACACATCAATGCAGTGCTAAATCACTCAAGCAAATTTTTAAAGTTATGTTTGATAGAAATTAGTTAATAAGAGGTAACTAGCATTCCTCCTTTGATTACATCAACAGTGAAAGCAAATCAGGAAGGGAACAAAACTTGGTATTTTAAACGGGCCATAAAATTTAGATATTTTTCTATTTTCCTGAAATACTCTTGATCAAAAGTTTTAAGTTTGGAGAGAACTGTGTTTTTCCCCCCACTAACACAATGAGCAATGTTGTTGATTACACAGAAGGAGTAATAGAGTGACATTCATTTCTCATGCTAACATAACCTGCTTTGCAAGATTATTATTTAGAAGTAACAATTAACTAGTCATTAATCTTAGTGAAGAGAACTCAGATCTTAGGCAGCAAGAAGATTTCACAATTGGTGTAAGCCACACACGCAGCTGTTTTACAAAACAAAGCTATTCTAGATAGTTTCACTGAAAACTTAACATCTGCTCACTCTAATTTCTTCCTTTGTTTTCAAGTTCAACTGTTCCTGGCTCACAAAGCCAAATATGCAAATCTTAGCAAAATAAGGTGAATACTCAATACTCAAAGCTGCATGTTGAATTAAAAGAAATAGCTTATATTTCCCAAGTTCCACTTAGAATTGTTATTTAGGCTGCTGTAATAGACAGAAGAAATGCTAAACACAGGAACCAATGCTAAAACCTGTCCAGTGAAGAAAGAATAAGCTATGTTTGTGATAGCTACGGAAATCAAATCAACCACTCCAAGAAAAAAAATCAGCCAGTTATTTTAACTGCACACATTTTTCAGTATCTTGTAAAAATAAATGACTTCAGCATACATTACTTCCTGGGACTTAAAAGACCACATAACTGTCTGTATTAACTGTACTAAAGAATACTAAAGATCACAGACTTCACCCAACCATTCAGTTAGAAATATTCAATGTGACATTTCTGCTGTGTCGTTTGCAAAGCTTTCTTTATTTTTTAATTTTTATTTAAGTGTAATACTTAAAAGTCATTCTCTCAGTGATGAACATAACAAAAGGAAAACATTTTGATGCTTTCAAAAGAGAGTGAAAGGAAGAGGAATACATTTTAGAAGTTCAAAAAAAGGAAGGTCAAAGTCAAGTGGATGAATGAGAGAAGCTTTCCAATCTTGGATTCAACTTCTGTTACCAGTGAACCAATCTGTTTATTCTGAAACAGATCACAAACACCACAGCTACCACAGGTGGTACTCACTATCTGCAAGATCAGTGCTTTTTGACAGCTGTTCTAGTTCCCAGCCTAGGTGTGCAGACTCGTTCATGCTCTGTTTCTGTGCAATCTCCAAGACCATGTTCTCCTCCAGCAGCTCCTCAATTCTCTTCTTGTCTGTGTCCCGGTCCTGTGCAAGACACATGTGAATGAAAGTGAGATCTCTAACACTGCAGGCTGAGCTGCTGCAAGCACAGTGTATGCTGAGGGTAGAAGAATCTCCTTAAACACTGGGGTTTTATCATGAAATACATCTTCAGCACTACATGTCTGCAGTGGGCTACCTGTATGAGCCACAGAAAGCAAAGCCCAACTGGCCCTGTTTAGCACCAGCTCTGGTCCATGATACACTTGGAGAGAGGGGAATGGCAGTGAGAACTCACTGGGTGATGACAGGGCCACTGCAAGCCAGGACTAGTATGGCAGACCGGATTCAGGATGTCTCCAGAGCTAAGCTCCTCAAAAACATGCATCATCATGCTCTGACACACTGAAGTTCTTCAGATAGAACCTTGAATTCTGCAGAGCTTCAACTCATCACATCAAACTTGGACACAGTCATATGGATAAGCAAGTAACACCTGCCTCATAATTTGAATCCTAACTCCTGAAAACAGACCTGGAGAATGAATCTACTGTTGCTTCTTGTGACTATTTGGGCCATTTGCTTTTGTGGGAACTGAAATGCTGCCTCAGTGGTTCTCAGCTTTTCAGAAACCAAAACTCAAAAATTCATCAAGTCACCAGAAAAGTATGCAAAATCTCCAGCGACTTTGGAGAAGCTGAGCATTACATGATCTTTATAATATCCTGAATCATAGAATCATAAAATGGTTTGGGATGGAAGGGACACTAAAGGTCATGCAGTTCTTACCAAGGGAAGGGACACTTCCCACTAGATCAGGTTGTTCAAAGCCCCATCCAACCTGGCCTTTAACACTTCTAGAAATGAAGCACCCACAACTTCTCCGGGAAACCTCTTTCAGTGCCTCAACACCCTCAGTAAAGAATTTCTTCTTCCTATTATCTAATCTAAACCTACTCTCTCTTAGTTTGAAGCCATTCTCTCTTGTCCTATCACCACATGCCCCTGTAAAATGTCTTCCACCATCCTGCTTTTAGGCTCCTTCCAGGAGCCTTGCAAGGCAGCAATTAGGTCACCCTGGAGCCCCCTCTTCTCCAGGCTGCAAAATCCCAATTCTCTCCGCCTTTCCTCACAGGACAGGTGCCCCATCCCTCTGATCATCTTGGAGACCCTCCTCTGGACTTGTTCCAATAGGTCCATGTCCTTCCTGTGCTGGGACCCCAGAGCTGGATGCAGCACTCCAGGTGGAGTCTCAACAGAGCAGAATGGAGGGGCAGAATCCCCTCCCTCACCCTGCTGATCATGCTGCTTTGGATGCAGCCCAGGACACATTTGGCTCTTTGGGCTGCGAGTGCCCATGGCTGGGTCATGACCAACCTCTCACCCAGCAGCACCCCCAAGTCCTTATCAGCAGAGCTGTTCCAATCTGTTCATCCCCCAGCCTGTGTTGATACCGGGGGTTTCCAGATCCAGGTGCTGCACCTTGAACTAGATCTTGTTCAACCAACCACATGAGATCCCCACAGGCCCACTGCTTGAGCTTGTCCAGGTCCCTCTGGATGGCCATCCCATCCTTCAGGTGTGTCAACCACACCACTCTGCTTGGTGTCACCTGCAAATCCACTGACAGTGCACTTGACCGCTTTGACAATGTCATAAATGACAGAGATATTAGGTAACACTGGTCCCAGTATGGATCCCTGAGGGACACCCCTTGTCACTGATGTACATCAAGATTTAGTCATCCCATATGGCATCCTCCACATTTTTATTTCCAACAGAACCAGTTGAAAATCCTCTACAGATAAACTACAAGAATTCAAATCATGATGGGATAAGAGGAGGACTGTTAAGTAAAATACAAGAGATAAAAGAGTACTTATTATTTCTAGTGGGTTATGAAGTCCAATGTTGCTTTTTGTTTGTAGGCAACAGTCTCCCACTTACTACCTTTCCTTATTTATGAAGCAATAAAACGTATCTCTGATTTACACATAAAGCAATTCTAGAATTTTGTGTCTTTTACACTGGTAATGGATTCTTAAAGACTCTGCAGTGGCTGGGGATTTTGTTTCCAACAAGAAAGACTATTAACTAGAGTAGATATAATTTCCTAATCTAAGAGACTTCTACTTAAACAGATTTTAATATCTCCACTGGCAAAATGTGTGAAAGCAGACCTTACTATAAAATTGTGATATACCTTCTGCATAAAAAACCTTCAGTCTCATACAATGTAGCATTGGCAATAACTACACTGTTAACATTGCACTATTTCAAGAATTCATGTGCAGAAAGTTCAATCTAAAAACCTCTTCAAAAGCACTATTGATTTATTTGCCTGCATCTACCAGTTTCTGTGACTTGATTTTGTAATGGTTTTGTAATGATAAAAACGGAAGTTTAAAAATTAGCATAATGAAAAAGAAAGTGCATACCAGCTCTACATCATGAAGTTTGGATTTCAACTGCAGATTTTCCTTCTCTAATTCATGCAGCTTATCACCACGAGCTCTTGCCATGGTTAGCTGTTCTTCTAGCATGGCTTTTGTTTCAATTAATACAATGTTGTCTTCTCTTAATTCCTAGGGAAAAAAGTAGCATTATTAATTTCTTACTGACTTTTCATAGACCAAGTGATTTTAATGAAGTGACATTGCAAAAAAACAAGAAGGAAATCTGACATGTTTGTTTCGTAGAAAGACTTTTACTTAATATTTTAATGAGAGATGATAGTATTTTTTATTACCTTTGAGTCACTATACAAGTAAATCTAATATTTCTTAGAGTTTTTTCCTGAATTTTACAAGCTTGACAGTTTCTTTGCTTTATATGAGGCTAGATCAAAAGGTGCACAGAAAAGAGAAACTGTTCAATTCCACTGTTATAATTCCTTTGCCAATTCATCATAGTTCCTTGTTTTCCCAGCTTCAAAACAGATTATTTACTTTCAAGGGATGGGGTACAGTATCCATCAATACATTCAAGATCCACATTCCTGTTTCAGTACACTCATGTGCAAATGTCTGCTAAATAAAGTTTATCTCTCTCTCTCATGAACAGAATTTTAATTCACTTGAACAGCAGAAGTTGTTTATACTTAACACTTTATCACTTAACACTCCCTGCCACTTCTCCACTAAACACATGAGCATGAACTGCACAAGCCATGTCACTTACTCATTACAGCTTCTGGATCTGGTTTTACTGAGTAGAAGTTTAATTTATTCTTTTGTTGTAGCCACAGCATTAGAAACAGGTGAATTATACTGCACTTCAACTGCTCCTTGCAAACAGCAAATCAAATGAAACTCTGCTCATTCAAGTATCTTATTCTGGAAACATGAAATATCCAAAGCACGAAATCTGGCCATGAAATGTTGGTCAAGTTTTAAACACATTTATCAAAAATGTCTCATTTTAAGCTATAATACCTCACTGCTAGCTTTTACTTTAGTTGATCCCCAGATAAGTCTTGAGTCCAAGACCTATGTTCTATGGCAGGAATTCATCAGCATTTCAAGATTAAATGGATATGGTAAGGAATTTTCCCCAGATGAGTTACAACTGGGCATGAAGCAGACTGAATCTCTACAGAAACTTCATCATTCTCTCCCCATCCACTCTGCTGTTCCAATGAAATATACAAAACCAGAAAATGTGCAAACAGGACAAACTGCTAGACAAGTTTATTCCTGGATAACTGACTTCAAATGTGATGTCTCTGCTGACACAGTGTTCATGTCTGGTCTCTCAGACCACAAACATCCAAACCAAGTAGATTCCTGAAAGATCACGAGGCATGAGCAAATCACTTTCACAACTTAATCAGTTACTATCTTCTCATTTTCGGGGTGTAATCAGCCTTAAGAAGCCTTATATAAGCTCTTTTATTTAAAAAGCAAACAGAAAAGAAGGAAAAAAAGACAGACAGATGTAAAGAATGAGTTAAGAGTGTCTGATGACAGCCACTCCCCCTGCCTTTTGGTACTACAGGGGGCCATCATTTAAAGACCTTTCATAATCATAGTTGTTTGTTGCAGCTTGACTCTATATGGCATAATATGGAAAGTCTACCTTATGCAGTACCATACTGCCCTTGATGTCTCAGTGGGTCAAGCTACCAACTTGCAAATCATGAGAGAAAAAATTTCCCTACTATAGTAGCATTAAAAGGACAAGTATGTCAGTGTTTGTGAAGAGGTTCATCTTCAATTAAAATGTCTGAGTATGCTAGTAACTAAAATAACAATACTGAAACACTGAGGTTACAGAACCTGCATTTTGGGCCAAGTCTGATCTAACAGGGTCACTTCAGGGTGGGCAAACTTAAAAGGTTGACACTGAACAGATGACAGACCAGAAGAAGTACATGGCACAAAAACTGCTGGGTGTTATGGAAGCTGCCAGAATATCTGTAATGAAACAGCAATGTGCCAAGAGTTTACTTTGCTAGATCACCACACTCAATCTGGACCACAGCCCTAAGAACTGAAGTGGTGTCTGACCTCAAAGACATGACCTCACAACTATCCTTAAAATTGCCTACCAAGCAAGAACTAGTTATTTTAGTGTCTCATCAAGAGCCAAACTACGTGCCAAGCGCATACACATATGCAGGCTCTGGTACAAACCACAAACCAGTGGAAGCTGCACTATATGGAAAACTGAAGCACTTTCCATTGAGCACCCAGGATGGGCAGTCATGCCAGTTCAAAGTAGTTCTGATGAAATATTAAATTAATAACCAGGTGGAAATGCCTGCTGTGATGAGGTAGACATTGCTCACTCTCAGATCTGAGGTTGTCTTAATACTGAAAAGTTCATATAATTTAAGTAATTAGTCCATGGAAGCTTTCCATGGGAAGAAAAGCTGTCCTAACTAACACATGTCAGCACTAACATCTCCCAGAAGTTGCTGGAATAACACAGCTGACCTAAAAATCTAACTGGCCACAAATCACACTTGTTAGACAGTCAGCAGGTGGTGGTCATGGGGTGGTGCTGCTTCCACTGGAACTGAAGGTCATTTTTAATCAAATTAACAAATTCAAATACAAAAATAACCAAATATATAATTCAAATATAAAAAACAACCAACATTATTTTAAAACTATAAGGTTAATTTAAAATCAGCAACAAAAACATTTGGCTGTGGATTTTTTTTTTGTTGAATACACTGGGTATAATTCAGCTTTTGCACTTTCTAAAATGAATTACATATTGTGGTCTGATGCCCTATCAACTGTAACTTGAAATAGCTTTAACAATGTGCACTGTGCATTCAGATGGTTACAATTAACTCTGCAGATAAGTGATTGCACGATCAGGGTGTGTTGTCACTGGGAAACATTTTCAGAAACTAAATTAGCAATGAGATTGTTTAAATCTGAAAAAAAAAAGAATTTTCACATGCATCTGGCCCAATTCAAACCCTTGCCTTCAGGCAGTTCAGAAGCTGTTGCTGCTGAGCCATAACAGTTAACATCTTGTGACAATCAAACATTGAACACTTATATGACAACATACAAGACACAAGACATGCTTTTGCCTTTTTTTTTTTTTTTAATTGACAAGAGACTTCTCCCATCATCCTGCATAGAAATTTGATTATGATGAGAAGAAGAAAAACTGGGCAAGGCATACTGCTTGGCCGTAGAAAATAATCTCATCTCGTGGAACAACAAAAGGTTCAGTGGAGATGATCCTGGAAGGGAGCTCTGCACTGCAGAGAAGCAACTCCATGGAGGAAACCCAGCACTGAGCTGCTCCTTCACATTCACAGTTGTGACCTCGTTAAGCAACCCCAGCAGGAAGGCTCCAGAGGACATTCATGTTCCTTGAATGATTGTTCAATTAAAATGTCACTCCTGAATAATTTGCCAAGACATAGAGAGAAGGAGAACACCACACAAGCCTTAAATGTGTTACATTGGCATACAGATTTCAACCTTTTGCACTCCTCCTGCAATAGCAGGAAGGAAAAGATTTTTAAGGGCTCATTTAATAGCTTTCTGCATTGATGCACAACATTAAATCCTCTTTTTCTTCTCACCTACCAATCTGGCACTGCTTATTAACAACCCTGCCAAGACCCTATGAGCCCTAAGGTATCACATTACCACAGAAAAGCAGCTGATGCTGAACACACCTACATTTTCACTGTGTGCTCTGGATGATTTGTTCAGGTCTTAAGGGTTAGAGCTTAGCAAGCCATTGGCAACCAGTAAATGCCATGAAATGAATAATCACTGTACTGTCTAGAGGTAAAAATCTCTACCATGTTATATCCCTGAACAAATCTAAGCTGAGACTATACTGACCCCAGATATTAATTGTTCTTTCAGAGGGGCAGAGGACTTGAGTCAGATTTGACAGAAAACTGAGGCCCCGTGGAAAGCTGGATACTGGCTAGTATGAACAGTCTTTATGCTAGTCTGTGACCATAAAAATACACAACAGGACCCTGTGGAATCCTCTGAATGCACCAGCCTGAGACCAGTGGAGTTTGCCTGCTGCTCAATGCTGTCAGTCCATGGTTGGATTCAAAACTTGATCAATGATGCCAGAGGGAGTGGTGAGAATGTGAAACTTGATGTCTATTCTAAACCACACAGCACCCTGCACACAACTGTGCAATCCCGTTGCCTGTTAGAAAAGCTCAGCTCCTACAAAAGTGACTTTTGCTAAAGGCCACACTGTGGCTCCAAATTAGACATGTGCTGGATCAATGGGAAATACTCCTGGTCTCACTACTGTATTTGTGCTGGTTTTGGCTGGGGTAGGCCAAATGGCAACTATGGGGCTGTGTTTTACATTTGGCTGAAGACAGTGTTAATTGAGATGTTTTTGTCATTGCTGAGTAGAGCTCACACAGAGCAAAGGCCTCTTTTGCTTTCTGTGCTGCCATGATGGCAAGGCAGTTGGGGGTGCATGGGAAACTGGGAGGAGACACAGCCAGGACAGGTGACTCAAACTGACCAAAGGGATATTCCAGACCATATGGCATCATGCATCAGTATATGAAGTGGGAAGAAGGAAGGGGAGGACATTTGGAGTAATTGTGTTTCACTTTCCAAGTCACCATTACATGTGATCGGGCTCTGCTCTCCTGGAGATGGCTGAACACTTGTCTGCCCGTGGGAAGCAGTGAATTAATTCCTTGGTGTGCTTTTTGCTTTCCCTACCAAACCATCTTTATCTAAACCCATGAGTTCTCCAGCATTTACCCTTCCAAGTCACCCTCTGATCTCACTGGTGGGGAGTGAGTTAGTGGCTGCAAGGGGCTTGGCTGCTGGCTGGCATTAAACCATGACAGTAATGCAGGGAGGTACGTATCCCTGGAAAGCCAGCACTAATCTCTGACATTCTGCAGTTCCACCAAAAACTGACAGGATGGAAGAGAGAGCAAGGAGAGTTAGAAGAAATTTGAAACTAATGTGAAGGTCTCTTAACTGAATGCTATGTTAAGCAAGATTAGCAGTGCAGGACATGAACACGGCAGTCCAGGAAACTGCTGGCTCTGGGACAATCAGGAAAGCTACTCCCTTGATCTCAAATGAGGGGACACAACATCTCCTGTCCGAGCTCCAGGTAAATGATCTGAGCAGCAGGCACAGCTAAGCACCTCCAGTGCACAGCCAGAAGGGGAACACCAGGATGGCTCACTGATAGCCAGTGTGCCAGGGCAGAGCATGACTGATTTGCCAGCCTGAGGGAGGAAAACAGAGAGAGGCAGAGCTTCACTCTTCCTAATGCAAACTGGGAATTACTGAGAGGCAGGACAGGCTTTTGTAGTCTATTACTACATTTAATAACCATCCATTTTAGTGAACCTATTCATAAGAAGCAGCAGCTAGTTGCCCCCTTAGGTTAAAGAAGGGGAAAAAAATAACCTACAAAGTAGAGTATATAGAGCAGAAAAATAAGGTCTGTGCTCTCAGCCAGAGGCCTGGCAACATCACTCTTTACCTCAGACATGGAATTTTATCTAATTATGGTGAGGCTGTCAATTACTGAACCTCCATTTGGTTCAGCAGCCTGGACATTTATTTGACCTTGGTTGAAGTGTTTTGTATGTGGATTACTGGGAGTGTTGGTGTGAATTCCTCAAAGAACTGAAAGAACAGAAAGTAAGAGCAATCCTACCTAAATTTAACATCAGCCATGCTGAGCCAATGAGTTTGGCCAGATGATCTCCAAGGTCTTTTGCAACCTAATTCAATTAATAATTCCAGGATGGGCATAGCTGCAGGTGACTAAGCAACTGACATTACTACTGGAACAAAACCACACACTTCTCATTGACATACCCCACTTATGACACTAAGGAGGATCCAAATTTTTTCTCCTTTCTACTACAAGTAACAGTTGCAAAAAGGGGTTGCTAGAATTTGTCATCTGAGGTCATCCTTAAAAATCTTAACAGTTGCATCTGCTCCAAAACCCTAAGGAAAAACACCCAGACATTCACTTAACTAACTTAGAAATGCTATTTAAAATGTTTGTCCAAGGAACAACTTTGAAACAGAGAGAATTTACCTAGAGCTAAACTAAAGATCTGGACTCCAGAAAAGGTCTGTCCTGTTTAGCCACATAATGCTGAACTAAGCAGAGTTCTTTAAAACTAAGGGCATTTATTTTGTGTGCACCAAGTACTTCCTCTACTGAAAGAAGTTTTAATAATGCTCAGTCAATAGCTACAACGTGTGTTAAGAAACTTCTACTTGCTCTGATGTTCTGCTACAGTCAGCTCAATGACAAATGACACATGAACCAGTAAGACAACAAAAACCAAACATTAAGGATTACTCCGCAAATCTTTCTCCGAATTTTCACTTGCCTCCATACGGGCTTTGTAGAACTCCACATCGTGAAGTTTCTCTTTGCACCGAACCAGCTCCATCTCCAGTCTCTCCACACGGTTTGCCCTCTCTCTCAGGGAATCCAGCTCATCCCTGTAGGCTCGGGCAGAGCGAGCATCTGAGGCAAGGTGCATGTTCTGGGAGGGATAAGCAGGGAGAAAAATCTAAATACTTTTAAGCGTGTACTTGGAACGTTATTTTTTGTATTTACTTACTGATTGTAAGCATAAACAAATAGTATTCCTCTGGTTAAGGAGTAAGAATTCTCCTAGTAGCCAGTAAATTCTTTACAAGACAGAGAGGTTCTTCAGCATGTTGGACCTCTGACATTACTATGCCTGATGCAGCATGCCTGATGCTGCATAAGCTTCAGGCACTACTAGGCTATTTGCAAGCTGAACAGATGAGACTGCTCTCACCAGTTAAGTGGGAAGCATAGCACTGCTATGCCACAACCATACTCTTTAAACAGCTTGCTGGACTAAGTTGATTTCCTCATTACAAAACAGGCATAGTAGTTAGTAATTTTAGCCTCACATTGAAACAGGCTTTTTTTTTTTTAAATAGGGAAAATTGTCACAATAAAAAGAGCCCATCTCACCTCTTGCTTTATTTTTTGCAGCTCTAGGGTGAGCTGCTCAACTTCATGTTTAGAATCTGCAAGCTGCTCAGACTTCTCTTCCCTGAAAAGGATTAGAAAAATCTTAGTAATTTTTTTTTCTTTCCTAAAACAATATTGATTATATGGACACTGCCAGGAATCTGTAAAGGAAGAGAAAAATCTCCCAGCATATTCTTTGTTATGACAGCTTCATCATTTTCTCATGATACTATACACATATCATGGATCCGAATTTGCAACCCTGTTTTTAGACTAAGTTTCTGTGTTCAAATCTCATTGGTACACAGGCTGTCATAGATAGCTTCCACTTCAAGTTAAAAAGCAGAGCTAGCAGCTGGTATTTTGAAGGGGGGAAGAGAGAGATGAGACACAAAAAGAAGAATGGAAATAGCCTTTGCTCTACATTTAAAGACCAATTATGAAAGAAGAAAAGATGGAACACACTACTAGTTTCCTACTGCTCTGATTTGAAAGGTGTGATTCTGAGAGCTCCTATGGAAGCCAGTGTATTGGAGCCAACAAGCTCCTGCACTTTCAGGATATACAAGATTTAATATGCAAGTCTCTCTAGAAGCACAAAATAATGGTGACTTACAGCTCCTGACGGATTCTTCTCAATTTAGCCTTTGTGTCTGCCAGCTCAACTGCAAGGTGCTGCTTTTCTTCATTAGAAAGAGGGTTTGCAGGGTTTGGTGAAGAATCTGGACTTGGTACTTTCAGAGGGCTTGGTGGTTGCTGAGACTGCAGATAATCTCTTTCTTGAGTGAGATCTACAATGACCTGGAAATACAGAAGACTATGTTGTTCCAAGAGATAAATGGTGTATTTATACATTGTTTTAAAAATACCTAAAAATTATTTGGGAAATTACTCATCTGGCATGATACAGAATTCAAGAGACAGCCAGGAGTAAAGGTTTCACAGAAGAGGAAAGGAATCTCCACTATGCTCCAACCACTAAAACATTCCCCTTCCAATGCTCAAAATAAGTAGTCTGTTTCCCTTGAAGAATTCATACAAACCTGTAACAACTAACAGTTTTAACTAACACAATTGCAGTCAAAAGCATGACAGAAGATTAACAGCCTAAAGAAGAGGAGAAGGTTTCTCCAGAGATCTGAAGGGAAAGGAATTGATGAATCACAAAACCTAGAGAAGACAATGGAGCCCAATGGCTAGATGCCAATGGAGAGACTAGCAAGCACTGCCTGAATGACTGGACAGACATGCAGAGACATTTGGTCTCCACTTCATGGAGACACTGCTCAACTGCTCTTTACCAATCATTTCACCACATCTTAGTGCTTACACAACAATCAATGGAAAAGTCAAAATCTTTCTGCAAATTTTCAGAGGTGTAGTAGAAAGGTCCAGAAGAAATAGAAACCTAGTGCACAAACAAGACACAAGAGAAGGAATGGAGCCCACAACTGTTGCTTCTCATGAGCTCTATATGGGAGAGATATGTCCTCATACTTCTGTGCATTCATCTCTCTCATCAATGAGCCTCCTGAGGTGGAAAACCATATTCCTGGAGAGAGACTCTAGTTCTTCTGGGGCCATATCTGGGAGCTCCAGCCACTGCAAGTCAAAGACATTCTCCTGATTGTGAGTCACCTAGGAGTAGGAACAAAAAAGTATGTCTTTCCACTGGTTGAGTTGAAAATTTGTTCACCGTATCTGCATCATCCCCCCATTTCTTCTACCCATAAATTGAAAAACATATTCATTTTACCAAATCCAGGCTGCAAATAATAAATGCAACTACTGTAACTCTAGCACTACCCAGAAATTTTTGGTATTTGCATTTTTTATAATTATTATGTCTGATTTTTGAAAGATAAATATTATGATCAATAGTATGTGCACTCACATATTAGAAGTGTGCAGCTGTCTTACTGACCCAGAGGTGATTTCCACACAGAGGGGACTAATCCCACACTGAGCATTACCGAGAAGAACCCCTGATATCAATGAATTTGCAATTTGCAGCTGACACAGCTGGGAGGAGCTATATCAGCTGCAGAAAAACCTCTGGTTGCTGCCAGCAGTGTATCTTTCAACTGCTACCCTACCTAAATTGATTTAATCTGAATCGTTTAGCAGAAACATCAGGCACATCTCTCAAGCTCAGTTAATGACTGTTCCAGCTTTTGTTACAACCATGTGCTTAACTCATCACGATTTTTTTTCTTTCCTAAAAAATGAACTATTTTTTAAATGTTAAGAAAAAAGTTCCTGTCTTAAGACTTTCCCTATTTGTTCCTCAAATTTGAGTGTACCAGGCTTTCTACACCTGCATGCACTGACACCTGGGAACAGTCAGCATACATTCCCAGTGAGGGGCACTTCCACTTGGTTCACCAAAATAAGAAACTTTCTGTATTCTTTAGTAAGTCATTCCTTCCTCTGAAGCCTTGGAAACCCAAGAATGTTTGTCATTGGATCAAACACCTTTTTAAACAGAGCATATGTCCAATTTCACCTCTTCAAGACCATCTAGCTCAGAGGCCACTGTCTGAAGCAAGTCACTAGGCAGGCTGTGTCACCTCCCACAGAGCTTGGGGAATGTGCAGCTTTCTAAGACACACATAGATTTTGTCACTATTGCACATGGATCCTTACAACAACTCCTTCTGCATAACCTATAAGTAGCAAGCAAGGCATTTACCACTGCATCTCTTTAAAAAACCACTGAGCCAAGCAATGATCCCAACACTAATAATTTTCATCTTACAGTTTGAGTGCAGCAGCATATTTAATTTTCTTTTTTGGGAAGTTTATGTATCCATTGTGAAACTCCAAGTATTAACATTTTATAGCAAAAAAATCCTGTTAAGTCAAGGGAGAGAGAGATACAATACCAAAATAGACAATACTAAGAATCCTACCTCTTGAATGTGTGACACAATGGCAGCTTGGGTTTCAATATCCAGTTGTTTTATTCTGTCAATAAACTCTTCTTTTCTTTCACACTGTTAAAAGAAAGCATACCCTGAAAAAAGCTACATACCCTAAAACTTACTGCTTCATTTTTCATTTAAATTTTAAAAAAACACCGAACTCAAAACAACCTACACTGCCAATAAAAAACTGTTCAAGATCTACACTTTGTCACACTAGAAGGTATAACACTTCACTGCTCCATATGGAACATGAACCAAATTATGCATTAAATTATTTAAACTTTTTAGTCAGTACAAGCAAGGCTATGTTAAATGGCTGATTTTGCTCTTAAAAACAAGTTCAACATGCCATGTGATCAAGAGGTGGGGAAACAGCCAGAGGAAATCATCACAGCTTCATTAATGGAGCTGCACAAATGTAAACCTTCATTTACACTGCATCATTTAACCTGTCTGCCTTGTTGTTTGCATTTTGTTTGATTTTGGCAATGAAAAGAGATGCATCACTTTAGATACTATTTACATCAACATTCAGCTTTGTTTGTTGGAATAAATTAACATATGCTTTAGATAAACAACAAGAAACATTCTGGGTAAAAATGAGTGACATTTCAGACAAACAGATTTTAGTAAATCTTTTACTTAAGGCTTTAGAAGAGGCAGACATCTGCTATCTCTCTATCTGTGATTGTGCACTAAGAACGTTATTGCCTCCTAGTAACAACACTGCACTGTGAAGAACTTAAGCAGTATTTTAAAGGGTGTTTTTAAACTCATTTACAGTGTCCTTCTGGGCCTGCTTCTGAGACTCAACCATTTATTTCCTTGGGAAGAACCTCAGACCAGCAAATGAGGACTGAGGATGCTCAGCAGCCAAAACAATTCTTTGTGCTGCAATGCAACACTAACATAGTTCAGAGCAGCAAGACATAGACAGCTTTACCCTGACATAATTGAGCTGACATAGCTGAGCAGGGTAAGTGTCCCAAGGCAGGGCAAACCCACAAGGCAGATCTACAAACAAGGTCAATTATCAGCAAAGGCCTGCCTGCAACAAGGCCATTGTTTACTGCCTCAGAGGTTTGGTGGGCAGAACACTGATTTCTTTATCTGGTAACTGCTGTGCATTTCTCCGGAGTTTGCCATATACATTGTCTCTCTATTTATTTAAACAAATGTCACATCAAGATCCCCACACTAATATACAAAGTATCTATTAATCTGGTATTTTCAACACTTAATATTAAATCAAAATATTGTGCAAATAAAATTATGATTCATTAAACAAATGTTTAGACTTGTTAAACTATTTGTTTGGCATTAACATGTACTGTTCCACTTTATATTTTAAAAGAGTAAGAAAATAAACCAACAATAATCTTGATATCAAGAACACTGTTCAAAATTTATCTCGTCCCACTGTGCTATGGAAGTTTAAAAGTACACATCCTGTGTCTGATTAAGCACTGGCAACAAATTGAGGCTACTGCTATCACACAATGTGCTTCCTCTCCCCTGCACTTCTTTCCTTCACATACTGTGTTTCTCACAATTTAGCTCATGAGCTGCCTTGAGCTCAAGATTTGTTCATACAGCACTGATCTTTGGGCAGATTTTCTCATTCCAGGAAAAAAAAAACAGATTCAAAAAAATCTTCATTTCCATGAATTATCACCTGCACAGCACATCCCAGAACCAACAACAGTAGCTTCTTTATTTCATCCATACTTTTACCTGGAGAGGAAAAAAAGTCATCAGTACATATGTATAACAGATAAGTACTTGCAAGTGATCCTCTCCAAAATATGTGCCTAAAACAAAAAGACCTTTGAACAAGTGCCTGAACTATATATATATATATATATATATATATATATATATAAATGTGCCTGTTATAAAGTTACCATATTTTCTATTCAACAGTACAGTCATAGATTAGTTTAAAATCCCAAATCCAGCAAGACATTTTTTCACTTGATATGCTATCCTAACCCATAATTTTCTAGGGCTTTTCTGATCAATACATCACAAAAAATTACTTTAAATAGTTCAGTGCATATGACCAGTACTTGTCTCTTGTGTTGTGATTAATAAGGGTGCAAAAAACACCAGCAAACCACCAACAGCTCTCCCCCCTCCAAAAAACCCCATTAAAATAAAACAAAAACATCATGGGCGAGGCAAAGAAGGGTTACTCACAAAGAACTTGCCCTAAATTCTTCTGTAAAACAGTTGCCAGTCAGACTTCCCAAAGCTGAATACCATTCTGTGCATATGAATTCTCTCTGAGAGATAGATGTTGCAGCAAATAAGTTCTGCCTGTTGTGCATCAAAGCCTGTTCACACTTTGAAGCTAAACCCCATGTGGTAAGAGGGCAGAGAATGAGGGATGGCTGAGGGACACTGACCATATGCTGGGAGCCCTGGGGAGAGGAGACACAGCCCTGCTGCTGCTGCAGGGAATCCTGCTGTGAGCAGCAGCCCTGCCTGCCATTCCCCACTGATGGCAGAGGGAAAGCCTCAAGTTCCTCAAGGGGAACGGGTGCAGCTTAGAACCAGCTTGTTTCAACAAAATTTATGTGGATCGTTGGGTGGTGAAGGAAATTATCTATGTCAAGGTTAGAGAAAGGGCAAGACAAAGAGGGCAAAAGGAAGGCAAGGAGTTTCAATGAGAAAATAAAACATCTTTACAGAGCTAGGTTCAGGAAAAGCCTGTCCTCATCCATACTGGGGGAAGATGAGGAAAGAGAAACAAAGAAACAAAACCGGCCACATACACATTTCTCTCATCCCTACATATTTGCATTCTTTTTGAGTGTGTAATTGTGGGACTAACACTGTCATTTTATACCCTGATTTAATTGGGTACTCAATTGCTCCTATCACTAAATAGATACTAATTTCTGAGTGCAACTGTGCTCTTCCACCAACACCATGCCCTTGTGAGGCTGCCCTGGCAGAAAGTCAGAGGCATGTGCAGGACCCAAGGCCAGGGAAGGGGATTTAATCTGACTCATCAATTAAGCTGCCACAGCCCCACAGCTGCACAAAGGCACTGACCTAAATTACCACAGGGGCTCTGCTATTCCCACAACCTTGCAAGCCAGCACAGCCACGTGCAGGCAGCTTAGGAAGTAACTTGTTTCCTGATTTCCGGGCACACAAACGTCCTAAACCAGTCTTTAAACATACCTACAAAATTTTTAACAACTTTTACATATGTTCATCTTTATAATGTCTCAAGAATGCTCTACAAAAATCATCAGTAGACTGTATGCATGAACACTACAATATCCAGGTCCTGCATTAGTAACCATTAAGATTTTGCAAGCAGAAATTCTTCTCCTCAACAGAAACAGCCATCTTTAAGACATGCTAGCTCACACATCACCCTGCAAATATGAGCTTATTCCCCTGCAGAATATTTGAAAACTGGTTTTGAAAGATATACAATCATTCTTACTCTTCTCCCCGTATGCGGCAGCACACAAGGCCTCCTCTTTCCTGAGAAGTTACAATTTAATTTACAAATTCCATTTCAGTCTGTGAAAGTCTGATTGTTCTGTACGAATCTCAATAACAGAATCTTAAGCATAGACAATGACACAAATCCTTCACCAACAGCAAAAAAAAAAAAAAAATCTGTTACTTCATGAACAATTCCTTTGAGGGCCCTACTGGGAGACTACTAGTTTGGTCAGAAGGTATTTTTTAAAGAAATTGAGTTCTCAGTAATTTCAGCACTGAGTTTCATTCTATATCAGCTTTGAAGCAAAGAAGACCAGGTACTAAATGCAGAGCATGCCTGTGGGACACAAAATCAAGTCATTAAGATATGGAGACCAAGCGATGTGAGCATGTCTCTCATTGACCTAAACTTACTCAGGCAGAACATCTCCATGGAGAGATTGAAGGAGTCAGACTGCTTGCTCTGGATCATTGCAGACACAAGATCTAACCCTTGTGCACTCTGGGCACCTTCATCTGTCAACCATAAATTCCAATGTGTGCACCACAGCATCCCAATTCTCCTTGGGGTGAGCACAATGACATGAAATCACTCTTTTTAGGAAACACCAGGGCAACTTCCCAACTGTGACAGCACCTATACCATCCTAAAGACAAGTGAGCTACTTAAAGCCATTCAAACCACATCCTACTTCTCTGCACCAAGGCTCTGCTATTTTCTCAGTGAGGTAAAGATGGGCATTGGTGTTGCTGCATGACCCTGTGAGGTGAAACACCTTTGGCTATTACAGCAAAGTAACTTGCCAAGGTCAACCCTGGTACCCCAACAGGGACTGACCTTGCCTGGAAATAGTGAAGTCACTTTGAGTGAGACCTTACCCCACTCCAGTCCTCCCATGAGGAAGTGAAGCGGAGGCAGACATGGCAATCCATGGCAGGGATGGACAATCTGGAAAGCTTGGACAAGCTCTTTTATAGAAAAGAGTGAGAAGTTAAGACTTGAGATTATCGTTAATTACTAGTTTCTTAATGCTTTAAACATAGCATTTGGCAGTCTGCTCTCTCCCTTGGCAGCTTGCAGAGAAAATTTAGCAGCCAGGATTATTCCAAGGTCTCCTTTTCAATAAATTTTTCTAGGCTTGCAGACAAGCTACATCATGTAATAAAAGTGAGTCTGTACTACCCACTAGAAGCACTTCTAAGGCCACACAAGTGTTTCAGAAGATCATGTGTGATTGAAAGTTCCATTCCTTGGGCTTTCATTCAGAAGTTGTTTCCCATGGGGAGGAGACAGTTTGTTGACATAAAGGCACTCCCAGATCACTCATTCTCAAGCTAGGTTTGAAGGACATTTTAAAGCCTTGTAGAATAACACTATTTACAGAAGATTGTTAGCAAAAACAGGGTACGAGTATGAAAAACCTCTCTACCAACCTAAAGTGCTTCAGAGAGAGTTTTCAATTAAACTTCAAAACAAGCCAGGAAGGGATTAATTACCCCTCTGCCCTTTCATCTCACCCACAGGAGAGCTGAGCTACCACACACTTGAGTGGAATGCCCAGGTTGACAAAGTGAGTCAGAAGTACTTCTAGGAGTACTACAGAGTGCTGGAGTGAAGTTCTACATTCCAGACAGTGCCTCTGTCCTGCAATGAATGCTAAAGAAAGGCAAGTGACCTTCATCCCTGATTCAATCATGCCTTCTAAACAGTTCTCATATTTTTCAAAAAGCTTGATTTGTGCCCATTTATAAGATGGTAAAGTTCCTTGTGCAATCTCATAAGCAGGAATGTGCTGTCTCCCCTGTGCTGGCTCGCTGGGATGCCACAAATCCTTCCCAGACAGCTGGGAAGAAAGTCTGCTGAGTGTCCTCATGCTTATCAGCTGATCTTACCAAGACACTGTCCTCCTGAGACCTGGGACACAAACATTTCAGTCTAGGGTAGTTCCTTGCGGAGAGGTACCCACAAGAAAAATGGACAAGAGTCAAACTATCTCTTAAACAGAAAAGTGCTAATTAAGAAATAAACATTTTTTTTTTTATTATTCCTTTTCTTAAAATTCCAGGGCAGATCTCTCAGGCCCCGTGTCTGTGCTGCAAGGGAGGCAGCCAGGCACCTGGAGCATTTGCAGAAAGCCCATCTGCTCCCAGCCGTGAGAGAGGGCCAGCAGGTTTCCTGGAAAATAAAGGCAGGGAAAGCCCAGACACCACTTGTGCAGCCTGGGAGCCTCCCTATGCCAGAGCCAGAAGATCCCTCTGCTCTCATGGGGCTGGAGGCTGGGAAACAGATGGCAGCACTCAGGGAGAAGGCGGGCACAGGGATTAGGAGATGCTACAACAAAAAAAGGAGGATCAAGGTACAGAGAGAACACAAACAATGATAAAAATGGGGGGGATAGGAAGATAATCAGAGGAAATAGGAACAAGAGGGTCTGAGTAAGTGCAATTTTGGGCATGTGCTTCCAGTTTCTCCATATTTCTACTCTGATGTTACTCCATCCAGCACAGGAGAGGGAGTGCCACACATACAGCTGGAGGGTGTGCAGAGAATGTGGGGAGGGTGAAACATGCAAGTGCTGTTTTTCCCCACTCCAGCAAGATCCTCAGTGAGAAAAGTTTGAATGCTAAATTTACACTATTGAGGCAGTGTTTTGTTATAAACGTGGTATTTTATGAACTGTTGTGCTTCTGGAGGACTGTGAAACAAAATGAGGAAGGAAACCATACATGAAACATACCCAAGTGAGAGTAGACTTTTACAATTTTAATGAAAACTAGATTTCTATAGGCACTTGTTAGCAGGGACTTTGGGGTCCTCTCATTCACAAACTTAACATGGGATTTGAAAAGCGTATATAAATAGCAAAGTTGTCTGAAGGGACAGAAATGAGACTATTTTAGGCAAGTAAAACCTCATTTCCATCCTTGATCTTAAACAAGCTAAAATCTCTCTCCCCTCATGATTATGTCTGTTCCAGAAGATTAACTGCCATACATTTCCAAGTACACTCACTAGCTGTATAAAACTAAGAATGCCTAGAAATGGAGAAATTTTAAAATGCATCTAAATGGAGGTTCCCAACCATTACTGATATTCCCCATGTGGACACATGAATGAATGGCCATTTATAAGACATGCTAAAACCAGACATAATATGAAAAAGTGATTACAGTAATGTCATAGATAATAAGTAGACTGATGATTCTCTTATTGAACACAGGGGGATTTGTGGTGCAGTAATGAATTGAAAAAGCTGTTCAGCAAGAAAAAGAATTGAGAAGAGACAGAAACTAAGAGGAAATTTAATGGTAATAGCTGTCTACCACACAGTGCAGTGAAGAGAATAAATCCTCTGACATCAGCTGCATCATTCTGCAAGTCAAATTCCTGGGAAAATTTTTTAAATCCTTTAATTAAACTTTCAAGTTTATTTTTAGCTCCCTATATTCTAGAGTCAAGCCTTCATCTTCTAACAAATATTTCTGCTATTTTTATGCTCTTAGACAAATAAAGTAGGCAAATTTGCCATGACCTGGAACTGTTTAGAGGACATGAAAGCAAGTAAATAAAGCTCATAAACCCAGCAGACATGTACCTTTTCCTATGCAAAAGCCCAAGTGCTACTGCATTTTTTGTGATGGTAGTTCTGTTTTTCCAATAATCTCATGTTCAAAGCAGAGCTGCAGAAGCCCTCAGCAGTCCCAACTGGTGAGTGCCAAATGGAAGCTAAATAGTAAGAGCAGCATTCACAGCCTCAGAGCTGTTCAGTTGATCATTTAATGCCTGTAACACCCTTTTGGCTGTATTTTAGAAGGCAAAAGTAAAATTCCTGAAAAGCATGCATAACAAAACATCACATGGGCTTGTTACAAGAAAAAAGTCACTGAAATTGTGCACAGTGCATCACATCTAATGGCTCTCTGGTCTTGGACCTGTGGAGACAATACAGTCACTAAGAGCCTTCCCAGCTGAAACAGTACAAAGCAAACTGGATTTGTTCCAGGAATGTGACCGTGGGATTGATTCTTCTTCCTCTGATCAAGAGGGACCTTTCAGTGAGATAACTTAGCTACAGGATGAGGAAGGCAAAACTGGGGTTTCATCACTGCCTCACTAAGAGAGAGAGAATATCTTTGTTTTGCTTGCTTTTCCCCTCCCAAGTGTTCCTGCCTTCCTCTGACTCCTCTCTGCACAGACAGTAAACCAAGACATCATCACCTGGTGATCACTCACACTGCTCATCACAGCCTATTCCTCCATTCAGCTTTTTGCATCAGCTTTACTGCCTCTGCCTCAGCCATCTCATTCCTGTTCCCCCTTTCTGAGCTTCCCATCAACTCTCAGCCAGGTTCTTCCTGGGGGAAGTTCCAGTTCTCCACTTCTCTAACCATTTCCCCTGCACATCTTACCAGTGAATGCCTGACCAACACTAAGATTAAGATGAGCTTTTCAGACACTCTCCTCCTTAAGTACATTCTTTAAAGCACATAGATCTGGAGTCTTCCTTTGCTCACCACCTAGTCTGTTGTGTCTAAGCTGGGACTGGTTCTCCACAATTGTTATATAATATGACAAGAAATTTGGGGTTTTTTGGTACACATATACCCTACCAGTTTTAGACATTACAATCCAGAAGTTACACTTTTATATTTTTTAATCCTTTCTTCTCATGTTCTGTCCAAATAATGCCAGTGGTAAGTCAGCAATGGGGAAAATAAATTTTGAAAGATCACATTAAAAATAAAACCAAACACACCCCCCTAAAACAAACAAACAAAAAAAACCAACCAAACCACCACTCTTTAAAAGATCTCAGAAAGAGAAGAAGCGTTTTTGGTTGCAATTAAAGGATCTAGGAGACAACACATGTATGACCAAGTGTCTTTCCTACAAGAGACACAGGTACTTTCCTCAAAGAGAGATCTGAGGTGCTGACAAAAGCCAGCAGGCCAATGATAGCAAATTATAGCTGAATACAGGACAGCTTTCAAATGTGCATTTTCCCAGGAACCAAAACTGTATTTACCACATTATGAGTCTCCTGCCAGCTGTCACTCAGGAATGGCTGTGACAAGAAACCAGCCAGCCTTTCCCACTGACATTAGCCAGCAGAGATACTGCCTTGCTGGCCCAGACACTTTATTCAGAAGCACTTCTGGTGCTAAGGAGCCCAGTGCCCTTATGATGGACAAGAACAAAGCTCTTGTCCTTTGACTTTCTTCCTTCCCCATAACAGTAGCCTGTACAGCCCAATTAACTCTTGCTGAAGAAGTGGATTTCTTACTCTCAGTTTGATTTTAACACAGAAGTGCCAAGACTATGAGATTCAGTGATTCAACATTGGCTAATATTCTTTTCTGACAAATGCTTTTTTGTACATATGCACTCTACAGCTCCTAAGAGCAGCAAAATAGAATCTTCTGCCAAGGTTTCTGCCATTTGTTTATTCTGGAGATGCTGATTAGCATGTGATTCCCCATCAGTGCTGACAGGGTTCATTCAGTTTACCTTCTTTGGTAAAAACAAATACAATGTCCTTGGCACTAGCACTGGGCTTAGGGAGAGATAGAATGGGCATGGAAAAAGAAAAAAAAAAAAGTAAGAAACACAGCAACAAAACTTTCCATTTCAGATAAGTGTTTCAAAGAAGTCAACTCAATTTTCAGGTTAAATGGCTTTCTTTTGTCTCACCAAAAGCACTGGACTCTGGACATGAACTTACTGGCTTCCACCTTACTTCTGATGTGATGCTTTGTGCAACAGATATCACTGTCTAAACAACATGGTCAGACAAAAATGTTTTTCTTTTTGTCCATTCTCTTCCTCACTTCTTCCTGGTTTTTTCATGTATGTATTTTTCTTTCCATTCTCATTTATATTTCTTCTCACATGTCATTCGCAACAGTTCCTTCACACCTTATGGCAATTCTGCAAGACTCTGGTGTGTGCATATAGCAAGAACTAAACTCATTATACAGGCACATAGAACACCTAGAGGACAGCACATCTTTGTGCTACAGCAGACTGCATCCTGGGCCACTTGCAGTAAGGGGTGAAGAGACACAACTTCCAAACAAACAAACAGCTGCTCTTCTGGCTTTGGCAAGAACTCACTCATCACACATACATATGCATCATGCAAATGCACATGTATATTTAAATGCACAGCTATATAAACACCTCAGTGTTACATCCTAGATACATAAAGTTGTGAGATTCAGAGATGCTCAAATACTTGTAGTTTGCCTACAAATACATACAGTTTACTAAAAATCATGTTTGCATTATGGCCTGCTTAGGAGACTGGTTGCCAGAGTCCCTTAGGAGCAACTCTCAGTCCAAAAAATTAAATTCAGCTGGTGGCCAATCACAAGTGGGATTCTCCAGTGCCCAGTATTGAGGCCAGTCCTGTTTAATGTCTTTATCAATGATCTGGACAAGGGAATCAAGGCCACCATCAGTCAGTTTGCAGATGGCACCAAATTGGGTGGGAGTGTTGATCTGCTGGAGGGCAGGAAGGCTCTGCAGAGGGATCTGGACAGGCTGGATCCATGGGCTGAGGCCAGTGGTATGAGGTTCCAAGCAGTAAAGGTCCTGCCCTTGGATCAACAGCAATCCCAGGCATTGCTACAGGATGGGGACAGAGTGGTTAGAAAGTGGCCCTTGTGCAAAAGGACCTGGGGGTGCCCTCTGACAGCAGCTGAACATGAGCCAGCTGTGCCCAGGTGGCCAAGAAGGCCAATGGCATCCTGGCCTGTGTCAGCAATGGTGTGGCCAGCAGGACCAGGGCAGGGATTGTCCCCCTGTACTTGTACACCACCTTGGCCCTGCTGAGGCCACACCTCAAATCCTGTGTTCAGTTCAGTTCCCTCACCACAAGAAAGACATTGAGGGGCTGAAGTGTGTCCAGACAAGGGCAATGGAGCTGGGGACGGGTCTGGAGCATTAGTCTGACACAGAGCTGCTGAGGGAGCTGGGGGTGTTTAGCCTGGAGAAAAGGAAGCTCTGAGGGACATTATTGCTCTCTACAACTACCTGAAAGGATGTTGTAGCAAGGTGGGGGTTGGTTTCTTCTCCCATATAACAACCAATAGGTCAAGAGGAAATGGCCTCAAGTTGCACCAGGGGAGGCTTAAGAATACTCTTATGGATACTAGGAAAAATTCCTAACTGAAACAGTGGTCAAGGATTGGAACAGGATGCCTGGGGAAGTGGTTGAGTCACCACCACTGGAAGTATTTGAAAGACACATTTGTGGTGCTTAGGGACATAGTTTAGTGTTAAGGGCTGGACTCTTTAAAGCGTTTTCCTACTAAATTAGAACAGAATTACAGAATTGTTTAGGAAGACAAAAAAAAAATACAGACTTTATTTAGTATTACAGAGGAGGCGGATGGAGAACCCAATGAACTACTCACCAGAAAGAGGATCTTTGCCAATCATTAAAACATTTGGTAAATTCATTACAATCAGCTGCTGAAGGACCTCCTAAACAAAAGAGAACAACAGACAAACTTCAGTGTGAAGGAATCCAAATCAATCCCACCACAAAGAATACAAAGCTCCATCAGTTACAAAGCTTTTAACATACTGCTAGGTCAGAGGTCACAAAAGGAAGCCCCACTTGAGAGAAGAATCACTATTTGAAGATAGCATCAGGTTGCACAGCTAACATACACTAATCACTTCTTTTAACAATGGCTAATATGGAACTTAAAGGGTCCCATGGCACTAATCAGGATAAATGCATGACCATGCCAGGCACACCAATCATTCATGCCTCTACCCCAGGCATGACCTGTATTCATCTGATGTGCAGCATACAGCTGCTGCCATGGTTCAGGGCATACAAATGCAGCTGGTTCAAACATACCTAAGCCACTCTGTGAAGTCTGAGTAACTCAAATAATTGCTGAAATTATTTCATGGGTCTGAAAATTTAAGGATGGGCTGGGGAAGTGGGTGTAGGGAAAAGCACTTGACCAGGCATCTGGCACTGCCCAGAGAAGCTGGATATAAAGTTCTAGATTTATTTGCATTGTTTCTAATCAGGAGTAAAACAGAATTAAATTATGTTCATTACATACTTAAGGGTCATTTTATTTTGGGGCAGATGACAGAAAGGGGACGTACATCAGGTTCAACATTTTAATGATCATCTGTCTGAAGCTGCTCTGAAATCTCAGAATGGCTTAAAGAGGGAAGAAAGGCTACAAGCCCTGGGGCAGGCAAAATGTTTGAAGTTGTTCAAATAAATACATTGCAAAGGGGATTCTGTACAGTAATACAATCAGCCATGCAGCCCAGAAACAAAGAGGAGGAGCAGTACAGTTGTTAGCTTTGACTTGCAGTTTCCAGCACCCCCACTTGTGATGATCTGGATAAAACATTTTGCAGGTGGGTTTTTATTTCACATAAAAAGATGGGGAGGAAAACAGTTGTATTACTGAAACACTGTGCTGGGATTCAGGAAACAAAAGCTCACAGATACAACTCAACCAAATGTTTGGCAGGTGCCTTTTTCCGGCTTGTCTCCACTTCCCAGACTACCCCCGGGCCACTGGAAGGGCACATGCATTGATACTTGCAAAGCATTCAGACCAGGGGGAAAAGCACCACAGCGCAGCAAAGTAACACACTTCCTGAAACAATCACCCATTCACCCAGACACTTCCCCTCCCAGCTACCTATTGTTATTTCTCTGCTTTTAAAGTTATACCACAGCAGGAAAATTAAGCCTGATTGAAGGAGGAAATAATTCAGAGAGCCTGCAGCCTTTGATAAGCAATCAGAGTGCATATTTTAAAAAATGTTTTGGACAGAACACATTTCATTTTTTTCTTCTGATCCATACCAAAACACACTCCTTGTTGGAAAAAGTAGAAATATCTGTGTCACAGCTAATAGGATTTCTGGAGCTGTTAAGGAAAAAGATTCTATAGTCCTTTATGTAATGTGAAGCTTGGCTACCGCAGACCAAACATTCGCTGAGTCATTAGCCAAATGCATTTTCTATTTTGGGCATTTGAGACACATTAAACAAAGTTTGTTTACTGTAACAGGTGCAAAATCTATTGGATGTAAGAGCACATGGCTGGACTGCAACATGTGCTATGACAACACAGCATGGCACTGAGGCTTTAAACAAAAAAAAAAAAATCAGACTTTGCATATACTGAAGTATTGAGCTTTAACCAGCAATTTCCATGGCAAAAAAGAGGAGAAAGAATTCTGCTTCCAGTCACCCAGCACGTGGAGCAGCACTGAGGCAGGAATGCATAAGGAATTTGCATTGTCTTTGTGTAACCATCAGATCGCTAGCTTTTTAACTGGCAGACACTAAAGACATTACTGCTAACCTTTATGCTGTTAACATTCCCATGAGCTCCTCCTGCAAAATCATTTGAGTATACCACCCAACACAACCATGACTGAACTCTCTCATAATTGTCTGAGCTCAGTATCTTCTGGCAAGAATCTGACAGTCACTGAATAGAAGCTGAAATGGCCCCAAGCCTGGAAGAGTGATTTGTTAATTCAGATTGAAAGATTCTGATTGTTGCAAGAGGTGATACTCTGACCTGTTTATTTTTAAAGTAAAATATTTAAACAGATAATTATCTGTATTACTCTAAAAGCTTTTGCCTTCAGATTAGGGCCTGTGATGATAACACCTAACTTACAGTGCAGCTCACCAGCAGAGCTCAACACTTTATAAAGGAAGGTCAATGCCCCTGCTCTTCATTTTCAAGCTCAGGAAAGCAAGTCAGAAAAACAGAGTTACTTGAGTTTAATAAACTATCATCTGTGAACCAATCATCCATTCACACAACCACAAGCATAAGATAAAACATGTCAAGGGAAAGCTCCACACTGATGAATTTAGTTCAGATTTTGTCCAGACTGAAATCCCAGAAAGCTAGTGAAGCTCAGCTGATACTCAGTGACTGACAGGGATAATGTGACCATGTGTCAGATTGATTGCCCAAAATCCCACATCTGGAAATAGAACTAACATCGTCCTCACCTAAAAGCAAATCAGGATTTCTTCAACTTCTATAATTTATCAATGTTTTCTTGTTTTCCTTCTCTGAAGCAGCAATAACACAGATTATTACACAATAAAAACATTTTACACAAGTAAAATGCTGTGCTTCAGCCTGGCCTCTCAGCTCCCCTCAGATCTTATCATTCCTCCTTGAAGACCACAGGAAGCCAAACTGGCTTCAGGCAGGGAGCTGGGCTGTTTCCAGCCTGTGAGCTGGCACTAAGAGTCAAAGGGCCCCGTGGACCCAAACATCTCCCAGGATACAGCTACTCTGGGCATTGGCTTAACCTGGACAAAAAAAGAAATAGTAGATAAAATGACCCATTTCCCCACAGGGGCAGCAAGCTGCATTATTGTATGACATATAAATGTTATGCTTGAAATCAAACACAGCTGTAAGACTCGGCAGCAGAGGCAGACATGGTGTGTGCATATCCTTCTGCCTCAGGCAACCAGCATGGCTAGGGGCAACACAACCAGGCAGGAGCTGCTGGAGAGGGAAGCAGGGTTTTCAAACTTTTTAAATAGCCCACAGCAACCCAGAGTACCCTGGAGAGCAACTGTACAAGCAAAAAGTCTAATTCCTCCAGTGAGAAGCCTTTGAATCATTTTTACAGCACAACTAAAGCTTGGTTAAAACAGTAAAGGTTATGACAACAACACATGGTAAAAATTTCCCAGATTATTAAAACCATTAGAAACTGAGTTGCCAGATTTACAGCTTAACCAAGTCAGAAGCCAGCTACTGCAAGTCAGCAACCCCTTCCCTCAGACTACGGTTTGTGAAAAAATAATGTTGGCATCAGAAGTGTTATTTAAGGAATCAAAACAAAGCCCTGTCAGTGCTCAGTGCAGTGCCTGTAGGTTTCTGAAATGCTCCTCACCCAAAGATCAGGATATTTTAAGCTTGAGGAGGTTTGTCCAATGTCTTTTGACAGCAGTAACAGTTGCAAAACTGGAGACTTCTAGGTAGTACATCCAACACCATGATCACAAAATATAAGGATCAGCAGCCAAGTCCCAGACTCCTTGAGCCAGGCACCCAAACTCAGTAGATAAAGACCACAAAGGTTTGAGTAAGCAGTTACATGACCCTGTATTTTTTCATAAATGTATTTTTCTCTCCATTCTCATGGGCTTTTCAAGTGAAGGTCACACTGGGTGTTCAGACCTTGACTGCTGTGCTTGCTCACACAGATGTGGAGCCTGAAGCTGGCTGGGACAATCGTGGTGCCCCAGCAACAAGAGGGACACTGTCAAGTCAGAGGTAAGCTTTGCTGAAAGCACCAAGGGCTGGTACACCAAGAAATATCAGTGAGTTACCTAGAAATCCTAAGGTAAACATAAATATAAATGCTCTGTTTCTCTCAGCAGCCTTCTGGTGTCTAAGCCACTGCTATGAACTTGCTTGACATTTGCAAGCTCTTTGCAATCACTTTTTTAAAAAGAAGCTTAAGACAAAATAAAGCCAAAATTCCTCCACATTGATTCAGACAGTCAAGGGCCTTAGGAAAAATCAAGACCCATACAAGATTAAGGATAAAATTCTAAGCACCAAATTAAGCATTTAGGCTTACTAAATGCATGAATAAACACATTCATTCCCTCCATCTGAAAGTTTCTAATCATTCTTGGAGTGCTGAGGCATATTCTACATCCTCTTTTTATCCCTCCAAGATCACCCACACCGGATGTTTGCTCTTTGCCTCAGATCCTCAGCAGAGATGCAGCAGAAGCTCTGCCTCAATCTCCATGGTCACATATTAACATTCTATTTACCTGTAACAGGGTAGAGTGGGCCTCTTGTAATTTTGTAGGAACAAAGTCTCCTTGGTCCATACTATACTTCAATACGTATTTGCTTCTTAAAAATACACATGCAACAACAGCATGGAATAAAATGGTCTTAAGGTATTATTCTTGGATGCACTTTTTTAGTCCCAATTTAAGTGTGCCAACAGCTCTTGCAATGAATGAATTGCTAGGAAAGGAGTAGGTAAAATTATCCTTCTCATGGCTGAGAGACCCAGCAAACACAAGCTTTACACAAAAAACCTTTCCCTGCATTACCATACAGCACAGCATTAATGTAGAGTAACTACTAGTTTCTCATGCAGAATTAAATTAACCTCTGCCTGAATCCTAAACAAGAAGGGAGTACTAAATAAATTATGTAAGGAGAGAGGCAGTCTAACAGTCATTGTAATTCAATGCTCAAGCCAAGCAATTCCATTTAAGTATATTGCTTAGCTATAAAATGCTAATTGCCCAGCTGACTGGGAGCCAAATGGTGCTTTCCTACTTAAAATGCCCATGAGGAAAAACCATCATCAGCTTTATTTATACCAGCAAAAGCAAACAGTACCTAGCCAGGGAATTTGGCTTACATTTTATCTGCAAGTCAGGCCAACAAAGGAGGAAAGAAGAGTCCTATCTGTGCAGCACAGGCAACACCTTACTCTGATAACCTCAGTATGGATCTGATCTCACAAACATTTGGTGAAACACTGAATCCTTAGACATGGTCTCAGCAGGAGTCAGTGGCCACCTGCACCAGCCCAACACCTCCCAGCAGCAGGATGGGGTGCCAGCTTTGCCCCTACACATTTTAAGGGCCCTTTGGGATGCTGCCACAAAGACAGGCTGGGAGCTGCATTTCCCAGGCCAAGTGCACTCCAAGGGACAATCAAACCTAAATTTTTCTGGAATCAGAATTCAAAGGAAGAGCAAACACGCTAATGTACAAGCTTTAAAATAAAACACATTTTAAACAGCAATTTGTGACACAGGGATTGTTTTTTTAAGTATTTTCTTTCAAAGTTCCCAGTTTTGTATTAAAATAATGAGAAGCCTCTTTTGCAGCCTACAAAGAGGTTATATTTTAGATAAAAAATATATTTGTCTTCCAGTAGATATAAACTTCATAAAGGTTGGGGGGTTGCTGTAATTATCTGAGGATTTATTAATGGTGACAGAGAAATCACAGCAAGATTCTGTGAGCTGTATGGCAGGGTCTTACAGAAGATTAGACAAGATGAAACAAGTTGTTGCCAGAAATTACAAGGAAGTGAAACACAAATGGTTTCTTGACATGTTTTTCATGTACATCTTACCATGCAAGCACGCCTGATGACACCATGTATGTGACTCAGTACTGTTTCCCTGCCAACACATTATATACATGACAAAATTTGATTAAGAACTTTGCTCATCTCTGCAACAATTGCACTCGTTATGTGATGGACTAGAGGATTAGCTGTCTTTAAATGGATTTTTTTTCCTTCTGAAAACCAGCAAATTACAAAGCACATTTCTAAAGACCCTTCAAGTGGAAACCCAAAAGCCACTAAAATAACTGTGGCCTCATCTGCTGAAAATAATCCGTTCTGACAATTGTAGACTGGAATCTCAGTGGGAAGGGATGTGAAGGAATCATACCTAGTCTTAATTGTGCTCAGTCTGTGCAAGGTGCAGACAACCAAATAAATGACAAAACTGTTATCAGTGTGTAAGTACACCATGTAAGAACAGATTTTATTTTAAAAAATTACACATATGAGATTTGGATGGCATATAATAGACTATAATATAAAACCTCTCAAAATACCCAGAAGGACCCAGGCATAACCATCCACCCAATTCATTGCTCAGGTTTTGTTATTTGTATTCAAGTAGTGCAGAGGTCTCATCCAGGAACAAAATCTGATTCACTGGAGCTGTAGAAACAGTGAGGCATCCCTGGAACAAAGAACTTTTTATATATACCCAAGTATCAGTAAACTACTAACAAAGGGGGGGGGGGGAAGTAACAAGCAATGGAGGAAGGAAATGAAAATAAGATTCTGTGGCTATAATATGATTGGCCATGTACATTCTCACTGCTTTATGAACTGGCTGGAGGGAACTACATCTCTCCAAATATCAGAGGGTATGGGAACCAAAACAAGTCCTGATAAACGCATTTTGCTTTAAGATGAAATTGTTCACAATGCACATTGTTCACATCACAAAAAAAACCTATGTGGACTTAAATAAAGGTACTTTTATAGCACACAATTAGTTTTACTTCTAGTTTAGTGGAATAAATAATGGAGAAGCTGACACATCAGTCACACAAATTTTATTTTTTAATCAATCTATATACAAAAGTGTACATTTACTTCTGAACAATGACATGTATAGCAGTGGATTTTTTATCCTAGCTTCACTAACTCCAGGTTGAATCATCTCTGTTAATAAAACATACAGCCCTACGGTTGTGGCTAGTGGCAATATTGATTTGACCCAGAGAGTAGAAAATTTAATTGTGGAGTGCTGTTTTTTCCTGCTTTTATTGCCAACAGCACCTTTGACTAATTTATCTACTTTTGCTGCAAATAAACAGCCTATTTGATTTATCCTCAACTTCTCTTTTCAGATCATGTGCAAGTGACTACACATGTTTGTAATAGTGTCCTGACAAATTACTCTTGACTTGTATTTTATTTCATCTTAGATTTGTCCTGAGGTGGTTTATGCAGTAACTGGGAGTATGCAATGTTCTGTGTTAAAGGCTTGTCACTTGACATTACAAATCTAACCAGCTAAAATGCAACCCATCTGTTGAACACACTCCCAGCTAATCTACAGTGGTCTCTAAGGACCAAATTCACCTTAACACAGTAAAAAAAACACCACAGGCCATCAGAATAGACTTAAAGCACCACTGAATTCCCTGAAACTCAGCACCAAGCACACTCACTTGTTTTAAAAGGAAGTCAGTTTTTCCCATACACTGGGCATATTTTACTGGCATAATCAAAAAATTTCACATCAAACTCTAAAACTGAGCAACTGTATTTAAGCTTAACACTGAAGCCTGATACCAAAACACATTAGCCATGCAGAGCTCCGAGGTACAAACTCTGCTCCACTGCCCTTGATCACTGGAGTGAAAACAATTATATTAAAATACAGCTTGTTATCAAGCAACAAACACCAACACAATAAAAGCTTCTCTAAGGAAGACTATGTGCAAGATCTGTTTTTTACCATTTCTCATATTACAATCACTTCTAAAACTTGGGGGGCTTATGTGTTTATATGAAACATACACAGCAAACACCTAACTGGGCACATGATACCAGTCCACATAAAATACACTGAATTTCTTAACACGATTGCTGGATGTCATGAAGAAGACCAAACTTCATTAACCCAAGGCAAGTGCATGGCAAGTTGTAAGGCTTACTTATAGAGGTTCAGAACTTAAGATCTGTATTGCAACTCCAACATTGCAGTGGGGGTCCAGGCTCTGACAATGTGCTAAGACTCTTAAGAAGCAGGAGACCACCAGACTGACAATTATGACACAATTCCTGAAAAAGCAGCAGCCAAAAGTAGAGGAAAAAAGGAGTCAAAGATGGGAAGAGATAGGAATACTAGCTACACATTATAGCAATACTGCTTTCCCAAAGATGAATAATGAGCAGGAGCTAGGAAGCACAAATGCATACTTTTTGTAATTTATTAGTACAAATATTGCTTTAAAAAGAATGTGTTTTCTTGGGGAAAACTCTAAAACCATTAGCCCTGTGAGGGCAAAGGGGCATGTGCAACAGGAATAATTTTGAGGTTTCTCTAGTACAAATACTGAAAAGCCAAATCAAAGCTGAAGTTTAAGTATGAAAACAAATCTGTCAAACTAGAAAAAATTAATAAAGCAGAGAGGGGACAAAAAAAGGGATAATTTCATGATTTCTAGAATTATGAAAAATATTTTAGCAAACAGAAGGCCTAACAGATGCAAATACTTTAATGTGAATGCATGAGTCAAATTTCATCAGTGACTAAGGGTAATAGAAGTAAAACAAACATCAAAGTTGACTGTTACCAATCTGATACTCTTATGTCCTGGTTGAAGCAGGAACTCATGACAACCTTTGATCTACCTCTCAGTCACCAAACAAAACAAGCTGCTTTACCCTGCCACTCTTACTAATGCTGAGTAACATCCTACTGTCTCAGCCATCTTGACTGCCATGGGGTCAGAGCTCACAGAGAAAAATATTTCTCATTAGCAAAAGGCTCCATGCTTTGCCTTCACTACACCCAAACATCCTCAGAGCTGCTCAAATATAAGGCAGTTAAAGGCTCAGAAACAAGCACAAACATGCTTGGTCTTCCCAGGATAATGCTTCCTGAACAAATAAGATTTAATTAACGTTACAATGGTAAACCATTTTCAGAGATCCAAATGGGTAGTGCTGGAGCAACACAGAAAATGACACCTAGAAACTGACAAACTGTAAATACATAGACACTATTCACAAAGTGATGACCAACAGGAATTTTATGGGATAAATATTTAGGTTATTGTTAAGATCACTTTGAAATGCATGAAAATCTTTGTCTCCAACTCAGGAAACTCAGTGTTTCTAGAACAATTTTTTTCTTCCAGTGAAGAAAACAGTTGTGACAGTGCTTGAAGAATACCTGTTAGAGAACTGAGCAACTGGTGTGTCAGCACTTGTCCTACTTTTTCCACCCAGCATGTTTATAAATATGAAGGGAAAAAAATCAATTAAGTTTAAATTAAACCGACTAATTTCCAAAAGCTAATTTAAAGATTTTTAACCATGAGTCTCCACACAAGCTTGAAACTTGTGCTTGGGCAGCTTACATGCAACCTAGTATTGGACAACAAATTAATGTTTCAGGAAGCATGCACACAGTCACTGTGCCATCAGCTTATTATCTAACTGCAACCGAGAATGCAGCTGGGCAAGAGGGGTCCTTGAGGCATTTGCAGATGACCATGCAAAAACCCATGTTGGATTTACAGAAGAGGAAAGTTTCCAACTGGTCTGGAGAGGGTACAGGGAGCAAGCTGTTCTACCCTACGAGGATGCCTGATCCAACAGTGCAGTGCTATGGGACAAATGAGGTGATTGGGGAAGTTTTTTTTGGGAAGGTCTGTAAGTTGAAACAAAAGAGTCCATACTTGCTAAACATTTGATTGTGTTAGGTGCTTTCTGCTACAACCACCTGATGGTCTCTTGTAGGCAAACTCCCATTACCAACCAGTTACCAAGGGCACTAAAAACTTAAGTACCATTAATGCAGAGAGAGAGAGTCCTTGCAGTTCAGGCATGCCCCTCTCAAATACTCCTAAAAAACCTCTAACAGGTATTATTGCAGGTTAATGTTATAAGCTTTCCAACTACTCTGAAACAGAATTTATATCCAACACACCATTACTTCAGTGTATTACTGCATTATCACTATCATTTAATTTACCCAATATTAACAAGTTCAACAAACACCCACACATCCCTTGCCAGGTGCTTTGCCACTGCAGCAACAGTCTCAATTTTTTTCTTAAGTTAAGGGAGAAGCTTCAAGGCAGATCAGATGGGTCTCCCATGCACAAACGTACAGTGGTGTTTCTCTTTAGAGCTAGCAGATTGCCCCAGGCAGGGAACACGCAGAGAATTTTCAAGACCGTCAACACTTCTTGCACTGTACAGGCGGAGAAGCTGCAATAAATTTCACGGGACTTTCTCAAGGTAACCCAAGCAACCTTTGGAAGGAAAACACTCCCAGCATCTACTGTGATAATCATCGGTTTTACCATTAGCACTGAATTGCAGTTACAATAGAAGAAATAAAGGAGAAAAATAAAGATGACCACCACGGAATCTAGCAGTGAATAAAATGAGAGGGAAGGAAAAGGAAGCCATGTCCTCAAAACAGCCTCTGGGCTATTCGTTCCCTTTCTAGATTTTCTCTGTTTATTTGTTTTCAAAGGCAAACAACCTTTCCATCTGGAAAGTTACTCCGTCCCTCTCGGAGGGGGGTACGGGTACCTACGGAGAGGAAACACAGTTATTTGCAGTTGACGCTGGGTATTCACAGAGTTTACTGCCAGCAATTTGCACCTCGGCAAAGCCAGGTCAGGCGCAAAACGGAGGCAACCGCCGGGTCAAGCTGCCGAGCACAGCCTCCCTGACTGACCCGACGTGCTGCCAGCGGGGAGGTGACACGGGGGTTCGTCCTCAGTCCCAGCCCACGGAGATCCCTCGCTGGCATCTGATCCCTTCGTAAGCTCCCCCAGCCTGGGGCTGCCAGGGCAAAAAGCGATGGCGCTTCACGATGCTGAGTGCTCCGCACCCACCCGAAGCAAGCGGGTCCAGGAGGGGACCTGGGGCGGGTCCAGGACATCCATCCCAGGACACTGGGGGACTTGCCCTCTCCCGTGCCATCCCCATCTCACGGAAGTTCACTTGCTGTCCCTGCCCTCTGGGCACCCCAGAGTAACAGAAATACCGTCCTCTAAATATACATATATATATATCTGTATACATGTAGACATACTGAGTTTTGTGTATATACGTTTCTGCTATTTGTCCCACCGACTACTCCGGTATTATTCTAACTGCTCAGACCAGTAACAGGCAAAATCCTTCTGGAAGCCCCATGGGATTTGTTGTATGCAAGAGTGTCCCCCACATTCAATCATTTGGAGTCCCCACAGCTCAACAGCAAGAGCATCAGGAGTCTTACCCCACACCACACAGCAGCAACAAGGTGGCTTCCTAAACACAGCACTAAAAAGGCTGCTAAAAGGCTGAAAAAACACTCTGTGACACGTTGTCTACTTGATAAAATTTAACGTCGGTCTTTCATGGTCAGGTCAGTTATCCAACTTACCTCAAGTCTGAGAATTTACACCAAAAATAGTTGCTTTAACACTTGCTTTAAAAAATGAACACATAAACACTTTGAACAAATATGAAAAATCATAGCACAAGGTGCTGTGGTACATCAAGACTTTATATCTGCAATTATCAAAGTCGTCTTTATGAGGAATTCACCCCCTACACACTTACAAACCCCACTCACCTTCCACATTCTATTCCACAGATGTGGAAGAGAAAACCATCAAAAGTTAATGCTGAAAAGCCATGAAGCCACACTGAGTCCACAACTCAAAGAGCAGTTAGTATCACAGGATAGCAAAGATCTCCTTAGTGCACAGCAGGGGAAATACTTCACAAAAAGAGAGTTATGACCAAAAATAGGTAAAAGGAAAAGGTCCCTTCCAACAGCTGCCACAATTTCGCCTATACACAGAACAGGAAATAGCCAATATCCCTCGGTGGTAGCTGCTAGGCAAAATTTACTTATCAATGGTAATCCAGACTATGCATTCACACACATATGCATACTTGCTCATGCAAACATTCTCTCAAGAAGAACTTTCAGTCTTGCCAGAGCTTAACAGTGCTCCTTTAAGTATCTGAAAGGACTGATTAACCCTGCTTAATACAATCTGTGTAATCTACTGTGAATCTTGCAGATAACTCATAACTGTTAACATTAATTAACTCAGCAGAGCTTTACCCTTCTTGCTCCCCCACCAGCCTCATAGCACAGAGCTCAATTTAAGCATTCTTTCACTACAGCCCTAGCAGGCAGCTTCTGTATCAGAAAACTCAGTAAAGTAATGACACTGGTTTAAGAGAAGACTTCTCCCCACATTTTATAATACTTCTTCATTACTGATCAGTAGTTACAGCTCACACTCAAAGCATACAACACCGTGGAAATACCCATGATAAAAGAAAAAATGTAAAGGATACTGCTGCATCCAGAAAATCCTATCTTTATGCTATCTGTGACAGAAATAGACAAAAGCTGTGTCACTGTGTTATTACTAACATTTCAGATAAAGTAATTTCTAACACCACTATGCCAGTTTTTAGGCTTCTGACCACTGATTTTTTTTTCAACAAAATACAGTTTCCTTCTAAGCTGTGATGTTTAGCATTTTCCTGAGAGAGGATGTCAATCTATCATACGTTCATACAAAAGCCTCATTTATAGCTGAAAGAAAAAGCAACTTTCAAGACCTTGTATTTACAGAGGAAAACCTTAAAAAATGGTCACAAAAGATTTGAAGTCAGCAAGGGCCCCCAAACACAAGGAGATGCCTTGGCTATAGGTAGAAAAAGCAGAACTATGCATACTACCAACCCCTTTCTTTATTTCTAGCATAATTTTTTAAATCATGCTACTTAATTTTCAGTGTCCTTGAAGGGCACACAAAGGTGGCAGGCATGTATGGTTCTCAGCAATTTCCAAGCTGCCTCACACGTGGCTCATATCCCTTACCTCCACCAGCAGAGCTCAGGTTTATTATTTAAGCAACATAATGGAGGGAAACCCAATATGAAGTATCAAGTGACTTGGAGCTCCCTATCAACCAGATCACAAAACAACAGCAGTGCAACCTTATGAGCTGGAAGCAGAGGAGGGGACAGTAACTCCCCAAAAAAATTGCTCCAGGCAAGAGAAATTCAAGCCTCAGGCTGCAAAGAACAGCAACACCTCCCATCCAGCACATCTGGGCTGCACTGCTCTGTAGAAATAAAGATTATTAGTATTTCAGAAGATATAGGTTATAAAAATGTTTATATTGTTGTTGCATCTACTGAGTACCAGATCTAAGCCTAGCAGCACTCAAAGCATGCTGAAACATCCTCAGTGGTCTGGAAGAAGTCTGTTCCCTAGAAGTAGCTTCCAATGAAATTTTCAGGGACACTACAATCAGAAAAATGCAGCACAAGCAGTATTTTAGCTACAAAGACAGTGTTTACACCCTTCACCTCAGTAAAGTACAAGACCTTGGCAAGGAGTTCCACTATAAAACTTAAAAAGGAGCCATGCAAGCTCCACTGCAAACTCTGGAATGACAATGATGTTAAGTGCTGGAATAAGGACTATCTTCCCCTGGTTTAGTAGCAGCTTTTCAAAAAACTTATTAAAATGGCTCTGCATCATTGTTTAAACATACTTCGGTGGAGGCATCGAATTACTCTGACAAACCAGTTTGTCTCAGAGTACCGTGAATTAGTTCAGTGATGAATGGCCCATCAGAAACTGGAGCCCTATGGGAACTGGCGCAGTCACTCACCAAAAGAATGTTACAGTAAAACAAATTCAAACCTATAGTAATGGTCTGCATTTTGAAGCTGGGCATCCAAACTAATGGTCTTACTTCACACTGCTCAGAAAACATGCAGCTCCCACAAATTATAAAGGGATAAATAGATGCTTACTTCCTGGAGGAAGCAATTAGAGAAATCCAGCAGTTATAATACAGTACCTTAACACAAGTCTAGGTACTCTGGCACCTCAGTTGCAGTACCCAAATCCACTGTTCCTTTAAATCTCAGAAAACACAGTTTGTATTTTCACAACATTGAGATACCCAGTAAATACAGGGTGCTAAAATCAGGCATTTTAGTTTGAACCTCCAAACGAGGCAATTTGTTTTGACAGTGGAAATATGCAGATGATCTGCTAAATTGAAGATTAACACACTGTAGTAAAGACCAGAATTTCCCCCAAATTAAATTTGTATTCACTGATGTTACTTTTTAAGCAGCAATACAAAAACAGGCACAACTGAAACTAAAAAGAGCATTTGCTGCATTTCAGACTAGTAGATACATGATTCCTTGTGAATTTTGACTGGAAGTCATTCTCACGAGGTAGAGGGAACAGGCCCTTTGAAATTGGCCCAGCACAATGCAGGCAGGAACTAAGCAAACTTCTTCAAACAGCTCTGCCAACACCATTCAGCTCCAAGCTGCAAAACTCCTGCTGTTTCAAACTTAGGGCCTCCTGTGAGCAGACTGCTGATTACACCAGGTTGTATGGCAGGTTTTTGATATGTGCTCAGGACAGAAGAATAAGAATGAAACCTGCCCACTAGTCATGTTAAATACAAGATTTCACACCAGACTGAAAGAAAAGGACACTTTGCCATCTATTCATTCCCTTGCCCTCCATTTAAAGGAAAATTCACTGTAGTACACTGTACACATGCCCTGTTCAGAGTGCATAACTCATGCAAGCATTACTGGACACACTGCTATCACAAAAGATAAGTGGGAGACAGCACCATGCCAACATCTTATCTCCAAACAGAGGAGATATGCACAGTCAATATAGCCAGAGTGCTGAAATGCAGGGCTGCAGCACATTTAATGGGGCTCTTTATCCCCAGTTATGCTTGCACATTACAGAACATTTGGAGTGGACAAGGAAAAGGAACTATAACAATTCCACAGGCATCTTTCATATTGGTTTTTATGACACCAATCCAGAGGAATCAAACTTGTACAGGTTTCTGTGAAATTTTTCCCGGGGAGACCCTTGGGTATCACCCCAGGCAAGGAAAGAGCAAAGGCTGCCATAGCAAGCAGCAGCCAGGTCATTGCACACCTCGCTGCACACACCCCACCCCCCAGCCATGTGTGCCTGGTGCCATGGGGAAACAGCAAGGGAAGAGGAAGACATAGGATCTGTAAAAAGCTCTCCCTTGTTCCCATCATACTTGGTTTTTATTTATGAATTTAAGCAAAGAGGCATTTTCTGTCTAATCAAGTGCAACCCCCTTGCTGCCTTGTAGTATCACAGCTGTGAGTCTCCTAATTGCATCTTTAGTATGCAAAAGGTAAGAAATGCTCATGAAAAGATGACAGGAAAGGCTTGGCTGGTTGGCCATAAACATGGACACGAGGGTTTTTCCTTAGGGAATGGCCAGTACAGAAATCAGATGTTCAGAATATATTTCTGGCCATATGGTTCAAAGCGATGAATAATGTGCTTCAGAAAAGAAGGATGACAAAAATAATACAGCATTGCAGTAAAGCACCAAATTAAACAAATAACAGGTGGTGACTAAAAGTGCATTTTTAATGAGCAGCTCTTTATGAATGCACACAATGCAAAGTGCTTTCCACTGTTTTGTAACACACCACTCCTCATTATGGATTAAAAATATCTCAGTTATAGAGAGCCAGATGCATAAACTCTTACTATTTGGACATTTCATAGAATTTATTTTTGCGAGATTTGACAGCCAAGCAACAAGAACTTGAAATTCTGAACTCTTAATACTCACAAATTCTTTAATTAACACTAACTTTTTTCACTAGGCAATTTTTTTATTAAATGTTGATGTGTGTTTTAATAAACTTTGATGTGTTTCCAGTGCATCTGCCTCATCAAGTGTTCTGCTCTTCACATGTAATTGAGGAAGACAGCAATCCAGTGGTTAATACAGAAGACAGTGTTTGAATTCCTGAGTCCAGACAGACATGGAACACAGATCCACAGCAGTTCTTCAAAGTGAATTACTGCCTTCCCAAGCTCTTCCCAAACCAGTCTGCATGAAATCCAGTGGCCAAGAATGAGATGCTACTCCATACCAGGAGGTACTGCTATACCATGGGGTATTAAAACATCTTAAGAACCAGGGTTACTTATCCAACTGAGAGAAAGCTAGAGAAAACATTGCAGAGACCAGTTACCCAAGAAAGCAAGACTAGTTTAAATGGCCTATTTCTGCAATGGAGGAAGTCTCAGAAAGAATGCCAGGCAGTTAATGCAGTCAGGAAATGAGAGTTTGTGGTGCTAGAGCTACAGTGTAACGAAGTATGTGCAGCTAAATCTGTAGCCTGCTTTGTCTCACCAGAAGAGCAATATTATCTCAAGGATTGTGGCAGCAGTTTCAGTGGTTACTCAAGCCTGAATCTTCCTGCATGAAGGAAGGTCAGTGTTACAGAACATGAAAACAAATGTGTTCCTCCTCTCAAGTGCAGCTGTCTTGTTAATCTCAAAGATGACATATTCCTCATGTATCAGTCACCACTTTAAAGCCCTGATTCATACAGACAGACTTAGGAGCACATGGCAGGTTACTATTTCAGCAGGTTGCTTAAATCTGCAATGCATAATACTCCTTGTAATTCTTAATTGCTTTACTCCTCAAGGGCATACAGCCTATGTTTTGGGAACTGGAACAGACTTGCTCTGAATATCAAAGAAAAATTAATGACTTGTCATTAAAAAGGTGAGAGGTAGTAGTTAAACACTACCCTCTTCTAGCTGGTTCCTTGGAAGGACAAAAATTAAAAAAAATATTTTTCCCTTTTAATAGTTGTTTTCATGATATGCTAAAAAAATAAACAAAAAAGGCTTGCCCCCACTCTGCAAACAAATTATTTTAGGTGCCTGTGTATTTAATATTGTATTACATTACCCAGTATGGTTGCTCTGTTAAGCACAAACTTTGATGGCTTCCCAAGTGCCAGGAAACCAGTTCACTTAATTCATAATTTCTCTGATACAGCAGCAGTGTGTGCCAAATATGTGGAACCCAAAAGGGCCTGTATCACACAGAGAAAAAGATGATTAAACAAACTGGAAGTGCTTAAACTGACTAACAGTGCAAAAACCTTCCTCTCCCCCAGCAAGAGCAGTGAGCTGATCTCAGTTAACGCTAAGAGCCAAATTCTAACTTTTTATTAACACACAGCTTCCCTAAGGCCTTAAGATTTGCATCTCATCTTACAAAAATTTTTAAATCCTTTCCTAATTTAAGACTAGCAGAAGGAGTCCAGAATATGCTTCTAGGAGGCTCCTTGGAACACCAAGCAAAAAGCACTGCACTACCATCTATCATGACATTTGAATGCTGCTTCACATGGCCAGGGAGTAATAAAATTACATGCCTTATGCCAGCCAGCCTGATACCAAAGGGACAGATTATTCTGAGATAAACAAATTGAGGCTTATGAGTGTTTGTGGGGAGGAGATGCCTTGTTGAAGCAGCTGTCCATGGCTGCAATTCTCAACCATTGTACTTGGGGGGGGGAAAAATCTATTCAGTGAGAACTTCCTTTTGTATTGCAAGATGGCAAAGCTGTGGTTTCTAGAGGTATGTGGGTGTCAGCACTCCAAGGGAACACACACAAACTGAGCTCCCTGTACCTCACTGGTACCTCTGCTTCCAGGCACGGTCCCTGTGCCTGAGGTCTTGTCCCCTACCCCACATGAGCCCAGCTGGAAAGGCTTTCTGCCCACCACACTCACAACACACCCAACAGACAGAAAACCAGTCCTTAGAACATGGCATTTATCTGACAGAAGACTTGTGCTGCACAGTCTCAGAACGTGGGAAGCTGTACCTTCAGTCTGTACAGATTCATGCTTTAAGGAAGTCAAAATCACCACCAACACCAGCACATCTACCTGGTAACAAAGCAAAGATTTCAAAGTTCAAATCCAACAAATGGCATTGTATCTCAGATGCCCCCCTTCTCCCAGGTAAATCTAGCAATATCTAGAGTGCAGATATTCTGGGGTCTTCTCCTCTGACCACTGCTCCATTTAATTTATTTCACATTCTTAACTTCTCACCTGAGTCACACGGAGGTACTTTAATACCCATTTTTCTCATTTTGTGAAACTACCTCTTTTCTTACAAGCAGCCTGAAATCTTTTATTTGGGGCAAGTTAAACTTTCATCTGATGGCTACAAAGTAGGAAAGGGTTTTTTTTAAATAAAAGACAGAACCCTAGTTGAAAGTGAAGTAAGACAACAATGAAAACAAGATTATTACACTGCATGAAAATAGTTTTAAAATCCATCCTATGTACTCATACATTATTTTTGTTGCTGTAGAATGAAAGATGTTTGAAATACTAAACAAGTGTTACATTTAACACCTCAAACACATCTGAACTGACCAGTATGAAATTTCAAACAGTACATTTTTGCAGTTTAACCTCCCTTTATTACATTCAAGCACCCTTCCTTGTAACTCTCAGACTAACTTGACAGTACCAGAAAACTCCATTTCTGGAGAGAAAGGAGTTCCAGGTATGTCTCTTCAGACCTGTACACTTGTCCCTTTCACAATTTGTTGGTACCAGGTTAGGCAGGACCCATTCCTTATCATCTCAGCAAAGGAAAGACAAAGGTTGCACACATCCCAACAAAAGGACACTGTGGCAAACACTCCCCACCACAGGCACCAAGAGGATAAACAGGGAGCCAACTGCAAGGTCACAGCACATACCAGCAGTGTGCATTGACATTGACTCTTTCTTAAGAAAAAAGCCAACTACCCCAAAAACTACACACACAAATGCACAATTCAGAAAGCTAGTCTTTGTTGTAAATTTATGGGCAGGGAGGAGTGTGTGTGAGAGATTTCATTTTCAATATGGCTTCATTTTGGGGATGATAAACAAGAACTGAATATTTCCCAGCCTCTGCCTATGCAGATATATCTTTCAGCACCTCTTTACCAGTTACACAAACTACTCAAACTGCAACACTATATATCAAAAACAAAGCAAACAGACAAACATCCCACACAGAACAAAAACAAAAACCCCACACACAGAACAGAAAACGCCCACCACTATAATGACTTAAATCTAGTGTTGACCTGGTAACCTCCTTTGGCACACTAGTCAGACAGCTGCTTTAAAATCCCAGATTCACTGATTCAAAATTATCACACATAGAAAAGCTTATTTAAAATAAATGTGCTGAAGGCCAATCTGCTTCTCACCTCCTTTGCATATTAAACATTGCTGGTAGAAGTGACTGAAGTATTTTACTTGAGTTACTGCTCAAGTTTTGAGCTGGGAATTATATGCTACCTATTACAGAAAAAGCAACTGTTCAGGAACTTTGTGTTTTAAGCACCATTCAGAGGCATTTAATCAACTAAAAATAAATCACTCTTCACCATTAACTTACTTAACTTACAAAATACTTAGGGGAATTAAGATTAATGCACCCTGAAGGGAGAGACTTGCATGAGTATCAGTAAGATCAAAGTGGCTTGTGGGTTTGGGCTTTTTTTTGTTGTTGAAGTTTTTAATGTATTTGGTATTTAAGGTTATTCCTTTACAATCTCAAGAGTTATAACTAAGTAGATATAGAGTTATTGGTAATATTTTCTACTTCTTTAAAAGCCTACTGAAAAGAAGCTTTAAATAAGTTGTCCTTTACAAATGGGTGACAGTACAAGCCTGACTGCAAGGGCTGTGTGCTAGAAGAGCACAGCAATTTACTGGGTTATAAAAACAACTGCTTTTTACTCTCTCATGCCAACTCAGCACTCCCATCTCAGTGTGTCTCTCTTACAGCAGGTTTGGCAGAGCATTCAAAGCCTCTAAAATGAGGTGTCCTGCTAAGCTCAAGACTGGGAAAGCAAGGCAGTGTATCTTCTTTGGATACTCAAGCAGCTGCCTTAAACACTACAAAACCTCTAAGTGCTGATCAAGTGTGATATGTACCTCAACACTGGTAAAAGCTGCAATATGTCAAGAAGAACCAAAACAAATAATGACCTGGCAGACAGCACAATATCCAAGGGTTTCAAAACAAAACTGTTTGAAGGCCCTACTATGCAAGATGCTCAGCACCTCTAGTCCATCAAGTCAGTGTCACTTAAAATCAGGTCGTATGCCATACAAAGAAAGGACAATTGCAAGTTAACTGAAATGCTTTAGGAAACAAAAGGCCAAACTGCAGCTGCATCTAAGGGAAGACAAATCTTCAAGCAACAGCAAATGATTTGAAATCTGAATCCCTCAATTGCACAGAATTTGGACCTAGCAATTCATAAAAAGAGAATGGGCTAAGTGAAAAAAGGGGCTTGAAAATCACCTCTGCAATCAAGATTTTGGCTCAGGCTACAAAGAAAATGCATACTGGAAGAAATGTGAGACAGCTCTACCAAGTTTGAGAATTAGAGCACTCTGGTTTAGTTCCTTCTGCATGACTGGAAGCCGGGAGCTAGCTTAAGTGCCAGAGCACTGAAGTGTAAGCAAGGCTTCTAATAATGGCAGCTTTTGTGGTCCTCTACTACAGATCATTCCTTCTGCATGTAAAACTGTAAAAATACATCCACATGCTGTTCAGATAAGCATTTGCCACAAACTCAGAAAACAAAGAGAAAGCTTTCAATACTGACACACAGCTTTTGAATATTCAGGAAAACACAGAACAAACACACAGAGAGTGGGGCTTTTCTGGTTTGGTTGTTGGGGGTTTCTTTCACTTTTTAAAATATCAACAATGAAGAACTGGCCTTAAGACACTTACTACCTTAAAAGGGCAGCTCCTTGTAGATGAATTGTTTTGCTTTGAAGTAACTACACAGTCTTGAGAGACTCCAACTAACTCCAACCTCAAACAGGTTACTAGTCAAACTAGAAGAGCTTTGACCCTAGGGGTTTTTTGGTGACCGCAGTTTTTGATGGATTTTTTTGTTGTTGTTGTTGGTTTTTGGTTGGTTGGTTTTGCTTGGGGTTCTTTATAATTTTTGATTTTTTTTTTTTTTTTTAATGCTTGCTTGGCTTAGGTTTTTTTTAAGTGAAATGTATTTTACTTTTAGAGTAACTGCTTCTTGGGACTGACACTGTTTCTTCAGAAACTTCATCTTGACAAATGACCATTTTAACAGACTTAGTAGCTCTGCCCATAGTATCAAAAAATTCTGAAAGAAATTTACCTCCTTCCAGTTTCTATGAGTAAATGTCCATGCCTTCCTTGGGACCCCAGTAATTTAGCTTTACTGTAACACAGCTGCTCCAAAATCAACCAGGCATTAAACTCAGCACCAACCTCCCCTCCCCTATAACACACACTGCACACCTAACGGGTCTTATTGTGATATAATTTTGATGCTCCACTCCCTTGCAAATACTGTTCCAGTGGATATATTACAATAGGAGCACCATCAAAAAACCAAAAAAAAAACAAAAAAAAAAACCACCAAAAAAAAACCAAAGCAAGACACCCAAGAACCTAAGGTTCCAAAAGGAACTTTTCTTTTTTTTGCTTCTTAAACATACAGCAAACAACTTAAACAAACTGATTTCAAAAATGTCTATGTAAGGTAAATAAAAGCAAGTTCTTTAGAGAAGAAGCATCACCTACTGTAGTTTAAAAATATTAATAACCCACTAAATAAATATCTTCCTGTCCTGTGAAAATGGATACAAATACAGTACTTTTCCTTTGTGCCAAGACAAGTCTTTCCTACGAGCTCCCAAAGGAGCAGATGTCTATCACTGTTATCTTGATAACCTAACACACACAAAATGATGTCATTTTAAGTCTAAAAAACAAATTAAATAAACATCTAGAGACTTTTAATAGTGCTAATTATGAAAGAGAACAGACAGTGGCAACTCCACAGGGGCCATTTCTGTCTGCTGAGCAGCTTTTTATTTAGGCACTTTTACTGGCCATATGAGGACCCAGCAGAATTTAAACACTTCAACTCCATCTCTTAATCATAATGGAAAACAGAGAGGCACAAGCTCACACAGCTTATATTCAAACAGCCCATCAGAACAGCTATTTCAAAAAGTCATTCTGCTTACTCAAAGTACAATGTGCACACACTTTAATTTTCTGCTTTATTTGCTCCTTCGAGTTTGCTCATTTTATAAATCCTTCTCTTCAAAAACCAACATGTGCAAATGGGAGATGCATGCATGCATGAGGAAGTGACAGCATTTCAATTTCTGTGCATTCATGAGCAGGTGCCTTTCTTAACTTGCATTGATTGGTGTAAAGTCCATGCACCATGTAAAGTAGGAAATATACCCCTCCCTGTGAGCTATCTTTAGCAAAGAAATTAGCACACTAAAACTCCCTCCTGTCCCCAGGTCTGTGACTTTCTCTGGTTCAGCAACCTGCTCAGCAGGATAAATCCCATCATTCTTAGCCAGGGTAGGTGTCTCCACAACTTTCACACCATTTCTTGGCCCAAGAGCACTCACATTTGCCAAAACACTGGAGGGTCAACATAAACTCAAGCAGACCTCTACAACACAAACCACAAAAGCTTTCAGAAGTAAATAAAACTCTGCTTTAGATCCATGATCCCCCACACAGTTCTGAAACCCAATACTCCTTCAAAAGGACAGCAAAGCATTGCTTAAAAGACACCTCAAATACCTGTCTGAGATGGGAATGAACTGTGGAAGAATTGCTTACAGGTCTAATAAGCCACTAAAAAGAACAGTGTACAGAAAGGTGGAAGTTCATTCCAGAGCTTCGTATCAACAGCTGAACTGGGATGCTGTTGAGTGGAAAGCCAAGGCCAGCTGAGTTTCAGGCACAGAGACACCTTTGCTTGCTCCACAGATCACTGCTTGGAACAAGCCTGGACACCAAACCTTAATCTGGAGCCAGAGTTCTGTGAAATCAAAGCTGTGGACTGAACCCTGTGTATCACAATACAGAATGTGACAATAACCTCAATGAAAGTGACACTGGAATAAATAACACTTTTACAGGCAGAGCATGCCAATAAAATTAGAATATAAATAATTTCCTTTATTACCTGCCATTAAAAAGAAGAAGTTATTTGCTTTGGGAACTGGTATGCAACTAGGGGACTGTTTGGAAATCATACTTTATACATTTGTGGAATTCATCTTCTCTCTTTAAAGACTTTTTAATGAAAAGTTTTTTAATTATATGGAGCTCATTACAGAAACAGGCAATAAAGTTATCTTTAGCTTTTATTTTTTATTTCAAAAAATGAACCTCAAAGCTATTTGCAGCTGTAAGTAGCACACAGGCTGTTTTCTAACTTACCCAAAATTGGTAGGCTCTACGAAACTTAATTCACCCCTTAGCAAAATTTCAGCTAACAAAAATAGAACACTTGCCCAAAGTTGAGGCAGCAGGAGTGAACATGGCTGTCTGAACAGCAACTTACATCTCAAACCTAATATCCAAAAATACATAAGTGGTAGAGGACTGAAATACTCTGTGGCTTTAGCATTGGTAATAACAGCAACAGTCAAGGAGATTAACATCAGGCCTTGGCTTTGGTTAAGGAAAGTCACACACTCTCACATAACTCTTTTTAAGCCATATAAAGGACACTGTGGGTGTGTTCTGCAGTTCAGACATCCCAAGAATTGCTCTCAATTAACATGTCAGAGGTTAAGTAAATGCTGCTGTGTGGGAACCAAACAGCTATTCCATACTGTAAAATTTTACAGGTCTCCTCCATCTGCCACTGTATGTTAGGACACTGCTCCTCTCTTAGCTCACTTTCTTCATTTGTCTGCACAATGCATTCACACCCCTCTAGCCTATTAAGCAAAACAAAGACATGATTGCAGACATATGTCAGGTTATTCTGCCCTTTCCCCTATTCTAGCTCCAGGAGAAAAGTAGTTTAAAAGTCAAACCATTCTCTTCCATCTGTTTGAGGTCACTATTTTATTCTGCATTCAAATGCACATAGAGCCTCAAGGAAAAAAAACAGGTCTCTAAAATCAGTCCTCCCTTGAACTTCCAGATAGAACTCAATCTATCAGCCAAAATGCATCCTGGAATCAAACCCAGTAATCTCAATCAGGTGTCCAACAGCATGCTACTAAGTCACTTGGAATGTACCTCTCACTAGCCTGGGAACACTTTTAAAACTGACCTCTGCAGAAACTTATTTCAACTCTGAAGCAGCAATGTTTGTTTAGTTCTTCTGGAAATGATCAAGACCATTTTCACTAACAAAGCATCAGACAGTCTGGCTGCTAGTGATGAGTCACTTGTCTGTCTCTTTCCCACTGAAATATATGAAAATCATATACAAAATGATCATGATTTTTGTGATTCTTGTGTTTGTTCCACTGCAGCAGAGTGGGTACCCATTTTCAGCTGAAGAACTAAAACAGAGACTAACATCACTGGTTCAGCATTTCCCAAATGGCAGCACCAAGGTCAGTCACTCCCTTGCCCTGCACACAGCACTACAGTAAGTGAATGTCTTCACAATTCACTGTGGACAATACCAGTCTTACATGCAACCTCCATGTCTCATGATCATGCTCCTGCAGAAGAGAAAGCCTAACTCAAAACATTTTTGTCACTGCAGAACGAAGACAGCTTCATTAAGCTAAGTACTGCATAAATACATGTAGGCAGTCTGTGCCTGTAGCAAGTTTAAACTAGCTAAAAGTCAAATGAACAGAAGCAGAAGCAAACACACAGCTAATAAGGTTCTACTCCAGGTCATGCCAGTGGCAGAATCTCAAGTCCTGAAAGGCCCACTGCCTTACTGAAACACAGGCCATCCCTACAACAGCACCTTACAAATCATTATTTCTCACAGGAGTTGGTTTATTTATTGTAGAGTTGTGAAAAACAGAGGCTTCATGGCTGCTCCCTGTTGTTGCTTTGTGCAGCTGGAACTTCAGGCCACAAGAACATGCACACTGCCTCTGGTAAGTGGAGTAGCACAACTCCCAGTGCAGAAAATATTGGAGACTCTATGAACACAGCCCACTCAGCTGTACAGAAAAGGGAGAGAACTGCACTTAGGAGTGCATGACATCAGCAAAGCATTTGAATCAAAAAGTTTCTGTTGGAGCTTTGGATACCTTTGTATGGATATCTTTGTTCATGAGAAAGTTGACACTCTGTTAATAATTTTGGAATTTAAAGCTCAAGATGAAGAAAGGTTGGCCTTAAGCCAAAACAGTTCCTTAGGGAACAGGAAAGGAAAGCAGTCACTCAGGCACAGTATAGCTTAACCCATCAATCTGACAAAGCTAGCAAAAAGAAATTCAGTTTTACCCCATTTCAGCAGGCCACTGCAGGTACAAATTTTCCCCTAAGAACAGAAAAATACTTTTTTGGCTCCAGGGTGTGTGCATTTCTAACGTTTTGCTGTTTACTTTGCTAAGGACTAGATCACTAGCCCACTAGAAGTAGCCTGCCTAGTGGGGAAAGATGCCAGCTCAGAAAAAAGGACACTGCTACTTCCAGAACTTTATTTATAGCTTGAGTACAGTTGCCAGTCCCTAAGCTGTGCCCAAATCTGGAGCTCCAAGTTGGAATTTCTCTTTGCAGTTCAGTTAAGAGCTCTAAACCTGACTCAGTGCTTCAACTACAGAAGTGGGAGTTGTTTACTGATCTGGAAGCTATTGGTATTGCAAGACCTTCACTGATCCACAGGGAAAAACTGCATTTGCCTCAGCCTGAAAACAAAGTCCTATCAATTCCAAAGGTTAGAAATAGATTCAGCAACTCATGGGCAGCTAACATCCTTCAACACACCTGATAAAAACTCTGCTGCTTGCCACCTGTTTTACACAAGTATGGAGCAGTGAAGCAAAAGGAGGACACATGTCTGAAGAAATATGCCTTAAAAGTAAGGTATCCTTGCCCTCCATGATCTCTGGGCCCAGCTAAGTGATTTAGGTGGGGACAGGAGGATTTGTGGTAACATAGTCTCTAAAATGCAGTGAATTGCTTCCCTTTACCCATCCTCCTCACTTTAATGAGAACACTTAGGGTTTTTATGAGTTTCTTACTAAAGTTGTACATGCCACACAGTCACAACTTTTGTCAGAATTGTGCCTCAGTACAACTTATTTAATTAAGAGATATTTCCAACCTTTTAGAAACACGAGGTAATCTGTCAGGTATTTAGTAGCCACAACTGCAGGGAATAGAGGCAACAAAAATACAGCCATGACCACACTAGCATTTCTTCCAACAGCATTTCTCATCCACATACTCCAGATGTGACCATAATACCCATCCAGGCACAACCAAGGGATGATCACATTCTTTTCTTTGTCAGCTTCAAGTTTTTCATGTAAATGCAAGGAATTTTTGCTTGAGAGAGCATTATATACTGCTGGGGCAATTACTGCATTTTTGAAGGTTAGGAAGCTAGATGTTTTCAAAACAGACCCTTTCATAAAACTGTTTTATTTACTGGTATCAAAGTGATTTTTTGTTCCTTAGAAAAAACACTAAACCAAAGATTGACACATGAGCAGAAGAAGTTCAATAAAGCCAGTTCAAGCTTCCCCTGCCAGCCTGCCTTAGGCTTCTTCCAAAACTCCACAGGTATGAGCATATTATCCAAGCACTGCAGAAATCAGGTGCTTCTCTTACATGGAATCTTCAAGTAGCAGCACCTACCTATTTAAATACTCCCTACAACACAGCAAAGGGAGAGGCTAATACCCTTCAGATTTTCTAGCATTCTTCCATCTGCTTTCAGTTTAAAGACAGACAAGCATTAGAATTCAGAGCAAAAAGTCACATAAACTTCGCACTATGAGCAAACTTTCTGCTGTGCTCAGCCTTTTCCAAGATATGGCACCAATTCCAGAAGTTTTATGATCAGCCATTTCTCTAGTGAATCAGTAGTATAACTGTTATTAAATGCAATTAATGACATTCTCTTGAAAGCTCATAAAATCCCACAGAGCAAAATGAGTCACATGCTCTGTTTCAAAAGAGGTGCCCTCTCAAGTCAATAAAACCTGCAAAGGTACAAATGTTGAGGAAGTTGGAAATGCAAAGATGTTGCATGGTACCACTGATAACATGTATTACATAGACAACAAATAAATTTAAAAATCACCAAAGCCAGCAACAACCAGTATTGTCCTCCATTTTAAGAGTCCTGACACTTTCTTAGTAGCCACCAGCAACTGAAACTTCTCATGCAGTTGAAAGCTGCAAGATGGCACCTTTTCAGAAAATTGCAAATGAACAAATTCAGTTAGCAAATTTCTAAAATAGAGAGGTTATTCAAACAGAAAAAAAGGCCTCTTCATTGCACTAACCCCTCACAAGTTGTGTCTGGTGAAGCACATACAGGGACTGATCTTTAAAGCTTAAATCAAACCCAAATTCCACCAATAACCTGGCTTGCTTATACGTATCTCCAGCAGAAACTCTCAGCTTATGAGATCAGGAAAGTGCTGAAAAAACACTAATATTTGGAATTATGCTTTTGGAACAGACCTGTCCTTGTTTTCTGAAGTAGCATTATCTGTATTAATGAGAATTTTGCTTTAATGAAGAGATCAGCAATACAGCTATACAGAGAAATCTGATATTAGACATAGACAGACTAGACAATTACATGATCTGAAATGTCAACTACCTTCTGAATATCAGCATTAATTTTAGTAGGCACTTATGTCACCTTCCTTAGATACTGTTTACAGTACCATTGAATTTATGTCACACTCTTGGTTGCTCCTGCCCAGTACAGAGAAGGGCAAGTATTCTTTCATACCAATGTCCTTCAAAAAAGGAGGAGGAAAATACCACTTCATTCTAGATGATCTGATCTTCCAAATTCAGCAATTATGCCATAAACTTGACTTTGGTCCATTAAGTGAAGAGGAATGTAAAATGTCAAGTCCAATATCATGTTTTTAGGAGTTTTTGTTTCTCTTGAGCAAGCAGAAAATTTTGTTCCTGTTGTTTGTCAGGAACTTCTCCCTCACAGTCTGCAAACATGTTTCCAGCCAGTAAGACACTACCCTCACTTTAACTTAGGCTAATGTTTTTATACTGCTTCATTAAACAATGCCCATAACTTCAGCCTATTTAAAAAAATCTCTACTATTCAGGAGAGAAGTAGCATAACATTTAATTATTAAGAATATTTAATATCCCAAAGCACCTATGTGGTTGCATGTAATAAAAAACCCTAGTAAAACCTACTTAAATCATGTACTAAATGACAAGAAAACCTCCAAACATCTGACAGAGACATGAGTAGAGCTGCAACATTATACTCCACATCAATCTCACACAGAGGTCAATTACAGCATAGATGGCCTCAGTTACCCCCAGACTGATGGAGAGTTGCAGGCTGCACACACCACATCAAAGGCAATCTCAGATTAGCATCAAGACCTTGGACTTGCCCTGAAGATATGACTGTGTCAAGGAAAAAGAAGTTTCTTATATAATCTTATTGCCACAAAAAAAGTTATTTTTTTGTAAACTTTGTTGTAATTACATTTTCAGGACCAAATACAAAGACTGATGAGCTCTATCTCACAACTGCTTTGTTTACATACTGTATATACAGTCCTCAGGCAGCAAGATTCACAGTATTTAATTTCTGGACTATAATAGGAACATCACTGTCACAGCTGCTAGTGCAAGCCTCAGCTACTGTTTCCATTGAAAATTCTGTGTCTAACCTATTTTACTTGTTACTAGCTTTATTGGATTGGCTCAACAGCTAGGTCAACAAGCAACATAACACATGACTTTGAATCACTTTTCTTTTCTCCTGACTCTGATCTTGCTCCAGGTACTTTTAAAAGAGGTCAGAGTATCAGCTTCAAGAAAGAAGAAAAAAAAAAAAAAGAGAAAAAAGAAAAAAAAGCTAGTGCATGAAAGCTTCAACACCTGAAGGACCAGACTATCAGACAGCAAATCTTGTGGGGGCAAGGAGAAAGAAGGTTAGGACTAGTCTCTCTTGTAGACTCCATATACATTTAAACTATTTACTGAATTACAGAAACAAACAGCAACAAGAAGACAAACCAAAAAACCACCCACTAAACCCCAAATTTCAGCCTCTAGTTATGACCAAATGGAATTTCCCCTTAGAAATCACAAGTCTCAGGAATGACATCACATTGCATCAGCATCTCCAGATCTCAGCAAGAGACACAGATCAGTTATCTTCAGAAATAGATTATATCCTCCCCTACACCATCTCAAACTTGGGTTACTTTGTTTTCCCAGCAGGCTGCTGGAACTTGCACAGATGAGTCACACAGCACATCTGACTCTGTCATTTTTCACATGAGCCTCTCTTTCAGACCTCCCTAGGCAAATCCAGGAGCAGAGTTGTGGCAATGACATGAAAGAGCAGTGGGCAACTTTGGAAGAGAATGGCATGGAAAGGCACTACTCTACATATCTTCTGTATTTTGAAGACAAAACCAACACACAGTCCCTTCTATATATAAAGATGAAGTGTCTTGGGTAAACACACTGGCATAAACTCCTACAGTTTAGCTGGCTTGTTCATTATATGATTGAGACACACAGAAGCATTTTTACAATCCTAAGTGGTTTCAGCCTGGTTTATATACTGTACAACATTCAAATCTGGCAAAAGACATGTAGAAGGAAACAGTAGAACAGTTACCTCCTCACTGAGAAGTCCAAATACACACAACAGTGAGCATACAGAAATCCTATTTAGAGTAACTGAGTTCATGCTATGGCTCTCCAGCAGCAGCCAACATGCTTGTAACCCTGCAGAAGTGCTCAGCTGTCACCAGCCTGGTTTTAGGGGAGCACTGTTACAGTAGAGGAACACTGACAGCTCAAGAATGACATCCAACAAGTGCAGTGTGAGACTCTGCAGTCATTCCTGCACTTGGCTCTCTTAGAGGAGTTCTGAACAACAAACAGCTGCTTGAACACCAAAGTACAGTGTAAGAAGTCTACCTTCAAGCTAAGCAAAAACTTTATTTTTCCTATCAAGATTTATAGTCTAGTGTTAAAAACATTTCTTCATCAATATTCTATTTTCTAGCAGCCTTTTAAGAAATGGTTTCCTGTTTTAAAAAAGTCTTATGCCTAGAAACACTACTTCCATTTCAGCAAACCCCTTCACATACACAACCCTACCACAAAACAGCCCTTTTAGTACATACATCTCTAAATGCTGACAGTCTTTGAGGACAACAACTTCTTCAAAAAAAGATGAAGGCAAGGAAGCAGCCTCTGGCCACGAGGAATAGATGAAGATAACCGTATTGTCATTTGCAGAAGAATAAGCATGGCTGAACGTACTTTACACAAACACAATTTCCTCTCCATTTCCTGTATCAAGCTCCTTTGAGCCCCCAGCCCCTGCACAAGCAGTCACCACAGATTAATGAGCAGAGAGCAGAAATCTCACCTGATAGTAAGTCTTAATGTTTCTGATCAAGATGGTGAGGTTTTGAACCCGAAGATAGGTATCATTATTTACATGCTTGTTGACACGTTGGTTGGTTGGTCGAGGATCTCTATTAAAAAGGAAGAAAATAAAATATTATTAAGCTGGTGTTAAGACTTAACACCTCAATAGCACATTCAAGTTTGTTAATTAAATACACTGAGTTATACAGGGTACATAAGCATTAATTCATGATAGAATAAGCTCATTATCTCTGCACCTATGTGTAAGTTGGAAATATTTCCTGTGAGTCACAAAGTACCCTACTGCAACCCACACAGGATTTCAGGTCAGCTTCCCTTCTTACCCATATTGCCCTGAAAAAAGAGCATATCTAGTTTGTGCAAGCTAGATCAAAGCTGTCTCAGATAAGATGGGGTTTTCCTTATCCAAATAAAGGCAAGTCTAGGAAATACTATCATGGCTTTGGAGTTTTATGACAAGAAAAGGGTATTAATACTTGATTGGTGATCACTGTAAAAACTTCAAAGACCAGATGTATCCTAAACTGAAGGGAAAAAAAAAATACTGCATTTATTACCCCCCATACCATCTTACTAGATCTCTAATATACATGCTATGTTTTTTGTTTGATTTTAAAAACAAATCAAAATTGTACCTGAAGGAATTTTATTTCTAAAATAAAAAGTAAGACAGAAAAAAAGCTGCAAACTCTTTCATACAAATGTGCATCTTCGGATCATCTCAATACACTCACTCTACGAGTCTGGAAAAAAAAGGAACCCAAAAATCTTTATCTGCCAATAGCACAGATCAAAGATTTATGTTTGTCCTCTAATGATGACTCTTATCAGCAGACTCCTACACAATCCAAACACCTGCCTCCCAGAGCTCTGCTCTGGCTGTTAATTAAGCCATTAACAGCTCTTCCAGGGCCAACTATTGAACTCAGGCGTTGACAAGAAAATAAAAGAGGAACTGATCCAATATTTATTTTTAAAATATATCTGCCAACGTTTACATAAGTATATCAAAGAGTTTACATAAATATGTTTACTTTTTTTAAAATGCACGACCAGTCCATAGCACCTCGAGTGAAAGCAGTGCTATGTGAATAAGTATGAAAAAAATACATAGATATTCCAGAGATGAGAGAAAACTGCCTTGACAGCAGGAAACATCTGACATGGTATTTATGTATGTGCATTTAAGCAGACATCCAATATTGGCATAAACTAGCAAGACACTACACAGCCTTTCCAACAGCAAAAGACTTTGTATACACATTTATAATATAATAAATTATGAAAGAAAGAACAAAAAGAGGCAATTGCAACAAGCTTTTAAAGTAAAATCTGTAGTAAGTATTCCATGTTACTGCTGCTCAGACAGAGGAGTGCAGAAGCCATACTGGTAACAGTTTGACAGGATGGGTCCTGGTTGAGGGAGAAGAATAAATGCCACCTGGGCCTGAGCTCAGACAGCAGCCTGCCTTCAGTGCACTCTGAGCAGATGCTGTACCCCAAAGGAAGCTGGACACAGCTTTTTTAGGCAAGGCCATGACAACAAAGTGGGAAGCTAAAAGGGAAGAAGCACTCAGTAAAGAGAAGCTGGCCAAACAGAAGGGTCAAGCTACAGTTTTCATTTCCATGTGAAAGCTCATGGAATTGAGTACACTGCCACGCCACTGGTCACTGTCCGGCAGTGTTCCCAGCTTTGTAGCCAGGAACTGACATCTTTGACTGGTTAGCAGTCACTACTCTACAATCCTTCCCAGACCTGCAAAAAATGGGTCAAAAATGCACAAAACACAGGACACCAGCCACAGGAAAGCAGAGGCTATTTCTTCAACAGCTGCAGCAGTGGAACTGCAGGACTTGGATGATGTTTTCAAAGGCACATAAGAGACAGAACAGCTACTTCCTAGGCAAGACCTGCTCATTCTTCCACAGTGGAGACTGTGTTACAAGAACATAAGCACCAGCAGGATCAGGCCCTCAGGAGCAATTCCAGAGCTTTTATCCTATCATCTTCGTTAAGGGTAATTGATTGCTCCAAGAGCCCTTAATGCCACTGACCTCTGGGTCCTCTTAACCTCCAGCCAAGCTGCAGCACAGCTCTGGCACTCCTCCATCACAAAAAAGTTAAAAGCTTTTCTGAAAATAGAATGTAGCTCAAAAACGTGTTTTCTGAACACATTGAGTAACCAGTTTCACAAAGCACCCCAGCTTACTTCAGAGAGGACCCTCTGACAAGATGTGGAAATCCAGTGCAGCCTACACTTCAAACTGCCACAGCTTATTGTCTTCACAGGAAAATGGAACAATGCCTCCTCAACAAGCCAGATCCCGTTTCTTCTTTCTGTGCTTAAAGACAATCCTACCCTAAAGAAGACAGGGCTGTTGGTACTACACTTTGAACATTATAGCCCTTGCCTGTATGGTGAAATTTGTTCATCAAGAATTTTATAGAAAAAAACTCTAAGGACCACACTGAAAATTAAAGAGAGGGTTTTTTTGTTTGTTTTTGTTGTTGGGTTTTTTTGGCAATACTAATCAGGTAACCCAAACAAATTCATGTTTGGATTTATCTGAAAAAAATCCCCGAACACCACCTCAAGATGCCTTTTCAGTCCTTTGATGTCTGGTCTTCCCCTTACACACAAATATAATGAAAACTACATTTCTTCTTTCTTTTTTTTAAAACCACCTACTTCTCAAGATCAAAAAAGTAACCTAAATAAGACTGAGGCAGCATGGCTGAGGTGTGACTTAGGGAAGTACTCCACAAACCAGTAAAAACCCACCCAAGCCAAATAAACAGAAAAAAGTCTCAAACCTCACTATATACCTGAACATTTTAAAGAAGTTGTCTGGTTTGTACATGCTCAATTCTTCTAGGAACAGAGAGGAAAGAAAGGGTCAGGAGACACAGATCAAGTAACAAGTTCAGCAGGTGTGGGGCCACCAACACAAGTGCACAATAATGCAATCCCTGAAGTCATAAAACTAACCATAAAAAAATAACTAAATTTTAAAATCCAAAATGACAATCCCATTCTTACAATTTCTGACGAGCCATTTTGAGGAGCAAGGGGAAAGCCCTCAAGCCAGGCCCAAGGGTTATGAGAAGCCAGAAGGAACTGAGTGGCCCAGCATCCTGTGGCACTTGACTCTGCAGGCAAGGCACTAACCAAAACTGCACCCACAGCAGGGCTAGTCTAACTCCTTCCTCTGTCAAATGAGACGATGCTACCAAGGCTGGCAGATTCCTAAATTGCCTAGAAAATGGAAAAATGCACCTCTACATAGCATTCTAGAATTTTAAATTAAGCATATGCACATCTCTAACACATCTTCTGGTATTTGTGCCATTTGCTACAGACCACGAGGAGCAGGCACTCACAATGTGGCTGTTCCTGTCACGTGGTCTAAAGTAAAGCCAACAGATCAATGGTACCACAAACCATGACAGCAATTGAAATGGAGAAACCTATTATTGTGCATTGTTATAACAGGATTTTAACACAAATAGCATTATCAGCAGTATTCCTAACACACATTCCTGTTTGCTAAATGTTTTGACAGGAGAGCAGTCTATTTTCAATTAGAATAATTAGAACAAGCCAAAGTGAAAACACTTCTGTGCCTGCCTAAACCTCTATGTAATTTCTTACAGGAAGTTTTATTTGGGAAGTGAGGCAAATATTTGCTTATGCTTGTAGATATTATGCCACAGCTGCAACTGTAACACTGAAGGCAGTCATTGCAGTGCCACCACGTGCTAATTCCATACCAGGAAGTGACACACAGACATCTGAAAAAAGTTCTTTAAAGTATGTCTGCAGAAAATATCATTGACCTGGTACACATAAATCCATCAGCAACACAAGCTTGAAACACAGCATTTCCACTTTGAAGATTAACATTTTTGCATGCATTCAGCCAGTACTGCAAGTCTGCAAAAATCAACGTTGTCCTTCATGCACAATCAGGTTGGGATATACACTTGAGCAGGACACAGGCAAAGGAAACCATTCATTTACAACAGAATTATTTGAAAAACCATTTATCTTGTTTTAAAATCTAATAAACTTGGGGAAATCAAACACTGCTGTCTGACTCTTGCTACTAAATTTACACATTTAACAGCCAGGTGCTCCTACTGGGAAAAAACAACGCTCAGTTTTCTTAGAAACAGTCTTGCTTGTTTTAGAGATCACTATAAGCAAAGGGATCACCAGCCAAGCCCAACAGCTGGTGTCCTACAGACTACAGGCTGCCAAAGCCCAGGCCAGGTTCCCCCCCTCTGCCCTTGTGCCATAGCTACATTTGGCAAGCCTGAGCAGACCCCATTTTATTCTGGGCTGGCATTCCCAGGGGCAGTTCATTTCTGAAGAGGATGAAGTCAAGGAACAGCCCTATTTTCACATCCTGTCACAAAGCCAGCAGGGACCTGGCAGGCTGGAAAAGCAGTATTTAGCTGTCACATATCTCTGGTGACACAGCTGCCTTGCTGAGATGAACCCACCACCGAAAAAACGTTGACACTGCAACACAAAGCAGCTGGGATCTTCTCCACCCAAAGCTGCCAGACAGCATTTTGGAAAAACCTGAAGTATTACAGCAGAAATTAGGGGCTGACTGAACTCCTACAGCCCCCCCACGACTCAAGCAGCTAAAGCCTTACTTTCACTCAGCAATCTCCACTCAACAGGTGTATCTGGATTTCTTCACAGATCCACCTGTCTTTGTCTCCTGAATTAAGATCTGCTTTGCTGCAGGGCAGAAATGTTGTATTTTTAGTAATGAATTTCCCAAGAATCTGACTTTCAAAATCTTCACTGAAAGAAACAGCTTGACTTGCAGCAAAGCACTGCATCACACCTGGTGTTTAGATGCAAGATCACATGCCCCTCTTATTTCTGTTCCCATAATCAGGCAAGCAGGACAAAAAAAAATTCCAAGTGAAACAACACACAAGTAATGAGGCAGCTGCCCACATGAGGAGCCCAGCTCCTTCACCCTGCCTCCCCCTACTCTCTACATGTGTGTGCATGCCTGCATCTGTGCTTTCAAGCAATCAACACTATCATGGCATGGCAAATCCAATTCCAGGTTTATCAAAGGCTCTCATTAAAAGGCTTTTAGCAGGAAGAAATCTCCAGCCAAGCACTGAAAGCCATCTTCAGGAACCAGGATTTAAAAAAACTGATGAGTGAGAATTTTTAAAAACACTTTTTTTCTTTTAATTCTGAAAGCTTTGTGGGGCAGAAACATGCCTTGCAAGACTTGCCTGACTTACATGTAAGCAGTAATTGCATTGCAATTTCAAAAGTTAAAATCAAGGAAAAGTAAAGGTCAGTCAGTGCCTCTCCTGAGCACCTTGCTAGGTCAGGATACACGGACCTGAATAAAACTGCCATCCTTCCTATATTAAACAATCTTGGGGTCTCAGTACAAAGCTTTTGGTTTCAAGCTCTTTAGTCACCATTAGAAGCACTGCTAAAGCTGCCTAGAAGACTCCAACACTTCACTTTCTGAGACAACACTGCCAGAGATGTTTGTTGAGAAAAAATGCAAAGAAAGAAAAACCAAATCCTCACCAACTTATTCACCTGACAGCTTAAAACTCGTGAACATGCCAGGGCACCTCTCACAATCAGAGATTGGACAAAATGCCAACCAGTGTCACTGCACTCAGCCTGTATGCTTCTCTTCCTTATTTCCATGAGATCTTAGAATTGTCTCCTTGTCCCCAGACCATTGTTCAGTTGCTCCCTCGAGTTTAACAAACAAGAGTTTACCAACTCTTAACTCCTTAGACATAGTTCAATGTCCAATTACAAATATTTAAGTTTGCACACACCACCTAATAAAACTCTCCTAATGCCACAGTCATTCAAAAGCCACATCACTTCATAAATTCATTATTAACTACAACTTGGTTAATTTTTCTTGTTTTGAAATAAGATTACTAATGCACATATAATTTTATAAATGTATTAGATAACAGTGCTGTTTAGTTAAACCTGCAGCCAACTCAGCTGCTGTTCTTTGACAGTTAGGTTGGTCATCACTGTGCCAAACACAATGGTCAGGAATCAAAATTTAACTTCTCACATCTTGGAAAGCTACAAGCATGGACCTAAACGTTCATACTTGAGGCTCTAATTTGCAGAAAATAATCTTTTTGAAGTGTAATTATTCCTTTCAAAATTCTAGAAATTATGCCTTCTCTTTACAAGAGGCTTCTATCCCTGCTAGTTTACACCACTAGTTTGTTATGTTATCTCCATGTGCTGGCTGATCTGTATTCTGTTCTGAATCGTGGATTTTCACCAGCTTCACTATTTAAGCTTCAGTTCACAAATTTCACTCCTGGTAACATCAAATCAAAAGAAAATGTTATTACCTTCTCACGTGGAGCAGCCAGGTACCAGAAGGTAACAAAATTTCACAATCTGAGTGGGCGAGGCACTGATTGCCAGATTTAATGTTATTTCTCAAGATTTTAAAGGCTTCTAACAGGAATTCTTCATTTAAATGCTTGGAGTAGCACTAGAAACCACTGGCCGAGCTTCAATTGATTTCAGTCACTTAAGAGAGCACACTGCCAAAACTGAGTGACTTCCAAACTCTCCTCCCCTGAAAGCCAGACACTTGTCCCTACAAACTCTCTCTCAGATGTATTTCAGAATATTTAAAATAAAATACAGTAAAAACAGTCAGGCTCTGCACGCAGCACAGTAGATCAGCAACAGGAAAGGATGTGGTTAAAAACAGCACAAGTCCTAACGACAATTCAATTCGGTGTCAGGGTATTTTCAACACTCCCTCTTTTGACCAGTTTTTAAGTTCCCTCAACACATGGCCTTACAGTGCCGCCGGAAAGAGGTAGCACTAAAAGGTTTTTCCAAATTATGTATTTAGTATCGAAGTTTACACAAGAGCAGACAAAGTTCAGATGAAACCCTCCCAGTAAAGCTTTATTTGATACTGTGCTTTCATTTCCTTCTTTTTACTGCCACACACCTTCCACTGTAACACTGACTAAGATAATTGGGAGGAAAAAAAGGAAAAGAATATGAAAACCACACACATACCACGCAAAAAAAAGATTAGGAAAACAAGTTAAAGAACACTGGACCTGGATTAGTTCGGAGCTTTTTCCCCCCCACTGTTTTCTGTTAATTTCAAAGAGCAAGCACAATGAAAGCGCTCCGGCCCCAGGCCGCCCCCGCGCCTGAGGAAAGCTCTGGGCCGGAGCCCGGCATCCGCGGGAGGGCCAGGGCGCTACCCCCTCACGTCTGCTGCCCCCCGACCCCACTCACATCTGCAACATGATCTTGTTCAGGACCACGCCATCCACCAGGTCCATGTAGACGCCGAGGTTGTCCTGGTCCTCGCTCCCCAGGTCCCCGAAGGTTTTCACCTGCCGGAGGAAGGACAGCAGGGTTGGGGGATGGCGGCCGGACCCAGCCACCCCCGGCAGGACAGGGCTGCCCCCTCTCTCCCCGCCGCCCCGCTCTGCTCACCCATGTCACCAAGGGGCTCTGCAGGAAGAGCTCCAGGAGCTCGGAGACGGTCACGTCCATGTCGCCGGGGCTCGGGCGGCGGCGGGAGGCTGCGGGCGCGGGGCTGGCTCACTCGGGAGACAAAGGCGCGGAGCCCATGGCCCGCCGCCCCGCTGCCCGCCGGGCGCTGCCTACAGGGCAAACAATGCGCGGCTCATCGCTCCCCCGCCCCGCGCCGGGGGCACACGCGGGGCCGCTCGCCGCGGTCCCTCCTCCCGACGGCAACAGGCCGGTCTTCCCCGCCGAGCTCGCTCCGCGGCTGCAGAAGAGGTTCCCCAGGCAAGAGCGAGCCACGCCGGGAGAGAGCTCAACCCAGCCGCCACGGCGAATGCCCGAGGGCCGGGAGCAAAGGCGCGGAGCTCCGACGGGACAGCTCCGAGCGGCCCCGTAGCCGCTCCGCTCCAGCCACCCCGGTACCTGTGGCGGGGCGCGCCCGTGCCCCGGCAATTAGACCCGGGCGGCGGCGGCGGCGTGACGGGCAGCGGCCCCGGCCAATGGGACGGGCGGAGGAGCCCGGCGCCGGCCAATGGGCGGCAGTCCCGGGCGGCCTCGGGGGCGGGCCGTGGTGTGGGGTCGAGGCATCGCCCGCACGCGGCAGCGAGAGCGGCCGCTGCCTCTGCCCGCCCGGCGTGGGCGGCCCCGGGGGTGGCCGCGGCTGCGCCTCATTCCCGCTGTAACCGGGGTGATGCGCGGCCTCGCCTGCAAACTCGCCCGCGGTGCCGCGCCGGGGGCGGCTGTACCTGCCGGGAGCCACCCGGCGCCGCGCCCTCCTCCGCTGGGAACGGCGCCAGCGCCGAGCGGGAGCGCGCGGGTGCGAAGTTTACGCTTTAAAAAGCACGAAATTCCCCACCAAGTAATTCACAGGAGCGCTTCCAGACGTGCCGTGTAAAGCCCTTAGTGCAACTCAAAGAAGTAAGAGGGAAACTCGGAGCAGGGCGAGCGGCACAGCCTGTTGCGCTCCCGCTCGGAAGGAAGCGGCAGCAGGTGCCCGTGAGGGCGCTCCCGCCCGCGCCGGGACAGGAGCCCGGTGAGCCCGGCCAGCAGCCCCGTCCGTCCGTCCGTCTGCCACAGCGCCCACCGGCTGCCAGAAATTTATCCTATCTTTAGTTAGGAAAATAAGCAATGCCAGGTAATCTGGATGATTGCTGCTTTATTTATGGCAGGCTCAGAACTTGAAGAGGAATAATTTAGCCGTGAAGCTGAACAGTGTAAGGCAGGGTGTCACACAGTGGGGCTTGGTTGTGTCAGGGTTTCTGTTTGACAGTTTGCTCTACTTTTCACAAATGTAATCGTTTGTCTCTGGTATTTATCAGTCTGTGCATCAGCCACTTCTTCGTGCATTCTGCCTGTTTCTTGTTCGATCATACTGAACTCACAAAATAAATTTTGGATCTTGCAGAGTCAGGTGAGACATCTGAAGTTCTGGTTATTATTAACCACCTACCTTCAATTCATATTTTTGGTAAGGGGTTGAGTACATGTGTTCTTGTGCATCGACTGAGAGAGAGACATGTGTTGTTGTGCCTGAGGGACCAGAGAAGTTTGCAAGCAAACAATTACTAAATGATAGACACTGGTGTTCATTGCAGAGGCCTGTTTGTGCCACTAAAGATCAGGTTTAATGATCTGCTTCATGCGGATCCTCATTTTAGGCAGCCCTGTAGACAAGGACAGATAACTCCCTCTCCTGTGAATTGCAACTTGTTTTCAGTTTCTTGAGAGGATGTACCAGGAGGGCACAAGTGGTTAAATTAACCCTTTACTATATGAGTCATGTACTCCAGTCATTTCGGGACCTGAAAAGAAGGAAGTTTTGCAAGCAAACCATCTGTTGCAGTTGGATGGAGAAAAAAGTATGCTTTCAAGTGTAACAGCCTTGGAGAGAAAAAGAATGTTGATAGTTTCTCAACACTTCAGAGACATGGACTGCCGTACTTTGATTTCTTGAAGCCTTTTGATTTTCTGTCTTGTGGAAAGATTTTATTAAATAATTTTTCAAAGCATTTACTGCAGTGCTTACGACAGATGTGAGTGTTAATCAATAGAATCAAAAGCAAAACACCTTAGCATTTGAAAACTATGTAGAGCTATTCACAGAAGACAGATGCAAGAATGCTTCCCCACTTTTCACAACTTGGATGCAACTCATTCGTAGGACAGACTCCTGAAAAGAAGCAACAGCTGCATAGTCCGATCCAAGTGTTGCCAATAGTAAGACAATTGAAAGGGAGGGCGCATCATGGAGCACGGTCATAAACCCCAAATTTCTTATCCAGGAAACGTTCCTGGGGATGCTGTTAGCTGCCACATGCTCGCGCGTTATTCAAGGTGACTGCCTGCGTTACAGGAAACATTTGGCCTGGGGCAGTATGGAGGCGGGTGCTGGAGGTGCAGCCGCAGCAGCGGGACGGATGGGGTCGGGAAGGGGGTGGGGAATGGGGTCGGGAATTCTGTCGGGGATGAGGTCCGGAACGGGTCGGGGATGGGTTCGGGAACGGGGTCGGGGACGCGGATGCCGCCGGCTGGGCCGCGGCGGGCGGGGGCCGGGCGCCCTCTGGCGGCAGAAGCGGCTGCGCGCTCCGCTCGGATGCCGAAAGCGAAGCAGCAGCGGGCAGGAACACTTGGCTCGCTTTGAAACGCGCTGGGAGAGCTGACGTAGTCCGGCAAATACTGATAAACTGCTTCAACACGCACGGGGCAAGCGGGATGCGCTGTTGCGAAGGGCTGCAGGCCGCGGGGACGCACGCTGGGAGATGCTGAGTGGCTGCGAGCCTCCCGCACCCCCCGAGCCGCACGGCGCGGGCGGGGAGCGCCGCTGCCCCGGGCACAACAAGCCCAGGCTTGCCCGGAGCTCCGCCGAGAGCAGCCCTGGACGCGGGGTTGCGGAGGGCAAGCTGCCCGCCTTGGGCAAAACACTTACCCTGGCTACGAGCCCCAGAATGCGTGCGGAGGGGTTTCCCCTCGGTAATTCTGCGCCATACCTGTCAGCCCCAGCTGGGTGTGTGCTTCCTCCACGTCCTCTCCAAACTGTGCCTTAGCATTTATAGTGGGAGCACTTTTATTCACCCACCTGTGTTCCACCGGAGATGTATCTTGTTAAACCTCACCCACCTACTACAGGACAAGTTCTCCTTTCTGATGGTACCTGAAGCTGCCGCCTTTCCAGAGCAGATAAAATAAAACAAATACCAATTAATATATCCAAGAAAGTTCAGATCCAGACATGTACAAGCAAGTGCATTTAGAAATCATGCTTCTTACAGTAGAGCAATGATGAAAATTTGTAGTATTTAATTTTAATGTGACTTGCAATAATTTTGATTTGATACCATTTCACATGGTCAGCTTTTAACTAAGAACATAATTATCAAACAATTAAAAAGCACCAGAACTGTGATTTAAGATACCGACATAGGTACAAGCTACTAAAGACACCAGTGTGTTTAATGCCTTCGTCATCATCATGTCTGTTTCTAAAGCAGTTTTCACAGCCACAAAGCACTCGATTTCCAAGGACAGACTACAGAGGGAACTTTCTAAGCTCAAACATTTCCAAATGTTCCTTTAGGCTGACTGTAAATTGCATGATTCACCCCCCTCAGACTGTCCCCTAGCAACGAGTACAACCATCAACAAAGCTCCACCATTCATCTGTTGTCTGAAGTGTAAGTTGCTGAGGGATGGGAATAACAGAATTCATGAGGTTACAATACAGGAGTTAAACTCATGGTAATCAGGAAAGAGCTTTTTCTCCTCCTTTGCTTGGGACTGTCGTTAAGCAGCTTTCTTGTAAATATGACTTGACTGTTCATGAACCAACTTCTCAGCTATGGAGCAAGTTTGCTTTAAGTAGACTCTGGAGCTGTAAAATAATGTGTGCCAGGAGAAAAAGAAGGTGGTCAGAAAGTAGCTTTGGTCCTCACAATATTCGATTCTGAAATGCTGTTTTCAATGTTGTTTGTTTTGTTTAGAGAAAAGCAGTAAAGAAATTTAAATGAGAATAAAAAGACACAAATCTGTATGTGCCACCAAAACACAAATAAAACCCTAGAAGTATTTGCTAATGTGCCTTGGAGCCTTGGATCAATCTGAATGCGGGGGCGGGGGCGGGGGCGGGATTCCAGTGATTTACAGTCTGTGGCTGGTATCTGAGGCATTCAGAGAGAAATTCTCAGAAAAAAACCCCTAGAATTAACCTTCAGCACATGTTTGTTCAGTGCTGAAATATAAGCCAGCTGCTTAGGCTCCTGAAGAGACTAACATAATACAGAATCTAAAATACAAAGAGAGTGAGTTTGGGCAGAATAAATATCTCATAAACTTCTGAGTCCATAGAAAATAAATAGAGACTCAAATACACAAGGCAAACAATAAAGTTAATACAAGCAAAAGATATGGGGAGGAGATGCAGGGGCACCAGCAGTTTATGGCTCTTTGCATGAACTTGAAAGCAAGGTAGGAGTACTCAACATCCCAGGCGAACACAAAATGGTGACATAACCTCCTTGACTTGAACCCTTCAGAGAGGCAATGAGTGTCACAGCCGTGGAGGAATGCCCATGGGCCTGCAAGAAGAGAGAAGAAATGCTTTATTAATATGAAAAATATTTGAAATTATAAGTACCAATTCCTATCAATGATAACTAGCAAATGTCCTTATAAAAACAGAATGTGATTTTGAAGGTCCAGCACTTCTGGGAATTTTAGGTTTTCAGACAGCTGTTTTGCCACTTTAGTTTACAGGAGTGTATCAATATCTGTATTGATGACACTGGGGGTGAGGTAAAAATAATAGGCAAGCACAGCCAAAAGTTTTATAAGCAGCTTTGGGAAATACTTAGGCTGGCTGGAGTTGAAGGAAAGTATAAATTCAAAGGAAGGAAAACACTCCAGGGAGAAGTTAACAAAGCCTCAGCAGGGAGATGGATGGCAGCAGGGCTGGGACCACCACCTCTGATACCTACCAAGGGCAGAGCCATTTCTTGGAGGAGTGAACAATATGGCACGGAGGAAATCTGTGTCCCTGCTGCCTGCTCAAATAGCACTCCAAACACACTTCTGTGTGCAAGAGTCACAGATTTGGGAAAAAGAATTTGAGGAACTAATGAAAGACTCCAGTTTTGAGGGGCTGTGACAGAAGGCACAAAACTAAGGTTGTCCAGTGATAGATATAGTTGTTTGACAAGATTATGGTAAAAATTGGTGGTCAGTACTTTATGTATCATGTGCACTGACTTAATGTGCAGAAATACAGAAGGTGTCTTTAATTCTAGCTGAATTATATAAAAATGTTATTTAGAGAAGGTCAGTGTGGGCAGAAACTGACTTTAAATCACATGGACTTGACTTACTCCCTTAGAAGTGAGACTTTTTTAATTACAGATGCTTTAGAAAATTGTTATTTGCATTGTAACACTGGTATTTCACAGATGCTGGAGTGACTGCAGACTCACTGCAGAGCACACAAGGACTCTCCTGTGGTGACAATACTGTTCAACTCCATTTTTTAACTTGGCTATTCACATCTCCTACTTGTCTTTATACTCTACGTTCTACAGTGCACAGCAAGGCCACGGGTATAGAGATCACTGTAAATCAGTGGCTATTTCAAACATTTGCCAGTAGCATTCTGCTTTTTTAACATTACCCACTGGTTTATATATTATTTTTACATTGTTCATAAATACAATTGGCATACAGAAGATGGCATCTTCCCCCTCCCTTTTTTAATTGCCTTTCTTTTTTTCCAGCAGTCCACAAGGGTTCATTTCAGCTTTCAATTGTTCTATTAATTTATATTAAACCCTCATAAGATTCATACTCCAGAGAATGTGGTTGCAACTAGAGCAGTATCAAATCAAATCTACCAGCTCATCAGGTAGGCAGGCACTGATGAAAATCATAGGAGAGAACCATAGAACAGAACCACAGAATATCACAGGTTGGAAGGGACCCACAAGAGTTGAATCCAGCTTCTGGCTCTGTACAAAACAAACCTAAAGTACAGTAAGTTATGTCTCCCTCACATGGATTAAGACATTCAACTATGGCTCTGACTGAAGGTGGGCATTACAGGCCCTCCCACAGGAGGTTTTCCTTTATCTGCAGCATGCCCACATGCTCCTTTCTGAAATGAACTATGAGCTGTATATTCCTTCATTTCTTCCGGACTCCAAAAAGACAAAGTGGTGGAGAACATGCACATGGACAACTTCTCTTCTTTGAATGTTTGCTCGGTTTTACACGTAGGCTGTGGGTGACCCATCTCATCTCCTGCTTTCACAACTTACCTGGAATGGGAGTTGATGTTCTCAAGGCAGGGGAACTGCAGTGCTGCTCTGGCATCCACAGCACTGCTCCAGGATGCCTCTGCAGCTGTAGAATGGTTGAGAGGGGTAAGGCTGAACTTGGGTGGCCACTCTACAGATGCTAGGAAACATCATTTAGCAAGGCAACCAATGCCATTGTGCTGGGCTGCAAAGGCAGCTGCCTGCCTAACAGCACCACAGCAGCAACATGAGAACAGAGCCCCACCACTGCTCCAATTAAACATCTCTGCAGGGATGCAAAACCACAGGCAAACCTGATCTGAACAGTTCCATCCTCAGCACATTAAAAGGATTGGGCCTACTTGGCACTTCATTCCATGAGAACATGATGCCTCACCTGGGTGGGCTATGACAGGTGGATGAGTGAATAGCCTGATCTTCGTTGCCAAGCAGGCACATTACAGATAGCACATTCTAGAGACAAGTCACTGTTTAGATACACCAGGTTTAAGATCCTTTCACCTTCACGATACAGGAGATCTCTTTTGTGCTGATGTGCACTGTTAACCTGAATGAAGCCACACTCTGCACACATTAGAAGAAAATCTGGAAATATTCCAGATCACCTGGAATTTCTTTCATTAGTGTGTGGCTTCTTTGAGGGACCAGGTAGTTCATATACATTCTGTCTGGTATTCCCAGTAAGTCTAGGCTCAAAGCTTGGAAGTTAACCCAAGGAATCAGCATCAAATCTTTCAGCCACTGAAGGAACAGAGGGGTCTGTATGGATGATTTAAACACCCTGCTCTTGCCTGTAAGTACTGAAGGGTTTGCCCTGTAAACCATACTTCAGGGCACAGTTAAAAAGCAATTAAGATGACTGAGCTATGATTAGTACAATATACATGCAGATCTCTTGGGATTAAGGACAAATGGTTTTAAAAATTAGCCCAAAGAACGATCTAGAACAGGTACTGTTTCCTAACATCATTTCTTCCACCTATAAACTCAAACCCACTCTTAAAAAAATTATCCATCACTTCTTGCAATCCCAGTATGTTTTTTCCCCTAAAATACATTTCAAGATTTCCAGAAATACAAAAGTGAACATCACTGTGCAAGAGTATACCCACCATTCATCTACTTCCAACCTCCATGAATATATTATGTCAGTGCAGACATGTCGGGTCAGGCTATGAGCATTAGATAACTGGGAGGACAACTAACCATCCAACCACAAGTCAGCATTAAAAGATGTGCAGACTAATGTTTTAACAGCCTTTTAGAGCTTCATAAAAATATAAAAATTTCAAAAAGTTCCTGATTTCATTATTATTTTGACCAAGCCCAGTAACTTCAGCATAATACTTCTTTTGTTCAAAGTAATGTTTCAAAATCCAAGATTCCTACAAGTATTATGAAAGTATCTGAAAGTCTGGAAGACTGCAGCATCAAACATCACAAGATTCAAGCACTCAGTTGCTAAAGGAACAGAAAAAGTCTTTAACAAAAGTGCTCCTTTGACCAACTCAGAAGAATGATTTCCTGAGACAGAGCCTGCAAGACTTGCAGGTGACTGTATGGATGTATTTTGAGAGCTTTATGCTCAAGAAAAGTTTGACATCTTGAGCTGGATTTAGGTTCTGACTAATTAAGAAAACCTGCAAAATTGCAGCTTTCCTTGTCACAATGTCTGCTCTGACACCAAAGTTGCAAAAATTAAATTTCAGACAGTTTGTTACAACAGGATGGGGACTCAGCCTGCAGCAACAAATTGTGTTTAATCCTGTAGTGACCATGTGCATAACTCCTCACCTCTGTAAAACTGCTGAGGATTGCCCTATCACAGACATCTCAAATACATGATAAAAACACAACCTCAGAAAGTGATCACAAATGAACTCTTTGAGGAAAAGATGGCTAAAAATTTCTCCCTAATACACACTTTTATTTAAATCCAAACTGGCTGGTATATACTCACAAAGCCCAACCACTGAAGCTTTGCCTTTTGTGGTTGGCACAGAACCTGCCATGCCATCTACAACATCCAGAAACGAAGTGCTCATCTACCCTTGGGTGTGATCCCCTGTGATCCTGCCTCAGATTCTCATTTCTCTTATTTCTATTTGTATTGATACATTTATGTATTAAACATCAACCTGCTGCTTTGAATGCCCGAAAGGAAACTGGCTCATCTGAAAACAGATGTAAGAAAGGAACTGAATAAACAACCCTTCATAGGAAGCACTGCTATGCAAAGCCATCTTCTGTAGGAAGCAGGATATAATGCCTGATTTCAAATTTGTATTACTTAAACTTTAGGCACAAAGGGAAAGAAGGTAGTCATTGATTTAGACCAAGTTAATTGCTGTTTTTCAACTGAGTATTAGAATCAATGTCAAAAGATGGTGTTGTTGTAAAGAGTTTATTTTACAACCATCTTCTATTCATGAAAACTGGTATTCCAAAGGGAATCAGAGATTTTTTAAAAATACTACTAATGCTGTTTTCCTTCAGCTTTAATTATTTCTTTTTTATTTTTTTAAGTCAAATGAGTCAGTATATTGGTATTCCTAATTCATCCATCTTGCATTTTGGTGAGTTAGTTACCATCACTGTTCTGCATTACAAAATTTCAGTCTCTTTGGAATACTGATTTCCGATCTATAGGTTTAATTTTTTTTATTTCATCCTGTTTCCCTGATTTTTCTCTCAACAGGTGCTACTGTAAATTTTAATATAAAATATTTAGTCACAAAATAGTATTGCTTTTATGCACATTGTTGCAAGATTTTTTCTCCAATAAAAACATTACCATCTTCCATAAAATCCTCAACATATTAAGAACTGTGATGCAGAACAAAATTACACGGTGTGAAACAGGTACCAGCACAACAGTGAGATTATATTACATCAAAAAATTTTAATGGTCCCAAATATATACTCAACAACTAAGCATACACTCAGGGGGGCAAAAAAAATTATGACACAAAAGTGACCACATCTAGAATTCCACTCAATCTTTAATCAAGAAGGGACAAACAAATCCCCCACCTCAAAAAAAATTTCTGCAGTTTAAAGGGCAAAGGGAACAGATTTAAAAAAAAAGAGGAAACTTTATATTCGGCCCTCCCCCGCAGAGGTTTTTAAAACCTGTTGTAGCTTGAGTAAAATGTTCAGAATGTATGATTTCAAAGGCAGGTCTCTTTTATACAAAGAAACTGCTGGCATTCTTAACTAGTGAAGAATTATGGCAAAACCCGCCTTTTCTTCAGAAGTCTCATACATGGTCCAAGAAAGCATATTCTGATTGTAGCAACTGACCAGCCAATCCAGAGTTCCACTAACAAAACTCCTGCCCTGTTGGCTTTTTTTTCTTTTTTTTTTTCTTTTTTTTGTTTTGTTTTGTTTTCCATTTCCTTCCCTGAGAAAAGGGCAACATGTGGTCCAAGCTGGAGAGCTCAAAGGCATAAGTCTTTCCCCTAAATGAAGTATTTCTCCTTCTTCTGCTCCTTTGAATTGGCACTTGATTGGCAGAAATCCATTTGTATAGGTTGATCTGTGTCATACACAGTAATTCACAAAAGATTGCTGCTTTGCTGTGGGTTTGCTTTGTTTTTGGAAAAAAATCCTTCCCCAACTGGTAATATTCTTCAGCAGTTGCCATTATGATGACTCAAGCTTTGCTTTCTTTGACAAAGGTAAAGTTTCCTCTTTATCTTCATCTTCATCATCCTCTTCATCATCATCAGGATAATCCACAAGCCCAACGAGGCCTCCCTACAAAGACAGACCAAATTATTATAATTAAGAGGATGTTTGTACATTGATAATTCAGGACTGCATTGTAACATGATGTTTGCACAGACTATTGCCATAAGTACACTGGTTCAGAAGGTTTTGAATAAAATAATGCAGAACAAAAAGAAATCCTTCAGTATGAATGAAAATGACATTATCTGAGAAATGTTTAAATGAATAAATCCAAAATGGAGCTTTACCTATCCAACTGGAAATATTGCCAGCTGAAATTTAAGTAAAGCCAAAAATTGACCTAATTTTGCTATGTGTCACTGCAGCTCCAGGTGTAAAGACAGTTTATTTTTACTGAGCACAGCTGACTGTATTGAGCAATCTGGAAGCACTTCAAAAACAAATGCAGAATAGCTTCAATTTAAATTTTTGAATTATGATACTTTTAGAACACAGTCTGTCTTGGCAAAAATTGAAGTGTGTAGTGGCTAAGAATTTTTTGAATAACATAATTGAATGATGTGTAGAGATTACGTAGTTTAAATAACTTGTCAGCTGAAAATGAAAATGTATCTAATATCACTAAAAACTCTCTTGTATTGCAAATACCCACAAATTTAGGATTAGGCAGCTCTGGACCCTCGAAGAAGCAGCATGAACTTCTGAAAATTCCCCTAAGTATACTATGTTGCAATTTCTGAAGCATCCTATACTTTACTCAAAGGTCCTATTACTAATTCAGGTGCCTAATAATGGACATCCAAACCAGAACATTTCAGTCAACTGTATATACCAAAAAACAACTTGAAAAACAATTACACATATTCTGTACAGTCACATACACTAACACTGAGTACACTACACCTGAAGCAACAACATCAGGTAAGTAATGAAAAACCCAATTTCAACACTGTTTCTTGTTTGTGACTGGCATGTTTTACTCTGAAAGAAGGTAGGATACCTTCTGCCTGAATCCAGGAATGGTTTTCAGTCCACTGCATGTTCCTTTTTGTAACCTGAACATTTTTCTTTTGTCACCACTACTTGAATTTGTGGAGTCAATACTGTATCCAATATATTCCATATGTTAAGACTCCATTTCAGACTCAAGGAATTACACTGTCTGGGAGAAAAAAAGCCTCTAATAGACTGAATGGATTTGCAAGCCAATTTCATCCCTTTTAAAAAGCACTTTAACTCTTGGGTTATGCAAGGAGTTTCCTCCACAGAAAGATTTAGAGGAAGTGTCCTTAGGTTCTTCCATCAGCCAAACACTTCTGATCCAGGTGTTTTCAAGAGAATGCAATCCAAATGCAAACTCTTAAGCCGTGTGGAGTAGGAAAAAATTCCTCAAACCCTAAACCCCCATTTACCTTCACTAGAAGTTAGGTGAACAAGCAGTATGGTAGCATTACAAAACAAGCTGTTATTCCAAGACTCTTATTATCAGTGTTATTCCAAGACTATCTGACAACTGAAATACATACCTCACCTTTTAGAAATGGATACACCACTTGTTATGAAAATAAATTCTCATTATCTGAACTGCACTGTATCAACATTACCTTATCTGTCCCCTTGTGCTGAGAAAATAGCACTCTACTTTCCTGACTCAGTTAGAACATTTTTATTCAAAAATCTGATAAAATCCAACAGTGTCCTAAAATGTATTTTAAAATGCTAGTTTTGAATATTCACTGCAAGTTACAATGCTCTTTTAAAGTGGCCTTCTTCTTCTACTTCAGAATGTTCCAAATCAAAACTATAAGTTAGTTCAAAGGTAAAAATGTCACACTCAGGTATTAAAAATTGTTCTGGCTTACAGCAATCACCATCCAATGCAATTTATTTCTTCCACATAGGTCAGTTATAGAATTCTGAACAATATTAAAATGGTGATAGTAGAAATCCTCACTGGATGTGCAGGGCATTGTGGTATCTACCACAAATTGGCTATGTTTCCAAAATATGTATTTTTACCTGTCAAATACCCCTGTGCAATTTAACATGAGTACAGAGTTGTCTGTATTTGACTGTAAATATCACTGCTAAGAGCACCTAATGGCATGCTTCCTACTTGACCAGTCTGGACATTAAAAGAGCTTTTATTTCTTTCATATACAGCAGATATTGTAAAAAATACTAAAGGTCAGACAAAAAGTACACACAAACCCGAGAGTCCATTACTGCTTAACTTGTTGGGACTCACAGGAACTTTGGAGAGATGCAAAAGCAAACTCCTGTGCTGTAACAATAAAGTCAACCTACAACCATCCAAAATTACCTTAGTTGTAATAGCTGCCATCTGAGATGTGCTTTTAGAAACTGATCCAGGTGAGCCAGGGGACCCTGGAGACCCAGGGGACCCAGGAGATCCAGGCAGATTACTTGCAGATGACTGGCTGGTAAGGTTAGATTTTGTACCACTGGAAAAAGAAAGCTTGAAACTCGGGCTCTGGCGACCTGAAAGGTTAGTTTTCAGAAGAACTTCCTTTTCTTCACTCTCTTTCACTGGAAAGAAAAAAAAAAGGCAAAAAATAAAGCAGTATTATTGAGTGAAACACTTAATTACAAATCACTTCACTGTTTGGGAAAAGGCTTAATACTTTATGTGTAACTCAGTTAAGTGAATCATCACAGACTTTTTCCTTACTACTGTATCACCTACCAGTGGTTGTCACTGGCCAGCAATGAACATTTTTGTTCTACCAACAGTATCACCTGATCATTTATATAGAAAATGTTGAATTAACACATAACATTTAATTATAACCCAAATAAAACACTGAAAAGCTTGACTATCAGATAAGATTTTAATTCAAATGCTTTAAGAAGTCTAAAACACATTTTCTATCATTCTGCCTCTAACGACAACAAAATTTTTTTAATATGTGGTCTACCAAACTGATGTTGCAATTTCAAAATAAATACATGCAAATCCTTCATTGCAGCAAGACTGAATAATGCAAGTTATGGCATTCATCTTCTCACTCCTTACATTTTTTTCTTTCCATGAATTTGCTGATAGGGTCCATAATATCCTCATCATTTTTAGGCTTGTCAGAAGGGGGCACCACTGCCTCTCCATCTTCCATATCATCCTCATCAGTATTAAACCACATTTCCTCCTCATCCTCCAGGGTTCTCGCATCCCTTCTGTACCTGTGGTTTCTCAAAATCGAGCGCATGCTGCAGAACAGGAGGTTTGAAAAGCTTAGATTCAAAAACCAACTTATATTAATAATAAAACTTCTACTTGACACTCAGTGACAGCTTACAGATCCATACATTGCAGAGCAATAAAAACACCAGCAAATCATTCCCTATTGCGAACCTCTGTCTTTTCAACAAAATATCATTAAAAACTTCTCTGTATAAAGAATCAAATAAAGTTCAACTCTGCTAACAGCACATGCAGACTACTCCATCAGTACAAAATTCTGTAGCATATAAACAGCACTATTAGAAGTAATTTTAATAAATCTCACTGAAGTGTTGCATTCAAGCTTGGTTTACCAGTTTGCACTGGTAAATAAAAAGTTGTAAAACAAAGAGCTTAGAAACATACACATATTCTCTGAAAATACTTTGTAACCTGTTAGTATTCAGGGTCCAACAAGTTAAATATGACTCCAATTTTAAGTAGATACATTGAAGAGAAAGTTCTCTCTCTGCCACATCCACCTGTTACAAGTTTTGGTCACTTATCAGTATTCTCCATTTTTCAGAGCCTTGGATATGAACTGCTACCTCTCTCTCCCTGTTTGATCTATTATCAATGTTGGTTTATCTGAGCTCCACCTTTCTTTTCTCTTTTCTCACAGAAGCAGTATTATGGTCTTGGAGTAGAGGGACAGGGATGTGGCCCTTGAAAAATGGGGAGGAGAAGTGGAAGAGACATTGAAAACATTTTCATTGCTAGATGTTGATTTTAACAGTCAGTTTCCAACAGCAGCATGAAACTCTTGATGAAGCACTTCACAGTTTACTGGATGAAATTTCATGTTTTTCAGAAAGTGTCTGTAGTGATTTTGGTTACTGGGATCAAAATGTTAATAATACAACCTAGACATTTGCATTACTGAGTGCAGGAAAAAGCCAGAAGGGAAAAATCAAAACATTACAAGCTATTGAGTAAAAATGCTAAATGCACTTTTAATAATAAATCTAGTTGTAAGTAAGTTGCTTGCCAGCATTATCATACACCTATACATATTGCATCATTTTACATTTTATTTAAACTCAAGTTCTGCAAAGAGCACAAAACTATGGCTTAAGTGGAGCTCTAATGAATAATTTTATGGCCTGTGTCAACAACATGTTGGGTTCCTTCCTCAATGAAATATTCTTTGCTTAAATACATAAATAGATTCTTGTTATTTGTGCATTTTATTATTTCTGGGTTTTCACTTTAAAAATTACATGCACTGTGACAGGACTTGTGCAGCCACAACATCAGATGTAGGAAGAAGGCTGAGCTACAGACCTCCTGAAGCTCTATTTTCTGTTGGACAAACTCACACAGCACAACCACTTAGCTCAACTTGAGCCAAGAACAAAACTACAACTTCACTTGCTATAGTGGATGGAAATTACTGAAGAAAGCAGCTGGCTGTTCTTTCCCACATATGAATTAATGTAAGCAAGGATCACAGCCTTGGATTTCACAGCTGTTTAAGTGATATGCTTAGCTGACATAAGCCAAAATAACAACATCTCACTTTTAACACCTTAGTACTCAAAACTGCAGATCCTGCACATGCTCTTCAAAGTGCTTCAATGTTTTAAAATAAATCTACACTTTTAGTCTCATTTAATTGTACAACTCTCAAATTTAAGTATTAAGAAATCTTGTGGCAAGAAATAAAAGCCTGAAATGTCAAGATATCCTACTAGGACTAATCAGAATTAAATTTTCATGTGTTTTCAAAATAATTCAAGACAGGAAAACAAGAACAGGTCTTGCTAACAATTATTAAGAGTAACTCAACTGTTCACATAAGCAGTCAATTTGTTTTAATGACATAAAGCAAAAATAAATGGAGCAAAAAGGCCTAAACTTCCTATTTTTATACACTTCAGCTTTAATGCTTTTAACTTGAGCAACTGTGTACTAAGGAAGGGAACTTTTGCTCTGGCAAACAGAAAGAGTGATTCAAGCTCTGCATCAGATTGCTTTTTACTCCATCAGCAGATCTAACAGGGACAAAAAAGCATTCTCTGAAAATTTCTTTCTGTGTTCTATTCCTCAGGCATTTTGATAAAGCTTATCTAAATATCTACTCCCACAACTAAAATGAAAGGAAATCTGATGTGTAAATTTTTGAAGGAAAAATCCACAGAATGGTAATTCACAACTGACAGTCTTTCAAATTAGCAGTGAAAATCTGTTATTTAGACAAATCAACTTGGTAGATACTTGGTAGGCTTCCAGCCTCATTAAAGTACTGCAGATAAGTTTAAGATATGCTAAATTAGCATTATGACTGGGGGTCCAGCAGCTAGTGTTTGCTGAAAAGTCTATAGAAACACATTTGAAAATCACACTTTTAATCCAGTAAATTCAGCAAGGCTTGAGATGTAAGCAGGAGTCTAAATTATCTGTATTTCCCAGAACAAGAGAACAACCCACCAGTAGTCTGATAAAAGAATTAAAGCATCAATATGCTATTAAGGGCATTTAGTGTATTTTACCTGTCAAGTTTTGGATTATCTTGTCTTTCCCTTTGTTGCTCAAATCGTAGTTTCAGTCCTTTGAATGTCTGCACATAATCTACATCTTCCAGTGCCTTCCAGTAATTTTCAATTACATGAGCTGTTAATGATTTTATATCTTCCTACAGGAAGAAACAAACATAAAGTGACTTATTTTCATTCAAATAATTTATTTAATACAATATAAAAAGTATCTCAAATGAGAATGCCATAGCAAGCACTGTAGTAATTAACTTATGCAAAAAATTACATGTAAGTGTAATTACAAATCTAGAGCCTCAAGTATTTGATTAGCAAAACAACATACATTTTCTAGCAGTATCTCCTTCAAAACATTACAGAACCTAAAGCCTGATAAAAACTGTACCACACCCAATCCTAAAATGTCTTTCCTCTGTAACTGAGAGATATTTTTACACTGATAGAGAGCATGGCATGCAGTCCTCCAGGAGCAGGCTGCTCCAGCCAGGGTTCCCTGTGGGTCACAAGTCCTGCCAGTGAACCTGCTCCAGTGTGGGCTCCTCTCTCTGCACAGGGCCACAGGTCCTGCCAGGAGCCTGCTCCAGCACAGGCTTCCCACGGGGTCAGAGCCTCCTTCTGCAGGCCTCCACCTGCTCTGGCCTGGGGTCCTCCACAGGCTGCAGGGGGATTTCTGCTCCACCACAGACATCGAGTGGGCTACAGGGAGACAGCTGTCCCACCATGGACATCACCATCATCATGGACATCACCATGGGCTGCAGGGGAATCTCTGCTCTGACCTCAGCCAGTGGCACATTCATCTGGAGCCAGGTGGCACTGGCTCTGTTGAACACAGGGGAAGCTTCCAGCAGCTTCTACAAAACCACCCCTTTAGCCACTGCCCAGCACTGCCCCAAAATCCAATACACTGCAAATCCAATACACCACTGTACAAGCCACGACCACCTGTACAGGTGAACTTTTCCATAGCTTCAAAACCAGTTTTCAGTCAACTCTTCCATGATGATCAGGTCATCTTATTCTTGAATTACCTTGAGTCCCAACTCAAAGAAGAGGTGATCAACTCTACAGATTTCAAGAGGTGACAGTGCGTGGTGACTTACTCCTCCACAACTGTCTGCACCCTAGCTTGGCCCCATTTACCACATTTACAGTCTGTACAGCATCTTGTCAGAATCTGGATGCAAACAACAGCAAGGAAATAGTACTGTGCAGACAGCCAAACTGGCATGAATATTTAAGAGACTCCCCATGCAAGGAACTTGGTAGCACTCCATTAAAATAATCAAAAGAGATTGGTATCTCTTCTGTATAATTCCATATTCCATTGAATTGACATTACAGAGCAAAGCTAAATTTGATGGGTTTGCAGCAGTAGTTTCTAATTACATTCCTGTCATAAAAGCCTATCCAATCTGCATGATGAAATTTGATTAGTACTGCCTTTGCAAATCTGGGTACTGTGAGTACAGTATCAAGTGAATTTAATCTTCAAGTAATGGTATTGTTTGAATGTAAGAAAGAACATGTACAAATATGTAACAGTGATATAAAACAAGGTTCATATAAATACAGTATCATATGGTCCCATTATGATAGCATAATTTAGGGCAAAAGCAAAAAGAAAAGTAATCTTGAATTATAAGACTAAACAATGCAGTAATTATCTTCAGCATATACTAGCACTCACCACTCTGATAAATTCAAACATCTCTATTATGGCAGAGTTCATCAGATTATAACGGGAACCATTATTTAGAAATGCTTTGACCACAGGTTCAAACAAAAAGCTTTTCATTATGTAACGGTTGTAGAATTCATCCTTCAGCCCAATTATCTTTCTCTTGAAACGAAGGGCACCTGAAACACACGTGTTGTCAAAAGAGTTTTTACATTTAAAAGCAAAATTGCAGAAATTACTCAACATTATTACAGCAATTTACAGCCTCAGCTCATATACAGCAATACATTCAGTCCTTCTCTGCTTCTCAATAGTCTTGACTACACTGCTGAATATTAGCAGTTCTATCATAAAGAAATCCTCCATCATAACTGTACAAATGAAAACACCTCCGTTCACTGAAGAATACATAAAGTATTGTTCAACTATAACACTACTAACATAAAAATCTATTTTCAATTGTTTTAATTACTTATGGTAAAGGTAAAACATTTTCTCAGTAAAAGAGCTCAGAAATTTGCTTATCATTCCTATTATTCAAATGTTTGGTTAGATTTAATTAGTTCTATCAGATTAGAATATAAATGATCTCATTTTAAAATTGGTAAATGACTTTATTCACACACATAGTAAGGCAAAGGCTTGATTTACAACCAGTTTAAAGCTCCTTCTGAAACTCCAAAGCGTACACAAGTGAGAGAATGTCCATGCATAAAGAGAAAGTACAGTATCACATGGCAGCACATTTTGCATAGCAACCATGTGTACAGGTTATTTGGCTACAAAATGTTAAAGGTACTTATTGTATGGTACTACTCAGGCAGCTGAAGGCTTTGTTTTTTTAACTCTATGTGCACAACAGAATCACAGAGAAAATCTCCTACTTGCCTCTAGAATTAAGTCTGTTTTGACACTACTGAGCTGAGTATGGTCAAGAAACTACCAGCCTGAAGAGATGCACACTGAACTTTTGTGTAGTTTAATACATTCAGGTAGTCATAGCTCTAATTAAGTACCTCTGGTAATTTCTGCTAAAAAGCCATCAAAACTTACAACGTTCTCTTAGTATATTCAAAACTGACATACCATCTCTTAAATTCCCCTCTCCGCTGACATGAATAAAATCCTTCTTTTTTAAGGATAAAAATGTATTTATAAATGCAAAATTAGTTACTAATAGTAGCTGATATAACTATAATCTAGTATGAGAAACACAGACTGTAATGGTAGAATTTCTGTGTTCAGCAAAAAATTGTCATGATCCATGAACAGTTTTTTTCCAGCAGAGTGAAGATATGTATCAGTTCCCATCCACAAAATTCTAGTTTATTCCTTAGCTTTCAAACTTACACAATGCCAAGAAAGCGTGCTTTGAGGCCATGAGAACGAGTACCCTTCGCAGGATATCTTTGTTAATAATGTAGTTTTTTATGTGATAGGTATGATGTTCTACACAGAAAGTTAGCAATTCCAGTATTAATGCCAAGAGTTGGGCTGTCTGAAAATCATCTGTAATAAAACAAAAGCAAAATAATTAAATGTATCTGGAATACTTCCTTCAGAAGCAAACTTCAAATATCCAACTGCACTCCAGTAAACATTTTTACAAGTTTACAAGTTTTTTTTATTTTCCCACAGACATTTTATGGAACATGCTGCAGAATATGTTTAGTCTTTAAGACAGAAATTTGTTATGGATTGAGTATTTTCTATGAATACAGATATGGCAGGAAACTCTAAAAATATGGAACCAATTACATTTTTCTTAAATTGGTGTTTGAAGGTTCAGAGTACAGAACTTAACCCTAACAGGTGTAGTCAGGCTTATTTAACCAAATCACATTATAATGTCCACAAATCTAGATCATAAACATTTGCCCCATATGCAAATGCCTTGACTAAGTTTACAGCAAAAATGTGATCTATAATGCCTTTTAACTGAAGTACTATGCAAGAAATACCTCAGGGTCTTTTAACACTTGTAAGAACTGCTGCTAGCAACCAGCACGAACAATTACTTCATCACTGATCTCTGCTTTCTTGGTCTGCTGAAGAAACAACTCTGAAATTCAGCACACCTTCCCAGGGGAAATGTTGCAACATTTCTAGTAATCCCTGACCTTAAGAAATCATTTAGACATGTTTAGAAGTCTATGTCAATGAACTGCCCCATGAGTTCCTAAAAATTGTAAAAGTATTTTATTTTTTGCTAAATCCAAATTTGTAGCAAATGTTGTTCACTTCTTAAATCAGGTCTCTCTGCAGAGTTTTGTACTTATGCATTATTCAAATGACTAAATATTGAATCAGCATTTTACTTTGAACTACATTTCATAATCTCAGACTCAATTTATTTAGATGGAAAATGTCCTTTGACAATTATTCTAAACATTGACATTCAACAGCCTTGATGTGCCCAAAATCCAGTGTCATTACCTTTGCTAGGCTTGTCCTCTGTAGTATTGGCCAATAAAGGGGCTGTCAGAACATGCATACAATGTTTGTAGAAGAAACCCAAGAACTCTGTCTTTTCTGTTTTCTAAGGAATGAAAAAAAATATATGCAACATATATCATCACATACCCTAAAAAAATCAAACATAATTTCATTTGAAGGTATTTACTTACATTGGCAGTGGCAAGCATATTTTCTGGATCAACTAAAGTACGAAGCAAACCCATGAGTAGCACTGCTCCTCCAAGTTCTGGATCTGTGTCACAAATCATGTGTTCTATAATGAGGTTAATGAGTAATATATCCTAAGAGGGGGGGAAAAAAAAAATCAATTCAAATGCTACTCCCTTGCACCAAATCTGAAATTATACAATGCAACAAGTATCTGTGAACAGGTGAACTTATCTCATCTAACAGAACTCTTTAAAACACAGCAGTTCAGTGTCCTGTCACCAAATTCCAAATTACTTCTTTGAAACTAGGGCTCATGGCATTCATAGTCATAAATATACACCAGTAACTTCAAACCCCAGTAATTTCCAAACTAATATACCCATTTCTGAGGACTCTTTACTTACATCATCATTCTGCTGTGCTTCCTGCATGACAAATTCTCGTACCATGGATGGGTTGTATTCAACCAAATATGAGAATATATCAGTGGCTGCACTTCGTACTTGTGCATCATCCATACCCTGGAAAAGTCAAATAAAATCATTCTGTTTTCTTGAAAGGGTTAAATGAACCAGAAAACATACAGCTTTAATTCCTTCTCACAAATCACACCTAACTATTGCTAAAACCAGATTCTAAAACTAAGTCGACTTGTACTTTGTAAATTTGACAACAGCTGGACAAAATAAATTTTATGGTTTCCCTGCCCTTTGATCTATTTCCCTATTTTCTAACTTATCTGGATACCAAAAAGCAAGCAAATCTAGGAAAGCAAATAGGAAAACAAAAACTGAAGAATGCCAGGGTACTTACCAATGTCATATTATAAAAGCTTTTAAAGTTTTACAAAAATATTTTGAACATTCTGAATCTTTAGCTAGGACAAGCCAAATGAAGCAAACAAAAAGAAAACCACTTGCTGAAGTTTGTGCTGAAGTTACTTTTTAAAAAAGCCTCTCTGACGATAAACAAAATTGTTATGACAAACAGAATTAAAATGACTTACCAATATGACTTCTAGTGCAGGCAGTATGCCCATATTTGACAAAGTTTTGAAAAATGCATCTCTGTTTTGAGGTTGCAGTGTTTGTGAGAATGCACAAAACTCTTTCAGAAAATTTACCTGAAAATCAGGAATATACTAGTTTAGTAATTAAAAAAAAATAAAAAAAGGATTCACATGTCACTTTGTGGTAACTGTCACATATTTTACAGATTTCTTACCAATTCCTGTCTTTTCTCCTCATCTGTGGCTTCATCTGTTAGTTGTGCAAACAAGTCTGTCAGAAATTTTTCATCTTCCTACAAAAGCAAAACAATACCATTTGTTTATTTGACAATATCAAAAGGCATCCAAGTATAACATAAAATTCTTCTAGACCATGCTTCCTGGAATGAAGAGAACATATGTTTGTACACTGTAATTAATCACACCAGTATCAACTTTCTAATTCAATTTTCAAGTGAATTAATATGCATCTTGTTTTTGAGCTTTAATCATGTTCAGCATCCCTCTACCCCCAGAACAATTCACTCTCAATTACGATGTTTGTTGCACTGCCTTCTAGTTGTCCTTTTTCTACTTTCTACTGCAACTCCCATTGTTTTGTCTTTGACTTCAACTTCCTTCCCTCTTGTCACATGCCAGTCCCCCTAAATCACACTACCCTTGGTCAGCTGTTTACATACATTTATAAACAACATCCCCCACACAGACACACACATACATGCATATCTTTGGAATGTTATTAGATCTCTGAAGCAGAACAAAACAAGGACACAATGAAGGGAAAGCTGCCTAACAGCAGGAATGAGGTGAGCTTCCTTCCCCCTCACTGTTGTGAAAAGGGTGAATTCTAGAGACCAAATCAAAACAACCGTTCCTATCGCATACAGAATTTATTGGACATTCTGGCTGACAGCAATCAAAACCCCTTCCATTATTTTCACACAGCTGTACCTTAGCAAAACTACAAACAGCTCCAAACACATTACAAATGTGTATTTAGATTGAAAGAAGGAGCAATATTTAGCTTCCCATAACCTTTACAGTTCCAACAACCAGGAGATTATTAAGACAGAAATAAACCTTCTCCCATCCTTTTCCCAATGTTATGCAGTGGTAAGGCAGCAGTTGCTTCAGAATGGTTCCAGTACATCAGGTACTAATGCATTTTTTCAGAAAGCTGCTGGTGTTTCTTGTGAAGCCAGTAACACACAGATGTGCAACATCCCTCCATTCCAACACCACAGTGCCAGAAATCCAAGCTGCTTCGCTCATGTTTGCACAAAGCAAACCCATCAAAGTACTTCAGATACACACACAAGAACTTTCTTGTGTTGTGAATTACCTCAGTACCTCGTTCAGGCTCACCATGGAGCCCTGCTGAGGAAGTGAGTACCTCAGTTCTGACAGCACACCGTGCTAAGGCTGCTACAACACTGCCACAACACAATCAGCATCTCTACATGGCACTGCACAACACACATAAACCCACAACAGGCTGGCATGAGCCACTGGATCTCACTGCACTATAAGGTAAACCATATCTTTAGAATATGCCACCTTTTCTCTTGTCTGCTGCTGAGCTGTGCTCCTAACCTGACCCAACAGACAATGAAAAAGAGTGATTTCTGTACACAAGTTCAGGTGCTGTTTCAGTGACTGCTTCTAGTCTCACTTGAAGTATACCAAAATACACTCCGGAGGATCAAGCACAGATGTAAATTTTGACTTCCAGATATCAACAGTGAAATATGTTCAAAACAACTATTAAGGTATTTGATTTCAAGAAACATAGCTTAAGCTTTGATGGGCAAATGCAAGGCTGTTTGACTACCTGCTATCCAGGTGTTATATGGCTTTGTAAGTTTTCTGTTCTAATATTTAATTCATGAGGCATCACAGGTAACCTAAGTAACCCCAGTAGACATACTGACATATTTAGTCACTGAAATTAAAAAAAAACCAAACAAAACAAATCCCCATAAACCCCAGTTTTTTTGAAGAATATGCAGGTTCTTTTCCATGATTAGCAGGGCATTTAAGAGAAGGCCACATAGTTTGATTTCATTTCTCTTTTCACTATTTTGATCAAGATGTACAACTAATCTATGAAAACTACTGAGAAGATGCATGCTTATCCCCAGCTGGAAAGCATAACCCCTATTTCCATTCTCATTGTGAAAGCAACTTTTCACCTCTTCCATGATATCTGAGAGTAAGTGCAGGTCAACTGTCTTAGAGTGATCACTGTGAAAAAATAATGGAAACTTCAGCAGCAGACAACCATGGCTCTTACATATGTAAGAGCAGTGTACCTCTGGGGAAAAAAAAAAAAGGTACACAATATTACCCAAAGTATCAAACTGGGGGTTTTATATTATGGAAGGAGGAGAGCCCCTGTACTGTGAGTGACATGTGGGTCTCATTTATGGTCTCTTCAGTGTCCCAGAGACAGAGTCAGCTGCAGAGGCTGCACATCTGGCATTATGTACCAGAGCAGCACAGGCAGGAGCTGCTGGGCAGGACCCCAGCTCAGCTCTCTGACCACATCCTGCCACATCCCTGACCTGTCCAACACGTGGCTGGCTGCAGCAGAGGGCAACCCACTCACCCTGGTACTGAGCTTGCAAACATATGGGACTTGTAGAGGGAACCTAAAACGGGCAAGTGATAAAGACTTCAATGTTAATGATAATGATAAATCATGTCTTCAACACTTAATGTTTCAGGATGAATTTGCAGAAGTTCAGTATATAACTATCTTCCAGCATTTCAAATATAGACTACAATACAGTATTTTACAATTCTGCATTAAATATAATACTGAAACATATCTCCATGCCATGTCCTCTCCCAAACTCCATTAAATACCTTGCACTTTTAAATTAACAAATGAAATCTCTTGGCTCCAGAACAACCATGACCTATTTAAAATCAGACATATTAAGATGGATCTGAGTGATTGAAACATCCCACCCTTGCACAGATAATATGCAGTAAATTGCACTTATTTCAAGAAAATAAAAACAACTTATTACTAGCTTCACACTTTGGGCTTAGCCCTGAAAAGCATTCAGCATTTATCTCATTCCAGATGCTTAATGAAAGGCAGACAGGTTGCTGTTCATGAGAAAAGCCAAATCCTCTCACATATATAGAAAAAGTGTCATTCCAAAGAACATTCTAAGTATAAAATTCTCTCTCTCAAGCTGTAAAATTACTGACAAGGGCAGTATATCTAAAGAAACATTCCTGAACAATACTGCCAAGACCTGTGGAAATGCACAGTCAGAGAGCAGAGTTCACATATTTTAGAAGTCATATAGCACCAACAGACAGAATAATAGAATTACACTAATTGGAATATTTTCTTTTCTTTTTAACTTGCAAAAATCCCTCAATGTATGTCTGTGAACACAGTGCAAATGCATAATTCTCTGCAGTATGTGGTCTTTTCACACAGACAAGTATCAAAACACACTTAGCTCTATCTTAGAAGCTGTGAAGGTCACAACTGGTTTCCAAGAAAACCAAACTGCAAACAGTAGTTTATGATGTAATTGTGCATTCTAGGTACTTTCCCCAGGCACAGAAATTATCAGAAGTGCAATACTTAAACTATGTGTATACCAGACACTGAGTATATTCATTTCTGCTTTGCAAGATCTAAACAGACGCTTCTAGATTTAATACATTTCGAAGCTCATGAAGATAAAAACAAGCCAGGCCAACTACTCACTCAATTATTTATGACTTTAAAAACCAGAAAACTCACAGATAAGCTAGGGTCACAAAAAAGGACACTATTTACATTTGTGATTCAACTTCCAAAGTAGCCCTCCTCCTCCTGAAAGGCACTTAAATAAAGGATTCTTCAAAACTAGGTCTCTCTTAAATATAATTAACATTCAGTTATCAGGTATTTTCGTGTCTGTGATTACAGATAAATGTCATAAAACATACTTTTCTCAAAAAAAAAAAAAATCAAAGAAACTCAACACTACCCAAACTAGAAAGAGAGCACACATTCCATACTATATTCCACCTTCATATTCATTTTGGGTAGAAACAGTATTTTAGCCCATAAAGTGAAATTTTCATTAAATATTACTAGCAAACAGGTAATTACCACTTCAAACACACTTTCCTTCCTGCTACCACACAAAAGATTTCTTAGCTTAAAACCCCCTTTGTATCAGACTGCCTTTCCACACATGCCTTGATCCTGCACTACCTTCACTTGAATCAACATGCTGGAAAAGGAACGAGATCCACCAAATGACTTTTGTAGTTTCTGAACATGTGAAAAATAATTTTCTGCAATGAAGAAGTTAATCCCAAAAATCACAAGCATGCACCACTTGCAAATGTCTTCCACCAAGTCATTTCCCCCAGAAAGTGGTATCCTTTTACACTTTATTGCAAGGTGAATTTTTGCTGAAAGTAAATCTCCAGTTATTCCTGAGCGAACTACTATAAGAAGCAGACTGGATTTGGACAAAACTACCAGTATGCACTTACACAACTCCTCCTCCAAAACAACTACAGATAATAGTGTTTGCATACACAGGACTCTGTTAAGAATAAGCAAATATCTGTAAAACCAGTTTCAAAATTAAAACCTGCCTATCATTACACATTAATACAGTAAAATATACAGATATACCTAAATACTTGCAATTTTTTTAGCTCTTGAAAAGGGATATAGGGACTATCAATAATATGATTTCTGTATTTAAAAATTCTGATTTACCAGTACAATAATACCATCTGATCACTGTTCTACCAGGCATAAAAACTATTTTAACATACATCAAATTTTCCCTTTCTGCTCTCCACTTCCCTGAAAATTAAAGACCTTGAAGTCTAAATGCACATACCCAAAAGTAATTCTAATAATATTCTTTATTCTGGAAGATAAAGATATTGCATGATTTTGCTGGCAAAAAGAACACACCAATGAGAAAAGGGGGAGAGAACACAAGGAAATAGTGTTTGCTCACTCTATGGCGCAGTTTTGCAAGATTTTTTTTTTAATGAACTAGTTAATAACACAAAGGGAAAGAACTGGTGGCCTCCAGTGTGCTCATTAGTATGTATTTTTTTAAATTGCAAAAGAGCGTCATACAAAGCAAGAAACACCACTTACCTGTCCCACCCCCACTCAAAACTTGGCCAACTCCATGTTTCAGCAAGTTTCTTGGTGGCTATGACATCTCAAGACTAGAACAGGCTGGACCCCAAGCAGTAAGAGTATATTAGGAGGGGCTGAAATTGCAAAAAAATGCAATTCATATCTTACATGTATCTTACACATTGTGAATGAGAACATCTGTAACTGAGTAATTTTCACAGCAGTTAATTCTGCAGTCTGGGAATACTGTCTTCATGGCTTTATTATTCATCATGAAACAACAGTATTTAGTTTAGTGAGATTTTGACATGCTCACTTAAAATTACCTATCTTATAAAATTAAACCACAAACAAACTTACCTCCAGTTCTCAGAAAAGCCCATCAATAGAAGCATACTTTTATAAAGCCTATGAGAAAGCTAACCTTCACGAAGAAGGAAGGAAGAAAATGGTTCATAACCCTAATGCCAAAGGTTACCTATTTTCTGTTTTTTGTTTTAGCACAAAAGGGCGACAGTTATTTTACCTACCAAAGAAAGCAAAATGATCAAAGCAAGTATCTTCCATGACTACAGAATTAATTTTTTTAAATACATGCAAAGTCTCTCTAATAAAGCAAGAACTCTAAAGAATCAGCATATTCTCATCTTCAAGATTAAGTATAACTGAAAAACTGACTTTAAATGCCAGAGACCTATGGCCTATCTTGACAGTGAATGCCTTAAATAAAACACAGTGGTAGTTTTGAGAAAAAGTCACTCAGCTTGTCAAGAAGCATAAGACAAGATCTGTACAGTCCTGTACAAACTTCTATTCACCTCTCTGACACTACAGTCTGGCTGAGCTGAGCTGAGAGTACTGTAAGGTGCCATTTTGGTTAATACACAGCCTGACATGGAAAGGTCTCATTACAGCTCACTTCTTTTCCATGATGTAGGTAAGAGTTTTTCTTTTCTGCTCCTTCACAGCTAGAGAAAGAGAGAGAAAAGAACAGAATACCCAACAACTCAGCTGCACACACAAGAGTTGCAGGATGCCATGGGATATCAGCTACTCAGGGAGCTTACTTTTATCCTGCCAAGTGAAACTTCCCAAAAAGACATCTCTTTTGTCACATCCTCAATGATCTAAAAGAGACAACCTAAAGTCAACAGCAGAGGCATTAAAAACCTTTTATATTAATCTACTAGAACTTGAGACTCATCCATGGCTTCCAATAAACTACCATGAGGCAACCCAGAGTCTTTTCAATTAATAATGACTTCTAAAAGAAACCACTTCTTAAGTCCACATGTAAGGTTAGTGAGCACCAAGATCTCAGAAGATCCAAACTAACAAATGCCAGGAACTACAGAGAACTAGACATCCTTCATGCAGTAACAGCCCCTCACACACACAAGTATTGTAATACCAGCTATAGGAATGCATGATGTTAAACCACACACAAATGGAAGAAAGCCCTTAGGAATTAGTTACAGAAGTGAAATCAACAAAATCAGTCTTTTAATTCCGTTCTTAGAGCATTATTTATTCTGTGTAAAGAAACAGGAACAAATAGTATCATATATTTTATACACAGACTGTAGGAATGGGGGATGAAATGAAACTAGAGTGCAGAGATTACAGAAAAGTGCAACCTGGCCTATTGCTTTATGAATAAATAAATGCCAGGTAAGTAGGCTGAAACCTTGGGTTACAGCTACATTCCAAGAACTTGAAAAATCAATCAATCAATCAATCAATCAATCCTTTTAAACTCTTAGAAATGCAATGGACACATAATTTGTGAGTCTTTTTTAATTCCCTCAAACCCAAAAATTGATCAACAATGTCAAATTATTTCTAACAGATTCTTACGTAGAAACTTAGGGAGTTCTCCCTCCTTGCTAGAGAACTGTACTGTGAAAGTACTAGGAAATGCAGTACAGCACAGGGTGTATTATCTTCCTGGTGTGCTCTCATTCTGGGCTCCTCAAAGCTGTGGAAAGCACTTCAACAATTCCAAACGTTTATCTAACTTTGAACTGCAATGTTAATTCTTCTACATGAAGTAGACTTTATTCTCAACCATAGAGAACAGCAGTGAAGATAGCATTCAAAAATCAGCTGTCACACAAGAAATCAAAATCAGATCTGAGCCTTTATTTCACCTGTAAACTGCAACTAACAAGTCTGGCAACAACAAAAAACCTTGATATTGTAACTTAAACCTACCCTACAGCTATTAACCTAGTGCAAGTTGTAAGAAACAGAAAAAAGGAAACTTATCAGTCTTTAGTCCTCAATAAAGTTATCTCAGGATATCTGGCAAACACACCCATCATGATTTTGCAGGATCAGACCCTCTTTTTCCTTGCCCAGTTTTCTTTTTTGAAGCTCAAGATCTCTCTCAGAATCAGCCACTGTCACCAAGACTCCTGAAAAATTCTTCCCCTCCTCCTCCTCAAGTCAAAATATATAATCTTCAGAAATTTGCTTCTAGCAACACTTGCAAAGAGGGCAAGACATTTTTGAGACAACAGTCATCCTGGATGCTCCAGTTGAGACCCCTTAACTGAGTCTTTTTCAACATTCTCTCAAAGTCAGACTTGTAAACTTCTTCAAAGGGGCAACTCCAAAATGCTTAAGGCCTTCTGACTGTTTTAGATAAGCAACTGTGACTTTGTTTATCAAGGACACACATCCAGACACGAACAGTTTGGTTCACCTGGGCATAAGTTGGGGCCTGGTACTGCTGAAGATGCCTGAGGTGTTTCACCTGACAGATTAAAGCTCCAAGAGAGCAGATTAAATACAGATTAAATAACATCAGTATTCTGATAACTGAGTGCGATGGAGGAAAAGTCGTGAGGCCTAGTTTTGACAATTATTTGCTCTATGAGCTTGCAAAAGGAATTTTCACTCTCCTTTGCTATATATTTTCCATGAAATTATACAGGGTACATCCTGAGAGTCAAACTGAAAATAAACATGATTAAAGTAATCGGTATCATCTAGCACTTGGTCCATTTCTCCAGATCAGACAGCCCCTACTAAGACAGTGACTATTCATTTATTAAATTCTGGGAGAAATAAGATAATTATCATTAACTTCAACAAACCAAAATACATGTGCTGTAACACTTGGATGAGTTAGCTGAAAGCTCCCCTTACAGAGATGTGCCACCAACTTCTAACACCATTCAGAAAGTTCATGGGTTGGTGCAGACCACCATAGACATTGGTAAGCTATGTAAAGCACCAAATAATCTCTTTACATTTGCAGTAAGACATATTTAATGGAAAACTGGTAATTCCAAGGACCATTATTTAGGGATTTATTAAGACAAACTAAGAAAACATTCAAGCATCTGAAGTGGTCTTATGCTCTGAATCTGTACTTTCCAAACAGCTAATTTAATTTACTTCAAAATTAGCAACAGCTACATCGTGGTAGGAGATTATATTGTGAAATTTAGGCAAAGTGATTTTTTCATGGTAATATGACAAGAGATATCCCTAAGTCTAGTGACTAAAAAGTCCCAAAATACAAACCCAACAACCCTCAAAACTCCTATTAAAATCAAAGATTCAAAGTGCAAACAATACTGTTCATTCCAAAGAACCTCATTCAATATTCTATAGGTTTGCTCCATTTAAATCAGTTGCACAGCATCTAGTCCAAATCCAGAAATTAAAGGATGGGTATTTGACAACTCAGTACTCAAATCCACGCCTTTTCTGTCATACTCCACAATCACTTACAGAATCACAGAAGTGAAGGATCCACCAAAGCACCTCAATCTTTCCAGGAATAATCACCTGATTTTCTTTGCCCAAGCACAAGTAAGAGACTGTGAATTTTTGAAACTTACCTGTAACATGCCAACTATTTCCACTTTATTAAAAAAGATGAAAGAATGAAGTGTTGATAGCATATTTTCCTCAAAAACTGAGGGAGTGGGTAGGACCATATCTTGAATATACTGTACTCTGTATGTCTGATGTATTTTTTGCTTCAGCTCTGGATCAGATATAGGTATCACCTCTTTAAATTTTGCTGTTTTAGTCAGAAATTCCCTGTGTTTCCGTGACTGCGATAAAGACGGATCATATTCTAGGCATCCAATTACATCCATTATACATTCCTCGGAAAACATGACTTCAAAAAGTGCAGTTCTGTTCAAAAGGAAAATTCCCTTAATAATTTCATATAAGTGGTGTAGTCCTTCAATGTTCTCCAAGTCTTCGCACACGTGAAAAATTTCTAAGAGCTTCTTAATATAGCCCTCATTTTCCAGTGCTAGGGCGAGTTTTTCACGGCGTAAGGGTGAGGGCAGGGAAGATGCCACGAGTTCTGCGATCTCTTCCAGCCGGCTGAGCTCACAGGATGGCAACTCCAGACCTGGTGATGACATGTCATCAAAGCGCTCCTCCTCAGATTCATCAACAAGATCCTGAGTAATATCCACAGAAGGGTCTTTGCCTTGAACCTGCAAAATGAGATGTGTCAAAAAGTGGAGTTTAATTTTACTGTTATTTGAATGTTTTTTAAAAAATACCATTGAAGTATCACGTATTTTTAATTTGTATGGGTAAAATAGAAAAGCAATCTAGTCTGACATTGAGTACAGCTGGTTTGGAAAATAAAAGAGATAATGAGAAGATTTCTTCAAATAGAAAGCTTTATAGAACTGTTTCTACATTAAACATTTAACTTTATTTATTTATTAAAAATGGGAGGAATAATAAGGAAAATACCTACATTTTCCGAGTACTTCAAATAAAAACAGAAATTTGCATTTATTAATATGGATGGCAACTTCTTAACAGACTACTGAACTTCTTAATAGACTACTGAACTGTTTGTTTCCAGCCTTTATTCTCTGCAGACAGATTTTCAAATGCAAATTAGTATTACATTATTCTAGTGATAGCTTTAAACATTTATCTATAGGCTATTAACTGCTCTGTATGCTTTTAAAAGCTTCCACTACCTCAAACAGAGGAGAGAGGCCAGTCTTGCTAATTTATCTGTTGTTTTCAGTTCTGGAGAGCTGCAAGTCAAAATCTGTTATTGTGCACTTTCTAAATACTCAACAGAGACACAGAGTCTTCTTTTAAGAACAAAAAAGCTCAGACCAACATTGACAAAATAATAGAGGAAAACTGACTGTCAGAAAAATAATGCACAGGACTTGCAAAAATCTCTCCAGAGATATGAGGAAACTGTGGAAAGTATGAATTAGTAAAAAAATGCACAGATGCCTGGGCACCAGAGTCAGCTTTAATGACATCTTAATTTTAGCATCTGCTTGGAATCTGAAGTCAAATTCAGAGAAACACTGCTGAGCAGAGCAGTAGAAGGTGCTGTTGTTTTTATTCTTGAAATTCAGCAAAAAAAACCCCTGGGAGAAATAATGCCTCATTCATAACAGCAAGCCTATACTCAGAATGGTGCTAAACCCCACATATTGTTCTGCTTATAGAGCAGCAACCACTTTCTCTATAAATGGTATCAAAGCTTTCCTTTTAGAAGTTTTAATGACTGAGGAAGCTTAAGATCTATAAAGTACACTAGACACAATTACAAACCATGGCCTCAAAACAGGATATAAAGACACTGGCTTCCTACAAAAATATGAGATCTTTACATGAGGGTGAGGAAACTGGGCTTCTTATCTGGGTGTTTCCTAAGAACAAAACTTCCCCCTTTCCCTACTTTGTTTCTGACCCCAGCTTTTGGGCCATTGACTGCTAGGGTTCTTGGAAATGTTTCTGTACTTATTTACATAAGTGGTAAACTGCTGAAAAAACTCATTCTTAAAAAAAAAGGAATAATCTATACACATGTAATTGTGAAACCAGATTTCTTTTGCTTAGCTTCTGAAATTACTAAGAACAAACTTCAAAAGACAGAGTGGGGAGAGCTAGATCTTTGTTAAGAACAGAAAGAGACTGCAGAGAGAGATTTAGAGTAATTTAGAGAAATCCCACATACTGCAGCACAGAATTAAGTTGTAATGCTTGGAAGGGAAGAAAAAGCCCAAACAAGAACTGAGAAAGTGAACTAACACCAGTGAATATACTAATTAAACTCTTTTGTGTCAAAGCTAATACCTGAACAAATATTATTCAGAAACAACACTGATTCAATGACTGTACAGTCACCTGGCTGCAGTGGTAAAACACATGTTAAAATATATGCATGCTACGTATACATTGTTTGATTCTTAAAACATTATAGGGATGGAGCTATCTCCTACTAGCAGATTAATCAAAAAAGTTATGTTGAGTAGAAAGACCTGAAAATGCTCTAAAGAAGTACCCAAAACTTAGATTAGGTCTGTATTAAATTTCTGGAGGAAGGAGAAAGTTTTCCAATTGAAAAATGCAAAATTTGGGAGAGCTGGGTATAACAATAGTTTTTACTTTCTATCTACTATTGTTCAAACTCTCAGAACAGCCTGTAAGTTTTGAACACAAACATTTAGATGAATTAGGTTGTCTCAATCTTACATTTATCAAACTTACCTGACATATCTTTTCCCATATTTCATCACAACCTGCTTTTTCTTGAAAGCTAAGTGCCAAATCATAATTTTCAGCTTCAGACCACACAATCAAGGTATCCTTTAAAGAGAGGGAGAGCATTTTAAGGCAATATATTTCAGATTTTATTAACCTAAATAGTGTTTAAAGAGTAAAATTTTAAATTAAAAACAGCCTGACACCTAATCATGACAGGACACTATTACAACACAAATGTAACCATCACACCTCATAGAATTTTTATAAGTTTATACAATTAAAAACATTCCTGCATAAATCAGAAGAAGTTCCAGAAATATATAAAAAGTCTTTGTTCTTATTTTATGTGACCATAACATTGTAAATCTCAAAAAGTTTGACCTAGAAAATGCACTTCTACCTCAGTGTATTCTCTAATAAAAGACAGTAACAAAAGCAACAGGTTTTGCTGGGTTTACGTTAGGGGTTTTTTTAATGTTTCATTTGGACCACATAAAACTAGTTCTTCTGTAGGATGAAAGTTACAATTTTTTTTTTTTTCATTTTTGTAGGCCCCAGAAGACACTCTGCTAATGCACAGAACAGCTGCTTGAAATCTAGTCCCACGATGGCTACAAACTTTAAAGAGGAGAAACACCACAGTTCCCTGCCTGGGACCACAGGCACCCACTACACTGAACCACGCCTGAGAGTTTTACTTATTCCAAACTACAATTCTGGAAGAAAAATACTTGAAACTACTTCTAGAAAAACTTCTAGAAACTACTTGAAACCATGCTTAGCTATGTTCACTTCCTAGACACTGAAGCCCTCAACATCTTACTAGGATAGTTCAAGAGTTTATCTGAGCCCTCCTATTGCATGCAAAACCAATATATGAAAGGGGAAGCTGTGCAGTAAGCAGCAATGTCACACACACTGACAAGGTATTTGATGGAGTAGGTTACAGAGAGTCTACTAAATAACTAAGAATAACTAAATAGAAAATAAAAATTAATAAAAGAAGAAAATAAAATCAGCATTGTGTTTATGTATTCAATCAAGTTTTATTGTTAGTCTTTTTTCTTCCTGTAACAGCTGAAATATAGCCACAGTAAATACACACAGCTCCATGAAACTGCATTATTCCAGCCAAGTGCTAAACCATGCATTCACTCACTAGGACAAGAGACACGGGAATTTTTCTTATACATAAAATACAGAATTTCTGCTTCATTAAGTACAGATTTTGCTTCAAGTGATATTAAAATGAATACTGACAATAAAAAGAAACCTTACCTTTAGATTTTGATATGTACTTACTAGAAAACACCTTAAACTAAACTGTTATCTAAACAGCACAATCAGCCAGCTTCAATGGGATTGTCAAGCAATACAATATAATCAATTTGCCATTACCAGAGCAGCTATACTGCTTCAGAGGCACTAATGGCTTTACCTTGTAAATGGCAAATAGTTTACCTTTTCCTTTTCCAAAGGGTTGAGGAAGAGGTGGTACACAGAAGAAGGGGATTTAGGAAGACCACCTCCAAAATACAAAAGGAAGAAAAAAAATCATAATTAATAGTTTATTCTCTACAAAACAGGTCATGGAGCAAACTCTCTGGTAATAACAGATTGACAGCACCTGGTACTGCTGACTCCAACAGAGCAAAAAAAATTTGTTTGCAAAAATCTGAAAAGTGAAGATCTCAAAAAGTTTTTCCCTTTACCATCTTTAAAAAACAGTATGTACCTTACTGCATGTTAAGTGTAGGTATCAGGTTCAAATTCTAATACATTTATCTCTCCAACTGTATTTCTACTGCAGTAATTTTCAAGGCCACTCTCTCCTTAGCTTCACACTGAGTAGTGCTTATTTAATGAAAAAAAAACCAAAGCAACTCTAAGATCAAATTTTAAGTAGACACTAGCAGAACTTGCAACATTCCCATCTAATTACATTTCCATCCAGGTGAAAGCAGTTAGATTTCTAAGTAAGTCATTTCCAAAAGACCAAAATGTATTTTCTTCTTGATAAAGAGCACAACTAACAAATGGGGAAATTACTAAAAGAACACTATTAAGGGCAGTGCTATTTACATTAACTGCTTAAGTTTAATAAACAAAAGTTTCAAGTCTCTGAATAAAATCCAGCAACAGATCAAGACAGAGAAAGGAAGGCAGGCAGAGAAAAATAAAAGAGAAGACAGAAATTTAAACCTGCTTTTGAAAATTACAGTCACATATGTAGAAAAGTGTATTTGGCCATAGCATAGCAATTTTTCTCTTTAACAACATCATCTACTACTAAACATGGAAGCTCACACCTCCATATAGTTCCATTTTTTTAGTTATTTCTTCTTTGAAAAACAAAACAAAAAATTGCTTAAAGAAATCATTTGAGCAGCAGAACAACCATCTTCCAGTTTGTTTTATCAGTATTAGAAAAGTGGTTTCCAATTGCCAACATTAAACTTTGAAATTACTAGCATCTGTTGTCTTAGCACAGACGGGTTTCATATATTACGGTTCCTCAACAGAAATCTACCAACTGCTGCTCTCTGGATCTTTAGTAAACTGTATTTGTTTGTACAACCTTTCTTAAATGAAAGGGCTTTTTAAAAGAGAACATGAAACAAAAAGCACTTCACTCTGTTGTGCAATATACAGTTTTGTCTAACTTTAAATTCACTGTTAAATGCAGACAGTTGTGACTATAATTTCACTTCAATCCTACAAAGCTTATAATCATCAAAAAGGACAGTACAAGACTTATACATGTATGAAGAAATGACTGAAGGAAATTCCAGATGAAGTTAAAGATAGAAGAATCACATCAATAACAGTCTACTTTCTGATTATTTTATTGAAAGAAATCTTTGTACATGCTTGATCTGACATTTCTTCAGTGTAAGTTGAGTCCACTAACTACTCTGGATCTCTCAGCTATGGAAATGGAGTTTCTGTGGCTTCCCAATGTGAAATATTACTTCTTCATACTTTAGAAAGCAACTGAAATTTCTTAAGACTGCCTCCTCCATTCAAAGAGAAAACAGGAGTTAAGGATAAATATGCTTAGTAATAGTGGCTACTGGTTAAAGAGGTAAGGAGATAAGTCTTGCACATTACATCTTGGTGAGCATAAAATCTTCATTTCATTTGATTCACAATAGCCATTCTGGCTCAGATGGAGCAAAGACATCTTTGTTGTTGCATTTCATATAAAATATTATCATCTACACGCAAGGAACTGGATGGGATAATTAAAACATCTAAAAATTGTTCTTATCTTGTTCCTTGTAAACAATTAAAATGTGAAACAGCAGTATTAAATCATAGCTACACTGTGTTAACTCTCACAAACCTGGACAAAGGTTTTATTATTGAAGGATCTTATACTGAGTTCTCTGTGACAACCTCAGCATTCTAGCTCCTCATATTTTCAAGATGCATCACAGTTCTTGGCAATATCTTTTTTAAATAGGGTGATAATCAGGAGCTATTTATGTAGAGTTCATGATCTTATTCAAAGATTGAAAAATCATTTTCTGCTTTGCAAAAAAAATATCTTGGCAGTAGTGCCAGTTAGAGGCATCATCACTATCTTAGTCCATACAAAATTTGCTGTCTCCTTACAAACATTTACATGAATCTGTTTTGTTACAATAGTGCTCATTCTGTTACAACTGTGGACATAAAATGAGAAATTTAAAAATTTAACCAAAATTTCTGAGTATGGCCTCCTTTTAGGAGACCTATGTACTTAAAATTTCCGTAAGGAGGTATCAATCATTTCTATGGGTGTAGGATAGCTTTGTACACTCTAGTTCCTATAAGGACACAGCCTTAGGCCAAAATTCAGAATACAATCGGTGATTCCTGTGCTGCTTCTCTCTCTGCTGGCTGCATCAAGCCCCATGAAGCAAGTTCTGGTTAGTTAGAGGTTCTCCAGAGGCACTGCTGTGTGCTGTAGATTTCTCTGAGACATCATGCCTCAGAAGCTAACCTGCAATAATTTAATCCAGGAAACAGTGGCAGCTGCACTGAAGAAGGAGAGGGTTTAGTATCTACCCTATGACTTCTCATTTTTTGGAACTATTGCCAAAAGGCTTCTGATTTACCTCAAGAGTAAAAAGTTCTTGATACATACTATCAGTCTAAAGTTCTTGCCACAGCACTCACTAAAGGTCAACTTTTACTAGATATTAAATCAGTTTTATTTAACTATTAGAAAGCTGATTAGTAGGTATCTTGTACAGCACTCACACAAATCTCCAAAGCAAGCTCTGGGATTTCATAATGAAGAATTTCAGAGCAACCAGTATTCAGGATTTGACTCTGCTATGATTAAATTAACAAAACTATTACTGTTTGACAACGGACTCTCACTACTGTTCATCTCCAGGGACAAGTCTTCTCCATAGCTCCAAAAGATTATCTTGGCAGTTCTATGAGATTTAATCTACACTCAAGAAGTAGGGATGCCCTAAATTTGTTAAGTATTTCATAAATTCTTACTTTTAGCCTTAAAAAGCAAGTTAATTTCTTCCTAGTAACCCTCACATGGTTCAGGCTTATGACACTTTCCTGGCCCACACAAGGTTCAACACAGCCAGGCTGTTTCTTCCCCTCTTGGACTGCCTGATTGCTAGTTCCTCATCTAATTCCTTCGATTGTTTACAGTCAGATACTTCCCTGGACATGCCAACCCATCTTTCAGCATCCTGCTATCAAATACTTCCAATCAAAAGTACAGCTTCATAATTTCAGGTTTCTCTTTATGAAATAAACTTATTTGCACTACCCAGGCATTTTAAGTCAAATAGAGCTAGTGTAGTAGGTCATGGCAGAATCTTCAAGCTAAAAAAACCCCACCCAAGTAATGTAATATAAAGTTTCAATTCTGCATTTGGATCATGCACTTTTTCACCTAGAAGCTGGTTATCTGGACATGCTAACAATTTACTCAGAAAAACTGATTAACATGTCAAAGGCATACAGATTGAGTTCCACTAGCTTCTGTGAAAGCTCAACAGTCATACATAACTTTTCAGTTAGTGATTTCATAGCTGTATTTCCATGAATCACAAGGAATAAAATCAGTTTATTAGTTCTGCAGGAGAAACTTTCTGGCCCAGGACACTGAGTACTGTCCTGGGGTGACTTTATGATGCTCAATTGTATCCCCATTTGTCTGTTTAACCCAGAAGTAAGTTTTGCACCCTTAAAACTAGATCTGAGAGTGAAGGGGGGAAGGAGGAGAAGCAGTGGAATGTCTGAGGTAATTGTATTCAAAACATAGAGATAAGAGCTTCAGCTTTTCTCTCTCACAGACTGTGTTGTTTGCAGCACAGAGAAGTAGGAGAGAGTTCTCCTTTGCTTTTTAGTTAGTTTTTAGCTAGCTGAGGCAGACATGTTCCCCAGACTGTGGCTTTTCTTTTTCCTGGAACTCATCAGCCCTGCTCTGGACTGAAAACCCAGAACACCGGGAGCTCGTGCCTGGGCCGTGGCATTATCCCACACAGGAGGGACAGGTAAGGGACTGAGTTAGCTGAGCTACACCCCATGACAAGGGCTTGCTGAATTGGCCATCTCTTCAGAACAGTGAGAGGGTTTATTGTTTAATATTATTCATTTTTATGCTTGCAAATACTTTGCTTGTTAAATAAATTGTTTTTTCCCCACTTTTCACCAAGGAAATATTTTCCCAAATCAGTTGGGGGAGGGGCCACTTGAATCTGCTTTCTAGAGACTCCTTTGGAAGTTTCTTCCCAAATTTGTCCCGAAACCAGGATACTCAGCAAAAGCAGAAAAATCAGAATACACAGGAAAACAGAAATAAAGGAAAATAAACCTATGTTAATTTAAAATAGATGAACCCCACCCCAAACCCAAGAGCAGCCCACCCTGCCCCTTGTTTACTCCCTTGCCCCACAAAGCCACACACTCTTCCTTACTATCTTAGCTACAATATGCACAAATTTTATTGAAATAATTTCACTGTTGCCTTGCTTCTCATGACATCAAGGGTACGAAGTTCATCTTCTCTGACTGAGCATTCAGTCAGTGCCCTTTTGGATAGTTGCAAAACTTGGCTTTTTTATCAATAAGTCTGCTCTCCATTATTCAAGGATGGCCATCTTCAAGTTACATAGCTAGTAGATAGTACTCTGGATGAATTTTAGCCTTTTGTGTTTGTGAGGAACTGGAAAAGAGACTGCAAAAGCAAAGGACACAAGAGACACCTCTAGGGCAGAGGTAAGACTCCGTAGGTGGAAGCTGTAAATAACTGAAGTCTTCTTTGTACCAGGCACAGAAAGGGATGCAATATACACTTCATCACTGTGGTACAGGATGCACATGGATGCATCTAAAAAAGCTGAGGATACAAGTCTTTACTGCTCTATTTTTAAAGCATTGCTAAAGTACACTGAAAGGCTCTACCCCACCCACACCCATACCAGGTTTCTCCCTAGGTAAATGCTATGTATATAGAGGAGTTTTTAATCATTTAGGGCTGCTATAGGAAAAGGCATTGTCCTAATATACTAGTGCAATTATTCATTTTCTGAATAAGGATCTTGTTTAAGAACAGCATCTTTGTCATTAACATTCTGATATTTCAATGCCTTGAACCTCCCAACCCACAATTAAATATCTTGCACCTTTACTAGAATATTAAGAAAACAACCAACAACAGAAGAAAAAACTAAGTATTCCATGTGTGACCCAGCAATGCTTTGTATAATTAAATTCCACTTACTAAACAAAATTTGCTTTTAAGATGAATGCTACTACTTACCCAGTAATTAAATTCAGTAATATTCCATGGCAAAGTTATAGGACCATTACTGTAACATTTTAAAATAAAAATGCCATAAACTTAACACAGAGCTGTAAGCAAGAAAAAGCAGGTGCTCATGTGGCTGTACTGTGCAAATTTTGCTTTTTCTGAAGAAGTTTCTGCCTACAAATAGTACTTTAACATAAAAAATATTAACTCCATTTTTTGAGCCACAGGACATTAGTTTCTCAAGTTGTTTTCTTTCTAGCTTTTTTTCCTCACATGGCTTACTTTCTTCTAGTCCTAGTATAAACAGTGATGAGTTTGCCAGGAAGTGCATGGAAGTGCATGGTTCAGAGCTTCAATGAACTTCCACTGGTAGCAATTCTATGTTGCAGAATCAGGTACACAGACCTATCTCTCTTTTTGAACATAGCAGAAAACAACTCTTCATTGTGACAGACTAATTAATTTGACTACTGAAAAGGTAGTCAAAAGACTGTCTATGGATTTCATGCTTTAATGATTTATTTCAAACCTCCAGATGGCAGGTAAGTCTGGGAAGACTGAGAAGTAGACTGTGCAAACTCAAGTATCGCAGGCTGACATATGAAAAATGAGTCCCTGAGCAGAACTCAAGATCTCCCAAGTAATCTTCCTCTCCAAAGGCAGAAAGCTGTATTTACCACCACAAAGGGCAGTCACTGCTTTTAACACTCAACACCAAGAAATATAAAGCAGACAATTGGGACAAAATCATACTACCAAGTTCAGCTTCACAGGTATAGTTTTTGTTGGGGCTTTTTTGGTGTTTGGTTGGTTTTGTTAGCTTTAGTTTCCAAGGGAATAGAGGCAGCAAGGCAAACTTGTCCTCAGGTCTTCACACTAGTATTTTGATAAATAATTATCTAAGCTATGCAGTTATTAAAACACACATATGTAAACCAAGAGATTGCATAATTTGTGATATCAACAATTAACAAGACCATCTACTTCACACTAGCATTAACAGATCAGCATAGGCAGAAGGTTCTTTCACCAGTGGAAGGACTTCACTGTTTATCACAAAGGTATCTACAGGCTTCTTTCGTTGAAGGATCCAAAGCAGCTGGCATAGCAAGGTTCCCCAAGAGCTTAGTACACATTATCTCTCCTTGCTTCCAACCACAGATTGTTTCAGCCAGTCCAATAAGACTGTTTCTTCTTACAAACCTCATGTCAGCCCAGACAAAAGTCAGAACCCATCCATTTATTCCATTAGATATTCAAAGTGTCCACAAGCTGCATGCTGTGTCACAGTAGAAAAGGATGCTGCTATGTGCCCCTTAAAATAGGTTCATCCTCACAACAAAATTCTGAGATAAAAGCCTTCTAAGATCATAACACTACACAGCTACTTTGAAGTTTAAAGCCTTGGATTTCTGGGAGATTTTTCTTGAAATTTTCTATGTGCAACCAACAACAGCAGGCAAGCTCAAAAGCAAGTCTTTTATTTCAGGCTGCAACTTCACTAGTAGTGAGGTGACCAAAGTGACCTTCTGCAGTCAAAAAGAAATATCTCACTCACTCTTCCATCTCAGTTCCACAAATGGATCTTGTGTAAGGTGGTTTGAAAGTTCTGCCAGCATAGAGAGTTACCAGTTTTTGAAAAAGGATTTAAAGTACCAAGCTGATTTTCTTGTGTCTTTAATAAGTTTAAGCCATTCAGCGTTCTAGACGCAGAGTTGGAAAAAACCTTATTCTTTCTTTCAGCTGCTAAGCTCCAAGCTTAGCTCATCTGGAATCAGATTTACACTCTGAACTTGCTTTTTACTAAGGGAAACGATAAGTAGGCCTCACATGAAAGAAAACAGGCTACAGAGCAGATTTAAAACACCAAGAAACATTTGGCGTTTCTAAGGCTCAGAGTGGAGCCCCATATTCAATTTATATTAGAAACTGGTTTGGTTAAATATGAACAATCCATCTACAAATATAAATCTCAGTCTACACAGCATTTGAAAGCTTTAAAACCAGCACTTTTCCTTCTCCAGCACAGAGAATGTACAGTGCTGCTCTAATGGGACAGACTCATGTTAATTATTTTTATTTCTCTAACCATGTTTTCACAGGTATGATTTATGCAGCACTAGATTACAATGTGTGTCAGATGCAGAGCAGGAAATGCTGTTCCACTGACCAGCACATGGAGTGGTTTGCACCAATCTTGCAATTTTATGCCTCCTTGAAGTAGGTTTCCTGTCTGATGTGGCACAACACCTATTGATACAAAACTCACCCCTCAGCTCTTTCAACCAATTTAAGCCAGCAAAGTAAGCTTACACCAGATCAGCACTTTATGCCATAGAGCTGTGAAATATTCAGTGTCACTTCAGGAGCTTTAAAGTTCAAGTTTATCATAGAACCATGACCTCAAGCTAGTCAGGATTACAGCTAAAATTTAGTGTGCTTAGCACTTTCACTGGTCTTGTCCTTACTCCCTGGAACTGACCCTCCAGGCCCACACTGTCCTTATCAGTTGCTCAGTATCAGCTGCTTATACAGTGCACTATGAATACATCAAGAGACAGATACAGGTTAAATTTTTCAAGGAAGGGTATTTTTAGCCCATACTGGTTCTCCCCATTCAGTTCAAAATACAATTCTACAAAAAGCTGCAGTGACACAACTACTGGGACCTGCCTGTGAACAAAACAGTATGTCCATCCCTGTCCATGCCTTTAATAAACTATTAAAAGTGAAAGACTGAAGGGTGCTTTAATACATTAACTGTACCTGACAAGATTTTAACAAGTCTGAGCTGACCAAACAGGCAAAAAAATACAATTTAGTTCAGCATTTTTAAACCTGTAAAGGCAATTCCCAGCATCCATGAAACAAGCACAGCAAATAAAGTACAAAGCCTACACAGTTCACTTCTCACCCATCTAAGGAGCATTCTTTAGGGGCTCACAATGTATGGTTTAAATAACTGAAGCAATGTGCAAACTAAAGGTGAGAAGCTGCTTTTATTAACACAGAATGCTTTGGAGCAATAGTAACCCATACCCACTTTCTAAGTAAAAGACAAACAAAGGTTTACATGTAAATAGCTTTAAAGCCTTCTAAACTTTCCCTGAATAAAAATACATTTAAAGTTAAAGCATCTGAAATATAAAGAAGAAAAAAGCAATGATGATACTAAGTTTCAGATACTATAACCCTCAGGAACCTCAGCTACTTTGTGATTTTCCCAACTATGTTTTGACTGTCTCTCCCAAAGCAATTTCTGGTGCAAACCAGAGAGCAGTTTATCTGTATAACTTCACTAAAAATGCAGAGAAGTAACACATGATCATGTAATGCACAAACATGGTGCAAACTACTTTACCTATTTCTGGCACAAGAACATAAAATATAATTTGCAATAGAGGCAAAAAAAATTACTATATTGCTACACTGTTGGTTGTATACTGTTAAAGACCCTGCCTTTAAACATGAGGAAAAGAAAAGTATGTTTACCTGTTGCTTCTGGTACGCAGTGTTCGGATTAATTTTGGACTCCAAAAGAAGAGAGCCTAGGAAAAAAAAGTTCCACTTATTTATACGTGCGCTAAAATTTTACCCACCACATAAATTTTCTGATCACTCTTTCCTTGAACAACAATAAATCTATTACCCCCTAAAAGATACTGTTCACACAGTACAGAATAATGCTCTGAGGACTGAATTTTAAACCTTTCTTATTTTGAGTAACAACTTTTCTACAGAAAAATGTTTAGACATGATGAAGTCTGCAAGCACGCCAAAAACATCATAACTGCATTCCAGAGATTACTTATGACTGTTTTGTGTGAAAATTCTAATTGTGTGGTATTTTTTCTTAAAGGTTAGCTAAAACACTTATTTTCCTGGGAAGCTTATCTAGAAATTAATGCTTAGAGCACTAACCACTGTGACTGCTAATACCAGAAAACTTCACACAAACTCAGAACAATGGTTTCACAGCAGGTTTTACTAAGACACAGAACAGCAATTCCATTCTCAGGTCTGTGTCTTCTTTCCCTTCCTTTTGCACATTAGCATTCTTGTGTCACATTTAAACAATCTGAAGTGTTGATCTATACAAAAACAACTTTTGAAACTGATTTTATTCTTGGACCAATCATTTCCCTCATCCACCTTGCTACTCAGCTGCACTAGTGCCAGTGTGTGACTTAAATTCACGTATCTGCAGAGCTTCACTCAGCTTACACAAAGAAATACTGATAAATTAACTTGCACTGTCAATCATACAATTAAAATGGAAGGCTGCAAGCACCCCTTTAAAGTGGCATTTCTCCATTTACTTACCTGGTTAAATTTAGGCTTTAAGAAATGTCCAAACTTTAAGAAAAGTGTTAACTTCTCAGTTTCATCACTATAGTTCTAAGGCAAATGTATTACTAAAATATGGGCTGCTCTCCATCTGTTCATTCCCTAGCCTGGGCTGATACCAGGAGCTGCCCTGACCCAGGGGCAGCACCTTGCACCTCCTGAGGTTCACAAGGTCCCACTTCTCAGGCTACTGCAGGTCCATGTGGATGGGATCCTGTCCCTCAGGCATCTCAACCACACCACTGCAGCTTGGTGCCCCTGCAAAACTGCTGAGGGGAACTCCATCCCTGTGTCTGACACTGATGAACATGTTAGGCTGGGGGATGTGAGGGAGGAGACTGAAGAGCCTCATCACAGAACTTCACTTGCTCTAAGAGTGGTGTATCATTAAAGAATTACAGAAATATCAGAACATTCTGTTGTCTGATAAGGAAGGTTACTACCTGATGAATTTAGAAGCTTTACCAATGATTTTTATATCCCCCAGATTACTATGTAAGTGATCATCAGATACAATTATTTTTTTCAAATGAATGTACCTGTGAAGGCTGCTTGTTTCCAGTTTCTAATCAGTTGTTCTACAAGAGGCAGCCTTCACTAATGAAGTTGGCTTGAGAAGCTCTCATCCTGTCTCAACTGCTCTTGGAGTAAAAGCAACAGACAGTGGGAGTTTACAAACTCTACAGAATTCAACAACAAAATTGAAATAAATACCCCTCAAGGGAAAACAACACACACAGGAAAAGCTCTCCTGCCTCAAGCCCAAATATACTATTCAGGATTTGAGTTTTTCCAGTTTTCTGACACACATCAGCTCTGCTACTAAAGCAGCTTATTTGCTTAAGTGTAAGTGCATAACTAAAGAAAAAAATATTCATAAACCATAGAGCATAGAGAAGGAAAACATCTAAGACAAGGCTTACAGATGAATCCAATAAATTGCTGCTCATACTTTGGCCATAGTCTCAAGCTTTGAATTTGGGGTTTGCCTAAAGGACATCTAAACCCAGCATTTCCTTTTTACAATCATCGGATACACAGAATAAGTTGTGCTTTCAAAGTCTCAGCTTCTACTACATGAAGACTTAGAATATTATTTGTGCTATTAAACTGGAAGACAAACTTTTAGAAAGTCTTTACTGTCTAGAAATAGTTACTATCAGGAAGTATGAACTAGAATCTTCTAGGAATCAAAAGTAATTGATAATTTCAACATCATTTTAATGGCTGAATACAGACCTACAGACATGTAAATTCCAACATTAGAAGAATGTCTTACATAATGTAAATGTCATGCTTGGCAAAATACTATTTTAAAAAATTGAAAACAATTGAATGCAGACACTTCATTTTCTAAGCTAGAAGAGAATGACTTCTTTACTAGACTTATCAAAAAAGAGCATTTCTTTTTCTCTACTAAACCTGATGCTTGTAGGAAAGACAAATCAAGTTTTTCAAGGATTGAATGCTTCTCACTACCACATGATTCAACTTATTCCTCACCATTTTGGACAATAACTAGAAAAATATTGATCTGGCAACAGAAACATACTGAAAGTTTATTGTGCTCTATAACTAATAACTGCCCCAAATCTATCCTTCTGGAGAATATGATGCTCCATTTGTTCAATAAGTTCCCCAAAAAGGGTTCAACAAGTCAAAGATCAGTGACTAATCTACTAGTTAGTACCCCTTCCTGGTATGAGGCAATGTTAAGTCTTTGTTACTTGCATGTGGAAAGCAGGCAGGAGTAACAGATGTCTGAAACACAAATATATTCTTTAGAAAAAGGTTACAGAAATATAACACCACAAATAAACTTCCATTCAAAGTCATTATCACTTGTTTGAGAAGCTTTTGTCATAAGCATTACTTTCTATGTAGGTGTTTTTCCATTTGTACTATCCTAGAAAATATTAAGACTATCCAGTCTAAATACACCAACATAAAAATAAAAATACACCCACATTTCATTTTCATGGACCCAAAGACTCTATTCAAAGTTAGGTAAGAGCTGAAAACTCACCTTAATGCATGCTATGTTTTGAGTAAATGCTCCAAAATTATGCAGATCTACGGTTTGTTTTTTTTTAATTACTGCCATGAATGAATTTATAAAGATAACTGCAAAATACTGAAGCCAAAAAAAAAAAAATCTGAAACCACCTATAAAGAAGAAAACTGACTTGCAGAATTCTATTACCTGGCACTGTAATGCAATACAGCACAGCTGGGGGTTTTGTTAGTAGAAAACACCATTCTGTGCTGCAGAAGGAATGTGTGTAGAGGAGAAGACTTGCTCAAAAGAGATTATTACACACAGATATTCGATGCTATTTTCAATTATATTTAGAGACATCAAATATCCCAATTCAACAGTCTCAAACAGCAAATTTGCAGCTTTGTTTACAAGTACACATATGGAAGAGACCAGTTAATCTGGCACACTGCTGCTCTCCCACCAAACTGTTACATGGAGTCTTCCTCAAAAATAGAAGAAAAAGTGCTGCTTACTACCCCTCACCAGCATAAACATGTTTACATTGAAATGAAAGTTTCAAGTCAAGAGCTGTTTCTTGCAAGATGCACACAGAGGTTTAAGTTCTGCAATCAGTTCTGCTGCAACCCAATCACAGAAAGTAATCCTCAGAAACTCAAGAAACAGCTCCAACTGAGGCCCAAGAAAGTGTTCTACAATTCCAAGAGAATATTCCTGAGTACAAGACACTTCTGGAATGCCAAACTCAAATATTAAGGAAAGGGAAGAACCAGGAGAAAAGAAACAAAAAAACCCCAAGTCATCTTCCCCCATGCTTTTTTTCATTTTGATCTAATATAAATACTGTGTTGCTTACCTAAAAACAAGCCAATAAAATCAGTCCCTTGAGTTTGAACAAGGTAAAAAAACCTGAAGCCAAGTTCTGTCTAAGCCTGCCAGTTGTACAGGTTTACTGATAGCTGCACTACAGAAGCAGCAAGGAAAGGCGCTTGCCCTGTGGCAGAAGTCATTAACACACAGACTTCAGAAGCAGCAACCTACAACTGCTGGATGAAAATGATCAGTTCCTAAAAGAGAGCTCACAAATGGCCTGCAATGGAGGGGTTAACTTTCACTTGTCAAAAAGTTTAGATACAGAACCAGTAAGTTTTAATTAAAGGTTTAAGCTTTCAAATTAACACCAATTACTTGAACAGAAATGTTCACTTTAGAGGTCACTTCAGTCATCTGGGCTCAGAACGAAAACAAGGTGATCTGAAACCATGCAGTAAACCTCAAGAAGTACAAAGACAATTTAAGAATAAGGTAGGCCACAACAGCCTAAAATACCATGTCAGAAACGGGTAAGAAATCAAAGAGTTCTGATTATACACAGACTCACATGGTGGGTGATAATTTGTAAGAAAGTATTTCACTCTTGCTCTGCTGCAATTCAAGTAGAATACATTACAACTAGGAATCACAAAGAGAAACTTTTCAGGGTTTTACATAAAAAGTGAATAGCTATTATAGTGTAAAAAAAATTACAATCTCATGCTTCAAAGCATAATATACCTGATATGAAAGCAGTTTATGGTATTTCTGTTCGAAAATTGATTATTCCAGATTGTCTGCAATGACTCTTAACGGTTTAGTGCCTGACAACATCAGACATGCAGCTTGCAACACAACTCACTCATCTACTCGAAATTATTTTCTTTTATGATGGTGTTAAACAAGTTAAAAAAACACTCCTACAGATAAAAACCCCTCTTACTCAGTTCTTATTCCTCCAATTCCAAATGATAGCTTACATTGGATGTGGCATACTGATTGTACTTCCCTTATCTGCACACCCTGACTGTGCAATAAAATCCCAACCACTTGTAAAGCAGCCTACTACACCAAGTCACAGCTGCAAAATCCAGACTGAACCATGTGCCAGCCCACACGGTCAGCCAAAGAAACCACGGTAATTCTGCTGTTGATCTGTGCACAGCCAAAGTGGCCCTTGAGCAGGAGTGGGAATTTCCCACACACAGAAGGAGCTGCTGCTCATATCCCCAGGACCTCCCCTAGTCAGGAAATGGAGCCTTCACGTTCAGGCAGATGCCGAGGTTTTCTGTCAGCTTCCTGGAGTAAGGCAGCAAGAATATGCCAGTGTGCACAGGATGAATCTCAGCTCAAAGGCTAGGAAAAGCTGGTTAGAAATGCAGGAAGGAAGAAGTTTCATTGTGGAAAGAGGAGGAGCTGACAAAGAAAGACAATACAAGAATGCAAAGGAAACGTGGAGACAAATGGTGTATAGGTCAGTTCTACTACTCAGTTCATACCACTTCTATGTCTTTGTTAACTGGGAAAAAGTTAAAAATCACAGTCAACTATTTCATTTAGTTAAAAAAGCATGCAAGGAAACACAAATTGCACAGTATATAAAACACAGGTATGGCATTACCTTTTTCCAATCATTTGCTCACAAGTAAAAATGACTATTTGCCTTCAAAATTAGCCCACAAAAAGAGACAGTGGGAGTAAACAAAATATAAATCAAATTTTATGAGGTGTCTACACAAGCAAGTTAGAAAAACTAGCCTATTAATAGAGTGCACATTTACCCAGGACTGATACTACCTACTATATTAAGAATTTTAACTGGGTATTATTCAATACTTTGAAGTAGAAAGTATGCAGCTTGAGAGAGGGCTGAAGTGTGTATCCTACCAAATAAACATCTGAGTATTGAGTGCAATTAGTAAGTTTGAGACAGTCCCTGCTTTGATTACAGTATCTTAGCTATGCAAGATAAAGCAATGACTTAATTTTAGTTTTTAATACCATTTTGTATCCTCCTTCTTACACACCTTCATTTATTTACAAGTGAGCTGGCAACAACAGTCCAGCTCAGGCTCTAATCAGTGTGAAGCACACATATCCCTCTGAAAGTTAATACATGGATTTTAGTTTGAATGAGCTATTTCTTCACAAGGAGGTTGGGAACTGCAGTTCTTTTGATTTCTTTTTAGAAAATAATTAAAAAAAAAAAAACAGAAAAATTTTAATATATAGGAGACATAACAGTTTTTAAACGTGCCCCCAACAGCCATGGACAGTATCTATGACAAAACATACTGTAAAAATTAGCCAAAAAATTTAGTGATAATTTTTTTTAATTCCCTCCTCACGTTGAAATTAAACTAAATCTATTTCCATTTTGAATGTTTTCTCTTGCAATATGAAGCTCCTCAAGGTTTAAATGCATCTTCCTCACTATAAAATAAATAAAAATCAGGTGTCAGTTTAACCTTTCAAAGTATAATCAAAAAACTACAAGATCTCTCTGGGGGCTTATCAGAAGCTCAATTACCAAAATCCTCCTCAGATGACTGATTCTTCCATATCAGTTTATGATCTTTGCTGTAGGGATTACATATTGTACAGTTTATCATAACTTTCCCAAAAAGTGAGGATTAATGATTCTCAAATTGCTTCTCATCCTACTTCCTATGATAAAAAAGCTTAATAAATAAAATTACAAAGTCTGTCGACAGCCAAAAGCTACAACTAGAGCTACAAGTCACTAAACACTGTAGCTATACATCTAATGAAGTAGTAAGTCATGCACTGACAGATTTTAAAAGCAGAATGGTACAAGGCTAATACTGTGAAGTACACATTTTAAAATCTCTGATCACAGCAGTCATGAACTCACTTAACCAACAGTCAAGACTAGCCCAAACATGTAGCTACAGGGCTAGATATTACTGCTTAACATATACTACTGACATATGCTGCCAGAAACCGTGAAAGAAGTTGATAATCTATAATTTTAAATTTATTTTCAGAGAGACTTAGAACTGCTGAAGGGCTGAGTACTCCCATTCCATTAAAAAAAAGAGGCATCTCTGAAAATGCCATTCTGTCCATTGTATTGTCTTTATTACCATAACTGTACTTCGAAAACCGTTGATAGCTGTTAGAACGTCTTACATAATTCTAGAAGCTACTAAAGAAAAGGGCAGGTGGAAACAGAAGGGTGTTAGCCATCCAACGATCTCCTAAAAACAAATACTAAAAACCAACATCTAAGTTTTGAACAACTTTCATGAGGGGATCGCTTCCAGAAAGATCCAGTGATCGATTCTGAAACCAGACCAGTAGATATCCAAACCCATGCAAGATCTACAACGAGACTCGAACGCATTTTGAATGCAACACTGTGTATTCAGTAAGTGCCTACTACGCTTGCACTTGATGGCAATCTTCTGTTTCTTTCACTTGGCCTAGCACGAGTGAACCCTGGTTAGTGCCCACTTGCTTTCAGGAATACCATTTGAATTATGCAGCAAAACATCAACGCAACAGACACAAAGCAACACCCAGTTCCTTTACTGGGTACGACGAGGAAAGCCCGTGCCTTCAGCCGTACACACTTACCATCACTCTCTGCCCTGACTAGCAGGGACATGCCCTTGAGCCTCTCCACGTAGCAAGAGGACACATGCCCTGTGCCTCGATCATCCCACTGGCGGTCCTCATTTAGCGTGTAAACCTTCACCCTCCGCCGGGTGTCCGTCATCCTGCCGCCTGCCGCACCGCAGCCACCCCTCTGGCCGGCAATCGCTGCAGGAGCACCAGGCTGCTCGGGGGCCAGGCCCCCCTCAGGGGAGGGGAGCGGGAAAGACGGCAGCAGCCCCACACGGGCACGCCAAGCAAGCTCTTCTTACTCCTCTTCAGTGCCCCAACGGGATCCTCATAATCGACGGTAACAGGATTGGGGAACAGGGAGAAACAAGAGGTGAAGATGTGAAAAGGGGAGCTGCTCCTTCAGGTACAGTCAGGCGCTGCACAAAAGGCGAGTAAGCCTAGGCAGGGAGAGCCGCAGAGAGGAGAGAGGCTCTTTGCAGGGCGAAGGGCAGGCGGGAGAGGCGGTGAAGAAGGGATCCCGGAGGAGAAGGGGATCCACGGTAGTTGGAAGCGGCGGCGGACCGCAGCCGGCCCAGCGTGACAGGAGCAAGCGTTCCTGGAAGTCGGAGCCCTGCCGAGGAAAACAGGGGGGAAGCTGGTGAGGCCGGAGGGAATCAGAGGAAGGGAGGCACGCGGGAGAGGGGCCGCTCGCCCCGGCCTCTAGCCCGGCTCTATTGTGCAGCAGCTGCCCAGGCCCGAAGCCCCTCGCTCGCCGTCCGTCAGCGCGGGGCTCCAAGGAGCCGCCCTCCTTCCCGCCTGGGCTGCCTGGGGCCTGCGGAGACTGCCCGTCCAGCGACAGGGTGAACGACCAGCCGAGCTCAGCGCCCCGTCTTCCCCATGGGCTCCGGTCGCAGGCGGCGGCTTCACTCCCAGCCTGACTCCGCCGCCATGTTCTTCTTCCTCCTCCTCCTCCTCCTCCTGCCGGTGCTGCGGCGGCTCAGTCCCGACTCCCCAGCGCGCCTTACGACGTGGCTACGCTTCCAGGCGTTTGGCGACCCGGCCGGCAGAGAAACGCTGTGCCCTGCGGAGGGAGGGGGCGATCGGCAGCGGCTGGTGCGGCCCGGCTCCCTCCGGCCCCGGCTCCGCCTCAGTCACTGCGCGGCCGCCATCTTGGTTTCACCTCTCACTGGAGGCGCGGGGTCTCCCAGCCAGCGGCGGCACGGGCCGCCCGCCGGCATTTAAAGGGCCAGCGGCCCCGCGCGGGGAATGCGCGTGCGGCCGTGGCCGCGCCGTTACCGCGGGCCGGGGCAGGCACCGGCGAACCCCGGCTTTGAGGGTTTCTTGTCCTCTTTTTTTTTTTTTTTTTTTTCCTCCTCACCTTGCCGAGTGATCTCAGAGTTAAACAGCTTTTGGTTGAATTGGATCTCTGCAGTCATAGATGGAATCAAAGAATTCCAATATCAGAAGCTGTCGAGGCTCTGCTTCTGCCGCTGCTGCTAATATCTAAGCATATATCTGACAGATTTCCCTAAAATATGGGAAAACACTGGGGCGTTTGGGACCCCAGCAGCACCACTGCAGAAGAGAGTCCATTTCACAGTACACTCTAGATACCCAGTGTACATAGGAGCTCACTGCAATACGTAGTCTGTTATTTTATGCTTTTGAACAAGTCTTGATACTCATTTATCAAAGTGAATTGTATTGAGGGTGGTTTGAGCCAGCAGCTTTCACCAGGATTAATCAGTATCACAAGGAAGCCTCTAGTCAAGCCCTGTTTTCCTTTGTCCATCTTCTATTTTGTTTGCCCTGTGGAAAGCCAGTGGTTACAGGTTTGATCCGCAGCCTCCTGAACGAGCTCCCAGGGCCACAGCAGCAGCTGGCAGAGCTCAAGAGGTGTTTGGACAGTGTCCTCCGGGACGTGCTGTGACTCCTGGGGAGTCCTGTACAGGGCCAGGAGTTGGATTCCGTGATCCTGATGGGTCTCTTCCAAATCAGAATATTCTGTGATTCCTGATGTGCCAAAACAAAGCTATTTGGCCTTTGCTCTGATGCCCAAGGGCCTTTGGTAGTGTTGTTTGGGTTCCTATGCCACAGCTGAAGGCATGTTGTGCTTGTTGTTCTCAGCACAGTGTTCTTGGCTAAAGCAGGGACAGGTTTGAAGCGATTCAGATGTCTGGGCCTGTGGATTGTGGGCCTGGCTGAAGGGGAGCCACCACACAGCGCTGCACACAAAGGGGCTCGGTGCCTTCACTTGGCGGCCTGGGCAGCTCTCAAGGGGCTGCTCCTGGGCAGGTGCTCTTGCCAAAATTTCCCTCAGGCCAGCCTGGAGATGGATTTTTGTGACTTCAGAAAAGATTGATGTCACTTAGAGAAAACTCTATAGAACTGTTATATTCACGTACCATTTACAAATTGTACCCTCTTGTGGCCATCAGATTAAGTAGAGACCACACTGCTCACTGCAGTTTTTAATTTTTTTTTTTTTAATTTTTGTGAATTGAAAACAAGAACTTAATCAGATTTCAGTTTGCATAGTTTGCTTTATGAAAATTTTGGGCTCAGCTTCTTTTAATGGGCCTTGTGTTATTTTGATACCAGTCTAAACAATGCTCAGTCCAACAATAGTTGCCTACTTGTCAGGTTTTAACCCAATTTTCATTATGTTTGGCAAAAGGGTTTTATTTTTTCAAACATTTCTACACCAGTCATTCCAGAAAAAAAAGTCAGGCATTGAGAGTAACTTCCCATGCTGGAAAGTAGTTGGGAAAGAAAGAAACATTCTGTTTATTTTTCTTGGAGTAATGAGTCAGAAAGCAAGTCTGTCAGGTCACACCTCAATTCCTTCTCTCCATTTCTACTGGTTTGAAATTTTGTGTCCAGAAGGAAATGTCTTCAGGCATCAGGAGAGGCTGTTATTAATTGAGTTAAAAGGTTTAGGCCCCTTTAGTTCCTGTAAATAATAAAGGACCTAGCCCTGACAGAAACTTTTGCCCACCAGTAATTGAGTAATAAATGATGAGATGGAGTGTTGAAACCAGTTTTTAACTTTTATATTCCTAGGAAAGTAACTACACATCGTTCAATGCAATAGGAATAAGCCTAAAGTGGGTTTACCATAGAGAGCTACTTTCTTGCACAGCAGTCAAGACTAAAGAACAAGATAACTTTTTCTTTCAGTGTCTAGTAATAATTTTGGGAAAGAAAATTGCATTGTTATTGTGAAGAAACTTCAGGTCACACATATAAATTTGGTCCTACGTACTAAGGCATTATTAGAGCTCCTAAAATCCCTAGCTAAATATTTTCTGAACAAAATAAAATGTTAGGGAAACTAACAACTTCTGACTTTATTGTGGTGAAGATTATTGCCAGAATGAAAGTCTGTGCTTGCCTGAGTATATAGATATGGCTATACTCAGTACGTGCAAAAAAGGTTTCAATCCATACTACACACACATGGACACTCTCTATGTCTTCCTATTCCCAAGGCATGTATTCTGACTTGTGCCCCAAAATCCTGTGGAAAAAGAATGACTGAGTGCAAATAAAAAATTAAATGGAAAAATTATCATAATAGGGAGAGGCTATAAAAAAGATGTCTGTAATGGAGTCAGAATATTGTGATCAAGAAGAGGGGAGATTCAGAAAAAATATGTTTCTAGTGTACTGGGGAAGCAAACACAGCAGTTTGAAATAAATACATAGACAAAAATAGACAAAAAGCAAACCTAGCAATCATTACAAGTTATGAAGCACAGAAAAAATGGATAAGGATGTCAAGAAATTTGCATGGTTGGTACTTTTAGGAACAGCTCATGTTTCCTAAATCTTAACACTATTATAGGCCTGTTATATTAAGATTTTTTAAAATGTTGATATTGATACAAAAAAGTAATTGTTTAATAAATAAGTTTGTTTTATATTTGAAAGAATGTGTGATGTATTTGTATCATATTATGATGACTAAGTGCTTTCCTGGTCATTATTTACAAGGATATTAAACAACTTTGCTTAGAGAGAAACATATTCAAGTTTGCAGGTCCTAAAAAACTTGAGAGTCCTAAAGAGGCTTGCATGTGTGATCTCAGGAAGCATGAAACCTTATTAACTTTTAATAAAGCTTAAATTATTGCAGAAATTCTGGAGGACATGAAGACTGACTATAAGTATTCAAATTGGACAAGTGAGAACCCAGATAATAGTAGACTGATTTATCTGATATCAGTCACAGACAATAAATGCTCACACAGAATGCAATAAAGAATTACAAGATGGGCTTATAGCAGTAGCAGCTGATGTGGCTTTAGGAAGAAAAATGTTTAATTTATTGTTAAATTACAAAGTTGCTCATAAGGGTAATGGTGCAGATATAATACACATGGACAGTTCTCAGGTATTTCTGGAAAGTTAAAATTGTATTCTGTGAAGAAAGCTCACATTGCATGGGTCAGATTTGAGGTGACTGGTATAGCCCAAAAGGAATTAATTGATCTGTGGAAATGATCCTAGATGATTGTGAGAAATCAGGAGTAGGACTGATGCTATTTAGGATTTCTTCTAATATTTAGAAAGTCAATGTAAAATCTCTGTGCATAAAAGCTGCATATGACTCAGAGAGCCTGGAAGAAATGGCAAGAAATGGATAAGGCCATAAGGGTCAGAAACAGAAAGGTTCACTTCCTGAAGGCGCTGATGTAGAAAGAATGGCTTAGCCTGGGGCAGCTGGAAGGTTACTGGCAGCTGCTTCTGGCTTATTCCAGCTTTACAAATGTCTGTGAGCTCATTAGTGCTTACCAGTAATTTAAGGCAAGCAATGATACTTTCACTTAAAATTTTGAGCTGTAAACAGTGTTTGTTCAAGACCTGATGGATGAGCAGCTCTGGCAGGTTGTGGCCTGGTTATGCTCTGACCTACACCTCCTAACAGGACCCTCCAGATACAGCCAAATACAGGGTCACATCTGTGGCAATAAATAGTAAGGCAGCTCTGAAAGAAGCAAGGCAGCATAGTAAACAAGCAACTCAACACAAACTTCTGACACTGCTCTGTATCTGTAAGATCCTATAATAATATGACTTTTGGACTTAGATTGTAAACTAGCACACTGTGGAAGAATGTAACATCAGGAATAAAAGTAGCTTTAATGCCACATTCTATAATTCTGGTGTCCTCATGGTTAACAAATTCTAAGAAATTTAAATAGATCTGAGAGGACTGCTCTGAAGAGCTTTATTTTTTTGCAGATCCATTTGTCACAGTCCAAAATCTCAGATTCCTGCAGCATGCACTTTTTTGCAGCCACACCCTCTGAAACATGTCACAGAGGCTGCCACTCAACTTTCACATCCTGCCACAGATCCCTGAGAAGCAGTAGCTCTGTTCTTGTACCTGAACAACAAACATGAACCTGTGAAGGTCAGCAGTTAAGATTCTGTAACTCTTCCTCCTACATAATGTGCATATGAATCCCTTCAACAGAAATGTCATCTCTTTTCTTTCAGCCCCTATTGTCATCTTAATTTTCACAGTACTGAACAGACTCTTGTCTTCCAAGCAGAGCTTCCTTTTAGGAGTTCTCTGCAACTGCACAGTCATGCAAAGTCTGTATTTGTTTTGAATTCCTGTATGCCTCTCTGGAAATGCTACACTTTATCTAAATATGTAGGCCTCATTATCTGCAGACTGAACAATTTCAAAGCACTGCTGATGCAGAGAATGTGCCTGCATCATTTATTCATCCAGCAGTGAAAATTCCCCTCCTTCTGCAAGGGGAACTCCAAGACATCTGAATTGTGCTGCCTGTCCCTATGCAGTACATATTTATGTTTTCACATGCATTATTTTGCCTTTTGACTGTGTTTGTGAAGTTTTAGTAAGAGTTATTGAGTCCTTTTTTCCTTTTTCTATCGTAGACTTCCTTTTCCTAACTTTTGCTCCCATGTATTTTTTTTAAATAAGGTTTCCAGTACTTCATCCATAGCTCAGACTACAACAAGTTTCTCTTAGACCCATATATTTGATGGTCTTTTGAGAAAGAGATGGACAGAGAGGCAGGAAGTGAGATCCACATGATAACTTTGTTTCCAGGAAGTTTTGAAAGTCCATTACCCATAAGGGTAAAAACTACCTCAATTTTTCTATTAGATCTCTACCTAATCTCCTAAAATATTACTGTCTGCTGCAATACTCTCATTCAAATAAATTCCTCATTACCTTAGGCACATGCTGAGGTGAATGTGGGAACTGTTGAAGGTGTTTCCAATTTATGTAAATAAGAACTACATAAGTGGATTTAGAGTCAAAAGGGAGAAAGGCCAAAAGAGATGGAGAAGGGACATTATCAGAGCCAGAACAAGCCACCAGCACATGGACACAGGTAGGTGGACACTCATCCTTACACACACAGAGTCTCAGCAGCTTGGTACTTCAATTGGAGCTGTCATCTGGGACTACTGGACTAGACCTGTGCAAATTTAGGATCAGGTTCCTGGACAAAAGTGAAAGTGACAATATGTCTCTATGTAATAAAGTGTAATAAGTATAAAAATATGTCAGAAACCTGAAAAAAAAAGGAGGCAGGTAAGTTTTTTTAAGAAAGTAATTTAGAATCAGCCATTGTACTGTCAGCAATTCAAATATGTTTGGTTTTTCCAATTTTAAAATATATGAGTCACCTCAGTGTTTGTGACAATGATGGTCTTAGAGATGCAAAAATTCAAGACTTGCACAGAACAGGAATGATTGTGGTGCAAGTTGCAACTAAGTAATATAAATAGATTGGGAGCACATCCAATTACTTGAGAGATTACTTTACTAATTATCTTAGCTGGTTCTAGTGTCTTCCATTTTGCATATGAAGCCAACCAAGCAGAGGTGAGAACCTGACACCAGGCTCTGTGGATAAGCTCTGCAGTAACAGAGGCCAAGCATTTAGGGAGGGAAATGTGCAGTGTCCTCACTTTGCACCCCTGCTCTAACTAAAAGCAAAGCTAAGTAGATCAAATGCAAAACTAGAGGATTTGCTATTATTGTTACCTAGAAAAACAACCTAAATTGTTATGGAATGGGTTTGCCTCAGCAGCAACACAGAAACTCCTCTGATTCTACATTCTCAGCCTAGCCTCCCCTTTTCCCATATGTGTTACCTCTCTTCTGGTTGGCACCAGAGACAGGATTTGGGCTCACACCTGAGACAGGATTTGGCAAACATCTGTAAGATCTTGAAAAGCATGAAGAAAGCTAGCAAGGCTCAGTTGTTTAATGTCCCCTCCAATACAAAAACTGAGGATCAAGAAGTCCAGCAAGTAGGTGGGATGGTCAAAACAAGAATAATTGTTCTTTTTTCACAGCTCATCGAAGAAAGTGACGGAAGGCTCTGCTGCAAGGAAACATTGATGCTGAAGTCAAACTTAGTAGTTCAATGTACTAATCTCCTAGGAGTGTCCCTTGCAGAGCATGGTGGCCTCCAAGCAGAGCTCTCAAGTCACTTGTGTGACTAATGGGCAAAGGCATTGGAGGCATGTGGGGATTATCAGCGGATGTGCAGGAGGAAGAAGGTTGGGAATGGTGTGTGTGCCAGGAGGGGCTGGAGCACTGAGCTGCAAAGGGGGTCTGGCAGCTTTCACACCCCAGGGTGTAGAAGTGTGGGGTGATGGCAGTGACATGGCTCTGCTGTGCACTGGCTGGTGCAGGACTGTGGGGCTCAATCCACAGGGAGAATGAATAGTCCTAAATAAATACAACTAGAAATACACTTGGACATTACTACCAAAGACAGTATAAGTGCATACCATTTCATTAATCATCACTGCAGCTTGTCACTATATAGAAATTAGTTATTATATAGTTAGAATTGTAGATATTAAATATTCACTAACAGTTGTCTAAACTAATTAACATGCAGGATTTATTTGTGATGTTTATGGCTGTCATTAGTGACAGAAGCTGAGAAAATAATAATGAGAGAACATATAATCTGTAAGAATATATCACAGTTCTGTGTTTATTTGTGTTTAATACTGACTAAAAGAGTATGGTGAGAATTCTTTAAATTTTCTGAAATCTTCTGCATAAAAAAATCTTGTAAACATCTATTCTCTGGTAGATAGGTGTTTGAGGTTCCCTGATGTCAAGACATTCCCTACAATTTCAGATACTCAATTTAATGTACTTGTATGGGGAAAACAGAATTGCCAGCTAGCATTTGTTGAGGTCCCCTGAAACAGCCACCCTAGAGCCTTGATCAACTAAAGATCTTACAGTGCTTTGCAGCCATGAGAGTATTCTGGGGCAACTAGAGATAAAGGAAAACAAGACTAATTCCAGTCAGTAAAGCTGAAACCTTGATCCCTTCCTGCTTTCCTCTGTGCTTCTCACTTCTTATAATCCCAAATCATTGGGATTATGATTTATACTTTCCTGTTACCTTTTATATATGACATGGACCAGCCCTAAATCCCTTCCCTGACCTTCTCACCGAGAAAACCATGGATCCAGTCAAGTTCATCTCCCTCCTTTACTCATATAGCTGCCCTTTCATATCTCTACTATGTTCCTCCCAATTCTTTCAGCACACCCAAATGAGTTGTGCTTAGGTTATGTTCTCACCTGCCATCCTGCTCATAGCTATCACTTGGATGAAATCTTTGCTGTACCATGTTCCCTACTATAGGACTCCTCTCCGTGGCTTGCAAGGTCCAGCACAACTTGGTTCCCCCTCAAGCCAAATACATTTTCAGAGGTTTTTTCCTATCCTTCTCTTTGCTGTTTTATACTTGCCTTGAAAGCCTTCCCCTATTAACTGGCATGTATCAGCCTCTGTTTTATCCCATGTGTGGGGCTTTTCTTCTTCACATTGCAAATATTGTTCTCAGTTTTCCCAGGAAGTGATCTTTTGGTGATTCCAGCACACAAGCTTGTAATTTAGTTCAGTATAGCTTCTTTGTAGGCATGAGGAGTGGCAAGGGGGAAAGAAGATCCCTGACAATATTGCAATATAACTATATAGAGAATTCACTGTAGCCACAAACTATGATGAAGGCACGGACATGGGAAAAGTAACAGCATAGGGGAAAATCAGAAATATGAGTTTAATAGGAGATAGGAGTTTTGTTAATCAATTGCATTTTAAGCACAGGACAAATGATGCAGTTTTATAGAAGTTTAAACTCAAATCCATGCATTTCACAAAATGAAACAAAACTTGTTAGCAAAACAAGACTTCAGCCATTTAAAGAGGAGATGGTTTTGGAATGGCAATTAAATGGCACTTCTCTAGTAGTAGTACACTGAATGGTATCAGAATTGGAAACTGTGCTGTTTCTTGCCTCCAGCTATCTCACTTCAGATCTTTCATAGCAGAAGAACTTAGAGATCTTGAGGGATTTTTTTCCCCTCCAAAACACTGTACTGAAAATAACCCCCTAGGAGGTCATAGGGTTACATGGAAAATTGTAATTTAATTTATTCATCCTAAATAGCAAAAGGCATATTTTAGCATATATTAAAAATAGACTCATTTTATGCACTTTTTTCAGTCTAGTGTCTGATTTTGCTGTTAATTTATTTCTGCACAGTGCATTCTCCTTAAAGAAATTTGTAGGCTGTTGTTGACAATATCTTCATAAAAATGTGCACATAAGAATAGACAGGCTCATGGTTCTTTTGCAAAAATGAATGTGCAAGGAAGTTCTTCTCTTTCTACATCAATCCCTAGGCACCACCTAATGGTATCTTAGCTTTCTTAGCAGCATTTCTCTGAGGAGAGGAAAACCATTTTCATCTTTTGTATCTTTCTGTAGCCACAGTTCAGCAGTCAGTGGAACTGGAGGAATGCAATTAATTGATTTCCTACATAAGCTGCCACTCTTCTGTATTATAATATACCCTACCATATCCCAAATACACAAGGTTTTTGGGATAATCACAGTTGTTATAGATTTACCCTATAGACAGCTGTGTTGCTAAAACAAATTAGTAACTTCCAAAGCAAAGATAGCCATTTAAAAGAATGCAGTGAATACATGTTTGCATTGATAGATATATCTGCATTGCAAAATTTGCTCCTCCTGCCTATTAATATAGTGCAAAGGTATAAAGGGACTTGCTTAAATTTATCTTGGAACCACTCACTTCAAAACTGGCTTTCTCCTTCTGTAATACTCCTACATTAATGATCACAAGACCATTTCTTTTATTGCTCTGTCTTTGAAGAGTTCACAGTTCTACAATGAATGTAACAAAGAACATAGTTCTACAATTAATGTAACAAAAGCCTGATTTTGTTAGTTTTCAGTGTATGTGGCAAGGCCATACTTTTACCAGAGTACTTGGGAGGAGCAGTTGCCAATTATGAATTGGTAAAAGTGGTAACAGAAATGACGTGGGCAAGTATGGTACAAGCAGATCACAGCCACATGATAGGCGCTGATGTTATTTATGTGCTTGCATATTTTTAGCTATTGGCAATGCCTGTCACAGTAGAGAGGGGTGGTAGATACAAATGGAAAGAATACTTTGAAAAGGATGTTATTTTTATACTGAGCTTCTCATATTGCTCAACTGATGTTGCCTCAACACGACAGTGAACACAGTCAGAGAAAAAGTGTCAGTCACAAGACTCTAAGACCTGCCACACTGGTCAGATCAAAGGTCCATCTGTTTCAGCGTTCTGTACAACTAGGCGATGTTTAAAAGTGTTTCCTTTTCTTTGTTTCCAATTACTACACAACTTTTTTGCTTCTGAGAAACAATGAATCACCATAGTTAAGTGACTGATTTTATGTTCCCTCCACCTTTAATCATCTTTTTTCAATGAAGAAACGTGCTATTTGGTTTCCTTGGAATAGAACCGATTCATTATTTCTGATCCATACTGCTTAACTTACCCGTATCTTATCTAGTGCTGCTACATTGGTCTTGGAGATCAATAACCAGAAGTGCACGTATTTGAGATTCAAGGTTGGTACAACAGCATTATAATGTTTTCCTGCTTTGTTCTCTATTCTTTTCAAAAGGAAATAATTGTAATGTTCAGTTTGTCTTTCCTTGCCACAGGGCATGGTGTTGCCAATTCAAATAACTGCCAAATCCCTTTCACAAGTAGTTACAGCTAAGAGCTTTCTGTTTTGTATTTTTCTTTTAAGTGTCTGTGTTTGAATTTGATAAGCATACATTGTATGTGAGGTTTTACTGTCTGGCTGCTCAGCATTGGTTAAAATTTTCTTCAACTCCTTGCTGTCTGCTTTAGTTGTGACTTTGCTGCACAACTTGTTATCTTTGCAAACTTCCCTGCTTCAGTATTCAGCTTTATGTTGTCATTTGAGAATAGCTTGTACAGAAGGATCTGAACAGCTGTAGATCCAGTGGAACCCTATTTTCTTTGTTATTTGAGGAAAACCATAATTTTTTTGGGTCGCCCATCCAGTTGTTTGCCCATGGATTATCTTTGCTCCCATTCCATGAGAAGTTAATTTCTTTAAAAGTTCTTAGTGAGATACCTTTCTCAAAGAAGCATTTTACAAATCCAAATACATAAAAATCACCAGCTTAACCTCATAATTACATTTGCTATGCAAATTCCATTCTCAAACACCATATTGATTATTCCTTCATATTTTAATTTACTCAAATTTCTACTTGTTCTATTTTACAATAATTTCAATTAGTTTGCCACCCACGAAAGTCAGACTTGGGTATTGTTGTTCCTCAGATAACCCCTGAGACTAGTAGTCTTTAAAAACTGGTGACATGTCTGTCATCTTCTGTTCTCCTGGTTGATTGAAATGTTGGGTTAAACACCACAGTTTTCAAGTGAGGAATTTAATGTTTAAAATTCTTGAATGACCTTTCCATACCCTGGCAGTAATTTACTATTTCTTTAACTGATGAATTTGATAACCTTTCCTTATGACAAATCAGCATAAGAGAGTTCTCAGATTATTTTTCAGTTCTTGAAATATCTCACTACCCATCTAAGACTTCCCTTCTGTATCAAAGTTGTTCCATTCCATCAAAAGGCATTCTTACAAAGATTGATCTCACTCAATGCCTATAGTTTGATTTCCTTCAATCCTTCTGAACTATCTCATGAGATATTTGTAATTAAATGCACATTTCCATGGAATCAAATAGAAAGACCAGAAAGAAACTGGCTATTTGGAGGATGATATGAAGGAATATAAGAAATAATAATAAAGGAACAAGATTGAACCAAAACCAGAAGAAGGACATTTCCTTTACCTGAAGTTTCATAAAGGATAACATTTTTGGAACAGTTTTTATTATGTAGAGGAATGCTTTGTTGACATATATTAACATACTATCCAAGGACTGAGAAAATATGACCAGGGAATTTCAGTAAAATTTTATATAACTATCTTTTACACTATCTAAAATAAATACTTTTTTTGACTCAGTCGAAACATAACTCTCCCATTTCCCAAAACTATTCAGAATAAAATTTGTTTTTGAACAACCATTCAGAATTTAAAAATGTGAAAGCAAAAGTATTGATCAGAATTAATTTTTTCTCCCTTAATGGCTTGTAATGGATGCATTTAATAAATGTAATGATTTTGCTGCAAACAGAAAATTCCAGTGTGTAGCTATCCATTTAATCTCAGTCCTCTTTTGCATTCACTTCCAGTACTGATTGATTGCCAACAACAAGGTTTATTAAACACACTTGAAGCATTAGATAAGCTGTGAAATTGAACAAGAAAGCAAAGATATGTATTTAGTACTCTGTAGTTTAAGCAAATCCCAAGGAAAGAAAAAAAAAATTATTCCAACTTTAGAACTCACTTCTATTCAAAGCTATGTGAATGGAATATGGAAAATTTTTTCATCATAACTGTACTGCCTTCTCCCTCCGCAACACCAGTAATTCCTTCTTTGCCAGTTTGGCTGACTGGCTAACTAGTCCTTTATTGTACTGCAGCCAAGGAAATGAAAGTAACTCTGGAAGGATATTTAACATTTTTTTTGTCTGTAGCCCTTCCATCTCCACTTATTTCACGCTTTAAAATCTGTCCAAAGTGTAGATTTGAAGGTTTCCTTTCTGACTTGAACTGCTCTGAGCTTTCCAGCCCTTGGGTTTAATTCTTTCTTACAAGGCAGCTCCCTCCCTCCCTCTTTTTGTTGTTTCTTTTTTAACACACACACACACCCATCCACCCACACAGCCATCCACCCCCACACCACACACATTTCTTTTTAAGTTTAACCATGTTAATGCATGAAAGAAAATACATGCAAGTGCAAAGGAAATTCTCACAGCTGGTTTTCTTGGCTTTGATTGAGTGAGGATTTGGGTACTAAAAATAGGATTTATCTGAGTTTCAAGAACAAAAATCTGAGTCTGGGGTCAGTGTGCCTTTCTGTTTGGCCTTCAAATTCTCAGTGTTCACAGAAACAAAGAATAATTGAAGTTGGAAGGGACTTCTGGAGACTGCCTGGTCTAAATCCCCTGCACAAATTAGAATCCACTAGAAAGGACTGCTCTGGATCTTGTCCTGTTAGGTTTTGAGTATCTCCAAGGATGGAGAGTCCCCAAGTGGTATTTAAGCATCCTCCCAGTGAAGTAGTTTTTTCTTATGTTTAAATGGAATTTCCTGTGCTTCCTTTTGTGATCATTGCCTTTGCCATTGTATTTTTTAACCCTTGTCTGAGCATTACCAGGCCTGCTGTGGCCTATGCAAGGAACCTGCCAGCTCCCACATAAGTTAATAAGGATCCAAATGTAAGTGGAGTGGCACATCCATTTCCTAAGGAGATCTGCTTTATTTGCACATGGAGTTAGGTAAAAGGAATCCTAGGTGCCCCTCTTCAGTTTTAAAATGTGTGTGCAGCTATTTTAGTTTTCCAAAACCAGCTGTTGCTGGGTGTGCTGGTTGTTGGCAGTACAACTCTACTAGTCAGAGCACTCACCCAGAAAGTTCAAGTCCTGTGTTCAACTTCCTTCACAGCCTGAGTCCAAACCCTTTTCTCAAGAAACAATCCTGACTGATAGCTTATGAAGCTGAGTGAGGATGTTACTGTCTCCATTTTTCCTAGTGCAAAAATACTTCCTCATAGGCATTTACACAGGGAAATGAAGCCAGAAATACAGCATGTGTGAGGAAGCTTGGTGGTTCAACCTGTAACACTGCAGCAGGAAGAGTGTCCTGAGTTTGTGGCTGATGGCTGGGACTGGTTTTGATTTCCTACTCCAGTGACTAATAACAATAGTCTCAAGACTAGAATTCAATGATTTGGCTGCTAAATCATTGTGCAGTGAGTGAGAATCCAGAATGAAGGGCTCATACAGAGGATGGACTCATGCTCTATGGATGGGAGGGAACAATTTCAGCCAGAATTCCAGCCACAGCAAACAATGCAAGAAAATCAGTACATTTGAGGAGTAGACAGGCATCAGTGGCAGCAGCACAGTTGCTTGTTTTTCCTTTAAGAGGCAGAGAGGTCAGACAGGTATTACTGAAACTAATAACTGAGCCTGAAACTAGTAAATTGACTATCAAGATTTTACTATTCTTGAAGGGTATGCATGCTATATAAACATCTTGATAGATCACCTACTCCCATCATGATCAGCTATAAATCCTGGTGTTACTGTGATCATCAGCAGGGTGCTTGCTCAGCATAGGATAAAGGAGTGCTGTGTCAAGGATACCTTGAATTCCTTCCTGCCTCCCCCAAAGTGTAGCTCACATCACATCAGATGCATGAGACAGGATTTTGTCTCCTGTGAGAAATGGGATTTTTAAAGATGTTCTTTGGGATCTAAGTGTATAAATTTTGCAAATTTCCTAAAGGGACCTGCATTCATAAATGCTGTAATCTTTAGGAAATATGTCTTTGAAGTATTTTTTCCTCCTGGTTTAGAATGTTAAGTTCTAGTATCTAGACACTGGTTTGCTTAGTGATGTGAACACTGCTAATACCATGTGCTTGTCTTTTTGACAAGTGGTCAGTCAGGGTAAACTCCAACTTTAACTAGCTAAAACCAATTACTGCAAAATTACCCTTCTCTAGTCTGGGTGAGAGATGTTTATCTTAGTAACTAAGACAATCTCCTCCTAGGCAATTTATCATGCAATTTTTTTACCAATAGAAATAAGTTTCTTTACAAGACATACCCCACCAAAATCCACATATTTTTTTTTCACACAATAAATATCAAACCATATACATTTTTTTCTTAGAGTAAGATTCTATTTATATACCTATCTCTGTTACTTACATTCACTTTGCTTTCATTCTATTAATTTGACCTATTCAGTGGTCTGCTAAGCACCAGCTATTTAAGAAGTTGTGTAGGAGAGTGAGGGGCAGTAACTGTGTCCACGTGGAATAGGAACTGTTGCCTTGCTGGAAACCCTTGTTTACAACAAGGTTCTTTTAAACATCATCAGGACTATGAGCTGACAGAAGATAAGAATGTTACAAATTTACTAGACTTGTAGTATTGGTTGGTATGGAAATCACTTGTCAGTAAGAGCAATCTAAAAAGAGTCAGCTTCTTTCTGAAAAAGACAAAATCTGATGGGCCTCTGCTTCAAAGTTGTGGGGAAAAGTAGAGTACAAGCTATGACCGAAGAGTGGAAATTGGCTGAAAGGGAGTGTTGCCTCAGGGAAAGTGAAATAAAAGGAATAAGCAGAAACTCAGAGAAAAAGGAGCAATTAGCCAAGAATTAGCAGAATAACACTAAGGAAAATGAGGTATTGAAATGACTTGTGAGCTCATAAAATATTTTGAAGTGCTAATAATCCCCTTGTAGTTGACAACATGATACTATAGAAGCATAGAATTGTCAAGGTTGGAAGAAACCTTTAAGATCATGAAGTTCAATTGTAAACCCAGCACTATCACTGTACTCCCTAAACCACTAAACCATATCACCCAGATGCCTCTATAGTGACCACTAATTACTACAGCGATTTCTCAAATGATTATATGACAATGTTAAAAGCATATCACAAATAAGAGAAAAAAAACCAATTTAGGGCCTATTTGTTTATAGACAGCTATAACCACATTTATATGCATGCTTGAAATAAATGGGAAATGTTTATGCATTTAAATTGAAATTGTTAAAAAGCTTAGGTTACAAGCTCAGCAGAAATGTGAGGCAGGAGCTGCTGCTCAGCTGCTGCTCACAGAGCACTATCTTCTGATATCCCTTGCTATTCACAAAAGATCAGGCTGCTTGTAGCATCCTGAGCTGTGTGGTGACATGAATCAGCAAGGACTTCTGTAAGTCTGTTACTGCTGCTCAATGAAGCAAAGCCATGCATGGTACCAACATGCTCTGACTGCTGGACTCAGTAGGGGTTTTGGCAGTTCAGCTGTGCAACCAACCCACACATGCCTGCAGTGGAGGAGAGGTCAAAGAAGGGCAAACCCCAGTGAGGTCAGGAAATAATGTAATATAAAGGAAGCTGAACTTACTTTGATATCAGGTAAACTGGATGGTAACCTTGCTTTTAGTTACAGACAGTTGCATCAGTGAATCATCAGGTTCCAAAGCTATAAATAAAGAGCAATGCCTTTGTGAGGCAGCCAGACCCACACTGGGGGATGGAGGTGGTGGGGCAGTGCATAGGTAGCTTGGCACAACATAAAGCATAAAAAATGGACAAATGATACATTTTGAAGAGAGCAACAGGCTTGAGCTAGCTTTCATCCATTTATTCTTTTCAGGTCACTAGGGATGCCCAATGTCACGACAGTGAACATAGAGGGACCGGTAATGACAATCACACTACAATAGAGAATTATACACGATTTCCTTTTTCCTAAAGCATCAGTACACACCTCCCTCAGTGAAATTTATGTATGTACATTGAAATTGATAGATTTCTTTGTATAGCAGAGGAGCAGTGAGCCAAATGGATTTTGATTCTTAGAGAACTTCCATCACACAAAAATAATGACACATTTTATTCTCCTTCATGGCAAAATACAGTACAAAAACAGTCAATTAAAATCAGCTCTTGGATTGGTGAATCACTGTGCTGTCACAGAAAGTGACTTCTAAAGAGTTCTCTCCTTACACAGGCTATTTTCCATCAAGTGAAGAGATTAATTAAAATACAGCTGAATTAAATCTATACTTTCCTGATATCATCTATATAAGCCAATGTTATGCTAATATGTTATACTTAGCACACTACAACAAATGGAAGGGGAAAAGGACAGTCCCTCTGTCAAGATTCAATTCATACAGTGACAATACATGAGTTATTTAACTACAGCCATCTGCATTCTGTAGCAGATGAACAAGGAATATATGGTATATGACTGATGAGCTTGCTATGTCTTTGATGACCTCTCAGCAAGTAATGAAGCATGACTGCTCATGCCTAGCACAGTCACAGACCACACTTTCCCTGTTTGTGTGTTGGTATCACTGTAATGCTTTGTCTGGAGCCTGCTGCTCTTCAGCTAGGTGAAGGACTACACCTAGCTACAACTAATACTACAACTACAACTACACAACTAATTAAGAACATTACTACTGCTTTCTACAAATCTTGTCTCTTTATCAAGCATTCTAACCTGGAACTTCATTCAGAACTTACCAACAGGAAGAATTAATGTTTCTGCAGAGAACATGTTTATGGTAAAACAGTATTAACAAAATATGTGTAAAGACTGGCTAATGCAGGAGCTTTTTTGTGTAGCTGTGAGGCCACACTTCATGACAAAAGTAGGTTTAAATTCTGCACCTGCCTTAGGGAAGAAAAGGCTTCCCTTATTGCTCATGAAAGTGACTGTACACACATATTTGCTTTTACAATTTTTTCATCTTCGAGATTTAATAATTGAAAACAATTACCTCTATCACTAGATAGCCACACCTGTTAAATAAATAGCACTCTGAATTATTACATATACTTAGAGGTAGAGCCACTGCAGAGACTGCTTTTTAGTTAAATATTTTCTGAAAAGAGTACCTGTCTACTTCATCAAGTGTAAAAGTGCCATTTATTTTCATAATTGTCTTTAAACTAATGTGCATAAACTAAACTGACTGAACACAGAACCTTCTTTATAAAGAAATCTCTCCCTGTTGAGATTTCTTTGTAACAAAAACTGATTTACAGACAGCTTCTTCATTAGTCTCTACAAAAGCCTAAAATGAAGGATTTCCACACTAAAGATCAATTTCCACTGATGGTACTGATGATGAATAACTATTATTTTAGAAAATTCCACAATTTAAATGAGACCACTGATAGAAATAGTACAAACCCTGCAAAACAGTGGAAATGCATGAAATTAATAATTTTGAGCTTTGTTCCTCTGTAAGTTCCTCTGAAACTTTGCCAAAACAGTTATAACAGAAGATTTGGGCCACTTACATCTTTACTACTTAAGGGGGAAAAAAAAAAGAAAAGGTTACATTACACTTAAAGTTACTTTCTTTGTATACCTACCTCATTTCCACAAACAGAGAAAAATTACTATGTGAAAAAGCATTCCATGTGGCAAAAATCTGGTATTTGGAAATACAGACCTTGGAAATGTGGGGTTCTAGTTTGTGGCCTCCTATATTGCAAACAGCAACAAGGACTCGTGCTGGAAAAAAAAAAACACATTAAGCATCAATAAGTAGTATAATGACCCCATAGTTATTATACAAACTACCAAGAAAGTAAGAGTAGACTATTCTTAAGCTAGGAATGAATTTGAAGTCAGAAAAAGGCAAATACTACACATGTGTTGGAGAAGGAAAGCTGGAAATACAAAAGCTTCTTTTCCTCAAGATCTGCGTTGTTTGAGCTATCTAGGAAAGGCTTCTCATCCCTCCCGGCCGTGCCGAGTGTCGCAGCTGTCCCTGGGTGCAGCAGCAGCTCTGTGCACTAGGCGGCGCTGCACAGCCAAACGAGCATTCTCTGAACAATAAAAAGGCATCAGTAGTGATTGAATCTCTTTGACATAAAAATAAATCTATAAATCATGCAAGTTAACTTTCACAAAAATACAATAGCAGGAAAAACGAATGGTTAATTGTATTTGGGTATAGCTACATCACTTAAAAGCTTCTCAAGGCAAAAAAGATGGAATCTGGTCAGCATTCTGAGAGACCTCCAAGGGAATAGCACATGAATTATTCTCCTAGTCAGGAAACTGAAATGTCTGAACATAAACAAACAGCAGCAGCACCACCACCCCCCACTGGAGATCTAATTATTCTGATTATACAGAAGATCAAAGCTTTGTTCATTCTGTTTAAAAACATCCCTTTGCATCCTTAGAACATTCACTGGTAACATCCCAGTCAAATTCAAGCAGCTGAAACTAAACTCCAGGGTTACAGTTCAAAGTTGTTTGGCCTACCCTAAAACGTGCACTCATTCCTTTCTGGGCCATGCATGTTCAGTACATCCATTTGTCTGGAAATTTCAGCTTCTAGCTTCCCACTCCATTCTTTTTCTATTCTGCAACTCACCTCTTTGAAATAAACAGCTGCCACCTGCCACTATTCACCTCACCTTCAACTAGCTATCATCAAGTTTCTTAGCACTGAACTTCAAAATACTGTATCAAGAATGAAGGAATGAGAGTGAATGAAGCCTTATTTAAATACGTAATTTCTCTTGTAATGGTCTCTACTTTTGAGAGACTTGCAAAGAGGCCTAGCAGACAAGACAAAGAGTAAATGATAGCTAGGGTATCTAAATAGTCCCACAAGACCTGTGGTAACACAGAGAATTAGTGAAACAAGCGTGTCAGCACTGTCATAAAAACTAATTTGTACCTCATGCAAATCACACATGCACTGGGAAAAACTGGGTGTCACTTGTCCTCTTTAATTTTAAAATGGAAGATGCAAGAATGTCTGTTGCTCCTGATCTCTTTGTTGGGAACAAGCCCTCCAGAGTTAAACATCAGTAAAAGCTTCTTTCTCATTTCTATATTATTCTCCTCATTTATGCTATATAAATAATAGCTGGTTTTCTTAGAAAAATACATGTTTTACCTTGAGAAATCTTCTGCTATACTTTCTTTGCAATTAATCTGGTCAAATTCTTCACAGACTTCATAGATGAATAACTGATTTAATTGGTTAAATTCTTGGTACACACCATTTTTTTTCCTTGAAAGCAGATGTGCTGTAGCAATTCTGGGATCAAAGAGGCCATGATCTTACTGAAAACAACCTCATATACATCATTACTTTCAGTCTAAAGTTAACATATGCAAAAAGACATTTATGAGTGGAGAATATTGAGGACCAAATTGAAAGTCATAGATAGGTTGCAATTAATCAAAGGTGACAAATATGTATTTTCAAGGTGGGAATTTAAGTTTCATAACCAAACTCAGAGTGCAAGACTGATAGCTGCTGAGCTTGCTGCTGGTAGAGAAAAGAAACAGTGTAGTCAGTGCCATGGCAGGCTGAATTCACACTCAAAATACACACAAAGACTTCTGACTACAGAATCACAGAATGGCTGGGGTTGGAAGAGACTGCTGAAGGGCATCTGGCCCAACACCCCTGTTCAAGCAGGACCACCTTGAGTTTATTGCCCAGGACCATGCTGGGGTGCCAAGTCCAACAACAATGTTTCCACTTATATTTTTCATAGAAAAACTGTGACAAGTATATGAGTGAACATAAATTTTCAGATCACTCACTACCAGTCACATTTAATTAAGTAATTCCATTCAGTTCACTGAATTGCATGCTTCAGTTCAAAAATTTTGTAAATCACATACTACAAACTGGTTTGTGTGATAACTTCTCTCAACAGACTAAACAGATATTTAATAATACTATTACTTAAATAAAGAACAGGCATATAAAAGAAAATCCATTATTCTATGCCTAAGAAAATCTACTTTTTAAATGACATGTGGTCATCACTAAAATCAAAACAGTAGTCTGCCTCTCAAATGTGCATTAATGTACATTAAAGTAAGTAGCACAGAAAAAAATACATTACATTTTAAATTTGCTACTGGTAATGCCTTCCTGATAGCCAGATCCCCCTGAGAGTAAGGGCTATGGACTCTGTCTCCTTTCAGCCCTTGGCCTACCAGTCTTGCCTCAATGGCTTCAATCACTACAGAGCTGAAATTCACCTGCATTTCGCTTCTGACCCTGTGAATATCAGCAGCAGCAGTACAAAAATGTTGACAACCAGAGCTGCCTGCTGCCAGTCTCTCCTCCTGGAGAGTTAACACATCTCATTTCACCTTGGAAACAATAATATGTGTGCTCACAGCCAGCTGAATGAGAGGTCAGCAGCATCTGAAGCAGCCCTCCCACATCTGCTTGCAATCATCTGCTCACACTGTTAATTGGTATGAGGTATGCTATTCCCTCTGAAGGACTTATGGCAGGTTTTGTATACTCCAGGCCAGATGCAGAAAAGAATAAAATCTAAAGAAAATAACTAACATCCCTATTTTTTGAAGATGCAATTTTTTTAGAAGTATCCATATTTATCCTTCTGCAGACAGTGAGTAAAGATGACAGCATCAGTCAGCTCTGAATGCATTTTCTCCTTCTTACAGAACAGGGAGCCAAGTGTGGACAAGCAGGTGCCTGTACCATAAACAGCTGTGCAGCAATACACTGCTGACATGACTGCAGTTCTACAGCTGGCCAAACACAAAGCCACAGGAAAGCTTTATTCACAGGTTTGCAAAGGAAAGACCTTCAAATACAGGGTAATAAAACCAGGAAATAATTGGTCATCTGTGGCAAATATCCTGGAACAAAGGGCAAAATGAGGAATTTCAACAGGTGGAAGCAGAAACTGAAGGAGTAAAACCAGTAGGGACATTACTGCCCTGCATAGACAATATATGCCCTGTACATATTAATGTATACATATACATACATACAAAAATAGATGTTTATAAAACATCAGAACTGCCCCTTAAGTCAACAGAACTGCAAAAGTCACAACAGCAGTAAGTCTTCCACAGTTCTCACAAGTACACATTAGAACACCTTAACATCTCTGTATTACAATGCTCAGCTCATAGAGTTAATAGTAATTGAAAGTGACACTTGCAAATATGTTAAAGTATTTTAAAAATGTCAATAAGCTGAGTTCCAATGTGCCTGAGAACCAGACAGGCTCAGGGTGATGGTGAAAACTATTGTCTCTAATTCATCAAGAATGTCTCTGGCATAGCCAGGAAAAGACTTTTGATCTCAGAATTTCAATTTCTGATATCACACTGATGCAAAGCACAATGGTAGTCTGTAAAAAGGTTTTTATATATTACAGAGCCTGTTGGCTCACTCTCTCAAAAACAAGATCATGTTGTCATTATGATACCAGTATATTATCAGAGTAGGAGAACAATGCTTGCCAAACATAGTGTTGCAAAAGCAATTATGAGCCAGTAAAACATGACAATTAAAATAAGCAGTGAAAAGTTGTACTTAGTAGGAAAATTGCCACTTAAAACAGCAGAAAAGAATATTTGAAGAGGAAAAATAGAAATAAAGGAAACTTTTATATTAAAGAGAATTCTAACTCTAATGAAAGAAATCACTAATTATTATAAAACTAATCTTCTAAGTTTAGTGCTCACCAGAAAGTCAATAATGAAAAAACCCAGCAGTCACTGGGAAGTATAAAGAAGGTCATAGTGCAGTCCATATTGCCAAACCAATCAATTTCTCAGCCTCAAGGAAGCTGAGAGATCTTTCCAAATACTTACTGTAAATAGCACACTCCTTCCCTCTCACAGAAATCTAAAGGTCAGTGGTGTCCCCAGGTCTAATCTCCATATGTTTCCATAAAATAGTTCTGGCTGACTTCTTATTTTCTAAATTTCTTGCCATTACTGGGTGCTCTTTTTGCATTCCTGAGGCCTGAACTGCTTAGCAGCAGCAGAAGTGCAGCTTCAGAACAATACATGCTTCTCTCCCAAACCTAAAGGATCTGATGCTGGAGGAGAAAAGGGTTTGTGTAAGTTGATATTTGTGATAATGAGTTCTTATATTACTGCAGGTTTTTAAGAAGTGCAGATTTGTGAAATGGGTCATGGCCAGCAAGCATATTTCATAGAATCAAATACAAACCTGTAATTGGTAATTCTCACAGTTCTGTGCTTCTCTAGGACCACTGGTCATACAGTGAAAGGTTGACCACTCATGGTCAATCCATCAGCATCCATATTCACTAAACATGGATGACACCTGGAAAATTTAAGACATCTGTGTTTTAAGAAGGATTTGGCTTTCCCTCTATGTACTTTTGCATCATACTTGACCCTGCAGTAAAACTTTAGCAGCAAAGCTCATTTTGCAAACATAGAACACAGGATCACTGTAGGCTCAGCCAAATGAGAAAACAAAGGTTAAGGAGATACATTTCTCTTCAAATACACTGAGCTCCAGAATTAGCAAAGGCAACATGGGAAGTGCTTGGCTTAGTGCATCCATTTCAAAAGGAATGTTTTTAAAGGTCATTCTAGTGCTACTAAGTGTTTCTCAGCTAATGCTGGAATCATCACTAAATGGGGAAAAGAATGTCCTAGGTGAACTTCATCAGCCCAGTAATGTTCCAACCATTCTATAATTCTATGTTAAAATGGAAGTAAATTTTTTTGCAGTGAAGTCTTTGAAATTTATGGACCCTCAAACTGTTTGTTGGGAACATTAGGAAATGGCAGATTACTGCTCCCTGGTATCCTAGATTCTAAGCTCTCTGGGAGAGGTGTTACCTCTTTATTGTGTGTCTTTAGCTGAAATTGGCAGAACAGAGGCCTGCTCCCTGCCTGGCCCTCATCTGTGACCACTGGGTCAGTCAAGGGAAAATCTGCATTGACCTCAATGGGCAATAAATGAGACTCCTCAGTAATATAGAATATGATCCTTAGGGAGTAATAACTGAAAAGAGGGTCTCAACAGGTTCTAAGAGTTCTAAGAGTTTATTTCAAGGATAAAAATGATTGAAAGTGTTTCTCTTGTCAATCTGGATGCTAGAAAGATGGAGAAGTCAGAAACCATCTGTTTTGCACATGTGTATTTGAATTGTCGGAAGCACAGGGCCATCACTCCTCCTTTTCAAATAGCATGGAAACTCTTTTTTTTCAGCAAATGAAATGGCATTACTAAGTCATATTTTTAAACTGTACTTTTCTCAGACATATAAATTAAAATTAATACCATCCTGACTGTACATTTTGTGACCTTAAATGGAGAGAATTCCTTTACAAGGAAGAGCAGGAATTCATTTTGCCAAGTAGTATTAGAAATGGGATGGAAGGCAAGACACTGGCTTAAAAGCCTTCCTGAACAATGGGGTAAATTTGAACTAGCCTAATGTAGTCTCTCTGTTTATCTTCTTTAGGTAAGAGAAGGTGGGCTGGTAAAGAGAAATATTTCCCAATCAATGTCTGTTCTGAGGTAGGTCAAAATACTGATTAAGTCTGGGTGTTTTTCCAGCTCATCAGACAAATGCATCAGATGGCTCCTTACCAAAGGCTCTGTGGACACCATAAATCCAGCTCTGTGAATTACAAATGAAAAGAGACTCCTTATTCATACCCTCTGCAATGAGGGAAGCAGCAGGTTCTCTCACCGGACTGACAGCAACATAAGCTGAAATTGCCAAACCAATCTGAGAAGGCCTAATTGCCTTAGAACCATCTATAAGAGGATATAGGGCTATTTACTTACCTATAGGAATCGCTTTTCGTGGTCGACGACTCCCTGATAGCTGCTGTTTCTGCTTTTAACTGCGGCAGTCCCTGGAGTGGTGTCGGTGCCATGCAACGCCATTCCCCATTGAAGACTGGAGCTCACAAGCACCTGCTGGGGCCGCAGAGCCCAGTGCTGCTCAGCACTGCTGAAGGAGCCTGAAGGAGCGGACATGGCCCTAGCAGCCCTGATGCTGGGTTCACGGGCCCTGAGAGAGCGGACATGGCCCTGGCAGCCCTGACGCGGGCTCACGGGCCCTGAGGAAGCGGACATGGCCCTGGCAGCCCTGACGCCGGGCTCACGGGCCCTGAGGGAGCGGACATGGCCCTGGCAGCCCTGACGCGGGGTTCACGGGCCCTGAAGGAGCGGACATGGCCCTGGCAGCCCTGATGCGGGGTTCACGGGCCCTGAGGGAGCGGACATGGCCCTGGCAGCCCTGATGCCTGCAGCGCTCTGTGAGCCAGCCCGGTCCTGCCGCCTCAGAGCAGCACCAGCCTCTCCTGGCTTCCAACGCGGCTCTGGCCCCATGCTCAGTTTAACAGATCATAACGGTGTTGGAATAAATCAACCCATCACTCTTACTGTTTATTTTCCCCCTAAAATAAAAGAACAGCCGAGCAGCTTGGGAACAACCTGTGAGCTGGCTGCGCACTGTGTCGATTCGATGTGCGAACCTAGACGGAGACGGAGCTGAGAAACTGGGGGGGGGGGGTTTGTACTTCGAACTAACCACAACAGGGCAGGGGAACTAAATCTGCCCTCAAACCTCCCCATTTATCCCAGGCCTGACACACGGTTTTCCGACAGTTCTCCACAGCAGCCACTGCGTGGCAGGAGAGATCAAGAGGATGGTTTAAATTCTCTCTCAGAGCGCGGCCGCCGGCGTGGGACGGGCGCCATCTTGTCTCCCTGCGGGCGGCGTGTGGGACCCGCGGGCCGGGCTCCAGCACCGGCACTGACGGGGAGAGAGGCACGGCCCGGGGTCCCGGTGTGCCGCTGGCTGCTGCCAGTTAACGTTAGCGGGCAAAAGGACCCGGGAGCAGGCAGCTCGTAGGGAAGGGCAGGGGCAGAGGCTGGCACTGCCCAGGGCGGTGGCCCCGGCATCGCTGCCCGCCCCTCACAGAGCCCGGGGCAGCTCCGCAGTGGCGGCTGCGGGACGTGGTTGCGGGCGAAGCTGGTGCTGAGCAAGAGCTGCCGGGATGCGCCCGACGGCTGAATATAAAATTAATCCCCTCATTAGAAGATTATAAATAAAACTCCAGGGAGTTCCTCTCCCCTTCTTACAATCCAGCAGGCTGGGGAGCTGTATTCCTAGCAAGTAATAGTTTTCCTTAGAAATAAGCTTACAGAACGTAGTAATTATTAACAAGGTCATATGCCACTTAATAAGAAATGCTTTCTGAATACCTGAAAACGATATGGAAACAATATGGAAAAAGACTGTGCATGTTGTTGCTGCAATACTGGGACAAAACTACAGTTGTGAAGCAACATTTCCATTTAAAAGTTGATTTTTCAGGTGATGCATAAAAAGAAATAAACTTTTTTGTTTTGGGTTGACTAAAATGTTTTCCATTCTACTCAAACCAGAACTATTTTCCATTTGTTTAGTTTGGCCACTGAAATAAGAAGCTAGTTTGTCATTATCCCCACACAACAGCAGGAAAGACATCTGAAGGACAGACAGGGTTTTAATTAGCTGCACTTCAGTATTTAAGATTGATACTGAAAGGTATTACAGTCACAATATATATGTTCTGGCCAGGCGTTAAGTAAAAAATGCTTTCTTTTTTCATGTTAATTTTGAATTAGTTACTAAAAGCTTCAGGAGTGAGTCAGTGCCTCTTTGAATTAATGACACACATATAGAGGAAAGATGGCACCGGCTCAGTGTGCTCGTAGACAACAGATGTAAACATAGAGTTGGGTAATACAAAATAAAAGAGAAATATGATTGTTTATGATGGTGTGTGTGTAATAAGCTACAGTCTCAGCCATTTGCTTAAGTATTGACATACTAAAAGACAAAACCATACCAAAACAACTCAAACCTACATCACTTCATTGTGCCAAAACACACTTGAGGCGATACCAGACTGTGTTTACACAACGGCGTTGAACATTACCATGGGAACAATTGATGTTGAAATCCAAGACTACAAAAAAGCGAAAGCACAAAAACACCCATATGGATTTGCAAAAGTTTCAAGAAACATGATCCAAATTTTAAGCAACTTTTTTTTATATAAACCCATGGAAATTAAAAAAATTAAGGAGTTCAAATACAATTATTCACTCCTTATTTGCTTGTGTGGGAAATGTTTAGAAATTCTGTAATGTATCTGTGCCTTGTACCTTGTTTGAGAGGCACTGTGTGTTGCAAACCAGTGCAACATTTCAATGGCCAAAATGTTTGTCTCCCCTTTCTCCTGGCAGAAAATTACCAGAACTATGACATTAGTTCTGAAAATATGCAGATAGCCTGGCTTTTATAAAACATGTAGAATGTACGTCCATGAACATGGACATTAATCTCAGTGGGGCTGTTTCCTAAAAACTTTGATTGAGCTGGCCTGCATAAGACTCTCAAATCCCTCACTTCTACAAGCAACACCTTTGCACTTTGCACAGGCTAAACAGGTTTGCAACTAAACAGGAAAGAACTGTGAGAAAGTTTAATGTTGATCAGCTGAAGACACTGTTGCATTACTCTTTTCTTGAGAATAACACAGGAATAGGTAGGAGATAGTATTGTAGAAAGAGTAAAGAAGGTTTTATTCAAGAGAACTGCACGGTTTTTATAGAGTGATATGATAGATTTTATTTGATTGGCTAACTAATAAAAACATCTTCTTTACACACTGTCTTTGAGAAGAAGAGAAAGACAAAGTAGAAAAACACTACCTGTAGATTGTTTATACTTTATGAGTTATTACATCTTTACAACTCCCTAAAAATTCTCACAAGCTGCTGTGAGAAATGCTTGCCATTTCTCTCTCTCTGTCCCATGGCATCCACACTGTTGCTGCAAGAATTACTATGACAAGACTGATCCTACTTCTTGGACACCCTGGCTAAACTTGAAGTGTACATGGAATGAGGAAGCAAAATCCATGCCAGAAATGGCCAAATGGAACAAACAGAAGAAAGGAAAAAATCCTAAAGTGATTCAAATTTACTGAATTCACAATGAGCTATTAATTCATGTGATCTTTATACATAGGCCTCTTAAATTGGTAGTCTTTTGAGACTGGTTTTCATTGTGCACTGCAAAGTGAAAAGCAGAGAAGCACTTAATAAACTGGCATCAGTCTGTATCCAATTTCCACTTCTCTACTCAGTTACAGGCTGATTTTGAAACTGTAGAATTTGAAGTGAATCTAGACTTTTCCAGGTACCCTGCCTTCCCAAGCTTATGTAGCAGTTTGTCACCCTAAAGCATGATACCAGCTTGGTGTACTTTTGTCAAGAAGTTGAAGGAAAAACTGGATGTCCAAATGTCTCCAGTATTAGCTGGTAAAGCTTTGATTTGGGGACATAGAAGAAAAAGCCTTTCAGTGCTCTTATGGTCCCATGCCAAAAATGTGCAAGAACGAAAATTACATGGGGAATTGTTTCTTTCCCAAGAGGCTGGAACCCCCCCCCAAATGTAATTTCTTTGGCATATCCCTTCAGAATCAGCATTGGCATTGTGACCTCATTCACCTGAGGGTGTTACAAAATGTATCTTAGTGTTATCATAGTCATTATGTATTATATAGTGTATCATATTATGCTATATTATCTTATAGTTATTATATTTACTATATTTATTATAGTATTTAGTATATATTTATTTTATTATATTATCTTAGTGTTATTATATTTAGTAAAGTGATAATATTGATGAAAAGCTTGGTTAGGGTTTGGCTCTTTAATTGGCCAAATGATCCAGGACTTGCTATCTTGAGACATAGGTTTGCATCCAACACCAGAGGTGGGCTGATGGTTTCTGCTGGACTTAGAATCCTGTACCACTTGGGGAAGGGATGCCTGCTTTTCTAGTCCCATCATCTCCTGCCTTGCCTCTGTTTCATCTTCAGAATCTGTCTTTGCCAGCTGCTCTGTGTGAGCAGAACCTGGAAATTTCTGGCTCCAGGCACTACTGGTGGCCTCCTTGTATGTTTTTCTGATGAGTGCAAGTTTGCATTTTAAACAGGATGATTGACTTAGTCATAAACCTCCCACGTCAGCATGTTGATAGAACCTTAATCCTTTTCCATGTTTACAGGTCATGGCAGTACATCACCAGGCAGACTCCAAGCCCTGTGATGTGCTCAGTCTTCATACCACTCTATGTATGACTTACCTGAGCACTTTTCTGGGAGCATTCCTTCACAGACTCATGTCTATAAGAAAAAGAGCTGAGCATAGACTTTGTTAATAATTACTACATTCTGTAGTATTATAAATAATAAAATATAAATAATAAAATCTTATTATTTTAAAGATACACGTGGTTTGTCTCTTTTGGGAGCTGTGTAGATATATCCATAATTACCACAGAGAAATAGTCTCACTGCAGTGACCTCTTTCACTGCCTAGGCAAAAAGCACTGATGGTTGAAGTGGAAACTGCATATATTCTGGTGATGTCACAAAAAGAAGAAGAAACACAAGGAACCTCAGAAACCTCAAGGATCTCTGTCACGTCTGCACCTCATCTGACCTCCAAGCAAAATGCTTCATACAGGCAGGCCCAAGTCTTCACCTGGGCCAGTAGCTTTTCAGGAACCTTGCAGCAGCCAGTGATTCCACTACATTTGCACTGTGAAATGTAAATTCCACTATTCAGAACTTTGGATGTGCCACATTACAAGAGCAGCAAACCCAGGGCCATTGAGGTAGACCTAAGATTCTATTTGTCTCTTAAATGCAAAGGATCTTGAGGTTAACATCTCTGTTAAGTATCCAAACACCAGCATTGTACATGTTAAATAAATGAAAAAAATTAAATTGTTGGAGAGATGGGCAAGAATCATAATTTCTTTTCCTTTATACAGTACTCAATGCCTAAATATATAGCAAAAGTTAATATTTTAAAAAGCAATTAAGCATTGACTAGGAATGGGAGATCTTCCTCCAACAGATGTCGTGTTACGAATTCCAGCATTTATCAGCCTGCTGATGATACCATTTATTGTAAGTCTGTTCTTTCAAAGTGAAACCATATGTTGAATGGCAAAGAGTGGAAGCCTAAGGTAAGATAAGACTGTGTATTAAGCTGTGTTGATGGATGAACTTTCTTTACAGTATAGTTAAGGGTTATATAAATTCTAATTGTCATATGCAAACAAAAGTGCAGACACCAGTCAGCTGTCAGATGACACTTCTGGAAGATAGTGGGACCGGTATGACTGGTGCCATATTCCCACAATATCAAAACCTTGTGTGGTTCCCATGTTCCAGTGTGTGAATAATGCCAGTTTCAAAGGAGCAAGGAGAAAGACAAGTTGATAGTAATTTTTAGTCCGTTGCTCTTGGAAATTTTATGTTGCAGGAGGCGTAGAATCTTGGAATATACAAGAAGAAGCCACATTTCCAGCTATTCCCTACGAGTTCCAAAAGCTAGAGTCTAGAAAATGTCACCCTGCTGGTTCCTTGGAGCTGTACCCAAGGTTTCAGGTTTGGCTTGTGACAGTGTGTGTCAGTCTCCTGTCATGTCAATTGCCTGCAGTGCTTCCTTGGAGCTGCAGTCTCCTTGCAGAGAGCAACTCCTAACAGAGCACAATGAATCATTTGAGCTACAGCTCCCATAGGAAGATATGGGAGTATTTCCAAAGTGAGGCTTTTCAGTTTTTGGCTAAGAGACTATTTCTGAGTATTTAATTAGTTAATTTAAAAGAAAACAAGATTTTCCCCAGAAATCAGTCTTTTTGTTTAAAAATGTGTATCTAATTTTCCGCAAAAGCTGTTTCAACCAATGCTTGGAATTAGTCACTGACAAAACTACTTGAAAATGGATTTCATAATGTAGAGTAAAATCCAGACAATTTTTTCCAGATGACTATAGAGTGATGTTGTTATTACTCCTAAACTAAAAATGATAAACCAAGAAAACTTGTAATTAAGGTTAATGAAAAAGTAGCACATTGAAGATACAAAAAATACATCATTTGAGCATGAAAATTACTTCAATCTCTGCTTTCTCATGCTTTAACTTGATGGCTATGAAAAAAAGGTTCATTTGGTCTGATTTACTCCAGAGCATTTTAAAGCAGCCAGAGCACACTGAATAATTAAATAGTCTTCAGGAATAGTTGGTATTGCCAGAGTAGCACAAGGGTCTAGCAAAGCTCAGCTCTATTGTTCATGGGTCAGCTGCCTGCTACCTTTTGGGCTTTTCTGTTCTTCTGGGGGCCTTCATCTGCACACAACTCTCTTGTGGTCCTTGTGCCAGTTTATCCTACAGTTCCTTCTGCAGGTTCCTCTGTAGATACCCACAAACCAGATGCACAAACTCACACTGAGAAGCCCACATCATTTTTCTGCTACCCCATAGTCATTTGGGCATGGCTTGTTCTTAAGTCTTCTGTTTCTTTCTTATTCCATCTTTGTGGAATATACCTGAGGCAATGAATCCAGAAAATTATCCAGAAAATAAGTAAAATTAATGATGATTCTGTCATTTCTTATTAACAGACATATTCTCCTTAGGAAAAGAACAGCATTAGAAATTACTTTTCAAAAGTAACTCCATTGGTTTCTAAGGGCCTAAGACCTTACCTACAGACCTAATATTTTTTCAAAAAATTAGCAGTGGAACTAAATAATAATAATAATAATTTGTTTTGCCTGTTCCACAAGAAAACATCTTATGAAGAGAACATGACAATAAGTGCTCAATTAAATCACTTAATTCTGTTCCATTTTTCATGCAGAGCTTTACATAAAAATCTTGGAACCATTTATGGCCATTGTTTTTCTAATTTAAATTAATACTCATTCCAAGGAAGGTCTAAGTAATTTGAAAATAAGCTAGATCATCTGCATATTCATTTTCATCTGTAAAAATATCTATTAATGATTTCTGTTTTGATGTTTTTATTGCTGTAATACAACCTATGCATTTTAAAAGCTTTCTGTGCCCAGAGGAAAACTCACAAAATCAGCTGAGCAGAGGTTGTATCAGAGTTGTTATAAAAGCACCTAGCAACACTGCATAACAAATGGAAATGGGAAATTGATAACCACATTAAACAGCTTTGGAAATTAATTTGACACTTACCAAGGCCAAGTATGGTTATCATAGTTGGCCTTTGTCCAGAGCATACATTTATAGTAGTTAGGTATTTTTTATGAGCTAAAATTTGATTATGCATAAGAACAAAACTTTTACTTAAGCTAGAAACTAAAGACAGAAAGGATTTTATGGCAGAATTCTTGCTGAAATCTGTTCTAGTTTGTATCTCTGAGAGTATCTGGGGTTGTGCATGAGGCAGGTACTCAAATGATGTCATAGCTAATGCTTAGCATCATTTTCTTATAGACCAAATCCTTTCACACCCTTTTTAAACAAAAAGTTGGCATTAGACCACATGATACTACAAAAGGAGTCAAGACTATATGCCATTCACATAGTGGCACGTTGCCAACAGGAAGCTCTGTAAAAAAAAAAAGAAATCGTTTCAATGTATAAATGAAGTGTAATAAAATATCATAATCAGAAAAATCAACATGAGACATGGTAGGCCCGGTCCTGTTATACCTGAACCTGTTCGGGAATCAGCAAAGCTGCTTGTGCGTCAAACTCTTAACAAATATGACTGGATACAGAAGGGCTTTGAAATTCAGGATGTGCTTATTCAATTTCATCTGGATTGTGATACAGACTATACTATAATGTAGATAAGTTGGGACTGAAATGCAAATAAATTAATTGTAAAAGTCTCTGGTGGTGCTGCTTGGTTTCCAACTGTGCATTGCAGATACATAAGCAAAAGTTCCCTTCTTAAACTTTTCCCTATGCATGTGTCCCATTCATACAGAATGTGGGAGTTTTTAAATTACCTTTTACTTCTTAACAAGTCAAAACATAGTCAAGTTCAAAGCAGCCAACAGTTCACCAAGTTAAGGCAAATTCAGCTTAGAACCAAGAACAGACTATATTTTTTTGCTGCCTGTGTTCTGTTCCAAATTATTAGCATAGCTGCTCTCTCTGACGAAATCCTTGCCATCCCCATAGACAGAAACATTAGATTCCAGATTCTAAGTGAAAAAGAAACTGATGGTACCATGGGATGACACTTAAAAAGAAAAAACCCTCAAATTTAAAGCATTTTTACTGATTTCAGTATGGTTCTATTTGTTTCAGGAGAGGTAACTGGAACAAATCCCATGCTGGTCCTATACCACCATGATTTTATTGCAGGCATCTTCATCTTGTTTCATTTAAAGTCACTGTTAATAACTACAGTGCCGAAAGTGGACTTGGGCCGTGAAAATCAATAGAAGAGCTTTCAAAAGAGATCAGGAAACAACAATTACTACACTTTTTCAATAGTACTTTATAAACTCATATTTCTGGCTGATGGCCCAACAAGGAACCCCATGTGTACTTGACCCACCCCTTGTAAAGAAAGGTGCTCAAGGAAAGTGTGATGAGGCCCCTGGCTGAGGAAGTCAATGAACCTTTGTTTTAGCTTTTTGTTCAAACCTGATGTAATGGAAAGCTTTTACAGAGCAATGTTTGTGAGACAGAACAGACAGCAGAGAATTAGTGGATTAAACAAAAGTGGAGAAGCTGTGTTTGCTGAAAGTCGTGCTTTATGGTAATACTACCATTATATTTACCATGTGGACCATTACTGTATCAGAAATAAATATCTACCCAATGGGTGAATTACACAAGATTATTTCCTCAAAAGTGGTGACATGAGTGCATCACACTCCCTTTGCAAAAGTCTTATTTCTGAATACTGCCAAACTACTATGAAAGGATTAAAAAGCCAGTCAAAAAGAGATATAATTTTGATGTCACTAAAACTTCCCATATATAATTCTTGAATTGCTGGAAAGAACTGTTTTATAAAGACTCTTCTGCAGGACAGCAGACCAAAGAAGTAAAGAAAACCACCTTCTCATTCATGTTCAGTAATAATCAAACTTTTAAGATACTCAGATTGTATCTGAGAACATTCTTTTTGCTTCAGTACTTTATAGAGATAGTAAAATATTGCTGGGCCATTTGAAAAATAAAAGCAGATATTTTCTAGCTGAAACCTCCTTGTAATCTGTGATGATACTATAATCTCATATCTGATATGAATATTCAGTTCACCCCTGGTGACATGGAGAGCAGTCAATCTTTGTCTTCCTTTTCCACAAACGTGCATATTAGAATTTTTATCTCAATGCTTTATCTTTTCCATCTTCAACCACCCAGTACCTTACTCCTTACTCACAGATCAGATTTTCTTGTTCTTGATATCATAATTTCCTTTAAACTCACTCTATTTTGTTCTGTATCTGTCTTGAAAGATGATGACTACAGCTCAATGCTGTTCTGCAGCTGGGGCTTTCCCAGTAGAAAGTGAAGCAATGCATAACTGTGTCATCTGTGCAAAACTGTTAACTATGGTCTCAGGATGGTACTTCCTTTTTTTTTTTAACATTATTATATTGCCAGTTCAAGAATCTTCATTCTGAAGCACAAAGTACCAGTTTCACCCTCTGAAAATGTGTGCTGTGCCCATTTGTGCTTTCAGTATCCACCTCCAGAAATTACTGTGCTATAGTTTTGTCCTCACCATCTCCTTCCTGTAAATTACAACAGCAGGCTAGTTTATTACAGCTCTCAGGAGATATTTCAATATTTTAAGGTTGTATGTAATTTGGGAGGTCTGCAATCACCTTGGATAAACACAAATTAAGCAATTAGCCTCAGCACACTGGAATATTATCCCTGACATGATTGCTCACTCAAAACTGAATAGACTACAACGAATCAGTGTGATCATATCATGCCCCAATGGCTGTGTGGTACCAAAATGTGCCTTTCTTTCTGTCTGATAGTTGGCTGAATATGTGGTGTCTCCATACAAATGTAAAACTGTGCTCCCTTTGCGCTTCAGATTGTTTTGCACCTTCTGCCTACACTTTCCAAAAAGGCCTGCTGTCAAAGTGCTAAACAGCCTTTTCCTGTGGAATATTCAGCATAGGCTTGTGAGGACTGTATGTCTGGGAGTAAATGACTGCCTGGTTGATAGCTGTAAAAATGCAAACTTCCCTGGGGGGGATCATAGAAATTCTCTCTCCCTAAGCAAAATGTGCTCTTTGGTGGTGTGGCATTTGAAGAAAGTTGCTTTTTTTTTTTTTTTGGGCTGGTTTACTTCTATTTGCAGTAACAAACTCATTCAACAGCAGGACCATCTCCTGTGAGGCTGCTGCCTAAACCATTTGTCCCCCAATCTATGGGTGTGTGCATATGTGTGTGTGTGTGTGTTGACAGGTCCCAGAACTCCAGAATATCAGGATTTTTTTCTTTATCATCTCTGGCTCTAGCTGACACCCAGGCAGTTGGATGCCAGTTTCCAACATGAACACAGTCCCATTAGTTTCTTAGCTTTCACTCTGTGACCCTGTCTAACAGCAGTCAGTAGCTTGTGTGCTTTCATGAGAACGATGTGCTTTACCTGTCACAACCTGGTCCCCTGACCCTTCCACCACAAAGAACCCCTTTGGTGTAGCAGTGTCACTGCTTCACCTCTGCCCAGGTTACTGGCATGAGCAATCTCCTGAGTGGCTGTCCAGTCTACTGCAGCTTTTGCATCTTTACCAAAATGCTGAACAGTGTCTTAGATTGTGCCATTTGCTGCAGCATGGAGAGTCAGTGTGGATTTCTCTCCTATAACCTCTTCATTACTGTTACCTGCCTTTGTTCTGCCTTTGTTCTTTAGCCTTCTTCTTTATATTTTGGTTTGCCTATGTAATCATAGCCACAGTAAACCTATAGGAGCAGGATGTCACTGCTTTGCACAGTCCAGTGGTATTATCACAAATTTATTTTATGGTTTCCAGTGTCACAGTCTTTTATTTCAGTTTCCAGGTGTGTTCTGGTTTCCTCCTAGGGCCTCAATGAACTTCTCCAAATTCACAGATTATAACATACTTCACTCTTTCTAAAAATGTGATTTTAAGTAATTTTCCTGTTTTCATGTAATGCAGTCTGTGTATTTCTTTAAGACAGTTTCATACATGGTCTAAGTTAATCTCACTAACTAAAAAATAGATCTCTGTTCAGAAGTGATAAAAGCCTCACCACCACATTGTCAGGTGTGCTCTCAGGAGACCAGACTCAAATGCCAAGCTTCCCCCTTTCCCATTTCTCTAGGCATGCTTTGAAATTACTGAGATCTTTATGTGTTGCAGATTCAGAACATTTCAGATTTTTGTTAGTGAAATATTTTTAATGTTCCCAATTGTCTAATTTTATCCTTCGAACTAAGATTTGTTGCATAGCTCTGTTTGGCTATGGCCTGTAAGACATTAGTTAACTGTAAGACTGAGCACCATGGAACTCAGGCCCTAGGGTGAGGATTGCTGGGCTAAAGGTTTAGCAGATGCATTCTCAAGTATGTGTGCTGGCTCCCCTGTAAAAGACTGAGTCACAGAAATGAGAAATCTGTGCACAGGCACTTCACTGGAACATTTCTGGTCTTCCCTGTTGTTTTGTAACAGCTGCAGATGCCTTCTGAGAGGAGATATCCTTGGAATTAAAGCATTGCATTATTTTGCAGACTGTTGAACAGCCTCAAACACTACTTCCAGGGATAAAGAGCCAGAGTCTTATTTGCACTTGTTGGAATTATAAGTTAGTAGTCAGTTCTGCATCCCTCATGACCTACCCTTCCTGTAGATGCTTTGCCATCCTTGCTTCCAACAGCCTACATAATTTTTATTTCACATACTGCATACTGATAAACAGGTAATGTAATGTAAAAATTAACCCAAAATTCAGATTTTAGATCCAATTCATTAAAACAAGTTATCAAATATTCTCTACAGATAGACAGTTATTGAATGAGTACTGCATGAGAGAATTTCAGTCTCACTCAGAGGTAATACAGCCAATTTATTTGCATTGCTCAAAGTCAGAAATACAAGAGTTCAAATGAAGAAAAAGGAAACTGAAAAAAATCATTGCTGGTTTAACTCTGAGTTATTTAGTAACATAGATATGAATATATAATACTATATTTTAATGAATAAGCAAAATATTTGATGTTACTATATTCTAATTAATAAGAAATGCATTTTGTGTAATTATTGATGTAGGTCTCTTCTGTAAGGCAAGAAAGAATTATCTTTGTTGCATCACATGAAGAAACAGATTTGGTGCCAAAGTATTAGTTTGTTGTTTTTGTGGGGGGTTTTTTGTTCAGTATCTTAATATTTTCTGTTAAAGTAGCTTCCCACTTGCAGCTCAGAAAACAAGAGCAAAGAAATTTTCAAGCAGCTTATACAAGCTCTCCACCTTCTTCTTCCCTGCCATATTAAGAAATTCTGTTGAGTAAGACAGATACAAATGGACAAGGCTTGTTGATCATGAAGCTGTATTTCAGTCAGGAAGCACTAAAACTGAGAATGTAAATCATGGATCTCTAGAGTAACTCTGCATCAGTCCAGACAATAGGTGAGGGTTCTTTTTCCCATTTTCATGTGAGATGCTGAAAATGTATTTCCAGCCCTGAACACTTTTGAGACCTTGACACACCCCACTGAAGCTTTCCAAGAGATGAACAGAACAGTCACAATCTTCTTTTTCAGCGGGAGATTGTAATTTCTGTGGCTTGCATGTCCAGACCCCCAAATAAGATGAGCTGGCTCAGATCTACCAATGCACAGTCCAGTTTACATTGCACCACCTGAGGATTACACCTGAATACTGGATTTGTGGCTGTACTGCCAAAATTCCTGCTGCGGTGTGGATGCAGTTGGCATGGCTCATGTGCTCGTAATAGTGCTTTGATCTGTTCATACAGAGGGACATGTTTCAAGAAAATGTCCATGCTTTAAGAAATGTATCTTTAGAGAGACTGCTTGAGCTGCCTTGAGAACTAGTATTGCTGGAATCATGATCAGCACTGATCTGAAAAGCTTCTCTGGCCTGTGGCAGAACTGAGGAAAACACAGCTAAGCCCCAGGGTCCTGAAGCAGCAGAGCTTGCTTTCACGCATTTCTCTTCCAAGGTCCACAATAATTTTTGAGCCTATTATTTATTACAGCCAAATTTGACTGATAGCAGGGATGTCACAGATAATTCTGTCTTCAAAGGATTTAAGAAAACCTAAGAACATTCAGGTAGAAAAGGGAGAGCCAGTTCCCATTTTCCCAGGTGAAAGAATAACTGCCATAGGCTCGCCTCTTATTAGAAATGAGAGAATCCATCAGAGACAGAAACTCTGTAATCATGTGATGTGCTGCAAAAAGAAGTCTACCCCTTTCTGCACACCAAAGTCAACCAGCCACAAGGGACAGATTCACAGGAAATCAGGCATAATTAGGTGTAGAGCTCAAAGGTCAATGAACACAGCAGAATGAAGCCTTATATAAATAGAGAGGATGAATCCAGTCTCATGCAAGGAAGTGTTGGTAGAACCTGAGCAAATACCTGAATGCGTAAGCATCTACCTTTAGCTATGTCAAATAAAAGCTTTGTCAATAGTTACAGGCATGTTACATTGCTTTGAAAAGCAATGTTTTTCAAAACAAAAGCACTGCTTTTATTTTACCTCCTTCACTACCTCTCTTTCAACAATTCCCAACCCAACTTGCTCTTACTGCAGGAAAAGACAGCTAAGCATATATAGTTCCACCTCTGTGTTGAAAGGATTAATGATACCAATGCAGAGGAAAGCCAGCCCTGTTTTGGGGTGTATGTGCCCTTTTCTTTTGCTGTGTTTCACAAAGTAAGAATCCACTCCTCCTATGACAAGTGACAAAGCTTGGCTATATTCAAACTAAGCACGTTCCTATGACTGTTTTTTTCAAAGACCTTCAAGACCTTTTAGTCAGTTCTCTGCTTCACAGAAATATGTGAACTGTATCATTCCTCCTATGGAAAATGTCTCTATTTAGCTACTCCACAGCTCCAGAAAGTTTTGCAAGACGAGGATAAAAAATACAATATGCATCTGACAAGGGATTCCAGTCCCCAGGCTAATGAGGGTTTCCCAGATCATGCATGAAGGGGGTACAGGCTTCCCTCCACCTTGAAGTGCAGCTTTTTATGACTCTTCCTTGAGTCTTCCTCTGTCTCAAAGCACTGCAGAGGCAGTCAGACAACACTACTGTCCTCAAAGGTCAGAAGCACAAACAGTTTGCTCCTTCTCATCACGCAAAATGATTTCCTAAGGTAATTTTTGGAGGAGGAAAAAGGCAAATGAAGATACCCAGGTACACATGAAAAATTACAACTCATTTGTCCTGTTGCTGTATTCAATGGAGGTAGACAACACAGAAATTTGGGGAGCACCAAAAGAACCATAACATTGAAGCTGTGGACAAAGGTAGCTCAGACATGAAGGGCATCAGACAGAAGCCAAGCCCTAGAATGAAAGCCTTCTGCTTATAGGTAGTTCTTTAAACAGCAAATTACACATGTATTATGTTGGTCCCAGTACTAGATAAAGAAGGGGAAACATTACCAGAAATGCAGAAAGTTAATTGCAAAAAGCAGACTTGTGTACAGACTTGTTTATGCTGAGGGAAAAGAGCAGCCTACAGTCAAATATGGGGGAAAAATAAGCACAGAGGATTTATTTTAAATACTCTGAAATCTGTGGGAAGAATTGCTTTACATTAGGATATGCAGATCTACTTTAATGAAATTAATTTGCTACAGAAACACCAGTGTGAAGAGATTTTCATTGATTTTAAAAACAGATTTAAAAAAAAGCTGTGTATAACCTTCTAGATAAATCATACCATCACTAAACCAGCTTTGAGGACTGGTTGCTTCTGCTGAGCACAGCAGGAGTTATGCCATGGACTGAGAGCCAACAGCCTGTTCCTCAGTGCAGGCTGGAGAAAAGAATGTACATGTGCTGGAGCAGTGTTTGTGAAACATGGTGCTGATTTTAGTGATGGCTTTTTCCATGCACCAAGCATGAGATCATGTACAGGGCTCTATTTACATGGTGATGTAATTTTGCAGCAGAAGCTGGAAAAACACAGAGGGTATATTCCACAACTATGCAGCCATGTCATATATATGTTGGCAAGATGAAAATAAGATGTGGGACAACCCTGCCCCAAACTTCTAGACAAGCTTATGTTTTGGCTGCAAAATCAACTCATAACTCTAAAGGGAACTTTCATCAGGCAAACAATTTTGGAGTCAAACAGCATATGTACTTAATTGAATGCTTACAAAATCACCTTTTGTTTTATACAGATGTTCTGCCAACAAAAGGAAAAACCAGAGATGCCTAATGGATTTAACAACATGGCTCTATTTATGTTGTGATCACATAAAATCAGATGCTCAAATACAATTATTTTCCATGTAATGTTGTATGATAATGTGGTTTACAAACTGTTACACCCACTCATCTTCTGTGGTAGAATCTCACATTTTTTTCCTTAAAAAGGATACCATGGTGTATCACTGAGACATAAAAACTTGAAAAATAAATTGGTTAACCTTGTTTACATACAGAATGCTATTAGTTATAAACAAATAAAACAGGATTGTTTGATTTACCAGTGAAATTATACACACACTTTTTGGAAAATCTGATCAAGTTTAGTCTGTGGTTGGTATCTAACTATGCAGGCACAGATCTCAGTGAAATATTATGAATAATATTTAATATAAGATCATAATTGTTCTTACATTTCATCCACATCCATTTGGGAGCTGACCACAATAAAACTGGTGCATCTCTGAACCTCTGCTGCTTTAATAAGAATTGCTTTAGATTAGGAAACTGGGTGAGTCACTGACTAGAAGCAAGAGCAAATCCAACTATAAACCACGTGTGCCTTCTATCTACAAATAAAGTGAACTGGCAAAATAGCTTTAATGAGTATTTTCAATGACAGTAAACTTGGATGTAACAATCAAAATACTGGCTGAGGATGCTTTAGAGGGACAACAGACAGCTGTGACCAATAGAAGAGTGTCCCAGGACACCATTTTTTTCATTCTTCTTGCTTGTCAGCTGTTAACTCATTGAATCCTTAGATGAATGCACACAAATGCAGAACATGCCAAAGCCTGAGAATGAGCACAGGATGGGGCAGTGCCTCAGAGCAGCTCTTCAGAGTGCTGCAGTACCTGGGTGCACCTTGCATGGAGAAGCTTTATGGGTCTCCTCTGTGTCAGCAGTTAACTCTCCTACAGACAGCTCTACACAGAACTAACTGTGGTTGTTAGCTGGCATTTTCTCAGAGAAAGTAGTAGGAATTGAACTTCACTTTGAGATGCTGCTGAACAATTGGGGGAAAAGGAATATTTGCTGTTACATATTTGCTGTTATAATTGATTTTATTATAAACCTAAAGATTAAATATTAGCATAACAACAACAAAAAAAAACAAACAAAAAAAAAGAGACTAGTAAGGCCTTTAGAAGGGTAAATGTCCTAAAACAGTCCCAAAAATCCATTTTATACAGCATCCACTGAGTTGGCAACTCTGTAGAACCACCGCTGTGGTAATGGAAGTCTACAAAACACTGGGAAATTCCCTGTCCTCCCTTTTAAACAGAACAGCATTCTGCATCAGGAAACAGTTAGTTTGCACTTTTGTTTATTGCCACAATGAATAAAATGTTCAGCCACAATGAATAAAAAAGATCCCTGTATTCAAATAAAGACACTCCAAAATATCAATTCAGCTCCCTTCCTTTTTTTCATTTTTCCCAGCAGGCCAGGCTCCTCCTGACTGTTTTAACTGGCTGGAAATTATCAGTGTCAGTCAAGATCCTCTGGGCCTACTGGGAGCTTTGCAAAGAGTAAGAGCTAGAACCAATGTTTGTTCTCCAAGTAACATGCAAAACCTTTTTCCAGTTCTTTTATAATGACTGGTTGAAAAGCAGAGTATGTACAAGTCTGTAAAAATCCTTCTGTTTCGAAAATATTACATTTCAACAACAACAAAGTGGATGGTTGAAGTTTCCAACATTGCAATTATCAACTGATGAAAAAAATACTTGTAAGCAATTCCATTTTTTCCTGATACTCAAAGACAAAAAACTGGAAGTAAAGATGCTATGAGCTGTATGCCTGAAGAGGATGTGCTTTCCTGTTACAGCATTTTCTCTGCTCCCCATGTACCTCCCAGCAGTGACTGCTCTCACTGCCACTCTAGTTCCTGTCAGATGGTGGAATTAAATCCCAGTTATGAAGAAAGGTAGATTTATTCAGCATCTATACCAACATACACATTTGTACAGTCCAGACAGCCAACAGTACACATGTAAGCAGTGGAGTCAATTAAATATGTGGTTTTTAATCCGGTAGTTGAAGTAGTGCTAAGAGATCCGCGCTTTTAGATTTATACATTATCATTTATACACTTAGTATTTTCCCCCCTTAAAAATAACTGTGAATAAACACCTGAAAATATAGAAACTAATAGAAAATATAATCTTAGCATTTTGTTGGAAAAATACAATTTGCAATAAAAATGTTTATGTCTTCTTACTAGAAACAAGTAATAAAAATATACTCCCAAACATAATTTTTTAGCATCCTAGACATGTAACAAATATTTCTGCAGTAGCAGCCCATCCTTTAAAAAAGTCTGAATCCCTTGCAGCACTGCATTTTAATTAATATCAAAAAGCACCTAAGTCAGTAAATTTTTGCTTATGCCTTCATACATGATAGCCTGTGTTTTGGCAATGTAAGCAAATGCTAGAGTGTGTTGACTAGATAGGAAGTGGTTTACATATAAGTATTTTATATAAAAAGCAATCTACAAATACTGGCTCTGATCCTGGGCAGGGTCATTGCCTCTTTGTACTACTCCATTGATTCCAGCCAGAATTTACCCAAACAGAGCAAGTCTGGAGGGCCCCTCTTGTAAAGATCACTAAGGCAGAGGAACTTTTATCTTTCCATCTCTCTGTTTTGAGAAAAGGATGGGGCAAGCTCAAGCTACAGCCTTCTGAGCAACCCTTCATCCAAAATGGAGATCAGAAAAGCCCATGGGTGCTGCCTTATTGTGTACTTCCCTTTATGCCTTCTCCTGCTGCCACAGCTTCCCCAATTGCTCAGGCACATCTTATCCTGATCCAATGGTGTCAACAAGCCCAGATGCTCACAGGTACCCAGAATCAAGGCACTGACATGATCCATTCCCTGGTTTGGAGTCTGCCAAAGACAACACTGCAGATGAGCATGATGTCAGTGGCTAGTGAAACAGAGTTGATTTAAGCTGCTTCTCTCCAAAATTGAATTTCTGTGCTTTTAGGAAATCCAAAAGGGGCAAACATCTTTTTTTCAAGATGGATTTTGTGAAATCAAATGAGCACTTTTTCCGATTCCCAAGTCTTCTTTTTAGTAGTATTTAGCCAGTATTTCTCTTGGTGAAACTGAATTTTCTGTTTCCACAGAGGCATGATGCAGTGCAGAACTTCTGAAGAACTTGCACAGACAATATCTTTATTTTTAATTTATAGTATTTTAGATAGCATATGAATTTCTGTAGAAAAATCAGTTCTGAATTTCATCTCCAGTCTTCAAGATGGGCCAATGCTGTACCATTTAACAACAACTTTTTCAGGATTTGCAATGGTATCTTTCCACTGCTCTACTGCTTCACTGTTGCTGCTATCAGAACTTAACCAGATCTGCATTAAGGAAAAAAAAAAAAAATTAGTTTACCTGATATAACAAAACCTAGCATTTACTAGTTCCAAATAAAATACCATGGAAGTGTAGGACGAGATACAATGTATAGACTGGGACCAAAGGATAACAGCAACAAATACAGCTTTGCTAGTACTAACATTTTGGCTTTCAGCTGGAGTCTGTGTTTAAATTTAGCCTCTAAAATAGTTTAGAGAACCCAGTACATAATAATGTTTCAGTACTTAATAAGATGTTTTAAGTGGAGCATTCCTTGCTGCACTCAAATGCTCATGCTGGGGTCAGGGGCTCCCTGGGCCGGTGGCGGCTCTGTGTGTCAGACACAGCTGGCTCCAGGCCAGGCAGCATCCGGCACGAGCTGTCCAGCGCTTTCATGAGCATTTCCAACAGCACACTCCCACAGCCAGGGCCAAACCTGCATTCCACAGAGGTTACTAACATGCCCATACCACACATAGTCACGTAGTTAGAGTCCGTTTCTTCTCGGTACTCAAGTTAGTGGATAGTGGCCATTAAATGAGGAAATGAAGTACAAGTGGAAAATTTCCCCCTTAACATTATCACCAGCCTCCATTGCCAAAAGAATGCTGCTTATGTAAGTAGGTAACGTTATTTACAGGACTCTATTTCCTCAAGTCTTCCAAGAATGAGTCCTTTTAAGACTTCTGAGAAACCTTGACCATGAAGTACATTTAACCTATTGTGCTGTGGCATGAGTCCTCAAGAAGTGAGAATAATGTCTTCCAGAATACCGTAGACAGCTGATGTTTCATCCACAGAGATTCAATGTACATCTTGCTCATGATTAAAGACATGCCTGTAAAAGCAGCCTAATCTATGTATTGTCTGCTTAGAACAGCATCCAATTAAACACCATTCTCTGAAGAACTAAGTTAATAGATCCAGCTATATTCATTTTTTTCCAGCTACCCAGCCAATTGCTCAAAGTACATTTTCCCCTGAGCCATATTTTATGTCTTCATGTGTTATGTGGCAATGTCTGCCTTCATGAGCTGAAACAACCTTTTCCAAAAAACCTCTGAGGAGCACAAGTTTTCCTCCTCCTAAAAATAAGATCCACAATGAAATGTAACTCATCAGATTGACATTACCTCACATATTGCTAGATGACTGAAAAATCATACTCAGTTATTTCCCCCCCCTCCAAGACAGTACAGCTAAGAAGAACAATTTTTTTTTTCCTATTTCAAATCTAATTCCACCAACAGGAGGATGGGACATGTGCAACATGAGGCTACAAAAAATGGAGGAAATTCACGTAACTCTTGCTGATTTCTATATCTTATAGCACATGAGCATCTCCTGTAGCTGCATGTCTTCAGCAGGCACAAAAAACCATCACCAGAATAGGACAGTACCATTTTTTTTACCTAAGGACAGCACTGTCCTCGATCTGACATGGGATGTTACAGTTGGGGTCTCAAAATCAAGTCTGTATTATCAATTTATGCATTTATTAAAATTGTGTTACTGCATTTACCTGGGTAAAGAAAAGCACAGAGCATTATGAACAGCTATGGCTCACTATATCAAGAAGAGAGACAGAAAGTGCAGGATGATGGTAAATTAGAACAAGCAGGGGAAGAGGACTGAGAGAATAATGAGATCAGACTACTAAGTTTTATGGTGGTTAAATAAATTTGATCACACAAATGCTTTCAAAGAGATACTACAGTACAGGACCTTGTAGATAATGGAGCTCCTGTGGGTGCTATGTTTTTCTTTACCAGGAGATCCTGTATCTCTTTGAAGGAACCTGTCACATAGTAATACTCCACACAAAACTGACTTCAGGATTTCTTTTTGAAAGAAAAATCAGTGTCCCATTCTCATGCTAGTGCATGTTTAAGAGCCCAGCAGCATTTTTGCTTGGGTAACATACAGAAGAGTTTAGAAATATTTAATATTTTGTTATATGCCACCTCATTTAAAGTATTTTAAAATTCATATCAAGAAACCTGTGGAACTGGATTTTAAGTAAAGGGTATTGGGCTGTTTAGCAGAAACCAACCTGTCCTAGGAAGTGTTTTCTTCTCACTGAACTTTTGCTGTAGAGCTTGATGAGAAAGCTAATTCCTTGTTCTGCTTGGCTAACTGGAAAAACCATCATTTCTCCCCACTTCACTTGGCCATTAGTGGACTTCAGAAGGCGAGTCTTCTTTTTATAGATGATCCCTTCTGTACTAAACATTCCAACTTTCACAAAGAAATCTAGCACAAAAGGGAAGGAAAAAGGCATAACACACAAAGGGTTACTCACAACACACCCAAAAAGGAACCGACAAGGTCCATATGTATGCTTCAAATTGCATCAGTTTCTCAAAAGTCTGGCCAAAAGAACTCTACAATAGCTTTCCTGACCAGTCACATAAACAGAATACGTTCAGTAATATTGGACTGATTAACACAGTATCCAAACAGCAAGTGCAAGCTAATGCTCTTGTATGTCAGGATTAATATTGGGATAAAAATCTTCCAAAATACATAAACACACATCTTCAAACTAAACAAAATGTAATCAAGTAAGACATCTGGGGAAACAAGCCTTGGCAATGGAAATCTACCACACAATGTGTTAGTCTGAGGTTCGTAAAGAATGTTAAGAATTGCCAACCCATTTGAGCAGCAATTTACCTGTTACAAATGCTTTCAGAGAGGAGGCATGAAACAGCTGATTAACTTACTTGAAGACAGTGGTGTAGATGAAACAGGAAGGTTTTGTGCTTCAAGAATCTGTAATTGTATCCTTCTGTTTATTGCTTGAAAACAAGTTCCTATTTGAAGTTCTGCACGGCACACCTACAAGCAGAAGAATGTTGCCATAACATCTGGATTAAGTTGCTTATAAACTCAGGAAACACAGGAATTTTGTCATATGTTGGGCTCCCACATTTCTATCTGGGATTTCCTGGACAGAAATATAAGCATGTGTTGCATACAGAACCTGCAGATGCACAGTAAGTGCATCTTGCACTTGTCATAGCTGCAGTACATGTGCTCCACTGATGAGCTGCTTATGTGTGGTGCCTTGTGCCACATGTGGCCCTTGTGGGCTGCAGCCAGGGATACTGGCCAAATCACCTCAGTTTTTACCTGGTACAGATTCTGCAGTGGTAAGAGCAGACACATACAGGGGAAACCAGACATGCCCTTGCAACTTTACTAAATCTGGGTGTGGAAGTGAGAGAGCGTAAGCTCCACTGACACAAAAACCTTCAGAGTTACACTCCCACACTTTTGAATTTTGCAATATGGAGATGTAAGCAATGGTTTCCATTGATAGAAGGCCCTGTCACTTAATGTCATGAGTGCTTAGGCTGACTGTGTACTGTGTAGTTTCCTGTGCTGTGAAAGTACTCATGTTTTACATGCCCACACACATACACCACTGCAACACACCCAGTGTATGCATCAAGATCTCCAGTCTGATTCTTGGGGGGCTTTTTAGAATTTGTGCCAGTATCAAAGTTGCACTGAGTCATCCTCTTTGCTCTCCTGTCACACTGTAATGTCCTCAGAACACTGTAAGAGCAGCAGGAAAAGGCCAATGGAGACCCACCTTTCCTGACAGCCTTCATTTAAGTGGACTCTGTGAGTTTTTGTTGCCTTCAAGTTTTAATGCACTTTAATGAACCAAAATGCACGAAGCAAGAGAGCAACAGGTTAGATAAAGTCAGGCCCCAGTTCATCAAAGGGACCCAAATTCTCTTTGTAGCTCAGCCACAAAATTTCTGTGTAACCCTTTGAGGAAGCCACTTTGTCAACTCTGAGATTTGGCTTTCTATTGGCAGAGAGGTTAGGGTTTGCTGCCTCACAGGGTACTACAGGGATGAATCCCAGAGTGTCTGGAGGGCTCTTGGATACCAGCTCCCTCTGTCACTTTATCTTACTGCTTTTGAAGCAATATGGTTATTCACATTAGGACTAAAAAATGTCAAGTGTAACTTATGTTAGAAATCAAGAGTATCATCCATATTACTCAGACACACTTAAATAAAATTTGCTTTTGAATTGCTAATTCAAGTTTAATTTGTTAAAAATACAAATGTCTAGACACAATCTATAAAAGAAACAAACAAAGTCAGGGTAGGGGGAAAGGAAATCCCACTGTGAAAACCACCTGCTTCTTATTACACTAATGGAAATGAACTGTCTGAATTATTACTTCACAGCATGCAATCTGAACATTAAATATATGGCTGTCTCTGCAGTTTCAGGCCACTGAAGATCTTAGCACTTTTCTTCCATAACAAAAGCAATTCCATTTGCTCTGAGCTCTTGCTGTGAGTCCTAAGGATCTTCTGATGCTTTTTTGGTCAGAAAAGACAATTACTCGGTGTTCTTTGCTGAACATTTCCCCAGAATGTCCCTCCCTCAAGCTGTGAGCCATGGTGTGGAAGAGCTTGCTCTAGCTCTTTTCCTAGAAACATCCTAGAAAAATCAGTTTATGACCAGAACAGCTATGTGCAGAGTTCAAAAGTCTGCATTTTTTCCCCATCAAAATGCCTTTCTCCAAGGAAGTAGAGTAAAGGGGGGAAAAAAAGAGAACTCCTCTGGTTTTTACTACAGAATTATTTTACTTTCATATCCAGCAACCCCTTCCAGGAGAGATAAGAAGATACTTTCACAGTATTGGCACTTACAGGTGCTTTGGAAGGAGGAGATATATCCAGCCAATGATTGGACTCCTGTGAGCTCAGCTCCCGCAGTGCCAAGGAACATTCTCCAATCGTTTTTTTCCTGGGAGTCTGTGTCTGGATTTTAAATACCAATCTGACAGCCTGCAGGCTTTGCAGTTTAATGGCAAAAACAAAAGTCTCCATAAATTCAATGTCCTAGAAAGAAAAACAGATGAGTAACATTATCATTTTAAGAGAATTCCACTGAGCCCAAAATTTAGAAACCAAGGCATCCTGGCTCTATAGCCACTGCTCCTGACTGCCACTTTGGGTTGCCATGGAAAAGTGTGCTTTTAGAGTGCAAAATCCACACACACTCACCCCTGTGTTGTCACACCCTGGCAGGGCTGAAGTTTTGGATTATTTTTCACTACCATAACAAGTTGTGGCCATCTCTTCTGGAGCTTTACAACAGCACACACACATTGTGATAACAGATTCTCTAACTTTTTGATACAGTCTCTCCAGCTAATTTTGTTTTCTTTCACCTTTGGCCCACATTATGGGAGATTTATGTTACTTTACTTTTCACCCCCTTAATATTCCTTTACTGCCACTATCAGGAATCTTTTCCCATATGACCAATTTTTACTATTTTCTGTAGAGACAAAGTGTGAAATTGTCTCCTGCCAAATGAGAGGCAGTACCTCAGCTCCCTTCCCTGGGATGAGTGTGCACCTACAGGTATGCCCAGCCTTCCTCTGGTCCCCCACCACAGAGGTGCCACGGCCAGCAGCTCATGGTTCAGTGCCCTATGAGCAAATCTGTCCCGCCAGCTTGTGAGAGAAGAGGGACAAGATTACAATGCAAGGCAGGATATAGGGGGAGGAAGTGGAATAAGGCTTTAAATAAGATTTTGAGAAGTTGGGAGAAGTAAAACGCACCTGGGCAGTTACCACACCAAATATGGCACAGGAGTGGATGTTTGGTATATTTTAAAAATCCATTTATCTGTCACATTTATTTTTTGTGGGAAAAAAATATGTCTCAGTATTTTGCATGCCTCTACTTACATTGCAGGCCTCCTTGGCAGAAGATTTGAAATGCACTGGCTTAGGCAGTGTGAGAATTCCCTTGACACAGATACGAGGATTTTCCCCACAGCTAGAAGGCCAGCTCAGGTCCTTGCACTGCAACATTGAAAAAAGTCAGTTTAGACAATGCAAGACTTAGCATTTGATGTATTTACAAGGTTTCTGTCTACTCAAAGTTCCCTTGCCTGAAAATTATTCACAGTTCTGGAAGTATATACAACCACCATAACAGTATCACATTTACTGACAAAAAAGCCTCAAGAAGCTACGTGTCCTCAAAGTTCTGTTAGGGTTCTGCCCTGAAGGAACTGCTAGATTTAAAGTCATAGAATCACAGAAGTCACTTAAATGGTGCCTCCACAGTTGCTCCCATTTACTGCCTTCAGATTTTCATAGGAAAATGACCATAGCAGGACCAGCCTATGAGCAGCTTGGCTTTCTAATATGTGCTGAGTAGTTCCTCACTTCACAACTTGAACATATGTTCACATATGTGTAGTAACATAAGGAGATATATACTATTTCTTCTTATTGACTGCAGCAGAACAGAGACTGCAACAGAAAAAAAAATAAAGGGGAGGAAGATGCTTTGAAGCCTAGTATTACATTTAACTGAACTTTGTTTATATTAACATTTATAAATAATTTATTTTTTTCCAAAAGGTATTTATTAAAGTAATACAGAGACAAATTTTATGACAATTACCACTAAGTATAGTAGAATAGTCATTGGTTATTGAATAGTCATTATTTGAATAAATAACTGACTTATTTATATTTGCTTACGTGTAAAACTGTGATCCAAATCTGCTCTACAGAAGAAACATAACACAACTTCACATTCAGTCTTCCAAAGTCTCGTTCATCACCTGATAATGTAATAGTATCTATGGAAGAAAGCCAATGAATATTTTTAAAAGTAATGCAGTATCTTAAAATTCACTCCAGAAATAAGGGAACTCATTAGTAAGTGAACTGCTTATCTTTGCAAACTTCTCTCAAAATAAGTTTGAAATATTTTAACACCTACATTTCAAGGACAAAATATCCACCAAGTCCAGTAACCTGACCTTCTGCATGGCTAAAGGCCTTCACATTTCATGGAATAGAATAATGTAATCATAGAATATCCTGAGTTGGAAGGGATCTTTAAGGATCACAGAAGTCCAACTTCTTGGCTCTGCAGAGGAGACTACACCAAGAATCATACCATGTGCCTGGGTTATCTCTACTGAACTTAATAACTTGTGTTATACTCAAACAACTTTAAGAAAGAAAAAAAAACCACATTCCTGAGACACCCAGAACACATTTATATCCTATCACTTTCCTTAATCTCTTTCACTGCTAGGTTTATAAATCGGTCTCGTTTCTCAAATTTCAATTCCAGTCTAGTAAACATTTTACTATTATGCTGTCTCCAAGTCAGAAGAGCCATTTAATATCCAGCATTTCTCTGTCATGACTGGAACCAGGTCATTGCCTCAGTCTTCTTTTAGAAGGAGACTGGGTCAAACTTTGACTTATAGCAGGGTGACTTCTGTGGGGACTTGATTAGTTTTTGAGAGTTTATTTTGCTGTATCTCCACTTCTTAAGCATTCTTTCAGAAATAAGGATACTGGGTTTGCATGCAATATTCTTGTCTAATTACCAGTGTAATATGGATATTGGACTTCAGGCACCTCACACAGAAAAATACTGATACATGAAAAAGGACTAGACCTGGGACCTGGTACTGCATTCCATCCTAACAAGGTGCCTGTGATTTCATAGCTCACTCAGGTAGTAAATCCAGGAATGAATTTCTCAAAAGCATGAGAACTTTTCAAAGTCTCATCTGCTCAATCTCCAAACAACAGGACAGTGCAAGTCCAAAATTCTTAATTTTAAATTGCCAGGTCATCTCCAGCTGATCTCCTAGTCAGATTCATCTCAAAAAAAACCCAAACCAAACAAAAACAACAACAGCAGAGTAGAAATAGTCATATGCAAAGGGAAATATTTCATTAAAAGGTAAACAAACAAAACATTACCCAGACTCCTGTTACTGCCTTGTGAATCCTTCCTGGAAGAAGAACTGCTAGGTACACTGGAGACTGAATCATATCTCTGGGGACAGGAAAAAAGGAATCAATTCAGAGCAACAGATGCAAAACCCAGAGATTATACCATTAGACAAGATATGATGAAAACTAAATATTCCATTTCAAATAATTGCCTCACTCCCTACTAGTTTCTTGATCCAGCAGAATGCAATTACTATTTTGATGCAACGAGCTAATAGAGGACCCATTTGACCAGCAGACTTTTTTGCTCATGAATATATACACAACTCCATTGCTATGTAAGACATGATTATTATAGAAGAAATAAATAAACACAGTGTTTTGTGTCAGTGGAAACTTCCACTGTTCCACTGTTCAACTGATGAGAGAAACCACAAGATGATGAACCATGACATGCTGTCTGTCCTGTCCTGCCTAACTGCCTACTTGGGTTTCTCAACAGCCCCTCTGGGCCAGAACAGCAAATGTCAGAGGAGGCACCAGGAAAAAGCCTCTTGAAGTTGGTCAAGATGTTGAAATTTTCCCTCCAGTCCTCCCAGTGTACAGTGCAACGCCCTCCAGTGTTTACTCTGGAAGCAATGCAGTGGGGACAGACAGACTTCTCAGTGTAACCCTGGCTCCAAGGGGAACTCACCTTGATGAACCGGTGAGGGGGGCTCCTCAGATCAAACATCGAACGGCTCACATCCAGGGGTCCAGCCAGAGCACTGGCTCTTAAATCACTAACTAATAAGACAAAAAGAACAATAAAAATCACATCAGCACCATTGCTAGGGGAAAAAAACCTAACTAAGAATAACTTTCACAAACTGCTGGATATCATCTGTTCAATCTTACAGATTACAAATGACCAAAATGGTTTAAAGGCAGTATGATCTGCTGTTATCTAATAATTTTTTCAGGAAGATGGAGATGGGGCAGGGGTGAAGAGATAGTGTCTTTTTCAAAAAATTAATTTTTTAATGAAAAAAAAAGTCAATTTTTATACAGAAAGCTGTCTGTAGAATATTAAAAAGCAGAAAGATTTTAATCATAAAAATATGTTGTTTACCAGTAATAGGTAGAATTTTGGAAAATCATTAATGAGTTTACTTTCCAGTTTGTTTGTGTGGAGTTTGTTTTTCTTTTAAGAAGAAGGGGCTTCACATTAAAATTCAAGAATTTCATTTTGTACTTTCCAAATAAATACATTCTGTAGTTCTGAACCCACACACATGAAAAATATCACAGCACTCAAACAAACTAGGTTTAGAGTTGTGACAAACTAGGTTTAGAGTTTTGTTTTAATCATTTATAGATGTATGAAGATCTAAGTTCTGAAACAGCTGTCAAAAAACTCTGGAGGAAAAATTTTAGAACTGTACTCTAGACACACTAGAAAAACCTTTCTTTTGTTTAAACTTACTAAGACAAAACTAGTAAAGTGTTCTCTTTGCTTGAGGAAAAATGGAAAAAGAGATGATGGACTGAAGGAAGATGTTCAAGACAGTTTAATAAAACCCATTTGGCTCCCACCATAGATGCTTACAAAGCCTGGTAAAACCATATGTGTTAACAGCTGCTAAAACTCTACATGTGTTCTGTTCTCTTAAAAAAATATATGGAATAGTCTTTTCATGTAGTCTCTATGGTGATTCAGAATTCTTTTAAAACAGAACACAGACTGAGACATTTTCCCCCACCTGAAAACAAGAATGCTATGCCATTCTAAATAAAACATCTTTAAAAATGCGAGCTTCCAATTTCACAGAGAGTGTGTACCTTTCCTGGAGAGTTGGAGTTTTCTGAATGCATTTGCCTTAGCAATCACAAGCAACAACTAGTTGTTTACTTGTCTGAAGAGCATTCACTACAGGACACATACACCAATGAACACCACAGAAGACAATTTTTACCTGGGTAGCCAAACACTTTCTATCTAAACTTTTACTATCTCGCAGCCCTCCCTCATTCTTGCACACTGAGAAGTGGGGACATTGCTGTAGCTTCAAAAGCTAACGACAAAAAAAGTCAGCATATAGCATCATGCTCCATTTTGCACCTGTTCTTATCATCTACTCCTGAAGGTTTTTTGGTGCTTTCTCCTCTCCCCATATACATACTCCTCAGGCACTCCTCCTACCCAACATACTGCCTGGCTTCCTTTTTCCATCTCCCTCACTCCTCTTACTGGTAGCTGAAATCTCCAGTACTGCATCCTGGTCTGGATCAGAGGCAGCTACAGTATCTCACTTTGCCAATTTCTCTACCTTTGTGTGATGCATACAAGCCTTGTAAAGCCCCTCAAAGATAAAAAGTAACAGTGCAGCTGAAAATTAAGCAGAGCTGGCTCTGCAGATTGATTCACCAACCAAGCTTGAGATCTGCGATAACCAAACCAGTCTTCTGTAGACTATTGGCTTTTATTCCTCTTACCTAAAAACCCTGAAAAGGGGAGGAAGGCAGAGAAGCAAGGGTGTGGTCCTTCTCACCTGATCCATACAATTTCCTGCTATCTGCTTTTGCTTGGCAGCGCCTGATGAGATCAGGTGAGACGCGATGCTCCAGATAGAAGGGGTTGTAGATGTCACAGCTGGGCCACTGGTACGCGCCGTGCAGCTCTGCCTTCCGCTCGCCAAACGAGGCTCTGGCTGACTCTGTGAGGCACAACAAACAGCAAATGCAAGAGTTCCAGACATAACACATGCTGCCTGGCTTCCTAAGGCAGGCAGAGTGCCTAAAGGGCAAAGGACAAAATATTTCAGAATTATCTACTCTGGGTAAAGGGGATAAAAAAAAGGAAAAAGAAAACACACATTCACATTATGTCAGGTTTCCATAGTGTGTGAGCAAACACTGGAATTAAATTTGCCATAAAAAACTATGCATACCCTCTCTTGGGGTTTTGCAGTAAATGCCCAAGTAGTTAAATAGAGAAGGTTCCAAAGACAGAAAGCAAAACAGAAGTTAATAGGAAAAGTAGCACTCTGTGTATAGAAAACCTCCAAATTATTTAGTTACCTACCCCCAGCATGTTCTGACTGAACTAATGGACCCCCAGACCTTCAGGAAGATCTTGTATACAAAGATAATGCATCTTGTGACTGCAGTCTCCTCATCTACTTTCCATGGCAAGTCTGTCCATGGTAAAATCACTGGTCCAAAATTACTTGAATTGTGGGCTGAGGCATAAGTAGACATATCTGACACTGCTTGAATCCCACCCCTTTACTCAGCTCATAATAATTTCAGAAAAAACATGCATGCCTCAGTCAGCAAAACAGTGAAGAACACTGCTGTAGTGTTCTTTACTGTCTGGACTGAAAGAAGCCATATGTAACAGCACATTAGAGAATGGGATGACCTGGATTCTGCCAAACTCTGATATTTGCTCCCTTCTCTTCACCTCCCTGGACTTCAACCTATCTCTTAAAAAGTTCTTTATCCCACAATAAAGTACCTTCAGTTCTGCAGGTATCTTGCACCATAAGAGGCAAACTACCACTGCTCAAGAGTCCTCTCCTGCATGTGTTAGTAAAGTAAGAACTTAAACACTGAGATGGAACATGGGCAGTGATAAAAATGGGCTTGAGCATGATGTAAATCAGGATGAACACTAAAAGTGAGGCCACAAAGAATTGCTACACAGCAAATGATGGAAAATCCAATGTTCCAGACCAGGAGCACTTCTTCCTGCTAGCTTACTTCTGTAAGAGCATGAGACACACTGCAGTGAGCACTGAAGAGAAAGGCTGCCAGAACTTAATTGGTTTCAGAAGGGTTGCCAAGAGCTAACACTGAGCAAGTCCTGTTTCACTGAAGGAAAATGGCCAGACATGCACAGAAAACGGTGAGGAACTGAGAGCAGCACTTGGGACTTCTACAGATATTTAACAACAGTCTAAGAAAAAAGTACTCTGAATACATTTTTTGAGTATGCTGGTGCTTTGGCTAATGTGAAAAAAGAACAACAGCACACTTCATTCTATTTAGTAAATCTCCCTAAAAAGTAAACACTGCATTTTTAAGCACAACTTTATGGAGCTTAAAGCTGTACTTAAAAAAATTAGTATTTATATTTGGAAAGAGAAATGAAAGTTGCCTACTTGACATAAGAGTCACTTTTCAATTATTTGTTCAAAAATTTAAAATATTTGCTCAAAAGTCAGGTCATCCTGCCAGAAGATCTAACAGCTTGCAGCCTAAAGGACCACTCTGTACATCAGGTCCCTCAGAAATTGTCAGGAAGCAGAATTCTCAATGTAGACAAGTCACTGACTGTTAAGATTGTGTAAGAACAGCATGAACAAGGAAAACATTCATCTAAAGGCTGTTAGACACATCTTCCTTCTCTCTGGAGAACATCCATGCCTCAGAGTCCTTGATGAACTTCTCTGTACTGTATCTTGAGGATGAGATTAGACTAAGCAAGGCAGAGCCAGTAGCAAAGGGGATAATCAGGAGCATGTCCTGCTTTTCCATAGCATATCCAACCACAAACTTACAAGAACTAGCTACTGAAACAGCAGGCACCTGGGGAGATCAGGCTCCGAGATGAGGGGGCCTCACATGTTCTACCTCCAACCCTTCAGCTGCCTGTTAATGGCTGCTGACCTGCCAAATGAAGCCCACTAGAAGATGGGGCACAGAATGGCCAGTCTGTACTGACTTAGCTTGGCTATGGTGCCAGTGGTACATGCAGCAGTGGGTGGGGAAGAAGTCTGGTAATAGCCCTGCAGGAGCAGGAAAGAAGCAACAGCAGGGACCTAGGGAGAAGAAGAGGGAAGGGTGGGAATAAAACCCCACAAATACAAAAAAGTTAGGTAGTACTGCATTAGTTGTTATGCAACATATGATTGCCTTCTTTCAGTTATTAGGCTTTTCACCTTCAGAAAGGAAATAAAGTCACATGGGGCTAAGAACATATCACCAGCTTATCATGTCCTTGAGGCAAAGCAGTCCTAGAGAAAACAACTGTTCAGGTATATCTCTGTGCCAAAATTTCCCCTTACCTAATTCTCTCCATCTCCGGGCAGGACTAAAAGCCTAACAGTAGCATATGCTCTGTAACTCACACTAGTAGGACAGAATCCTATTCTTTTTAAATGCCACTGTGTCTAAATTGCATGTACCTCATTTTGGCAGTTTGAGTATGGGAGTAACAGAGGATGAAGTACAAGATTGTTTTGATGCAGAAAAGATATAACATCATATGAAACCTTGTAACAGGGGATCTGTGCCCCCTGGCCTCCAAAAAAACAGCAAAAGGGCCAGGAAATAATAGGGACAAAGAATTCTGCCAGATAGTAGCATCTGCCATCTATTGGCAAAATCTGAAAAGGAAGATGTGTTAGTATGTTAAAACATACCATGAAAGCCAGAACACCCTCCTCCTTTTACTTGAGAGATATGGATACCGAGCATATGTTAGGTCTTTCCTTGTCTCCACTAAATTCAATAAATTCTTTCTAAAGATTCCATTTCTTTTAAGCATCTTCCAGTACTTTTGAATATGAGCACTGGTGTGCAATCATCCCATTCAGTTTTATTCATACAACATCACAGAGATTAATAGTTGGATGACATACTTCCCAAAACCTCTCTGGGTGTCCAGAGAGAAAAGAAACAAGCTCCCCATTCTCCCCAGGGATGCAGTCACAGCAGCAGCAGCCTGACAGAGCTCAAGTGTTTGGACAATGCTCTCAGGCACCTGGCGTGACTCATGGGGTGTCCTGTGCAGGGCCAGGAGCTGGATTCGATGATCCTTGTGTGTCCCTTCCAACTCAGCATAATCTCTGATTCTTTGAAACAAGACCAGGCTTCTAGCAAAGTTCTGCAAACATGTTTTCAGTAGGAATACTTAACAACATTCAAGGTGCAGCAGAAGCTAAACAACAATTTCAGTAATACTGTCTGTATTTTACCTTTAATCCCTCCAGCATGTGAGATACTAGGAAGGTTCTTTGGCTGTACATAAGCCATTCTGAATGGAGGGACCACAAATGGTACCTCCTGACCATCCAGGGGCAGTTTAGAAAGCAAATAATCCTCAGAACACCCAACTTGACGCTTCACTGACACAGAAGACAATGGAGGCTGCTCTACAATAGTTGGCTTGCTTGCAGCTACTGCTTCAGATTCCTGCACCATGGAAACTGCTAAAAATAAAGAGCAAGACAGACAGTGCACATGTGCATTAATTTTTTAACAATACTACGAAGAACAGATCTCTTTTATTTAATAGTATCTCTGCTTGATACTTTACTTAACAGCTGCTAGTATTCAGTTTTACAACATTCAGGACTAGCACCATGAAAAGATATTCATCCTCCTGACACCTGTACTGATCCAAACTCTTTTTTGCCCAAGCTTCTATATTTATAGCTACCTTCTTCTTAAGTGAATTTGCACAAGAGCTACACTTGTAGCATAGATGAGTTCTTCAAACAAATAAGACACCAAACAAAAACCTAAAAGAGTTTAAAATACCCAGAGTTAAAAAAAACCAAAAAGCAATCAAATTCTCAGAGTTTGAAATATAGAAGACCTTTACACAACCTTGGGTAACAAAGCTGGCTTTTTTGGACAGTATTCTAGACTGCAAAGAGCAGACTTGAGACAACTGTTATTTCTCAGTTCCAATTCATAATATTAACAAGCATGGCTTCAATCTCCAAGTGGAGGTATGGAAAGAATTTTGGATGTTGTAAGAGAAATCAATTTTATCAGGGGTAACACAGTAATTCTATTAATGGGACATCTCATTACTAATGCAGCAAAACATTTATTAAACCCTCATTATGTCAGAACTCACAATCATTTTTTTCCTTGTCCACGCAGAAACACAATTTACAGCAGGTTTTTATACATTCTGTTGCCATTGTTTCCAGTGTTACAATTTAGAGGGGACTTCAATCAGCAATCCAGTGCAGTTATCAGACCTGAAAAACACAATAAAACAAAGAAAGCATAGTAGATAGGAGTAAGTACAATCAGAATGCAGTATTATCAGCTATTTAATAAGCAGTTGCTTTTTGTACACAGTCCCAGGATCAATCAGAAAGTTACTTCAGTCATAAAAGGATCAGAACCATCAGATTTCTCTCACTGAGAAAAATCACTTTTATATAAAAGCACAAGGAAAGAGGAAGTTTTAACATATAGCATTCAAATACTTTCAGTGATCCACCCAGACAGGTCCCTGTCTTTTGGGAACACTAAAATTCTCCTCATATTGTGTGTGCCACTGGGCTTTGGAGTTTACTCAGCTTTACAACTGTTTTGACATGGTACAGCCAAGCCATTTGCAAGATGTGTTTTTAATTCTGTTTCCCTTGTTCATGTTTCTCCTATCCTCTTTCACTTCCCTACTATTTTCACATACATCTATACATGTTTACATTTTTCACTCGACATACTCCATACTTTTAACTTGAAAACAGGCTTTATGAAGGATGCCAAAACTGCCTTCTTTGAGAAGCTACTGCTTTCTCATAATTGTATACACATGAAACTGAAGACCTGGTTTATTATATAATTGTTTGGTGTGCACACAGAAATAAAGCACACTGACTTTCAGCAAAATAAGAGGCATGCAATCTACAAAAGAATGAGAACAAGTCTCTAGCAGCTGGTTAACATTATAAGAACTTTATGACAATGCTAACTGGCCTCATTTAAATGTCTTTATTCATATCCTTATGTTCTCTTTTCAGAGAGACAGACAGCTGTGCTGCCTCCAGTCCAAAACTTTAGCTGTCTAAGTCTACTCCTTTCACATCCACCTAAAGTACACAAGGTTCTTAGGAGAGCATACCCAAGACACAATTCTAACTCAATGAAGATTAGAAGACACCAAACAGAACATGAACATAGGTTGAAGGGATGAGGAAGACAACAAGTAAGATAGAGGGGGAAAGCATGGAGAAAATATGCAATTTTAGCAAAAAATGAAAAATGGACATGTTTGCTCAGTTCTTTCAATAGCAAGAAATTTCAAAAGCATCCGTGCACAAACACAGAAACCATTCCACTGCAGGGTGAACAGTGCCGTAATAGCCTTTGTATAGTCAAAGACAGCTAGAGAATCACACAAAGTCTATGGAAATAAATGTAATATCCCCCAAATTTTTCTTGCGTTAAAAGCCCCTCTGATTCTGTAGATGTCAAGTGGAGATAGTAAGCTATGGACACTTCCTCTAACTCAAAGACCATTACTTTGTACAGAATCCTTCTCTCAGTACTTGCCTTCATCTTAAAATTGCCCATGAGTGTGAGTACAGGAAGAGATCTGCATCAAAAACCTTCAGAGGCAATGCCACCAGCTCCAGAACCTGCTCTGCATCTTTACAGAAGCATGAAAAGAGGCATGGGAGTTTCTCATTAAATCATCCATGGTTCTAATGATCAGACTTTCACTGCTGCTCCTCCCTTGGAGTCATACTCATGATAGCCAAGGCTGCTAATTTACTTTGGGTTCCCTTGCAGTGATTTTCCTTCCCAGCTGTTATCAGTATACAGCTGGAGTTAATATGCTTCACTCTTGTTCACCATGTTTAAACTGGACTGAAACAGCTGCTCTGTTTGCTCTAAGCTTTGCAACAATGGTATCTAAGCCTCAGTGGCAGTTTGCACAGGCAAAACAGACTTTTATCTCAAAATGTCCAGATAGAATTTATTCGCTACTGCTGGTGAACAAACCAAAATGTTAGTACTGCCCTACTTCCTAGCTACATAAAGTAGAAAAATTCATTTTTCTGCATCAGAGAAAATTCAGTTCATGGTAGTGAATTGTTTAGCTGGAACAATTAATGTGAGCAAAGAAACAAATAGAAATCATCTGTCAGAAGCAGCTGTCTTTTCTTCACAGGGGTGAGTGCCTTGCCTAGAAAGAAAGGGCTTCCTATGGGTATTGAGGATTTAAGAGTCATAATGCACTTCTACACCTCCTGTTCTTCTATCATTAAAAAAGACCATGTTTTTCACAGTAATGCCAAGTCAGCTGTGATAGTCTTTAACCATTGCATTTTTCCCCATTTATCAATATGCACATGTTCATACATTTTTCTTCTATCTAAAGACAAACATAAAGCAATTCATTACTGCCTACTGTAAAGAAGAGTTAGGATTACAGATTGCTCTTCAGCAATAGGCAAGGCAGTATCAACAGTGAATGGCAAAGTATATAGACACACATTCTTAGAGCCTCCGTTTCAGTTTTAGCTTAATTATAGGAGCTTGAGAAGAAAGTTCCATGACTAAGAGACTAGAACACTGTTTACACTTCCTTAAACTTACAAATGTAATGTTTTAGTGACAAACCTTGCACTTGGGTCCCTAGCCTTGCACCACATCCACATTACAAAAAAAAAGACTGCATTTGCTGAGGGACAGGCCATTTAGACATAGTGCTCCCTCATTCTGCTTAGAGCACTTTATGGAATCAATAACATGGATGGTCTCAATTACTTTTAGAAGTTTTAATTCACTTAATTAAAATACCATGATAAATATTGTTGGTTTTTTTGTTTGAGCAATCCTGGCAGTAAATTAGACGGCTTGGCTCCCACTTAAAATATTTTCTTGTATCTGTATTTTCCAAGCTGCCTACAGTTATCTATACAACTTTCACTGCATGCAAAAGTTTTCTCTTAACCATGTGGGAGAGAAAGAAATTTAGCAGGTTCTGTTGTATATTTTATTAACTGAAAATAAACAAAAACATTGTAGAAGATTAAGCAAGTATTTAACGATCTTGACAGAAGTTGACATTTCTATCAAAGGTTAAACTTATCCCACATGCCAGATCCTTTTTGCTGGTGTTTACTACCCAAAAATCCTCAGTATATAATTTAACAGTTGTTAAAAGGATGAATTTACCTGGGAATATATTTATGAAATAAACCAGAACTGTAGAGACCTCTGTTAGGTGCACCACCAAATCCCAAAGAATTACTGACTTCCCAGCAATGTCATCCATTTCAACAAGAAGACTCCTTGACACGATCTCTATTTTTTGGGGTCAGTTTTTGTTGGGCAATATGCACATAACATGGACATCCTCAATTTTTGAGACTCTAGATGGACAAAAGGATGGAGGGAAAGAGAATTCACCCTCATTTTCAGACAAATAGAGAGAAATCACTTTGCAGAAGAGGGAACTGAACCCACATCTTGTCACTCGTGTGTCAAATTTTCTCTTTCTTGGTGTTTTTCACCAAATTCAATAAGCCATTTCATTTCTCTCTTCCCAGTATCAAGCCAAAGTCAGATAAGCAAATGGAACTCAGCAAGAGTACTTCCACACTAAGGCAAAAAGAGAGCCAACATTATTAGAAGATCCTGGAAACAGCAGTTTAAAGCCTAACCACACACATACACTGAGCCTAGAGAATTATAGTAACTATTATTTTAATGGGTTTAGATGGAAAACATAAATTATCTTAATGATTTCCAGATTCCTCTGATAGAAATTTTGACTGAGCTAAAATCAGATAAACAGAGTATCAAAGACTTTAGTTCCAAATGCCTCCAGAACAATTACAAGACAGAGATGTTTGGAGAAGAAAGTAAATATTTTCAACAACTCATTAAATAAAAAGAACATGATAGAAAACGGATGATAGCAATATTAAATATTAAAAGCTGAAAGCACTCTGAAAAGAAATGTCAGGTCTTTACTGCCTTATGAGGAAAGGGTGTTTTGCAACAAGACTGCAGGTTGCCAATGAATTTTACTGCATTTAGTCACAGCTCTGCTCCCTAGGAGTTGAACAGGTAACACATTTATAACTACACAATAGAAACAAAGGTGAAATAGCTGTTCTCAAACAGGGAAAGCTGGCTAAGCCAGTGGTTTCAAACATTTTGAGATTTACTGCCAGTCATAAATGATAATAATGCATTCTCAGATCTGCATTTTAGAAACATACCACAGCAAAATTCTAGTAGCAGTAAGTTCTCACACAGCAGGATGTGTAAAACAAAATACCCAGAAAAAAGGGATTATCAGTTGTTATAAAGCATTTGGGACAGATCTTGGAATGACATAAGCATCTACAGCTCCAGGAACCCCAGAGGAGCCAGGACCCTTTGCAACATATGAGGATCTGCCCTCTGAAGAAAGTGAGCTCAAGCTTGCTAGTTCACACTTCAGCCAAACACCTCGTTTCTCATACCTCCTCTGCTACCTGTTTATGCTGCTCTATGACTTTCTGCCTTTTGGATCCACAAGATGCAGTCAGTCCCGGGCATATAAATCCTTCAGAGAGCACAACAGCACCAGCTCAGCTCTCCAGATGTTTTACAGAAGCATAGCAAAAGCTGCTTCTGATGTAGGTCAGATGGATTATCTTTTCATGGTGCAGATGCTGCTCCAGGCTTAACTTCCACAGCCAGCTGTTTTGTGTTTTTGCTTCTGGGGAAGAGTGTCTGGGAGCTGTGCACCCCTCTCAGCACAGCTCTTCAGCTGAAGAGGGGTGGCTGATGGCCACCACGTCTCAAAACCAGCCAGCCCTAGTAAAACAGCCTAAATGGTTTTGAGACATTTCCCTCCAGGTACTTTGCTACTACAGCAGCAAGGACAGCACATGTACCCACACACACTTACCAAAAATATAAAGCCCACAGTTGAAAAAAAAAATTAAAACTACTAGTTTTATGGGGACTGTATGCAGGTCTGACTTGTACTGCCCACATAGGAGAGACATGTACTTCAAGTGGGCCTGAGCATGAGCAAGAGAGGACACAGCTTTCATTCCTATTCATTATAAACTTGAACAGTAGCAGGATGTCTGCAGGAATTACAAAAAGAGGAAACAAAAAATGTCATGCCCACACATGATAAGAAGCTCCTTTCTGTACCTGTTTCTGGAAGAAGCCCACAGCAGTGATATTTGCAGTAACCAGTGGGTGGGTGTGTGCATACCTACACCCCCCTTCTCTGCTTGTAGCCACAACTCTTGCAAGAGCATGAAAGCTCTGGAAATCTGCATGCAGAGATTATTCCACTTCTTCTGCCTTCCAAGGAAATTAAGATAATATGAGGCTTTCTCTTTTTTTGTGACTGGGAAAAAAAAAGGATTTCATCCTGAAAGCAGTGGATCACAAAGAAGATGCTGAAATAACACAACAGAAAAAGAGAAGTTATGAGGCTTTTGAAGGACACAACCAGAAAGACATTCTTGTGAGAGACATCTTAGAAACAGTTCAACAGATGCAAAACTCTCCCAGTCCAGCAAATTAAAAAAAAGAGTGTAATTGCATATTTAAAACTGAAGAGAAGACCATGCATCATTAACCTAGTTTAGCTGATGGAGATTTTCTGACAGACCATTGCACAGCCTGCCTTGGGCAAAGAGGCTCCCAGTGTTGTTTGAGCAGTTATGCAGTGGAATCAGGTAACAGAAATAGATGGTAAAGTCACACTCCATGATGCAAACAAACCACCAACTGCCCAGGCTCAGGAAGCATCTTCCCACACTGGGTAAATGATGGCACAGCAGCACATCAGGGGAAATTTTACATGTTCCTCTCAATGATCACAAAAACAGGAAACTGAACGGAACAGATCATGGGTATGAGCTGTCAGTCCTGTGCTGCAACCTCCTCTCATTCACTTACAGTTTGCTAAAGCAGAGTTTTGCTTTTGAAGACCAGAAGGCCCATTATGAACCCATGTCCCACTCTCCTCAGCTTCTGACACCAGTAGATTTCAACAAGTTATGCCTGCACTACACTCAGCAACTTTAGCAGAAAGACATGTTTTTATTTCAGAAAGTGTTACAATAACTAATTTCCTTCACTACTAATATTTTAACTATCTCCAGGAACAATCTACCTCAGTCTCAACAACATCACAAGATAATCTAAGGTGAGAAAATATTTCATTTAATAACACTTGTAAAGGCAAGCTTGCTCTTGCTCTCACAGCACTGTATTGACATTCCAAACTACTAGCCCACTATTGGCTCTGCATCCTTCTGACTGTATTTTGAGCAAGTGAAAAAGTTGAGGAAGGTGGGAGCCTGCAGACAGCATCTCCACACTCCCTTTGGTGTCTGCCAGAGCATTCAGGTAAGATATTGTTTGCTGGGCTCCAATATTACCTGGGCTACAGGTAACAGTTGCAAGCAAAGTTTAAAACTCTTGTAATCAGCAGGAGTGCTTAATATTTTGCTGCTATCACCCAGGATGTGACAACTGTACAAAAATACTATTTAACTTCAGCAAGCTTCTTTCAAGGGAAAGAAAACCACCTCAGATATCAGTTCTTAGCTTAGATGTTGTCATAGCAGTAAAAGCAGAGCTCACTGTGAGCCCATGAGCTGCTTTGCACCTTCTCCTGCCAATGAGGTCCAGCTCTAATTGTGCCAGGGCAGAAACTTCTCCTGGAGCAGCCACATCTTCCCACACACACTTCTGAGGGAACATACCGTGTCCCACTCCAGCTTTGCCTTCTCTTTCCAGCTTCTCTGCCCAGACAAAGATGATCTAATGTATGTCTCTCTTCATGCAGGCCCTGAGCTGAACCCTAAAGATCACTTGTGCAATCTAGCTGTGGTCTCATTCAGCTCAGCAGCTGCTTCTTCCCAGGGCTCCAGCCTGGAGGAGGCCAAAAGGCTTTCAGCACATCTGCACACGCAGCCCAGGCACAGAGCACCAGAGCACATCACAAAGAAGAACTAACTGCTCCTGCCTACTTCCCCTAAGAAAAATAAAGCTGAGCAGGTGTGTGTGCTTCAGCTATTGTGCTACAGGAACAACTGCTTCTGCTTTTCAGGCACCCCTTGGAGAAGGGGAACAAACCCTGGCACGAGTACAGGATCCAAAGTTGTCCTTCTGACAGGGCCCCAAGGGACACCCTGCCTCTGGTTTAGCACTACAGCCTTGCACCTGCAGCCCTCAAATGTAGACCTAATCCAATCCTAGCCCAGTATGCAAAACATTAATAATATAATTTACAAGTGCCAAAAGAAAAATTTCCGCAAATCTGAACCAGTTTTTCTTGTGTGAGATTTGTATTTTAATTAACAAGGACCCATTATAAATCTATCCCATGACAAAGCTTAAAACTTGGGATTTTAATATGCCAAGAATCCCCTCTGCTCTAGGCTGTAAAAGTTGATATAATGTTTCTTCCTAATGTTGCATTAGGCAAGCAACCAATTCCTCCAATTACTGATCTGACAACACTGTTCCTGTGAACAAAAGATAAATTCACTGACTTGGACAAGAATGTACAATATTGTATGTATTGGGGCAGTAAACAAAAGAATAAATCCATTATGTTGGACTGCAGGCCTTTCTGGATTCAGATGGAAAACGGCAAAGCAAGAGTTGAAGTCAGGACACCAGAAAAGAAAGCTGAAGAGACTAAAATATCTGTAAAAAAAGAACTTGGCTTTTGATGAGAACATGGAAAGAATTCAACATAAGATAAGTCCTTTGCTCTAAGCAGATTAGGAACAAATCACAACAATCACCAATTGTTACTTTAAAATCTAACTTAAAACTTAAGACTTTCTTTATGTATTCTGTGTCAGGTTTTAATCCAATTTTTTCTCTTTCTGCTGTTAATGCCAAGAAGCCATGAAAATAGAACTGTCAGCAGTCCTTCTATAGCTCTGATACCAAACAAAACTGGAAACATCTGGATTCATTTTTCAACAAGACAGCCAAGAAGAAGGTATTTTAGGCAAGAGCATCTGCCTGTGGAGTTCCCTAACATGGCTAAATGTGTCTAGTTTTGAAAAGATGGCCCTTGGAATCCAACTCAATGCAACACTGAAAAAGAGCATTAAATGGCATTCAGGATTCCTCAGCTGCTGCCATGACCACAGAGCCATACAGAAAACACATGGATACACATATACCATCCAGACAGCTAATGCAAACAGCTCTTCTGTATATTTGGGGGGGAAAAAAGAAGAAAAGAAAAGGAAGGAAACCCAAGCAGTTTTGCATGGAAAATTAGTTTCATTGCCATTAAAACAAGAATGAAGATGGACAATTTCTTTACATATACATGGGGCACACACATCACTGCTTTGTTTTAGATGGAGCCGTTTTTTAATAGTTATTTTGCACATAATTGTTATCCTGTTTCATGATGAAGACAAAAAACCTGCCAATTATGAAGTTTCCAATAGGTGAGGATCCCCTGTTCAGCAGTTCTGCCCCAAACTGTCACTGCAGAACCAGTTACACAGTGGTGAGAGGAAGCAAACATGTCAGCTATAGAGATAAAAGCTGGAAGACCGTGTCTGAGATTAAGAAAGGAAAGGTAACTCAAGTACATTTCATATATGAAAACAGGTTAAATGAATGACTCAAGAACAGGAAATGGGAACTGATCTTAAATAATTCAAATCCAAACCAGACTGGGAGTATGGCTCTGCAGGGCATGTGTACTGAGCTCAGGAAGCTGCCTAAACACACACTGAAATAAAAGTCCAGAAGGATACTGTCCTTATAAAGTACAACTATTTATTACTTTTTGCATGAAATCCACCCAGACCAGGAACCCAGAACCACTATAACAGCCCCAGCAGTGCCTCTCAGAGAGCTGTATTGGCTGGAGCTGCTGGCAGCTGCCCAGCCAGATGAGTGGTAACCAGGCATTGTGTAACAGAGGCATTTTTCAAGGACTTTGCACAGACATGGGGAGAAACAGCAGAAATCAAAACTGTCTCAATTTAATGGCAGTATCTAAGATCCCAATCATTATTGGCCAAATGCTGCTACAAGTCTGGGACATGGTGGTGGGGCTCTGCTCCCTTCTGAGGAGACAGAGGTCCTGAGAGCAGAAGCTGGCAGCATGAAGCTGCCATTCCCTCTTTTCCCTTAGGACAGAACTGTTTAACAACACAGTGAACAATTGCTACACCATAAATGTATGGGTTTTAAAAAAATTCTATTGAGTTTAAATCAACACTCTTCCTAAGAGATTTTGGACCCATGATTTCACACCCTGGTCAAACTACATCTGGAAGTACATATACCACTGAACAGAATGAAAGCCAGAGTAATTTAGGCAGAAGTTCTGTGTTTTATTAAGGCTTCATGGAAGAAATTTTTTTGCAACTCTGGTCACTGCTGAGAAGATGGAGAACTGAATGGGAAAGTCAGAGAAAGCTCCCAGTCTAGAGGCCAACAACTCCCTTCTGCAGAAGTAAATCATGGAGAAAGAAAACCCAACAAAAACAACACAGAATTAAAATTTTTAGAATTTCTCCCTACCACAAAATTAAACTGGTCTTGAGAATGTTTTGTTGTCACTTAAGAGTGCTAAACAACAGAATTTATCTCAGAAACAGGATGCAACTTGCTTTTGTATCAATTCACCACTAACCACAAAGGCACTGCTCAAGTGATTTTTAAACCTCATCCTGACTAACCCTCCTCTCTGCATGGCAGGTGCTTTCCTTATGGGAAGATGTACAAACACAGTGCACTCACTGCAGGCCTGACCTTTATAAAGAGAATTCTGCCACAGCCTCACATTGCTCTGCTCTCTCCAGCCCCTGTCAAGTCCTGGTCAAGGGCTGGGCCATCTCTGGCCCCATGAACCACCTGACCCAGCTTCAACAAGCAGGGTGGGCAAAGCCACCTCCAGCCCCCTCTGCCCACAGAGAACTCTGGGGGAGAGAGGGGCTGCAATCCTTCAGGGAGAAGCGACCCCCAGCTCTGATGATGAGGCTGTGCACCAAAGGCAGGCAGCCTGAGGCTCTCCATGCTTCAGCCAGAGCTGAGGCACTGCACTGCATCCATGCAGGGGCTCTGGGGCCCAGAGCCAGGCACCCCTGCCCAGGCTGCAGCACCCTGCTCACAGCCAGGCTCCTGCCTCCAAAGCAGAGGTGCCAAATTAGTGGAGTGCCATGGAGGTTTCAAAGTCATTGGGAAATGGCCCTTCTACACTGCTTTTTTTCAAAGCTGGTTTAATTGCCAAAGGAGTATCTCCAGAACTCACTCTTCAGGCCATTGCAGTGACCACAAGGACCCCCCAAACATCAACACCCTTCATTTGGGACCTAATTATCTGTTCTCTCCAGTTTAAGTCTGGCTATTAGATCACCGAAAAACAAAGATTCAAAACAAAATCACCAGGGTACAATTTACAGGAAAGATAAGCACCAGATTGATGACATAATTTATTTTTGGCACTAAATTAGTGCAAACTTCAGCTGCAATGACAGGCAAACAAATACTCATACTACGCTTAAGACAAGTATCCTCACCAATTCTGCATGGTTTGATGTATTAAGATCATTAAAAAATATAATGGAACACAAAGAAGCTCAAGCAAACCCAGGTTCTGATCCTCTTCCCACATGAGGCTTCTCAGTTTAGATGTGAAGATGCATGCTGGCTGCAAAAGGCTTCCAGGCTAACTTCTCTCTGCAGAAGGAATCCTCCTGATGGAGCCTGAGCAGCATTACTAACTAGAACAACAACATGGCTTAAACAGAGACTGCTCTACTTCCAGTCAGAGCTTGCTCTGCCTTTCACTCTAAACAGATGAGATCTTAAGTTCTCTGCTGACAGAGATTGGGTGTTGTCCTACTTAGATTAGAGAGAATATTTACCAGATTTAAGGTATCTGGGGAGATAGCAACTCAGGGTAAACAAAGCCGTTCTTCTATAAAATTAAACAAGAGTCCAAAGAGAGGAGAAATACATCAGGATATGCATCACATAAAATTCACTAAATGAAGTAAATAGCACCTTAATCAAGCAAAAAAGTTCAATAAGTGTTTCACCAAAGTCAAAGTGTACTGCTGGTATAAGCCACAGCAGATAGGAGAGACATGACAGGCCTAAGCCAGCCCAAGTCTGGTTTCCTAGCTGAGGCTGCCCTGGCAAGGCAGGTCCTCTGGCTCTGCCACCACACATGGGGGCTGCATCTGCCTGTCCCAAACTTGCTGAAAGGGCTGGCTGCTACTGGGGGAGCTGTGCAGCTCTGCCTTGCCAACAGCCACTCCTGCAGGACCCAGCAAACACGCAGCTGCACAGTGAGCTGGCCCAGCTCACTGATTAGATGCAAAATCAAATGACCAAAATAAACAACCTTTTCATTTTCTTTTAAAAAAATAAGTAGTTTTTTAACTCTCCCTGTGAGAGTTAAATCAGCCATTTAAATGGCTGACTGCACAAGGTGGGGTCAGAATGCAGTGGGGGAAATAGGGGACCAGAGCAGGACTGCACAATTCACAGCCAAGCCACAGCCCTGGGGAGAGTGCATTTAGAGTAACTTACAACTGAAACTGAACCACCCACCAGCAGGATGAGTGAAAAGCCAACCAGCAGATACTAAACAAGTGACAGAACAAACAAGGAAAACAACTAAGCCTGAGGTTTAGGACAAAGAAAAAGAGACCAGTGCCTAAACTTTTTTTCCAACATTATAAATTAATAGCCTACACACACATGACTGAACAATCCTGCCCACATTCATTCTTTCCACAGCATAAGAAGAAAGAGGAATTAATCACCTGGGGATCCATCATCTAAATTAAATGCAGGGGAGGGCAGTGGAATTCATGTGACATCTGTGAAGTCCAACATACCCTCTGGGTGCAACGTTTTTAGTAGGTGTCATTTTTATAAGTATTGGCAAGAATCAAGGGACACTTCAGTATGTATTCTCTTGAAATTAAGTATTGCTTAACCTCGTATATTCTGCAAATATATATTTTAATATTTAGCATACAGTTGGAAAAAGGATGAAAAATTAAACTTCCCCACTCCTGGATTTATGCCCTAGCCACCGAGTTGTAAGATCACAGCTCACCTAATGAGTATTTGTGTACTGAAAGCAAGGTGAAACAGTTTAATAAGTAAGAAGCCAGAGACCACCAGCCCAGAACAGCACAAAGGTTTATGGGTCTAGCACTCTCTAGAGAAATGAAGGATGCAAAATCAGAACTTGTTTCTTCACATGTGTCTAACAGCTATAGAAACAACCTAGAAAGAACAGGAAGGGAGGGAAAAAGGCATGGCAATGTATTCCCTTACACGGTTTTTAAGTAGTCCTGATTCCCTGATTCCTGACTCTCCAAGAAGAACTTATCAAGGTGCACCTCACTTCGAAATGCCTGGACAGCTTGGACACCCAGCTAATCACCACTGTAAAAACTAAAGGCACATAAAGCAGCAAACCTCGATGCATTCAGCAAATATCACTGGGAAAAACCTGAGCCTGCACAGGTCAGAGACTGAGGGCTGGGACTGCAAGAGTCCAGCCCCAAGGTGTAGGTGCTCACAGGATCTTTTAGATGGGAAGGCACTGGACAGCTGTGGCCCCGTGGACATCCCGAGTTATTTTCCTGCACAATTACAGCAGGCGGACTGGAAGTGTGCATTGTAGGAACAGTCACAATAACAACCTTCTCATTCTTATCTAGAGAAATCAAATCCACATCAAAGGAGAGTTACAAGACCAGCTTAATTAATGATGGTATTTATTTCTGATTGCTGTTTAACAACCAGGGTGATCCAAAACACCCAGGATCCAGCTTCATGGTATGGATTAAACAACTGTGAACAGGACAACTTGAACCAGCTTACAATTATACCTGCTGCTTTAGCAGTGCTAGTGGATACAGCAGGACATAACTTCAGTAAATATGTGTTTTCTGATGCTAATTTCATCCCACGCAGAGGGGAAACTGTTCACAAGCTATATTCACAACTTCCTTTGGAGTTTTGACTAAACCACATCTCTAATTACTTGAAGCCTAGATGAAGATGATCTAATCAGCTATCGCTGGCCTGTGACATCACTTAGCTGCTAATTCACACAGAAGATTTGAATATTAGAAGGCCATTTTCATACAGCAATAGCGCGTCGAAACTGCTCTAAGTACAACTGAAGTACAACTGTTCTAAGTACAACTGAACCTCGCACCTAATTTGAATGAAGAGTCAATTCCCCGGTACTTCAAAATAGTTACTACTTCATTACCCAGTTAGTACTGAACGAATACTTAGCACTTCATTCCCCAGTACTTCAAAATAGCTACTACCTGCCTGCATCTCCCAAAGTCGACAGGAATCACAGACACTCGCCATGGCTCGGCTCCCCGCTGCCCTGCCCGCGGCCCCCGGGGGGATCCTGCCCTGGCCCGGTACCTGCTGGGATGGCGCTGCCGACCCCTCTGCCCACCGGAGCTGCCGCGAGACAGGAACGAAGCCGAAGCCGGTGCCGAAGCCGCCGCTCTCCCCGCGCTGGAGCCGCCGCTCGGTGCGCGCCGCCCGGCCCCCGCCTGCCCTCCCGGGCCGGGCCCTGCCGCTCTTCCCCGCCTGCTCTCCTCAGCGGGCACGGCCGCTCTCCCCCGCCTGCCCTCCTCAGCCGGGCACGGCCGCTCTCCCCCGCCTGCCCTCCTCAGCCGGGCACGGCCGCTCTCCCCCGCCTGCCCTCCTCAGCCGGGCACCGCCGCTCTCTCCCGTCCTGCCCTCCTCAGCCGGGCACGGCCGCTCTCCCCCGCCTGCCCTCCTCAGCCGGGCACGGCCGCTCTCCCCCGCCTGCCCTCCTCAGCCGGGCACGGCCGCTCTCCCGTCCTGCCCTCCTCAGCCGGGCACGGCCGCTCTCCCGTCCTGCCCTCCTCAGCCGGGCACGGCCGCTCTCCCGTCCTGCCCTCCTCAGCGGGCACGGCCGCTCTCCCGTCCTGCCCTCCTCAGCCGGGCACGGCCGCTCTCCCGCCTGCCCTCCTCAGCCGGGCACGGCCGCTCTCCCCCGTCTGCCCTCCTCAGCGGGCACGGCCGCTCTCTCCCGTCCTGCCCTCCTCAGCCGGGCACGGCCGCTCTCCCGTCCTGCCCTCCTCAGCCGGCCCTGCCGCGGCCCGCCCGGCCAGGTGTGCTCGGCAGCGCTTACTCACCGATCGCTATCGCCCAGGGGGAGTTTCCCCGGCGGCTCGGGACTCTCCCGCCTCACCTGAGCTACTCGCCGGGGCAAACCTGCCTCCAAATGGCTGCCAGGGACTCTTCTTTGGCTCTTGCTGGACCGTGACACCTGCAAAGTCGGTCCAGAGCCGCCCCTCGCTTTGCTAGAAGTACAGCCAGGCTTCTGTTTTAGAGAGAAAAAGCGATTTTTTCATGTTTTACAATGTTAGAAAACGGCATGTCCAGTCAGAATATGGATCCGTGGTAGGCTTCACATGGACACGTGAGAAAGCCCCTGCCACTAGAGTGCACAGTTCGTAGGGTAACTTAGGGATCACACACAGCTGATTGGTTTAGAATTTTCAGCAGGAAGTGCTGGTTGGGAAATTTCTTTGCAGGAAGGAAAAGTTCTGTAAGTGTCAAGGTGGTTTCTCCTTGATTCTAGTTTTGGTAACTGGAACAATACCCCAAGAGGTCAATATGAAGAAAAGGTGGGGCTGGATTAGTAGGGGAAAGTGTGTATTTCCCCAAAGAAATGTTTACATTCTGAGAGCATTTAAATTTCCAGTCATTGAAGTTTTGCACAGTTGTCCTCTTGATTTGCAGTCTTTAGTGGCTTCCCCATTCACCAAGACTATTTTTTCCTGTTACAATATTTTTCATTTTAAATGTAATGACACCACAGAACTGCTGCTAACTAAGAATTTCATGCCTGTCATCATGCAATGTAACACAGCTACTTAAACTCCAGAGCCACTGTAAGGGGTGTGAGACCCTCTGCCAAAAGCACAGACTTATAAATTTTGAGCTGACAAAGCATCTCTGTTCATCTCTGCTCAGAGCCACTTGCAGGTACTGGTATCACATAGCAGAGAGGCTCTGTCTCCTGTTAATGGAACTCATGAGGTTATGCATGGTCACTGTTTTAAAGAAATACCAGTAACCTGGTGTGCTTCCAGAATTATCTGAGTCCTCCTGAGGTGCACATCAATCACTCATTTCAAGGCATCTCACTGGATTAATTTACACGACCAAACAGCTTTATTTTCACTGTTCACAGAAGTGTGTTGTTAAACTGCTGATAAGGCCCCTGTATGCAGCTTGCTGCTATCAGGTTACCTCGGCATTGTCATGCTCCAGGGTTTTTCGGGCTCTCAACGACTTCCAGTCCTGCCTGAACGGCTCTCCAGCTGCTGGGGTTGCAGGGCAGCAGCAGCTGTCCATTGGGACTGCAGGTTGCCTCTCTGATGAAGGAAAAGACATTAAAACCAGTACTTTTGCCAAGGCAGTTAGAGGAAAAAAACCAGTTTGCAATATGACCTTCCTTCTTCATCCAGGCAAGACTGTGCCCTGTAATTTGAGAGGGCCTATTGACACATCTCCGTGGCTCTTCTGAAGGTTTGGGACACCTTTCAGTCTTTTCAGCTGCTTGAAAATTGGGAAGTTTGTTTCAATAAGCACAGCATTCAGCTGTGCATGGTAAGGGATGTGGACAACCTGATCTTGGGTGCATGGGGAGAGCATTACTGTCCTGTGATGTTTTTAGCTGGGATGGGAGAGAAACCTCTCTCCTTCCTTGAAAGATTTTTGTTGCAAACAAACCTAGTCTGAAGATCAGCAGTGAAACCAATTTACCTCTTTTCTTGTCAGCTGGAAACAAGATCCTGCTTCCCTGCCAGTGCCCAGAGTGCTCCATGCTGTGCTGTATCTTTCTGTAACTAAACCTTGCCTCACAAAGCTGGTGATGTTCCCCTGCCTCGCTGGCTGCTGCTGTTGGCTCCCCTCTCCTCTGCTGACCATTCCAGGCTGGCATTGCAGCCACTCATCCTCACTCATTCCTGGTTCTCTGCAGCTGCTCCTGCTCCTTATCTGCCTCTGCTCCAGGCACCCCCGGTACTCAGAGCAAGCTAATAAACTGGGCGGCTTTTGGCTGGCTCTGCCAAACCACAGCACTCTCAGCTCCAGAAATGCAGGGCTCAAATACTTGAGCAGACCCATGCAGGGCCAATATGAAGAGAATTTATTAGTCTGGGCTATGCTTCACCTCTCATATTCCCCAGTGAGGCCTTGTCTCATCTGTTTTGAACCTCTGCAGCGCAGACTTTCTCACTTGCTGCTGAGCCTGTTTATGCTATTGGATTACAATTTCCCAGTGTTTTTCTTGTTGAAAGAGAAGTAGCCAGAAGACTATAGAAAGTAGCTACAAGCAGGAGTCTATATTATCATCTCTGGGCCTCAAACCTTTAGGAACTGGACCTGAAATAATAAAAACCCCATGTACAAATACTGACACAAATCTTGAGTAATTATTTACATCTGCAAACACTTTCAAACAGATTAAGACCCTTTTTCTTCACTCTGCAAATGCTCCAGTGAACAAAGTTTTCAGCAGGAATGCTGATGGAGGCTGCAACTTTGAATAAATTCGGACTGAATTCTCCCACGTGATCCTTTGCATCAGAAACCCGATCCCACCACCTGTGCACACTTACTGACATGCCAACTTCCATGTTAGAAATCAAGGAGTTCAGAGGTTGAATCAATGTTCACACAGAGCACACTGAAATCCTTTAAACACAAAAGTGGAAGACATAATTGCTTAGAAGTTCTTGCCTAGTTTATGAAGAATTACATGAAATTAGGCAGCTGATGATTCCAAATAGCTTTCCCAGCTCTCTCCCAGCTGAGAATCCTTCAGAGCAAGCAAGCATTTAACACCACTACTTATGAAATATTTTAGTTGCAGAAACTAACATCAAGTGATGTACTTATGATCAGAGTTAATTCCAGGGTACATTGCAGCAGCCAAGTGATGAGCTCAGCCATCAGGACCTAAAAGCAGGGTGTTATCAGGACAAGTCCAGCACACAGCCTACACCATCTCATAGCCAAATTCCCTGTATAACCACTAAATTAGGTATTCTGAGGCAGAGACCTTTTGAGAGGGAAAAAGGATTTCGCAACTTAGATTTCAGTGGAATAGCAGAGTGGTTTTCAGCTGAAGTCTCAAAGAAGTTAATACACCTTCCTTACAAACAACTTCTGCAGCCAGAGGATTTTACTACCATTAAAGTTTTTGCAGCAGTAATCTTTGTCCCCTGAGGGTTTTTTGGGAGCAACATGAAACTGTTTCCTCATCCTCCTTGTCCTGCTCTCAGCTGGAGCCTGGTTTCTTTCCATTCCCATCATAACCTTTGGGTTTTACTGACACCTTCCCTCCTCTGCCACAGATGCTGGGTGTGGTCCACACACTTCATTAGAGAAAGCTGCTATAATTCAGTCCGTGACTATTATTTTTTATTTTCTCCTTTTATCAAATGCATGTTTAACATCACACTTCCTTACCTGCTGTAATTCTGTCAACCATCTGAGACTGCAGCCCGTTGCCTTCTCCCACAGAGCTGCAGAAGGACAGCTTTATTGCACAATGTCCAGTACCATTTGAAAATGTTGTACAATGCCTAGACAAGCAATTACATGGAGATACTCTGCTGTTCAAATTAGACACTCTCCTTATCTCATTGAGATTTTATGTACTGTGAATTTGAAAATAGATTTTCTAGCTTGTTATGTTTTGCCTTATGCTGTAAGGCAGATTTTCTTTGCACACACACATCATTAACACATTCTGATAATAAATCCAAGGAGGGCTCATCCTTTGTGCACCAGAACACTTTGGTCCTGTCTCTCCACAGCCAGTCCCACATCTGTGTGAGCTGCAGCAGTTGTTCTGTGCTCCACAGAGGCCTTCAACATTGTCAGTGCTGCCAGCCCCAAACTGTCCAAAGGTGAGGAAAGGTTCCAGGGTGGATAATCACTGAGGCACAAGGGTGCTGCTCTGGCCAGGCCATCAGCTTCAGCCCAGAGTGATGAACAGGAGGAACTGTGGGTGCAGGAGCAAATGGTTCTGTTTCCTCCTCAGGAGACATTTGTTGCTGCTGCCAGTGTCCAGGGATCCAAGATGATGAATCCAATAAACTCAGGAGGCATTATAAACCTTTGTGTGTAGTTGAGAAAAGGATGTAACAGAGCCAAGGCATGCTCCTTGCATTGTTTTCTAATATTATCCTTTTCTTGTCTGACTTCATTAAGAGCCAGATGCTCTTAATCTGGCACAGGTTTGGGAGGACATTGTCACATCTACTGAAAAAAGATAAGACTCAATGTTGTCAACATATTGACACCTTCAGATATTTTTTATAGGTCTTATACCTGGAAGATTGTGGGTAGGTGGTTGTAGCCCAGCTTTAAAATGAGCTTGCTACATCGAAAATCAGTGGTCATATTAAATGTATCATTTAGATCCAAACAATTCCAGTGGTTTCCTCTTTGATTTGATGCTGTAAGACAATATACAGTCTGCAGTTTAAAAATTAATTTTTTCAGGGTTCAGGATTAAAAAAAAGTTAGAACTTATATCTGCTGCTGATTTCAGGAAAGATATGAAAAATGAATTATCTTAAAAGTTACTGTCCACCTTTCAGTGCAGTAGTTGGACTTGGTTCAATAACGGGGTTTCAGGCTGTTCCCAAACCTTCATTGTTAGGGGAAAAAAACCCCTACAACAAAACAGGAAAGACCTGTTTCAAGAAGGGCTGTTGTATCACTGAAAAAGGGCCCATGGAACACCTGACTCTGAAATATGCTTATTTATTATAAATAATTTCCATGGCGTCACATTAACAAACATAAAAGGTCACGAACTCCTGTATTTGAAGAAAATGTGTTTGACATCTGGGATCTGGCAGAAGTTCCTCCTGTGGGATGGATTGTTTGCACAGAGCTTTATTGAAGAATAATATTAAGAATGAATTACGAAATATTAGTGTAACCTAGTAAGAAATTATTGTATTTTACAAGCCAGAGACATAAGAGATCTTACAGAACTATTTCAGTTACATCTGACATAAAAGCACATCAAGGAATGCTAGATGTGACCAGTTAGCAGTGAAAATCTTTCCCTGCCTGGGGAGTGCTCCCTGGGCTGTTTGTGAATCCCAGGAATATGCTCTCTCACTAGGCTGGGGTCATGCTACCTCGTGGGGCACTTCTGGGATGTCTTCCCAATCACTGTTACAGTCCCCTTTGCTTGTGACACTGCCCAAAAATGCCTCTTTCAATGTGGGAGAGGGGATAGGAGGCAGCTTGGCCTGTCCCAGCCTGCTCAGGGCCTGGGTCTCTGCCTGTCCAAGCAAAGGGCAAACACCTGCTGGGCCCTTTCCTCCCACCTCTCTTTTTGGGACCTCGGGGCCAGGTGCTGCTGCCCTGCCCTGTATTTTCACACCACCATCTCTCTAGAGCCTGCTGAGAGCCTCAGGACTGGCCTGTCTCCCAAAAGCAGACACAGGGCTGCCCAAGGATGAGCAGATGTTCCTGTCCCCAGGAAGAAGAGGCCAGCCAGGTGTCACCCGTGCACAGAGCAAGGACAGCACACAAAAGATCCTTTCTGAAAGGGACTGAGTCAAGAAAAAGGCCAAAAAGCACAAAAATAATTTACTGTTTCCAGTTGTAAAAAACTTTTTTGGTCTCCTATTTTCAGGTGAAAGCAAACCTCATTTCATGTGATGACAAAAAGCCATTACAGAAATCACTGCAGTTTAAAGCCTCCTGGCCCCATTGAAGTGAGGGAGCTCAGAAGAAGACCCATGGAGGCCAGTGACTGGTTGCTCACAGAAGCTGGAATGCTGTTCTTCCATCAAAAATCGCTTGGTTCAAAAGGAGAACACACATTGACCTCCAAACTGGAGCTTTGGCACATCCCCCTGGGAAAGATAAGGTACTTAAAGCCATTCAAGAAATGACATAACTAGAAACAGAAGTTACCAGCCCACTCTACCCTAATTTTAACACTTTAACCCAGCTGCAGGTTGTTCTGCTCCTTTCCCAGGCAAAAGAAGGCAGCACTCTTAAGGTGCAGGAAATAAGGGAAAGCCAACCTGCTGCCCACATTCCCAGCCTTCCCTGTGCTGCAGCACTGGCTCCTCAGCCTTGCAGCCAGAATCACTGGGAGGTAAATGTGCCACAGCCCTTGCTGATATCACTAGGGGCTGTAGGGCAGGAGGAAGGATGAGCTCTCACTGCAAAGGTGAGGATTTGCATGTTTAATCTGTTTGGTTACATACAAAAATATTCAGAGAGGAGAGAACACACAGCCCTTGAGACACTGCTCTGCCAAACAGGCTGAAATGGGTTACACCTTGGTACCACTCAATGATACATCTGAGTGGATGGGTGCAGGTGTCACTAACCAGTGCTTTACCAGGAAGTTAGGAAACTTAACAGCTGAAAACTGCAGGTTATTTATTCTTGGTGGTATTTTCTTCAGAGACTATTTTCAAGAATCCTGAGTCAGCGCTGTAGGTACAAATATCTGTTTGTGGGACACAGTATCTTTGCTGTGCTATTTACCTGTACTTCCCAAGCCCAAAAGTTTGTATATGTATGACTAAGGCTGGCCTTCCATAGTGACCAAATACCCACTTGCTTCAAGTATTTTGTTGTCACTATTGCTTTAACTCTTAGCTCTATAAAAACTAGATTGTACAGTAGCAAGGAATTTAAGGGTGAAGGGTTAATTCACTGCAGCTCAAGGATTTAACTTCACATTAAAACCATGTGCATTTGTATGCAAGTGACAGAATGAAAAGCGTGGTAGGAGATGGAAGGTACAGCATACAAGCAAGCAAGGATTGATTAAACTAGTTCTTCTAGATCTTAGAAAATCTGACCAAACATTTCTCAGCCAAAACTTGACTGGAACTGGCTGTTCCTTTATTTAAATTGACATGGTGATCCCATGAGTGACAAGGATTTTCATTAGCAGGCAGATGGAGGATGCGTTTCAGTACTGGATTTTAGGAGGCCTTGATGATGATTTTGGGATGATATAGTGACTGAACTGTGCCAGAGCCCAAGAAAGGAGGAATAAAACAGGCTAGAAAGAGTAAAAATGGGAGTGCAGAAGTGCTGTTAAAGATCAGCAGCCAGCTGCCATTCAGAACAGTCCTTACAAACTGGCACAGACTATAAACATCATTGTGAAAGAGCTGAGATCACACTTGCTGTCCTAATGAGTACATGGCGTGAGAAAGTGTTCACCTGTGTGAGACAGGGAGCTGCTCTCTGACTTCCTGGAAAAAACCACGTAGGCTCATTTTTTCCATTTGATTTGGTTATGTGCAGGCTGACACCAAGGACAGGTTAACAACATTCAGCAGCACTTGCAGGCTTGAGGAGGAACTGGTGCCACCAAAAACAGAGAGGGAGGAGATAGCAGGAGTTCTGGTACACAGAATACAGCCCATGGGATTTCTCAAGGAAATACAATTCAGAGTTTACCCTTAAGGAAGTGCAGCAGGAGGTTAAAGCCCTGCAGGGTGTCAGTTTTACAGCCCAGCAAAACCCCATCTCTCCAGCAGTGCAGTGTCCTTTACCAGCTGGCTGGATAGCACTGACAGAAGATTAAGTACAACCTATTTCAGGTTTGTCCACATTCATGAGTCAGCTTTAGAGAGACAGTTTCCTTATCCACAGAGCTCTATCCCCTTAGCTGGGAGGACACTGTCAGAACAAATTGGTCTTGCATAGTGAAAAGAGCCACAAAGGGGAGGGGATCACAGTATTCAGTCCCCTGTGCAACCCCATGTCAGACAGACATAGCAGCATGCGTAATGACAACCTAAAAAGCAAATCCTAAACAACTAGAGAAAGAAGGATAAAGTTACTCAGGTGTGGAAAACCTGTATTGGGCTGCTTCAGCTGTATGTCAACAGCAAAGTCAGAGCAGCTGTGTTTTGTGAAGTGTCCATTCTCTACCAAATTCAGTGGCAAACCAGCCCCTTGTTACTTTCACTCATCAGGCCACTTCAACCAGAGTGGACTGTAGAACCCTAAGCCTTTGATCAAGGGTCACACCTACTTTCTCATTTTCTTTGAGTAGTTCTAGAGAGTTGTTTTCTTCTCTTGAAGAGAATTTTTGTAGTTCAGCATTCCTGCACTGGGCCTCTCCTCTTTCAGTTTGCATGTGTGCTCATTTCAGTGCAATTTCTCTTGAGCATGTGATTCAGAATTGATGTGTTTGCAGTGTAGTGAAGGGAAATGACGCGTTCTCGTGATGCTGGAAATGAGCGGCGGTGCTTCCTTTGAGGGCAGATCAGCTTTCAGAGAGCCTTGTAAATCATCACAAGCCCAGTCAATGACCTACCTCACTTTGCAATGAGTTATTTGAGTGATGAGAATGTGAGAGAGCAACTGTGTGACCTAAGTTCCTTGACTTTCCACAAAGCAAACCAGAGCCAGTTTTGGCTGTCCTTGCAAATTGCTGAAATAAGAACATTCCACCTGCAAAACACAAACCCAAGCAACAAACTCAAGCCTCATTAGGCATGGGTCATTGAGTATCATGTGGGTGGAAAAGCCTTTGTTGTACTGAAGTCATAAGAGACATAGTGCAGGCAGGAGTGAGAACTAGCCACTGGTTAATGATTTATATACGAGGAAACCAGTTCAGTCTAAATTATCTTATATTAATGTTGTCATCTTATTGCAAAGTTCCCATACCTTCTCATTAATTTCTCATGGGCAGCTCCTTACAGCACCAACTCCTTCTGCACAGCACAGCCAACAAACTCCAACCCTCTCCTCGACCCAGTCTTTTGTAGCACTCTTCTTATTGGACACAGCTGTGGCCTACTAAAGGCAGGCCTGTTCCTAATCTTTGGGGATTAGTGCAGCTGCAACTCCTCAGGTGTGAGACTACCCTCTGCACTACCTTTATTTTCTTACATACTATCCCCCCAACATATTAACACTACTTGTTATGGAGACAAGTTTATTCTGCCAGTTGGAAGCCAAATTTTGGCCACAGCTTCACGGTCATTGTACAAACCCTTCAATGGCTCCAAAGAGCCAGGACAACTGGGAGAGGGGTATGACACCATGTCAGGCTGGAAGGAGAGCTCATCTCCTGGGATTCTTTGGGAATACTTCCAAGGCATGCAGCCTGCACACCCTCATGTATACCCTCCAAATGTGGTGGATAAAGCATGGCTGGTGCTTGAGGGGGAACTGGGCAAGAGAGCCATCCCCACCCTCAGAACCAGTGACCTTCTCCATCCTTCAGTGAAATTGCAGGGGGAAGAAATGCCTCAGATACGTCAAACTCCTGGTACAGATAAAGTAGTATTACACAAAATGTTAATTTGAGCCTTATCACACATAAACCCACCAGGAAATGAAGGTAAAATACAGAATACACACAGGTACCTCCAGTTATGGACAACTGTACAACACAAAAACTGTGGAAGAAAATTAGCCTCTGGAAAATTAATTGTATCTTGCTTTGAAGTTTTCTCTACTATTGCCCATTTGTTACTAGTGTTTATGACCAGTAGGTGCACCAGTATCACTGAACTTCATTCACCTTGCTTTCCAAACAGGCAATGTAATTCTGTCATGCATACTTGCAGAGATCTTGTATGATCTCTACTAAACCACTCAACACTACTAAACCAGTCAATGATCAAAATAAACTAGAATTCAATTATAATTTTTGTTAACAACTTTTTTTTTTTTCAAAAAAAAACCCCTTTAAAATAGTCCCTATTGGTGTATTCAATGCAAATTGTTCATGAGCTGTCGAACAATACAAGCTTTAAAAGCTCTTTTTCTGCTAGAAATGAAGTAACAGTTATAGGCTAAAGGGACAGGATGAGGGGCATTGAAACTATCCTTTTAAAATTACAGTACAAAATTATTCTTAAAAAAAAAGAAAGAAAAGAAGACTTCAAAATTCAACATGCTTATTAATCCAGACAGGCTGCAAGTAGAGTTAGGGAAAAGACTGTTTCAGCAGCAACACTAAGGAGCATCCTTTGAGCTGGGCAGTGAGTCCTCCTCCTTCCATCTCTACTGGCTGCAGGATAAACTCTTGGAATAAGGTGATAGTAAATGTGCTACACCTAAAATTGTACTTAGAGGTTTCTGGTATCCATTGCATCTCATGAGGTGACAGATTGGCCAGGGCATCATTTTTTTTGCCAACCAATTCTGCATTCAAACACATGAATGCTGCCATCCTCCACCATGCCCTGCCCCCCCTTTTAATTGAAGTGACTGCTTGTACTTCCCAAGCAGAGCTAAAATGCTTCATACAGCAAGAGAGATCTGTCTCAGAGATCCTGCACACCGACAGCATTCTTTAGGATTTTTACATTATCTTAGTGTGGCTCCCCCTTGCCTCTGGCCATGCCTGCCTCTTTCTTGGCTCGACCATCAAACAGCCATTGTGTCTGTGTCCTGATATGGATCAGCTAAGTTTAATCCTGCTGTGGGAGACAAGGTCAAGGAGTGAATTCTTCCTTTTACAGATGTTGTCTGGGATGTCTTAATTTCAGAGCTATTTATAGGCTACATGGGTACTTATGTTTCTAAGGAGATAATCTCCTTTTTAATATTTTGTGTTTCTGGTTGAATATTTTTGTCCATGTCAATGACTTCATTACCAAAGCACTGAAGGTTAACTAATCAGCAAGCTCTTTTTTATTAACTTTCTGGTTCAATTGTAATGGTATCCCTCTGTAATTCTCTTGTATCCATGGATATGACTACACTGCTGTGAACCAAATGCTGTCACACCACTGTTAACTTGCACCAAATCAGGCTGGGTAATTCCAAGTGAGCACAACCCTGAGGAAAGGCAGAGGGATACACTAGAGCTTCCTGCCTGTATTATGTGTGTGGTAGGTAACAGCTTGGTCCTTTTAATTTTGGTAATTTTAAATTTTGCATTTATACATCTGTATAAATGAGTGAGAAATTTTATAGACATTATGATGTAAATCTGCACTTGATATCATTCAGAAGTCAGTGCAATTACCTCTCTTTCAGCTCTATGTCTCTATAAGCTTTGCTTGTTCCTCACTAACCTGGTGTGCAGACTTGGGCCAGCTGGTGTTTCTGGTCACTGTAGGAGCCCAGGGATCTCTGTTGAACAGCTGCTGTTGTTTGGGAAGCAGTCAGTTTTTCTGTCCCCCTGCTCTGCTTGAATGGCATCAGATGTCAGGGTCCAAAGGAATATTTTTAAATGATGAATTATATTCCAATATTCCTGGGGATACTGATTTTAATAACAAATCTGTGTCATCTTGGCAGGCCTTCTTCCTCTTTGTTTGCATTTCACATAATCTACAAAGCAAGTTTACTGACCAAAATGTTTCTGAAAAACAGGAATTTCTCATGAAGACTGGGGAACTGGGAACTCTGGTCCTGGATTTTTGAATTGTGTTTGCATTATTTGTAGGCAGCCAAGAAACACCATGCTTTGAAGATTTTTGTCAAAAACTAACCTTTGTAGCTATGGTTTCACATGTTGGTTGGAGAACATGTGCAGAAAGTTGCTGATGAACAATCTCCAGACGAAGGTCCCAGTCTGGACAAACACATGCATGGAACGCTGCAGAATCTGACAGAAGTCAACAAAATCCCTCATAGGTTACAGAGAGGAACAATTCCTATCAATGAGGTGACTATGCAGAGGCTTGGGTGTAGCTTCATGCTTTAACAAAACAGAATCTAGTGCTTGGGCTGGCCTTTGAAAAGCAGGAGTGAGGAATCATTGATGGAAATGCATCAATGAATGTCTTGAAATACCAGAAGAAATTTTGAAGATTAAAGATTATCTCAGGAAATCACAAAGAACCCAAAGATAGTGCCCACAAAGACAGAGATACTGCAATCATACTATTATTTATTCACAGGAAAGACGCTTTCAGCTGTACTTGAAAAATAATACATATCTGCTTACATTTATGCCACTGACACTGAGGTTTGAGACTTAAAATAAAACTGGGCTAAAGCCAGACTTGAGGTGAGTTTAGTGATCACTGACTTCAGCACAGTGATGAGAACATTGAACTCTGACTTGGGCCACGTACTCTGTTTGCAAACTGGAAAAACCTCATCCAAGGTTTGTAAAGCCCAAGGGTGTATTGCATTAGCATGTCCTTATCAGACTTCTTAAAACACCCTGAGACTAACAAGCCAACACAATAACAGATGCTATTTCCAGAGAAAATCTGTATTTAGAAGAGCATCTTTCACCTTCAAAACTGAGCAATTGTGGGGTTTTTAAAATCCTGTTCATAAAGCCAGGCTCTACCAGCAGGCTGGGCAATCCCTTCAGCCATTCCCAGCTAATACTTTGCTGTAAGAGTGCTTAGAACATGGCAGTGCCTGCATCTCCAGTGAAACAGATAAAAAGCTTGAACAGGTGGTGGCTGCAGAATAACATGGTGGGAAAATAATGGATCTTCCCTGGGTATGAGAAAAGTAATTGAGGTCAGTCAGGCCCTAGAAAAGGCAAATAGCCTACAACTGATCTCCAAAAAGCAACTGTTAAGTGCCAGAGAAGAAGTGGAGTTCACTCAGCATGTGCATGAGCATAATGAGATCATTTGTCCCGGACAAACCAGAAAGGGAAAATAAGTGACCTCAGGGATATGAGAAAGGGAATTGGAAGAGATTGAATATTTCAGGAGTTATTAATTGCTGCAGTGTTTCCTACAGATCCCTTTTTTACTCAGATACATTCCTTGATTCTTACAATGAGGTTACTGCATCATTATTTACTGCCTGGTGTAAAAGCTGTACCCAAACTCTCCCTCATGTGGCTTCACCAGTGTTTGTTGAGTTACCCAGGGGGATCAGTTTGCAACCCTCTAGAGGGATCTCAGAAGTTTGAGCTAAGCATGGGAATAGGTGAGATTTCCACAGCTGATGGGCACAGTTAAAATTTCCAGTTACACTCTGCACTGACACAGGTGAGGACAGGGCAGGTGCAGAGACAGCTGTCACTGACATCCCCACAAAAATGCCTCTGGACCATTACACTCCCTGTGGCACTGACCCTTTGGCACATGTCACCTTTCTGAGGCAGGCTTTCTGCAGAGTCTCCAAAAGTCTAGTTATGGCCATCATCCTCAGTCTTCATGCACGGCACCTGCTTTGGGGTTGAGCTATTCAAAATTGGTTCAAAGACTTACAATAACAAAATGTAATGGGTTTAAAACACTTGTCTGGACTTGCTTCAGATGAGGAAACAATTTGCTTGTGCCATGTTGCCTTACAACTCTTTGACTTCCAAATGCAGAGCCACACCACCATTTCTGTAGCTTCTGTAAGCTTCTCTACCACATTCAGTGGAAAAGCAGCCCCTTGTTGCCTTCATTCAACAGGCCACATAAACCAGAGTGGACTGTAGAACCATAGGTCTTTGATCAAGGGTCACACCTACTTTCTCATTTTCTTTGAGTAGTTCTAGAGAGTTCTTTCTGTAAATTCTCCTGTATACAGATACACGTACGGTGCTTTACACAAATGCAGGGAAGATTCCAAGGATGCTTGTTATCTTTTCATTGAAAAGCATCAGTCATGCAGATTGACACCACCTGAGGGGTTTGCCCATAGAGAATAGAGATTTATTTTGACAACAGTGCCTGTCAGGATTGAATAATATTAGGGCATACTTTTATTCCTTTTTTAAAAAAATATCTTTATGTTATGATATTTTCCTTATGCTCTACTACAGCTACATGCCATGGAAGATATTCAGTAGCATATTCTGTGAATAAGCCAGACTGGAGTACTTGCATGACCACAAATTGTACTGATTATATTGTTCTGCCATCTCTAGACAGAGAAAAATTATTATACAAGTTCTACTGATGCTGATACCATGTTTATGAGACAATAAAGTTGGCTCTTCTGAAGGCTAAGTAAAAAAAAAAAGTAAATATGAATACAGGACTCCAACTGAAGAGGAGAGAGCTCACATGAATGGCCCTGGATATGACACTCAGTGGTAGTGGGTGACCAGGTTCTTGAAAGAAGTTGAGTTTTTTAAACAAAGTTATTGTAGTCAGTGAAAATCACCAGTTGAAAAGTGATTTTGTGGGATCCAGGAAACTCTTGGGTGAAATAACATTTTGTTTCTGTGTCAAAAAAGTCAATTCCCTAAAAATATCTCAAAGTCAAATAAGCAGATGATCGGATTCATTCTACTCCTTCTGTCACCTAACCCAACTAGCATGAACAAATTTTTTCATTTATCAAAACAGCTTCTCCTTCCCAATTACTGTGATCTGTATCAAAGATTACTGCCATATCTGCTTTCTTTTACCTTTATTCCAGTTATTGCATTGCCAATAGGTGCTGTATACACAGTGGAGGGCAGTTTTTCTGCTGAGAACCTATGTTCAAACAGACATGACAGCTGACTGGCAGGAGAGGCAAAGAGCTGTCCCTTCCCTGCCAGCCTGAGCAAGCAAAGCCAGAGGGAAGCCCCACACACCCAGAGCAGGGTCTGTGCTCTCCCTTGGTGCTGGTCACAACACTGGCCATTAACCATATGGCAAAACTCTTCATGTTAGAAAATCATCAGCAGTGGATTAGAATAAAGAATCATTTTTTGAGCAGACCCGGAATTCTGTCTGCTTTTGAGGAGTTCTGGCCTCAAAGAGGAACATGAATATATGAAACAGTTGCATGTTTACATTTTTAGCTTTCATGCTGTAAAAACCTGACATGCGTAGTCTGCTTTTTTATTTGGTGAGAATTGCTGTAATATTTGAGTCTGCAGTGGTGTATTGAAAACAGACCCCTGACTAGGAAATAGAGAGTTTAGATGTTATAAACTGCTAGTAATTTATTATTTTAGATTGGCATATATTTTGGCAAAGTTTAAGTTGGCTGGAGTGATAGTGAGTGATGAAAGATGTTATGGCGGTTGAGAAGTGGCTGGATTCCTTTGTTTCCAGACTTTTCACTTTTTTTTAAGGCGCAGAATGTTTATATAGAAAGTGTAATATTGTTTTATGAGTATTTGCTGGACCCTGCTAAAACCAAGCACTCAAGCTTTACTCTTTTAACAAAGTGTTTTGTTATGGGATTCCTCTGGGTTTTGATGTTTCTAAATTAGGGTTAAATCAGGTTGGTATGTGGGGGCCATGGGAGAACAGGCCAGAAGTGACAAACTGTCTGATGTCTAGCAGGGTGTGCTTCCACTCCAGGAGGTGATGTGGTGGCAGGAAAAGAGGACTCCTCAACTGGGCATGAAGGAGCCATAACATAAGGGCACAAAAAGGGGAAAGAGGGGATTTTAAACACTGGGAAAGCTGTCAGCATTTTAAGAGTTGGACATTTTCAGTGCAAGACCGTGCCTGCCCCACGGCTGCTATTTGGTCCACCAGAACCTGCATGCTTCCTATGTTTTATTTCCATCGTCTGGAGCAGGAGCACTTTCAGTCCCATGGTTACAAATTATCATTCTTCCTTCCCAGTCATCTCTATTTTTCCCTCCAAGACTGTGGTACTTGATGAGCCATGATACACTCAGGAAACAAATTCTTGTTTCTGATATTTCTCTGCCCATTTCCTCTGCATTTATCTCCTCCAAGTCGGCTGCTCATAAAACTCATTGGCTTTCTGCCTTCAGCTTGGCTCACTAAACCCTGGAGTCAGTCTCCAGGCTTTTTGTTTTTACAATAAAGGACAGAGCTCTGAGCCACAGCATCCTGGGATGTTGTAGCAGTAGAGAGAAAACCTTTAAACCATTAAGAAACAGAAGCTGCTAAACTCAGTGTTTCATTGCTGAGAGCATCAGGGCTTCCTTCAAGCTGAGTACAAGGAAAAAGAGCAGAGTTTCTGCTAATTTACAAATCTTACTAGGAACAAGAGGCAGTTTTCTGATTGTATCATGCAGTCTATGTTGTAATAACTTTCCAAGTCTGTATTCTCCCATTTAATACTCCACTTTAATGAAGACCTCACATTGCTACTCTGCTCCTAGTTGCTCACATTATAATCTTTGTAAACCTCTCCCACGTAGCACTGAGCACTTCCAGTTCTCAAAAGACAAGCAAAGGCTATCCTTCCTGTCCTAGCAATGCTAGAGAGCCAAAAAGCCAGTAAGGAAAAGCAAAATTAAAGAGCTTGTTTCAAACAGATTTAAGAACAAGGCATATAAACCCTCATCCCTATTAAAATAAAAGACCAAAGTGCCGGTGGCTTCAACACGCCTTATACCTTCCAACTATACAATTTTTAATTTTTTTTCAAACTATTAAACATATGTATAGATTTAGCTTAGCACTGAGAGGCCTCAGCTGGAATACTTTTCACAGTTTTGGGCACTGTGCTTCAAAAAAGATGTGAACCAACTGGAGAGAATCCAGATGAGAGCAACAAGAATGATCAAAGATCCAGAAAATGTGATGTATGAGGAAAGACCAAAAGAATTGGGTTTGTTTAGACTAGAGAAGAACAGTCTGAGGGGAGACATGACAACAGTCTTCAGACACGTTAGACTGCTGCAAAGGGGAAGATAAACTGTTCTCAATTTCTACTGGAAGTAGGCTAAAAAGCAACAGATTACAATGGAGATTCAGATTAGACTTTTGAAGAAACTTTTTTTTTTTTGTTACAGCAGTTATACCTGAGAAGACAATGCCCATGAAAACTGTGGGACCCCACTGGTTGAGATTGGGGTACTGGTATACTCTGGTCTGCATGAATAAGACTGCTCCTAGTCCTTTTCAGCTATTTCCCCCATGTTAGAAGTGTAGGAGAGAGATTGCAAGTGAAAAAAAAAAAACCAAACAATTAATATTTTCTGAAGGAATATGGACAGGTCTGACCTGAGTGGTCTTTGAACAGGAGATTAATTGCAGCTATACCTACAGAGTTAGTATTACTACCTTGTAGCCATTATACAGTGTTTGTAACTATCACACTCAGGAAAACAGGGAAAAATAAAATTCTGATCCTTATCTGCTCTAAAGCCTCTACTTATGCTGGACACTATTCTGGCAGTGGAGGCCTGTGTCAAAAATCTTGAGTGTAAATAAGCATAAAATCCTAAATGTTGTAAAACACACCATCCAGTGATAGATTTCTATGAACTCTGTTATATAGAAAGATTTAATACAGAAAGGAACCCAAACATGTGACACTTTGTCAGAAAGCAAAAGATTACATAGTACAACATGTTTTTTGGAATGAATTTACAATTAATTTTAACTATAAAATAGAGTGAAAAAAACAGGTGAAACTAAGACAAATGCAGGGTGAATTGAAACAAAGTGCCTGACTGGTAATTCCAGAGATAATTGGGAATGCAAACTGGGACTCCTGAGGTCCCTTGTTTCAATAGGTGGGTTTTTTGTTTCTGTTTCTGCTTGTTTTTCTGCTTTTCATTTATAATGAAAAAAAAAAATTTAAAAAAGGCAAGATTGCAAAAGCCAGCTTTTTCCTCAGTTTTTTTGGTGCTTTCTGCTAAGCAGCCTTGGAGCTACAAAGGTTCACAGTCTTTCACATAGACTCATGCCCTAGAAGTGTTTACAGTGAGAAGAAGGATCCTTAAAATACATGACCACACAGACAATCATATGGGATCTTCAGATGTTTGCATCCTGGTTGGGACTGTGCATGAAGAGGCCTCTAGACACACATAGGTCACCAGCTCTGTGGAAATGGTGATTTGGTCCGGAGCTTCTATAGTACTGGCTTTTGAGGAGAGAGTTGTGCAGAGGAGGAACTGTCTCTTCTGGCTTAATGTTTCCAGGGCACAGACTGGAGGTTTAGAAGGAGTACTGTGATACAAATATCCTCAGCCGGATGACAGAGCTGCCTCTGAAGTTGATGACGGTGTTTACAGTGATCATTTCCAAGTCCAGCTCGATCGTGCGCGGCCCCTTCACAGGCCGGGTCATCACCAGAGTGGCACTGATGGGTCCTGTTTGCTGTGCAGGAAACAAGAGAAAGCAGGTGAGATTGCCAAAACTAGCTCTTCAAAGCCATTTTCTCACTAGTCTTCAAGGAGCTAAAATAGGCGTTTTCTGTTTCATTCTTTGACACCACTGCAACTGATGGGACAGAGTTTCATTTCAGCATTTGGCTTCTTTTCAGTGTGAACTGTCACCTTCTACAGTTTGTAAAGCCTTTGGGAGCTCTGCACATTAAAGGAGCTATTGAACACAGACACTTGCTATTGCTCAAGAAAGAAAAAATTGAAAACATGGGTTTAGGGTATAAACAAGTAATTATGCATTTTTGTTTGTTTGTTTGTTTGAACTACTCTTTAGTTTGATGTAAAGTTACTGTGAAGCAGCAGACACCCAGAAGGGCTTGTGTTAAAGGACCTGGAGAACAGGTGTTCCCGTGTGAATGGGGTCTGATTTTGTGGTACATTGTGTAGGTTAATTGTACAAACCTTACACTTTGAATATGCAATGGCACTTCAGAAAACAAGTCCTTTATTAAATGGAAGCAGACCAGCAGACCTGGTGATATCTGACCAGAACAGTGGATTATGTGCATTTAAAAATCAGATCTGCTATGTTTAAACCAACTGCAGTTTGTTTTCCATCAGGAGCTTACATAGGCACAGTGGGTCCTGCTTTAGCTGTCCAGTTCTGCCTCAAGACTGGGTGTTTGTTACCTTTGATCAGAGAAGGCTGACACAGCCATGAGGAGGTGCTGGGCCTGTTGCCTGGTCTGTGCCAGGCTGGGTCCTGGTGCCTCAGCAAGGGCACAGTGTCCCTCCCATGCCCTCCCAGTGCCCAGGGAATGGCTGCGTGGGGAATCACTGGAACAGCAGCTCGGGCAATGGAGGTGGGTGCTGGGGCCTCAGCACCTGCTGGATTGGCCCAGGTGAGGGGATCAGTGGTGACTTTGCAACAGGAAAGTTCTTGTGAGATGTAGCGGAACTGCTTGTCAATTCAGGATTTTGAAACATTTTCATTTTCTTACAGTGGGAATCTGAGATTCTTGTGAGAAATATGTCCTGGAATCTATCCCACTACCCCTGTCCATGAGGGATGGGAACCTTCAGTAGCCACAGAACAGGACTTAATGTGAATGTCAGAGCCAGGTTTTGCCTGGGGCTGAAAATCAACCTCCTGAGAGTCACTGTCCTTGTGGATGTGCCCCATCCTCTGCAGACACCCCTGCAATCTCTGCATGTTGGTTGTGTGGCAAAGATGACTGGGGAACACAGAGATCTTCTGAGGAAAACAAATTAAAAAACCTCAGGTAATTACATTTTCTCTAACAGTGTCTACAAAAAATGAATGTTCTCAGTGGAAAAAAATCATAACAAATGAAAGCGAAGAACCCAGAAAGTAAATTTTTGGCAAAAAGGGGTAGGGTAAGTTTTTTGCTTACTTTTTTGGTTTTCACATTTTTCAATTTCCAATGAAAAGGCTTAATAAAACAGACAAGAAGCATTGAGTCTTTGGGTTACACTTTTGATTGTCCATCAAATAAAAAACAGTTTGGCACAATAGTTTCTCTTGAGCTTGGGAAACCTGAGCTATTCTTAGACATGGGTACAGCTGTGGGCTTTCCTAAACCTGCTGTCTCATAGGAGAGGCATGTTTGCTTTGGGTAGGTTACTCTCCTGAGAGATCCAGCAGTTCCTGCAGATCAGCACACTGCTGTGCACATCTGTGTGTAAAAAGAATGCCTCATACTGAAGGTTTAAGTGACAGTCACAAGAAGCTCAGTTGTGCCATCAGGACGTTCAGCCAACAACAAGATGCTCCATGTTTCCCCCAGGGAGCACTGGACTTACCCGCATGTAGAATTCCCTGCCCTCGTTCCCTGATTTGATTTGGAAGATGTAGTAGGCTCCAGGGTAGCGAGTTGTTGCTTGCATCTGAAAAATATCCGAAGGCACAGACCTCCCAGACACCATATCCATCACTCTGTACAGGATGGTGAAGGGCTGATCTCGGCACCCAGGGTTTTCAGCTGGACACATGCAGCGGCTGGTTGTCAGAAAGAGGATGGTCAGAGATAGAATTGTCAGCAGGGGTTACAAATTGCTGTAATATTTGATTATTTATATAAATGAATGTGCATAAATAAATAAATACATAATGCCGTTGGCCAGCTAAAAGAATCAATGAAACTTGTAATGCATTTTCTCACTTTTAGCATTTTCTGTATTGCTGTTCTGGCTTATATCCTGCCTCTTTTTTCTTGTCTTCTTGGTGAAAATACCTTGGCATTCTCCTTAGATCACTCAAAAATGTGAACTTTATTTGAAGTAGCCCTGCAAGTCTAGAATACTCTGTACATATTTATTCTGATAGTAATTTTTATTGAACTGTCCCCAGAATATTATTAGATAATTTCACTGGTAGTACTACATAAACAGTAGTAATTTTTGTTTCACTATATTTTGTACACTACATGGAAACATATAGTTGACATCCTGGATCAAACCAAAGCTCTAACATCAAATGCAGAGCCTTAAGGACGAAGAAGAAGATAGCAAGCCAAGCATGCGACACTTCCACCAACAGTCTCCAATTGTTTGTGACTCAGGGAATCCTTGAAACAAAAATTTCTTTCTATTCGTCAGCTATTAATGCCTTTCTTATCCATCAGCTTTTCCAGCTTCCCACATGAATGTTTGGCATCCACAGCCCCCTGTGGCCAGAAGCCCCACAGCCCCTTTCATCTCTCTTTGCATGGCCTCTTTCTGACTTTATCTGGTGCTCCCAGCTGTCTACCTGAAAGGAGAGCAGCCAGTCAATCCCTGCTCATCCTCCTCACCCATCTCAGGGCTTCATATTTGACCCTGTTCATGGCTGAAGTGCTCTAATTTGGCTGTTATTCACAAGGAAGCTACTCATACTTGTGATCATCCTAATTGCTTCTTATGAACCTTTATCCAGTTGTATTTCTTTTGACAGGAGGGGAAGGAACTGCACAGTCTTAAAGATTTGGTACACAATAACTTGTGCTCCAAGGATATTCTCTACCTATTAACATTTGTAATTCAGATTGCTTTTCTGACCTCTAGTGAGTACTGCAGATCATGGAACTAGACCACTCAAATCTCAGTTTGCATCGATTATGATCAGATCAGTGGTCCTTATTTAATTTGTGAATTTGGGATTTTCTTTTTACTTTAAATTCATCTACACCGAATTTCATCTGCCATTTTTATTGCACAGTCATTGAGGCTTATTCTGTAGTATTTTTCTACCCGCTTTTATCTACTGTCTTCAGATATTGTTCCAGACTTTGCCCATCTCATGGTTTATTCTTTTCCCCAGGTTGCTTATGATGGACCAAGTAGGTCCAGCTCAGACCTCTGCAGAAATTCAGCATGAAAATTGACAATTTAATACTATCCACTGTTTAATTTTTATCTTTCAGCTTCTTATTTTTCTGTTTCAGGGACTTTTCTCTGTTACTTATGGACATGACTGCTTCATGTCCATGATAACTGTGTGAGGGTCTTTTCAGAAGCCTTTGGAAATGCAAACAGACTGCATCAGTCCCTGTGCCCTAGCCACATGCTGCTGATTTCTTCAGAGAACTCTAAGGAAGTTGTAAAGCAGGATATCCCTTTATAAAAGCCATGTTGGGGGAATTTGTTGGGCAAGGGTCTTTTTGACTATTTTTCTATAACCTTCACTGCTGACATCAATTTCAGACAGTGCATCTGGCATGTCCCCCATCAAGAGGCTCCTGGCATTATGATCACCCAATTCCTTCCACAGAAAACACAGATGCAAGGAATTCACTTGGCTTTTATCTGACCACTTCTGGACATATGTCACTAATTAAGTGCAGGCCCATCTAGACATGAGCCAAAGCCACCAAACACAAAGCTCAGAGATTGTGTTCTGATGCAAGCTGCTCTGCAAGGACTCTGTAGCTGGGCTCTGGGGAATTTAGATGCAGATGATTCAGTTATTTCAAATTCCAGTCTAAGACTCTATCACCAATGTAGGAAAACCTAGAACTAGACAGACACTATGTGTCCACTCTTCAGCTGCCCTAGTTCAGAAAACAATGCAAATACACTCATAAATTCTAAAGGAAAGAAGCTAATTACTAATCTTTTGCCTTTCTATAAAATATATTCAGCTACCAAGCAATTCCAGATTATTGGGTTTAGTGCAAACATTGTGGATGAAATAATGTGGACTGCAGTATATTGAGATCTGTCTGGAACTGAAATATTTTGAGCCCCAGCAAATACATACAAATGTAAAAGAAACAGGATGTTTTAAGAAAGGTAGGGTTTATTGTTTGCTTGCTCAAATGTTTCCCAGTTGAGACAGTGACAGCACTAACAGCCTCATCCAGACATACCCAATTTCTGGGCCAGGTGGGTCAGTCTGTGAACTATTCAGAACTTTTAACCTGTAAGCAATAAGAAACTATTTGTATGCTGCTCTAACTGTCATCTAATATTTTAAAGCACTTCCCAGGCATAAACTAGTTACCATTTGCAGGAAATATTCCTACTAATAAACAGGCTGCATTTGAGCATATATGAAGTCAGATATGTAAGTAAATGTATCTTACTACATCACAAGCCTTGCTGTTTTGTCAACTGATAGCTGTTTTTCCAGTCTAACTTTACATACATCTGAGTATGATATATCATAATAAATCATAGCATATCATACCTGGTGACCTGGTAAGCAATTGCAATTTATTATTTTTATAAAGCTTACCAGTGGTAAATTTAGCAACAGTATGTATGTAGAGCTGTTTAGACAGACTTCATGGTTGTACTGTAAAATTGCAGCTTCTTTGGTTAGATAGAACTTAGATACAACTTTCACAGACAGAATTTGCTTTTGTGGCTGTGGGTATGTTACTCACTTCTCATTAATCTGGAGATAAGGCTCCTCACATCGTACTGGGTCTAAACATTTATATTCTCCTGGGATATTGAAACATGTTTGCTGGGAAGTGCAGGTGAAGTTTCTGATTTCACATTCATTGATATCTAAAACACAAGGAATGAGAGAATGGCTGAAGCAGGGAAATATGTACAAGATACCACTCCTACAAACTGGTTTCCATCTTAAAGAATTACCCCAAAATTCATAAAACACTTGCACTGTGAGAGGTGGACTTTTTATAACTGCCCCCCTCTTTTAAGATCAGTTTTTACTCTGTCCACTTCTGCTAATTAGAGCGTTCCCACATGCTGAATGCTGAAAAAAAAAAGGGAAAGGAATTGGCTGCTCAAACTCTCCGACCTTAGAGAATGGGAAAAGTAGAGATGTACAGCAGAGGGGAGAGCATTTGAGGTCTTTCCTGTGTAGCTGCTTCCTATCCAATAAAGTCTTACTTAAAACAACACACCAGTTCACCTCAGCAGGAATATCTGCATAATTGGCCCCTACGAGTATTTCACTGTGCAATGCCAAGACCAGGCATCTCAATTCTTGAAAACCTCTTTCTAGACACAGGATCTACATTCTGGTCCCCATGGGTTTCAGTCAGTGCAGGAATGTTACCTTGGCAGCTTCTACTGTCGTCAAGCAAGTTATATCCTGAAGGACAGGTACAGTAGTAAGAACCAGGCCCATTCACACATTCGTGCTGGCAGAGGAACTCTGAGAAGCTGCACTCATCCATGTCTGCAGTGGTAAAACAAAAACCAAAGTTTACTGTCATTGGCTTTACTGTCAAAAGAGCAGTCCTGCAGGCAGGTGGCCACCCACACTACCTGCCCATTCCCTCAGCTGGAGGCTGGCACTCTCCAGCTCCCTAGAGCTCTGCAGCAAGCTGACAAAATGCTATACAACAACTTCTTCATTAAACACTTTTTCCTAAGGAAATCAAAGCTGCTGCTGAACACAATGTATGGCTTTTAATTATTTATTTTTCTTTTCTAATACCTGTCACCACTTGGCCACGTTTTCATTTCTGTTTTACGTCAGAGATAGATACTCTGACAACAAAGCTGCAACTGTAATTTAAAAGGAAAGACTTGGCAGCAGTTTTGTTTTATTTTTTTTTCCTTCTTTTGGAGAACAAGCTTTACGTTCCCAGGGTTCCAGCCACATGGGTTCCAGCAGAACTCCTGCAGCCAGCCCTGTCTCTTTCATATTTTTTAGCCTCTAGTCAGTTACTTCCAAGTCATTCCAGCAAGACTCCAAGAGCACATCCCAGCCTGGGTCAGACACACTGGAAGGCCCAGCCTTACAGATACATGGGAAGCCAGGCAGTTTGTCAAATCCTGATTGAAAGCAGAAACTGTGCTCTTTGCCCCTTGCTCTTGTGAATTGACCAGTCATTGTGTTGTGCAGAGCTGTGCTCAAGTGAGAAAGATGAACTTCAGAGCTGCACATGGAGCCATGGCTGACTGAGGGGAAAACACATGCAAAGGCACGAGGCTGAGGGAGGCTGCCACTAATCATTTCCTTATTTCCCTGTTCAGGGGAAGAAAGAAACAAAGGCCAGAGCCCCAGCCAGGAACTCCCAAGTTCTTATTCCCAGCTCTGACATGTTGACTCTCCCAGGCAAATCACTTTTACTCTTCAGACTGAATTTCTCTTTCTTCTAAATTGGGCTCAGTCCATTTATTCACTTCTGGTGTTTTGTGCAAATGGATTGGAAAGTATTTGAAGTCCAAATATATCCAAGTGGCTTTAGGGCTGAAATCAGATTCTCAAAAGGGAGATGAAAGGAACTCTACACCTACAGAGTCCTGTTACTGTGTGAGTTTCCCCAATGAGTTCATGGAAACAAACACCTTCCTGAAGCTCCAGAGACTGAGGGCTGACTCCATAAAGTGGCTGAGCTATCAGCCACCCTCTGGCATCCTAGCCCAGACCTCCAGCATACTGGATTTGTGTAACTGGTGCTTGGCTGCTGTCACGTCCTGAGGGATTTGGAGCCCCAAGAGCTCTGCATTCCTGCTCTTGGGCCCACAGTGTTCCTAAATACTCCTGGCATTCTCCTGGCTGCCTGTGTGCAGACAACAGGGTGGTTGTCATTTCAGAGCACATCTAATGCACTTGGAAGACCTCTGTGATTAGAAAATAATGATGATATTGGGAAAGCCAGGTTGAAATCTCTGCCTCTCTCCTTGACTTGGGGCAAGAATGCCTTCCAGCTTCAAGGTAAGTTGGCTGCTAGGCCATGGACTAACCCCACTCCTATTGAAATAAATCTGAATCCTGGGTGTCTCTCAAGAGTGTGCCCCTGACCAGGCATTCCCTTTGTGAGCCTCAGATGTCTAGTGGTTGCTGTGGAGTGGAAGAAGCTCATCCAGAGAAACTTGACCTGCTTTGTCAAACATCTCTTGCACAAGATTGTCAGGAAAAGATTTTCTGCTCTGGATCTGGATGTTGAAAGACCCTTTTGCTGGCTCAGCTCTGAGACATGGATGAGGCTCAAGCACCACCTTATTGGGCATTGCAATGAACTTATCTGGTTCAGACCCCCAGGTAGCTCAGGAGGTGAACACATACAAAACATTCAGGAGTCTAACTGAGAAGAAGAAAATCCATCAGAATGCAGGACACTAAGTTAGGTGTTTAATTCTTAAGACCCTTTACATATTTAATATTTGTTCTTCCCCTTATAACAAGGAGATTTGCAGGGAAAATATCTTGGGAAAGACTAATCATATACACTGCATCTCACATGTCTTTTCTCTCAGAAACAGCATATTACATCTGTTTACTGTAAATTAAAACTCAAGTATTTTCCAGTGCATTTTTCCAAGACATATTGTCTGAATTTTCTAATTTTATCAGGCTGATGGTACAATAAGCAAAGAAATAAGTTTTGCCTTCAATTAAAATAAAATAATACAATAAAACCAAAATCCAGAAAGGAGAAATTACAGTGACATAAGCACAATTTATTCTGCTGTGTGCTGAACAGGTCAGCAATAACTGTACTAAGAAATTATATATTGTTTTTAAAGTGAAGCCAGAGCCATACAGGGGAAACGGGGGAAAGTTTCAGGCAGAAGTGAGCAGTCCTTAAGAGCAAGGGAAGTACATGCATTCAACAGACAAATGGAAAAGTGCTTTCTATAAACTATTTCTTTAATCATGGAGGAATGTCCTCAGGCTATCTCTACTTGCTCTAATAAAGCTTGCTGTTCAGCATTACAGAGTGCTTTCTTCTGTTTTGCTGTTACCTTGGAGCTTTTGAATATTTAGCTTATTTCTTTAAAACCATTTGTGGCCCTCCTCCATGGAGTTTTCCTGGGTATTTGCTGAGTACTTTAGCTGGAAAGAAGATCATATGAGTTGCAGCTATCCCAATGCTACCATGGACCAAGGCAAAAAACTTTTTAAAAAGTTTGTAAAAAAAATGCCTTTGAAAAAGTACACGTAATAGAATTAAAGAAACCAAAAGAGTAAAAGAGTAAATAAGAGAGTTACCACTGCAGTTAACTCCATCAGCTTCCAGTTCATAGCCAGGCTCACAGCGGCAGAGAAAAGAGCCATAGGTGTTGACACAGGTCTGAGTGCAAGGGTTTTCACTTGTACATTCATTCACATCTATGGGAAAACAATGCCAAATTCATCAGTGACTTCTCCCCAAACACCATTTTCTTTTTTTTTTTCTGCAGAACATTTCAAAGAGATTAGCTGTACAGTCAGAACGATTTGTTCTGAAAAAATATAACCAATTCAGTGTTGTTTATTTGGATCCAGGTTGATGCCTGGGAATAGCATGTTGGAAACAACATGTGTGGAAGTGAAGCATTTTGGGAATTACTTCAATTAAAAAATAACATGGAAGATGGGGATGAATTTTTTATTATAAATGTTTCGGTCCTTATCCTGAAATTTGAAAACCATTGAACCAATATTGTCATAACAGATCTGAGAAAAATGCAGCAGGATTTTCCTGAGAAAGATAATGCAATGATGAGGGGTCTTTATGGAAACCTTGGGCTAAGGCAAAAGCAATATTTTTTTCCTTGTAGGACATTAACAACTTCATCATGAGCACAGACCTCCTCCTGCAGCATGTGGGAAGATGCTCTCTGCTTTGCTAGGGCGACTGTGAAGAGGTTGTGTTGATTTTGAGGTAGCACATCACAGCAAAAGGTGATCTAATGCTTAGAACTCCAGTCTGGAACCTTGGAGACTCTGATTTACTGATCTGACAAAGGTTTCTTGTCTCAGTTGGGTCACACAACCTCACATTTTAATAGCAAATTCAGTGCCTGAACACTTGGTAATTCCACTGAATTGAGTGAATTGAGGTTTGGGCCTCTGTGCACATTTCTTCTGACACAGCAGTCCTGTTGCACCTGCACCCCTTTGAGGTACTGTGAAGCTCCAGAAATATCTGTCTGACCAACCTGTGAACATTTTCAAAAGCAATGCTGGGAAGGTCACTTGTGCTCTAAAAACCAAGGAAGTCTTAAGGGGTTGGCTGAGGGGGGACCAAAGATTTCAGGCCTGGTTCACCCTAGCCCTACCTTGGCAGGATCTCCCGTCGTCGTTGAGGGTGAAGCCGGGGTTGCAGGTGCAGGAGTAGGAGCCGGGCACGTTGGCGCACAGCTGCTGGCAGTAGCCGTAGCGACATTCGTCTATGTCTGCAGGGGAAAAGGAGGGAAACTGGAGCGCTCTGCATCTCCTCATGACATACAAAGCAGCCAGCACACTGAGCCAACAGCGCTGATAACACAGAAATACCCCAGCACACTGGTCATGGTGTCACAGCCAAACTTCCAGGCGTTCAGACATGGAGTTGGAGTTGAAATATTCCTCTCCCCAGTAGAATGTGGTAATGTGGTGTTATCTACATCTGGCATCTACCAGTGTGTCTGATGAATTGATTGGCATTGCTGTAACCTTCAGGTTAAATCAGGCAGCCCAGTTTGTTCCTTCAAGCAGCTCCCTCAAAGGATACCTGACAGCTGGCACAGGCTGCCAGCACAACCACAGCCAACATTGCAGCGAAATTTTGGCAGAATCAAAATAGAAACCTTCTTTGCCTCCACATATACCAAAGCTCCTCACTGGAACAGCAGTGTTTGTTACTACAGGCTTCTTTTTTGAGTGAGGATATTTTTTAAAGATTTTTTTCCAAATAGTCACATTCTCTTTTTATATGAATTTTTAACTGACAAATTACAGACTGTATAAACAGTTAGTTTAATGCCAAAATAGCAGTTTGGGCTGAATTGCAGCATTGGCACTGCATGCAACTGAGTGCTATGAGCACAAGAAAATGCTCTAAGACATGTAAGATGGTAAATGCTGGAAGATTTTTGCCTCAGAACTAAAAACTAAATGAAACACCTGGAATAGCTGTCCTTTCAAAGCCTTAACATTTCCTTTGGTATCAACCAGCTTTTGATTTATGGAGACTTTTTTAAATGGCTGTGTTAAAGCTTTGAAGCTAAATTTATGCAATAGAAAACCCAGTATATTATATGCAGTCAGTAAGATAATGTAAAGGTCAGATCAGTGGTGATGAGTACACCAGCAGCAGGCTTCACCAAAACCTGCAAAAATAACATAGATTTTAAGTAAATTAATACCTCATTCACTGACACAATGCATTACATTAAGTACATGCTTTTTCTTTTCAGGACTGTTATCTCAAGAGTGCTACATTTTGAGGATAAGGACTTCTACAGGGCTGCTTCTTGTGGCTGGGTCATGTGGATGTGCTGCACTGGCTTCTCTGTGTAAACTTTACAGGATAATTGCAACAGATAGAAGTGTAGGTTTTTGTAATGGTGATTTACCAACAGTAATTGGTAATTTCACTGAATTCCACTGCACTGCTAACAGTGCCCCCAAAAAATTTTTCTCTAAACCCCAACTTGGCCCTCTGATTACAGTAAGTATTGCTTTACTGCTTTACAGCAGCAAAGATCACTTCTCGAAAGCCAGTATAAAGTATGGAAAACTGAGACTTCTTTGAAATTTAGGGGAAAATATAGCAATTCTAAACACAATTTGCTTTTCCTTTTTCACATTGCCTTGCAATAATCCACCCCATGATTACTCAATTAGGGCAATACTGGGATGTTATTCCCTATTTTAGATAGCATAAGCAGGTACTCAAATCAATTAATCAATGCAGCCATTTCAATTCTCTGCTATAACCATCAAGCAGAAGAGTATTTTAGATCTGTGCTCAAATCCTGAATGCTGCACCCAACCATTTCATTGGGCCTGTAACTGGGAGAAGTAAATGGGTAACAGAACAGGTGATGCAGAGCAGAATCTGCCTTTCTTCCCTCCCTCATCCCCATGCTATCACATATGCCTGTACATTCCCCAGCACAAGCTTTGAGAATTTGATTTATCACAGATTAAGGAGCAGGGGCCTTGGAGACTTCTTATCCCAGGGAAACTGCAAGACAGTGACTCCCTGAAGAGGCTGTGGCTGCACAGTCCCCAGCTTGGACAGAGCTCAAGCCTGGTGCCTGCCAGGTGAATTACACAGGAGCGGTAAGGAAAGCAGCCAGGAATTCATGGAATTGGTACTTGGGAGGAGAAAGCTGGAAAATAACTGAGATGCTCCAGGGACAAATGGGCAGGGAAAGCCCTTCTCCTTCCAGTGGAGATGTGACAGGATGCCCCAGCTCTGCAGAGCTGGCACCCAACAGCCTGCATGGTAGGGAAAAAAATAATAATGGATAAATTTTCTTAAAAAAAAGTTGTATGATGACTCCTAGGTCCTACCTGTGGACCTAAAATTAATGTCATCCTGTGTGTATGTCAAGTGAGGGGAAAGGGCTGAAGGAGAGGAGGGATGGAAGGTTTGTTTTCCTGTGCTGTTTGTTGAGCGATGTTTTTTCACCAGGACTGAACTAAAAGGATGAACAGGACATTGCTGCAAGGAAAATAATAAAATTGGAATAAAACTGCATGGAAGATTGTGAAATGGCACCCAGTTCAGAGGTAATTTTTTTCTCACTCCCAAACAAAAGAATTGGTTGACTTGGGAGTTACTGTCATTCCCATTTCTTGGTATCAAATATGGATCCCTTCAGGTCCACACTGTCACAATAACAAAAGCACAAGTCTGTTTGGGCAAAAATCTTTATGCACACATGCTTGCAATTGATCTTACATGAAAGGGAATCCTTCAGACTGGGGATATGAAAAGCCCAGTTATGACACTATTATGATGCTAGTCATATGGCATTTCCAGCTACAGTTTTGTTCCGTGGGGGAGTCTCTCTGCCAAACACCTCATTGGCACTTTCAGAGACAAAAGAGTTTCCACATAGCTGAAGGTTTAACTGTGTCCTTGGCAAGAGTGCTTAGTGACTTTAATTCAGGGAGTAACAGGTACACATACACAGATACTCAGATACTGTAGCAATTGAGGATTTTACCTAAACACTGGCCTTCTAACAGCCAGTAGCCTTCAGTGCAGGAACAGGTATAGCCCCCTTCAGTATTTATGCAGATCTGGGTGGGGTTACACTGGTGAGAATCTGAAGCGCATTCATCCACATCTGCAACACAGAAATACAGAAGGAAAATGTTAGAAATAGCAACAACAAAGGATTGTTTCTATTGTACAGTGTGTACATTGCCTCTGTGCAAGGAATCAGAGTTTGGAGGAGTAGAGAGAATGACCATAACCTGAAGGAAAATCACGCAAATAAATGTCTGAGGGCATTTATTATGAGAATGCACATGAAATTTTTCAGTTTTGCAGGTGACCCAGTGTTTCTGGTTTTCTCCTCAAGGAAAGTCTCTCATTATCTCAAACTTTTTGTTTGAGATTTCCACATTTGCTGTCACTGAGCTGGGATTTCCATGCTGTAGAGCAGTGCTCAGTCCTAGGGAGAGGCTGCTGAAAGGGTTGTGCATTGTCGGGTCCGGCTGTCTGTCTCTGCCCCGACACGGGTAGAGTGGTTCTTGGGTGGCACGCGATGCAAAGGACGAGTCTGGACTCTTCAGCTTTTCGATCTTCAGGTTGTTTATTATTTCTTATCTACAAAATTTTTTTGTCTGCCTAACAGAGGTCTGATCTGCAAGCAGTCACAGGCACTCTCTGACTACTCACGGGGCAGTCATGTCTTTTTATACTAAAATCTACGTATACAATATTTACTTTTATTTCTCAATGCTTTTCACTCATGTTAGCAAGTGCACTTTCACTATAAACCAATCTCCAAGTGCTAACATCATCACAGGAGATGGAGGACAAGAAGAAGAAAGAAGAAGGACAAGACACGCCCTGATCTTTCTATCTTGTCTCCATAACTTTCCTGTACCAAAAACCTTAAAGTCTATATCTCACCGTCTAAATGTGTCTCTTTTACACCTTTTACTCTAAAGTGATTCTCTTGTCTTCAAACTCTTGTTACTTCTGTAGATGGATCAAAATCAAGCCACCAAACACTCTTGGCAACATTCCAAGATTTTCGAGACCCTCAAGGGTTCTCTTGGCATCTCTGGACATCGGGAACGATGTGCTGAGATGCCACAGTGCATCCCCATTGAAAAGTAAGAGATGAAGGGGAGTTTGAGAGATGTACAAACACAACTCAGAGACATTAAAAAAAAAATACTTCCTACCCCCACCAATGCAGACCATCTCACTGTAATTTTTCAGACACAAAGTTCAACCAAAAATCAACCTTTACCTGACCAAAAAAATGTATACTTCCCTGGAATCAATTTCCTGACAATAGTACTATTTTCTTTTAATTTCCACCCCGCCACCTCGCCATCTTTACTGGGTTGAATGTATTTGGGTTTTTATTGCAATCCCTTAGGGTGTTTTTGTTGTGGGCTTTATTTTTTCCCCCTTTTTTTTTTGCAAGGGAGGTGAATAGCATTCTTACATTTATATAAGCCAGGACCCTGGAACCTAACTGATTAAAAATGCCTTTCAGAGTCAGAAATTCATTTTGAATCACGCCTTGCTCAATATCTTTCCTGATGTTTCAGGCATCAGGTTTGCCTCTAGATGTCAGAAATAGAAATGCCAAAAGATAAATTGTGTCATTTCCCCAGCCAACCTAAATTTTTATGTTTTATTTATTGATACCTAAACTATTTTTCATTCCAGCATATTGTGCTTTGCTGAAGCACTGTGTCATCCTAGCAATGCTACTCCCTTGATCCTCCCCTGATTCTTATTAACCCAGACTTCGTTAGGTCATGACTGAAAGTGTCTCACCAATGCCCTGGGCTGGAGCAGGCAGCAGAGGGCAGGAATTCCATCTCTGCACCTGCCCCAAGGCAGCAAGCACAGCCAGTCAGCTGTACAACCCTAGCAGTCATGAAATAACTGATCCAGGCTGCCACAGCAGCATATCTAACATGCTCAGATACATAAACAAATACAAACATATTGTACATATGGAGGGAGTCTAGGGTTCTTATCTTGCCAACATCTGTATCAGAGCAATTTATGGTGAGTCAAAACTGGTAAGATAACAAGAGGGGCACAATTAGAGGTAATTAACTCTGTCAGAATTCGGTTCCCATGTATTTATTGGCCAGATGAAGATTGGCAAAATGGTGGGGGAAGTGGGAAAAGGGTAAGATAACAAGTCTAGACTATATAGGTCCATAAATATGTTGTTCAGTTCAGCTATTGCTTCTGCGATTGAGCTAAAAAATTTGGATCCTCCCTTCATAGCATATCACACATAATTGGTAGTATCTGAACAGAGATTTTATCTGACCATAAATTTAATAACAATGACATTAATGTTTTCTAAATGAAAAAGCTTTCTATTTGTCATGCATGCTTATTGTTTTAGGAGTGGTACCTTGGGATCTGGCCAATTCTGCTTTTTCTAGTCTGCACTAAGCTTAAAAAGGAGATTTTAATTTTCCATGTTCCCTGCTTCCAGTAATATTAATAGGTGAAGCAAAGTGAAAACAAAATGAGGGTCATGGTCTCACCACATATGGTAGCAAGACAGTTTGAAGACAACAGATCCTCCACTCTTTTGTGAGGCATTTTTCTTGCAGGGATACAACATCTTTCACTTAAGCAACAGGTGGCTATGGGATTGGTTTTGTTCCCAAATCATCCTTGTAGCCACTGCTTGAGCTCCACTCCAGAGAAGTAAAACGTTGATCCTCTTTCACTTGCTTTATAACAATCAGATTTATTTGCTTACTCCCAGTCCTCACCTTTTGTGGTAGTATTTGGAAGCATATTTCCATTTGAACACAACATTTTTTACAATGGAGGCCTTCTGTGGAGTTTCTGCCAGAAAACCTGATGATCCTGAAGCTGTCTATGCAGAACACCTTGACTCCTCACATTTGCACTGAACAGTACCTTAGTGACTTCACTAAAGAAGATTTATGCAACCAACAGGTGTAAACAGCTTTACTGGTAGCAGCAAATCTTTTTGCTTGGGCCTGAGGGAGCACACCCAGTTCTGTATTTCATGTCTGGCATTCTCTAAGATTGCCCCTTACCATGAGGTGCCATTAAACTCTTACTGACACAGCCAATACAATCAAATAAAGTATTTTTGGCCAGCAGCCTTCACAGCTGAAAACAGGTAGTATAATCCCAGGCTGTCTGCCCTGGATTAATCCACATTATATGGGCTCACAGAGAGCAGATATTTGTGCACTGAAAAAACTATTGGTGCAACAGTTGGCCAGACATTAGGTATCTTCTTAAAGGATATCAGACCTGGGAGACATAGGGTGTCATGCCCATTTGCACAGTGCAGCATACAGTAAGAGCAGATGTGGTTGGTAAAGTCAAAACCAGACATTTGGCAGGAAAAACAAAAAACAAAACAAAACAAACCCCAAACAATCCCAAATTATTTCCACTGGGGAGAAAACTAGCCATAGAACTTCAAGAGATTGCCTATAATGGATAGACATAGAAGTTACATCAAAACAGTTCCAGAGCATTTTTGTTTGAATGGAAAATTGCAAGAGGTTGCAAGTGGAACATGACAATCCATCAATAAGGCATGAATAATTTCTCTGTCTGGTTGCACAGCTTATTTCTGTCCCATTCAAGCATAAATCTTAGGTGTCTTCATGGTCTGGGACTTCAAAGCCCATTTGTACTACTTCTGCCTCTCTGATGGGTCATACACAATACCTGAGCAATCTAATTGCACATGATTATAGATTTTCAATAGTTTTGTAGGTTCAAAGCAGATAAGACAAATTCAGAGAATAAAAAACTGTAAGGTCTACTCAATGTAAGGATAGCACAAATGGCTAAGAAATCCCTGAGGTGCATTTTCCTGAAGTTTGGAAGAGTATGTCTGACAAGCACAACTTATGTCACAGTTCACCATGGACAGAAATACTGCAGTGAGTTGTCACCTGAGCCCCAAGGTAAAGTCTAATCAGATGGAGAGCAGAAGAATTGCCATGAGGTGGACTGGGAAGAAAATACAAATTAGATCTCTCCTCAGTGAAGATAGATTAAAGTACCTAGTGGTTACTGTGCAGGACAAGGAACCAGCACAGATACACTGACCACACTGTAGCTCATGGGCTGAGAATTTATCTTTTGGGAACTCTTCCTTGCTTTTCATCTTCCATCACCCTGCTTTGTATTTGAAAAGCAGGGATTACAAAATCCATGAAAATCCATTACCTCTGCTATAGTCCAGTCTCCCTCACTGTTTAGCACCTAAAACTCTTCAGGATAGGACATTTAACAAAACAGAAACAGGAGCAGGTGACAGACCTTTCTGTCTTGTAGTCTCTCATGTACAACCTGCACCTATTATTATGAACATTTCAAGATACCACTTTTTCAGAAATTTTGTGCAGACTCTACATTGGCTAGTGAGATCTAAAATAAAAGATTAACCATCATTGTTTTCTACTAGAGGACCTTGGAAGCATAAAAGTGTCTTTCAGCTAAATTCTATGCAATGTTGCTGTTCCACCCTAATGTTGCATGGAACCTCAAAGATTCCAGTAGTTACTGAAGCAGGAAGAGAATTATTGATGTAGTCTATGGCAAGTTAAAAGAGTAATCTGGCTTTCATACCTCTTCCTACCCTGACAGACAGGACTGTGAGTGTTGCTGTGAAATTACATATGAAAAAAGTGAGGATGTTAAAGGTTGTCATACCTAATAATTTTGAACAAATTCAGATTTTTCCAAATGACTAGTGGCTCTGGGTGACTCCTTTGAGAGAGCAGTTGTTCAGCACTTTGTAAGCACACTAGAGAACCAAGGCAGGATAGATGGATCACTGTTCAAAACTTCTCTTGCCAAGGAATGCTTGGCCAAAGCTGGTTCTAGTTGTTTCAGCTCTTGAGTATCCTGCTGTGTGCTATTAAATCAGTGGTCATCTATATTCTCTCACCCATCCTTCCAGTTGTTGCATTCACTTCTTTTATCCATCTTTCACATTACTGCTCCCACAGCTAATTCCTAAGGCAGAAGTTTGGGCAGGACTCCAGACAAATTAAAATCTGACTTGAAGTGGGAACAATTTACTTTGTTAGTTCCCAGATGAATACTGAGAGCAACCACATGGCCTGTGGAGACCACTGCTCTCTGCCTCCTAAGAAATACCACCAACAATGGCTCTGAGCCATGAGATTTAGAGATCTCTGGGTTACTGACAGAAGGAGAGAATAGGTAGGTGACATCTCCATATCCCTTTGTAAGGATACATGGGCTGAAAGAGCCGAAGCCTGAACACTCCAAAATGAGCCATATCCCTCTCTCTTAGATCAGTGTGTCTGCCTTAAAAAATTATGGCTGTGGTGGTTTGGTTTAGCAGCTCTGGGGTGTGATGTTGTCTTTACTTGACATTTTGACAAAAGGTGAGGTGGCTGGGGCAATGGGATTTCATTTGGGGATTGCAAGGGTGGAGAAAGTTTTTTTTAATTTCTGGCTGGCTGCCTGCCTTTTGTAGGATGTGATGTGCTGATGCTTTGTTTTTATTGGTACAAATTGTATTTTTAATGGATGGCAGGATGCCTGGTGACTGGATAGATATCATTTATAATGTCAAAATAAATATGTGAACTCATGGGGTTTAGTGTGCAAATTACTGGCTTTGTGTTTTATTATCTGTAAAAGCTAATATTAATAGATATTAGTGGATTCTTTAGAATTTAGCCACATCATGGAACAATGAATGAAATTTTTAATTCACAGCTCATAAATTAAAGAAAAAATAAATAATTTAAAAGCCATGCATGCACAAAAAATGGAGCAACATATTAATATAGAAAGGAAAGCTAGATGTGAAACTGCAGCACAACACTACATCTCACCAGGGAGGCTAATTCTTATCAGGAGGTCTTTTTATGGCACTGACTCATGTTCACCAAGAACACAGGAACTGAGACCACTCTATTTGTATTAATAATACTGCAAGAAATCACAGCATAAAAATAAAACCAACAATCTAACCCTTTGAATGAGGACCAGATATATTCAGTACTTTTCAAACCAAAGAGACTAAGACTAGGAGTTCCATAATCTCAAGAGAGAATCATAAATGTGGAATTCTGAGGATCTGGTTTTGGCCCACTGTTTTCCACATTTGTGATAAAATACAGAAGATCACAAGCTGGTGCAGTAAAGAACTAAAATGTGAAATGAAGTCTTATATGAAAGTATTTCGCTAGGTATGGTGGGCACATTTGAAAGTGCTTTTCAAGACAGACAAATGCAAGGTCATATATCAAGAGTAAAAAACGTAGGTCAAAAAAAAACCTCTGGGGTTGTTACAGGTAATCACTTGAACATGAACTTTTCCTGACATCATGTTGCTGAAAAGCATTACCATGAGCACACTGAGTAGACACAGGAAATTGTTCTTACACTGTACATTGCATTAGTGCAATAATTACTGAAAAACATTTCTGGCATCAATATTTTAAAAAATATTGCAAAGAAATACTAAGAGATTCCAAAGAGTTATTCCAAGCCACAAAAATTTATCTTAGAGCAAGATAATGCTCCATTTAGTAATCTATTTAAGAAAAGGTTCAAGGTATATTTGCCTGTGATCTGTAAGCATCTGCATGGAAACTATGTTCTTATCTGAGATGGTTGCTAAAGCAAAAGGCAAAGAGATATAATTCAGTGTTTAGAAGACAGATAGAAAATAAAAATAAGACACATGTTTTAGTGCTTCTGATTAAGCATCTGAAAAACATAATACAACACATGCTAGAGGGTGCATGGAACCTCAAAGTTTCCAGTAGTTACTGAAGCAGAAAGAGAATTATTGATGCAGTCAGTAGCAAATTGAAATAATTATCTGGTTTTCACACCTCTTCTTACCCTTACAGATAGGACTGTGAGTATTGCTGTGAAATTACATATGAAAAAGCTAGGATGCTAAAGATTGTTCCTGTCCTTTAGGGTCTTACACCTCAACAGTATTTATTCTTTCAAACAAGCTGTAGCAAAAAACTGTGTCTTCAAAACACCATTTGATGGGTAAGGTTGTATGTCCTGGGTCACAAAAAAGACAGATTATGTGGTGAAAATGGTGTCTTAAAGTATTCACTGAATAATCTAATACCTTTCAATGTTTAGTTATTTTTGTCTATATCCACAACCTGAGATTTTCTGTTTCCCTTACCTCATTTTCCATTTCCTAGGACATTAGGAAATCTAACTGGGCCAGAAAAGTACTGAAAATGAGAATAGGAATTTGAAAAGATCTTCCAAATGACTTTTCCTTTGCAAATATTTAAATGTACATGTGTGCATTTTTTATTTTTTATTTGTATTTTAATCAATAAAAATGGTTTTTAGTGAAAGAAATTGTACCTCTAATGCTTTTAATAACTTCAGAAATATGTGGAAAACATAGAAAATGTTAATAACATTTTTTGTGGTAGAAGATGTTAAGTCATCAGCCTAAATATGCTGGGCATGCCAACCATCTTCCTTTCAGTACACAGAGTGATTGCTTCTTTGTGAAGGATTAACCAAGTAAAAGAGGAAGAATCCAAGTTATTACCACAGACAATTCATTGAATCAAAGACCCTCAAGAGGACTCAACTGAAGGTTAGAGGATGTGGTCTTGCAGGAAACAGTAGATTTTTCAGCAATCAAAGTAACTTTACGAGGTGGATAGCCAGGGAAAGAAGCCAGCAGACAACAGGAGAAGGAGCAGAAGTATTTAGGAACTGGGAGCACCTGCCCTCTGGAAGGTGTGGTTCAAAAACTGTAAGCAAAGACACTGCCTTTCTTCTGCTCAGGAAAAAAAGAGGATTGTGCATAAACAGGAATTCATGCACTAAAGAATAGAGAAGGAAACAAAGTCCTTAAGAGCAACTCATTAGTTCAGAGACTTTTCAGAGCCCTTCAGGTAAGGAAAGATTTTCCTGACAAAAAGCTACTTTTAAAGGATAAAAAAATCTTGGTACTTATGGGCATGTGGTTAAATACCACAAGACTGAGTAAATGCAGAGAGTGGAAAGTTTACCAGGGGAGTTCCATCCCAAGGAGATGATTTGCACCTGCCCCAACAGGAACAAGGGAGACTATTGTCCTTCAGTGCATCCAGGGGTGGTGAGTGGTGGGATCTGTGACTGCTCTCATCCCTCCACAGGCGTGGTCTGTGCTTGGGGCACTGTGAGCATCCCACTCCCCCAGGACAGCTCCTTTCCCAGCTGGCTGACAGTGGGATAACAGGACTAGCAGAGAGCTGCCATGGAAGGATGTGGGCTTATCATCTCTGAGCTAGAACCATGCTCTTGGAGACCATGACAATTAGAAGTGAAACTTTGCTTGGACTCTGTGATGAAGGGGGAAGCCAACGTGGACAGCAGATTTCCAAGACAATGCTTTTGGCAATGTGTGCTGTTTCGCAGATGGACTGTTACATTTTGTTCTCTTTGGAACATATTTAGCATGCATGACTTCCTTTCTTAAGTAATGAATTCTGATAATCATGCTACAAATTTCTGTGGGTCACAGTAGTAGCTAAGGCTGCTTTTCCTTCTTTTGGTCAGCCATTGACAAAAGTGGGTATGCTTTTGCTATCATGACTATTTGAGAGCCACTAGTACCATGGGGTTCAACACAGCAATACTGGAGATTAATTTGACAGTTGTGAGAGCACAGGTCTTGTAGACTGGAAAACATTTACCATGGAAAATCTTCTTCCCCCTTTTACAAGGAGGTGTGGGTGATTTTGGGGCCCTAGGTCTTTATTTTATTCTGTCTGTCTTTTAGTCCCACTGTTTTACTGTCACAACCCCAGGAGCTAACCCGGCTCCTAAGATGCAATGATCTGGAAGAGAGCCTCAAAGCTGACAGCTCGTTCCAGAATCTCTGTCTGCTCAAACACTAAAGCTCATTCAGTCATTTATAACCCTCAGGGCTCCATTTTAAAATAATACAAAGATTGGATGTCTGTTTTTTATAGGCATAATTGCAGGCCAGGACTAAACATCCGAGCTCAGTAACATGGGTATCAGGTCCAAGATTACTTGGAACAGAGCACTTTCCCCAGACTTCTCCCCCACTCCTTATTTGGACACTGAAAAATAATTTCCTCAGTAGTAGATTTTTACTCAGTGAAATCACATGTTTTCTCAAAACTTTTTTTTTTCTCAAGATAATTACATTTGATAAGAAAAGGGAAGAAATAACAATGCCACATTCCTAAAGTGCAGACTGAAGCCAAATTCAAACTGCTGCTGTGTGGGGTCAGTGTTTTTTCCAAGGACAACTGACCCCGCTGAGCTTGGACACAATCCAAGATCAACTCTCTAAACACCTGTTTAATTGCATATTTCACTGTCTGAGGACTGGCCATTGATTGCTGAATTAATTTTCTATCAGCATCCCATATGCATTAGGTTATTGGCTGATGGCTAAACAAGGATTAAAGTGAGTTTTTCACACAGAGGGTCAGTCTGGAAATGGATACTAAATAAGTGTGAGGCATGAATCTGTAATTTTGCTCCCTCTGCCTGGTATGAAAATTGCTCAACATGTGTCACAGGTTCTAGGTCTCCTGCCAGCTATCTGAGCCTTTCCTTAGCAAGAGCACTTTACACATTACTCAAAAATGATAAACAGCAGCTAAACTGTGAAGGACTTTGAGCACAGTTCTAGTCCTGCTTTTGTGGCTGAGATTTACAGGACAGCCATGCAAAGAAGTGCATAGCAAGGGGACTAAAGAGCCAGCAGCCTCTCCCCTCTCTGCTCAGACCTGTGCATGGTTCATACACTTGGCATCACCTGCATGACCACAGATCCTCACTCCCACCAATTCCCAGGGCTCTCTGTTGGGACAAGATCACAGCCACTTGTGTGGACTATTCCTGGTGTCCCATGAGAGCTTTTGCACAAATGCACAGTCAGTATGCTGACTCTGGGATAAAAAAAAAAAAGACAAGCTACTAATTTCAACCAAGAGCTTTGCTAAAAGATGGAAACTCCATGGGCTGGAACATAACTGTACTCTCTTGATTCATGATTTCCTGCTGCAGATTCTGCACATGCATGACCATTGCATGTGATTTGGGAATCTCAGCTATTTCCCTGCTGTACTTATTCTATGTCAAATAGCTGCAGTATAGCAGAACAAGAGTGACCCAAGTACCCTGCAGAAGTGAGGTAGACAGATTGCCATTCCACTGATGACACTGAACCTGCTGAATTAGGAGGTACAAAGAAGTTTTTGCTCAACATGGTTTTATCTTCATCATCAGGAAATATATTTTCAGCTGAATAAATGAAGTGTTATTGTGGTTTCTCAAAATTACCTATTTTGTATGACCGTACGCTACACTGTGATCTGCTGGCAGAGTGGTAAGAGGAGCCAGTGAGCTTTTATTAAGAATGCTTCCAGCTGCTGGGAGGTTATCTAAGTAGCACTTTCTATTGCAATGGAAACAAAAATGTGCAGTCAGAGCCAGGAAATGCGTGCTCAGAAATAAGAAAAAAGATTCTTACAATCATCAGTTTGCTGCATGATATGAAATAGTCTCATGCAAGAATCTCTAGAAAAGGCTAATAAAACTTTACAGAAGAGGTGTAGAACTATTAATAGTGAAGAAATGAGTTTTCTATGGCTGAATTGTATATGTTCTCTGCGTTACTATGGGTTAGTTAAAAAGGACCTGAAAGAAAGAATATATCAAAACTATAGGTGTTTAAAGCATTATTTATAAAGGTTTGAAACATGTCGGTCAAATGCTATTGGCTTCTCCTCCAACAAATTTTTTCAAAGACTTTTCTGTTAGGGTACAGAACATGAGAGAACTAAAAGCAGAGAACTGCTATTCCCACTTTTGTTCCCTGGGGAGCTTTGAGAAATCTCAAGCACAAATAGTCCAGCCAGCTGGTTTAGCCAATTGGTGGTCAGTTTATATTTCCTCTAATAAGTGAACTTCTTGACCGTACATTTTAACTGAGTCATTAAGAGCTCCTTTTCCAAGTGTTTTGGCAGGCTAGAGAGGTCTGGGACTGTGAATAAACCACAATAACTAGTAAAGAAGAGAACAGTCTGACTTTTAATATGGCAGAAGAAATTGATCCAAATGGATCCAGAAATTAAAGCCACAGTGAAAACAATGGGATACAAATATCCACCTGCAGGTTATAACAGAAAATTTTATTTGAAGGGCTGCTTCTTCCACTAAAATGCAGCCATTTTGGATGTGTAACATCAAGTGTGTTGTGCAAACCACTGAAAAAACAAGTGAGATTCTAGGTGAGCAATATGTACATACCCATAGTGAAAATTCAGTATGAATGCTGTAGTCACTCTGACAGGATAACTTGAAATCTTCAATATATATGAAAAGAAGACAACAAGGGATCTCTGTCATGGGATATCATGATAGAGATCCCTTGTATGGGATTTGTCACTAACTGAGCTCTCACAAAAGCTTCAGCAATAATCACCAGCATCTTATTCAGTAAAGGACTGCATTCAAAACTGCTTGGCTTGAGCACTCAAAGAGGCACCAGCTGGAGGTGGCACGGCTGTGGATTGCCTCATGTCACTTGAAGCTACATGAGTCAGACACACATATAATGGGCACTTTGACTTTCTCCAAGAGGCTAACACCTTATTCCCTTAACATAGCCACTAAACCAGGGAAAAGACCCTGGCTTGCAGAATGTGTGTCTCAAAGTTCCTATAGTGAAGTAGAAACGGTTACCAGAAATGTAGGATTTTTTTCTCAAGTTTTTCAGTGGAATGAATCTTCAATTTCATGGAGAGAAAATTCAGCCAAGACCATCCAGATGAAGACTTCTGTTTTATGCCAGGATCAATACAGAGGAAGATCTGCCCTTATCTCAATTAATTTATTGATTGACAGGTGGGGAAAAGGACTCCTATAAATCTTAGGTAACTTTTATTAGAAATTTTCTTTGATGCAGTTGTAGCCTCACACCTTGTCCTGCTTGGGAATTTTGCAACCATCTAGAACCTGGTCATGCTTAAAACTGGCAGTTCTTGGGGCAAAACAAAACACAACTTTCTGCTTCTAAAGGCTCAGCACATCTCCTTTGAGATCTTACTATATCAGAATTTCCCAAATCTAGAAATTTTCTGTCTTAATTTAGGCCCTACAGGTAACTGAAAGGGGCTACTGAGAGAGAGACAGAGAGAGGGAGAGGGAGAGAGTGAAAAAGCCCTCTGAGATGAAACACCTCTTTTTCCAGGGAGCCATGAACTGAGAGTAAGGAGAGCAGGAAAACTGCCAGTAGACATCCACATCACACACTAATTGGAACAAAGTAAACCTCCCATATCCACACAGTTTTCATTTATCCAGGACAGTTTGCAACTTGGTTGGCTAGCGGTAGTTTTTGGAACATTGCAAGAAAATGTGGTTCAAGCATTATAAAGCAGTGAATGCCAAATCTGAGTTAAAGCCAGTTATTTGAGCAGGGCTTATGGCATTTTCCAATGATCACCATCACTGAAATAAATAAATAGATGGCTTGCTATGTATACGCTCGGGGGGAATGTTGCCCAACATTCATAGCTCTTTGCTATTAAGAGTAATGAGGACACAGCTGTCTGAGTCTGGAAGCCAGTATTTGCAGAGATTTTTCTTCTCCACTGGCTTTATTCCACTACCCATTCTTTGCTTATAAAAGAGCCCAAAAGTTCCTAACATTTATGCAAGAATTACCTTAGCTTTGTGGCGCTTTTGAGATTGTTATAAAACATGCTGACACATGGACAGATTTGAAACTCAGATGAAATATGAAAAACAATTTTCTCCCCTGATAAGATCCCCAGTGCCCTTAGTGCCAAGGATAACACTCTCTTTTGTCAATCATGACAGCTTCTGGAGCAGCTGGCAGGAGTTGCTGCCATGGGCAGAGATCTGAAGGTCTCCCATCTTAAGAAGGACCTCTAATTCTCACTGCAGACCCTGGGGTCGTGATGTAAGTTTTGAGTAACACTTAACTGGTCTGCTCTACAGAGCCTCCAAAGCAAGGCTCCATTCAAAGACCTGACAGCACTTTAAAATCAGTGCTAAAAGTCATAGTCCATGTGACAAAGAGAATATCACTTTCATTTTATGGAAGCCTTCAATATACTAAAGGCTTGAACCTGTATCAGACACAGGCTGCTGCACTTCAGGCACTGCAGTTTCAGAGCCATGGCACAAGGCATGTTGAAGTTGGCTTCTGTAAATCATCTGGTCTCCACTCAAAGCAGGGACAATTCAGTCAGGCTGCTCAGGGCCTTTTCCAGGTGGGGTTTGAATTTCTCCAAGGGTATGACCTTTAGCTACAAAGTTTTTGAACCTCTTTTCCAGTGTTTGACCACCTCACTGTGATAAAATTTCTCCTGATATCTAATAAGGATTTCCCATGTTGCAACTCTTGCCCATTCCTGTCCACATCATCTCTGAGATGGATCTGGCTTCATCTTCTCTACACACTGACATTAGACAGTGGAAGGCAGCAAGCAGTACAATTCCCTGAGAAGCCTTATGTTCTTAAGGCAGGTTAAGTCCAGTTCTCTCCCAGTATGACATGTGCTGCCACCATCTAACCACCACAGTGGTCCTTTGCTGCATATCTTCAGTGTGCCCAGGTCTTTTTTATGCCAGGAAATCAGAATGACTGGGAGAATTGGGTTCCTATGAAGGCAACAGAAATTGACTGCATTTGAATTCTCCCCTGGAGGTATTAAGAGAAAATAATTAAAATGTGAATCTCTGCTTAATTTAGTAGCAACTGTTGAGGTTGGTGAACCATTTCATTGGATGCTGAACAAACAGAACCAGACTGCACTACTCACAAACACAGACCTGCACACATTTGTCCCCAGATCTCCAAGGTAAGCCAACCTTCCTTATACCAGAACTCAGAAATTCCTGACCAGTGCTACAAGCTGACCAGCCTGGGCACATGAGCAGTGCCACAGGCAGTCCCACCAGCTCTCACATTATCCATGAAAGCTCAGAAAGCCATGTTCACACTGAGCATTCCCAAGCTAAACAGTTCATTTTCAAGTGGCCTGGCCTGAAAAAAGCCCTATGTTCTCTTTGCGTAATTAAAAAAAATGAAAAGTAAATAAATAAACAAACAGAAGAGACAATGTTCCCAACCAGCAGGAACATTTAATCTCTGTGATTATTCCTAGACCAAACTCCTGCTTTTACTCTCTAGAAGGTACATCCCAGTGAATTTTCCATCATGTGGGCCTGCTGTAGGGGAAAGTTAATTTACATTTTTTTCTTTATGGTACATTCTTTTATTAACCCTTATTGCCACAAGGTCTCAGGTCATACTGAGTCATGCAAGGAAACAGTTCCATTTTAAAAGGCACAGTCTCCAGGACAGAAGCGACCCTAGCAAATTCTTAGCATGATTAGCATTCTACAATTCACAGTCTTTCTAATCATCTCCAATCAGATACTGCAGATAGTGCTTAGTTTAGCATTTCATGTCCCTCCCCAGGTCAAAGGGAATGAACCATGGATAGATCATGTATTTATGAAAATGTTTCATGTCCCAATTCTCTAGATGTCAGATTATGATTTTTGTGGAGCAGAATATGATAGTATTTTGTATCTTTAGATGATGAATTTACCAGCTCCAGAATGCATGTGACTTGCTGGGCCATTAATGGATATACTGCAAATTGTCAGCCACTCATTATCTTTAGAGGCATTCTCTATTCTGTATAGGACACACCTATGCCATAGTTCTCTGGACTCAAATCTGTATGTGGGCTTATTGCCTGAGAAACATGGAGATAAACTTTTTATTTCTTTCCATTAAATTCATGGGCAAAGTTCTCTTATACCACTTTTCATCTATGACTAGTTAAACCTCTTGAAAATGTTAACGAGAAAAAAATTTTGTCCCAAAATGCAATGTACCACCTGAAAAACACAATACAGGTTTTACAGAACTGTATCTTCAAACAGCACTGATTCAGTGGGGAAAAATACCTCCTTTCTAAAGCTGGCATGCTACAGTCTTTTGGGATGAGTGCATGAAATCAACTGATAGCTGTCCATGCACAGGTCTGGGCTATTCCATCAAAAAGTCAGTCCTGCTTTTAATTAAAATAATTTCAATCTGCTTCTGAAATAAAGCTCCAGATGCAGTGGTTAGTGAATTGCTGGCAATGAGTGTTGTATATACTGCTGCAGTCTACCTCTGAAGAACAGGAGCCTGATCCAAGGCTGCTCCAGCCTATGCCGGGTTTGGGATTCCCCACAGGGTTTGCAATAGCAGGAAATTAGCAGCATGCTATGGCTTTCAGATCACATCTCCTCTCCCTGGCCTGGTTCCTGCTGCAGGATTAAGGAGTGGCAGTCTGGCAAACAGACTGTGCACTGCTCCAAGATTCCTCCTTGGAAAGGGGATGTCAGGCTACCCGTGCAGGCTCTCGCAGCTCTGCCTTGCTCAGCCACAGTGACAGAAATGTTGTTTCATGGGTGGAGGCTCTTACCCATGCTATGAGCTTTTCTCTGCAGAGTTAGATAAAACATACTGGAACTTTTTTTGTGCCTCTGTGCACACTGGAAGCTGGCAATATATCAAAGGACTCAAAAGTACAGCAAACCAGACCTGACAGTATTTATTGCACCTCCAACTTGAGTGAGACTCTTTCTTGCTAAAAATTGTTCCAGGCAGCTTTTAAATGATTCTACTGTTACATTTTGTACAATTCCTCCACTACAAAATACCTACTGTGTTCTTGTATAACCTGATACACTGCAGTGCCATAAAGGGCTTTATTATGTTCAGTCTAAAAGTAATTTTCCTTCCTTTCAGCAAATTTTACCCTATTCAGCAATAATCATTCTTTTGTGCCACCCACCATACAAACTTCTACTTCTGTCATTTACAGTTCCAATTACTGTCATCTTACCCTAAGTTTTGTAATACACTTTAATAGTTCAATCAAAGTCAGCCTCAGTAATGGCCCCAGCTTGCTGCTGCTCTATACTGAGATTTCCATAAACTTGTCTACATTTTTCTGGTAGTAAAGTACCTACACCTAATGGCAGTAGGTTGGAGCCATTCTCAACAGAACATTCTGAAGTACTATTTGCTCTCTGTTCTGGAATGAGAAGTCTTAGTAACACTGTCAGAAACTGCCTAGTGCTACACTGCTTTTGATATCACTGACTTCTCTTGATCATCTTCCTCCAGATGACCCTGTGTTAGGTTATCTTTTCACCTACTGCTGGGTTCCAGCCACTTAATTTCCTGATCACAATTGTAGCTTTCCTAGACTTCTGTGAATTACTGTTTATACAATCTTCCCATTCAGTGTTACCTACAGATATGTTGGTTGTACCACAAAGCCAATTAATGCCTTTAATCCAACCAGCAATTTACTGACTCACAAGTTAATGCTTCATTTACCTAGGGGGCTGAATGGAAAACAAGAATTTTACTTAAAAAAAAAAAAGAAAATAAAACCAAGCTCAAAATGTTATAAAAAAGCAGATGTTAAAATTATTTTATGGAAAAAAACCAAAAGGAAACCCAAAACTAACAACACAGTCTCAGACCAAGCAGTAGATTGTGGATTCTTTCAGACCCTGCAAGTTTATGGTGCATTCCTCTCCCTTTCCTCCTAGACTCTCCCTGTTTAGCTGAAGCACTTTTATTTTCAGTATCTGAATGCTTCATTAATACAAACAGATTTATTCTCACTGTAGTAGCATGTTACTGACATAGAGCTAATGCATAGGAAAACCAAGATAATTTTCCAGATGGACTTATGAGTTTGTATGTTCAAACTTGCAGATGCCCAAGAGAAGACACTGTTCTCACCCCAACCTTCAGTAAGTGCTATAGGTCTCTTCCTGAAAACCCAGACCCATCAAGGGTTTCCAGATGATTGCTTGGATGTTGAGATTCCTCAGAGAAGTAGTGAGTTCTGGAAGCAATATTGAGTGAAGAGGTCTGAGGCTGTACTGTCAGCCCCTGACAAAGGCTGCAGACCACACCAGTGGGCATTTCTACACTAAACTCCCATGGAGGATGCAGGTCAGTGAGAGCAGGGGATTTAACCAAGCTTTGGGGACCTGGGCCTGCATTTCAGCTCTCCTGACACCTAAAATGCTGCCTATCCTCTGCACCATCCTTCTCCTCACACTGCAGTGTGCTCTTATACCACAGAGCACCTGCAACCGTGATCTACAGTTGAAAGAAGAGAAGGTTTTGCTGGTGTTAAAAATGAAGATGGATTTCAGCACTTCTTGTCATCCCCAAGGGGCAGAACATCCCAGAAAAGTGGCAGAACGGTTAAAAAACTGCCCTGAACTGGGCTGGTTGTAACTCACATTTATCTTCTAGCAGCTTTATTTTCTTTGAAAAATTCTCTCATGTCATTGAAGTAGTAAAACGGGAAGGCAGAGAACTGGCAGATTAAAGGGTCAGAGCATGTTAAACCCCATGCAACATCTTACTCCAGGCAGCTCTTCTATTTCTGTGTGGCAGCTCTGTCATGGGTCTGGTGTTTTAAGGACAGGACAAAGGAACAGTGCCAGCACATTATCACTTTCTATAGAGTCTGGCAAAACATATGGTCCATTTGGCTGATTTATACTGGCAAAGAAGAGAATTCATATTTTCTATATATTTTGGCTTAACATCTATATTGTGACATATAACCATGGCCAATTTCAGGCTGGAACCAAATGAAAAGAAACAAGACTGACCCAAAACATGTAAGGGAGAGGCCAAGAAAAACAGTGACTTTTAAGTCATTGAGAACACTGCCATCTCTAGGAATTGTGGGTGATGCAAATATATGCAAAAAATTGACATATGCCCGAGTAGGGTGCTGGTGCTATGAAGGGCACTGGAATAAATCAGCCTTCCATGTGAGGAGAGACTATCACATACTGAACTCTGCACATTATGCCACAGGAAGGTAGAGAAAGTATCACTCATAGGAAAATGAGAGAAAAACATGCCAAAGAGCTGACAGACTGGGGCAGGATACTCATGATACCCATCAGTTTCCCAGCACTGTTAAGTGACTTGATTTTCTTTTAAGCCCTGAATGGCCTAGTTGGTGGGACTGTCTTGCATGACAGCTATTCCATAAAGGAAAGCTCATGAAACCTACCCCAGGGCAGACAGAGCTAATCTGTACATAGTGGCCTTAACTGATTTGGCACTGCTGAAATCCCTGGAAGTAAGACATAATAAAGGCAAGGCGGCAACAAAGGCCCACGTATCAAACCAGTGCTGGCAGGGAGTGTAAGGAATCACTCTGAGATTAATGGCAGGGGTGCTGCCCTGCCCTGGCAGCACATGCCAGAGGATATGGCAGGCTGGGCATGATTACTGCTCCTCTGAGTTGAGTCAGATGGAACCTCCTGCCAGCCCACTCTGGGTGACAACTGAAGTCTGTGTATTGCTTGGCTCAGAGCCCAGTGAGCAATAACCCCCATTTCAGAGACCAAGCATAACGGAGGCCATTAACCAGAGTATCTGTTGAACTTCTTCTCCTTACATACCCTTTCCTTCTGTAGTCTACATATCTCAAGAGAGATGAGATTCCTGGGTTCTTGCCACTTTGTATTCCAAAGTATCATACAGTTCCAAGAAAGAGGGAAAATTGAAACACATCATGAGATAGAGAGGTCACAGTCTAGAAAAATTTCAGCCTTCCTGTGTCTGGACTGTAGCCTGCACATCTAACAAGACAAGGACACTGTCCCTTCTGTGCTTATGCCCCTTCTCTGCACACAAACCCATTATGTTATAACATGACCTGCTCTCATTCAGCTGTTCCCTCAGTATGCCACTGTGCTTCCCTCCTGGCTCACAGCTCAGTAAAACAGAAACTAGAAAACTTTCAATCACTCCCAAATAGCAGATGCACACTTCAACAGACAGAATCAGTTTAGCTCAAGGTAAAGTTGAAACCAAATTCAAACACTACTAATTTTTACTCATAAGATGATGATCTGACCACCTGTCTATCTTGAGCTTGAAATGTCAAGGAATGCCACAAAATCTAGGAAATCCTTATTGTGGTATCAATATTTTAGCAGGAGAAAAATATGGTACCTGACTGCCTGACCGTAGATACTTAAGGTTAGGTTCAAGACAGCTTAACTTAAACCTAATAAATTCACTACAAGAACTTCTGCTTTAAGAGCTTCACCAAAGCCAATAGGGACTGTAATCATGGGTCTAAGTGATTTTGTCCCCAGCTGTTGTCCAGCTACCTACCGAGTATGACTGTAGTTCATTCAAGTTCAGTTGTGGCTATACTGTAGTTGTATTTATTCTGTTTTCACTTTTCACATCATCACACATAAATACAGTCAGTGAGTGGTGCTTGAAGGGCACTGACATGCAGAATGATGGGCCTGCTCCTAATGTTACCTTTTGGATACTCAGGAGCCTGCTAGCTTTCATTCCAGTGAAGAATGCCCATTTGCTTAATAACATGCCAGCATTATTGGCTTGCATGTTATATTTCTTGGTTCCATTCTACTCATTCCTTTGTTAGTAGTAGAAGTTTCATGAATAAATGGAGCACTTGCCTGTGCTTTAACCACCAGACTGTGTTCCTCCCTCACTGCACTTAGGGAGGAATGAAAGCAGGAGCAAGCCAAGCCACAGAAGGTTCAGTTTACCATGCTACAGATCGATATGTACAGCAGCTATTTCTATCAAGCTGACTTCTCTACTACAAATGGATTTACTTCAGTGAAAAACAGCATTTTGACCCTCATTTCCCATGGTAAGCTGAACAGGATACTTTTACTGATGGTAATATTTCTGTAGGAATGACTCTACTGATGGACCCTTCTGTAGTGGCTGGATGAGTCTTGCCTTTCCTCAGTCCCTGCCCATTCTCTGTGCTGGTGCAATGGTTTCCTGAGGGAGGAAGGAGCTCTGACTGCTTTCAGATGTACCTTTTAACCTGTGATTATTTTATACTTAACTCATAATTACCTCCATGAAGATTGTTGGGATTGTGAATAGATCAGGCCATCAGATCAGAAGCACAGAAGCTGGATCTAAAAGATTTATAGTTATGTTTGTCTGGAGCTGTATAATGTGGGTTTATCCAATGGGACAGGATTATGTGAAGTTTATCTGTACTCCAGGATGTGAATGATCCTTCTTTCATTACTCTCCTGACATATGGTCTTGAACCTTAATGTATATCGTTTGTATTTTCCACATGTTTATTTTACCTAGCTTGTCTAGTCTCATTACATTAAATAATCAAGGGAAAACCATCTTGAGTTGTTCTAAAACATTAAACAAATACAGCATAAGTAGAAGGTGATTGAAAAACTCCAGGATCAAGTGGCTGCTGAAAGCTTTTTTAGCTCAGATATTCCTTGAAGCAAATTGGAGATACACGTAAAGGGCTTGGACTTCGCCTCTTCCCTGATCTATGCAGAAACATAGGCAAAAGTGGCCACTGAATTCCAGCCAGGTTAGTGCACTGCTGTTGTGGCTTAGGGATGGTACTTTCCAATTTAGTACTGCCACTAAAAAAACTACAAGCTGCTCTCCCTCCCCCTTCCTACTGGAGGCACAAAAGGCATCACATGTTGAGATAAGAACAATACACCAGAAACAGCAATGAGATAAGAAAATGAATAATAACAGCAACAATATTAATGACAAAAGTGTACAGAAGAGAGTGATTCACATGCAAAAAAGCTCATTACAGCCTGGACAATAAGCAACCCTAGATGAATTTTCTCAGCTGGAAGGAATCCCCTCTTCCTGGAAGACACAGTCCCTTTGCCTGCCCCCAGCAATGACATGAGAGGGTAGAGAATAACCTCTGGGCCCTGGCCATGCCCCCACTGGCTACTGCAAAAAGTGAACCCTGTCCTGGCTGGAACCAGGACAACTGGGGAAGTAACTGAGTGTCACATGTCTCACCTTGAGCTCACTGCTGTAGAATTATCAAACTGGACCTTTTTCTCTTGTCTATCTATCTTTACATGATACTTCCCTGGAAGTCACTTCCACACCTATCATCCCCTCATGAAATTAATCTTGGTATCATCCTGAAAATGAATATTATTTCACTTTAGCCCCAAAATATCCAGTACAAAATCACAGAATCATTTGGGCGGGAAAGGATCTCTGAGACCATTGAATCCAACCTTTGACTATGTTGTCCCATAGACCACAGCACTGAGTGCCATATCCAGGTGTTTCTTGAACACTTCCAGGGGTGGTGACTCCAGGAATGGCATGCTTTATGGCAAAGCCAGGAACTGAACACAAACTCCTCCAACCCAAGCCTTAGCCACCAGCTATAAACTCTTGAGATTCTTGAGAGGAAACTTTTGCATTGCTATGGCAGCATGAGGTCTCAATTCACATTTCCTCCTACAAAGCCCATCAGAAAACCATACTACAAGTAAAAGCTACACATCATGGCCCTTAATTTAATTAGGAACTGTCAACAATTGCCTATACTTTCAGAAGTCTGAGCTAAGCCTCTCACAGAATCTGTTCTCATGTAATCTTTCCTTCTTTTTCTGGTTAATTTGGACAGGATGGCAGTCATTCCCTAACAGTGATCATGCATAAGCTTCAGGAACTGGCCCTCTGGAGCAGCAAAAGAGATTGTCTCACAGACCAAGAGGAAAAGGGAAAGGCACAGAGCTGACCCAAATAGGGTTAAAAAAGGAAAAGGCGGGAGTGGATTCCATTGTAATTTACTTTATACAAACCCTTGTAAGGCATAATCTCCTTGCTGCGTTTCCCTACTTTTCTTCCTCATGTTTCTATATGCACTGAGAGGTCACTAGGAAAGTCATTAGGAGGAGGCAGTCTGGCTTGATGGCTAAGCCATTGGATAAGGAACTCTGGGCTCTATCCCAGCACAGCCATGAGCCTGATGCAAGGCCTGGGCACCTCCTTTCAGTTCTCTGTCTCTCAATTTCCCTCCCCTTTCCCCACACAGGAACATCTGGTTCCTTCATTTTGCTTGAAAACTCATCTAGACATAGGCTGCTCTTAATGAGGTTGGGACAAGGCAGGGCAGTACAACTGCAGGCTTGGATGTGGGGTTTAGGTATGCTTGCAATATAAAGATAATGATCTAAAACCCATCTGTGCAAAGGTAATCTTTTGAAGGAAGGAGTTTCACTCCACAAATGTAGGACTGGGGACCCATAGGTGGGGACTGTAGGAGGTCCTGCCAATCTCTGAGAAACAAGGAAAGCTGAAGCAATGACTACTGCACAAATGGGGCATGAAAAACAATTCTCTCTTGCACTTGAAGACAGCATCCTTCCATTTCCTTCTTCCTTTAACCTTTCACTTTAAAAATAACAATTATGTTTTGTTGTTTTTTTTTTTTTTTAATTACCTCCTCTGCCCTCCTCCCTTCTCTGTGTATCTAGGTCATACTCATCTGACCTTATGCTCATACTTTTCCTAGCATTTGCCTCTCTATCTTTGAGGTGTGCTTTCTCTGAACTCTCTATTCAACCCTCTCCAACCCCATCATCTCCTCACATTGTGAGTTTGCATTAATTGGAGAGAAAGCAATAATAAGAGCCCACCCAGTACAGTTCTTTCCACAATGCCCAGAAGGATCTGTGTTTGAGGCATGTTTTGAAGATCATTGTAAATCAGGAAACAGCAAGGTGGAGTGAAAGGAAACTGGAAAGAGCTCTCAGCTTACGAATGTATAAAGCAAGAACACAGGCCCTCACTCCAGTAATCTGGAGCCAACAGTTACTAGACTAAGTTCCTTGTGCAAAAAGTCATTATTATGACTAACCCATTCTGTATTTATAGAGAAGTAATGTTAGAAGACAAACAGTTCAAACAGTGCTCTTGCACTAGATGTTCTTTGCTTTTTTCTGTATGTGATTTTTTATTCCAACATTAATTGTGGTTATAAATCATTCCCAACCTGCTTTGGAATGATTTACAAAAACTCTGTGCTGTTGAAAACACAGACCACTTACATACACAAAATATAAAGCACTCAGCAACTCCAGGGGTAAAAAATACCATGTATTAGGAATCAAACCCACAGAAGACTTAAGAAGTAATTATCATTAAAACATTTCTCTGTCTGCTACCACAAATGGCTACAGGTACTTCTGCAGAACACAGAAGACACTGGATGGCAAAGCTATCATGGACAGGTGTCTTTGAGAGGCACTTGAACCAGCAAAAGTTTTGTTTTCATAAAGGACAAGATCTAGAGATGAAAGAATCTTGGCAAGACTGAATGGTGACCAGGATAGGGAAGGATTTTGGACACTTAACCACTGTCTGTGACCATCCAGGCTAGAAAAGATGAGGCCAAAAATCTTGAAAGGGAGAAGAATGGATAATATCTCTTTTTTTGCCGCATGGAAACATATCAGCCCCACGAGGGGGAATGTTATGTGAACAGCCAGGGGTGCACATTCCCTTGAGAGCCAAGGAATGTGGGGCCTTGGCAGGCAGGCCAGGTGCCAGACTGGAACAGAGCAACCTTCTTGCAGCCTCCCTACATTTTGTGGAGTGGTTGGAAAAAAAAAAAAATAGAAAGAGCTTGTTAAAACTCACACAACTTTCAGATCAAATTTTTGTCCTGTTTCACTTTGGAAGTCTCTTGAACAACCTCAATGCTTCAAAGATGAGGCTGTAAATCTCCCAGTCTCCCAGAAAATGCTCCTGTATTTAATAAGCTGTTTTGACTGACATTCAAAGTGAAAGTAAAGTTTTCTGTTGTCCTAGCAGTAGAATATGTGACTCTGATCTGTAACTCCATATCTGACCAGACAAAAATGTGTACTCTGTTAAAATCTGCAGATTGCTGAGACACATTGGCATGAGAATAGCTCTGGTTCCCCTGCAGTCAATAGCAGAAAATCTCATTATCTCTAATGGAAATACCTTTGACTAATTTTATTTGGAAAGAAGGTGCTAGAGGGTGGTGTCTGAACACCAACATAACAAACCTGTTACCTAGTGGCCCAGCTACTGGGCAAAATTACTTCTAGTTCATTCTTTTCAACCATTCCACCACACAATTAGGCCTTGGAGTGCTTTGTATCCTAAGAACATGCTGAATATGGACAAGGAGGTAGGCACAGAGCAACTGAAATACCATTAACATGAGTGATGCTTATAATTGGCTTATGGATGCCATGATCCTGTGGGTCAGACTTTCTTGAATGACCTGGTAAAATTTTGGTTGCTCCTGAGGACCCTGTTAAGGTTCCCTGATGTCTTGCCTCCAAGGACTTCAAGCAAGGCATTACACATAACCTTGTTAACTGCTCCAGGAATCTTGGAAGCAGGGGATCAGGCTTTCTCTACCATCACCACAGTGAGACCTGGACCAAATCACTCCCTTTGGTGACCACACTTTCCATCCTGGGGCACACAGATACAAAACTCACTCAGATACAACAATAAGTACTGCATCAAGATAGTGAATATTTCCAGAGAATTTCACGAAATAAAAAATGAAATCTAACCCAGCAGAGACCCCTGACAGGTCTCATTTTCTTTTAGTTCTGTTTTACTTCCTTTGTCACATCATCTACCTAAATTCAAATCTGATGTAGACTTACAAAAACTGCTCCCAGCTTGCTGTGGTGCTCAAATGGCAGCCTGTCCTTTCCCATGCATTCTCATTAATGTCTCTCATCACCAAACTTTCTTTACAATTAAATCCCAAATATTTGAAAGTAAAAATGACTGAAGTGATCAGCCTGACTGAAAAAAGTATAAGTTCTCCCATTTCTGCCAGCATAAATAGGAACATATGTGCCCTTTGGAGGTTGGAAAGTTCACTTTAAAAGTTCCCTAAATCTCCCTGTTTTGATTATTCTGGTTTGCATGGAGCAGACCAGACAGTATCATTCAGAGGTTTCATTTCCACTTTCATTTCAGCACTTCTTTTCTACTAACTACCCCATGTCCTGAATCATCTAAAGCAAAGTGAGCAAAATGAAAACACTCCTGGAAATCTACAAATCAGTAAATAAAATAACAGGTTGATCAATTTGCTAAGATGAAATGGACTAGAGGCTGTTTTCAAAGAATCAGATAGCAAAAATGCTTATTTTTACATCAAACTCTTCAGTGATCCCAAGATTTAAGAACTCTTCAAAAAACCCCAGGTTTTATGATTTTCCTTTTCTTTGTGTGTGTTTTTTTTTTTTTTTTTTTTTTTTTTTTTTTTTTTTTTTTTTAATTTTCCAGTCGGTATTACTGTGAGTGCTGGTTAGAAAATACGTTTTTCCCACCTTGGAAAGGACAATGATTCAAATACAAAAAATGTGTCCCAAATGTTAGCTGAATTTAACTCTAGGCTTTCAAAGCTCCTGTGAAGCTCTTGTGGTCTCCTTAGTAGGAAAACAAAGAAAATGCATCATCTGCAACCAAGTCCTGCCAGAAATTTCAGACAATAGGGCAGAATAAGTCCAAAAGACAAGTCAGTTTTAGGTCTTGTTTTTTCTGCAGCAGTTTTGAAGTAAGTGCTGTTCTTCAGTCTAAAGAGAGGCAAAATTCTCTGTTGAAAGCTCATGGCTTCATGGTTTAGGCTTTTTTTTTTCTTGTCAAAGACCAGCTCACATACAGCCAAGAGATGAATGAAGTTTCCCCAGGCTCCACCTAACACTTCAAATGAAGGGCCACCTTCTCTCTCATGGACAGAATCATCAGCATAAAAGGCATTCTTTTGATGCACTGACAAATCAGCTGCCATCAGATGGCTGCTTATCTCATAAAAACATTTCTTCATTAATGAAAATGGCTTTCCTGCTTAAATAATAGACTGAGTCATATCTTAGTGTGGAGGGATAGAACGTAAGAAAATAAAGATAGTGCAGAAGGTAGTCTCACACCTGAGGAGTTGCAGCTGTACTAATCACCAAAGATTAGGAACAGGCCTGACCTTAATAGGCCACAGCTGTGTCCAATAAGAAGAAGAGTGCTACAAAAGAGTGGGTTAGTTGGGTGAGGAGAGAGATGGAGTTTGTTGGTTGTGCTGTGAAGAGCTGCACTTGAGAAATCACCAAGAAGGTATGGAACTTTTGAAATGAGATGGCAACATCTTAGTTTGCATGGAATAGTGATATGAAACATACAGCTTGTATCCTTAAAGAAATTTGACTTCAAAATACTGGGCTTGACTGCTGCATTAACTGCAGGACAATTGTTTCTGCAATGTCAGACAAGCTTTAACACGAATGGATATCTAGAAGAAGGATTTGTAGTGCTTACCAGCACACTGGTTGTTCTCATCCAGCTGGAAGCCGAAGCGGCAGATGAGGGGCCGGGTGGCAGTGGGGTAGTTGGGCACGGGGCCAGGGGCTGGGGGTGGTGGGTACACATTGGAGTAGGGGCTCAGGTAGGGCGAGCGGTACACGGGGTTTGTGCGGGGCACGCACAGATAGCCCCCGTTCTGGTTCACACACACCATGTCTCCTCTGCAGGCCTCGGGAATGGTCCGACATTCATCAATATCTGCAATGAAATTGAAAAGGTTTAAAGAGTTAATGGGACCGGTCAAAAAATAGTTCATATGTTTTTTGCATAACATTACAAAAAAAAAAATTATATTCTCCATCAAATGGCTAACCCTTCCTTGAGGAGCCTCACTTTGAAGTTAGATTGCACTAAAACAGAAAACACCTCTTATATTCAACATATCCTGTGATCTACTCATACTATTAGAGTAGTAAAACTACTCTAGAGTACTCATACTATATACTTTAATACTATGAGTACTACATCCTCTAATACTATGAGTATTAGAGGATATAATATGATATATATTATCCTTCCATTCTCTAATAGTATGAGTACTCTAGAGTACTCATACTGATAGAGGGAGAGGACAAGGCCTGCTTTGCTATTCCATAGAAGTTTGGTTTAAACACTGATTTACACATGGCTGCAGCATGCTACTGCCTGTTCCTGCTGGAGGGTCTGTCCAAACCACAACATGCAGATCAGGATTTCAGAAACCGATGGTTTGGTCTGCCCAGCTGTGAAATTTGGATCCTGCTTTGGAAGTCTTGAGTTCCCTCCCCCTGAGTTAGGGATGCTCAGATCTGGGGACACAGTTCAGGCCTCTTTCTTGCTTTGACTGAGATTGTGGCTGAATTAAATTTAGAAAGATATAACTGGTTTAGCCAAATTGAGCATTCCCCTGGTTCTTGGCCATAGAAATAGTAGGCTATGGGAGGACAAACAGTCTGCTGCAGGTTTTTCCTTTTCTGTTTGGGTGGCTTTATGGCATGTAGAAGATGCTGCCCTGGAGACTGAATGCCATTGACAAAAAGATGCTGCTGGGCAAAGTGCAGATTTCCTTACAGTACCTCAGCTCATTTTACTTGGAGTTTCAGTTTCTGAGAATGGAAGGCTTTATTTAAGCCTGCAGGTGGAGATGGGCAACAAAAGACAATAAATCCTGAGTTTGAAGGAGTAAGAGAAGGAGGGTGAACAGCCCTCATCCTTTGGCAGCTACACTGAGCTCCTATCAAAATGCATCATTGTTGTTTGAGTAGCCCTGACAGCCTGTTAGTATCTCAACAATCTCAAAGATCAGTGCTATGTAAAGACACACACACATATATTTATATATACATATATTTGTTGTATATACATGTATATAAACACACATATTTGTTACACAGTAAGAACTTTTCGTCTAAAACATAGTAAGAGCACCACAATGTTAACTCAATAAATTCAGGATTTCTGAGCCCAAATTTCAATATATTGATTTAATCAAAGTCCTACCTAAGCATTGCCCAGAGGCACGGTCCAGGTCGAACCCATTAGTGCATTGCTGCTAAAATGAGAAAAAAAGGACACTGAGTGATGGTGAATGAGAGATTTGCAGAGTCAAATGCTCATCTGGATTATTATGATTAGTACAATTGTTCAGTAGGGTACAGTACATCAAAATAAGCTCCTTCCCCAGAGGACAGACAGCACGCCATGGCCCTGAGGCCTCAGCAGAAGTTCCAGCCCCTTAGCTCAGGAGTGGCACCCTCAGGTGATGGCAGCGTCAGGCTGTTCCTCTGCCCAGGGGCCACCAATGAGTTATGAGTACAGGGGTACAATGTGTTATGAGTTGTTAGCACAGAATTACAGTCTTCTAGTTTGGGGTCTTGGTTTTGCCAGAACAGTGGAATTCATCTCGAAGGTCCTCGTTGCATCTCCCACAGGCTCTGAAGCTCCCCAGGCAGCCCATTCAACACACAACACATCAGGCATTGACTGATCCAGAGCCACAGTTGAAACATAACAAGCTTAATCTCTTGTTTTCCACCAAATCTTTATACAACATGTTATAGGCATTCAAGGTTACTGGAAGCCTTATTCCTTCCTATTCTGCTGGCCATTATCAGGGCTGCAGCCTTGAGTCTTCAATACCTCCTCAGTGACCTCAGCATCTCTAAATTGGTGAAAGTCCTGGTGATAATGGTTTCAAAGCCTGTTAAAATGATTTTCTGCTCTTCCTAGTTTTTGACTGGGCCTCCAGCTATTTAGCAAGGGGCAAAGCAATTGACACAAGCACAGGATCTTCCAGTAAATGGGTTGTGCTAGGCAATGTAAGCAAGAGATATCCAGGAAACAGGAACCACTGAAGCCACCAGAGGGCAGAGGGATGGAGTGTGCTCAAGATCCTTCCTTTTTTGTCATATCTTAATGATAAAGACACTTATTTTTGGACTTTATGAGTGGAAGATTAAAGTACTTAATTGATGTTTGGAAAAGTAGTAGGTTGTAGATGGGAGACAAAAGGTTAAAGGGGTGAGTCAGTGGAAGTGGGTCATTGCAGGAACCAGGGACAGGACTGAAGTGAAACACATGGCACTGTTTGGACTGCACCTGCCACTTGCACATATGAATACACAAAACCCCTGCTAGAAGTGTCAGACAAGTATGGAGGAATTCTGCCTCCATTTGTTTTGGCAGTCCAAGATGTTTTGGTATCATGTTGTGGAAAGCCAAGATATTCTAATGGGAGAAAGTATAATCACCCTCATGTTTTAAAGAATGTATGTAATCTACTTTTTGTTCTCCTTTTTGTGTACATACGCTACACCTAGGTTAGCTGGAAAAGCTCAAATAGTTGTTAAGAATTTTTTTTTTTGGTCAAAAAATGACGATTCAGAAACACTGAAACTATTGTAGGACTGGTTTCAACAACTTTCTAGAACTTTATTTTAGAAAATATTCCAATATTGTCAAAATTACCAGTTTCAGTATCTTCAGAAAGAAGTCATTGCTGTTGTTTCAGCTTCAAGTTGCTTTTTCAAAGCAACTTCAAAAATCAATTTATATTACAAGATGTTTTTATAAAAATTCTAATGTAAACAATATTTTTAAAATTATAACAACAAACCTTTAAAGACATCTCAAAAATTCTCCAGGGGCATGAAAAGCATTTCCCATACAGATCCAATAATCACAAAAATATCAATAAGCATGACCAGTGCAGGAAATTTTCAATGTAATAGAAGAAAAACAACTACATTTCAGAGGCTTTTGGCAAAGGTATTTAGAAACACAGCTCTGGATACCAAATATATCTGGACTATTAACTAGAGATCCAAACAACATGCATTTAGGAACAGTTTTTCCCAATTTAAAGTTACTTGGAGCCTGAGCATAAAAAGAACTAATGATTCTGCTATTTCAAGAACTGGACTGCTTTACTTCCATCCACTCTCTTGAACAGAAATGGGTTTGGGCATAAGTGAAAATAAAAACTGGGATGCAGTCATTCAGGATCACAGTCCAAAATGAAACAGTCTTAAGACTTGATCCTGCCATACACAGCAAAGATGTATTTCTATGAATGAATTCTCCAAATATGGATGTTTCTCACAATAGAACTGAGCAGTCTCTGGTTTCATGGCATAGTTTTTCTTATTTCCTGTTCCAGAAGTGTTCAGTTTAGAGGCAGAATCAGATTTTCAGTGAGGTCCAGGTTTCTACAGGGATATTTTGCTGAGCTGGCAAGGATGAGTCAATAACTCAATCCATGTTCAACTCCAGAATCCTGCTGGCTCCAAGTTCTCCCCTCTAAACCCTTAGACCACACAACTTCCTTTCCATGTAAACCCCAGACCACAGAGCTTCCTATCCACCTGCTAGCCAGTTAAGTTTCATGCCATATAGCACTTCAGTACAAACCAGTACACACATCTCTGCATGCACCTCTCACCTGTGCTTTTCCAGGGCTTGAAAGGCAGACAGCCAGTGTGAAAGCAGTCAGTATCCTGTAATGTGCATAGAAAATAGGCTGAAAACCTTCAGATATCCAGGCTTGTTACATAGAATTAAATACACATGGACAAATTAATTTCTAGGGACACTTCAGTGTATTCTAGTTTTGCTAACGTGAATTTGGCCTTTGGAGAAGGAGTAATATAACTGTGGGCCAGATTTAGGTCTCAGACCAATGACTCTGATGGTACTGGGATTGAAACCAGACTGCAAATGTCTATGGACAAATCTGATTTTTATGACACCCCATGCAGCAGCTGTTAAATGAACAAGTGTGCAATATTCAATAAAGTGGTTTTCCCCCTCTCTGACACCTTTCTTTTGCAAAAATGAAGGCTTCTCTTGCACGCTGTGCGCGTTTTACAGATGGGTAAACCCAAGCAAGGCCCTGCCTAAGCTCACAGCGTGAAGTGCTGGCAGGGCTGCAGACATGTCAAGCAGGAGGTCCTGAATCCAAGCCAGCTGCTCCAACTGCTAAACCACATTTCATCCCCAGAGGCTCTGAGATGAATCCATTTGCTTGGGGCCAGATTCTGTCCCTTTGCTCAGTCTTGAAGGAGACACACTGTGCCAGATCATCAGCAACCAGAGGCTGTTATCTTCAGTGGAGCCTTCCCCAGGTACATCATCTTCACATCTAGTGCTCCCTACTGGGTCTCTCTCCACTGTAACTGAAAGACAAGGTCCCCTCACTAAAAGAGCCCTACCTCTATTTTTGGAGCTCCTTACCTGGAGCATAAAAATTATGGTCAAGTAACCTTCCACTTCCAAATATTTACTAACAGATAGAAAACCATGAAAGCACAGACAGAAACTACTTTTTTCTGGTCTTGTGGATTTCATTCTTTTGCTGCTGATTTATATAAAACTTCCTAGTACCATTAGATCCACACCTTGCTTATCTTGGATTGTAATTCTAAATGGCAATTGGATACAATACATTCCCACAAAACCAGTACAGGAAGCAGGGGATATTTTAGGTAGCCTTAGCTCTGCTACGCATGTGAGCTGCCAACTTTCTCTCTTAGAGCTGTCCCTGATTTCCAGCGTGCAAACTGAGCTGCTGAGCAAGACCTACAAATGCATCAGACAAAACCACACACAATGACCGACGCATTACAACAAATTTAACAAGCTCTGAAAAGTAAACATAAAACCCTAAAATGGTTGTTCATAGTGCTGTGGAGACAGATTGTGCTCATTGGCAACTTTTGAGTGACAAGAAAAGGCAAATTCTGCACAGAGTTTTCCTTAGAGTCCAATGTAAAACATTCAAACTACAATTTTGTCCATTTAGATTGCATTTAATTTATTGATTCCTCAGATCTCTTTGAAGAGATTTTAAAGTGTACATTTCTATAAAGACTGCATACTCACTTTGCATGGAGTGAGAAAAAGCATTGGGAAGGAATAAAGCAGGTTATAGCAGAATACTGACATATGCAGCAACTGGGCTGTGCTGCACATTGCTGCAGGACAGTGCACGATAACAAAATCCCCCATAAAACAGCCAGACAAAACTCAAACATTTTTAGACAGTCTTTAGTTTCCTTTACTACAAGATGATATATTCTTTCCTTTTGGTGGGGGAGTGACCTTACTGCCTCGTACGTGTTCTGTCTGCACCCATGATCTCAATTTGCTCGTTACTTTAGATCTAAAATCCCCTCAAGAATTATTAACAGACATGCAGCACAACCTATCAACACTACATGCAGCTGGTCACAGTAGCTTGCCCAGCAGGCAAAATATTTTAAACTAGCAATTAACTTCTGCAATAGTAACTAATTAACTTCAATCAATCACTGTAGCCAGTGGGATCGTGGCTGCTGCAGTTCAGCACTCCCGCAGATGCGCAGAGTATAAGCACAGATCAAGAAGGAACTCGTCAGAGACAGCACAGCTTTAGTAACAGGCAGATCGTCTTTCCCCACCTCTGACCATTGAGATCCCATCTCTTTGCAAATGGCTTTTGCAAGTGGATTGGCATAACATGTCCCTGCCACAGCTATTTTCCACAAGCAGGTTTCCCGTCAGTAAGCAAAGAAGTTTCATGCATACCACTTACCTTCTTAATCCTTGCATGTCCAAAACCGTTGGGGAAAGGTGGAAAAAACCCAGAGTCTGTGCTGATGAATAACTAGAAAGTTTTCCAAACATTACCCTCTGCTAGCACTTCAGTTCCTCTGTCATTTATAGTCCAAAGAATGAAATGGCAAGTAATGGAGAAGATCGGGAGCCGTCTGTACCTCCTCAGACACTGGAGAGAATACAGAGAAAGCACCTGGTTTTGCTTAGTTCTCTTCTGTAATTCAGCATTAAACCAATTGGAGGAGGAATGTTAAAAATGAACACTTCATTTTCTAAGTATGTTAAACAATGCAAATGGGGGCCTCAGCCTGGGACAGCTGGTTTAGATTACAAAGCTCACCAACTGGCTAGACTCCTCACAACAACCTCGAGGAGCCTGCCAGGATAAAACACTAACAGCTTGAAGGAAAGCCTCTCCCGCTGCAAACTTCACAGTTAAATGTGCCTCAGAGCAGAGAGCACCGTTATTGGACAGAAAGCCTTATCAAGGGACTGGAGAAGGGAAGGGATTGTTTTCCTTGCTCTGAGAACAAAAAAAACGTCAGGGTTTTTTGGAGGCCCTCTAGCTGGTGTCCTGGACAATGAATATGCAACACTTGCTGCTCTGTGCCAATGGCATACTGATGAAAGGTCTGACCCTCTGGGAGGTGAATAACTCGAATTCATGATGATCACAGCTACAGGAACTATATTGCTTGGGGATTATTTGAAAACAGGAATAAACAAATTAAATATTCAAAGGAAAACAAATGGCTTGTCTGCAAACACTGGCTCTTTTTAAACTGACCCCATGCTTAAGGGAGCAGTTTATGATATGAAATATTTCTTCAGGAAAAGCATAACTTGCAGATCTCCAGTTATGACTGAAGAGGAAGGAAATAAAGTACTTTTTCAGGTGTTTTGCAACTTTGCCACAGGCAGAGCTTTAGTAGGTCAAGAAGAACATTTATGGGATGTGAAAGGTAAGCAATCAGACACAGCAAAGATTATAGTGGATTCAAATATGAACACTGAAATGAAAGACAGACAAGGACATTAAACAACTACTTTGAATTTCTGTTGAATGTCCCATTTGAGAAAACCCTTTCTTTCTAAGGAACCTGAAATTATTATCATACATCTCTGTGTAACAGATTGAGAAACAGAACTACAGTTGATATAACAGATAATAATAAAAGTTGCCTCTAAGCCTTAAAATCCAGCTTGAGATACAAGGACTGAGCTGCTTTAGAGGTGCTGAGCCCCCACAAGTTGTACTGGAGCCAAAGGGAAGCTCAAGACCTCTGTATCTTGTTAACTGGCTGTAATTGTCCAAATTACCTTTCAAAAATGACAGCACCAGAGGCTCCAGGCCATTTCTGACAGTTTATCTCTCAGTGACTTGCTTGCATCACTTGCACTGCATGGAAAATTAAACACTCACCTGGAATCATTCAAACAGTGTCTATACATTGGCACATAAACAAGTACCAATTAACTTACTTTTAATAAAGTTCCCAAAAGCCTAACAAAAACTTGCACAAGGGACTTCTGAAGAAGCTGTAGGGTACGTGTGAAGTTTTTCATGGATCAGAGAACAGACAAGAGAGGATAGAAAGCAAAGGCCAGGAAAATTTTCATTGTAGCAAATGCTTAACTCTGAGTATTCTCACTGCTCCATACCACCAGAGTTTCTCAATACATTCAATAACCTGGAGAGCTAACAGACCTAAGAGTAGCAGTGCTTACTGTATGTTAGAAGTGTGAAAAATCTACTGAAGCAATGAGAAACAGCTTTACAGGAAAGCAAATGCTCTGTGCATCCAGTTGTGTGGACAAAGAACTTGCTTCATCTGATAATACTTCACTTGCTAACCCACTGAATTTTTCTACAATCACATGGTAAAATCATTGCATGCATGCCAGAATCACTGTATGAGTGCAGCACCAGTCTGCTCCCAGAGAGTTGCCTCAGAGTTCTGATCCATCAGCCAACTGGCAGAGGTGCTCCAGCCCTGGAGACGGGAGGTGAATCCAGATCTCACCACCTAAGGGGCTCCCTTAAGAAGAAATACTGTACAAATGTTTTGATTTTTCCTGTCTCCATCTGACAGCTGGAGTGGATAAAAACCAGAGTATTAAAAAGTGTACCAAACCACAACCTGGGCTAGTTTACAGCTTGGTGACTGTTTTTTTTCCAAAATAAAAGGATTTGATGTTCTGGCTAAGTGGAATTTCTACAGTACCTTTCTGTAACCACCATCAGTCACAAAACAATCAGATGCAGCCACAGCCTTTTCATAACTGTTTTGTATGAAGGGTTGTATAAAGGAAGGATTTTGTGGTGCATAAGCCCCCTTTTGTTCATCCTATAAAAATGAACAATTTGATGCACCTTTCAACACCCTGTGCTGACACCTTCAGCATTTATGCTTAAGATGTTGGCTAAATTTCATATGTAGTGGTGCTCTCACTTCAATAGTCTCAAATATCCCCGAGTTATAAAATCTATGACTTTATTTAGATTACCTTGACATTGTCTTTGTCTTCATGGGGAGGTGCAGAACTGTCCCCAGTATAAAATGGGGCTCTGTTAAATAACTATGTTCTCAAAGTTTCCTTTGTGCATAGCTGGGGTTGAAACCATATCTCCAATTAAGACTTGGATTTTGAAAATTGTGTAATATATATTATAGTAAGGGGGACATAAAATGTATTGTATAACTTTACTCTCTTTGCATATGTGAATCGAGCTATGCTCCTGCAGATAAAGCACAGCACTGGATGAACAGGAGCCCTCAGCACTGGAGAACATAATCTGACTGATTCTAACTGCTAAGACAAAAGCTGTAAATAGATCAGAGAATTTAGGAACAGTTAATTACACTTAGCATCCCTGAACAGAAAATCTTCCTTGCAGAAACAAGTCTTCTTCCTCTAAGTTTCATAACATTTCATCTCTTTTTTTAACTCTGATCTTGTTCTTACATTTCTCCAGAACCATATCTGTCAAACACCCTTCTTGGATGTTCTTGTAATTTTTTAAAATTCCTCCACTCTGAACATTTTCAAGAAAATTTTCAAACTGTGAGAAGAGTCAAAGCATACAAGTCTGTATGATGGTAGATCTGTGAGCCTGAAGTCATTCAACATGCCAAGTCATAGACATCTTTTACCCAGCCACACAGACCTAAATTCATTAAAGGAATTTTCCAATAACTGACACTTTAGGCCCTACATGTCCAAGCTTTAAATGCTAAAAACATTCATTTTGCTCCTACCATATCTTATGGAACCAAAAGTTTTTGCCAGCAAAAATGGTAAAACAGCAAAACTTATTGGCACTTGCAGAACGTGACAGCATCTAAGCTTCATGAGATTCACAAGTTGAGCTTTTGCCTGATGTGGAGATTGATCTAAGTGTTCCTGGAGACTGCCAAGTAAGCAAGCTTTTGATGTTGTCACATGTTGATGTTACAACACAGGCAGTGATTTGACACACACATTTCACCCTACTGCCCCTTGAATAGCACCACAGGGGAAACATGGTCTCAAACCCTAATTCTGCCTGAGAAAGAGTCGGGCTCATTTCTTTCACCTCCCAGGAAAGAATCAGCTGCAAACTCCAGGGGTTGGGGAGGGTTGCCTATAATTTTTCAAAGACTACCTTAGATTATCAGCTGAGGTCTGCTTTGCTCACTGTCTGAATTATAATTGCCATCTCATAACATGACTGATGAAATAACCTGTTCCAGATGGCTCAGGCCAGAAGCTCAAAAGCACAGTGCTACACATGTTTTCCTTTCCTAGCCAAACATAACACAAGCTAGAATTAACAGTGAAAATTAACATAGTATGCCATTGTAAAGACATCAGTAGTGCTAATTAAAATGTACTGGGAATGTAGGATCCCTGAGACGTGGTGTGTTGACCTGCAGCTCACAGTACAACTTTGAGGAAGGAGAAAATGTAACAGTTCCTGTTGTGCTGCCATCTCTTGGGGCTCAGCTGCCTCAACAGCTCCCACCTGCACGAGATATCCATGCAAAACAGAGCCAATACAGCACCCCTCCTTCCTCCAGTGCAGGGATGTCACCTGTCTGTCTGAGGCACAGTGCTCCTTTGGGCACAGCACACTGCTGATATCATTGCTTCCAAAGAGCAGCGGGCTGAGCCCCACTGCAGTGTTGTACCAGGTGGTCTCACAGTGCCCAAGCACTGCAATAAACCTTAAAATCCTTGGTTTACTCTAACTCTGCATCTTTGTCCTGGCTTCAGCTGGGGTTAAACCACACAACTCCAAAGCTGTATTCTCTTTACAGGTCTGTGGTCACTCTGATAGCAGTTTCTAACAGCCAGCTTCTTTCAGGATAGAAATCACCAGTGGAAAGCCCAGGCATCACTGTACCCATTCAGAAATGCAACTACTCTAAACATGGACTAATATCTGACTCCACTTTACTGCTTTGAAAACCTTTCTTGTCCCTTTGGATAAGGAGTATTAGGATCTAGCAGGTACATACCAAAACCCAAACAGTTTAAAACAGCCCAGTGAACTGCATCTACTAAGACAGAACCATTTCAGGAATATTCCCTTTAGTGAGATCAGGTTTGTTGTTCATGACCATCTGTTTAGCTGTAGTACTTTCTAGGACAGTCTAAGTAGACGCCTGAGGCAAAAAAGAGGCAAAAAAATTCTTGGAAGAATTCTTCAGTATTGTTCAGGGTTTTTTAACCCAATAAAAGTAAGGTAAACAAGCAAACTAAATTATTACCATAACTTTCTCAGGAAAAAAACAGAGCTTTTCACAGCATTTTTGGTGTATGTGACAACTCTCAGCAGAGAGTAATAATTATTCATGGTAGTAGTTTGCAACAGCCTACAATGTTCTTCTTGAGTTTTCAATCCTTAGATGACTGACATTTGTACTTTTAAAATATTTTCCTGTAAAAAGTGTATGGAACATCATCCTCTACCTAAAGACAAAAGATGCACTTGAGAACTCCCATCTCCCCCTTGGTTGCTCTGAGTATCCAAGAACAAGGTCCCCCAGCCCCCTGTTCATTTTACTTCTTTTTCTGTTGAATCTCAGCATAGCTCTGGTAACTGCAGTTCACATTTTGCCTGAAACTAGACAGATATTTTAGTTTGTTTTTGTTTATTTTATAAGATTGACATGTACATAAACTGTGCTGTAGCCTTCTCTGCATTTTTGTCAAATGGTCTAGACAATGTGGTTGAAAACAATGCTCTTTAATCTTGTGACAAAATGTTTACCAGCTCCTTTTAACAGCAAGCATAAATTCTTTATGGCCTGTTTCAGCTAATAATGACCTTCCATAAATAAAGACCTAAAACTCTTAATACTTCTGGACCAAGACTAAAGTCTGTTTCACTGTTGCAGCAAGCCAACATTCAGTCTTCACAAGTGCCTGGGATACATAAACCATTGGGCTCCAATTACGACCAGACAGTTAGAAGTATGTACTAAAACCCTCCTTAGAAATATTCTGGACTGATTTATTTTATGCTGAAATGCCTCAGGACTGCTGAGTCTTTTGCAGTTTCCCAAGCCCTTTACTAACACAAGCACCACACTGGGCACATCTGGCAGGATCAGGTGGCACCTTAGAGCAGCTGACTGGAGACAGTGGTACACCTTTACTGGTTAACCTGGCAGCTTTCCCTGGCTGCTGGGCATCAGTGCCAGTAAAACATCAGCTTCCTCTGTGCTTCCTCAGCTCCCAGGTACTTTGTTCCACCACATGGAACATATATTTTAGGTGGGTTTTGTGTTTGAGTTTGGTTTCTTTAAAAATCAGATTTAGTTGGACATCCTTTCTTCTTTTTATTCTGCTTTGGCAATTCACTTTGTTTTGATCCAGAGCAAAAGATCAGCCACAGTAGCATTGAGCATATTCTGTGTTTTCCATTAAAACACTTTGGGTTCTGAATAAACCCAAACAAGTCTGTGGAAATGCCATCTCTCAACAGGGGTGTTTGAATGTTCACAAGTATGTGCACTATTTTTTAAGGGCACCTGCCAGAACCCTGGTGATGAAACCAGAGTAGAAAATATTTGACATCAACCCTTTCTTCCAGAGCTTCTCTTTGTCCAAGTGGTGGAAAACATTCTCTTTTTAAACATGCTTCACTCTCATAGGTGAATGAATACAATATAAGACTCCTGGCTTCTTTTTCCAATAAGACACTTGGCACATGTTTGAGTCTTTTCCTTATCTTAAGATCTTTGAGGTTATATGTTAGTCAAACACAGGAGTAACAGAAAGTTTCCCTATAAGGAGAGAAATAATTTTGACTGTTTTATACTTTCTCAACTGCTTTTCTAACCCCAGAAGACATTTATAAACTTTTCTTCGATGTAAGAACTACTACATTTAATTTACTTATTCCCACAGCAGGGATGACACCATTTCACAAATTACCTGTTTACTTTTGTGACCTAACCATACCATTCATAAGAATTGGCTGGGAAACTGGGTGGTAAACATGATGTGTGTTGTCTGTTTGTATTCAGACTTATTATTCACTGCTCTGCAGCAACAAGTGCTGCTGTAAGGCAGCAATTTAGCATGCTGAACGCAGAAATTCCACTGAACAGGGAGGCACTCCCATTTCCTAGTTGTGCTATATGTGCTGCAGAGCTTACAAAGTCTTGAAACAGGATGCAGTTTCTAACACAGTCTTTTGGTTTTTTTTTTTTTTTTTTTTTTTTTTTTTTTTTTTTTTTTTTTTTTTTAATCTGCTGGCTTTTGCCTTCAGTTGCACTGGTTGCCACAGCAGAAGGAGATGAGCAGTACCAGGAGTTCCCTGTTCAGAAGCAGCCTGGCCATGCCCAGGGCTCCCATCCATTCAGGAACTGTCGGGTACCAGAACCTCAAGCAGCCATGTGAAAAGTCTGTGGAACTAGACCCATCTTCCAACAGAGGCACTTGCACTGCAAACAGAGTCTATTGCCAGAGCCTGATAAATCAATCAGTCTACAGTTCCATAACAAGACTCAAGAAGTTGAATTGTGCCAGATAAAGAAAACAGAAAAAACCAAAAACTCTGACAGGTTAAATGTGAAAAACAGAAAGTCAGGCCAAGAAGGTTTGAGAAACAAATCATAAGAAGCATAAAAGCTAATAATAAATTCTTTTTCAGACACACCAAGAGCAGGAAAACTGCCAAACAGTCTGCAAAGCCAACAGATGAACAAGGTATAAAAATAGTGCTTAGAAAAGATAAAATCACTGTAGAAAGTGAAATGTTTCTTCTTTATCTGCATTTGCTAGAGAAACTTCAAGAGATTACCAAAGTGGAATAAAAGAAAAAAAAAAAGGGAAAAAAGGGAAAAAAAAAAGAAGTAAAAACAAATCCAGTTTGGGAGGATATGTCTGAATTGAAATGCCAGCAGGAGAGGTTGTAGAACAAATCAAGAAAATGAAGAAAAACCATTCATCAGAACTCATTTGACATTTAGAAATTAAGTATCGTTAACTGAATTTAATATGACCATTTGCAACAGCTGAATTGTTTATCTGAATTGCAATCTCTCACAAAAGTGCCTTGGTGCCAGAAGAAGTGAAAGTACCAAATACAATCCTGTATTTCATTAGTTTATGTACAATGGTTAATAAAATACAGAACAGTAAGCCCAAAAATACCTGGAGATCAGTAGCACAGCACAGGAGACAGTGAAATTCAGGAAGAATTTCATCATGGAAAAGGTTATTAAGCATTGGAATGGACTGCCCAGGGCCATGGTGGAGTCACCATCCCTGGAGGTGTTTAAGAAATGACTCGATGTGTCATCAGTGCTATGGTCTAGTTGATGTGGTGATGATCCATCAAAGGTTGGACTTGATGGTCTTAAGGGTCTTTTCCAACCTTAATGATTTGGTGATCTTTTAGGCATAGATTTTCTTGGAGAAAATCCTTAAGAACTACATATCTCAGAAAAATAGCTCTGCTCCATATAGAGGTGTAGAGATTTATTTTTGCATTTACTCTAGTTCCATGCATTTGAAACCAGCTCTAGCCAACTCCATTTGCGTTTCCAGTGAAAATCTTTCCTTTTATGAACTAGATTGCCTAGCCCCATTTGGCCAGGGCAGTGAAGGCTTCAGGTTGCCAGCAAAGCATCAGGCAATTTAAGTACAAGGCAGTTGGAAGCACTGATGAAGTTCAGGAGAAGAACATCAGAGTGCAGCAGGCTCCTGGAATCTCCAGCCCTGCCTACTTGGCAGGTTCTGGGAAGCACACTCTGTTCAGAGTCAGTAAGGACAGAGGTACCACCTGCATCCCTTCTGCCTGCAGTGGCACTCTGCAGCTCCTTAATCCAGAGCACTCTGCAGACAATGTGCTATTCAGTCTGCAGCTGGGTCCAGACAGATCTGGCAATCCTAGTTATGACTCATTCATTTTCTTTACAATCCTGTACTCCTCAAATTTTTGTAGTTTTATAATAAGCCTTCTCTAAGTTAGCTGAAAAACTGTTACATCTGTTACTGCTCCTATTGTCAAAAATAAGGCAGTGTTCTGTTTGCCTTCATTTTTATTGGCGCACACTACTTAAGAGTAGAGCGAAGTGCAGTCTAAATATTTTCCAAATCTATTTCCAGAAAAAGTTTCAGTTTTAATTACTATTTTTCAATGCTCCAGTCTACCATTCAAACCACTTTCCTTACTATAGTTTTACTCCTGCTACAATTTAGCATTGTATCTATGCTATGGCATGCACATAGGTGAACCAGAATCAACTTGGTAATTTGCTTGTAATTCTGAAAATACCCTTTTATTACAAACAAAAGCATGACTTCTTATAACAATAAGGAAAAGTACTGCAGGAGATAAGGAAACAGTTTTACATAAAGGTTAATTTTACAATCTGTGGTTGGCTTTCTCCATGACTAGTTGAAACCTGGATCCCTTATTTCCCTTTCTCTATGCAGCTTCTTGGACATCTGCCCCCAAACAGTGTCTGGAACCACTCTCATGATCTCTATTCTCCTGAGAAAGTGACCTTACTACTCTCTACAATTACCTGAAAGGAGGATGCAGCCAGCTGGGAGTCAGCATCTCTTCTTCCAGGCAACCAGATGAGAGGACAGCAGCCTCAAGCTGCCCCAGGGAAGGTTCAGGATGGACATCAGGAGGAATTTCTTCACAGAAAGGGCTGTCAAGCAATGACACTGTGCCATGGTCTAGCTGACAAGATATGTTTGGTCAAAGCTTGGACTCAATGATCTCAGAAGTCTTTTTCAACCTAATGGGTTCTGTGAAATAATGTTTGCAGCTTGCATCTCTTATACTTGTTCCCATTTAGGAACTAATATTCTTATCCAACTTCTTATCCCTGATTTTCCTCAAACTGCTACTACTTCTAACTGTTGCTCTATTTACATCCAGTTGCCACTTTGTGGCTTAGGCTAAATATATTTTTTTGGTCATACTACACTACCTGCACAGGAAACTCATGGATTCAGGCTACCTAAGTTGTACAAATGAGGGTAGCTTCATTTAGTTCTAAAAATCCAGCTGCCTCCACCTAACTTAATGTGGGCTTCTGTCTTTCTCTGAAGCCTTGAAAAGGTCAAAATAATTTTCAAAACTTTAAAACAGCCTTAGCTCCCTACCCCCTAATTTACAAAAAGTTAGATTTGAAGTGTTATAACTCTTGGGCATTCTGTTCTCAGAGGGTTGTTTAATAGTGCTTCCATTCTAGGGAGTCAGGAGATACCACTGGTCAGTTTTTACTACCTAAAAATCAACCATCTGACTTTACTCACCTTGTAGGACAGCCTTAGCAGAAAGCTGCCAAATGACAAAATATGCACCACTTGGAGCACATTAAACACTTCTTTTTCCTAACCCCTTGGACTATTCCAACAAAAATTAGATACTAAGTGGCTGTACTATAGTGCTGGCTGATAGCTACAATTTCATAAGTGACACTAAATAAATAATTCCTAGCTGCCTCAAATCTGTAAAACCTCCTTGGTCTGTACTCCCATATCTGATCATGCTGCAATTCAATCCACCTTGCATGACCATCTGGAAATTCACTGGGGGGAAATGCAGGCAGCATCTGATGTCAAAAATGAAAACCTTGGGGTAAACTACACGGTACTGCCAAGACTCCCTTTACCTTTGTGGTAATATTCAAATGTGGCTGATATTCAAATAGTATCCAGGCAGCTCTCTGAAGAGTGTCCTTTACACTAAGGGAGACAGAACATCCCAGTTTGTTGGTACAAGGGTCAGCTCACTCATTTTGTTAACAAACACAAAACATGGGTATAAATTGTTTCCCTGATACCATTGGTCTGTGGCCTGTCACTGCTTGTTGCAATGCCACATGGCTTCTAAGCTCTCTTCTATCAATAACAGGCAAAAACTTCTAATAATAGTTGACCATAATTCAAATATCATAGTATTTTTTCACTTTTCCCACAGACTATAGATTGAAAGAGGGTAGGGTTTGATTAGATACTAAAAATAAATTCTTCCATGTGCAGGTGGTGAGACATTGGAACAGGTTATTCAGAGAAGCTGTGGATCCCCTCACTGAAGTGCTCAAGGCCAGGCTGGATGGGGCTTTGAAAAACCTGGTCTAGTGAAAGGGGACAGGGGAGTTGGAACTGGATGATCTTGAAGGTCCCTCCCAAACCAGGCCCTTTCATGATTCTATGAAAATACCAAAAACCCAGCAGTATATCAACACAAACAATAAGACCTTAATTAACTGAAAAGTCTTCATGAGATATGTAATAATGTGAAATACTTACAAGGCAAGCATCTTCCATTCTGTCTCTTCTGCTTTAGCCATCAGTCACTCCAACATGTAGTCCAGAATGCCTGCCTTAGTGGTAACTACTTATGCAAAACAGTCAAGAATGACAAAAAGAAACAATAATAAAATGCAGGGGACTGGCACTTGGTAAAAAACACAAGTTATTTCTACACTGGTCCTTACAATGTGTGAATTTATATTGTGGTGACTAGCTGGTGTGATGCAGGAAAGTTTAAAAACCCCCAAACCCCACACTGTGCATTCCTTTACAGTGGCAACTAGAAAGATCAAGCAGTTACTTCCTTCTCTGTGCATGGAATGTGGGATAAGCAAAGAACAGCAAAAAAATTAGGAAGTCTAAAGAGAAGAATGGAAAACCCTAACCTTCATTTTTCCCCCCTTACATCAAGCTTGCAAAATAAATCTATTACTAGAATTTTGTAACCTTACAACTAAAGATAACTGACAGCTTGTTAGACCAAAACTAGGAGAATCAGACAGCTTTTTCTCATTGCAAAAGCCACAGAAAACAATTACGTTAAATGAAAGAATGAAAAATTTCAGCTGCTGCACCTTGTTCATAAATTCCAAAGATTTTTTTTCCTCATGCTGCTGTGTGAAAAACCCACACAATCAACAGGACAGACTACATGAGTCACGTATGTACATGTGGGAAACTGGTAAGGCAACTATATATGGAACAGTTATCAAGAACAAAGTCAACACAGAAGAAAAATTAGAGGAAAAAATATATCTACTAATCATTCAATGAAAACAAAGCTTGAATGTTTGTAATGGTCTGTGAAACATTCACAGAAGGAAGAAAGAAACAAAATAATGAAGTTGTTCTATATTTTTCTGCACAAAAGTACTTGCCTGGAACACAGAGCCCAATTGATTTCTAACACAGCATCAAACCTCACCAATATCCCTGTGGAATGAGCCCTAGAAAAGAAACCTCTAAGCCATGAGGATTTTCTCCATAGTTCAACAGAGCTCACCTTCTAGGACTTAAGGACTGAAGCCTTTTGTATCTCTGCTGTAGAAGATTTTTGTCTCCATCGAGGAGCTTAATGAGGAACTCTGAAGTTCTTCAGCACCTCTGCTTGGTATTAGATTTCCCTCTTCAAACTCATGGCTTAGTGTATAAACAGAACTGATTTACAGCATGCAGAAATAAATGGTCTTACTATGTTTTCTTTATTGCAATTTAGAAAGCTTCCTGAAAGAGAAATGTGTACATATTAAGTTCTCTGCAGTTAAAAGAAGAAAAAAATGCATTAAAAAAGTTAAGAACTGCACAGTTAGTATCTTCAGAGAATTGTGAGCAGCATGACTCCATTTGTAATTTACAACATGTAAGTCACATAATTTTTAAAAACTAACCATTTCCTTCTGCTTTGGCTCACCAAAAGGCAATTTTATTGCGAAGCAGCTATATATCATTAAACAGACATGACTACAAGACCAAGAGAGATTGCACAGAAGCCATCTGATTTCACTTTTCTTTATAATTGCTATATAGAAAAAAAATAGCTGTTCCAGTCCAGTTTAAATGAAGATGTACATTGGAAGTATCTAACTGCAATATTCTCAGCTGAGGTAATTTGAGATTCTCATTACATTTACTACATAACACAAAATTTACTTTGGTAAATATGTGGCTGCTGTCTTTTCAGAAATCAAACTGCCAAACTGTCCATAATTGGGTAAAAAATTTAAAATCAAAATCCAATATGGTAGGTCAATCCAGTTACAAATTTGTTAAGTTTTCCATGAAACACTACTATACTGGAGAAAAGGGATTCAAACAGCTCTTAAAGTAAGTACAGCAAATAAAAAACCTTTCCGAGGTTTCAAGGCAATAAATGAAATTCACTATATGACCTCTATATAAATAAATGCAAAGATTTCTTGCATTATTTTGGTTGATTCTGTACAAGTTCACTAATTTGTTTTATTTAAATATAACTCTTGCAACAATTTTATCCAGAACCTTAATGAAAATGAAGGTTGACAGTTCTAATATAGAACTTGCACAACAGTTATCTTAACACTGACTTAACAAGGAGAGACATATAAAAAGACATAGAAATGACACATTTTAAACTGAAGATGTTTTATCTCCGATTCACTATGAGGATGACTCTTATTCTTTAGTATGCAACTTCATTCTTTACCTGTTAAACAAAGTGTACAAGTTATCACAGCAAAATTTACAGAATAATTGACTTTGGCCTTGGTTGTACAAAGACCTATTTACACATTTGAGATAAGCAAGCACCTTCCTCCCTTTTAATTCTATACATGTGTTGAAGCTTTAAGTCTATATTTGGATCTACAAAATCTTGCAAGATAAAAATTCTCTCATATATACACCTTGGACCATTAGAGCATAGTGTCTTTATATATATGTGAATGTATCATCTGCTAAATTACCCATTCTTCACATGGATGTGAAGCCTCACTTCCATAGTTAACTCCTTGGTGTTGATGGGTTTGACTGCTGAAAACAGCTCTGAGTCTGGGGGGGGGCAAACCAAATCATTGTGCAAAGAGATTAATGTGCCTCAAATTGCCCCCAAATGCAATCAAACTTGGAAATAAGAGATACGTGTCCAAAAGTACATTAAATAAACACCGTTAATTGGGTGTTTAATTAATTTTTTTTAGTCTGGTTCTTGAACATAGATGGCAGATCATTTTAATGGAAAAACAAATTTCAACACCAAAGAGTTAATGCTATCTAAGCATATCTGAAATAACCCAGTATACCTAAGGTTTAAAAATCCTTTAATTTGTCTTGTGACAATCTAGCAACAAGATAGATTTTTTCTCAGTTAAATATTTAACCCACACCCAAAATGAATGCCTGCTATACAGGAGGCAATTATTCATTCCACCATTAGAATTTCTGAAGCACTGATAAGTTTGTAAGTACAAGAAAAGCAAGGTACAATTGCAATCAAATACATGACTTTTTACAGAAGGCCTCATTGTGGTAAATTATATACAACATAGTGTTCTCATTTTCCTTAAAGTGCTATCATCGTACTGATACAAGGTCATCTATTGTTTTAGGAGGTCTTTTAATACGGCACCAGCACTGGCATCAGGGGACACTGGCAGTGGTGTAAAAGTAGGCAATGCATCAGAAATAGGTTTCATAAGCAGATGTCCAGAACTACTAGCTGGTGTTATGAGAGGCACTGCTGCAGATCGAGGTGCTAAAAATGGATTTGCATCTGGTCTTCTACCCATTCCTGAGACTGAAGAATCTGGAATATAGAAAAACCCAAACCAAAAATGAAAACACTTCGTTAAAAAGCATTCCTAAATCTATCCAGTTTTTCAGCATTTGTTCAGAGACACGTTCTAAAACTGCCTATTACTTCTGCAACATGTAAGTCCTTGAAAATCTCCTAGCCATGGACTGTAGACACCTTCAAAGACTCTTATTGCCTCTGACTATTCCCATAGAACCATAGAATCCTGTAGGTTGGAGAAGACTCTTAAAATCAAGTCCAACTGTTAATCCAGCAATGCCAAGTCCACCACCAAAACTCTAACACCCAAGAAAACATGCACATCTGACAGGCAACATGAACACCCTTTGCAGTTCACTTCACCTTTGCAGTGCCAGAAATGAAGTATCTGTCACATTGACTCCAGCACTGTGCAGAGGTGTAAGGGCACATGCACTACAATGCAGAGCACAAGAAGGTTTCCCAACACATGGCACAGCTTCCCCAGGGTCAGCCCCAAGAAGACCCCCATAAATAAAAAGCACTTTGTAACAATCAACTACTTTAGGTGGATTGAAAGAGGGTTTTTTAGCATCTCTCTCTATCTCTGTACATACATATAATATGTAGGGGTTTGGCATTCAGGGCTTTTTGTTTTAATTTTCTTTTGAATTGACAGCTAAGTTTCAAACCAAGCAAGCTTCTGCAAACCAGCAGGCCTATATTAAGGTGAAGTCTTAAACACTTGTAAAAAGTTAGGTCCAAGCTGGACTAGCTAAACTGAGGATTTGAATTTTAAATTATTTAAGAAAAAAGTTCATTAATTTAACATGCGTAATATAAGCTGAACTGTTCTCTGTCTTAGAAAAAGTCAACAATTCTGCACAGCTTACAGAGATTTCATACCAGGCCATACATTTAACTGATTTTGTTTTGGTTCTCTCTCAGCAACCAGGTTCTACACACCAGAGAGATGCTGCAAAGTTGTATTACTTGCATTCCTCACTCACTTCAACACAAGCTGATCAACAGGGATGCTGAAAATCAGGACTGGGTTCACTGCTACACTGCATGAAGTTGTCTACACAGCAACTGTTTGACTCCAACAGGTGCTGTTAAATCCTTCCTGTATCAAAGAGAATTTGGTTCCTCTAATCTTCCATATTGAGAGTTTAGAAAGTGAGGTATAGATGCAATGGGAAGTAGAGACAGGAGAAGAATTAAAAAAAAAAAGACAAAGTAGGACATGGTTGGGGAGAAGAAATCAAGTTCTTAATTTACAAGTGAGGAAGCACAGAAGCATTAAAATCCTCTTGAAAATTCTACCCTTAGTTATTTATGTTCTGTGTAAAGATTAGAATGTTACCTTGCATTTGACTGTTGGGTGGAGTACTGCTAGTTTTACCAGTTCCTGCTGCTCCTAAAGGTTTCATGTGATGAACAGAGAGCTTGGGTGGGGGAAGGCTTGGGCAAGATTCAGTTTCAAGGAATTTCACAAACAGTTCTGAAAAAGACTATAAGAAGCTACTAGTTATTACATTTCACTGATGCTCTGGTGAAAAGCACTAAGTCAAAAATACATACATACATAAAATAAAAAGCTGTCATGCCCTGCAATCAATTTTTTACTTGTACTTAGTACTAAGCAGTCCTCAGTGAGTGACAATTAAATTTATTTTCAAAATACACTCTTTGTTGTTGTCTCACTAAGAGGCATTTATATAAAATTGATAAACTCTAAAGATAACAAACATACTTCTACTATGGCTCCATTATTGATTTAAGCCAGTTATTTCAAGAATTCTATGCTATTATTGACATTAATAAAGACTCCTTAGTCTTTACTCAACCAATCTCTCCTGCAGAAACACATAAAACCCAATCTTTTCTCTTAAAGCCCCTGCATGCTTTATTTCATAAAGAATTTCAAATAAAGGAAGCATGGAATGATTAAGATGTTGGTAGCATGACAAGATAAAATTTGGCTTAGTAAAGTCTGTCCTATTCACACAGAAGCATAAATTTTTCTCTTTTACTTCTACAGTTAATCAGACCACAGTCCTTTAGTGGCCTGTGTGCCTGAACTATTTTAGGGAGAAAAAACCAAACCCTACAGTTCAAGATTATTTTCAGAGATCCATTCTCAATATTTCTAGCTCAACTGAGCAAAAAACCAGTCAATCCAAAAACCCCAATCCCTCAGTGCTTGGTCCTTGAGTACATTATTTACTGGCCTGCAAAATGGAAAGTTCCATAGATAAACTGCTCCTGTGGATCATGCTATGAGATCTGTTATTTTAAACTATTTGAAAACTTAAAATATCAGTTTTATATGCTGTACATAAGAGGCATTAGCTGCAGCAGCTGAAAAAGCTTTTCATTTTAAATTTAAAGGACATATGGGAACACAATCATCAAAATACAATGTCATCATATTCTGTACTGTTGAGAATTGTGTAATTCCATACTCTCACATACATTTAACTTCCAGCATTCATAGTTTGCAAGATGAAGTCCATACTGTAAGAGAGTGATGCCAGGAACCAGTGTAACAGTAATTGTCTTCTGTATTAGAAGACAAGATTTATCACTGTGTAATTTTCAATGTCGAAATATTTCCTTAGTGCAGGAAAAAACCTTTTGCCAAAGCAGTTGCACAAAACAATTAAGGCAAGATCCAGCAGCACCAATAAATGCAGCTGAATATACTGATGAACCAAACATGGGCATTAATATGCAACTTCCCCATTTTTCCACTCAAACCAAGAGAATGAATGATTATTTCTTACACTATTAAAAATGTTCTGATGAGTTGGTCTCAAAGGTGTACTGGGAACACTCTTTGACCCAGCTCCTCCACCAAGCCAGCCAGTCACCCATCTTGTAACTCCTCTTTGCTCTTCAGATAGTAACTAGAGAAGTATTTAAGGAAAACAAAGTTAGGAAACAACAAAAATAAAGCAGCACATAAAAGAAAGTGAATTAATACGAGCTGTAATGCTACAAAATGTGTCACTCAGAGATAAATACAAATGTTTATTATTGTCAAAACCATATTCTCCACCTCCCAAAAAGGTGGCAGTCTAAAAACTTGTCTCTTTATTTAAAAACATAAGCCTCACATTTTTCAGTAATAACTACTGGTACATATATAACAGGCTTACTTTTCTGTAACTGATATATTACAGCTACTCTACACAACAGCACAAAATCCTTTCCTTTCCGCATCAGCATTCCTCAGCAAAATGAAATCTACCCTATTAAAACAACATCATCAAAAGATTAAGATCATCATATAAAAAAACATTAAAAAGTCCCACTTAAAAAAAAGATGGGATGAAAGAAGAAAAAACACACTTTCCCCACAAAATGTGCAGGGACATTTAGTTCAGCAGCAAGTCATTCTATTTTCAGATAAGGATACTGGAAAAAAAAAAAAAAGAAAAGAAAAAAAGGAAAAAGAGAAAAGAAAAAAGGAAAAGAAAAAAAAAAAGTGCCTTGTTTTCTGCAAAGTATTACCTGATCAAGTTCCTCCTTTTTCAGTCCCAAGATGCTTCCCATTAACCTTAACACTTCAAGACGTTTGTTTTTTGGAGTATGAAAATGTCCAATAAAGAGATTTCTCATCAACAGTCTGCAGAATAAAAGAAGGTAGTTATACAAGCTGCTATTGTCTAACAGCTGACACCATAATATTGGTGCATTTATTCCTCATACTCTTCCCTAATTTACAGTAATACAAATCAACACATCAAATACAAATAACTAAAGGGTACCTCACCAATTTCCTCTAAGTTATTTCTTACACAGTGTGGATTTGGACAGTATTAGCAATATTGTATGCAGTGAGGTGAAACTGAATGGTAACATGAGCAATTTGGATGTACATACTACAGTCAGGGAAAATGCTTGTTCTAAGGTCTTGATTCAGCAGAGTATTTAAAAAGAAAGCTCTGTGTAGTCCCAAACCAAGACATAATGAAGGGGGCAGGGGAGCCCATCTGCCCTATCCCTGTTCCAGTTCTGCTGGGTAGAAAAGGAAAAAAAAGCACCAAGGAAGAGATTTACATGACATCCAGGTGATGCAGACACATGAAAAGGCTTGCTGTTCACACTCTGAACATTATAAAATATGTTCATTAAGAACTCTTATCTCCATTTGCAGAGCTGATGCTACAGAAGTGCACTTCTGCTTAACAAACAAATCAGTGAGCAAAAGTCACATATCTATTGGTTTTACTAATCAAAATGACTATTTAGAACCAGGAAGCAATTGAAAAATATCAAAATAATAAAAGTGTAATTACAAGGCAACATACAGAAGTACAGTCCTCTACTACACCTGCAACTGTGAGTGCCACATCTGTACACTGAGAGGAATAAACCCAAAAAGACCAAAATCTTCGACCAAATCTTTCATTAAAGACTTACTTGTCCACTTTCCCTTCTGTGCTGTTCATAAGGTTCATTAATTTATTTTGCATATCTTCTAACATTTCTCTTCTGATCTCACCTATAAATGTAATGTCAAAACAAAAGAAACAAAAACTTTGAAACATTGTTGCAAAATTGATCAGTAATACATACCTTCATAAATATTGCTATGGTGCCTTTAAATAAAAAACAAAACCATAAAATTGATGTGATTTTTTAAAAAAGGTGTCAACTTAGTAAGTCATTGCTATTTGAAACCACAAGCTGAAATTTCAGGAATGATACTCAAAGTACAGGACCACACATTAAACAAACAAACCCACTGCAGAAGGTCTGATGAACTGCTCTTTTCTATCTAAATAATATAGAACTAGAAAGAAACTCTTCAGCAAGGTCTGAATCTTCTTCAATCTTGAAGATTGGTGGCAATCTTCTTCATAATGACCAAATTCCATGGTGGCATCAGGTCTTTTTGATCTCTGTTCATAACCTCCAATATTATCCAAGCCCAGATATTCTGTGTACTCTACCATCAAGTTGCTCCTTTGAAGCACCAAGGAGTTCTTAAGTTTCCTAGATGCATTATTTGCTAGCAGAGCAACATCAGGAGCTTGTTGATGGTCTGCCTGTTCTGTTTGGACCCTTCCCACTCCTGTGTCTGATGCAAGCCCTGGAAACAGCATGCTGGGACACACTAATGCACCATAGAAACAGTGTTGTGCTTCAAAATTCAGTATACTAGCAAGAGAGGCAGACCTATGCAAGATTACCCCCACTTTTGGGAACAAAACTATGAATGGAAGAAATTAAATGCTATCATGAACCAAAAAAGGACTGAGAAAAAAATGGCAAACACTTCAGTCATGCATCATGGCCTGCAAGCTGAATAAGTAGGCCAGAATTATAAGTCAATGAGTATGAGGTGGCCTAAGACCAGAAAGACAGCAAAAGTGTCATTCCTCACCGAACTGGCGTTCTGCAACATACTACCTCTGAAGCCTAATAAAAGTACAATTAAGCCTTATTCACACACAAAAACCTGACAAATATACTGTAAAATGGACTGTCCATGTGAAGACCAACTCTACATTACAGATATAAGCAGATGGGATGAACTTTTTCTCCTCTCTCCCTACGAGGTGTAATGCTTACCTCCAAATCCTTTGGAAAAACTGCTGGTCAGCTTAGTTTTTAACAGTTTTTGGGCTCATGTTAGTTAAAAATGCTTCATTAAAAAGCCACAAAAGATACACTTTTCTTTCATCTATCTCATAGTTAATTTCTAAAAAGCCTCAACATTGTAAGAAAAATGACTTCTATGAATTTTTTACAACCTTGAAATAATCTGTGGTGCATGGAAAGGGATTCTGCTCATTTCCACAGCTTTCCATCTTTAATAAGTACATGGCACAACTACGTTGACAAAACACGGTTCTCAATTAACACTAATTAATTAACTCCATGAGAATTCACACAGAGATTTCATATGTATACACATCAAAGAGCCAGTCTGTGAAATGGATGCAACCTAATATGCCCTGTTCTCCTGTACTCCACATCTTTATGCAAACATTTTCCTTCACAAATATGAATTTTAAGGAGTACAAAATAGAACAACCTAATGTCATGCTGGGAAAGTTCTTATTCAAGGAACACACAGAGTAAGCTCCTCATTCAGAGCAAGTTAAAACTAAAGGAAAACATGTACTATACAACAATCTATCTTGCAACAACTACATCCATATGCATCAAATTCCATTCCAATAGTGTGGCTGCTCTTCAGCACTTCTCTCTCAACACACCAGGGTGAGGTACAGGAGAATTAATTCATGGTTTAAAAGTTTACATTTACTTAAAATTATGCTATTTTGTAAACATGGTTAAATAGGACACCAATACTTGAAGGAAAACATAGGTAATATGATTATAGAATGATTCAGCTGCAGGAGCATACATAGGTGAGTTGTTATTTGCATGTCCACAGAACAGAAGGGAATAAAGAGTTATACTACCAATGCCACAAAAAGATAAACAAGCAGCATTTGAAAACAAATTTCAATTAAATTTTACACTGTTGCTATTTCTCTACAAAGCAAGACAATTGTGAGTTGCTTTGTTGCTTTTTCAATTTTTATTAATTTCATTTATTCCTTTATGATGGATCTTAAAACAAAAGTATTAATAATTTAAACAAAATGAAAAGCATTAATAATTTAAATGAAAATTTATATCAAAGAGGATGAACTTTTCAGGACCACTACACAGCTATATCCTATCTACAGTGATTATGCAACTTTATCTTAAAAATATTTTTTAAATAGAACGTTTCCCTCAAAAATAGAATCCTACAGCTGAAAAGGACTTAAACATGTACTTGGGGTGTATGAAAAGACTAAGTAACAAAAATGTCCTGAGCCAAAACTCAGCATGGACTGCTGTAAACCAGACATTTACAGTGTCCAATAATTTGTTAACCATTTATGGCAATCCAGAAAACTGCATCTGGTACATCTTATACTTTTCCATTAAAATCACTTCTTCTGCCAAAAAATCCATGAAGAAATCCTTCAAAAGATTTGGCTAACAAAACTGTGTCTGGGAATGTATTTGGCCAATCTGCAATAAGACATTTTATGTTTTCTTGTATAAATAGAGAATACGAAGTGTTATTTTTTCTTTCTATAAAAGTCATTATTTACTCTACAACAACATTAAAGTGCTATTTCCTTTATGCAGCGATTCCATTTCAATTTTTTATCAAGTAAATTGCTTGCCAATACAACACTGCTTGATACTTAGTTTTCTCTCCGAGTTTAAACCCCTCCTGCTTTCTTAAGCAAGGTTTTAACAAGAAAATAAACAGTAATGAAGAACTTCCCATTTAAGAGCAGTATTTGCCTATGCCAAAGTTAATTTCAATCCAGGGTTTGTGAACTTTTGCTGTGAATGTCTGCAGTGAGACATAGACATACAGATCAGCCAATTCAAAAACAGATCAGTAGTTGTACATTATGTAGCAGCTTGAAATTTAATTGACCCTATAAAATTCATATGTGAACTCAGGAAGCACATCTATGATGCCCACTTGGATGCCAAATTGCACTTGGAGAGAAGTAAATTTAAGTAAGTACATATTCAAATATGTAGCAGAAAAGCAATAGACTGTTTTTTGTAGAGTTCTTGCTGGAATCTTGAAGATTTTCAAATGAGATCTCACACCATCTATCTGTCATAAGCAAGAATGCTTCAAGAAAACATCACTTATTACAAGAGTAAGACTTATTATCATTTAAAAAGGAATAGCAATAATTAGTTGCATATGTTGAAAGCATGAGTTACTACTGCACCCAGCAGAGATGGCAGTCACATCTGTGCAAGAGCTGCTGCCTCTATGTCTCTTACCAACTGCACACCTTTACCTCACTGTACTCCTGTATTTATGTCAAATATGGTAGCTACTTTGGAAAATCTGACAACATTTGGCATTTCACCAACTTTTAAAAAAGACACTTACAGAGCTAAATCAAGTGTCTTGGTATTTACAGGAAAAAACCCCCAAAACCCAAAAAACTTCTACAAAAAACTTTCTACTTTTTGAGAAAGATGTCTAACAGAAGGTAAATATACTTTTTCATATTTGCTTTATAAACAAGAAAGTCCTCAGAATGTGGCACAGAATTAGTCCCTCATAGGATATGAATTTTGGTAAGTTTCTAGGAATACTACATTATCTCCTCAGCTGTTGAAATATTTTAAGTAGACATAAAAAAATGTACCTTCTTTCTTAAGTTCTTCAATCTGCTCTTCTTTGATGTCAAGCTGCTCAGTAAGCCTGGATGCTGCATCCAGAGCTGCATTTGCCTCTTCTAAACTCTCCTAAATAGAGGGTAGGAAAGGGAAAAAAAAAAAAAAAAAAAGAGAAGCAGAGAGATCAATATCACATTACCCTAATACCACACACATCTTTCACAACAGATGAAGAGACTGCAATTACTTGTTCTTTCAAATAACTGGATTGTAAACACCCTCAGAAAACAGAGGGTCAGCAGAAAAATGCTATTTTGCTTGCTCAGTGAAGAATTTCAATCTAGTTTCACAAGGTTCAATTTCATTATTCAGCCCACCTGCAGTGATACAACTTTTTCTTCTAGGTTTTCTGCTTTCTTCTTCCATTCTGCACTCTGTTTTTGGTGTCTCTCCAGCTCTGCTGAATACATAGCCTTTTCTTCTAAAGAATTAAAAATAAGAGACAAAACAAAACTATCTTAATTTACAACAAGTAACTCTTCTTGGGATATGCAATTGCAAAACCTCAGCATTATCATATCTGGTCTTCACGAGATAGAGGTGGAATTCAAATTCCATAAATGTGATATGGATCAATAGTTTTCACAGAATTGGTTTTTTCAACTTTTTTAATAGAGAAGAGATTCTGAAGTTCAAGCTATCAAAAAGGAAACGAGGTAACTAATACTTCAAAAGCACCAAAATATGGTAACTATTCAGCTGCAAAATACTTGTTGCAATCTTTGCTACTTCTTGACAAACCTTACCCTGTTGGAACTGCTCTAGTACCATCTGCAGGTTGGCCAGAGACAGTGCATACTGCTTCACTTGGTCCTGGGAGATGGTCAGCTGCAGCATGGTTTCATCTCTCTGCTTGGAAACGAGGTTTAACTGCTCTTGCAAAGATTCAACTTGCAGACTAGCCTGATGACTTAATGAAAACAAGATACATTACTTAAATAACAGAACTTATTACAGTGAAAATTAAATCCCACCAAAAAACATCTTACCAAAATTTTTGAGCACAACTTACAAAAATTATGGTATTTCCCCCCCGATTCCTCTTTAAAAACAAACAAAACCAACCTAAAAAGAGATTTAAAAGAAATCTGGCAACAAAATTTTGACAATCAAAGAAAAAAATCCTCATGAACTTCTTTGGTTTGAAATGCATTTTAAAAAATCCTAGTTTTTGTTCATTATTATAACAGCATCTTAAAAAAAATAAAAAAAATCTGTATCTTCCTAGTTGTCTGCTTCGATTACTATGAATCAATAGATCTTTCTACCAGTTTTTACTTTTAACCCCAGTCTTCAAGAACTCAGTATATCTTCCTACTTACTAATGACTGAATGCTCCACTTAATTTCCCATTGTGCAAAGATATTCTAGCCTCCCAGATTCTGCTACTCATGAGAAATTCAGTGCATCTTGCTCTATATGTTTACACTATGAAGAAGGAAGTTCTCAGCAGTGTATACTTTCCATGGTTATCAGGCACAAAGTACAAATGTGTAAGTGTCTCTAAAGCAATTCACAAGGCATGACAGTCACAGACAATGCACATTTGTGCATTGAAGTATATAAAATAAGACTCTTTCAAACTTTAACACACAGCTAAATTGATAGGATAAGGATTTTTTTTTTTCTAGTTCTAAGCACCGTGGATGATGTAAGGTTTCAACAGTTGTTACTGAAAGGAAAAATACATTAAATTCTTGACAGTAGTCAAGTCTATTTCAAATCACCCTCGTGATTTTGAGTTACAAAATTTGTATCTTTTTGTTTTTTCAAGTGCTTAGTATGTACAGGACAGCAGCTCAATATAATGGAGACATCAGCACCAGTTTAGTTAACTATGATATTTAAGACTACCTGGCATTCTCCACTGCAGTAGATGAAGATGCAAGTTTTTCTTCCAAAATCAAAACTTTTTTTCTTAGCTTGACCTCTCTGTCTTCTGCAGCTAAAGCCTCTCTGGTGTATGAGTCTTCCATTTCCAAAAGGTGATTCCTCAGCCTCTCCAGTTCCTGATTTAGGCGCTGCTCCTTCTCATGCAAATGCTGCACCTGTGTAGAACATACCTTAAGTTGCTTGGACTGCCACTTCATATAAAAAAAATTAAGTAAAAAATGTAACACGTATCCACTGAATCACACTGCAAGTGTATTAAGTGCTTTTAACAAGTGACTGCTACTAAAATAATCCAAAAAATATTACAGATGCAATTTCTTATTATTTTCTCGTTTATTTCTTGCAACTATAAATTATTTGGTGGTACCTCACTCTGCAGGGCACTGCTCTCCATTTGCTTCTGTTTGAGTGCTACCATCACTTGGTCTCTCTCCTGCTGAAAAGTAACAGCCTTTTCCTGCATTGATTTAACTTCATTTAACAGCTGATTCAATTCTCCTGTCTTGCCCTGTTGAAGACATAAACAAATATTTCAAACATGGCCAACAATTTTATCTGAGGCATAGTCTTTGCCAGGAAGAGTGTAAAGATACAACTAATCTAACAAGGAATAGGGCAGGACATCTATGGCCTTGCAACACAGAAAAATATCCAGGAAGCATATTACTTTGAACTTGTCTAGTTTGAAGAGATGGTCATAAGTATGAATGTACATACCTGTTCTTTGTCTTTCAACAGCTTCTCAAAAGCAAGAGCTTTTTCCTTCATTGAGTGAGACTCAAACTCTTTCTCTTTCAGCATCATTGAAAATTGCATATTAGTCTCCTGAAGTGCACGGAATTCTGTTTCTTTTTCCCTGCACCTTGCAACTATTTTTTCATTTTCTTCTTTCAGTTTTCGAATATCCATTTCTAAAATTAAATTTCTTTCTTTTAGATTAGTTACAGCTTGCTTCAAAAGCTCATTTTCATTTTCTTTGTTACTAAGATTTTCACTCACAGAAAGTAACTGATCACTTTTAGATTTAATTAATATATCTTTTTCTCTTAGTGACTTCTGTAAGACATCATGTTTTTCTTTGATCTGTCTCATCTCTGATTCAGTTCCTTCTTGACTCTTTCTTTCAATCTCTGATGCTGTAGCAACAGAATCAGATAATCGCTGATTGTTTTCCTGAAGAATCCTGATAGTTGAATCTTTTTCTTGTAACTTTTTTTTCAGTTGTTCCAACTCATTTTGAAGGAGTTTAGATTCCTCATTAAGCGCTTCAGAAGGACTGCATTGAACACCTGAAAGCTGTGAAACGGTAGCAGCTGTTGCCACAGATGGTGTTACCAAATCCAGTTTGCTCAGGAGAAGATCCTTAGTGTTATAAAGTTGTCCTATGCTGTGTTGAACTTGTGCTAATTCCTGGCTAAAACTTTTCAGCTTTTTCTCATTCTGTTCATAACTCTGAATCAAGCCATTATAATCTACCTGCAGCCTTGAAGTACTATCACTTTCAACTGAAATTTGTGCTTGCAGCCTGTGCAACTCTTCCTGGAGGTGAGCTGACTCATGCTGCATGTTCTGGACTGTGGTTATTACTTGTTGTTTCCACTCTTCCATTTTCTTTACTTGCTGTTTCAGTTTATCACGTTCTTGCAGAAGTTCCTCAAACTGGTTACTGTTCACACCCCCTGCCCCATTATCAGCACCTGTACTGGATGTCTGCAAGACAGTCAATAAGGTTTGGCATTTTTGACTTAGGGCATCGATTTCAATGTCTTTTTCTCGAATGATACGGGACAGATTCTGAATAGTTTCTCTAGACATGTCCTGACTGCTGTTGTCAGATCTACTGGATAACCTTCGGTTCTCCTCTTGCAACCTCACCAAAGCTGCTTCTTTAGCAGCAACCATGTCCATGATATTACGATATTCTGTTTTTAACTGACTGTTCTCCCTTGTCTTTTCACTTAGAACTGCTAGTACTTGTTCTCTTTCCAGTACATAAGCTTGCAGCTGCTGCTGAAGGGAAAGAACATCCTGTCTGTAGGAAGCTGAGGAAACCCTAGCATTAAGAGCTTGTATTTCTAAATCTTTCTCTTGAATGATCCGAGTAAGTTTACCAACTTCATCCTTAGACAACTGATCAATTTGCTGACTTAGAGAAATATTCTTTTCATTTAACAGCTTAATCTCCATCTCCCTTTCTTTGATACCTTTGACCAGTCTTTCGATTTCAGCTTTTGATAAGTCATGTTTTTCATTTCCATTTTCTCCATTAAGAGTCTGAACCTTGGTTTCCTGAAAAAGATCAGAAGCATCAGTCTGAATAATCTGTCTCTCTTTGTGCAACTGAGTTTTAATTTGTTCAATTGTTTTCTGCAAATTTTTGATTTCCTCATCTTTTTCTAAAAAGAGTCTTTCATGTGTGACATTCATTTGCTGACACTGCAATTTGGACTCATCTATTTCCTTTCGCTGCTCCTGCAGTGACTGCTGAAGTTTCACTGTTGCTTGATTCTGATCTTCTATTGTTTTTTTGTGAACTTTTATTTCTTCTTCAAGATTATTCTTTATCACTTTTAACTGTGTTACCTCACTTTCAAGTTCAATAATAATATCTAAAGTTTTAGGCTCAACCACAGGTGTAGATCTACTTTGCTGATCCTTTAGCCGTTCAATTTCTTCTTTCAAATGATTATTTTCTTCCTTCATGACTGCAAGACTTCTGTCTTTTTCCTCCAAGTTCTGTTTTAAGACATCCTGCTTTTTTGAAACTTCCATATATTCCTCAAGTTCCTGCTTCGCCTGTAAGGCTTGATTTTTGTATTTTTCAATGAATACCTCTTTCTCTTTTATGAGATCTGTCAACTGCTTTTGTCCTCCTAAGCTAGTAGTCAACATCTCTTTTGTTTCTTGATGGTCAAGCTCCATCTGCTCAACAGTCTTTTTAAGCTCAGCAAGCTTAAAGTCTTTCTCTTGATGAAGCTTCACCAGGCGCTGGTGTTCGAGCTGCAGGGCACTGGTATCCATACTACGCGCCTTTGACAGATCCTCAATAGTTTGCTCGTAATTACGTGCCTGTTCCAAAAGCCTCTTCCCTGTCTCATTTAATTCACTCTCTAACTGCTTTTTTTCCATTTTCAAAGCCTCCACAAGAGTGTCTTTTTCCAAATGAACTTTCTTTTTCTCAGAAATAGCATCACTTAACTCCTGTTTTAGTTCTTCAATGGCTGTCATCAGCTTTCCATTTTCTATTCTGAGATTAGACAGAGATTTCTGTAGATCTTCATTTATTTGTTTGCCTTCTGAAACATCCTCCTGTAGTTTTGCAATTTCTACTTCTCTTTCTTTCAGAATCAGATCTTGACAAGTGTAGTTAGACTCCTCATTGTTTTTTTCTGTTAACTTGCTCAAGGATACACGAAGTTCCTCCTCTCTTTCTTTTAGTCTCTGCTGCAACTCTCCAATTTCTTTTTTACTATGTGAATTACACTCCTGGGCTTTCCTTAATTGTTCCTGAAGATCTTTAATATTGTCTTGTAGCTGCTGCTTAGTTATATGCAAATCATTAAGTGCATATGAACAGTGGCTTAGTTTTTCTTTCTGACTATCTAACTCTTTAAAAGCTTTCATCTTCTCACTTTCTAATTCTGATACTTTCTTTCTTTCACAATCTATGTCAAGCTTCAGCTGTTTGATGATACTATCAGTTTCTGTGTGTTGCTTCAGCTGCTCTTTCAGTGTAATCATATGCTAGAAATGAACACAAAACAGAATTCATTAGGGTAGCAAAAGCAGTTGAACTATGCATTTCATTCACTTCTATCCTCTAAACAATAAAAAAAAATTGAGAGAAAACAATGTTTCTTAGTTGCCAACATAAGTAGTATCAACTAGTCAATGCTAAATTAATTAAAACCAAATATCAAATAAGAACAGATTACATTTCCCTACAAAAAAAGAAAAAAAAAACCACCACCCCTAAAAGAACCATAACTACCTAAATGAAGAAATAAAAAAAGACCTGTTTAAAAAAAGAACTGTCAGAATTTGTCAAGACATTTGGAATTCAGCAAACATCCATTGCTAAAAAAAGGGTGGCATTACATTTAAGTTACCTGTATATTCTATTTTCAACTTTTTGTTTCAACTTTGGATTCATTTCATAGGTGATTCATTGGTAAATCAATAAAATTGAAAACACATGGCTTGCAGCTCAAATTACAGGTCAAATATACTGGAACTCTGACCAAGAGGTATAATTATATATAATTGGTGACTTTTTTATTTCAGGAATGCTCATATTATAAAGAACTTGCAATAAAGTAACTTAAATATTCAATATAATTAAAAATTATAAAGGAAAAAGTTTCAAAAATCATTGTAATGCATACTACCTAAGACAGATCAGAATATTACCAGGATAAATTTCATCAGAAGTGTTGCAATGAAAAATCAGGGACTATTTAATTGGACATCATAAAGTAACATCTCTTATGGACAGCTGACATGCTGTTATTTCGTCTTGGTCTATAACAAGTGGGTTTTACTTGCACTTCTGAATTTCACATTGAGATGGTAGATAGAGAGAAATACTGGCCCCAAGTATTGGTTTTTAGACCTCAAAACATAACTTGTATTTTCCTGCTATCTATGTTCAAAGATCAACTTAAAAGACAAATACACATACACAGAATTGAAAACATTTATTCAGCAGTTCAGTAATTAGTTGCAGTATTTATTACCTGAGTAGCTTCTTGATTCTGCTTGTCTAGTTCTTCCAACTCTGCTATTAATGTTTCTCTTTCTGCAACACTTTCATCTAATTCATGTTTTTTCCTTTCCAAATCTTGTCTTAACTGATTTATTTCTGAATTCTGATCCTCTGTATTCGAAGAAAGAATATTCTCATGTTTATGTTGTGCACTTGTCAGTTCCTTCTCAAGTCCCTCAAAATAAAAAAAAAATTGTAAATATCAGACTTTATCTAGCTGAAATTACATTAGAATCTCTAAGCCTGCATAAATACTACCCCAGTTAAAAATTTTTTGCTGGGAAGTATTTCTCTCTACCATTCATACATACATATTTATTTCTTCATCACTTGGTTTAAGAGTGCATAAACTTCTGCACAAAAAGCATGGTATGGTAAGAAGTTATATCCACCTCTGAGGTATGGACTGACAGCTGGGATAAACTAACATAACTGCAAGAGCCACCCCAAACACAGCAGGCTGCATGGTGGGATGGAAGTTTTAATCAAGGGCATCTAAATAACATTATTATGAACAATGCTATGGGAACTCTTGAATGCATGCAAAACACAGAAATACTCAGTTGAAAAATGCTACTGGATACAAAGTAAAATAAACTAAATCTCTCAAGTCTGAGAGCTCATAAAGGACCAAGACAACAACACCAAGAACTAAAGGTGTGATATGTTCCACTGCCTCACTTCATCAGTAAGATGGAAGGCAGTATTATTGTGAGCACTACACAGAAGAGAAATATTTCACAATTGGTAAGTGCCAAAACTGAAACGTGCTAAAGCAGAAGTGAAAAATGACATATTTTACAGAATATGCTATTAGTACTTTGAAAATGTGTGTTACAGCTTTCTAGGCAATAATGAGATGGGTAGAACTTGAATGGTTTTCCTAAAAGAATACACTGTGGAGTTTCACAAGCAAAAATGCATTGTTTCTATAAATTCCACATATAATTACAGAATTAAACTACAATTATTTCTTTTTATATTACATTGTTATTTATGTAGAAATGCAAACGTTAAAAAAAACAACAAAACAAAAAACCAATTTAGAAATTGCTTTACCTGATTTAAACTGGAAAGTCTTGCTATTTCATTTTCTGCTTCTATAAAGGAAAATGAAATCAAATAGGTAATTTACTACTTTTCAAACAACAATAAAACAAAAAAATTCTTCTACCTTGCCCAAATAGAACTCTGCTGCTCCAAGGAGAATAGCTTCACAGCATTTTGTGATGACAAGCATCAGTGCCATAGAAGACTCAAACATACCATCAGTCACCACACCTCAAAGCAGAGTATTACTCTCACAACTCAGCCCATATTAGGGGGACTTTGGCACTAGAGTTCATCAGTTATGAAATATTAAAGTATTTTCTACCTACAGATATGTTCCTTAAACAGGTATGTTAGTGTTTCCTTAAGGAGAAGATAGTAGCAACTGAGTATATTTATACATACACACAAAAAAATGTACTTTTTGAATTTAAACAAACAACTTCTATTGAGGCTAACTTAAAGACAAAAACCCCTACCAAACAGTTGGCAGACATGATTACCTCCCTAATCAGAAGCCCCTATGACAACCACATTAGTCCTAACAGGATTCTCTTTTCTGTTTCATCTTACTTCAATGGACAATGCTTTTCTAAAACAGCAATACTTTAAAGGTGCATATTCAGTTTTAAATTCAAAAATCAAATTTTGAGTTTTAGAAGTGAAAACTTGTAAAAATATACTAAAAAAACATAATAATAATAAAAAAATCATAGTACCTAACAATGCTTGCTGTAGGCTGACAACATCTTGTGGTAGTGATGTCTTTGATTGGAGCTGCTTCTGTTCTTTCAGGAGAGCATCTTGTTCTGCCACAGACCTTTGAAGTGCATCAAAGTCAGATTTAAGCTTTTCATAATCTTGTGCTATTTGGATTTTTTCTAGCTTTGCAAATTCTTGCTCTTTCAGAAGATTTTTGTTTTCTGCTTTGGCAGAAGATAATTTGTGATTTAATTTTCTTATTTCTTCCTCTAGGTCCTTTACAACCTGCAACTCTTCCACCTGTCCTCCATCTGGACTCTGAGCTTTTTTTTTCTGTTCAGTAATTTTAGGGTCATCCACAGCATCAGTGCTCACACCATCTAAAAGACAAAAGAGATTATTTGCATTATTTACCAAAACCATCACTCTAGATCTTGTACTTCTCTTCTTTCACCTCTTCTCCTGACAGAGGGAGATAGACTACAACAAAGACATGGTCATCATCAACAGAAAGCTTGGTTAAATAGGTTTAACATTTGGAGCTGCTCTATACATATTACTGGTAGGACAAGGAGCTTTCTGAATACTTACACATGCGTGGCTCAAAATAGCTTTAAATATAAGTGTTGCAAGACATTTTGTTTGCAATTTAATTAAAATATACTTGATCCTCACCTCTCTTGGTGAGGAGATGACAATCTAATTTATCAGGATTTGGAATCTCTCAATTTTCTAAGAATAATTTATCAAATCCCACCTAATTAAGATTGATGCAAAATCCATTTATAATTTAATTACACTTCAAAGGTTTGCCAAATAGTTGTTACAGAGAAAAATTTGCTCCAAATAACTTGCTAAATGATGCACAAAGGTTTTCAACTGAAGAAAAACATTTTTCAAAATTAACCTTTTTAAAGATCCATCATACTCTCATACTATACTGACATTCATATTTCTGTACAATCTTCTATAATTCCAGATAAGTTAGAGAGTACAAAAAGGCATCATCAGAAGAGTGCAGGGAAAAAAAAAAGTTAAATGAAAGCACACTACCTGTGAATTCACTTCTGTGTCAGTTCCAACACTTGACCCTGCCCTAGTCCCTATTATGTTGTCAAAGAGAATGACCAAAACAACAAGATAAAATATTCTAGTTCTTCAAAAGCCACTAATAAAAAATACACTAACAGTATTTATTTTGCAGATAAGTGGTGATGCAAAAGATAAGGGACTTCTGCCTTCAACTTCCTTAAATTAGTCCTGCTGGTGTATGTATGTGAAGTGAAAAAAACATATTACATCTTAACAGGCATCTGATTTTAAGGAATAAATTCCCTATCAGTGCTACCTTTAAAGTTAGAGAAGCTGTAAAAAAAAACCAAAACTTCCCTTCTTTCCAAGAAGGGAATAGATCTCTTGTTCCAAAAGGAGAGTATATACTCTCTTGAAGTCCAAGTTTTACCAGGTGAATATAGAGGTTTACAGGCAAAGCTTATGTATTTGTGCAAGGAAGCCTCTTGAGGAAACCCAACTGGCATGACTATATTTAAGGAGGATAAAATACTTACAAGGCAACAAAAAGTTATTTGAGGGAACTACTGAGCTTCTACATTATAGTTATGCCACACACTAAGGTGTGACCCTTATGGCAATGATAGAATCACAGCAGTTTGGGTTGGAAGGGCCTTTAGAACATCTCGTTTCAACACCTGCATCATCATGGGCAGGAATGCCACCCACTAGATCAGGTTGTTCAAGGTCCTATCCAATCTGGCCACAAACATTTCCAGAAATGAGGCATCCACAGCTTCTCTAGGCAACTTGTTCCACTGTCTCACCACCCAATATTTGGGTTTTTGTCAAGTAATCCAACTGGCACATAGTACTTCTCATAAAAGTTATTTTTTTACCCTGTTACTTTGTTATCTTCAATTCAGTATGTCTTACCCCTACCTACATTCAGTTTAAGTTAAAAAATCAACCCAGAAAGTGCAAAATTCAGAGCACAACAATTGGAATGTATGCAAAATGACCCTCCAGACTGATACATTCCACAGATGAAATGCTATCATTCCAGTGCTCAAGCCAACCAGAGTGAATAAAAGATATGGGACACATGCCTTAAATATGAAGCTGAACTGAAATTGAAATTTAAATTCTAAACATGATGTATTTGATCTATATTGTAGTGCTACATGCATATTCAGCATTCTAACCCAAATTCACCCCACATAAAATTGAACAGAAAGCATGTGGTAACAGAGACCTTGCTGTAACCGATTCTCAAGTTCTTCAATTCGCTCTTCATATTCACGCAGCTCTTCTCGGTGTCGACGACTTAACTCCACTAACTTCTGTCTGTGGGCATCCTGCAGTACTGACAGCTCATGCTGATGTTCATCTATTTCTTGACTTAAATTCTGTTTGAGCTCCTAAAAATATCATTAGAGAAACAAAATGGCAAAATACAGCACAGTGTCTTCTTATGTAAGAAATAGTACAATACAAAAGAAAGAAGTTTCCCCCAGTCTAATTCAAGGATTTATTGAAGGATTTCTCATAGAAGTCAGGTTATTTGATCTTTGTTGATTGGGATTTTTTAAGCACATGGAAAGAAATTCCTTTTAAAAATATGTTTACACAAATAGTATGCTCTCCACAAGAGCAAATACTAAACTAATGTAAATCAATTACAAGTCTTACATACAAAGTGGATACACTAGAATGCACGTTTAGTAACTTTCAAGGATGACATGTAAAATCTATATTTTATACCTTCAACAAAAAAAGGCAACATGTTTCTGAGAAGGGAGAAAATATTCTGTGTATCTAAAATACAGTTTCATAACTGATCAACAGTTCACAAGTGATTTGCCCTTGTAAATACTAATGTCACTGTTTCAAGCTAACATACTGTAATTATCAAATTATACAAACACCCTTTCTCAGAGTAACTGTTTTAAAATATTGTACTGCTGACTGAAGGGTTGCTATGCTACTACATGCCCCCATGCATTTTTAATATTGTTATAATAGTGTTAGTTAAAATATTTACAAGTCATGTGCAAAACCATACACCATTTACATCATACACAAAACCATGAAAAGTAAGGCACAAGAAGATTAGTTTGTCATCTTACCTTAACAACATTTTGTAGTTTGCATATTTCACTTTGTTCAGCATCATTTGTGCCTTGCACTTTGGAAGACTAAAAAAACCCAAACCATATATCCATATGAAAAATGTGATAAATATATGTATTTTTTTATCAAAGTGGTTCCTCTATTGATACTCAAAAGTAGAAAACAACAAAGCTAACATGCAGCAAAATAAAAATCCACTGTAATTCTGATTTTTAAAAAAATACATTTTAATGGAAACATTTTAATTTTTCATGGATTTTTATTATTACATTACTACATATAATGGGTAAAAATTTGGAGTGGCGGTGTTATTGCTCATAGTAGGACAACTGGGTTGTTTAGTTTTGAGTATTTTCACATGGGAAAAGTATATCTCTGAAATCAGGCTATACCTGAAAAATGGTAACTCACATCAGCAGCAGCTTGAAAGATTATATTTATTTTTGTCAACAGACCATGAATTATAACTGACATATCAAGGACTGGGAGAAGAGAAAGTATAAAAGCATCCAATTATCCAACCACTACTTTGAACAGTACTGTGCTATCAATAAAAATTAGTAAGATAGTCAAGAGGAAGGGAAGTATGTTTTTGAAAGGCTGAACAACAATGAAACCCTGAAGTAGTATTCTAGGTGAATGTTCATGGAATCTTTTACCTAACTTGACAAACCATGCACAAAAGCATAGCAAAAAAGCATTTGGAAGTTAGTCACTGAATGTGCCCTTAGTGATGCGACAGCAAAAAAGGTTTCAGCTTTTCCATCACAACATGAAATTTTTCAGCATGAACTTTCAAAAATCCACCAAATGCAATGAAAGCAATCATTTGGAGGGGAGAGAGAAGGGCAGTGTGAAAGAGAAACCACTCACCACTGCAATCTGCTTCCAGTGGTCAACCTCTGATTCAAGCCTGGAAACTTCATTGGACAATCTGTTTATTTCTTGTTGTGACCAGATTATATCTCCAAAATCCATGTCATCTCCTTCAAAACCTGAGGAATGTCTGACCTCTGGAACATAGGAGGCCGATGCAGTGGCTGCTGGCAAAACACCAGCTCCCAACTGAGCAGTCTGAGCAGCTGTCTGTACTTTCTGCAGTTGTTCCTGTAGTGCATTCTGTCTGGCTTTTAGATGGCTGATTTCCACCTGGATATACAAAATAAAATGCATTGTTTGAATAAAAGAACATCAAAATACACTCTACTTTACCCTTTGTGGCCTTATGAAATGTGAACCAAACAACACCCCCATCACAAATAACTGATCACTTTCACTAAAAAAATGAAAAAACCTCCAAATATTCTCATAATGGAGAAAAAAAAACCAACCTGAGCTCAAGTGTTATGAAGTACCTCAGACAAAGACATAGGGTTTTTTTAGCAGCAAAGGTACACAAAAGCACTACAGCAATATCCAGGCTAACCAGTTATACAAAAAAATGAAATATATAAGAGGATATTAAGATATGAAAGTTAAACAATATATGATGATTTTCTAGTTATTTTTACTACAATTGATTTCTTTTATGCTTAACAACTCAATGTAGGGAAAATTTACTCACAATAAAGTGAAATTAGCTGCATGTTATTTTCTTGTAACAACTCTGTTACTGTATTTAACAAACAGAATTTCATACATCTCATATTTCTGCTTCCTCTAGTTCCCACATGAATTTGTGAACAAATCAGAAATTAAACTCCTTTTTGTGTACATCTCAGCATACTGCCAACTTTCTTCATTTAGGTCTATGAAATCTCATACAATAGGCTATAAAGCTGATGCTTCCATCACAAAGGGACCTTTCATTAATTTTGAAAGCTAGGTCTGTTCTCTTTAATTTTATATTGTTAAGAAAAATAATGATACCTAATAATTAATTGTTAAGATAAATAATGATACCAAAAGACAAAATAATTGCTTCAAATGGGAATGTGTTCCTGTTGCCTTCATTTAAAGTAACTGAATCAGAAATAGAAAGCAGTAGAGTGTCTGTTCTCACAGTGATCCCAGAAACAACAGAAATTCTGACAGCTGCACGACATTCCCAGAACGTTTTCTCTTGTCTCAACTATCTCCTGACAGCTTGGCTTATATTACAGGATTTGATGAAATATGTCTTAGTCTACATTAACAAACCAAGAAGCCATAGCTGTGGCCAATACTTCTACTGGAAGAGAACAGACACTAGAACAAAGGCATTAAACAGCACAACAGGTAAGTTTATTGGACATACTGAGAAATTTTACTCTGTGTCTTACCTCTTTCTGTTGAAGCTGATTGCGGTACTCGATAGACAACTGCTTTATTTGCAGCTCTGCTGCTTCATGCTTTTCTTCTAAGTCACTACAGACTTTTTTCAGTCTATCATTCTAGCAAAAATGAGACATGAATGTTGGTAAACTCAGAACAGTCCTTAAAGAATCAGAAAAGGACAAAGCTACTGGACAGCAAAGAAGTTAAATTGTACAGATTTCTCATGTTACTTCATTCAAAACACACAGTAACAGCAATGTTGGGCCCCAACTCACGGTCATGTCCAAGCTTTCCATTTTTATATATGGCATGGACTCCAGCTCACTTTCAGAAAAAAGGGCTGCCATGACCAAAGATAAATGCCAAGAATTAAAAAAGTCAGGGCTGAATCACATCTTAGCAAGATCCACAGGCAGAATTTAAGAACAGCAACAAAGCACAAACTGGAGCTAGTATCCAGCATTTTCTCTCTGACCTCAGGCAAGAGCAGATGGCAAAAAACTAAAAAGAGGACAAAGAGGAACAATTATGTCCCCAAAATAGTATCTTAACTTCACAATCCTCTTGAGGCCTGAAGGCATGCATGAAAATTGTTTATTTAGAGACATAAAGAAAGTCACAAGACCAACAAGTCCTTTTCAAGAGCACAGAAAGTCACTTTCCACGAGGGTACATGAGATTTTTAAGTGGTTTTGGAGAGGCATGAGCAGCCTATGTCAGAATGACCAAACAGCAGGACAACAGAGAGAGAACAGGACCAGGGAAAATGCCCCCTCTTTTCAGAGCCAAGCCTACTGCTGCAGTCCAAGTCCACCTGACAGGGCAGGAACAGTCACAGTTAGCAAAAGATGAAAACTTGCAGCACATGTTTAATAAACCAATAAACATATGTGTCCCTAAATAAAATGTGTGTTCCTAACTGTGATGGCAGTTTGGCAAAAAAGCAGAGTCACATTCTAACACCACTGTAACCATTGTTTCTGGATTTACCCAAGGACAAAGAATTTCAGTGCAATATTTCAACTTCATGCAAAACAAATCATAATCACTGCATTTAATTACAAAATAATGATCTAAAATTTCTTACTTCAAGCTTTTGTGCTGCATTAATACTTTCTATTTCTCTGAGTCTAGAATTGGACACATGGAGTTCTGTTGCTGCATCTGAAAGAAAGTGAAAATTTTCATTTTAATCACAATCCTTTCAATCTGTTAAGACCAGTTATTAATACATATCTTACTTCAGACTACTTTTATGTTCATTCCTAGGTAAATATCAAAAGCTGTTTTTTATCAGAACACTGTAAGAATTATTTTTCAGACAATCTTTCTGCATCTAATTTAGTTCGTTCACATTTAGGCTTTAAATCAAATAAAAACCCTAACAGATTAGTATGGATTTAAGCTTTAAAGTAAGGGAGATAAAGATGTTTTACTTGACTATTTTGTGTCCCTGAATCTGCTTCTCATTTCAGACTTGTTCCTGACCTAAGAGCTGTGTTTCTCTGTAACGCCACACGAAGTTTCAAAACAAGTATTAATTCCATTAAATACACATAACAGTGACTGAACTTTCAGGAAAAAAACCAAACCACCCACACCCAACAAAACATCAACCCCATAAGGCTCATTGTCTCTAAAAAGGTGATACATCTACTATCCCAGTTTATTCAATGGAAAGAGCATGTAATTCCAGATATATTTTAATGATCAATTGTCCTCAAATTGACTATGTTTAGTCCTCCTATGTCCTACCTTTAATGGACAGAAACACCACATTTCCTTTTAGCAATGAGAAATCATCCTGAATTGACTATAAAGCAACCTTGACAATACTTCAAATTTTAAATTAGTACAATTTCCAAGTAAATACTATATTTCATAATCTCCCATGTGCTGTTTAAAACTGAGACAGCTCAAGCACTGTACAAGAAACAATCTGCACATGAAAACTGCAAAATGGAAGATGTGCAAGTCCATAATCCACAAACAACTGATGGGAGTCAAAACACTGAATATAAAAGATAATATTAAAACATACCAAATTTTAACCAATTAGGAAATTAAACCCAGACTGTAAGGAACTACTTGAAAAGTGTTGTTAAGGACATATTATTTAAAGGTTTTTACAAAAGAGTACTTGGATGGCACTAGAATTTTTACACCCTGGAGTCTAGTAACCCATATGAGTGTACTACCCTGAAATTTTTAGGAGACTGATGTTCACAGCAGTATCCAGCAGTGAACCACACCTGGAAGTAACTACTAAACATCTGTACATCTCTTTTGCACAAACTCATGCACCAATGTGTGAGTTCACAATTTATCTTCCAAAAAAGCAAAACAAACACTCTAGATGACTGCACAGCTCAGGAAAATAACTTTCCAAACTAACCTACTACAGACTTTGAAATTTAAAACATTTCTAAGTCTTTCAGAAAAGTGAAAAAAAATATTTCACAGTTGTCAGAATTTCTCTCTTCTGAGCATTCTACCTGTGCACCAAAAAGGCCATCCATATGAGACCCATTATATCAGCTTGTCAACAAGGTTTATACAACATATGTTTCTATAACATAGAAAACAGTATATTCTTCTATATTCTTCTATAGTTCTATATTCTTTCACAATGCTTCACAGATGAGCATTGTAAATGAAGTAGAATTACTTAATTTCACATTTAAAATGACTATTCAGAAGTCTTAGCTGTTCTTTGTAGTTTCTATTCTTAACACTGTTTTGAGAAAGCTAACTTAAAAAAAATTATAGTTACAGGATGGTAATACTACAGATATTAATCTATTGATACTTATTACTATATTGTACAACTGCTTCACTAAAGTAAGCAAAAGTCATTAAGTCATTAGTAAAAATTCGAAGAAAATATTAAATTTACTATTAACAGATTTACTGTTGGTTTATAGAATATCTTACTCTGATGTCTCTGGTTTGTTTGTTTGGGTTTTTTGTTTGTTTGCTTGTTGTTGGTTTTTGGGTTTATTTTGTTCTAACTTTCTGTTTTAAAGATAAATCGTTCTAGCCTCTAATCCTTTTAAAGCAAGGGCCACGTTCTCCTACTTGACTGTAGGGGAATTGTAGAACCCGACAGGTTTCTCTGGGCACAAATGAAATATAAACAAAACACTGACAAACATTGAACCTTTGCCTCTGTGACACGTCAGACTTAGATCACACCAGTGGCAAAACAACCTCTGTACTACAACTCTGCAGTTTTATAGAACCGGTGTAAAAGCAGCTAATTAACTGAGAGTTTATCTAAACTAAGCAAACAGAAAGGAAATAGAGTGTTGATTGAGTGCTGTCATTACGGAGCAACATAACACTTCACGGAATTCAGAAACCTCTCAATAATAAGCCTAAAACAGGTTCACATCTGCTATCAGAGCCTGGGACTATATTTGTGTATTCTCCAGATCCTGAGATCACAAGAGGGGAGTAAAAACAAAAACAAAAACAAAGGCAGCAAAGGCAGCAGCATTCGTGAAAGGCACCAAGCCGCGACCAGCTCCCTCCGGGCCGGTGCGGGCAGCGCAGGCCCTGCCACGGTCGGTCCGGAGGGGACCGGCGGCCGGAGGAGGAGGAAGAGCTCCCTCACGGAACCAGGCCCATCCCGAGCCCCCCTTACCGCCCACTTCCTCCGCGCCTTCCAGAAGGATGTCCTTGGTGAAGCTGGAGATCTGCCCGGTGAGCGAGGACAGGCTGTCGCCCACCTGCCCCAGGGACTGGCCCAGCCCCGAGCCCAGCCCGCCCAGCCACGATGCCATCGCGGCTCAGAGGCCTCCGAGCCTCGCTCGGCCCTGCCGGGCGGCCCCTGCAGCCGCTGCCCGCGGGCCAAGGGGCCGCCTCCGCCTCCCTGCTCCTCGCTACTGCGGGTCGCGGCTCCTGCTCCGAGCTCAGCACACCGGGCTCGGCGACTCGTCCGTCAAAGCCGCGTTCATCCTCCCGGCTCCTTCGGCTCAGCTGCTCCTCCCGGCTTGTCTTGTCCCGTCCTGGCTCAGCGACTCCTCCCGGCGGCTCCGGCCGCTGCCACCTCAACGGCCGCCATGACACCCCTCCCAAACACCATCGAGAGCGGCGACCTGGGCTAGAGCGCCGCCTCGGAGGCGGATATGGCGTGGGCGGGAGCAGAGGATGCCGGGATGGCGGCGTGGAGCGCCGTGTGATTATCGGGAACTCGCCCGTCCGGGTGGATCTGGGCCATGAGCAAAACAGTGTGTTGTGCACGAGATGAGACACGATTTGTGTTTGTTCTCACAACACACACAAGATCCTGAAGCCCCGGCTGCTTTGGATGTACGTGGAGTGGAATGGGAAGGGAAGACTGAGGGGACCTGGTCAGTGTCTATCAGAATCTCAGGGAGAGGGGCCAAGCGGCTGCGTCCGGGCTCTTCCCGCTGGAGCGCCGCAACAGGACAAGGCTTCTGCAGCGGGCAGAAACTGGTGCACAGGAAGATCCACCTGAATATCAGGAAAAACTTGTTTACTGTGCAGTGACTGCTCACTGGAACAGGTTGCCCAGAGCGGCTGTGGAGGCTCCCTCACTGGAGATACTCGGGAATCATCTGAATTCGGTGCCATGTGCTCTAGGATAACCCTGCTTGAGCAGGGAGATTGGACCAGATCACCCACTGTGGTCCCTTCTAACCTGACCTATTCTGTGATTCTTGGTTGTATTTCTAACCACAACCCCAAAACTGCTCCAATTCCAAGTTCTTTTTGTTTTTTGATCAAGTGAGGTATTTAAACTTGGGACTACATGGAGTACTGCACTGTTACAGAAAAAGCAGTTTTGTATCAGTCAGAATGATCGTTATAAAAAAGGCTGATATAAATACAGGGAAATGTATTTATACATTTACATATATATTTATACATATACATAATGCTGGACTTAAAATACAGGGCAGCTGGATCACTGCTCATTTCAAATTGATCACTACATAAAAAGATGTGTAATTAAAGGACCACATCAACAGCAAAATGAAGCTGAGAAGAGCATTCCACAGGTGAAATCTGTTTTAGAAGTCTGAGAATGCAGCAGGCACAAAACACAGGCTGGCAAACATTACCAGACAGACATGGAACAATCTGCTTGTTGCTCCTCAAACAGGATCTTGCAGAGCTTGGTGGAGGGTTCAGGGCTGGCCTGCAATACTCTATCACCTTTTACTGGCCTCTGCCACTCCCAGGCAATGCTAAGGCTGGGCATAGTAAGGGCTCCAGGAGTTTAGAAGTTAAAAGTTCTCTAATAAAGATTGTTTTCCCTCTTCATGGAACAATTACTCTCTCAGGTTTATAACTGATTTCACCAGTATATTTAATGGCATACTTGTCACCCTTATGATTATCCACAATAAAACCAATCATGCACCATTTCAAATCCATTTCTGGCTTAAAAAAAAAAAAGCATCAGAATTGTAGGAAGTACTGGTGCTATGATATAGCATGGAATGTAGACATGTACCTTTATCAGTTTTATTAATTTGCACTTTTGGGTTTAATGGAGATGAAAAGTTTATAATACTCAAAAGACCCCTTATCATTCGTTTAACAAAGCCCATATGGGTCCTCATGACAGTAAAGATGTGTCATTTAGTTTGGCTAAAGAGTTTTTATGGGAAATTCAGCATTTTTTCAACTAAGATCACAGATGTCCTGCAGACATTTAAAATATTTAGGGATGATAAAAATGTCTTTTATGATGGTTCTTATAATGCCAAGTAAGGGATGTAATCAATAAAGTAGTACAGAAGACTTTTTGTACTGCTCTTTTTAATTACTACTCTTGCAAAACTAGAAACTATTTAACATTGCAAGTAATTTTTTTTAGCTGACTGACTTCATCCACTGTTAGTAAGGGAAATCATCCAGTATACTTTGTTTTGACTAAGTTACAAGAGCAATGCATTGTGTCACAAAAAGAATGAGTATTCTGGCTGCAAAGCAGGAAATTGTAGCTTTAAAAATTAGAAAGCATACAATTTTAAAAGATGTAACATAACTACAATTGGCACCAACTTCCTTCCTTAACAGGAGTGTCTTTACACAACTTCTGGAGTACCAACAGTTGCAAGGACTCAGAGATGATAAAATGTCAGCAAGACAAAACTATCCCACTGCTCTGTCTAAACACCTCTGGTGCAAAACCCACTGATACCAGGGGTGAGATTTCAATGTTTGATGATTCTGTGTCCAATCCACATGTAAGGGAAAGCACATATGCAAATACTTGAGAGAAACATTAGAAGCTATAATCATATTTATTTAAAAAAGTGATATCAAATACAACCATATATATTCATGCCTATTTGGAGAGCATTTTCAAAATATCGAACAGTGCTGCCATTTTCCAGTCAAAACAATGACAAAGCATTTCAGCTTTCCCTTTTTAAATCTTTTCAGTATTCTATGCTTTATATACACAAAATAGGAAAAATTATACAGGAATCCAGAGCCAGAGATGTGATATGAAAACAGTCTTGACAAAAAAAATCTTACTGAAAATGATTTCTAAAATACACAACTATTAGGTAAGAGATGAAAAATTATTCCCTTACAAAATCCTAACTCTACAGTGATTTGTACACGGGGTTTCATGTAGCAAAAAGTAACATTTTATCAAAGTTTACATGCTTTAAAGACAAGATCAAGGTTCTTTTTTTTTTTCATTTTGCTTTTGCACAGTGGCGTTTAAGTATTACATCCCTTTTTTCCCTCCTGAAGTTCCCTCCTGAATTCACACAGTGCCTGTACTGAGGACGGGGGGAGATTAAAAGAAAAGTGTAGTTATAATTATTTTTCTTAACAAAGAAAATAATATATATGTATTTTGATTTGGTGAAAGCAGTTGAAAAGTTACATGTATTAACTGTCTGAAGAACTGTAACTGGGGAAGAAGGTGACTATGGCAAGTTAAATACTCCAGCATTCCCTCCATCTCTGAAATGCAAATAAGGCAAAATGTGTGCATGAGGATTAAAACAATTTATTGCAGAAGAGCTCATGCTATTAAGATGAAAACTAGACACAAGACAAAGCTAGCAATTCTAAACTGAAGAAGTAAGTATTTGGACCCAGCCAGTTTGAATGTATTAAGTATTGTTCTCACTTGACCAAGTGATTGTGTATATGGAATAGGTATGTATTTATTACATGTTGGACATATTTTCTTTTTTTTTTTGGTAATGATTTGTGAATAATTATCAGGATTTTCCAGGACTTAAGTTTGTTCTATGCAAGACAGTAATGGTTTACAAAGCAAACATAATTTTCTACCTAAGCCCTTAAAAAAAGTTTCCGCATCAGTTATTCTCTTCCTTGGATTCTTATTTCAACTCCTTTAAAAGTGAAGTGCTGGTAACGTGAATTGCAAAATAGTACTTTGTAAGCCTGAATTTTAATTCTCTGATCCTATTCCCCTATACTGTATTTTTCTGTACAAGGCCACCATTTTTATTATTGTTTTCATTATTGTTTGAACCAATTAATACTAGAAAATGTCACATTTTAGAACTGTAACATGTTAATTTAAAGCCAGTCAGTTTCCTAGTAAGACAAACCAGCTTGCAAATGATAATATTTGTCTACTAGACACCTGTAGAAGCCATTTTAATCCCCCCCCCCATTCTGTAAGTTTGTAACAGAAGCAGTAGTCCAACAATAAAACACATCATAGATTTACATTTGTATTGGTTATTTTGAAGTAGTCTGCAAAGTAATGAAGTATGACAAGTCAGAAGAGTACCGTAGCTGAAAACTACACTTAAATTTGCTTCAGTTCTTTGAAGGGCACAGGAAGCCCAAATCTTAAAGTAAGTGAGTATCATATCATATCATATATTAGTTTCAGGTCTAGAAAAATATAAGCCTTTAAACAGCTCATATTTGTACTTGCTGTGCCTAACAAGAACTGCATGCAAGTATGACTGCGTTACAACTCTTGTTCCTCCTCCCTTCACTGTAATACCATGAAAGCAGTTTGTAGAATTATACTCAGAGAAGTAATTATGGAAGATTATTTATTGGATTACTCCTGCCCCTTTTATTTTTACATAAATATGACATGTGACATAAATTATGGCACAAAACCATAATTTATGTCACATGGACCATTCACTGGAGAACAGTAAAATCTGTTGAATGAATGAAGCCTGAAATTCCATCAAATATAATTCTATAATTAAAAAAAAACCCAACCCACTAACAAAAACCAATGTCTTCTCTCTTACAATGGACTTTGGCCTAAAGCTATAACATGGGAAAAAACCCAACCCTTCAGCTTGACAGGGTAGGTAACCCCAGAAGTACACTCTAAATTAGTAAATTAAAAGCATAGTTAAGTCACACTGATAACTGTTTATCATTGAAAGAATGAACACCAAAAAATGACAGCAGTTTATTGACAGCTTCTTGGCAGGCCCAGACATTTTGAACTTGAGACCTGGGTAATAAAAAATGTACTGTCAGCAATTAGTATGAGTTTTTTCCTTGGGTACAGTTCAAACAGAGGCCCTGTCACTCCCTACAAGTCCTGAAAGGAGGTTGTAGCATGGTGGGGGTCAGCCTCATCTCCCAGGTTAACAAATGATAAGATGAGAGGAAATGGCCTCAGTTCGTACCAGGGGAGGTTCAGTTTGGGTATCAGGAAGTGTTTCTTCCCTGAAAAGGTTGTCCACCATTGGAACAGGCTGCCTAGGCAAGTGGTTGAGCCCCCTCCCTGAAGCTATTTAAAAGAGGTGCAGCTGTGGTGCTTGGGAACATTACATTTAGTGGTGGACTGGCTGGTTTAGGTCTTTTGCAGTGACAAAATTACGTGAATTAACAGATGTAGCTTCAATTGCCCTCTCGAATCTGCATGACTACATAGATGTGCCTATATCATTCAACTTGACATTTCTCTAAAAATCAAACTGGTATTTGCTGACTGACAGCATTTCTCCATAGAAAGGATAATACTTGTCCCTGTGATCACTGACTCAGCTGTGCCTTTCAGGCACTGACATTTTATATTTCTTCCATATTAAAATACTGGGGTGATTAAGTGACTTATGATGTGACATGAAAGTTCAAAGGCAAACTCCATGTTTTAGTGATTATAAAATCATGTAGTTGGCCTGAGTTACAGTCAGTGAGATTTAAGGGGCTGAGTTTTTGGGGTTTTTTTAATATAGGGCTGCTAGAGCTAGAAATAATATTTTTATTATGTTCTTAGAGAATAAAAGGTCTGAGTTCCAAATACTGGCATCAGCTTGCCTGTCTACGTCTATTTATAAAAACGAGTCTTATTTCAGAATTAGTTTATGGCACAACCAAGAAAGGAAAATTAAGCTGTGGTTAATTGACAGATGAGAAAAAAAAATCAGTGCTTTAGACACCTTTCTTGCTTTCAGTTTCATAGAAATTTCAAACTGAAAGCAGAAATTCACACCCTGAAAAATACAGCATTTCAAAATGGTATATGCATACATGGACTTTTAAATTGTTCAGCTACATTAATTTGAGACATCACAAATAATTATAATGTGGATGACAGGATTATTTAAAAAATACAAAAATCAGTTTTTAAAAAGTAGTGCTGTCTCATGTCAAAATCCAAATTGTGTAACACATACCAGTGGTTCTGGTGACATTGGTGAAAATCCAGCACATAGATAAGAAAAACAGAATTTAGCCCAACTATGCATACTATAATAATATCCCAAGCTATCAGGAAACCATTGCTGTAAACAAATCTTTACTGAGAGGTAAGAGCCCTTTCAGGTACAGTACTACTTGATGCTGAATGTGTATATCCATCTAGCTACCATTCATCTCCTACTAATTTTAATTAAACGTTACTATTGTGCAAAGATGTAACTTTAGAATATTTTGATAAAGAAATTTGGGGTTATCTTTGAAAGATTCTTAGAATGCCTGTGCTAACTGTTAATGCTTTAACTGGACTACAGCTTATATACTCTATCTACAACATATTTCCATATAATTTATATGTAAACAGAATTTGTATTTCAAGCACCATTTAGGAAAATGAAACATCTCTCTTTTGTTGCACTGAAGTTCAAGGTCAGGTTTGGTCACCCTGTTACACATTCATCCTGGATATCAAAGCAAATGTCTTACAACCAGTAGCATAAGCCATCTCACATACTTTGCTTCCCACTTTTTCTCAGGATCAGAAACAACGTAATAAAAAATTGTAAGGTGCATGAATAAAGGCCATTCCTGAAAAAACTGCAACATTCTGACAGACACTCATGGAAAGCATTTCAGAAAGAACATCCACACAGGCATAAATACTCATTTTTAAAAGAGCTACTTGAACAGGGGTCATTTCAGATTGCAGGAGTGCATCTTAAGTGTGTGGCACTGACTTTATGGCACTGAAATCCCCTCCTACTTTCTCTTAGACTCAGTTACAGCTCTTTCATACTGAAAGGCCAGAATAAAGGGTTGGGCTTGAAGAGGAAAATTCTCTGGAAGAGGTAGAAAAGAAAACCTGCTAAACCCAATTGGATATATGCTGCTTTTGAAGTAAAAAGAAAGTGGCTTTAACAAGAAAGAACATAAGAAAACAATAATTAAAAACAAACAAGAACAACAAAACCCCAAGCCAAATAAGGCAAGTTATCTGCTAAAAGACAGTATGTTAAACACAAATCTAAAATTTTACAATTGGAAGGTAAAACCAAGAATTGTTACAAAGTCAGAAATCACTGAAAGACTCAGGAGTAACATTATAGTCAACAATGCAATTTTGTCTTGAATTGAACAGTATGAAATTGATGGGTTCTTATTTCTCCTGCAGAATGGATAATTTCAAAAGTGGACAGCAGGATCAAAAAGTTGACATTAAGTTGTTCATAATAAACAATCACAAAATAAATTATTTAAGATAATTGGAATTTAATTACTCTCTCCATTTTAGAGTGATCTATTAAAAATAATTTATGAGCATAACTTATTACTTGTATCTGTTTTTCCATTAGTACTGAAGAAAATAATTTGATGCTGTTTTCAGCACCATTTGTATCTTCTATAGAATTCTTCAAAACAATTTAAACTTGCTTTTTTAATGCAAGATTTAAAAGCTTTACTTTAAGTTGCAGCTGCTACCCTTGTCTAACTTTGTGTGAATGGTTCCAGTAATTTTAACAACACTACTCTTGCGAGCAGATGTTTCGTAGGAGTGCTACAGTTCTCTAAATTAGTGCAATCTTTTTGTATTTGCAGATCCTCTCTAAACTGACCTCCAGCAGCCCCCCTTTCATTCCTGCTTCCAGAACTCTGAAGTGAACCCTGCTTGTGCAACATCCACACAGTAGAATTTTAATGGAGACTTAGCGTTTTGACAATAAGAGGGAAAAAATGATGTTATTTCTCCTCTTCTGAATTCAAGTGGTTTCTGACAGACTCCAGAGACATATTCATGGCTGCTTGAAGCATGTCTTCTTCGCTCATATCTCCTCCTAAAGACAATACATGCATACAAGCTGTAATAAATTCACAGTTCTTAATTATAGTTAAATGCTTTTGTTGTTTTCGTCCACACCCACTTTTTCCTACCCCACTGACAAAACTGGTTTTGTTTTCAAAGTCACTGAACATTCTGCAAGCAGTTTATCACCAACAACAGTCAGTTTGTAACAATATACACCAGTTTTGGATCACCAATACCTGACACTGGTAAGGTCTACACACGGTCTTCTGAAAACTGGTTCCAGTAATTTTGTCAGATACTATGCAAGTTGTCATACAACTTTAAAATTAATTTAGAAAACAAACAGTTGGGGTAATAGCAATGGTCTATACTTTGAAATGGGATATTGACATTCAAATGGAAACAGGCTTTTCAGGAAAGTGATCCTTTCCTTCACTGCCAATACAGTAATGGCTGTAATACACAATCCGAATGGCTGCTCAAGTGCAAAGCAGGCAGGGAAGGAAAATTAACAAACAACACAAAGATGAAAAAGACACATTACAGTGTTGAATGAAAGGTTAAAAAACAATACCTGGGCCAGGTTCTGGAGTGCTTGAACTAAGAGTTGCTTTGTCCTGTAGGTTTGGAGTCTGATTTTGCTGCTGTAGCTGTTGTTGCTGTCTGAAAGTGTCATAAATTTGAAAGAGAGTAAGATTAACATCAGTATGAGACGTGAGTCAAGTCAGAAGTAGAAGCTGTTTGGTACAATAACAGCCCTGTGCCCAAAATCTCTTTCATCACTTCACCCCAATAACCTTCAGATATTTATCTTCCCAGTATTATATTCCAAGCCACAAGAATATTTTCCCAGGATTTGGTAGCTCTGCATTCTTATCCTACCATATGAAGTCTAACTCCTCCCATCCATAGCATTTCTCCCTGGTCTTTATTTCCTTTATTACTGTAAGACAGAGATAAGGAAAAGCTACAATAGTTCAACTATCTATTAGGAAGGTACACCAGAACAGTAACATAAAATATGTACAATGCTTTTATGTGATGCACATGAGAAGCATCATTACCCAAAGCAAAGTCTTAGAGAAATAATACTTTTTGTTGAGAAGGTAGTTGCAGAAATGTACAGGATTTCATTTAAAATACTTCAATAATGTATGTTTTCTTTTCTTTCTTCACAAGACTTGCAGTAATAACAAGACTACTGCATTATTAACAAACACTCTCTTACTAGAGGTTTCTCTGTAGGAACCACCTGAGAATAGTAAAATTCAGGTACTATTAGGAAATCATATCAAGACAGAAAATTTGAGCTGGACCTCAGTAAGAAACCCATCCACACCCCAAAAACACTGAAAAATACATGTACTTCCACATGCAGTTTTCTATCAGCTACTTTACTTTTCAAAATATGCTTGTCTTCTCCTTCGCAGCTCTTCTGAGGAAAGGGACTCTGTCTGACTGCTGTGAGACGACTGAGGCACATTCTGTGGTAATGAGCCTGAGAGCTCACTTCGACGGCTACCTGAAAGCAGAACATGCCATATCCTACTAACTATAGTAATATGAAGTTAGTAAATAAAATATAACTTAAAAAATGTCCTCAAACTTGAGAAGAAGAAAGACTTTTTTGAGATCTAAGCACCTAGAAGAACTTTGCTGGATAATTTCTCCTCTCCTCACCTTAGGACTGCTTCCCTTTCCTCCTGCAACCCTTTGCCAATTTGTTCTTCCTTCCTAATAATCAATAACAACATCCAAGTTACAACTTTTCAAAAAGCAGGAGGGAGATAGTTACGTACAATCCTGGATTGTCCTTCCATGCCTCAAACCAGTCTTTCCAGAGATGGTGACACATGCTGGAAAAATTGCCTGACAAACTGATTCCAGGAGCTGCTTAAAGCACTGTAAGAAATTGAGATGAGCACTGCACCTTGCATGCTGAGCTGAATGGCTCTGCGAAGATCAGCCTCTTCATCCTCCATATCAATTTCCTGCCTACTTAGAGCCAGGGCTCTCTGAAAATTCTCTTCATCTTCATCTAACATGCCTGTTCCTTCAAAAGGATGGTTAACTTCAATTGCTTGGTCCACATCACTTCTGGATAGCCTGTGAAATTCATACATTCATAGCAAAATTTAGACAGAAATGATATTAGATTTTATCATGAGGTTTAAATTAGTATGTTCTGCCAATTTAACTCTAGGTTTAACTTTGGGAAAAACATTCTTCTTGTGAAAGTCTGTTACATAAACAAGTATTTTCCTGAAAAATGAAAAAGCACAAAAGGGCTGCAGAGCAACCTTAACATATATTTGCCACACAATGACCTCTAAAGCAATGTACATGTTGATAAGAAGCTGTTAGGATAGTAAATCATCAAAAATGATAAGCCCACAAAAAGCTGTGATACATGTTATTCCAACCTACTGCTATTTGAAAGTTACATCAGCAGAAAAGAGTGCATACAGTCTCCTTCTCAGGAGGCCTTGAAGGCCACACTAAAGCAACAGAACCCGTGTAAACTGTACACACTTTCCATGTTACTGCTAATTATTCCATCAATTTACAACATCAGTTTAACTTTACAAAGGGGAAAAAAGTAATGAATTTCTCTGAGAAGCCTAAAGCCTTTTTATCAGAATGCAATTTGTTCACTATGAAAATTCAGTTAAATCATTGCAGAAGTGCATAAAGTACTAGCTTTATACACTTTAAAGGATGTTTTATATTAGCAGAACACATAAAAAATGAGCAGCACCACAATGTTACAGTGAAATTATTCCAAAAGGGAATGCTGTATGATTTATATGACTTGGAATTCAAAGATCAGTTTCTTGTTCTTTACTACTTATGACAGAATGCACAAACCAGTCTTAATTATAAAAGAATTACTATTAACCATAGTTTATAAGATTTGCCTGAACCATTTTCCTCCCTAAGTCAAAAATCTGCAATATAATATACTTATGTACGTGGAAAGACTCAATCAAGTCAGCTTTTGCCCACTTAACAATACAGCATTTTGAAGTTATTAATTTCAATACACCATCAGCTTGCTTTTCCTGTGTGCAACAGCAGTACACATTGAACTAAAGGTACTTCTTGTTACTTCCAAATTACAAACCAATCATACTGAACATTATAAAAAGAAAATCTCTATTTGCCTTACCTCTGATCTCTTGACTGTGCTGCCTCTTCTCCGATCAGTTTTGGTCGCTGCATCTGCTGTACCCGAATCATCTGCAGCAGCTGATCAGCCTCACAGTCTGGCAGGTCACCTTTTACTACAAATATGGAATAACCTGAGAAAAAGAAATTGTAAGTCTACAGCATTAAAGTGCAGATACAAACACTCTAAAATGCACACTATATGGAATACAATCATGTGCAATTTAAGATGTAAGACTCTACCTTTTATTATAAGGACTTGCATTATTTCACTATTTCAATCATAAAACTAAGGGTAGCTACTGAATACGTAAGTTCTAAAAAATTATGATTATTACCTACTTTTAATTAATGAGATTTAACATCTGCAAGTTACTATTACCTTCCTGTTGTAATTGAGCCAAGAAAAGTGCAAGATATGTATCTGATATTAGTTCTGGACCCATCAAGAGAGAGTTCAAGTTAAACCACTGTAATTAAGAAAAAAAAAAGGTTGAGAGAACAAATTAGCATGAAGATTCCTTGGTAATCCATTCCTGTACATTATGGTAATTTTTTATTATGGAATACCCAAATAAATCTAGTAAAATAAATTATCAAATAAAGTGTTTTGAAGCATAATACCTATACTGCTAAATGTTGTCCATCAAATACTTTAACAGGATATCTGAAGTGTGGAAATTACTGCATGCTGTCTCCCATTACTGAATACTGGTACCAGGGAAACACATTAAACCAGATAATCTTTAACCATTTTATTTTGATTTATTATTTCAGGCATCATTCTAAAATTCTGCTTAATCCTAGTTTTAAACCTGAGACCAATGCAGTAAGAAACTCTTCATCAGTTAATGCTATGTGTTAAGAAATTAATAGATACAGAAAACAGACATTCAATTATTTCCATTAAATACTTTCATGGAACATTTCACCTTTAATAGCTGGTGATGCTGAAAAATAGTGTTTACCCTTCTCTTAGATAATTTTTAAACTTAAATTTAAAAAAAATTACTCAAATTTAGTATGCTGAGAGTACAGCACTATATTACAACAGGGGACGCTTCATATAAACATACACAAATCATTTCTAGTGACCCAAAGACCGTAATTAGTAATTTATAATACTTCTACATAGAAACAGTATTATACTTACATAAAACTTCTAGAGAGGAAATATATTCAATGTGAAACCAGATATTCTACCTTTAAACCCCCATATATGATTCCAATGTAACTAAAGAACTTTTTTTTAGACCTACTCATTCAATATTATACAGTTTTAACCAGAAAGCACCATTTGACTTAGTGGAAGGAGAATTTTATCTCCATTCTCACAGAAATGCACTGATCTACCCAAACTTCCATATGTGCACCCACACACTTGCAGCCAGGCTCATACAACAGATTAAGTGACTATCTGCCACCCTGTCATGCAATCACTTCATTTGCCAAAAACACTCCTTGCCACTAGTAAAGGGTAAAAAGACCAACAGTATAGAAGAGTTGGGGAATGAAAAGTTCTGTAAAAATCTGATGGACAGACTATAGCAAGTTTTAAAAGACACTATGGAGGAGAAAGTTTTGTTAAACTAATTTTGCTTTAACTGTAACAGAGGAGAAGCAACCTATTTTGTCAAATGTTCTCATTACTCTCTAGGTAACAGACACCTAGTACTGTCTTCATGTGGTTACAAGCCACAGGTAAAAGAGGAAAAAAGCATTCCCTCTCCAGCTTAGGATGTCTTGGGTTAGAATGCCCTCATAAAATTCCACCCATCGTGGTTGCATTGTATAATAAGCATAATTTAAAGACAACCATTTTGATATCAAATAAACAAAAAATGCCTGTAAACATTAGCCATACTTTTAAACTAAAGCCAAACAGTAGAGTTTAGTTTTCTCACTCACAAGTGACTTTTCTTTATTTTTTAAATCTTGATGACAACATAAGTAGACAGAACTTGAAAAAAGGAACCAAATGGGCAGATTTCTGTCCCACTATTACAGACTCTTAAAGCTGTTTTCCCTGAATGTTTTCTCTGAAAAAAAGCCCTGAAGAAACCAAACACCAAATCTGCTCATGTTGTATAAAAGCTCATAAGCTTTTATATGTACTTTTGAGTATCCATTATTATCCATCAAAAACTTGAATATTTTCTTTTATCTACTGCCCATTTAAATACAAAATTATTTTACAATGCCACTATCTTACTGTATTAAAATAAATTTGAATTCTGTAAGGATCCTAATCTTTGTCCAGGATTCCCTACTCCCCCTGACCCCCCAGTACAAGTTTTCTTCAGTATTTCATGCAGACAAAAAAAAAAAAAAAAAAAAAAAAAGGAAATAGCTTAAGAAGTCACCTAAGACCCTACCAGAGCTGTAGCTCCCTGAAGGACATTCACGAGGGAATTGATCCTACAGTCTTTTCCCAGGCTAATATTTACAATGACCTGCCTGGCATTTTTGTGATAAAACAAACATTCACCTTTTTTTTTAATATGGGATACTATTAAACCAAACTGCAGCAAAAGCTTGCAAAAGGGAAGCACAATCTACTTGCAACCACTTTTCCACACCCATTTCTGAAGTTAATTTTAAAATAAAAAAAGACAGTGTCACCTGTTTTCCTAACTTTCGAACTGTAAACCAGTGTTCCTTATAATTACAAATAAATGATTTTTCATTTCTGTAAAAAGAAAAACAAAATATATAAATAAAATTAAATACTCTAAAATCAGAGTACATAATAATGTTTAAGATCTTTGCTATCACTAATTCAAACTTAAATATAATAAAGTTTCAGTAATATAACCATTGATGTTACATTACAGAATACTCATATTGCTTTTATAACATTCAGGAAGTTGTCAATATCACTGAAATCTCCATATATCTGTGATGCCACAGATACTGAAATATCATGAAGGCACAGAGGACAGATGTTCTCATGCACCCCCAAAAAGAAAAAAAAAAAAAAAAAGAAAAAAGAATCAAAGCTGGGGGCAATACAAATATCAAAATGCAACAGAGCATAAAACAGCAATTTAAAAGAAAGATTTAAAACATAGATTAAGAGTATTTTTACAGTAAAATAAAAGCAAGGTGCTAAAAGAGTCTTACATAGGATCGATCCCAAGTCTCTGGTACTCTGGGCTGTTGAAGAGGATTAGTTCTAAACCCCACACTTTCAAGGCATTGCTTATAACCTGTCAAAAAAGTACACTTTTCATGAGTCACACTAGTTCAAAATCTGAATTCAAGCAATGCAATCATCTTAGCTATGCTAAACAATTATACTGCTTTCATAAAACTTTATTTCAAAACATTGCCAGGAAACCTAGGAATCACATTACTCAAAATGCAGCTGTCATGAATCCACATGCAAGCATAACACTCATATCTTATCTAAGGAGAAGTAACAAAACTAGGATTTAATTCAGCTGTGTTAATGAGCATACTCCTCCAAACAAAGCTGTCATTTCACCTTCCACAGACACTTTGGTAGTCATCTCTCTACTTGCAATGCACGGCTCTGCCCTTACTTCCCCCTCCTCCCCAATACAATCTCAATCTTTCTTCACAGTAACTGTTGGGAATTTTGTACTACTGGATTATCACAGGATCAGTCAGTCTATTGATCTGAGCACCAACTCTTTTACAATAACTCTTTAAAGGTACATGAAATAAGGGTGTAAGAACTTTTATGTTAACAATTCTAATTCCTTTCAGCAAGCCAACTGTGCCTCAAATGACAAAGCAATGACAGGACAAAACAGTAGAACAAGGAAGCATTTTCTTCAGCTACTGAAGCAGCCCAAAGACAGCAGGAAAGCCAAACTGTTAATGGTTTCTTGTTAAAAAGAAAAACAGCTCATTTGGCCAAAAGGAAGTCAAGCTCTTGAGGGAGCCTGGAGCATTGACAAGTACCACTGAAAGCTTGGGAGACAGCCAAAGATGCCTAGAGCTCAAATCTAAACAAAACCCCCAATTTGGTGTTCAAAACTTTTTTTGCTGTTGGTCTGGTTTAAGTATTTATTATTAATTACTTTTCCCTATGGCCCTAAAAAAACCAAAAACACCCAAGAAAAATCTTCAGATCACTGTGATAACCCTGTAACCACTGCCAAGGGCTTTCCAATCTATAATTTGAGAAAGCAATCTGAATTATGCTTTTTCACCTGGGAGACAAGGTCTACACCTGAAGTGCCCACAAAAAACAGCTTAGAACTCAAGCTTATTGCCAGCAGGTGTCATGTCACAGTTCCTGAATCCATGTTTCTCCTATGGATTTGAGGGCCCATCAACTGAATAACTGCAAGTCACTATTCTTAAAGGAAAACACTCTAACATTTGGAACTCCAGCACTTAATCCCATTAAGCCCATAAAGTGGTAACTAGATGGAAAAGCTCAATGCCATTTAAATTACATAAAAGAACATATATTGCATAAATAGAAAATGGTGTCAGAAGAGAGCTGTGCTTACTTGAATTGAGAAGAATCCACTATCATCCATATTTACAGAAGGCTGCTGCTCGATGTGAAGTTGGAAGGGAGAAAGGGGAAAAATGGTATAAACATAAAAGGTCAAAAATAATTGAGTTGTGAAAATAAATGTAACTGCAGATTCTTAAAGTAATGATTTATGTCCTTGTCTGCAAGGCTGATTACAATGCCCCCAATAGGCATTTTAATTTAAAACTCAAACCTTTAGAGATGTTCAGTGCTTAAAGGGCAGACAGACATGGGAATTTCTGTTCCTATCTGACACTGGCTTACAAAAACAAAAGGCAAATTACTGATCCTCCTCATCATGCCTGATCTTCCTACTTGTAAGATGAAGGTAATGTAGCTTTTTGTAGAATTATTATAAAGCTGTACTAGTAACATTTGAAAATGACACATCTAAGATACATGAATGAAAAGGCCTATACATTTAAAAACCTTTAGCACTAGAAAATTAACCTTGTCTAGCTATGCAAGAATAGGTCTGTGCCAGACAATATTTCATTTCAGGCAATATCAAGCAACCTCAAATGAACATAATTTTACCTGTAAAAATGTTCTGTATTCTTCACTAGATACTCCTCCCTCTGCCATTCTCATCCTTTCTTCCTCATCCAATTGCTGTGCAATAGAGGATAACTCAACAGGACTAAAGTATTCACCTTGCAGCAAATTATTCAGACAATGCTGAGCACACAATGAGCCTTCTTGCTAATAATGGAAGAGAAAAGAAAAACGATGGAAAAAGAAAAAAAATCACCCCAGGTTAATGCAAACTCTGTAAAATGACTCAACTGTTTCACTCTGGCAAACTTCCTGCCCTCCCCACTCCTGCAGAATACCATATATTCTTCCAATGTATTACACTGCAAGCTATAGAATACAATCCTCCCAACAGCTTGATGGGAGAAAAGTCAACATGCATACTACCTTATTTCCTTAAGGGAAATAAATTTCATGTAAAAATTGTTTTTGAAAACACCATTAATATTGATAATGACCCAACAAATCACACAGAGACTCTACAACCATCAGAACAATGGATTCCATCCTCTTCCCAAACATCAGTACATGAAAATCAAACAGTTAGATCTCTACTTCCTAGAACAAACATTTTCTGTAACAGACACTCTCATTACTTTTAACTATTCTTCTCCTCCAGGGGTGGCTATGGACAATCTGCCCTCCACGTTACTGCTGAGAAAGTGATTAGGAGCTGGACAAACAATAAAGCTCCTTTTCCACATGAAATTTACATATATGAAGTAGATAAATTAGGGTCATGCCACTAGTCTGAAAATCTTGAAAAGAATGATGGGGAAACAAAATATTAAATTCAGTATAATAAACAATGAATTTTATTTTTATTGATAGACCAATTGACATTGATTCAAATAAAAAACATTTCAGATACTTTGTTACATATCCAGCCCATTACAGGTAACAGAACTATAGCGTAAGATTTTTAAAACATGAGCATAAATTTTAAAAGAGCTAATTAACAATGTCAGACATGATTTTGTAGTATAAATTTAAAAAATCTCTGATCTGAATGAATGTATGATAGGCTCCATCATTTCCACCTATGAGATAAAATACTGCCTCGTTAAAAAAAACCACAATGTAAACCTACCAAAGCAGCTTCCCATGAAAAGCAATCTTTTTCTACAAATAACTGTAACTCTATGTGCAAGACAAGTGACATCAGTTTTAAAATCCTGCTTTTCTCTTTCGTTTTAATCGGTCTTCATTTTATTTACATTAAGAACTCTCCTACACATGCTCTTCGTTAAAAACAAAACCCCTCAAGAACAAAACAGAACACCCCTCCCTCAAGCCACACCCACAGAAACTAATACAAGAATATGCCTTTGAGGAATATTCTTTAAAATTCCATAAAAGCATCATACAAATCATATGTAGAACCCTCCCATGATCTCCCTTACAGCTGAAACCTCGAAAGTTCCCTTTACTCCAGAACCTTCCTATGGCTTCATCACTCGGTTGAGCAATGAGCTACCAAAGCTATGCTGGCTGTACAGCCGGGCTTCAGTGGAACCCGGAAGCCTCCTCCAGCTCATGCCCTCTCTGCAGCAAGGAACTCATGAGTAAACAGCAGCTTCTGTCCCTCTGGGACCACATCCCTACTGCTGGCCGCATGACAAAACTGTGACACAAGAACCTGCTCAACAATCACAGCTTCTCCACCAGAATAATATGAAACTGGTTTAGAAACAGAGAGATAGTAAAATACCACTGAAAATTAGTTGTATTACATGCTTACATAGTAATTTCTCTAAAAGGAAACTTTTTAGTAATAAACAGTTAATTCATACTGTGATAAGCTAACAAAAGAGTACATTTTGTTAAACTGTTTTCAAAGCCAGACTGAAGGTCACTGAAGCAGAGGCCATCACGGCTGAAATCCAACACTCACTCTCTGAACAGCAGCTACTTAACATCAGAACACTTGCCAAATTTTGAAACCCAAACCTACTCCCCAGGTTTTATGGGTTTCAGAACAGCAATTTTTTAAAGGAAGGTACACAGCTATTTTACTTGACTTCTTAAGGAAACCAATCCTACATAACAAAACAAAGTAACAGAACTAGTAGTAAGGTTAACACAATAAAGTTGTAAAGACACTGGCAAAGTGCAAGAACAAATCCAATTACAATTTGAACAGCATTAGAACAGAAATAGGTCATATTTGCGAAGCTGGATAAATCACAGCATTTCACAGCAGCATTTGTCCTCCAGAACAGGAAATACTGTTCGGCACACAGAAGCGCACTGTGTGAACTGCGATTTCTCTAGCGGCTCTCCCACTCCCTGCTCATTACACAGGCACAGCCAAGCCAGGCTGTGACGAGACGGCTCTGAGAGCACAGGGGCAGCCCTGCCTGCCGCTGCTTATCCTCGAACTCATTCCTCTGCCATGGGAGCTCCCTCTCAAGAAACACAAGTAACTGCAGCCCACATCTCCGCACACCTGGGGCTGTTTCTGCGCTCCCCAGAACACAGTCCCCGTGCTAAAGCGGACGCCTGGCTCAGCCCGGCCTCTCCTTTCCCTGCAGGGCTGGCAGCGTCCAGCCGGGACGGGCCATAGGCACAGGCACCGTGGAGCGAGGGCCCCGGCTCTCCCCCGGGGCAGAGGACAAGCCACTGCCGAAGGTTCGAGATGCGAGGGCCCCGGCTCTCCCCCGGGACAGAGGACAAGCCACTGCCGAAGGTTCGAGATGCGAGGGCCCCGGCTCTCCCCCGGGGCAGAGGACAAGCCACTGCCGAAGGTTCGAGATGCCAGGGAGGAAAAGCGCGGCCCGACCCGACACAGCCCGAGCGCACCCCGGGGGCTCCCCCGCTCTCAGCGCAGGGATGGGAGGCCCGGGCACCGCCCCAGCAGCTCCTCAGAGAGAGCTCGCGCGCCTCCCCCGTCTCGGCGGCCCGGACGGCCACAACCGACGGCGCTACAGCCAAGGCGGGCAGGCAGCGGGACCCACCCGGTCCCCCCGCACTCGCTCCCTCACTCACCCGCTCGTGGAAGATCGACTCCATGTTTACTGTGGCGGCCGCAGCCCCCACCCCACGTGACCCGCCCGGCCAATCGCAGCGCCCACCGCCCCCCGGCCGCGCAGGGCAGGCCCCACTGGCAGTGCCCGGCCCGGCCCGGCCGCCGCGCTGGCGCCCTCTGCCGGGGAGGAGGCCGGCGCGCTGAGCCGCCGCCATCCGCGAGCGCCCCCGCGCGGCAGCCGCGCCCGCAGCGCCGCCGGCTCCTCCGCCGCTTCTCCCCGCACCGAGCTGAGCAGCGCCCGGCACCGCCCGCCCCTGCCTTGGGCTCACCAGCCCCTAACACCCTCCTGGTCCGCTCACAAAGCCGCAGTAACTGCTCAACCACTACTCCAAACAAGCCTACAGAGGAAACCCAGAAACTTAACCAGGTTCAGTAGCTGTCAAGCACATTCTGGGTTTATGGAAGTACTCCTTTAAAGGCTAGTTCATGAAATAGCTATAAACACATGCATTCCACACCATACACAACAATAACAACTGCTGCCATGACATTTTCTGAAAAATCCCTTTGCCAGGATTCTTCTCCCAAGAAGCTGAGAAACCTCAGAGGAAAAGAAAAACAATAATTATCTGCTGCTGTGGAATGCAACAGTTGCATCTTTGATTGGTCGCATGTGGTTGTTTTTAATTAATGGCCAATCACAGTCCAGCTGTATCAGACTCCCTGGTCAGCCACAAGATTTTATTCCTTTCTATTCCTTTCAAGCCTTCTGATGAAATCCTTTCTTCTATTCTTTTAATAAGTTTTAGAATATATTTTTTATTATATAATATATATCACAAAATAATAAATCAGCCTTCTGAAACATGGAGTCAAGATTCTCATCTCTTCCCTTGCCTTAGGACCCCTGTGAACACCACCACATTCAACATAAATGATTTTTGCATAGTTTATTCTATAGTTCTTCCTCTCTTTTCCAGAGTAGGGAAGAAAATTTTTTCACCGCTTATGGACTAATGGAATTCCTGAACACGTATTAGTCATGTAATTAAATCAACTTCAAAAAGTAACACCAGAAATTAAACTAGCACTGATGAATTGCAGATGTCCTTTACTGTAGTATCCTCTCAGGGTAAAAACCATATTCCTGTTCTTTCAATATGTGAGGGAAGATGATGAATCAAACAAAAATGTCTTCCTTTTCATCATCAGCTTTTATCTCCATGTTACTTCTTCACCAGGCTTCAACTCCCTGTGTAGAAAAAAAAAAAAACAAACAAGAAAGAAGACACTAAAATTAGTACCTTTCTTTTTAGAATAATTATTAATAAATGTAAGTACTTAATTGTGTTAGTTTATATTCAACAATACCTTCATTTTGAGATTTATGTAAAAATTTAACTTTCCTTGCAATTGCTGTCAGTTAAAAATCTTTCCATACTGATAAACGTCCTCCTTTCTTTCAAAAGCTTCAATGGATTGAGTCCTCTGATTTCCATTCAATTAACTGGAAGCACAGAACACCTGACTTCTAAGGAGTTAAGAGACTTTTAATTGGATCTAAGATGAAAAATTCTACTTCTTTTAAATATAGCAATTTATTACTTTAGGGGAAAGAGAGGTGTGAAAGAAGAAGGGATTTTTACAAGACACTGACACAGCAGCCCAACTTCACTAACAAATACATAAGAAAAGTGCTAATGTCCCAGTGGGGTAGATTATGTCGAAAGCTTTCTTTCTTACTCAAAATTAATTTAGGTGAGGCCAGAGTTGGAAAAAAAAAAAAAATCCACTGGCACACAAATTGACAGCAGTCCTACTATCACTTTATGCAATATGACTTTTTTCCCCTCTTCTTTTGTTACCTGATGATCTAATACAGAATTAGAACTGACACAGATGAGTCAGTGTCTGAAGTTTTCTGATGGAAATACTCCCTGAGGAGTCACAGCCAGAAAAACAAAACTGATCAGTGCATAAAATCACATAATTCAGTGAAGATATAGCAGCATGTATGTTAATTTTAAAGAACTTTGTGATTATTTTGAAGTAACACACTATTATAAAAGTATTTGGTTGAAAAGCGCTGTAATCATTTTAAATTTAAGAGAGAAAATTAAAACTAAAGCACTCTGTTTCTTGCTGAAGTTATAAAGTCGAAATAATGGTTTCCATATCTCATGACCAAGAACTTTACAGTCATTAATGATCCTTTCTTTCATGAAGCTAGCTCCTAAAGATTCCATTTTCAGAAGGTATTACTGACCTAAAACACTTCGTGAATGCTTGATATTTTTAGGCCTTTCTTCCCTTTTTTTGGTTACACTCGTAACTAAAAAAGAACTGAGAAGCACTTTGAAAAATAACTATCTATGTATATAAGAAGCATCATAAAGCAGACCTTTTATATAATAAGCTCTTGTTTCTGAAGGAAGACAATCTTTCATCATTCCATCTGTCCAAATAGCATCCAATCACAAATCCTAAGGGAACAAGGATGTGAACCCAGTGTTCACGCACAGCTTGGGCAAAATTCACCATGACTGCTGGAAAGAAAAGTGGAACAGGTAAGAGGCACTAATAAATCTGCACTTGGAAACTGTTGCATGTTTGGCACCTTTACTCTCACTTACTAGGATTCTACAATGACATAATACACATGAGGGCTATCAAACACTTCCTAGGACACACATATGTTCTCAAACCCATACCTGGGTTTCTTAGAAATCCTAACTGTTGACCCTGGGAAAAAGGATTTCATCCTAAAACAGGAGAGAAATAGAACATCTCTTTAATTTACTCACTAAAGTAACTACAGAAGTTTGCTGCTCTATAAAACATTAGGAACACTTTCATAACCAAAGTGTAGAAGGACACTTCATTATCTGTGTCAAGTTTCAAAGACAAGTTGTGTATTTAGCGGGGAGCTGACAGATAAAAAATTACATTTCTGAAATAAGGAAGAACATTTCTAAAATCACAGAATGACAGAATTATTACAGCTGGAATGGCCCTCTGGAGATCACCCAGTCAAACCTCTCTGCCAAGGCAGGATCACCTGCAGCAGATCACACAAAACACATCCAGGTGGTTTTTAAATGTCTCCAGAGAAGGAGACTCCATGACCTCTCTGGGCAGCTGTTCCAGTGCTCTGTCACCCTCAAATTATAGAAGTTTTTCCTCGTCTTAAGGCAGAACTTCTTGTGTTTTAGTTTATGGCCATCGCTCTTTGTCCCGTTGCTGGGCACCAACGAAAAGAGTCTGGCACCCCCGCCTTTGAGACATTTACAGGCACTAATGAGATCCCCTCTCAGTCTTCTCCAGACTAAAGAGGCCCAGCAAACCTTTCCAACCCAACCAAACCCTTTCAGACCAGGGAATTACACAGATTACTGCCAGATCCCAGCGCAGTCTGTCACACACAGCGGCGGGCTCGGAGCCCCGGCCGGGCCCTGAGGGCGAGCACCGCCGCCGTTCCGCCGCGGCCGCTGTGGGGCGGCCCCGCACGCACCCCCGGCGGGACCCCCCGGCCCCGGCCGCTGACTCGCGACACGGCCCCACCACGTCCCGGTTGAGCCGCCCCGGCCTGCCCGGACCCCGACCGCCCCTCCAGCAGCAACAGCGCCATAAAGCCCACGGCTGAGAGGCGCTCCCGCCCGCCGCCGTGTCTCGGCCGAAGAGGTAGGGGACAGGACGAGGCGCTCCCAGGGAGGTCCGACAGCGCTTCCGCCCCCAGCACGCTCCGGGCCCCCGCCATTACCGCTGCTCGCGCCAGCACCGGGAGCCGCAGCGGCCGCGCCAAGGGCACCGGGAACGGCGGGCCGGGCGAGACCACGGGCTGCGCAGGGGCGGGGGAGGAGCGCGCTCCCCCCGGCGGGCTCGCGGTGGTGCCGCCCGCTACTCTTCCGCCGGCTGCCCCGCCTCCCCGCCTCCCGCAAGATGGCGGCAAGCGCGGCGCGGGCTGGGGGTGGTTGAGGGCGGCAGGTATCGGCTCTTTCACACCATCCTCCTCTTCCCCTTGTTCTCCTCGTCTCGGACTGGGGTGGGCGCAGGGCTCGCCCCCGTGACCCCGTCCCCGCCGGGCGAGAGGCCAGGCTCGAGTGCAGGCCCAGGCGCTGGGGCCCGGCGGGGCGCTGGAGCCCCGGAGCCCCCGGCCCGCCCCGCGCTGGGTCCCTGCTCGGGCAGGCCCTGGCTCTGCTCTGAGGGGTCGCGTCTCCGGATGTGCTATCTCTGGGTGCCCCATGCAGCTCCGTGGAGCTGCTGTTAACTGCGCTGCTCCTAGGGAGCTTTTTGAAAATTATTCTTAATGTATACTGTAGAAAATTAACCTCGCCTCTTTCTAATAAGACCTGCAAGAGTAGAATGTTAATATCTCCTAATTGGTATCGAGCAGCTGTATTGAACAGTATTAACACCGTTAGCCTGCATATTTTCAAGAATATGTGAAGCTAGATCTAAGTAAATGGAATTTTTCTTTGTGTCAGTCAACGAAACATTTTGTCCCCCATTCAGATTAGTTCTTTTGGAGATTAAACACTTGGAGAGGAAAATGACATCGATTATCAAGTTGACTACGCTCGCGGGGGTGCAGGAGGAATCTGCCCTCTGCTATCTTTTGCAAGTAGATGAGTTTCGTTTTCTTTTGGACTGTGGCTGGGATGAAAACTTTTCTATGGATATTATTGATTCTCTGAGGAAGTAAGTAGTTCAGTTCATACACCTATTTTTAAAATAGGGCTTGGTCTGTCTTGGAAGTTTTCAAAATTCCATGCAGTGGTATAATGTATGGTGTTGCTAAATGAAAAATTGTTCTTTTTTTTTTTTTGTTTTGTTTCATGTAAGTTTTACATGAAGGGAATCACACTGCTGAAACATTTCCAGCAAAAACTTGGAATTTTTTCCTTGTCAGTCCAGTGAGTTGTGTCTCTTAACTGTAATTCTCAAACTGTTCAGTTTTTATTTTGGCTTGGATGATTTGTTTGTTTTTTATTGTCATAAATGTGACATAGTTTAGGAGAGACTGACCTTGACTCTCAACTGATTTAGAATACTTAACTAAGTTTTAAATAGGAGGGGAAGCCTTCCTGCATGTAGGCTGAATACAAAGCAGTTCAACTCTTGGCTCTTGTTTCAAGTTGAGTAGACTGTCAGGAAAACACCTTCTGTCAGGACACCAGCCCTACAAAGGGAAAAAGCCTCTCCAGACCAACATCTGTCTAGACTTTAATATTGAACTTCTTCAGATATACAGCAAGGAGCTGTGTTGATGGCCAAGTTAGGACTGAGACATGGAAATTTGGGAAAGAAACTGAGCTTTTTGATACTAGTTTTGTAGCATTGACACACTTGCAATGTTTAAGATCTTTTAAGTGAGGATTGTTAGGTACTGAGGATAATTTATAAAATTTTTCAAGTGTCTTATGTAAGAAGCAATTAGATAAAATTTTTCATAACAGCTATCGAGAAGAATGTGTGTGCTTCACTTACTATGCAAGGGAACAAAAAACTGTCAGTCCAGCTTGTATTTTCATTTGGTACATGTGTTTTATGCCCTCAAGTTCTTCAGTTATGATATGTAGAAAGGTTTTAGTCTGAGTTCTAATTTTATGCAGCACTTTGCAAGGAAAAAAAAAATGGTTTTAAGAGTAATAAAATCCCCTAAACTCGTGTGCTACTTTTCTTAAATGATATGTTTGATATTTTCGGTATTAAGATATATATTTTGATTTGATCAAAAAATATTGAAATATATTTTGATTTATCCTTATCAGTTGAAGGATTGTTGTCTTTGGTTCTTTTACTTGGTTGATCTCATCAGAAGAAAAGTTGTCATCTGTTTTGGGGTGTATGAGCAATTTGTAGCACATCTGTACTGATATTATTCTTGGTCCTTCAGTTGATTTACTTTCTGGTGTCCACGTATATACTAAGGTCTTACTTCTTCAAATCTTTAAGTTATGCTTTCTGAAGTCACTTGTGTTTTTAAGTACTTGAACATTAGGAAACACCTGTAAGTTTTAATTATGATTTTTAAAACTGTTCCAATTCTTGAAGGGTTTAAGTTTCATTGTTTGACATTCAGACTGTATGTATTCTCAAAACAGCCCTAGCAGGAGATATATAAAACCATACAGAGCTCCTTTCAATGGCTTTTGTTGGCCCTCTTTTTATAGGCATGTACACCAGGTTGATGCTGTTCTTCTTTCCCACCCTGACCCTCTACACCTTGGTGCACTTCCATATGCAGTTGGAAAAATGGGATTGAATTGTGCCATTTATGCAACTATTCCTGTATATAAAATGGGACAGATGTTTATGTATGATCTCTACCAGGTATGTTTAAGTTCATACTTTCATACACAACATCTTTGATGGTGGAGTGTTTGAATGCTCTGTACCTCTTTGTTTGTTTTAGTCACGCCATAATACTGAAGATTTCACACTCTTTACATTGGATGATGTAGATGCAGCCTTTGATAAGATACAACAGCTGAAGTTTTCTCAGATTGTGAACTTAAAAGGTAAAGTTGTCACCAAAATCTCAAGAAATTACTTTTAGTGAAAGGCAACAGAGCAGTTACGAGTCAAAGTAACTTTTTTAAAGGGACTGAGTTTAAAATTTTGTGTGTTTTGCAGTGCTGAAGCACTGCAATTCATTAGCCTCATGTCAGTCTGTATCAATCGCAATTGTATCTAGAAATTGATAGAATTTCACTTAATGAGGAGATGAGGAGGAGGTCATGCCAGTGTTTAGATGTTTGTTTCTCTTTTATGTTTTTGTAACTTCTGTTGGAATTTACTGATGTCTGTTAAAAGTATTTACTTAGCTCTAGCAACAGATACTCCAAACTCTCCATAAGCAGTAGCACAAGGGAAAGCTTTGTAGAGCAGAGATGAAGTTACAGCATGTGCAGGTTTAATGGGGAGATCTTCAGTGGCTCAAATCATACTCAGTGTAGTGTGTTGCTGGGACCTGTGATAATCAGCAGCTTTCCACTTGAGTTGAATGTAAAGATCAGAATAAAATAAAAACTCTCTTCTTGAACAGAGACATGTGGAGGCTGATCACCAGCAGTTTGTCTCTGAAGTGCAGTATTTTACAGGTTCATGAATATTGCTGCTAAAAGACTTCTTATTTGGAAAATAGAAAGAGGATGTTGTCCTTGAAAGACTGCTGGCCCCTTTTCGAGATATTGTGGCAAGGCTATGTCTACCCTGGCAATTCTTACATCTAAAGAGTAATTTTGGCATACAACTTTTTTAAAACAAGCAACTTCTTTTATATTTAATGGAGGTGATTTGAAAAGAGTCGATGGAGGCTTTTAGAGGATAATATATGTTTAATTATTAATTATTACTGTGCATTTAATGCAGTAGTGTCAGTGAGTAATGGTTGTGGGTAGTCTCATTTTAATCTGATGTACATACAGGCTGTTATCAATGACAGGGAGCAACAGTGCATTTGAAAAATGCATCAGGTGCTGAAAAGTTGTCATCCCTGACTGCAGCACATGAACACCTTTTCTGCTACAGTTTAACTTATTTGTTTATCATTCTGGAAAGCTTCCAGGTTGTGTAATTTACATAAGTTTTCCTAAGTACCTCAAAAGTGAATGCTGTAGTAAACATTTAGTGTTGCTCCAGAGAGGATCCTGGCTTTCATCATTGTGGTTGTTTTCTTGTGATATATGCTTTTTATATAATTTACTGTTGTTTACGTCCATAGTTACAGCAGCTCTGAGTATCAGTGGGAGGTGGAGGGAAGAAGTGATCTTTGCTTTAGTTTCTTTATTCTGGAGGAAATATAAAAGTGAATTGCAAAATATTTTGACATTACTGCTTAGACGGTAAGGACAGACATTACTGCTTTTTCATACTTCATTTGACTTTTTTTCTCAGTAGTAATTTGGGTATTCAGTTGTTTAAAGTTACTATGTCTTGTTCAGAGTAATGGATTTTACTATGTGTAATCTACCTAAAATACTGAAAACCTTTGTAGGCAAAGGACATGGTTTGTCAATCACACCATTGCCAGCTGGTCACATGATAGGAGGCACAATTTGGAAGATTGTCAAGGATGGGGAGGAAGAAATTGTTTATGCCGTTGATTTCAACCACAAGAGGGAGATGTAAGTTCAACATAGTAATGGATAGTTCTTAGCTGTGTTAGCTGTGTATCATTTAGTGGGTGATAAAGAGGTGTGGAAGCAGAAGTGCATTTCCAGTTCTAATAAGATCACTAATTTCATTTGCATCCAGATTAATCAGTTTGAAGCAAGCATTAGCTCTGGATTTCTTTATTCCATTTGTTTATTTATTTGTAAATTTGAAGCAGGAAGCATTCAGCAGCTGAGTAGTTTGGTTTCTGTACATGCAAATATCTGTAATCTAGCTGCCTTATTTTTTCTCATAAAATAGAAATGTAAAAAAGTGAGATTTTTCCTTTTTTCCACAGCCATCTGAATGGATGTTCCTTGGAAATGTTGAGCAGGCCTTCATTGCTTATTACAGATTCATTCAATGCTACTTATGTACAACCCAGGAGGAAGCAAAGAGATGAACAGCTGCTGAGTATGTATTGTTTGGGCTTCAAAAATATCAGTAATGTGATTTATTAGCCACTATAAATTATTTTTCTATGAGAAATTCATTAGCATTTAAACTTAAGAACTCATATTAAAATGTAACAAGTTTTGAATTACTCTTTTCTGATGATACTGATCCTGTGAGTTAAATGTTTTCCTAACAACAATGAACTGTATTTGAAAACAGTGTATTTTACCCAGTATCCTTCAATCTCTTCAGGGATTTTTACATTACCTTCCTCAGCACTTTCTTTTTTTAAACTTCATTTTCTGTTGGTTTTTAATTAAAAAAAACCAAAAACAGACAAACAAAAGTAAGCAATACCAAGGCAGAAAGATCTTCAGAGCTACCGAGAAAACTCCAGCTCCCTTTAATTTTGGTGGAAGTGTGGATTTGGATCTCTTTTGAAGTTTCATTTGTTTCTGTGTTCAGTATACTTTTGAATATGATTGCTAGTGTGACATAACAAAAACAAAAATTGCAGCCACACCACAAACCTTCTAACTTTGATTCAAAGTATAAGTAGGTTTTTGTTTTGTTTTTAATTCTTCCTAGCTAATGTTTTGGAGACATTACGAGGTGATGGAAATGTATTAATAGCTGTGGATACAGCAGGCAGAGTTCTGGAACTTGCTCAGCTTCTTGATCAGATCTGGAGAACAAAAGATGCAGGATTGGGAGTCTACTCTCTTGCACTTTTGAATAATGTCAGCTACAATGTAGTGGAGTTCTCTAAATCACAGGTTTGTTTTGATTTTAAAATCCAATTATGAAGAGTAAAGGAGCATTTATGCAAAAGCTTTTCTTTTTAATGGTAAAAAATGGCAAAATACTGGGTGAATGTCCTTATTCTGTAGTGCATGTTTGTGTCTCAGCTCTTTTGATCAAGTAACACAGTGTCCAGTTGTGACAGTGGGCATGTTTCTTGATGATAAGACTTGTTAGCATAGTTTATAGCTGTTAAAAAAGAGAACTTAAAGTACTTGTTTCAGTGTTGGTTATGCTCAACATTATTTCTATACCTTCGGAGAAATACTGAAGAAATCATGGCCATATTGCATCCTCTACTTCATATGAAGCTTGTGCTGTTGAACAACTTGTGTCTGTATAGATAAGTTTCTCTAATATGTATTTTAGGTGGAATGGATGAGTGACAAGTTGATGAGGTGCTTTGAAGACAAGAGAAACAACCCTTTTCAGTTCCGCCATCTCTCCTTATGTCACAGTCTGTCTGATCTGGCTCGAGTGCCTAGTCCTAAAGTTGTTCTTGCCAGTCAGCCTGACTTGGAGTGTGGGTTTTCTAGAGATCTTTTCATTCAATGGTGCCAGGATTCCAAAAACTCCATAATTTTAACTTATCGCACTACACCTGGAACATTAGCACGATTCCTGATTGATAATCCTGCTGAAAAAGTTATAGATATTGAGGTAAGAGTTGTCTCTATAGCTCCAGGTTCTTATTGTGGAATTCTTACTATTCTTATTCTTTCTTCTTCTGGGGTTGTGTGGGCAAAACTGAACATGGTTTCCCTTTTGATCTTCTGGAAATGCTTCTAGTGGTGGAGTGAAACCTGAAATTGGTATGTTGCATATTTATCAGATTGTGGGTAAATTTACATAAAAATAGGTCTCCTCCTGAGAACTGCAAAATACTTTTCATGGCATGGCAAAATTAATCAAGCTGAGCATGAAATTCCTTTTAAATATTTATTCTTAGACAACTCATTCCTTTATGTTTCTAGTATAATAGAAAAAAGTCTGCTTGCAGCTGACATACAGATCACTACATATGATGGGTTAGTCTTGCTGGAAAATTCTCCTGGTTTGGATGAGAGGAGAATCAATTCAAATTAGTATAAAAATCCCAACAGGATTAGAGGGATAAGCAAATGCTGGAAATTAGGAGATAATTAATTGCTATTCATGCTTTCAAATTGTTTTCAATAATCTGTACACCTGTGTCTACTTCGTTCTGGTGCACATTGTTAATTTATGGAAGTCCCCTGTGATTGCAAGTGATAATTTCAGCACTGATGATGCAGCTTTATTTTGGTTTTAGATTGGATTGAAATCATTGAATTATAGTGTTAGATTATTACTAGAATTCAGTTTATTCAAAGTGAACTGTACTCAGAAAACAAGAAACAAAATCTACCATTGTTTTGCCAGCTAGTATGACTTCGCTAGCTTCTTCTGGTTTGATATTAATGATAGAAAAACTAAAAAACCACTGCGCATCTAAGAGTGTTTGCCTTCACTTATTTTTGGAAAGCTTAATTGATTTTAATATTTTTAGGAATGCTTTCATTTAAAGTAGACTGTACAAATTGACACTATCATGATGTCAAGGTACCACATTGTTGCCATAGTCTTGTCTTTTATACTTGCCTTTGCTGCACAAGGACAAGTATTCTTGTCAGCAGCATATAGGAGAATTATTAAAGTTAGCTACTTTAAAAAAGTGTTAGCTACTCACAATAACATTAATTTTAATTCCATCTGCAGTTGAGAAAACGTGTCAAGTTGGAAGGAAAAGAACTTGAGGAATATCTAGAAAAGGAAAAACTAAAGAAAGAGGCAGCTAAGAAGTTAGAGCAGTCTAAAGAGTAAGTATGTTGCTCATTCTGCTGTTATGATCAGAGTTGGGATTTCTGTGTGTTTATTCTTCTCCTTCAACTCTTTTCAGGCCTAAATGAGAATTAGAGTTTCAGTAGCCTTGTCTGAGGGCCCTGAGGAATCAGGAGGGGTTGTCTTTAATCTGTTGTCCTGATAGACCCAGTTTCATCTGCCATTTAACTGTGAGCTCTTTCTCAGATATATAAACTGCCCTTGGCCTTGTTTAGTGTTATGTCAACTGTTATTTTCTAGTCAGTGTGTTTATGTAATATAAAACCTGAAGAAAAAAAAAAGACATGCTAGGTGTTTTTGGAATGTCATTTCAGGGCAGATATTGATTCCAGTGATGAGAGTGATGCTGAAGAGGATATTGATCAGCCAACTTTACATAAGACCAAACATGATTTGATGATGAAGGGTGAAGGTAGCCGGAAAGGAAGCTTCTTCAAACAGGCAAAAAAATCTTATCCAATGTTTCCAGCTCCTGAAGAAAGAATTAAATGGGATGAATATGGTGAAATTATCAAGTATGTGGTGGTAATGTATACTAACATAGTAGCTATGAAATAATCAAAACCTAGAAGGAATTAAATTCACCATTCTGTCTCTTTTGCAGCATTGCTATATGCTCTTCAAACTGCTTAGTCTTAGACACAGCTTATGATAAGGATTGAAGCTGCAGAGTGCTGATCTTTGACCTGTGTTCACACCCCTCAGGATGTATTTTCACTCCAGGCTTTTTTTAAAATATTTTGAGATAGAAGATTTTAAATTATTTTAACCTGACTCTTCTGCTTTAAATTTCACTTAATGTTAAATTTGTGAGGTGAGAAAACACTATTCATCCTAACAAAAGTCAGTGATATTTTTCAGCTTTTCATAAGGAATGCTTGCTAGAAATCTGCAATTTGCCAGTATTTCCTAAGTTATTCAAGTTCTTTTTTAAGATAGGAAGGTCATATTTTCCAAATCAGCTCTTTTCAAGTACAGAAATATTTGGCAGGTGTAGTTGTTGCTGGCAATAGCAGTTACAAAAAATCTTAGTAGTAATAATCAGCACTGTTTGTTTTTATATTAGATAGTGCTTTGGTTTTACTCTAAAAAGCAAAATACCTTTAATTCTTTAGACCTGAGGATTTTCTAGTTCCAGAGCTTCAAGCAACAGAAGAAGAAAAAAGCAAATTAGAGTCTGGTTTGACAAATGGAGAGGAGCCTATGGACCAGGATTTATCAGATGTTCCTACCAAATGTATTTCTGCAACAGAATCCATGGAAATTAAGTGAGTGACTTTGTTCTTCTCAATTCTACTAGAACATGGGTACAGTGCAAATTGGGTAAAAGGCTAACTTGGATTTTCCCAAAGTGGGAAAGGACTTGATTTTTGTTTATTTTTTTCCCCAAGCTAAGTTGTATTTTACTAGTCTTTCTGGGAGTGCAGAACAGTCTTATGGTTCCCCACTCTTAAAAAATTTGGTTTGTTTCCTGTCTTATGGAGACAACTGGAAGAGATAGAAGAAATGATACAATAGTATGTTAAAATAGATGCTTAAGTATGTTTTGTTAAAAGGAAAACATATTCAAATATGATTATTTCATGGATAACTTATTTTTTTAATAACTATGTAAGTGAATTTAGTTAATGTATAGTGTTAAATACACACATGCTAATATTTGACAATCTATAATATACCTTGTGCTGACACCTTTTGTTGATGTACAATAATTAAAAAATATCTTAATGAAGTACTTTGGAACACTCAAAAGTTTAATCTTTTAAACTAAAACATATTATTCTCGGGTTTTTAATTCAAACCAGAGCCAGAGTTACATACATTGACTATGAAGGACGTTCAGATGGGGACTCAATTAAAAAAATTATTAACCAAATGAAACCAAGACAACTGGTCATTGTCCATGGCCCACCTGAGGCCAGTCAGGACCTTGCAGAATGTTGCAGAGCTTTTGGTGGAAAAGATATTAAAGTTTACATGCCCAAACTTCATGAAACTGTAGATGCTACAAGTGAAACACACATTTACCAGGTAAGGTACTGGAATTTTTTAGTTGTGTAACTACTGTGGACTGTAGTAGAGCTGTATGAGCAGAATGTAATTTGCCCTCTGTTCTTTGGGAGAGGAGAGGTGATACCACCTGTTCAATCAGTTTTGTGTGATCAAGGCATTAGTTGTGTTTTTCTGTGTTTAGGTAAGCATTCTCCTGAGGCTTATTATTCATAAGCATTTGAAAGCTTGAATTTAATATCAGTGGGTTTTTTACCTGAGGTGCAAAAGGCAATTTTGTACATTTGTGTCCACGGGGGCATCAGTTTGCTTTATTGAAGTATTTACAAATTTATAATGCCTATATTTAGAACACCATTGTATACTAGCTGCAATTCAGGATTCTCTTTGAATCTCAAATGGAGCCTTAAAGAGCTAGAATAAAAAAATGCTTCATACTTAAATAGTACCTAAGAGTGAACATGTAAATTTAGGAGCAAGTTAATGATAAAAACAAATAAGATACCCATACCCCCTAAAAACTTAATGTGCTGATTCTTGGAAAGTAAGGTTATGATCATGTATTGTTGTGTGTTAGCCATGAAAATTAAATTCAATATATTAAGTTCTAAATAAGAAAGCTGGAATAGCTTGTATGAATTATGTGAAAATTGTGTATGCTCTCAATTTAATTTTTGAAGTTGTTTAGAGGGAATTGTCTCAAAAAGACTTTTTGCAGTAGTACTTTATTCCTTTGTTCTTTTAAAGTTAATAGAAAAACCTTGGTAGAATTGTTGAAAGAGGTACTTCTGTTTCTTTCTAGAGAAAAATCTGTTATCCTCTAGAAAGTAGAAAATTCCAGTTATTAAAAATCATCTAGTTATAGCAGCCTTAAAACAGCGTGTTTTCTTCATGTGGTTTGTTGGTTGTTGGGATGTTTTTGTTTGTTTTTTAAAGCTTATGAGAGTTGCTAGTGTGTAAGAAATGACCCAGGAGAAGTGCAGTGGCAATGTTGAATTTGAAAATAATAGGTGTGAGTGAAGTGTCAGTGTCACAGTGTCATTTGAGTGGGCTGTGCTGCACATGGGTGGGTAGCTGGTGGTTCTTTCACATGGTTGCAGCCTTGATTGCACTGTGGGAATCATGGACCTCCTAATGTGGATAACAATCTCTGAGAGTAGAGCTTTATTTAAAGGATTAGAGTCCCAGAGTCCACCAGAGGAATCAGGGTAAGGGCACTTAAAATTCTCATATTTACATTTTTTCTTACAATAAAATAGTAATTATAATTTTTTGGAGGGTTGAAATTTTGAAACATTTAGGTTACTGACAAATAGATTTATAGAAACTTCCTCTGAATTTGCCAAGACCAACTGAGGAACAACTTGACTGCAAAAAAGGTTTCTGGTTTTAAAAGGAAATTTATGGCTCTTGCTGTAAATTTACATCAGGTTTGCAGTTCAGTAGGTTCTTTTTTCATTTTAGCCAAGATGAGAAAGGTGTTGATCTCTGCTGCTTTTTAAGTTGTGATATGAGTGTTACATATAATAAATTTTAAAGTATCTTGCCTTGGTGATACCAGTTCCATCCTTTGTCTCCATAAAAGTGCATGAATCAAACCAACTGGAAAGATGGTGAAGAGAAACTTGCTAATCTTTAAAGCTTGAAGTAAGACCTCTGTATTTTCCATGAAACTAACAGTACTTTTATTTTTTGTGCAACCCAGGTCAGGTTGAAAGATTCTCTTGTCAGCTCTCTTCAGTTCTGTAAAGCCAAGGATGCCGAGCTGGCTTGGATAGATGGTGTTCTGGACATGAGGGTTTCAAAGGTGGATACTGGAGTTATTTTGGAAGAGGGAGAGTTGAGGGAAGATGAAGACTTAGAGATGCAAGTGGATGTGCCTTCTTCAGACTCGAGTGTGATTGCACAACAGAAGGCCATGAAAAGCCTCTTTGGTGACGATGACAAGGAGATGTGTGAGGAGAGCGAGATCATTCCTACTTTGGAACCTCTGCCACCTCATGAGGTACAGAAATGATGCTGATCTGGATTTCTTTTATTAAGACCTATGTATTAATTTGTCTTTTTCTAGTGCTGAAAAGTTGATACTGTGATCTTACTCAAATGAAAGCCTAATTGAAACTGGGTTTTCATGTTTGGGTTTCTCTTTTTTAAACCTGGTACTGTTCTTTGTTCAGCTTTTTTGCTTTTCAGTGAGGATGATCTTTTGCATCCATTAACAGTGCCATATATTTATGAACTAAGATTTTAATTAGTGTGTGTCATATCTATAATTAGTACATGCAGATAGAGAAATCAGTTGGTGTTAGTCACTTCAGGATTTCGTTATGTTTTGTTGATGCCATGGAAGATATTTTATATACTTGAGATACAGATCTTTGACGTTCACACATCTGCTTCTATAGTAGTGATTTGGGAGTTTATTAAATATATCTTTTCTATAAATTTACCATAGCTCTTAAAATACTTTGCATTTTAGGAGATAATTATTTTATCTTTCTGTTGAATTATTCCAGTACCTTTTAATTCTAGAGATGCTTTTTAAGATTCTTTGTTTCACAATCCTAAATGTAGTCTGTTTTGGGAGCTAGAGAATCATGGAGACAACTGCCAGGTCTGTTCAGATTCATTGCAACCATCATAGCACGCTGTACTGATCAGCAGTACAGCTCACTGCAACTTGGTCCCTGGCATAGCATGGCTTGGAAGAGGGATCTTCATTGTAGCTTTGTATTTGTCCTCAATATGGGAGCAAAGAAAAACCTTTTGCTTTGTGTGATGGGCAGCTTCTAAGGCTTTTCTGTCCTGAAGATGTATTGCTGCAGGTGAACAGAAATAGAACCAATTTAGAGTCATGAAGTCTTGGCCTCACTGCTGCCAATGCAGTAATGAGATCGTTGGAAAAATGGAAGGTGTTAAATAGAAGCAGTAAAATTATGTGTGTTGTTTTGAAGGTTCTTGGGCATCAGTCTGTGTTTATGAATGAGCCAAGACTGTCTGACTTCAAGCAGGTTCTCTTGAGGGAAGGTATACAAGCTGAATTTGTTGGAGGAGTGCTTGTGTGCAACAACCTGGTGGCTGTCCGCAGGGTAGGTGTTCTGTGTTTTAATCTCTTTGGAAAATAACATTATGAAATAATATATTATTTTAGTAATAAAGGAAATATTATTTTAGTAATAAGAGAAGTTTCTAATTAATGTAAAGATAATAAGTTGAAACTTGTCTTTTATTTCAGACTGAAACAGGGCGTATTGGATTGGAAGGCTGCCTCTGCCAGGACTTCTATAGGATAAGAGACCTTTTATATGAGCAATATGCTATTGTCTAAGAAAAGTGCTGCAAAGGTGTTTTCACTTGAACTTTCACAGACAAAGGAGGTTTCTCCCAGTTTTGACTTTTTGTAGTTTTCTAATTTATACAGGGAAACCTAATTCACAAAGATGAGTTAGCTGCCATGAACATGTGAGTAACTGCTACTGTTGTTCATAAATCTGTTGGTACATTCCATGTAGTTGACTCTTAAACTGTTACAACTTGGCATCTCCCACATAACACATTATAAATGAGTTTATGACTGAATGTTTCTCAGGAGAGGTTCAATTTGCCAGGGCATGTTTTGGTTTCACAGATTTCCTGTCAAAGAGTACGAAACATGTCAAAGTCATTCTTTTTGTTCTAAAATAAGATTGGATAAAGACCTTTGGTTTCTTTGGTTTTGTTCGGTTTCTGTGTGGTTGTTTTTGGTTTTGGTTGCTTGGGGTTTTTTTTAGTAAGTTTGATTTGGGGAACAATCTCAAGTATTTCCCTCTTTTGTTTTGAAATTGAGGTTAGTTGAAGTACATTATTAACAGCCCACTTAAAGCTAGAGTGCTTTAAGTTTCCCCAGTGTTAATCTGGCTGCATCTTAATGCTGTATCTCTTCCATCTTACTGATTTGTTCTGAAGCAGCATTTCATATTGTAATCTGCAGGATAAAAAAATTACTGGGGCAATTACTCTAAGAAGATTGGATTATATTTTCAGGTAGTTTAAAATGCAGTAATTATGCTTCAGAGTAACTTCTGTGCAAATTTACAGAATTCATAACTCCTAGCTCTTGCAAAATTATGCCAATTATAAAACCTTTTCTAAGTTCTGATTTTAATACTTTTCAAATTCTAAAGCCTTTATCCATGCACTGCTGTTTTTTCAGAGTGCCATGAGCCAAGGTCAGGAAGATCTTTTCTCTTGAAATCTGTTCATGTAATTATTTAATGATTTTGTACCATGTTCTGTTCTAGATGACAGTAAGACTTATTATAGCTGCTGATGCTAGGAATTTACCTTATCTTTTAGGTAAGGATAAACACAGTTTTGAGTTCATTAATTTCTCAGAAATTAAGTTATGAAAACAAATGGCCTCTCAAGTTTATTTAATCCTTTTTTCCTCTATCTGTGTGTGAAACACCAGCTTTGGCAGTGGAGGGTTGTTTGCTTTTTACATAAAACAATGTAATATATGCTTTTTGTGTGTGTGCTTAAATAAAACCTTTTGAAAAAGTGGCAAAAAATAGCCCTGTGGGCTATCAATGGAAAGATAATTTACTTTGCAACTCATTCTCAACAAAAAATTTCTGTCTGATCTACAGACTATTCTGTTTAAAATAGTAGATTAAAAGTGAAGACTGTATTAAACATTTGATAGAACTGTATACTAGATATGTAAAAAACTTGAAAATACAATACTGAGTGAGAATGTATTTTCTTACACAAAATCTGGGGTTTTTTTTCTTAACAGTCTAGAAAAATGTGTATTTCCTTATATTGACATCCAGAACTCAATAGAAATGCTCTGGTTTTGTAGCAATGCTATGTAAATCTATATGATGCTGCATACTTGTTACTGAATACTATTGTATTACTACTGTTGTTTATACTAGTGAACTTTTATAAAGTGAATTACTTTGTACATAATCATATTGGCTGTAGGACTTTAACCTTGAGGGCTTAGGATGGGAAGGGATCACACACACCTGCATGGAATATGCTAATAAAGAAAAAACCCCTTAGGAAGTCAAAATAGTGCTGCTTTTAAAAAAAGGATAAAGACAGCACAGTGTGATCATAAACCTTTCTATCAGTTTTGTTTGTTTTTCTGACCTACTGATACAAATTCAGCTAGGATCACAAAATTTTAGTGTTATCAGTCTGTAAATTCTAGTGTGTGCTGACATCCCAAATTAGTGCTATCACAGAGGAAAAGGCTCAAGTATAAGCAAAACAGCTTCTTATTTTAGTCTATTCAGCATGAGTGTGGCTGAAGAGTGAAATCAGACCTAGAAAGCTGACATGCAAGGTGCAAGTAGTCAGCTGAGAGCTGAGTCTGGAGGTCTGGAGGTCTGTAGAGAATGCATCACAGGCTGCACTGGTGCTGTAGGGCAGGTGTGCTCCTCAGCTGGGCATTCCGTGCTTGTGAAGCAGTGTGCACCTGAAGCCTCTGCTCATTCATTTTGCCTATTCTGCTGTCAGTTCCCTAAAATGTTCTTAACTATGATTTGCTTTAGACAGTAATTGAACTTCTGTGTGTGATTTTCAGAGTTACTAGTCTGGTTCTAGTTTTTATCTGAAATAAAAGATTGATTTCCCCTTACCTTCACAAAATGTCAGTACTGCTGTGATCCGTAAGTTGTGTTTTCAGGCTTCTACATTTGTTTCATTAGCAGTAAAAATGTGACAAAGAGTACCATTTCTTATTCTGCCCTCTGTTGTTCCTGAGGGTAAGAACATTAACTTCAAACCTAGTTTTGGTGTTCACCAGTTAAAAATATTTCCTTCCAGTGCTCCTGGATAGTTCAGATTCCTCGCATAAGAAGAGCCAAGGGTATGTGGAGACAGAGGAAAGGTCTGTAATGATAAAAATATAATTCTAGCGTTAGTTATTTTGCTGTTCCTGTTATCAAAACGTAGCTTTATCCTGAGTTAAATAACATTGTTTGTGACAGTTTCATTTTTAATCATTTTACTTTGACAATATGAGCTGGAGGTGAAGTAAAGGTGACAGTCTTGTCCATTCTTCAACAATATTTAGATGTAACCAGATCCACTTCTCAAAATATGCTGTTAATGGAAAGGTAGGGTGCCCAGCATTCTGTCAGAGTAACAGTCTTGGGAGAGCATTTGAGATCTACTTGGTGCTACAACTTGCTTTGAAATGTAGGGTTTTTCCCATATCTGTTAGGTTTTAATTTGAGTCAAATGCTATTCATTAGGAATTAACAAGCAGAGCCGTGCTTCCTCCCCACCCTCCAATCTAAATAATTATTATAGATGGTTGTGCCCTAAAACACTTGTTTTGTACAGAATCAAGATTTCTTTGCTAAGGCATGACATGTATTACTACTTCAGGTAGTAAAGGGGAGTGTATTGCCTGGGGGAAACACTTAAACTTGGTTCTGGCCAGGACAGGGTTGATTTTTGCAGCAGCCAGAAGGGGCATGGGCAGTACCCAGAGGTTATTCCCTGCCACCTCAAGTAATTTTCCAGGAATGGGTAAGGGGTCCCTTCCTGGCAGTGGTAAGTTATTGTTGGGCTCCCTTTGGAGCAGGGGTGAGCATTCATATGGGAATTGCTCACTTCCCATTTACACTTCTGTTATTAATGTTGCTGCTGTCACTGTTCATTTTCTTATTTCATTGCTGTTTCTGGTAAATTGGTCTTATCTCAAGCCACAATCTTCACTTTTTGTGACTCCAATTCTTCTCTTCAGCCCCAAGAGGGGAAGGAGAGGGGAAGGGAGGAGTGAACAAGTGGCACATGGTTTGGAGTGTTTTGGAGGGAACACTAAATGGGAGAATACCATTCCTAAACCCTGAAAACAACTAAAAATTTTTGAGTCTTTGTCCTTACTTTAAGGATCTGAATGCTGCATGATATTCTGTTTCATGGCTTTTAGAGATGTTTTCATAGTTTTGAAAAGGAAGTGCTGGGGAAGATGATCTCACAGTCAAATCTGATAAAGAAATGTATCTAGTAACCAGAATTGTAGTTCTTGGTCTGAAAACTGTGTGAGTCATCAATGGTAGTTCAAAATGGGATAACGAAACTAGATCAAAAGAATCTACGAATCTATAAAATTGCCTGTTGGCATTTATTTTTAAAAATACTTTAAACAGTATTGGGTCTTACCTTCTCTTGAGACTCATTTTGGTTGGGTAAGAAATATAATACAAAGATCAAAATCTCATGGAATCATAGAATGGTTTGGTTTGGAAGGGGCCTTAAAGATCATCTGGTTTCAGTGCTCTGCCATGGGCAGGGACACCTTTCACTAGACCAGGTTGCTGAAAGCCCTATCCAGCCTGGTCTTGAGCACTTCCAGAAATGAGCCATCCACAGCCTCTCTGGGCAGTTTGTGCCAGTATGTCACCCCCACTCAAAGAGAAGAATTTCTTTCTAGGACCTAATCTAAACCTGCTCTTGTTCAGTTTAAAGCCATTTCCCCTTGTCCTATCACTACATGCCCTTATAAAAAGTCTCTCTCCAGCTCTCCTCTAAGACCCCTTTGATTACTGCTCTAAGGTTTCCCAGAGCTTTCTCTTTTCCAGGCTAGACCATCCCAACTATCTCAGCCTGCCTTCATGGGAGAGGTGCTCCAGCTCCCTGATCATCTTTGTGGCCATCCTCTGCAGTTGCTCCAACAGGTCTAGGTCCTTCCTGTGCTGGGACCCCAGAGCTGGATGCAGCACTGCAGGTGGGATCTCACCAGACTGGAGTTGAGGGCAGGTCCTCTCCTTTACTCTGCTGCCCACACTGCTTTGATGCAGTTCAGGATACAATTGGCTCTCTGGGCTGCAAGAGCACATTGCCAGATCATGTCCATCCTGCACTACCAGCATTTATTTTGGGAGTCTTGTTGCATGGTTTGTCTCCTGCAAGTACAGAACAGTTGCAGTTCAGTGGTAAGTGACCTGGTTCTTCCTTTCAGCTCTAACACTTCCTCACAGTGGTAGAAGAGGAATATAGTTTTGAGTATTTGGGAGAACAAGGTTGTTTCATACAGTGAACTTCAAGTTTTACTGTCTTTGTTAGGTTATGTATTACCACTGTGATAAGAAATTAAAAATCAAAAAAACAACCCCACTCCTGCATTATTTAGTACAACTTCGAGTAAGCCCTGTACCTGTTTTCCTGGAAGAGAAGGATCCATACAAACTCTTAAGGTCAGAAGAAACAAGTTTGCTCTATGAGCTTTAAGCAGTAAAAACCTGCCTGTTGTTGTATAATCCTCTTAGGTGATGCAAGCTGGATCTGTGATTCAACAGCTGAATGATAATGAGCTAAGCATCTGCCAAAAAGTGTAGTTTGTAACTGCAATCTGGCAGTCACTGATTTTGGTAATGAAAAAATACATTACTGCAGTTCTGTAGGCTTTTCTTAAATATTTTTAATTTTCCGTGCAGCTTTTTGGAAGTGATAAAAACTTCTCTAAAAGCTACTTTTGACAAATGATTCTAAAGAAATTTGCAGTGGTGGTAATTTCAATTAAAAAATAATACAAACCAAACCACAGGCTTTCTATTGAACTTGGCTCAAGGTTGGTACCAATTTTTCTAAAACTAACTCTGGAAAATTACACGGGAAGCCAGTGGAGAGTGTTCATCCTGTTGTGTAGTATTGGCTACCACTGCCCTTACTGGTATTTGAGATGCAGAAAATAGAGCATAACATTTAATGTTAATAACAATGTCAGAACTTTTGCAAGTAAATAAAAATTCCATCTTCAAAATGTTGAAGGTTCTTATTTTTACATGCAACCAAAATTATTTTTTTCCTTTGTTTGTGGCTGATTAGTTTATGGGAATATATAGGTGTGAAGAATGCACTCTTAGCAACACAGTTGTTAAGCAACAGCTCTTGGAGTGATTGATTTCTCAAGTGGTGGTTTTACTGATACCTTCTTAAAGTTGTCACTTAATTCAGTTGCCTTGTCTGCAAGAAGTCTCGTCTCATTTTCTCCCCAGTTCTGAACCATGTTGTGATGCACAGGCATTTACTCAAGTGCTTTACGGCTCTGGAAATAAGAACAAGAACTCTAATTTGGAGTGAGGCAGAGAAAGGAGATCTTCTAGCAGAGAAAGGAGATCATTAATAACTTAGAGGTTTGAAGATTACCTTTTATTGGTGTTTAAGGTTATAGTTTTATGTTAAAACCATTGCAGTTAATCTAATCCAGAGAACTGCTTCCTCTTTAGCTGTTTATATTTTGTAGAAAGAGCAAAAATGCGACTGACAGGTATTATACCTTATTTTCCAGTATACTTTATTTTACAATATTTTTTCCATCATAGTTGCTTCAAACTGTGGGGTTTTTAGTCTTTTAAGTCCATCTGTCCATCTGTGTAAGTTTTCTAGTGTGCTCATCTCAGCTGTTATTACCAAGGTTTCTTAGAAATTATCCTGAGGCAGGTAGGTAATATGTCTTTATCTGCAGTAACACTCAAATTGTGTAGTAAGGTTGTACAAGAGAATTTGAAAGATCCTTGAAAGGGAAAAATGAGATATAGTTAGAACTTAATCATCACTGAAACGTAGTAGGACTGTCAGCCATTTAATTTCTATATCTAGCTAGGACACAATGATGGGAACAGCCATCTCAGGAATGCTTTCTGATGCCACTGCAGTGAACTGTCAAATTAAAAAAAAAAAACAGCAAAAAAATAAAAGGTTACCCACATTTACCTAACTAACCTGTTGCATATGCTTCAATATATGAACCTGAAAATGTTTTCATGATGTGGATTACATACCAAAAATTGTGATATTGGATGTGATAACATTGCCACTCATTTTGTAATTTTACTACATATCTGGGGCAACAGGTACAGAATACCCAAGTAATTATTTCTGCTAGGGCAATATTGTATCTTTGTTTGTTTTCAGAGAACTTGTTTAACTTTCCATGGAGGAAAAAGCCCTGAGCATGATGTAATCAATACTTCCTAAATTATTGGCAGGTGCTCTGCAAGACAGTAATGAACTTTTGTGGAAAATCATCAGGGAATTACTTTTTCTGCCGTGTTGCAGCTCCTGGAGGAGTTGCACAGCTGGTGGAGCATATTGCCCGTCCCCGTGCCAGCCTTGGCATTTGAAAAGCTGCCAGATTGCTCTGTGCTTGGTGCGAGTCATGGATCAGCACTTTGCAGCACTATGAGGGGAGTAAGCATTTTATTCTTTGCTCTCTGGAGGATCACACAAGTCAATACTGCATTTATAAAGAGTCCAACCTATTTTCTGAACCTACCAGGTACTGGGGTTGCATTACCTGATTAGATTGACCTCCATGCTGCAGGAATCTATAGAAAAGTTCTGGTTTTGACATACTCTAGTAAAATTTCTCTTAATATCAGTGTTTGGAGTCACTGCATAGCCTGCTTTTCATGTTTTATGTAATTTTATTATGCTTTAGTATTCCTTTCATAATCTCCCTGATTTTACTAATGCACAATATTGCAAAAGCAGTATAAAACTAGTCGACAGACTTTAAATCATTCGTGTATCTTTAAACCTCTTATGCTGATTAAAAGTGTTAAGGCTATTAGTATTTTTTATGTAACTGGGTCTAAATTTAGTTTCTGTTGCAGTCAAAAAACACTCTGATATTGCAAACCATGATCCTAATCTGCTTCCTTTTGGAGTCGATGGTAACAGTTTTTCAGCAGAGCTTTTGTGTTTCTGTGCACTAATGACTAGAATAGAACTAACACTGTGTTTATTGTAGAAATTCAGTGTGACTTTTCATTTTCTGATTTCTTCCAGGAGTGTCAAAATAATACTTTTGTTGTGTGGAATATGATTTTATTCACTTCTGGGCATTGATTTTTGTTTGGTTTTTTTTAATTCTTAAATTTTTAAAAAGTGATTTGAGAAGCCCATAGGTTACTGCTCCATTGCTTGGAAGGACAGAACTTAATTAAGAAGTTAATGTTTTTCCATATGTAAAATTCTTCTGGTTCTGGTATGGAGAGGAAAAAAGAGAAATGAATGTTGAACTGGAAGAAGTTGGATAGCATGTATATAGTCCATACCTTCCAAGCTGAATAGGTGTAAAATGCCTGCATGACAGTCTCATAAAACTGCACCTAATGTCCATTCTGTGTAGTCTGGCCTAACGGTTTGAATAACTTTATTATTATGAAAAAGTAACAAAGTCACAGTCTCATAAAACTGCACCTAATGTCCATTCTGTGTAGTCTGGCCTAACTGTTTGAATAACTTTATTATTATGAAAAAGTAACAAAGTCGTGCCATCATATATTACTGATTTTATTTCCTGCAATGTTGTGCACTGTCTTTGGCCAGTTACAGTGTGTGGTGTTGATTTCACATCTACATGACTTGTATGTTGTAGCTGGCTACTTGATGCAAAAAGCCATCTGAAAAAAAAAAGAAGACGACTACTGGTGTGGAGGTATAGAACATCCAGTGAAGGAAATCATAGCTCTGTGTTCAAGGAGCCCCCTGGAAAGACTGACATTTTGAACATCTGAGTAGTAGCCTTGCTGCTATTTACATATAAAAATAAGTGCCTTTAAACTTGTGTATGGAAACGGGTAATTTACATTATTTAAACACAAAATTGAAGATTGTATTTCTGATGCATGTGTACATGATCTGAAAACCAGCTAGAGACTGCATTGTGTGAGCTGTACATACAAGTCAATTGTTACATACCTGAGTACAGCACTTGAGTGCTTCTGGTAATTTTATTCCTACATTGGCAGGACTGTTCCGCTGATTGTTTTCTAAGAAACAAATAGCTTCCAAATTCTACAGTTATTTTTTGGTCTGTGAATGGAATTTTCCTTCGCTTGTCAGAACATAGGCTCTAACAGTGCTGAAGTGCTTCTAAATTAGCTCATCTAGTCAGGGGGCAGTATGTTTTCTGTGAAGTTGAGGACTTTGAGACTGGGAAAAGACATATATGCCTTGGTATTCCTGGTTTGGAAATACAGTATGGATGGAGTGAAGAAAGAGCTTTAGGCGACGTGGAAGGAAGCAGAAATTACCAAACTGTGATGACTTTTCTAGGGAGATGGTGTTCTGCTTTGCTTGAGAGATTGTCTTGTCAATTATTCCCCATAGAATTAAGCATGAGTTTAAGCTTTGGAAAGTTTGAGTGGCTAATTTTTCAGCTTCTGCAAGCATGTCACGTCAGAAGAAGATAATGGTGTGTGGTTTTTTTCCAGGATGAGTTTATGTTAGGATTATGAACAGCGTCATAAAGAATTAAATTCATTGATCACACAGCAGAGTCTGCAGGTCTAGGTTTGATGGCTGCAAGTTGCTTATGAAGCAACTTAAGTTCTGTGCTGGGTGATTTATTTGATTCATACTTCAGGTTATGGCTAAGGGCAGGTTTAGGGGCACCAGGTTGTAAATGGAATTTTTGTGCAGTCTCATGGGGAGAAAAGAAGAAATGAGGCTTAGTATAGATGCATAAGAGCACTAAAGGCAAATCATGGGTTTTCTTGGAAACTTCCACCTTATCAACTGATACTGGGTTGACACCAACAACAAGAAGTTACAAGACTCTTTATTTCTTGTCTATTCTTAAAGTTTTAATAAATTCAGTGCTCCACTGTCACTGGTCAAAGTGTTGGTCTGTATGGTTTTGAATACACAGCTTTGTATTGGATTAACTGATATTTACTTCTGCTTTTTATTTCATTATATTGATTATACCATTCTGCCACTTAATTATTCATTAGATAGTTCAATCATATGCAATGTAATTGTATGAAATCAGACCTAGAGGGAATTTTTATTGGGCTGCTCAATACTGAAAAATCTTCATGTTAAAGGGCTTTTCATTATGATGTTGCCCTTTTTTTAATTCCATGAGCTTTCTGAAATAGTGTTTAAAACAGTGCTAATTTCCTAAGCATATACTTCTGTAAGCCTTGATTTCTGATTGCAAGTGCTCTGTCACATCTTCTGTGTATTGTGGCTCTAGATGCAGGGAAATCTCTGAATAGGGCATTACACCTTGAAAGTCTGCTGCCTACTGATGTAGGTACAAGTGTAAAATCTCTCTCCTAGCAGTGCCACACACTGCTTATTGTACAGAACTTTGGCTTCTTCCGTGTGATTGATTAAAACTGCTGAAATATAGCATTATTTACAGTATTTTGAAAATTGTCAAGTCAGCTGCTTTGTTTTGACTCCCAAGGTTTATTTTTTCGATTGTCCAGCAAATTTGTAGCCCTGGAGTTGGTAAGTAGCTTGTGTTGCTATGCTAGCAGCTGAAATTTAGTAGCAAGGCACCTTTAATATCTAGTCTGATTGGGCATCTATCTATGCTAAAAAAATGGTATGCTTTTGGGAAGACACAGGGGAAAGCTGGAAGTGGGGAAGACAGGCAGATTCCTACTTGGCTGTCTAATTATATTCCCATGGCAAATACTTCAGAATTACTTTCTGGATCGTCAGCTTCAGCCTATTTGTGATGTATGTTTTTAATTCTCTGCTTTAACATAACTATCTCCTCTGGGCTTTTTTCTCTTAGTTGGATGGGTAGGAATGTTCTACTCCATGATCTGCTGTGGTGTATGGATAGAAGAGCACTTACTCTTATCCTAACACCAGGTACATCACGTAGGTGAATAGAAGCCTGGAGCTCCCTTGCTGATGATGGAAAGTGGAGGATGTGGTCCAGAACATGAGAAGCTGAGACCTTCCCTTGGTATGATCCGGGTTTCTGCACCACAGCTCCAGGGGTCTCTGTGCATTTCTTCTTCCCCTTAGGAGTCTCTGTTTATCCATGGATACAGTGGATGGATGGTTGTCTGAAATGCCCTTTGTTTGTTGTTTTATTCTTTAATTAGGGAGACTAAGCTCAAGAGAAGAGTACATTAAAGCAGCATCCTTGAATTTCTTACTCTGGTTTACAGTTTCATACATTCTGGCTCTTTCAGGCACCTCGTTGGTTCACTTGGGACACTCAGCAGCTCTGCTTTTTTGGGTTTTTTCTGTGAACTCTTTTAAGAAACAAACTCAATGCTTTGTTGTTTCTGCTTTTCCAGTCTTTTCAGCTTGTGCCAGCGGCAGTCCTGAAATTGAGCCAAAATGAGGATGTAGAGTCTCAGTAGCTCAGAAAGCTTGGGGGTTATCTCGTAACACTTGTGGAGTATTGAGTTTGGGGATGCATGGATGCCTGTATGAGGCAAGTCTGTCCTTGGTTTGAATGCTTCAGTCAATAAATGGGATATTAGATAGAATAGAATAGAAATTGTCTGCCCCTGCATTGCTGCTTCTTCTTTAACTTTATTGTCTGATTAAACTAATGCAATTTATGGAATAACCATCTCAATAACACAGTCACAAAATGTGTAGAAGTTACAAAGACTGTCAGGCACTGTTCGAAGCATGAAGTTTTTTCCTTGGTTCCATTCTTCTGGGAATAAAAAACATGTCTAATTTTCCATGACTTTTAGTGACACTTGATGGACAGAACTGTCTTTTCAGAATATTGTGTTCCTGAAGATAATCTGTCTTGAATGGTAAAATATGAAGGAGGTTCTGGATATTTTTGAGTGCTTTTCATCATATCCAGAAGCTGTAGAAATAACTAATTTTAGAATCCTCTTGGCTGGTTACGACTAGCTACATCATTAAAAGAACATGGTAGAATACATTGCAGTTCAGAGGTGAAAAGTACATTCTCCTGCAAGGGTCAGGTGTAAATAAGCAAAGAATTTCAGTCCAAACACTTTCTCTGTGCCTGTCATGTGTTTGAAAAGAATTCCCAATATAAATGCAACTGCAAGTCGTTTTGATGATTGAAAAAACACACCAAAAAAGAAGAAAAGGCAGTTTGTGATACAAGCTGGCCAGAAATCAAAACTGGTATGGCTGGTATTAGTGAAGACCAATCCTTTGTGTAGAAACCCAGCTCAAGTATGTAGGCCCTGTGTTTATGTGATGTCTTGCTGCCACGTTCACCTGCCCAGTTTCAGGTTCTGTGCTCTAGAACATGCAGCACCATCACCCAAAGTCTGCGTTTGTGCCTGCAGGGCACGGCTTGTGTCTCAGGGTAGTCTGAGGCTGGAGCTTTGAAGGCCAAAAGACATTGATGGTGCAGTTCACTGTGGGCATTAAGGAAGCTTCTTTGGAAAAGCAGGATGTTTGTGTGTCTCTAGTCCAAATAAAGTCCCTTTTCAGGAAAGTACATATTGGAAACAAGGAAACTTCCTTCTGAAATGGCATGGTGTTTGAAATTACATTCTGTGTCTGAACAAACTCATCCATTATTACTTTCAAGTAATTTAAAAAGTCTCATTTCTGATATCCCACTTAAAAAGATAACTGATTATTTTCCTTTTTAGCTCCTCTTTGTAGAGTTATTTGAAACCTCCTGCATAAAATGTTAATTTGTTTTCAGTATGTATATTTTTAAAACGCAAGTTCCTTAGCAAGTTATGCAAGCGTTTGAAACAAAAGCTACTATGAAAAGAAATCTGAATAAAAGAATTTGCATAGCAATAGTTGGTATATATGCTGAAACAAATGGAAATCTGCAGAGGGAAAAATACCCCAAATCTAGAACAGATAAACAAATCCAAAGTAAATCATGAGAGGATTTTCCACAATTTCATGTCAAAGACCGCTGAAGTATTAGTGCTGTTCTACTTTAATATTATTTCAATGTTTTGAATTATCTAGTGCTGTAAGAGCAAGGGTAGACTGAGATTGCTTTTTTTTTTCCCCAAATAGTTTGTCTCTACACTTTTAAGCTGTGTGGTGCAGAGCAGCTGGGCGCTGCACAGCTGTGTGTGACTGTGGGCAGTGGGGCTGCCCTGCCTGGCACAGGACCATCACCTGCCCCGTGGTGCTGCCAGCCTGAACAGGCAACCCGTGGGGTGGGCAGCCAGCAGTGCTGAGGCCTTTGAGCAGGAATGACAGCTGAGAGGGGCCAGAGGCACCACAATGTGAGGGTCACCTCTGGGAAGGTGACCCACACCAGAAGAGGGATCCTTTGAGGGAGGGGGTCTGTGAGTGCCTCACCCCATCAAAGTTGGCACACTGAGCTGGAAACAAAGGCATGAAGTGGCAATGGAAAAACAGTAGAAAAGGAAAGAGCAGCGGGTGAGACTGTTACCATGCTGCCCCAGGCACTGCCTTAGCAGGGCAGTGGGACAGGCTGACTGTAACTGGGCTGTGACCCATGAGAAGCTGAGATTAGAGAGGGGCAGGAGAGCTGCTCATGAGTGTTTATGCTTTCCCACCCACCCCCCAGCACTCAGATGAGCATAAGTTACAGTAGGACAAAAATACCCAGTTTCCTGGGGTGTTCTGCCTGTGGGAAGCCTGTGACTGCCCACCCTGAGAGTGTCCCTTTGGGCCCACTGATCCAACGAGTGGATCCAGGCTGTGTAAACATCCAGTGCTGTCAGCCACTAGTGTGTGATTAGCAATGTTACAGACTTCATGAGCCATCCTATTTGCTATGTCTGCCTTTGAAAGGGTTTTGCCAGTGTATGATTTTTCACCAGATAAGTAAATTTCATGGAATTTCTTGGAACCAAAATGCTCTTGGGTTAGTCGTGTTGCCTGCAATATGGTTAGGCAGGCATGAGCCAGCTACCGTCAAAGCAGCAGATAAACTTGTCATTTAGGAACAGGCACTAATGAAGTGTGAGCTGCAACCATATGTGGAACAAACATCTTTATGGTGTCAGTCGTGACTTTCTTGTTGCTCTTGTTGACATGAGCACTGTGAGGCACTGTCTGCTCTGCAGGAGGCACATGGGGAGGGCCTGGCTGCATAAGCTGTTACAGCAAAGCACTGAAAGTCAGGGGTTAGTGCTGAAGTTTTGGGCAACATGGGATTTCTGCTAGCATTGCAAGAGAATGGTCTTTTTTTGTTTCAGCTGCACATAAGGAGTCTTTTTTTGTTTACAGCCTCACACATAAGGAGTCCACTTGCATTTCTGTATCCCTAAGTTTTTATTACAGTATATCTTAACTGACTATTTAGAGTTGTACTGCCTACCATGTTGTTAAATTTTGGAATACATTTATCTACAATCACTTGTATCTTTCACAATACTGATGTTTCTCTTTGGTATCATTGTAGCCTTTGCAGCTGTACCACTTTTAAATGTGTTGGACAACAGCCTAATAGTTTTCTGGAGTGGTGGATGAGAGAATGTGTAGGTTAATGTGGGTTAGGAGATGGTAATCTGGTGGCTGGAAAGCCAGAGCCTGCCACAGGAAGACTGTAAGGTGAGATGGTGCTGGTTCTTAGTGTCTCCCCCACACCTCTGGTCTGAACAGAATTTCTTCTTTACCTTTTCTCAGATCAGGGCAGTCACATCAGTTCTAGCTGCTTGCTGAAGAAAGGGAAGACTCCCATCTGGGCAGGGAAAGAAAAGAGGGGCAAAACTCACTGTCAGCCTGTTGGCTTCTAGCCACGTTAGCATCTTGGTTAGGGGTAGTGGAGCCAGCCCTTGTGGTCAAGGTAGTACAGAAATGTACATCATATGATAGGGTCACAATTCATTGTTTGGAATTGTGTGCTTAGGCTTGAGGTACTGTAAGTCTAGCAGAGTGTTGCTTGTTATTTGTGAGCTACATGCTCTGATGAATTGCTTCATGAGAGTCTGCAAATTATTTTTCTCTTGCTGCAGCTGATGTTCTAAACTAGCCAGACTGGAGGCTGGATCCTCTGGCCAAATATTTACCCAGCTTTTTGGATGCATTTTTCCAGCATCTGCTGGGATTTATGTTCTGTATTAAAATCCTGACTTGGGTACAAGGTAACTGCTTTTAAAACTAGTTGGCTGCAGTCATAAAGGTAAAACCTAGTGATGGTCCACACTCTGTGAATACTAAAGTGGTCAGCTCTCAGTTTCTGAGTGTGTCCCACCGTGATGTTAAAGCTGAGTATGGTCAAGGTCTGAGTGAAGGTCAGCCCCTCTGTAAGCAACCTGGACAGGGGCTGCAGGTGTGTGGTGGGTTGAATAAATAGAATAAACAGAACTGGGTTGTACTGGCAGAAGGGGCATGCTTGCTGCTGCATTTTATGTTGGCAGGACAGGGATGAAATACATGTCAAATGGTTTAATCTAGCTCTCACAGTCTGGAGATGTGTGTTTTTATCTTGGGATATCATTTTTTTCATATGGCCTTGGGTTCATGGAAGCCTAAAGGTGGCTTTGAGTGCCAGATGGGCCAAGAAACATAGCTTGAACTGAGAAAAGAGCAGCATTTACTCTTTGGTAGGTTTTATCTACTTTGGCTTTTTTTCATTTTAATAAATGTACACAGACATGCTGGCATCTCCAGAGTTCCCTTTAGGATATATACTAAAATCATTTGGATAAAAAATGTGAGGAAGTAAGAGTTGGTAGTAGATTTCATGTGCACTTTACTTCATTGACTGACTTTCACTTAAACAAAATATTAATAAGAAATGCTGTTATACAAGATATGATTTTTAGATACTCTTTATACGTTTCCCAGCATGTCAGGAGTTCAGGAATCTTCTGACCTACACCATTCTCATATTCACCTGACCTTGACTCAAGTGGTAAGTGAGTAGAAGCACTCAGGCATTAGTGTTAGGGGCATATGAAATAACTGGAAACATGAGCCTTTTCTCCAATAAATGGTTGTGTTAGCACTCACATGGTAATAGTGATAACACTTCAGTTATGTTTGTTGATGTGTGGTATGTGAACCTTTTTGTCAGATGATCCTGACTTTTATCCTCAAGTGTAGGAGGTACTTGCAGAGAGCAAAAGAAGTCAGCTGGCCAAATTTTGCTCAGCTTTGCAATCAGAAGCTTTAGAAATAGGGTGGCAATAGAGGGGCATTGATATCAGAGCATTTCCTCAGTTGAAAGCAAACACTTGTCCTTTCACCTCTAAGGGGATAGATAAGGGGAATTGTTAAGGAAAAAGAAATCATGAAAAACAAGGCCACATGGTGTGCAGGGAGTGGACATAATTGGTTGTACTGGGAAATCATCAAGAAAAGTCCCTTCTTTTGATTTGGCTCACTCCAGACTGTCTTTCTCAAGTTGTCACTCGCCTGTGTGTGGTAGATTAAATGGTATCTGTTTCATGTTGCTGTAGAGGTATGTCTGAACACAGGAGGTAAAGGTTTTGGTTGATCACATTCTTTTCTTAGTACAAGGTTTCCAGGGGATCATCCAATAAAGACTAGAAAGTACTACTATTAGAAATAAATGCAGAGGCCTTGAAATCAAATAAAGCTCACATGTAATTATAAAACCCACACAGATGGAAAACCAAAGCCAATTAGCAAATGGTATCATTGGCCTCTCTGGGATTTTTGCTTACTGTCTCCACTTTTATTAGTACCAAGGATGACTGTAGATTTGGTTGTCAGTAATGCTACACTAATTTGCCTTAAGGAATAAGATGCTGGGTGTTCCTGTGCTGTGGAGACACAAGTTTTACAAATCCTGGTGTGGGCTGACTCAGCAGTTAAGCACCCACACAGCTGCTTGTTCACACCTCCTGCAGTGGGGTGGGGGACACAACAGGAAGAATAAAGGCAAGAAAATGCCTGGTCAAGGTAAGACATTTCAAAAGTGAAGGAAGGAGGGTTGAGGGAAGGCTCTGCTCTCTCCATCTTTCATGGGCAGAGCCATGTCCAGTCAGACTCTGAGCAGTGGCTATGCTGGAGGATATTCCACCCCCTACCCCAAGATTTTTATATCAGAGCATGAAGATGCACAGTATGGGATATCCCTTCAGCTGGTTTGTGTCAGCTGTGCCACCTCTGTTCCCTCCCAAATCCTTGCCCACCCCCAGAGTGACAAACAAGAAAGCTTTGATGTTGTGCAAGCTCTGCTCAGCAGTAGCCAAAACCACTGGGGTGTTAAGTAACACTGTTCTAGTCACAAACTCAGAACACAGCAGGGCATGCTCCCTGTGAAGAAAGTGAACTCCATTTCAGCCAGTGGCTGTATACCACATTTGGATACAGCCTTTCAAAATGAAGAAGTCCTTTCTTAGGGAGATGAATGAGGTGCTGCAGGTCTGATGACTGATGAGGATATTTCTGGCTATCTGAAGGAAGGTAAAATAAGGACATGTCTGGAAATGTGTGAAGTACCAAAATAAGAATCAAAGTTACATAAACCTTTACCTAAACTTAGGTTAAAAGTTTCACTGTTTTTTTTTTGTCTCCCTCAAATACTTAACAATTTTGTGGAAATATCTTACAAATGGGCTTTAATCAAGTATCATGACAATTAATAGATCTTCTGATACATTTCTAAGAATAAACTCCAAAGAGTTTGAGCACAGAGAAGAGGGAAGAACTCTTTCTCTATTGCTTAAAAATTAGAGTTGAGTGGGAGAAGAAAGGCAAAAAAGGAGGTGAGAGAAGGAAAAAACAACTTTCTGATTAAATCTTACTTAACTTTCTGAAAGCACGACAAATAGCAGAATAGAAAATCAGATTGAGGGATCTAATATGAGTTTTCATCCAAAGGTGGCACTAGCCTTTTGCTGTTGGAATTTTTGTTGTGAGCTGGGAAATGCAAATACCAAGAAGCCCTCAACTAATCCAACGCTTACCATTAATCCCAAACAAACCATCATTAGTATCTGGATTTATCCTGCTTAGTCCTTGCTGGATAGTGAATTATGTAACCTTTGTTTTATTAACATTTAATGGAAGCTTATTATCAGGTAGGTTACCTCTGGAATAAAAGGAAGGCAAAGAAATGTAAATTTTCTTCTTTCTTTTATTTGTTTTTTGTTTGAGGAATTTTTAAAGATTTCTTTACGTAGTGAGTGGATATTTCATGATACTTCCATAAATAAAGTAACTCAAAACTCACCAAATATATTGCTTGGCAAAAAAACCAGCTGTTAGGAAAATTACATAGCCCTCTTCTACTTAGCTAGCAGATAATGTGGATAACATAATTTAGAAAAGGACTACAAAAACTAGTCTTGGTAGGAAAGAATTTGATGTGATGTTCAGGTGCAAAAATAGATACTTAAAAGTCTTTTCAGTAAATGCCTATTCTTGTGTCCTCATACATTGTTGCAGACTAGTTTTAGTAGGTGTGGTAGGAATAAGATGACAGAATTTCCAGAGTCATGAAGCTCATAATGCTCAAGATCTTGGCATACTTAGGGGGAGGAGTTGATGCTGGAGTTGTAAACAAAAGTTGCTAGGTGAACACTGCAGGGAGGGTGAAGGATTTTGAGGTTAAAAAATATGCAGGCATCCAGTGCCATAGGATGTTGGGATTTTTACATGCTCATGATGCAGTATCGCAGTGGCTGGTAAGCAAGTGATTTTGGAGTAGTTATCAGAGTTGCATCAGACTAAATGCTGATATAAAAGGAGAGAAAAGTTTTGTAATCCTTGATGTAAATGTGTTTGCTGAGCAGCAGACCTGCAGCAGATACTCTGTGATTGGAGCATGTCTAATGTGTGATAAGAGATTATGTTTAATTCTATTTACCAGATGTTTGCTTTCAATTTCTCTCTCATTTTTCCCAAATGATAATGGTTCATTATCAAATTGTCAACATTTTCTCAGTATTGATAAGACCCCAGAGATGGGAATAGTCCCAGCAGTCAGTCTGAAGCATTTTTTCATGCCCAGTCTGAGACAGAAGCAGTGATAGAGGCTGTGTGTTGGTGCAGCTCTCACCAAAACCACAGGCTGGACAGTCCTGACTTGGTGTGAAACCCGAGGAAGCTCACTGAAGAGCTCGAGTGCATTTTCAGCTGAGTCTTCATGTCCTTCTGAGCTTACACAGCAGCTCAGCTCCTGCAAAGGGCTGAAGGTTTTAATTGGTGGGACAAACTCCAGAAAGATGTTTTGCTGTGCATGTGAGGTGTTGCATCAAAGCTGTGCCTGCACTTGATTGCCACATCTGAGATTATCACTTGACACCCTTTGATAATGATTAAATGCCTTTCCAGAAGTGAGAGACAAATCAAAAGGAAATACATTTTTTTAAACTCTTCTTGAGAAGATTTCTGATTGGGGTTTTTCGGGGTTTTTTTGGGTTCTTTTTGGTTTTTTTTTCTTTCTTTTTTTTTTTTTTTGTTTTTTTTTTTTGTTTGTTTGTTTGTGTGTGTGTGTGTTTTGTTGTTCTTATTGTTGTTTATTTTTAAATAAAACAGCTAGCTGTTCCATTCACATAGTAAATGGATGTTGATGAAAGAACACTACAACTGTAGATAATCATCCCTAGTATTGAGTCAAGTTTACAGCCTCTGTCTTCTATGAAAACTTACACTGAGAATAGTATCAAATTAGAGGAACTTCCATGTAATTTTGAAGGCAATGTTTGATGTAAATAGAAGTAAAAATGTTCTGAGGACTATGTTTGAAACTTCCTTTTTGTTTTGCTACTGCAAAAAAATAAAATCTGTGATATTTGAACGATCCAAAAATGACTCGAGACATTTTCAAAATTTGGTAGAAAGGAAGCAACTCTTTTATTAGATCAGGTGACTAGGTGATATATTTTGAAAATAGAAATATTTTGATACTTTTTTTTTTCTAATAACAAATTCTAGTTTTGCCAACAGATTTTATCTCTGGTGTTATTAGACCATCATAGCTACTGCACAGATTTATACTCATGAGAAAAACTTTGAATCATACAGAATTCTAATGAAGGTGTTTTGAAGTATCTTCACAAAGTATGAGTTTAGTCTGCCTATTTCAAAAAACAAGCCTACTAGGATAATAAAATCACTGAATTACTGGGAAAAATGCCAACAGTCTCATGAACTCACACAGCATTACATGAACTTTCCTGTGACTGTTGGTATCTGTGCATATCTAAGCATATCTGGGTTTCCATTTAGATTATTTTGAAAAGTTCTGAACAAAAAAATAAAGTTAGGTATTTTCCATATTCAAGAATTGAATGTGTTTGATTTCAGCAAACATGTAAGAAACCTAGAAAATTGTGGATTTAGCACACAAGGTGATTTTTAAAAATCCGGATGTTACTGCTGATTCCCAGATTAAATGAACCAAAATTTTTTGCAAATAATTAATTTTGACTTGACCACAATATTTAGTAAAACTCATAATGACAATTTCCTATCCCTTGAATCACAGTATTTGTATTAGTTCATCTGAGTGAACAGATCTTTAGCTCTTTAAAATACTGTTTTAATAATGCATGAATTCTACCACCTTGCAATCTGTATGCTTGGATTTCCCAGCACATGCTGGTTTGTGTTGCTGTTAAATGGTATTAGGAGAGAAGCAGAAATGTCAGTTTGAGGAAAGCATCAGGGACAGAGGTTTGAGTATCAAGATCCTGCAAGGTATGTTTGCCTTTATTGCCCTGTGTAGATATCAGCTATATTCCTCTTTCCTCTTTATCAACTGGAAAATAGGGATGCATGAGTAATAAAAATCTGGCTGGCTTAAAGGAAAGGTTAAGCAATAATTTATTCAGCTGATAAACATCCACATTGTGACACTTATACTAATAGAGTGTGCTTTGCTTGGCAGCTGAAGGGATGATAAAAAGCCCATCATCTCTTGGAAATGAAATGACACAGGAGGCATGAAGCAAAGCATTAACAGTGAAGGTAATTAACACTCAGTGCAACAGCAGCTGACAGGGTAGTTTCCCCACTGGGTAGAATTTCAGTTTGAAGGTGGAAGTCTTATGAAGCCTTTCTTTAACTCAAAGTTTTGAGCCTTATAAATAGTGAATTCAGAACTGGACCAGCCATGTGAAAGCCTCTGTTCTGAGTATGTATATACAAAGATGTTGGTGGGTATCTGATCATTCTTTAGGGAGGAACTGTGAACATGAAGTCTGATGCCTAATGCTTGTAATGTGTTCCAGGAGCCTTGGCTAAGAGACACAAATAATCTTTTTTTGTGATTATATCATCTACTTTATATCATACTAGATAAACTAAATCAGCTTGAATTAATTGCATGAAAATTGTCTATAAAATGAAAGCACAGGATAAATTTGCTTCTTGCATTTAATTTTCTGATATACATGGATAAAGGGGTGAATTCTAAAGAACATTGATAGCATTAAACCCTTGCATTAGAATGAGGATAAACTTCTGATGAGTTAATTCAGAAAGATGTGAAGCACTTGTTGATTCTGGAGGTTTTAATCCTGAGAAATCACCAAGGATGTTAGCAGAGTCAAGTTCTCAAATCTAACAATTGCATTCAGAGAACTTGAATCCAGCTGGGACGCGAGGCTGTTTCCAGCAGGTGGAGTTGGTGCCAGCAGCATGTTGAGTTGGGAGTGTGTTTGGAGTGGCTGGCAGCACGAGCTACTTGTGGGTAAAAACAGTGTTGTCTTATGCCAAATCTTAAAAAGGTCTCTGTGTGCCAATGTTCTGATGTCCCAAAAAAATGTGGGGATTCCTTTGATTTTAAACAATCCACCAAGTTGCCAGCAGAAGTGCTAACATATGTGGTTTATTCCTGCTCTCCCCACCTCCCTTCTTTACTATAGGAATTGCTGTAATGGAGAGAGATCACCCATATAATTCAGAATCTTCCTTTAGTGGTTTTAACCCCCAAATGAAACTTGACTGGCAAAATAGTTCCCATATGGTCTTCCAGTCACAGGTTCAGCAAAGAGACACATTCTCTTGTAAACCATATAGATAGGGAACTTTTTAGAGAAGTTGATAGGTTTCCATAAGTGTCATCTCTATTATGGTTCTAGGGAGTTGTGCTGTATTCTGTTACTTTCTTTCCTAAACACCAGGTATTCTCTGCTCCATATTTGACAAGATGGCAAAATGCTGCAATAGAAGAGAATCCCAAAGTAAAATATTTGGGTAGAGCAGAGATCAGTGTCTTCCTCCCTAGCACCAGTTCTGCTGAGACGGTGCCAGGTGGTGGGGAAAAGGTGAGTGTGCAGCCCAGGGCAGCTGTCAGCAGCAGGGGGGACTCTGTTAGAGATCTGTACTCAGCAACAAACGCACGTGAAGTAGCAGGTGGTTATCTGAGCTAAGTTAAGAAAGATGTGCCTAGGCACATTAAATCCAGCTCAAATAATCTTCACCAGTGAGGACAGCAGATTTATGTTCCTATGAGCAGGCTGTGTCTGAAATAGCGGACAGGGCTCCCAGAAGGGATTTTCACAGGCTTTGGCAGGCAGTCTCCAGAGGGATTTTCACTGGGTGGGTGTTCCCAGAACAGATTGTGCGTATTATTTTAAGGGAAAGTTAAGAAATGAAAGCATTTCCCCTCCACTTGAACACTTGGCCAAGGCTGAAATCCTTCCTAGTCGGGTTCCTGCTCTGCTGACCTGCCTGCAAGATGCCTGACAAGTGTAGATGAGGCTGGGGAGAGTTCTTGCAGTGTAATGCTGGCTGTCCTTGTGTTAAGGGTCTATATGTGCTGTGCCTGTGTGCCTGAGCATAGGCCCTGCAAAGCTGAACTGGGGGAACTGGATGATGCTGGAGGAAGGGCAGCCTGCTTTGCTCCGTGAGCCACAGGCTGGGTGTGCTACCATAACCACCCCAACTCTGTCCAGTGAGAGCACTGAACACTTTTCTAGTTCATATGCTCTTTTCACCAGCATATGGAGTCTTGTGGCTGAGCAGAAGGGAATCAATTGAGCAGCAGCACCATAGGAGCAGGACAGAGGGAGGACATCTTTCCAAAGGTCACAGCCTCCCTTCTCTGCCCTAAACACATAGGGAAACTCTCTGCCAGTAGTTTCTTCCCATGGCTCTGTCCCTAGCTGCAAACAAGTCACTGTGCTGACTAATGAGGAAGCAGCTTCTAGAGAGTTTATTGAGTGTCCTCTTTGCCAGACCCTGTGCATCTATGATATCTGTCTGCCTTCAGGCCAGCTGCGTTCTGCATCTTTACCGTGCAAAATTGGATCTTGCCCTGGGAAGTTAATGCGATTGATCTGGCAGGTGATTTTCAGGATCAGTTCCCATAATGCCAGGTAGGTAAGGCAGGACACACTGAGAGAAGCCACACAGTCCCACATATGTGGGAATTACACTGGGTTTTTTTCTTCAGGGCCTGAGGAAAATTGTGAAAAACTCCTTCAGCCTAAACATAGCTGCTTCTTAATCCACTCTTTCTTATCTATATACCAGTGACAAACATATCTATATACCTAAAACAATCCCTCTGGTGTCCTGGAAGTGCAGTGGCTGCTATGTGCAGCACTGGTGACTCCTACTGCAGCACTGCCCCAAGGCACAATATCCAGGAGGTGCCAGCTCAGAGTGCTGCAATGCTCCATTTTGCTATAGTTTCTGAAAACCTGATTAGTTTAAGAAAGAAATGAAAAAGTTTTTTGGTTTGTTTCTATAACGACTTGCTGTGCCATCTGCTGCTTTTTATTCTTGGGTGCCTCTCAGCTAGCCAGCAGCTCAGGTGCCTGCTTTCACAGTAGCAGTGGGACCTGCAGCTGAACACCAGCAGTCCTGTGCCCTGGAGCAGCATTGGCAGGATCCCCTTGCTTCCAGGGAAAGGTGGCCAGCTTTCTCTGTGCTACACAATCCATATCTGTGTCATTTCACTGACCTGTGCTTTGAGGGTAAGGCACATACAGTCATGCTTCAAATTATAGTGAGCAGTACCCTGCTGATGTCAGTCAGCTCAAGTCCCTTGGAATCAGGGAAAGCTGTTTTATTCTGACTGCCAAAAAGGTGCATTAGAGTTTAAGATGTTGATAGCCACAGCCACAGACATTTTACATCATCAGTGATGAGTGGAAGTGAAATGAGAGGCCTTGACTCACCCTTGTGCCCATTTAATGTAAGTATAGTGCCTCTGGTTGTGGTGGGACTACCCCAGATTTGTGTGTGAGTGTGGACATGGGGACTTATGTTCTGCCCCACATCACTCAGTGACATTTGTACCCAGATCAGAATCTGGGAAAGCAATGGCAGAACATGCATGGCACCACACTGCCCATTGGTGTGGTTTCTTGCCGTGGTTTTGCAGCCTGGTCATTTCAGGGGCTAGTTAATTATTTATTATCATTATTACCGCTATTATTGCTATTGCTATTATTTGAAATTAGTTGTGAATGTTCTGTTGTTTAGACAACACCTCTGGATAATCAGGTAAAAAAAATCTTCTGAACACTGATGGAAAGTCTCTCATGACCATATCTTTCCAGTTTAGCTAACTGGAAATATTAGAAAGCCTCTGCACTCCTACAAAATTTAAGTTTTGAATCAATTTTGTTTTTAACAGTTGCCTTCACCTGGAGTATTTTCTTTTTTTGCTATTTTGATCTAATATTTATTGATTTGAATCTCCTAATAATTGAGGGAAGTCCACAGACAGAGATAATGCAGAAAATGTGCTTTATGGTGTATTATCTATATTAGAAAAACCATCTTGGAGGTATTCTTGCCAGGTGTTTGTGTTAAAATCATAAATCAGTCTTGGAGAATACAGAGTTTCAGTTTTTATATCTGGATTTTGACTTCTGAACATGCTGCCCAGTGAAGTTGTGCAGTCTCTTAAGCTGGAGGTTTTCAAGCTCCAGTTCAACAAAGCCATGGTGACCTGTTCCAGTGTTGGAAATGATCCTCCTTCAAGTGAGAGTTTAGACAGTCCAGGAGTCTCCTTCCGATGGAGATTTTTGTTATTTTGAATCTGAATTACATTTATCATCTTTTTCCATGGTCATGAAAACTCAACTTTTACAACTCCATGAAGTTGGAGCATAAAGGAAACCTTCTAAAGCTGAGACTTGAAATAGCAGGGATGGTAGTGCTAAAGAGCAGCAGGGCCTGAGAGTCACTTCAGAGCAAACTTGAAGGCAGTCTCAGCAAGTTTCCAACTTTACCTTGAGAACTAGCCTGAAAAAGATACTTTGGAACATTATTTTGGGAATATTGAACAAGACAAAGTGACACCCAATACAATAATAAAGATCTGTCCCAGCTCTATAACTTCAGGATTCTGTCCAGTGGGGGATTCAGCAGGAATGATTCCCTGAGTAACAAGAACATAAACACTTTGCTCTTTATAGAAGTATGTGGGAAAGTAAGGCTGTCAGCTCTATAATGTGCTGTGGAATCACCAGCACAACAATTCTGATCAGACCTGACACCTCCCATCTGTTTCTATATGCAGTCTGCTCAGCATAAATCATAAACAGATGGTGTCATGGTGTCAGTGTCTCACAAGTCATGCTGCAGTCACTGGGTGTTAGCTAGGACTCACTCAGTGCCTAACTTTGCCACTTTACCCTTAATTGTTGAGTGTGTTTCATCCATAGAAATAACCTTTTATCCTTCTGAAGCCAACTGCTTGCTGGTTTCCATGGTGTGGGTGGCCAGAGAATAGGTTTTTCCACCAGCCAAGCTGTTCATCTTCCAAAGCTCCCTGGCTGCAGCACCATTGTCAACAATTTTTTCAGAGGATCAGGGGCTGGTAATGCATACTGACTCCCTCCAACCCATTTCCCATCTCTTTGCCACCCACAGAGTTAGCCTGATTCTCAGAGCAGCACATGCTTTCACTCTCTCATCCTACTAATTTGTTAGCTGGGCTAGCCAGTCCTTTTGCCTTACTCCACTTGATCTCACAAGCTAGGCAGGGCTAGGTAGCCTACTTGAATAGCCTACCTTCATGTAAAAAGCTTCCCATCACCCAAGGATTTTGAAGGATTGGATAATGGTGATGTAGGGCTTAACCCTTATTATTTGTGACTACTGTTGAACATCTGGCACTTTAGTGGGAGTTGTTTCTGGTTCAAAATCCAATCAGCTAAATTTTTCTTCTGATTTTTTCCTGACGTTGCAGCTGAGCATATTCAACTACATTTAAATGACTGAAATTAATTTTTCTCTTTTGTGGTTTCCTCTTTGGTCGTATCAAGGATTGAGTTTGAAATTCGTCTCTCTAATGCTCTTAGAGCCCAATCAGCAAAACTGTAGGAAACTTCAAACTTCTTAAATCTTCTTGATATTGCTGAGATCCAGAGTCTTGGCTGTCCTGTTCAGCAAGAGACTGCTGCTTCAAAGCTTGGATCTAAGTCTGGACCTGATGAGGTCAATTAGCTGGGAATCAACTGTGCCTCAGTTTAACTGATACCTCTATTAAACTCCTGGGCAGCTGCTTTTAGCAGTGCAGCTGCAACTGTGGGATGTGACATTGGCTGCTGACGGCTCTGTCCCAGAACCCATAACACAGGATGGACTTTGTCCAAGGGGGAATGACTCTTAGTTTGGACAGGCAAAGCTCCAGGATATTAATTCCTCACCTCAGCAGCTGGTTCTTCCTGGATTTCTCCAAAGCCTATGTTTGAGAAAACCACCATGTGAGAGTCAACAGCACCTGAATGTCTTGCAAATCAGCGCAGCCAAAGTTCATCTGCTGTCCTGTCACTTTGACATGTGTGTCTGTGTTCAGAAGTGAGGCACTGCACCACTGATTTATTTCAAATCAAGCAACAACAGACAAAACTCCAAAGCAATTTTCAGCCTGAGTAATCACTGCAAATTTGCTCCAAATGTTGAACAGATGGAATCTGTATATGACTTCTCTGAGTATAAACACAAGCACCCTCTCATATTTCAATTGCTGATGTAACAACACAATGTGGCTCTTGCTAAAGGGAAGGTACATGAATTTGGGGGTCTGATTATTTGTTTTCTCACTGCAGTAAAAGATCTGGTGTATTCACTTGCAAATAACACATGACACTTGCCAATTGGTTCCTCTCCATTCAAATATTTAATCAGCAAAGCAGTAGCATGAGTTCACTGCAAAAGGTGTATCATTGATATAAAAACAAACTTGGCCTTAATTTAGCTTCCTCTTGCCACATTTGGTCACTTCTGTTATGCACACTGGCCTGAAAACAGAAGTGGAAGAGAGGGGATTCTTTTCTTGCGTTGTGGCCTCCTCCCCAGCTGAAGAGGAAGGAGCCTGGCAGTCCCCAAACAGGGCTCATCCAGTCTCCTCACATCCTCTCTGGCTTTGGGAAAGTCTCTATACCTCAACCAACTCATGGTTGTATTTGTGAACTGAGACTAGCTGGTTTGAGATCAGTTGACAAAAAACATACAAATTAATAATCTGACTGTTGTGGTTTAAGATGGGGATTTCAAATGGGAGAGTGAGGCTCTGTTCTACCTCTGCTGCTGGTGTTTGAGGCCCTGCATAAACTGTTGTAGCAAAGGAGGAATAGGGATAACACCCCCTCTACTTCTCAAAGGAATGACTGGAGACCCCAGAGTCTTCTAGTGGGTTTTCTGGGACAGGTTACCTGACTCTTCAAAGGTGCTCCCCAGAAGGGACCTGTGCCCTCCTCCCCAGTACCTCCAGAGGTGATTTGGATCATGACTTCCCTATGAGTGTGTGGAAACCACATTGCTGCTCCTTCCCTCCATACCTGGCTTTAACCTCTCTATTTTCCTTCTACTCCCATAAAAGAGCTGGGATCTTCCTCTCACCTTCTTCCCTTTCACTGCACTGTTCTCACCTCCTGAGCACCTGAGACCGCTGCCCCTTTTCCTTCTTCTGCCCTCTGTCAGCTCCAGACCTGTGCCTGATGGGAGGTACCCCAGTACTGCCCCACTTGCTGAATCTCCAGTGCAGGAGGACCCTCAGAAAACTTGAGCTGCTCCAGACAAGTGACCTGAGCTTTTCCTGCCACCTTTTCCATAAATTCAATATATCCAAAACATATCCCGAGTGAAAGAGGGGCCAAGCAGCAGATGATTGCTGTAGCTGATTGCAGCATCTGCTGGAGCCTTATTAGTGTTTTAGCTTTCAGACGTAGTTGTGGGATAGATTTGCTAGCTTCATTTGCTTCCAGCAAAAGCTGCTTTAGGCTTACACATGAGGCCAAGTACCCCAAGGGAGGATTTGACATGGCAGACCTATGTGTTAATGTTTTACATAATGTTTGATAAGAAAAGCAGCTGTTATTTGCTCTTAGTCAGTTGACTAGATCTTCAGCAATGATGGCAAATTTACTTATGGCAAATTTATTTCCTGCTGAAGATGCTGAAGGTGTCAAAACCTCACACACAGTATCATGTTTGGGAATGTGCCATATTCTGAAATGTGTGCAGGATTTTCCAGCTTCCACTCTTTCCTTTTAGATCTTACTAATATCATCCATATAAATATAGCCACATCTGTATTTTCACACCTTAAACTTCTTTTTACTTCTCTGTTATCCTCCTCTTCTGTTTAATAGATGCTTTTAATCTCTTCACTGTCGGCAGGTTCCCATCAGCAGCCTCCACTCTGGATCTAGTTATATCTGCTTGATTTTTAAAACTCTTTTCATTATTTTTCCTCCATTAGAAAGAGAAGGGGAAGGAAGGTTAGAGCAGTGTTCCCAGTAGATATCTTCCAAGGGACTTCTCATTTTGTGGCTGTGGAAATGAATTGCTGGAATCTCTCAGCACTGCTATTGCTGTCATAAAGTGCAGAAGTTGGCCCACGAGCTTCCTATGGTATCACTTGCTGACTCTGCTGCCTTGTTAGAGAGCTCTGGTTGAACTGATATTTATGACAGGCACTTGCTGTCTCCCCTTTGAAATCTATTATACTGATGAACTGTCAAAATATATATCAATAATATTTGCAAATGAGAAGCTATAATCTAGGGGATAAATAGCAATTTGCAATTTTGTTTTTTTTCACCTTTGCTATTCCAAGGCTGTCCTCTGTGTGTGTATGTGCCCTCTGACATATGAGCAATTACTTTCAAATGTACTTTCTTTCTTTACTTTCAGATTCAGTCAGATTTTAGTTACTTTGAGTTATTTTTTGCTGTTTTTCAGTGATGAATGCTGTGTCATAGCTTGCAAGTCACAGGATGGTCTCCGGATTCTCACATGATCAAGTAAAGGAAATTTATTTTAGTGCCCCAAAGCTCCTGCTAGTCCCTGCATGCTGTGTACCTTTTTCAGTTATGTGCTGAGAGGCTGCATAAATCTTTTCAGGTCGTATCATTGCTGAGCCTCAATATCCTTTAACTGGAACCTCATCACCCTAAATGGGCTTTCATCTTTGCTGGCTAGTTTCCATTTGATGTTCTGCTGCTGGGAATTGAGAACTGATGAGTTTCATCCCACTGTTGTCCACCTAATGGTGGATTTAATAACACTTTGCAGTCTGATATAGCACCAATAGCAAGGTAATTCTTCTAGTAGTGCTATTTATGAGAATTAAGTGAAAGCACATTCAAAGATATAGGTATCTTCTAAATGATGGAAAAAGATAGCCTTGCTTTTCACTCTGCTGCATGATACAGAAAGCCACAACTGAAAAAAAATGCAGACTTTGGAAAATCAGGATAATAAAATCTTGTTGAAAAAATGATCATTAGTATGTCCAGGAATGAGATTTTTCTTGGGCTTTGTGTAATGAATTCTGTGGGGAAGGTAGTACCAAATGTTACTGCTCTGATGCTGTGCTTTAGAGCTTTATTCCTCCTCAATATTGCTGCCCAAGGGTAATCTACAATATCATGGGTCTAACCCAAGCTGCTTGCAGTAGGAGCAACCTTTAACCCTGCACGTTTCACTCTGCTCTCAAGGGAGAGGACTTGTCTTGTAGGATTCATCTGGTTTAATTTTTCAAGACCCAGGTCATGAGCAAGCGTTTTTCCTCTTTACCAGTGTCACTGAGAAAGTGCTCACCTTTCCTTTCATGGTTTAGTATCAGATGGAAGATGCTTTTCTGAAGAAAGAGCAAGGAAGAGCATGTCCCTGGGGACCTGACTTCAGTCAGGATGTGGTACTGCAGATGCTGCTGAAAGAATGACACTTGAAAGATCATGAGATCTGTGTAGTGTTTCAAAAGCTATCTGCTTGCCCAGCCAAAGGAAACATATGAAAAGAGGTCATGCTGTATGTTATCACATTGATTTTACAAAATCAGAGTAAGCTTTATCAAATTAAGTAGACTTCTGTACATGTGTTTCATCATCTGAATAATATTTAGCCCCATTGGCACTTTAAAATTTTCTGCATATTTTCAACTGCTACAGACTTTTAAATCCTATTTAATAGAGTTTTCACTGTTTGAATCCTTGAAAAAAAACTTGAAGTGTTCCCTGTACTTACACTTTTGAGAGCTGAAGCTGTGCCAGAATGCCTTCACAGATCCTGAAAATGGTAATTATAGAAATGGAAGTTAGATGTATGCACCAGGAACCTGGGGAGCTGCAATGTTTCTAGCTGCAAATAGATACATGGCCTTGGAAAGTTCAGCATGGTGATTCTTGACAACAGAGAGGCATGTAAGAGATGTGGACAAAGCAAGTACTTTTCCTTCTTTTCCCATTATTCTTGTTAGCTGCAGTATTGCTTTTGGTCACACATGGCTTCTCTGAGGAAAGCCCCCACTTAAGTCTCTTACTGGTCTGTACTCTATAATTTATGTGACAACTTGAGCTGTGGATGTGAAGAGAAAGTAGGGCTATACTGGGGAGAACAGGACCAGAAGGCTGCTGGGTAAGTGCATGCCAACTTAGACATGGTGAAATCTTCTTTTTTCTACATGGAAAATGCTATTTTAAAATAAAATTAATAAACATCAGTGAGATTTTTTTTCCCATTCTTAGCAAATGAACTCCAGGAAAATCACCTTGGCCAAATACATAAATATTTTTGCTTTCCAAAAGAAAAAATTATTTTTTTTTAAAAGAGTACACAGAAAATTATTTGGCTGAAACATGCTCTAGTTTCTCTTTAGATCATATAAATCTTTCTTATAAAGTATATGTTCTCTGTTGAATAAGTCCAGCCTCAGTCTTTGTAATCAGCACTGCAGCTGGTCTGTGGCCTTAAACCAAGTGAAATGTAGATTGTAGTCATGCTGCAAATGACCTTCTTCTTCCAGTCTTTCTGAAAGTTGCTGCTTCTTCACTGAATATTTTTGACTTGGTTGCTCCTGGCATGTGGCAGCTTTGCATGTAACCAGAGCACATCTCCTGTGCTGTATATAGCTGGTGCTGCAAGGGCTGCCTCTCCAAAAGCAAGCAGGCTGCCTGGGGGGATGAAACCCTAAAGCCTGGGTTTGTACTTGGTGCAGGAGCCTAAGCTGCACAAAGAGAGCACAGCACAGTGACTCCCAGGGTGCTAATGTTCTCCTGGCAAGTGTTAAAGCAGCCCCTACTTGGCTTGGCAGCACGTTTACCTGGTTAGATCTCCCCAGGGCCCTTCTGCAGGAAATTTCTCTCTGCACGTCTTCTACCCTGGGCATTAACAGCACACAGAGTTTATCTTGTCTTCTCAACACTGCCTGTAGATATATTTCTCCAGGCAGAGACAATGTGTACCTGCTTCTTGGGACATGTTTGTGGCATCTTTGTGTTCCTGGAGCTGTACATGGGCACTGTTTTGACAGCCTTAATCTAGTCCAGAGGAAGTCAGTAAGAGAGCCATGAGGTCAGCTTCTCTCTTTAGTGAGCTATGTAATGTTTGTATTATGTGACTTAGAGAGAAAGGACACATTTAGCTTGTGGAATCTCAACAAACAATCCTGTCTTTGTTGAGTTGTGATGTCACTGGAGATGAAGGTCTTGCATCACTAATCTCAAACAAGGGCATTTTCTGCAGCTGATCTTTGACTAGATGAATAGATAGTCAAACAAACACCCTGAAGACATTTACCTATATTTCAAAATAAATTTAGTAGCTAAATATTTTTCCTAACAAATGTTGGCTTGTTTATTATAATTGAAGTAATTGTTTTATTCTTCTTCCCGCTTCATCTTGTGGTAAATCATTTTGTAGTCCATCACAGATCTGCTGAGAACATTTGGAGAAAAATAAAAATGTAAAAAGCCTTCACACCCAAAGTGCTGCTCTGCCTCCCTGATTTTTCTCACAGCCATTAGCTCCTCAATGCCCCAGTTCAGTGGAGATGGCATCTGAAAAGATTTCTGTTGTTTTCTAGAAACCTTTTTGTATGAACAGTACCAAAAAGATAACAGGGAACATCCACATGCATTATTCTCTGTCAATACCAGTGCCCTCTTTTGGTCTTTTTATAGGCGACGCCAGGTGAAGGAATCTGTGCCGACCTGCAACAGAGCAACCTACTTAGCTCTGCTTTGTGGTCCTGAGCAAAGGACTGCTCAAAACTTTTTGCAAAAGCTATTCAGTAACTTTTTTTTTAATCAAGGAAACAATGTTGGGTTTTATAAATGCCTTATTTGCCTGCAATCTCTAATAGTTTCTGAAATTACAAAAAATGGGATTGTGTGAGAAACTTTCACTTCCTTTTCTCTGATTATCTTTTAAATTTTGCCTGGAAAAAAAAATCTGATCAATTTTTAAAATTTTTTGAAATAGCCTCTCTGTGGCCTCATTTCTTTACAGGGCCATATCCACTGGTGCATTTATGTACAGCATGCTGCTGGCTCTACTTAATTCAGCTATGGTCCTTCTCAGAAAAACATTTTGATGGGATAATTTCCACTGCAAAATCAACTTGTAGATTCATCCTTCTCCACTGTAGGTAACTAACCTAACTGAGGTTTTAGGGGGATCTTACAAAACTGTATCTCATTTCTATGTTAGCAGTAGAATCCAAGGGTGGCAGAGCTCCTAAATTGTGTGGCTTAAGTTACAAGTCTGGATACAGAAGTGTGGTGGGATGAATCCGGGTTACTGCCCCCTGCCCTTTGTCCATCTGGACTGGAGTTAAAAACAGCATCACAGAGCACAAGGCCCAGTCTCATGTGTTGGAGGCTGCTCTTGTCATTCACAGTAGGGTTTGCGGCAGGATTTCCTGTGTGCTCTTTGAGTCCCCTCTGAAAGCAGAACTGGTGTTTTCTGGACAGGCCTTTCCCTAGTGCTTATTGTCCTCTCCATGCTCTGTGGACTGCAGTGAATTGATTGCTTCATCCCTGATTTGCTATTATTCACTTTTTGCTGATAGGAAGTTGAGGGAGGGAGGGAGAAAGGGCAAAAATGTCTGTAAGATTGGGCTCTTGGGATTAAAAGGTTATCTGTACTTTAGAGTTAGTCCCTCTTTTGCTGACATACAGTCCTTTTCTGGGAGGGTGTTTGGGTATAAGACTCTGAGTCCACATAGCTAAATAAACCAACATCTGGTGGTGAGTTTAAGCCCAGGACAGTAATTATCCATGTCACTTAGCTGGCAGGGTACTGCTGCCTGTGGCTGGGCTAAGCCAGTTGGCAGTTGGCATGGCTAAGGGAAGATGATGCTCCAAAGACCATTCCTCACAGGCAGGATGGAAAATACTGCAGTGTCTGACCCCTCCTCTGTCCCCTGACATGCTCCAGCAAGCCTTGCTTCCTCCAGCACTCTGGAATGCCCTTATGCCTTGCTGCATGGCACAGATACTTCACTGCCATTGGCTATAAAATTATCACTCTGCTGAAATCACATAATGTGTTTAAGTCATGTTATTTCAGGCCTTTTGAATTAAACACCATCCCCTGTCCCAGTTCTTCAGGACACAAAGCTGCAGAGGACATTTATGATCTGGTCTGTGCAGTGTGGATGTGAAGATGAACAGGAGGCTGAAACACTTCTCCTACACAGAGAAGCTGAGAGAACTGGGGCTGTTCAGCCTGGAGAGGAGAAGGCACCTTCCAGTACATAATGGAGCTCAAGAAAGGTGGAGAGAGACTTTTTATAAGGGCATGTAGCAAAAGGACAGGGGGGGATGGCTTCAGACTGGAGGGGGTAGGTTTGGACTAGATATTAGGAAGAAATTCTTGATTGTGAGGGCAGTGAGGCCTTGGAACAGGTTGTCCAGAGAAGCTGTGGATGCCCCATCCCTGAAAGCATTCAAGGCCAGGTTAGATGGGGCTTTGAGCAACCTGGTCTAGTGAAAGGCGTGGCCCACAGCAGCAGAGATGGAATGAGATCATCTTTAAGGTCCCTTCCAACCCCAACTGTCCCATGATTCTATCACCCACTGTGGCTCACTTAGCCCCAGCCTCAGCCTGTTGTTATTTAGGCAGAGAGGCTGGAGATCTGGAGCCAGGTACCTCTGTGGGGAAAGGGCAAATGACAGAGTGCTGAATGTGAGACCTGCATTCCTGGTGTTCAGGAAAAATGGGGAAGAGATCTGCAACACAGGGGCACTGGCAAAAAGCTCCTTTTTTGGGCCAAAAGTAATGTCATTTTGAGATTTATGAAAGCTGATAGTGCAGCCAAAAAGTGTTGCCCTGAAAAGAAGGTCTAAACAGCCTCTGTCTGTTGGGATTTATCTGTGCTGTTTGTCCAGGTCTCCAGCCTATAGTATAGGGCAAAAGTCACATTTTTTATGTGTCCTATTTTAGGTTTCTAAAAGATCTTTAAATCCTAGTAAATAAAGCACACCCTGAAATCAGGTGGATAACTACGCATGGATGAATGACTCTTCCCTTTGGGCTGGGGCTACTGGGGAAAGTTGACAGACTAAGCCTGTTTTGGCTTTTTCCCCCTTTCTTCTCCTCAAGGCTATTTGGTAGCAGAGTTAAATGCAGAAGTTGTGCTCACTGGGAGCTTCTGCATATTTGACACCTCTCTGAGGACTGACACTGACTGCTAGAACAAAGCTGGAGTGAATGAACTTGATAACAGATGTGAATTTATCTATCAGAAATCAAAATCTGTCAGAATAACAAAAAAAACACCCAAAACCCAAACAGTTATTTCTGATAGTTTTCCTTCATGCAAGTCTGCAAGGCTTTTTCCCCTCAGAAATAGAAAATGGGAAGTACTTTTTGGTCAGACATGTCCTCTAAATTCTGTGGTTTGTGCTCCTTATAACTGCAGTTGCTGAGTAGAAACAAGTGATTACTGTTTTCTATTGTTATTTTTAGAACATAGATATAAATGGTGCAATAAAAGCAGAAGGGACAAAATAGTGTAGTGCTTCAAACTTTCAATGTTTCAAAAAGAGCTACTGAAGTCAGGCTCATGCACTGAGCTGTGGTGTTCCTGGTAATACTGTCAGGAGCTGGGTGTGTGTGTCTGCAGTGTGTTAACAGCAAATCTGAGCTGACAGGTTTTACAAGTAAGCCAGATGTGACATTTGCAGATCAAAACCTGTACCAAACCCAGTGGCTGCACTTCCTAAGGCTCACTAGGAGGCATGAGGCTGGAATTTTCAGTAAGCTGTTAGTAGGCTCTAACAGCTGGAAATGATGAGGAGTGTTATCAGCTAATGAATGCTGAGCTAGCAGCTCACTGCATGCTAATACTGCAATGCTGGGCAGCCCTAAAGGTCCTTCTTAACCAGTTTAACTTTTTCAACTCCTTATCCTTGCCTCCAGCGTAGGACAGTGGGTGATCATGTGTGCAGAAAAGATCCACTGATGAGGAGAACCAGACTATAACTTGGGGATATGGTTGTTTGCCCACAGGCTGAGCAAACATTTTCTTGGTGCTTGTTTTGCAATGGCCTGCTTGTCCGCCCCTTCTCCCTGTGGTGCTCCTTTAAGGGGATCCCAGTGGGAGGGGCTGTAGGAGACAGCCTGCACGATACCTGTGCTCCTGTGCTGAGTGTCCTCTGATAGTGATTCTGCAAGAGTTTACAGAGGCAGGCTCAGCAGGGCACTCTGGTGTGCCCAGCATTCCTCATTGTCCAGATACAGCAGCAGTTCATTCCCTCTGAACCATAATGTCCAAGCAGAAGCCAGTGCCCTTCTTTTGCTTGTTTTATGAAATTGAAGGTAATATTTATGTGATGCTCATTTGGACTCTGAATTCCTCTAGGTTCACTTACTAGGTTTAATCAGCATTACTCAAATATTTTAGTAGCTTCCTACTGACCCTCAGGACTATAATAAAACCTGAAACAGAGCAATTTATTTGCAAGCCTTTAGGACAATGCAGATCTTTTCTGAAATGCATCCTCCAGGAGCATAGAAAGTAATAGCTTTCCATTTCACTCACAAAGAAGGATGAAGTTTCATTTTTAGTTAGGCTTTTGCACATTTGCAACCTTCCTCTCTAGGTTTTACTAACAGCCACAAAGCTTTCCAAGCTCTCAGAAAAAAAGCCAGAAAGGACTGTGAGAGGCAGAGGTTTCCACAGGACATTTGGCTTATGCATGGAATGCAGACATGGTCTTTCTGCAGCTCAAACATGGTCCCAAAGCCTCCCGGTCCAGCACTGCAGGGTGTGGAGGCCCTGGGCAGGAGCAGGGAGTTTGATGGGTGCTTCCTCCACGGTGGGATGCACTACATGAGGCTCAGCAAAACTCAGCTACTCTTCCCAACACAGTTCTGCCTCCATTTTTGAGCCTCACCTGCAAGAACTTCTGCCCTAGCCATTGCTGGGATAGCAAATGCCACTGCCTGAAGTTTTATTGCATTTAGACAAACATTCACTGATGTCTAAGCACTCTATCTACAGAGTCATGCAGGGCAGGGACACCTTCCCACCAGGTCAGTTTGCTTAAAGCCATTTCCCAACTGGCCTTGGACACCTCCAGGCATGGGGCATCTACAATTTCTCCAGGCAACATGTTCCAGTGTCTCACCACTTTCATAACAGATATTTTTTTGTCTTATTGCTAATCTAAATCTAACCTCTTATAATTTAAAACTGTTGCTCCTTATCATGTCACTACAGGCTCTGGTAAAAAGCATTTCTCCATTTCTTGATGAAACTCCCTTTATAAAAAGCTGCTATAATGCCTCTCCAGGTTGAACAACTCCAGCTTCTCAGTCCCCTGACAATTTTTGTGCCCATCTTCCATCTCCTACCTAGAGTGGAATCTGTTTTGCCAAATACAGGAATTGCTAAGTGATCTCCCTGTCTTTATCTCAACACATGAGCTTTCTTCCTGTTTTTTTTTTCCGGTTTTCTACCCCATCCTATTGGGTGTGTGAGGGTAGAGAATGAGCAGCTGGGTAGGAGTTTGACTGTCAGCCAAGGATAACCCACCAGAGGTAGCATCCTTGAAGCACATTTAAAATACAAATATAGAACATGTTTCTTCTAAAATGATTGCTCTTGTTTGGCAAGAGTTCTTGCCTATTACACACTTTCAGCCCTTTTCTCTGCTTTAAAGGAGTCAAATTTTTACCACCCTGCCCTCTTGGCTGTGTAATTCTCTGGCTTTCTTCCTTCTCTAATATAGCTGTGATTTGGAAAAAAAAAGATGAAGTGTTGGCTGGAACAGAGATAGTAGGAAGAGTAAGCAGTGCACTGACTTGAAAGGCTGGTGCTGGCTACTGTCCTGACCAATTGTTTAATGTGCATATGTCATTGGAGGAAATGTATAAACAGCCCATGGAGCAGGAATCAGGATCTGGGGGACCACAGAGTTCAATTCCCTTTTTGTCTCTAGAGGATTCAAGGATGTCAGTCTTTAGTTTGAGAGCCAGTAGTGTATGGACATTGTTTGGTGAAAAAGAACTGTCTTCTAGGGACTAGAATTTCCTAAAGTACCTTTGGCATGCAGCAGGTCTCCAGAGCTCAAATGGATCATGAAGGCTTGCATCACAGAGTTGAATTCCTTGCTCCAAATCAGCCAAAAATGATGATCTGGAATTATCTAACCATTTGCTGGATCTGTTTCTCTCTGGCATTGAACAGCCAATTTCAGAAATGGGCTCACAGCTGACATTTCTAAGCAGACACAACTGCATGTTCTCCTTGGTGGCTTTCCCTGCTGGCTTGGCTCAGGCAGCCCTTTGCTTGCTGTGCCCATTTTCAGTGACCAGCTCCCCTTTCTACTGGCCTGTGGCATTGCCTGGGGAGCCCCAACACCCCACCCAGACCTGTGAGCTCTCTCAGGCTCTGACAAACTCAGATCCCCTTTGGATTTAGCTCTCAGGTCAAAGTATTGAATTTGTTTACTTTGTGATTGATCCTAATTTTTAAAAAAGGTCTCTAGAAAGGTGAAACATTAGTGTGTTGTATCTTCTAACTTTGCATGTTGTACAGGGGCAGGTTGGAGACTGCATGTCTGAGCTAAACAAATCTGAGACAAACTTCTTCAGAGATCCAACAGTGGGCTTAGTACTCCCTCAGGTCCTCTCTTCCTCTGCTAATCCAAACACCCCTTGATTCAAAAAGTCAAGAGGCTTGTGCTCTTCATAATCCCAACAAGACTCTGCTAACCCTGCTGCATTTCAGTACTCTGGGCACTATCTGATCAATTGTTTTTTCATGGAGAAAAGGCAGATTTTTCTTGTATTACCATCACTCCTGGAAAATAAAACAGAATAGAATTATTTCAATTGGAAGGGAGCTACTATGGTCATCTAGTCCAGCTGTTTCACCACTCAATGGCATGTTAATAATGGAGCTATCCAAATGCTTCTTAAACACACTGACTGGAGGCATTGGCCCCTCTCTAGGAACTCTGTTTCAGTGTTTGACCACTCTCTTGTAAAAAAATACTTCCAAACATTGTCTAAATTTCCCTTGGAGGCAAAATATGCTAATAAACTACTTTTGCTATGGCTATAATGGGAAATACCTCTACTCAATTCACTCAATGTATTACAGCATTTACTCACAACAGCATATAGAGAAGCACTTTGGCTGGGAAAAGGCTGTATTGTGTGTGGAAGGGTTAAACTGGACAAGTCCTTCCTGCACAGTAGCCATATGTGGCTGCTTTCCTCTCCAGACAGACAAGCCCAGCAGTATCCCTTTGAAGGCATATAAATCATGAGTTTCTGTGAAGCTCTCCAGTGTGGGCTGTTAAGATCCCAGTTTTATCTTTGATCAGATGTGAAGCCAAGTCTGGCAAGGATATGGTCATGTTCCACCTGAAAGGCTTGTTGTTGTTTGGGGTTTTGGGGTGATTTTTTTAACTCCTTCATGCCTTAGTTCCAAGTTCCTTAGTCTGATTTAGTTGTTAATCGTAGACCATTAGGTGGGATAATAAGTGTCTGTTTTCTGTGACTTTCCTCTGAGTCATGAAGAGCTGGACAGAAAAGCAGCCAGCACTGCTGGAAATGCTTCTGGAAAAAAATAATCAGAGTCTCAGGTGCTACTTATGGCCTCTTCAGATTAATTTTTCAAATTGTCTTTTTAGAAATTATCAATTATTCAGATACTTAAAAATGTCATAGCATATATTTTAAAGGTTCAGCAGGAATGGCTCTCTTTACCTATAAACTTGGAGAGATTGGGTGAAAACCAATGCAAAATACAGCATTACTTTTCAGTCACTGGTGACAGATCAGATAGGCCCAAACAGCTGGTCCATCTCTGCTGTCATTCTTTCTCAGCAGTACTACATCTTATTGAAAATTTTATTCTTGGGTTTTGAGTATGGCTTCAGTCTGTCTCACTGGGAATGCACAATATTGAACAATTCAGCATTTTTTTCTAATTAATTCAGTCATATTTCCTACATCCTAAACTGTCCTGATGGTTTGTGTGCCTGTTCTGAGGTCACTGTGCTCTTTTGCTTGACTCTGATCAGGCACACATGCTCCTACATAAGCAAATGCCCCCCTTCCAGACTGTTAGCTCAAAGTTCTGATCTCTTCTAATTTCAGAGAAAACCAAAACCTCTGTGACATTAACTCGGTGAATTAAACTTTTGTTTAAGTTGGATTACCTTGAAAGACAGAAATAAGCTAGAATTGAAACTCCACAGCTGAAATGCTTTGCTTATATTTATTTTGTTTGTCTGTGCCTTCCTTGAGGGTAACTTATTTTAGTTAATACTGAGAAAGTTTGTCTGTGCCTTCCTTGAAGGTAACTTATTTTAGTTAATACTGAGAAAGTAAGAGTTATAGCTATCTTGTAGAAATTTGATTCAAGTGATAGTAACAGTTCTCTTTCATCCTCTCCATCTCTGGCTTGGTTGAAAACTTCAGTTATTGGTCTGAAAGCTTCAGTAGATTGAAAATTTCTTTGGCACATCCACATGAAGCTTGTGGATGTTGTTTACTGCCTTAGGCTGTGATGGTAATTATATATCAAATGGCAGAGTGGAGCCTCTAGAGATTGGAATTTCCTCTCAAACATTAAGCCTGTGCAATGCTGTTCACCTTGTCTAACCATGTACTCCTTACATTTGTGTACATAAACTTTCTAATTTTACTTATATCTAAAAAGAGGGTAATAAATGTTCTGATTTAAACATTAGTTCTTAGATGCTATTCTTGGATGTCAGATTTAGCTCTCACCACACTAGGAAATGCTTTTACCCCAAATAACTGATGTAAACCTGCAGCAGAGAACTCCAGTGTGGCTGCCCTAGAGAAGGTGTGGTGAATAAGAGGCAGAGAAAGGGCTGTGCCCAACTCCTGTGTAACCAAGCAGAGCTAATGGTTTTGAATTGAGGTTGGGGATTGTTGGTTCTCATACTGGTAACAACAGGAAACCAGGAGCCCTCACTCTCTGCTCTTCAGTGACACCTTGTAAACACAGCTTGAGTACCTGGAGAGTGCAGAGTTAGGATGATTTAAATTCATTATCTAAGTAGATACAATGAGTATCTTACTGACTCTCAATGTACTGTTTGTGTAGGAACCTCTGTTTGAAACACAACTCCTAATTAAACACAAGGAAAAAGAAACCTTTACATTTTCATAATGCTCCAATCTTTTAGTTTATCTCATAGTAACTGTTTTGCTATTTTATTTCCTTTGTATTGAGCCTAATAGCAAAGCAATAACTTTGTTAGAAAGCAATCAATAATAAGTTTAGTAAGCAGCAGAGGAAGTGCTTTGACTAAATGAAGAGGGTGTAGCCAGATCTCTGTGGCTATGAGCCTGTGCTGCTGGCACTGCTCTGTGCTTCATGTCTCAGCCTCCCCTGGTCCCTGCCCCATCCAGTCCCTGTCCTGTCTCATTGTCTTGTGGGTATGTGCCTGCTTTTCCCACTCTGGGAGCTCCAGCAGCTTTAAGTCTGTTCAGCTCACATGAGAAAGGCTCGAATAATTACACCTTGGAGACTCCTGGAGCTGAGGATAAACAGCAGGGAAGCAGAATTTTATTCACTTTTAAGCAGAACTTACCCAGCTCTTGGTATCCAGTGTGGAACACACCAGTTTCTTACTTCTTTCACTTACCACTGTCCAGCCCAAAATGAAGCAGTAAGTTGGTGCATATGCTCAGGCCATTTACTTCCTACAGCTTTCACATTCCAGGGCTACATTTCTGGAATTCCTCCTACTCTTTAAAACATAAAGCTCCTGGTGTTAACAACTTAACTTACTTTTCAAATTGTGCCACGGGCCTGGAATGCCAGGGAAGAAGGCAATGACTGGCACTGGCATTAGCGTTATCCTCAAGATGGAAAGCAGTATTCCTCCAGTCCCATTTGACTTTTTTATTGATAGATGATAGAGCAGAGTACACCCTCAGCAAGCTGGGAAGAGTGGCTGATAGAACAGAGGGTTATGCTGTCATCTGAAGGGACCTTGACAGGTTGGAAAAACAGGCTGACAGGAACCTCTTCAAGTTCAACAAGAGCAAAATCCTGCACCCTGGGGACCCCACAGGAAAGCAACTTGGAAGAAAAGGATCTGGGCAATCTGGTGGATCTGCTAAGTTGAAGAGGAGCCAGCAATATGCCCTTGGAAAGAAGAGCTAATGGTATCCTGGGACCCATTAGGAAAAGCCTTCCCAGCTGGTTGAGGAAGTTGATCCTGGCCTTCTGCTCAGCGCTGGTGAGGCCATACCTGGAGCACTGTGTCCAGTCCACCAAAGGCAGATGGGCACAAACTGAAATACAGAAGGGTCCTTCTGAACACCAGAAGATACTTTTCCATGTGAGGATGACAGAATACTGGCACAGGTTGTCCAGAGATACTGTGGAGTCTCCATCCTTGGAGATACTAAAGAGTTCTCCAGATTCAGTCCTTGGCAACTTGCCCTAGGTGACCCTCCTTGAGCAGAGGGTTGGACTAGAGGACCTTCAGAGGTGCCTTCCAACCTCAATCATTCTGTGATTCTGTGATCTTTCCCTGTTACAGAATGTAATGTAGGGGATGACCTTGTCACTCAAATTTAATACTGAATGTCTTAGCTCTAGCTAATGTAATATATGAGAACAATTTCTTGGTGCAATTCTTTTCTGAAATCAAATAGCTTGAGCTAGAGTGTATTAAAAGGAATCCTTTCTCTGAGACCTTTGGGATCAAAGGAACGACCCACAGGAAGAATGTCTAAAAATAAATGTGGCAGGTAAACCTGAGTATATCTTGGTGCCAGCTTTCACATCCTTCATGTTCCTCCTTCGCCACCCACAGCTTCCTGTGGATACCCCCTTTGGCTTGGGCAACATGAAAACAGCACTGGGGATCTTGCATCCTTCTTCAAAAGTAAACAGTGTGAAGCAACTCAGCAAAAGGTGACTCTCAGGCAGCAGGTGAGCAGGCAGGCCCAGGTACAAGAAGGTGCTGTGAGGCAGTCTCAGAGAGCAGAGCTGTACACAGACACCAAGCTGTTCTTTACACTATGAAAGGTCTCATCACACAGCACTTGGACTGTGCTTTTCAAAGCACACTCTGTATACTTGTATATTTCATTGAGAAGGTCTATTAAGCTTAATCAATCACTGCAAGACTGTAATCAATCGCCATGGTGTTTTCTGATGTTAGTGATGATCAGCTGGAATGTGCTTTTTAATGTGAAAGCAGTGTATACATAATTTCTACTACAGACTGGCACTGAATAACCTCACAAATAAATCAAACTGTTAATTTGACTCAAGTTTATCTAAATGCTTCAGTCTAGTCTGTGACTCTTGTACTTAGAGAGCATTCATTCCTTTTAAAACAGAGCACACTGCTTGCCTTCCCTTTTAAATACCTCAGCTATAAAACAGTTGCTAACACTAAATTCAAGCCAGCAAAATATTGTGGGAATTATAAGGTGAATCCTATTATTTTAAATTTACTTTCAGATACTTTTCCTAACAATATCAGGGATATATTTCTTGTATTTGATGATGCACATTTGCTGATAAGCCAGGTACTAATTAACATACGCTGCACTTAGGATCCCCTAGTGACAATCAAAGAACAAAGGTCTTGGGAATGATTAACAATCAAAGCTAAAGATAACAGCTGACTTCAGATCAATCTCATCTTTACCAGAATGCATTTGGCTACAAAGACATGAAGTAACCCCTGTAATCCTTTAAGTGAGGTTACTCCAATCATACAGAGGCCATAAAAATAGCACTTGAAATTTAAGAGGTTTATCATGGCCAGCGCCCTACATGAAGAAATATCAAAAGAAAATATTCATCAACTCTTAAGTCTGCTTAGGCTTGAGAGGCCATTTAACAACTATGGCATATCCTTCAAGCTGGGAAAATGCACTTTTTTTTCCTATCCCGTACACAACCAGTTAACTCTCTGTTCTGCCTCTCCCTCTGTCCCCTCATCTTCACTAAATCCAAGTGATCTCCTCTTATACAACATTTCAGTGACTTACTTTCTTTCGAGTGTGCTGTTACACTCCACTCCAAATATGATCAGCTCTTTGCTTTTTCACCTTAATGTTCTGCTTTAACTATGCTGAATCCTAAAGCATATTCTATTTTGGGAGCAAGCTAGCTTTTGGCATGTTTATAAATCAAGTCCTCAGCAACCTGAAAGTAGAGTGATGGTTAGTGTCCAAGGCTGCAAATCAGCTTAGCTTGGTTGCTGATAAATATGACAGAAACACGTGTCTGCAACTAGTAAGTTTCTCTTGCTAGGACATTTTTGGGGCAAAAAAGGAAGATTTTAACACATCTAATTAAAAATCTCTCCCAGACGTGTTATCTATATCTTCTTACATGCTGTTCTGGGGCTGCTGGTGTAGAAAGAGCAGGGAGAACAAGTTAAACCTTACTGAAATTGAGCAAATTGGATTGTGGCGGCTAAGTTCAAGTGAAAGCTTCTTGTAAATGAAGAGCTTACAACTATTTGGTTGGCAGAAAGCCATGTGATCTTACTCATCTAATTCGCAGGAGACTTTGAGATAGTGACAAATCCTCCTGCTCCAGTGGCTGCACATGTGCGGGTGCAAAACCACAGAGGTACTCCAATGATTAGTGAGGCATGAACAGCAAGAAGGGGAGACAGGATGCTGCTGCTCTGTTGTCAGTGCTGCCTGTGACAATTCTGTGACTGTAATTTCTTATTTGTCACCTTAATGTCAAAGAATCAGGGATGATGGACTCAGGTCCCAGTGTGGTAGGTACTCTGTAAACACAGAACAAAAGGCAATTTCTGCCTCTAACCCCAAACCTGCCATCTAAGAATAAGATACAACCCAGCAAGGTGCAGACAGCTTAATAGGGATATGTGGGATCCAGTGGAGACATTATTCTCACTGTCAGAGGCAGGTTGCTCCAGCTACCAGCAGCCTGGCTAGCTGGTAATCTTTTGGTGGCATCATGGCTAAAGTGATTTTAAGAAATGTTTGAGAGTAGACATAAGCACATCTATGGAACTTCACTGGCCACTCATGTGGTGTGAAGGCAAGGTAAAAAAAGTAAAGGCAAAGAAAAGTAAAAGAAAGTAAAGAAAAATAAAAGAAAGTAAAGAAAAGTAAAGAAGGTAAATAAAGAAGCCATTTTAGGGCTCCAAATGAGTGGGTCCTGCCACAGTCTGTTTAGAAACATATTTTAATCCCTGTGAGAATGACTAGAAGACAAGAGCTAGACAAAGGTAGTGGTCTGAGAGCTGGGAGTTAAAAGATGAGAAAGAAAATACATTAATGCCATGCAAGGATAGGAAAAAGTAAAGAATCCAAATAGCATCACAGGAAAATAATTTTCTAGAAGGATTTTGAATGAGACAGGGATACCGGTTGGTAAGAGCAACCTGTTAGATTGAGATGTCTCCTGGCCATGGAGACAGAAGATAAGACACAGAATGGCAGGGGTGAAAGGCTAGCAGTGTTTCCCAAATGAGCTGGAGAAAAAAAGAGAGATGGTGGGACAGATGGTAGCCCTGTTGACTCTGTGTTAGATATCACATGTGTATAAGCAGCTATCAGACTGACAGATTTGCATGTAAGTGAAAGGCAGGCACAGGTGAGGGAGGGCAGCATTTTTATGGACAGAGGGCCAGAAGAGGTTGAGGACTCTTAGTTTGAGTCCAAATCCAGTTCATAGTGAGTTTGAGAAAATGTCTTACCCTCCTCTACACTCCCTGTCATTCAGCTACCTGTATAAGAGAAGGGTAGTGTTAATTGGATGGTAAGAGATTTAACTGATACATGTACAGTGCTTAGAAACCTCTGCATGATTCTGTTATCAAAGTGCAAAATATTATTTACCCAAATCTAGAAAATACAGTCTTTCTTTCACAAGTTACTTTGTTGACTTCCAGACACCTGCTATTGCTTCATTGCAGGTAGAAGAAAAACCCCACCAAAACTAGATTCTGGAAAACTACTCTAGGTCCTGGAAAACTTCAAGAAACTTCTCTACTCTAAAGGAACAGCCTTGAAGACCACAAAGTTGTGGGGCTGAAGATCAGTTTCCATTCTGAAAGACACCTTAATCTAGCCAAACCTCTGCCATGCATCAAGCCAAGAGCCTTGCAGTGGTTTCCCAGGTTACAGTTCATTAGTGTCTGTGTCACAGAAGGCCAGGAGCACACTGAAGTGCAATGCAGGTTTCACTGTTGTGTGGTGCTGACAGAGAACTCACTTCTCACACAGAAAATTAGACAGGCCCTGGTACTTCAGATATTTTTAACTCATGTTATGATGAGAGTTTCAGAAGTAGGAGAACTGGCATAAAGGAGTGCACATTAATCCATGGTTCACAGAGTAAGGTGTTGCTCTTTCCAGCTGATGGCATCTGACAGCCACTGTAATAAATACCCCCATGTGGGGAGAAATGATTTGCTGAACACTCTGCTGGACTTTGCTTTCTAGAACATGCATGCTGGTAGGTGTTCCAACTACAGGGGGAATGGCTTGGTGCCTGAGGGCCTACCCAAGGCTGCAATCACAGAAAATAAGCACCCTTAGCACTCTCCCAACCCTCCCAAGCCAAGGAAGTATCTCCTTTAGCTCCATGACAATGTGCTACTTAAAGGCCATGGGGAGATTGGGGAGATTTTCTGCATTTTCATGCATTCACACGACTTGACCTTGGCAGGTGCTCCCTGGGGGAAAACCACAGTGCCTGCACAGGGCTCCAGCAGGCTCAGTGGCCACCCTGTACATGCAGCATCCACACATACAGAGCACTTTCCAAGGACCAGGCCGTCAGGAATCAGGCTAGGAGTTGGGTCTGCTCATCTGCTACAATCAGTGCTTGTCATACTAACTCCTGCTGCTCCAGTGGTCCCTGTTCTCTGCACTCTGGGTGTGTCTCTCCAGCTCCTAGGGGCATGCAGCTTTGATGGTTGGTGTCTAATAGTGCCCAACACCACAGGTTCCAGCACAGTCTTACCTCAGATTAACAGAAGTAACAGAAACAGGCACGAGGGAACAGCACCTTCTGTGCTTGGTGCTGTGTGAAAAGAACTGCATAGCAATATACACCAAATATCTGGAGTCTGACTTCAGAGACATGAAAAACTAAGTTTCATAGTGATTAGAAGCCACTGAATGAAAATATGAACCTGAAAAATGAAAACAGGCTTCCTCATTCTATTTTCCAATTGTCCTGAAAGGAGGAAAAGGGGTCTTTGTAGAAAGTCTCCAAGAATATATTACCTTCCCAGTTACTTTTCTGGATTTGCTGATGGATGGGACAGCTCACTGGAGAGGTTATTGGTACATTCAAACATCAGTTTTATAAGCCTATTATTACTAGAATCTGTGGGATAATTAATGCTTGCATGAGAAGTTAATGAAGGACAAAGATTCTTTACTGCTGATGGTCTCACTGAAACAACTGTCTGGAACATATGAAAGAGCTATTGTCAGTAACAAATTACCATTACAGAGAGCCACATGAATATAAATCTTTCAGAAAAGGTGACATGCTCTTTATTTTGCAGCTCTTATTCCAACAGTGACCCCACTGTCCACGTGCATTATCTCTCTGATGCACTCATTTGGCTTCTTGGTGAGTGTCAGTACAGTTGAAGGTCTCATCACTCTGCAGCTCTGACAGCCCCATTTACCTGCCACCTGAGTCTTGTTCTTCTGTCTAGAAACTCCTCATCTCTTCTCAGTCCAATTTAACTGTCTTTTGTGATCCCTGAGCCAAATACCCAGATGCAGAGGCCAGCACTTTAAGCAATACTGATGTCATTGTTGTGTCACTGAACAAACAAATGTCATGTATCCTTCACCTGTGCAACATGCTTCTGTAGAGTGCAGCTAACTTGACCTTTCATTTGGGTGGTAGCTTTCTCTCTCTAATGCCTGAGGGCCAGCAAACCTCTGGATACAAACGTGGAGGCAATTTAACTCATATCTAGTAAATCAGCTGGATAAGAGTGTGAATAAAAACACAAATCCTGATTGAATTTAGGCAATCTAAAGGTAACAGGATAGAGAATTGTGGGTCTGGTTGACACTGTTAAGATCATTTGCAGACAGAATTGTGTTTGCTACTCACTTTAAAATGAAACGTGACCCACAAGCTAGTTGTCATCCAAAACTACATTTTCAGTGCCTTTCAATTTCTCTTGCATATTAAAGAAAATGTTATATAAAACAGAGTTGCTTTCCCTTCTGAGAAAAAAAGAAAAATTCTGATTTCTACTTGGCTGGTTAATGAAATGACTTTCCATGTGGGTAATGATTATCTGGCTGACTGAGTATGAGTTGATCCTCATCCCATCAGGTTGTGATTTCTCTGAGATTGCTGCAAATCCCACACAAGTGCCTAAAACCTGTCAATTTTCCACTAGATTTAAGTCAGTTTAGGTTTGTAAAGCTGCTGGGGGGAAGAGAGCTCCTTGTGTGTTTGGCTGCTTGGAAAGCTCTTGTACATTGCTTATCCCTGCTGGTACTTGAAAAGATTTGCAAGGACAAATTGGTGCATGGTTTTGCTCAAGATGTCTGTGCATTGCTTGGGCTTAAATCCTGAAAATTAATACTGGCCAGGGGAAAATTCTTTGAATGTGGCCAATCAAGCTCTTTCATATAAAACTAAGCCTAAAATACAGATAAACAGCACATCCCACAAAACCTGGTCTGGTACTTTTAGGTATAGGTGACCCTTTATCCTTTTGATTCTGTTTTGGGAAGCCAGTTCATGTGTAAACCTGGATGCTGGACCAAACCTTTACAGTGTCAGCTCTCTTGGTCATTCTTCATTGATCCATGACAGGAGCCCATACCTTGTTTACAGAGAGGTTGTTGTCATGCCATTACTACAGTTCAAGGAAGAAGTGTTTTTACTGAAGAGGAAGGGAAGGGATGCAATGCTAATATTGGCATCTTCAGCCAGGTAAGAGCACACAATGTGCCAACACAATCCTATATGTATGGAACATTCTTATATATATCTACACAGGGATAGCACCATAGCATGACCAAAGTTTTATTAGGATTGTTTTGAAAATATCTTTAACATAATAGGGAGCAAAACTGTCTTGATATCTGTGTAACCTTGAGGAGGAAGAAGCGGAAAAAATGGGAAGATTTTTTTCTGTCCTGCAATGGATCTATTTCAGCTTGAGGGGCAAGATACTGCTGACTTTTCTGCTGCAAACTTTATTGACCTCATAATGGTCCCAGTGCATTTGAATTGCTCTAGACCAGTCCTTTTTGACATAAATGCAACAATTAAATATTTAGTAATCTTGGACAGACGAGATGAGTGAACCCTCAAAGGTCATGCAGGAAGTGTAGAACTGAGCAGGGTACTGACCAGTGGTTTTTAACAGACATTACTCAATACAGGGGAAGCTGTTGAATGATGATACCTCAAAGCTCAAGGAATTCTACTTTCTGGAAGTGCTAGATGAGTGGACAGAGTAACAGGAGAAAGAACTTGCCTGTTGTGTGGTGTGGGATGTCTGTCTTTCATATTACTAAATAGCATACAGGAAAAGGAGAAAAAAATCAAAGAAACATATTTACAGCAACAGTATTCATTTTCTATCCTTGCAATGCTGGACTTAAGGGAGGATCAGTTTAGTAGTGCTTGTCTATAGACATAATGCAAATCAGAGTAAACTCAGCCATATCAGCTGCATTGGTAAAAACATCTCCATGTGTTAGCAGGAGCATTGAAACAAGACAAACCATAAAATCCCAGTGATGCTTTAAAAATCATTTAATCTTTAAAAAGATGCCATAAATAAAAGATTTCTTCATGAGAAAAGATCTGGAAAAACTACAAACCAGCATATCACAAAACAGTCAGCTCCTACACTGTCATTTCTAAAGAGGTGAAAGTGAAATTATAGGAAAAGTCAAATGTGCTTTACTAAGCCTGTTCAAGGAGCTGATATGAACTACTAACAGCCATAGGTATGCACATGTGAACACATTCTTCTGCAAATGCAGAACATAAGTGGTGAAGAGACTAATATAATTAGTTTGCTCAGGAAAAAACATAGAAAATACACCAATACTTGTGCAAATGCAAATGGCAGAAGCAACAAACTGAATAGAAATAAAAACATGAATATATGATGGTGAGGGATGGAGAACAGAAAATGTTTTATGTTTTTGGTCACATGCAACAATTATTGCAGAGTTTGCAAATAAATAAAATGAAAAATAAATAGCACTATAGTAAACCAAAAAGCAGCAAATTCAAATGTGAGATTAGTTATGTCTATGACATGAGAGAAGCTAAATAGTTTTCAAACATTTGACTTAACTTCAGAGGTCAGATAGGGATACACAAGTAGTGTTACATCAAAAGGGAGTGCACAGTTCCTATGATCAGGAGGAGAAACTGGATCACCCAGCAAAATGAGTTATGTAATAGAGAGAACCAAGTATGATAGATTTTGAACCACAATAAAGATGGGAAGCTTTCACATCAAAATAAAGTAAAAGCAATCTCTTAGGAATGCTCAGAATCCCACGTGATCTCAGGAGAAAGATGTAGACACCAGGTTCTCTATTGCCAAGAGAATAAAAGCACCCTTGACACAATGGAGGGTGTCCTGCAATAATGTAAGGACTGTAAGGATATGGAAGGACTTAGATTCAAAAATCTGAGGATGGGGAGAAATTCAAAGCCCTTCAGTGCTGCCATGGGGAACCCAAAATAGTTTTGGTAAACCGCAAATCTGCTCTGCATTACAAGAAAGAGAACGACAGGTGGGCAGACAGTCAACTGTTGCCTAATCTAGAAACAGCCTTCTAGTATAAAAAGGCAACAACAGAAAATAAATTATGCAAACAATATAGACCCCCCCTTTTCCTGTGAAACATCAATGAACCAGTGAGACAAGCACAACATCTGTACAAATACAGCTGACTCTTCACATCCAGGTCATTCTTTCAAATACCTGCAAATCATCTAAACATTGATACTTAGAAAATGAGATTATAAGTTTTCCAGGTACATTCTTAACTGAAATAAGATGAGCACAGACCCATGCAGAGATCTAACAAGCTAGTTATGAATATCTGACACAATATAAAGGCATCTTTAATTGCATAAGATTAATTGGAAAAAAAACCCTTACAAGAATGGGCAAAGCTCAAGAGATGAATTTGCTAAGAATTTAAAAGAGGTCTGCAAAAAGCAAAGAAAATGGGCAGTAAGTTGTTCCCAGATAGAATATTTGGAATAGTTCATGGTAAAGGTAACCTGTCACAATGTCTGATACTGTGGCTGGGATTGCAGTACCAGCACTACTCCAGCTCACAAAAATGGAAGAGAGACACTTGCCAATCAGCAAACTCAAGAACTCTGAGCACTGTGAGGTCATATAAGGATCTAACTGTTTGGGGGCAAAAGGGCAGACTTTTATTTCATGGGGACATGAATGTGTATAGTCAGTACAAACAAGAGGCAAAATCACAATGAAGAAAGATGGTGAAATATTCAAATATTGAGATTTGAGCATGAATTCTTAGAAAACACAGATCTAACAACAGCTGTTGGAGGGAGCACTCCAACCTGAGCTGCAGTGGCAGGAACAACTGCCAGGGATGTCCTGCATTTCCTGGAGACATGCACTCATGCCACAAGTAACTTCTCTGGAAAACTACCTGGTAATAAAGCATGAAAGAGCTACTGCTCTAAACTAAGAGGAGAACATTCTCTGTTGCTAAGGGAAGTCAGGGCTTAGTTAACTCACCACTTTTTTCATAGCAATACACATATATATGAGTACAGAATATGCCTCATGATGCACATTCATGGAATGATTGCTATGTGAATTGATTAACTCCTTTCATAGACACGATTCTCAGATTTAGTTTTGCTGTTTACAGTCTAGTAAATGCCATTCTTGATTTCAGCATGGGGAGATGTTCCTCCTCTACCTTTTGAGTGCTGGATACTCTTAGCAACCCAGCACAAGGTTTGGTGACAGATGATAGGGGTTGCTTTCTGGCTTCTAATGCAGGTGACATTCAGCCACTGGGCTACTCTTACTGGTGTTCCTTCTTTAATTCAGTCTTCATAGACATGGAAAAGAATTTTTTTGTATTTTACATTTTGTAAATATGCCAGCTTTAGGTAACAATTTAGCTATTTAGCTCTTTCTGGGACAATGAAGTATCAGCTGGTGTAGTGAAAAGTCAAAGGCACCGTTACTGTGATAACTCTCCAAATGTTTCTGGTTGTTAATCTTGGATTTTCAGTCTCAGGCAAAATGTACACACATCATAAATATAACTACAATGTAATGGCAACACTTGTCTTTTGCCTCCTCGGTACTGAGAAGTTTGAGGCTTAAAATAGTGATGTGCTTGCTGCATGGATAGTATTAGACAGATGGCACACTGTTCTCACTTTGTAATCATACAACCCATATTTCCATGGACCTACCTACTGCCTGATAAGTCAGCAAGTGAATACAAAAGGTTAACCTGTTAGGAGTGCCCTGGTAATTAGAGAATTGTCAAGTGTTTTCTGCACTGCTGAGCATGCTGGTGCTTGCTGATTATTTTCTAGGGTTTTAAAATATGTCTTTCTCTTATTCTTTTAATAACTCTTGCTGGAATGGAGAAACAGATACTGATGTGCCTTCCAAAGAGAATTCCTTCTCTCTCACTGTTTACACATACACAACTGGGAAAGTCGTGTTCCCCTCATGCATCACAGCTGCTGACTTGGTGGCATATCCTATAAATGGGGTGTGGTTTTCAGGGCAATTGCTGAGGCTCCTTTGAGGCTCCTTCTAACACACAGACTCATGTTGTAAGTGTCCTGGCTTGTTTTTTATCACTCTTTTTTTTTTTGCATTAAAAATTCAATTTACTTTGTAAATCATTCACAATAGTGGCTGCAGTGCTATCACTGGTTTAAGCACCTTTTCCATTTAACCTTGCCAGGATTATATGACTTTCAATCCCTACTGTGTAAGCTCTGTAGCAGTTGTTCTGGTTCCTTTGTAGCTAAGCTTATCTCAATGTGATTTCTGTTTCTTTGTTTCTGAAATATTATCTTTATATAACTTTTGCTTTCTTAGATAAAGTATGAAACAAGCATTTCAGAGGTGCATAGGGAAACCCATTGTATAAACAAGCAGTATCTTCTTATGAAGACATGAAAAAACGCTTTGTCTGGGAACTCCTCAGATATACAAAGAGAACAAAACTCTGCAATTTCTCTCCATGAACAGTCTATTGGTTTTGCTGGGGTTTCTCCAAATAAAAAATCAAATTTCAATTCTGGGTACATATTTTCCAACATACCCAGAAGTATGTTCCCAGGGCTCTACATAAAGGTTTTCCTTAATTTCTACTTCTCTCAAATAGTCTTGTTAAACAAGCCTAAAAATTCTCTGGGAAGGCTTAGTGAGGCATATTATCTTTGATTTTTTCTGTTGCTCTGCACACAAGTTTATTTAATCAGATGGTGATGCAGAAGCCTGGATCCATCACAGTAGTTAACATCAACTGAGGTTTGCTGAGTTCTTCCTTTCATCTCTCTTAGCTTGTCCTGAGACAGCAGTTTCCAAATTGATCCAAAGCAGCTATTGCTGGAATGACTATAAGGAATGGTTGAATAATGATGGTTGGGCAGAATTCATTTATTATTCTTATTATTTTCTGCATGGTCATCTATTTCCTATGGCTCACTATGATGTAAGGAAAAGATCTGATTCCTGTTAAAAGAAGAAAAAAATATTTGCATTGATTTCACTAGGTTCTTATTCGGGTTCTGTGGCTTGTTTTAGTCATGACCTTGTTAGGATCCTGATTACAACAATTAGTGCATAGACAATACAAAACCAGTTTGAATGCTGAGAGCTGTAAGTTGACTGACGGGTGAATCCTCAGATTTTATATTCTTCAAAAATTTTGTATGATAAGGTTGGGAGCTATTCAAAGTTTCAGTGTTTTGCTGTTAATGAGAGCTTTTTATGGATTTATGGCTGTGTATACATAATGGTATGGGACAAAGAAAATTATCAGTCTTGTTAGTGACTGAGTCCCAGCTGTATTTTACAGCACGCAGCTCTCGTTCTTTATTTGTCTTTTGTAGGAAAGTGTTTTAATTCCTACTGGAATTCCTACTGTGAAATCACTTTTGGAGAAACAGAGAAACATACTGATGCAGAGACTAATACATCTGCCTTGAGGCTATTCTTTGTTTTTCTTTCTTTTAGCACAACTGGCCTAGCCCAGCAAAAGGAAATAAGATGATAGAAAAGGTAAATGGTTTCTTCATACTTTCTTTTTCATAAACAGACAAAATGTACTGACAGATCAAACTCCTCTGAGTATCAGCATTTAAACTAGTTGCCAGCTTTCTGGCATTAAAATCAAGTCCTCTTGTTGAGACTCAATCTCTTCAGCCTTGTTTTGCAACCTCCTGTACTAATTGGTGCCCAAGATACATGGTAGACTAGCTGGCTTTTTATTTGTTTTCATCAGCAACCCTCTCTTTATCTTCAATAAATTATTTAGTCCTTTGTGTGTATGGATGATCATTAATACTGATTCTTACTAAGCCTTTACATACACACACAGATACAGATATAAAATGTGCAATTGCTCTCATTTTACTTAATGAAGTTATAGAGTGATCTATTGAGACATGACACTGTGTGCATGTTGTAAATAATTCAAGAGTGAAACAAGCTGCCTGAGCCTTCAGAATAAATATTGCACATCTCCTAAAATCAGACAGACATTTGATTTCACTTACTTCTTTAACATTCTCCAGGTAGCAAAAGAGCTATGACTGAGAAGTTTAAAAGTACTGCTGAGCTTGATCTAAAACATTTTCTCTCTCTCTCTCAAAGTATGCTTCTCAGTGAAGTCTGAGACTGTAAAATATTTTACTTGCTAAATAGCATTAAATTTTTAAAAGTATGAGCCTTAGTACCCTTGAGTTCAACAGAGGAATCACGACTATTCATTCTAGCCAGATATCTTATCAAGGCAAGGAAAAGATTTTCAGTGGTTTGGATTCTGTTTCAGTGTTTGGATTTCTGGTTGAGGCTTTTTCAACAGTCTGTAAGTAAGAAAAACAGCAGTTAGGATACTTACCTGTTGTAATTTAGCATTTGAAAATCACGATGTCTGCAGGAAACTCACCACGATCCCCTGCACAAAGCTCTGAGTCAGGGGCACTGTCTCAGGGACAGTAAAATGGTCTGGATTTCATGTAACTCTGCTCACATGAATTGGTTCACCTGCCTGTTCAAATGTGGAAAAAGTATCAGGCCCTGAGCATGATTTTTATTTTGTGTGTGTGACTTTTAAGTATTTTTTTTTCTGGATGACTGGCCTGCTCAGAGTTTTGACAATGAGCTGGAAGAGTTATTTTTCCTAGCACTTAGTCCAGGGTCCATCACTAGGGGAAGAGTGGCGTTTGTGCTTCTGAGCTCCCTCACCCCCACAAGCGGCGCAGCCGCGCAAATCCCGAGAGCTGCGCCTTGCTGCATCCCCAGCTCCAAGGCAGCACTGCAGGATGTCTGCCATGGCAGCTCACACAGCCATGGCACATGGCAGAGTCGGCTGTGCCAGGCATGGAGCAAAAGGAAAGCAGGAGGCAGCCTGGCTCTTGAAGTTTCTGATCTCTTCTGGGGGGAAAAAAACAACTAAAACAAAGCTGTGCCCTTTCACTTGGTTTTCTTGGCTAAGCCTCTGGAGATTTTGTGGGTTTGCTCTGCATATGATTAAAAATTCATTAATTAAGGTTAACTTAAAAACTGAAAACAAATTTTCAGGCCAGTTAAATCTTCTAGAAAGTCTTGCCTTTTAAAAAAAATTCATTTATTAGAATTTGGAAGGCTGACATAAGAAACAGTTTAGTTACACAATAGCATGCTATGAAACATTCACCTCAATGATCTGATTTATTTCCAGCTTATCAACCATCTTGATAGCTAGGGCAGGAAAATTACAATGGATTTCCAACAGCAAGAACAAAATATTGCATAAAACACCACCCCACCTCTCTTTTCTTTTCACAGTCAATGCCAACAGCATAACCAATTCTGTGAGACTCCATCAGTCCCAAGGCTAATTTCAACTTTTTAAAATCATTGTGAAAGGGACAGCAGATCACTTTTCTCCAGATAAACATTTATTTAGCTGTATTTTTATGTTATTATTGAAGATGTGTGTGCATAGAAATAATTGTATAATTTTTTTTTCAAAAGCTGTGGTGTGAATGTATTTTATGATGATCATTACAAGCTCTCTGATGCCATGGTGCTCTGCCAGCCAGCTGTGACTTGGCCTGGCTGTTCCCTTCCCTGTGCCTCCAAGCCAGCTGGGTATGGGTAGGATCTGTTCCTTGGAGTTTGCTGGTAGCAAGGTCTCACCAGTGTTCCAAGCTCAGTGGAGCAGTTCCCCCATGACCCACTCACAGCTGACTGAGGCTGTGGGCTGTGTGGAGATCTCATTCACCATCTGACCCTCCAGGAGAAAGGTGCTCTCAATGCTCCACGGTCAAAACAGTGCTTCGGCCTTGTAGGATCTGCTCTGCCCTCCTTCACCTCAAAGTTTTCCTAATGTGCAGTGGCAGCTGTTTACCTGAACAGAAAATACTGACAAATCTTGAGCAAGAAGCTCCACCTGTAATGCTTCCATCTCCTTGTGGATCCCTATGAAGAAGAAAACCATTGTTTCAAGGAGAAGGACCTTGGAAGAACTGAAAGTCAGGAAAAACCTCAGTCAGTCCCAGGCAACACCAAAGGTGACATTCTGAGCATGTTTTGGCACCCTTCCTGGGGAAGGCAGCTCTGGAGTGGGCCCTTTAGGCCACCCTGGGCACCACCACACAGCTGCTCAGTGTGCAAGTCAAACCAGAGCTGGTGGTTTGCTAGAGGTACATCCCACTCCACAGTCTGCAATTATAAAATTTTTCTAGTGGCCACTGATGGTAGGAATGATTCTTCTTTTAATCATCAAGACAATTTCTAGCACTAGAAAGAGGTTTTAGACATCTCCCAGGACATTTCCTTTGCCCACAAATGAAAATTTGATGGTCTTAAACATGGTTTAAAAGGCTATAAAGAGCAAATAAAACTCAAGTCTCCAATGCTTTGTTTCTGAACCCGTTCTGAACAGAACATTTTGTGTGGAATATTTAAACATATTAAGTGTTTCTGTGGTCAATTTGCTGATGCCTGAAGTGAATATGATATTCATTACAAAGGTTTATTTGAGTTTTCTTGCCCAGAACACAGTTGAAACATTGGATTTTCCTTTGTAACCTTCACTACAGGCAACACATAGTTCAGTAAAGCTAAGGCTGAGTAAAGTCACAGGGAAAGGTTTTATGATGTGAGCACAAGCAAAAGCCATGGGTTGTTCCTTCCCATGCTTGAGAGAGGTAATTATGGTATTTCAGAATAAATAGTGACAGATGGACAAAGGTACACTTTTATATTTATCCACAAGTATAATTTAATACCCACTTCTGAGCAGGATTGCTCTGTGTATTCATTTGCATAATTGGAAGGGTCTTGACATAGCTGGCTGCATTTTCACTTCCAGTAACCCTAATCTTGTTTTTCCCGTGGTCTGATTAAACTTTGCAAGCATCTTGTATCACAACCCTCCAGTGCTCACCCTGCTATCAGGAGGGAGTTTTGATTTGCTTGAGGAACCTGGTGCTGCTGACCCTTAACAATTCCATTTCAGCTGCCTGACCTTGCTGATTCAGTAACTCCAGTGGACATCTCCAAAGGGTGGTATTATCTCTTGTGTCAGAAAGGACTTCAGCTACTGAAAAGTTTGTATGGGGAAGTTTTATTTTCTTGTCACATGCAAAAGATGAACCGTTCTCACTTAGAAGAAAGCAATAAGGACAAACAGATGCTCAGCAACAGCCCAATTAATTATCCATTTTATAATTTTGAGTTACCCAAAAGCATGTCTCTGGTTTTACTGATAGATGACTTACTTTCATGTTTAGCTCCTTCCTCACTCCATTGTTTCCATGGTAACACCTCTGAAACATTGCTTCTTTCTGAGGAGATGAAAAGTAAAGTGGCTGGAATATCTGAGTCTTTAAATATTAAATGAAAACAACAGAAAAATGGTGGAGTGAGTCAGACATTACAGGCAGGTGACACCTGCAATATCTGCTAGTAAATTGGACCATGGGGTAGTGCTACCTTTATTGTTCTCCTACTACAAGTTGAAAACAGCAGCCCGCTCTTAGGAGTTGTCCTGAACCTGGGCTATCCTGCTGCTGAGAGGCAGCTGAGCACACTTATGACCAAGCCTGGCTAAAAGATCCTGCTGCTAAACTCTGCAAGGAGTTAGAAACAGCAAAAAAGTTAATTTACAGGAGTGCTGTATTTATTATTTGCCAGTGATAAACATTTTTTGTTAAAATTGGCAATAACTGCACATTTTCTTGGTATTTTGCTGTAAAATCTGTTAGGAAGCTAACACGGAAATACTGTAAAAAGCATTCCTGCCAATGTTTGAAAATACACCAACATTTGCTTTGACCATTTTCACTAATGGTAACAAACATCAGTTATCTGGGTTTGGAGGAGACTGTGCTGCAGATGTGGCCATTTTTGTAAACTTTGAGGGAACTTCTATGGAGGATTCTTAATGTGCTGCAGCTACAGTGATGTCTCTCTCCTGCTACACCAACAGGAATTTGAAGACTGAATGTTCAAAGCAGACATAGTGGTGCTCATTTCCCCAGTCCAGTTTGTTTCACTCACCCTTCTGATCCACTTTGATTCAGGTTCCCTCTGCCTGCTCCCACCGCTGACTGTGCCCAGCCCACTGGCTTAGAACATCTCCTGTTCTTGCCTACCAGAGCTCTCCCTTCCCTCTCTTAAACACCTTCTTAGACAAAAACTTTTCTCCTTGCTGTTCTGAACCTGAATTTCATACCAGCCTTCTCAGTTCTCTCCTCTCTTGTCCAAACATAATGGGGAGCAAATTAACCCCCCTTTCTTATCTTTTCCACATGAGACAGCATGAAACAACAATGAAATAAATGCCCTGAATTCCTCATACAAAACACTCCATTGAGCACTATTCCCACTCACTTGATTTCTCTGACTGCCATTCCCTCTAGACTCTTTTACATGATTTTATACACTGAATTTATTTTCCTAGGACAAGGTTGTTTTCTTCCTACTGCCTATAAAAGAACCTGATTTCTACTAACTTTACAGAAATAAATGGTAAGAATATCCTTCCCCTTCTCTGATTGACAGGTACAATTACTTTTAGCTTTAACATTAGAGGTTTTTAATAGAATAAACCTTTGTTTTTGAAAATCTGTGGTCATATGAGGAGGAAAATTCCCAGAACTACCCAGCTCTGCTCACTAGCAGTGTTAAAAAAAGATGCCAGCCAAAGTAGGAGGTGTAAATTTTCTTAACATTTTTCACCATAATTTTATTTTAAAAGTTTTGATAGGCAGTCAAACAGCAATTTCAGTATAAAAATGGGTATTAAGTTTCAGAACAAGCCCACTCAACATTAGGGAGAGTTGGTGTTGCCTTAGGAGAAGGAGAAGGGAATTAACAAGATGACCTTTCCAGGTTCCTTCAAGCATGTGTTCTACAAGTCACCAAATAAAGACAGTTCTCACCTTTCCAGTATTGTTGTCTCAAGGACATCAGTTTCAGGACACGTGCCTGCACTCCTATACACAGCATTTGGAGTTTGCAGTTGTTTTTCTCCATAGTCATTAAGGATGAATACTTGCTCTTCTCTTTCTAATCTAATGAGGGAAAGGAGCTGCCCTGTCAAATCTCTCCCAGCTACCCCAACAGGAATTTCACTGGACCCCTTTGGACTTCAGGCTTTCAAGCACTGACAGCACCTGAGGCTTTTTTTTTTTGGTGAGAGAATTCTCCAAATACACAGGAAGCTTCCTCCTGTGTATTCATAAGATCACAGCAGCCTGTGGTTTGGGCTAACAACATATAGCTGTTGAAAATTTTTCTCACTGTAATGAATCAATTTTTTCTTAGTTAATGATCCTTCTCATTCTGAGGGACTAGCAAAGGGTTTTGGAAAGAATTCCCAGCAGGTATGAAAGCTGAACAAAAGTGTGTTTCACTGAGGTGTGTGAAGATGTCTCCTCAGTAGCTGTTTTGAATTTCACTTATTTCAGACATATAAAACTTTCCAAAAAGAAAAAAAATGGAGAGCATTTTATGGAGCTGAATTTAGTTTCTTTATCTGGGAGTGAAATGAGATTATGAAGAGCAAACAAATGTGTTGTATACTGATGGAAAAAGGGCTGTGATTAGCCCCAGTCCCTTGTGTTTAGCATGATGTCAGCTAACCTCATTCCTCACAGTTAAGGGTAAGCACAGTCAAACTTCCCCAGTCCTCTGGCAGCAGGGCTTAGAATCAATACTAAGCTTGAACCCATGCGTAGATTTGAAGAGGAGAAAAGACTTCTGTTTATAGAGAGAGGAAGAAAGGAAAATTTGCACTGGGCCTAGAAAATCAAGAAGTGGGGAACAAAATCATGTAGCAAACAGGGAAAGCATAAGGGAAGCAGAGAAATAGGCAGAAGAGAAAGTGACTGTGAGAGCAGAGAGGAATAGAAAACCAGTGGCAAAATGAAAACATAGTAAAGTTAATTGACAGTGGAATTCACTGCAGACAGCAAACTTGAGAAACTGAGAAAGACAGTATGTGTGTGGGGAGCATATGCTTTGTAACAGTCTGCAATTTAACCCCCATTTCAGTATGGCTTTATGCACGTGCATGAGTTCTTCAAATCTGGCAAGGATTTAATCAGATGCCTATATCCCTGAGAAATCTAGAGGGCTTTAAACATAGATGCTGTGATGAATTTGGAGGGCTTATATAATATTGATTTAAGGGTGCAAATATTGAGGTTTTCCTAACAAAATCCCTTTTAGCTAGATGTTGATTGAAACCTTATGAGCAGAAGGACACATTGAATACTACTGATATGCATAATGTCTCTCCTTCTGTCCTGCAAGAAGACATTTAGGTGGGCTTGGAGAAATGAAGAGAGCTGATGTACCTAAATTAAAATGTGTTAAAAGCACATGTGGGAGATAAAGAGTCAACTGATCTTATTTTCTTGTACTTTAAAGATCACATCAAGTGTATAGATCTGGTTGATACCATACACTTACTCTATGGCAGGAAGATTATATGCATCAGCTTGACCTCCTTCCTGTGCTTATGTGAGGTTGTTCATGGCATGAAGGATACGAGAAACTCCTGCTTGTAGCATCCCTACATACAGTTGTTAAACTTCCAAGTAGGGTCTTGGTGAGTATGTGGGTCCGAGCTAAGTGTTGAATGTGGGGCGTAACCACAGATGCTCATCAGAAATACAAAGTAGCATTACCTAAGATTATTAAAGAGAAAACAGCAGTAGGAAAACTGCATGACATAAAACACAAGGGATGAGCTGGGTAATTGAAATGAAAATGTGGTTCCATGTTACAATGTGAGACTGACTTCTTCATAGCATTTAAATTTTGGCTCACAGTTCAGTTATTTACAGCCTTGAAAGCAAAAAAAAGGTCTGAGTTAAACTATAGAAAAAACTCTTTATTAAGGAATACTTCTGCCTCTGAAGCATGCTAAAGTACTATGTGGTAATACAAGTGGCAACTCTCCATTAGAACTGGGAGACAAAAAAATCTGACAATGCATAGAAAGACATAGAGGATCTCAGCACATGGATGAGTCCTGAGTACTACAGCTGAAGCTTCTCTGTAATATAGTGGATAATAACAATGGATCTGCTTTCTAAATTTCAAATATGGTTCAGCAAAGCACCTTTCACCAGTGCTTAAAGAACCATCTGGATATATATACATACCTAGGAAGGTAGGGTGCCTGGCGTTACAGTTCTACACTTAGAGATTGATTTGCTTTCTCCAAGCTTGTATTGTAAAGTCATATTTGTGTGCCCCCCTTTGCCAGGGACTTGGTACTAAATAAACACAGGATTGCTTTTTCCTTGACAGTCAGGTGATTATGGACAGTGCCAAGCTAAGGTCCTCTCTGTGGCTCCCTTATATGAACCACCTGGGCCAGCTAGCAAAGGCAGGATCCCAGTCTCTTTTCCCACCAATGCCTTTCCTCTCAGTTAAATTTGTATGGCTTATGGGAGATTTTTGTGTCCTTTTTTAAGGAAACATTGTTGGCTTTTTTTTAATATTACCTCTTGACCTTGCAGATGGGACAGAGGGGTTGATACTGGGATTCCAGTTGTATCAGAAAAGTCAGACTTGAAAAGGCTCCTAGGGCTGGTTGGGCACCTGTCACAAACAATCACCTTCTAACCATCCAGAGCTTCCCAGCTCTTCTGTGCTGGAACAGTCTTCATGGCCAACTAACAGGGCCTCAGCTTCCAGCAATCATGCCATGCTGCTGCTTTTTCTGCTCTTTTTAGGGCGTGCCATAGAAAATTAATCCAAACATACTTCTCCTTCAACTCTCAGCAGCATCAATATTTTCTTCTCAGATGAGCTGCTTTCATGGATCTCCTGTGAGACACTTCCCTAATTCAAAGCTTTTTGGCTGTTTCTCAGTTCAAGACACTAATTGTGCTTGAGATGAAAAACAAGCACATTTGGCAGTGCTAAATGAAACTAACATTAGTATGTGCTTCTAGTGAGACATTTTGGCGTGGGACATACACAAAAGTTAAATTATCACAATGATAAACACTGCAATAAGAAAGAAGATTTATTTCTTGTGTTTGTCTTAAAAACAAGTGCTATTTAATATTTTCTTCCTCTACACTTTGTTTTGACAATGTTTCTCACATACCTTTAATTTTCAAAACATAATTCTTTCAGCAATTCTAGACCTAGTCTGGAAAACATTTTGTTCTGATTATACTGGAAACAGAACATGTGAAGTATCACCAAACCACTCACTGTGAAAGCATCACTCAGAAAACCATGTGTGTCTTACTCTTTTTTTTTTTTTTGTTGAGACTATTAATGGAAGGCTTCACTGAATTTATATACAGTTGTTCTTCTTGCAGTAAGAGATAGCAATAATTTAAAAAATAAATGCAAATTTCTCTAATGTCACCCTATGCAGTAAATATTTGCTTCATTTTTGCTCCCCAACACTGTGTCACTGTACCCTCATACACGGCATGGATGTCTTAAATCAGATGAAAGTTCCAGTACTGGACATTGTTCCAGTAACAACCTCCTTGTGAATGGCTCAAATGTACTCAAATAGACCCTCCTGGGGAGAGGTAACTGGAACTGAATTCTGCAGCACACCTTTTCCCTTTGAGACATCCTACACAAAAAGTTACCTGACACATTTCGCAAAAAAACCCTCAGCAAAATAAAAGTGATTTGGAATTCTGTTCTGAAAGTTTAGTATTCAAGAACAACTTTGAGGCTGCCCTGTGATCACCAGACTGATTAAAAATGCTAATCAGAAGCTTGTATGATTAGGAGATTAGTAGTGTCTGAACTTTGATCTGCCTCATTTGTGCACACAGGAAAGGGAGAGACACACACCATCACACTGAACTGCTTTCATGGTAGCAGATTTCTCCTCTGTAAGGAATTTCCAAAGGCACTCCTCACTGTTTTGGTTCTTGTTTCTTGCTTTCAGTGGTTCACAAGGAAGGCCATGGGGTTTGTATAGTCACTAACTGTTAACTTTAAACCAGACAACTTTCTAACAGCCAAGAAAAGGAAAAAGCTCTATGTCAAAACAGGCAATATTATAACAGCATTCCTGTTACTAACCATGTGCTTTGGTTTGATCCATGTGATGTTCACAGGATCTGACAGAATTTATGAAAATCCCTCACATGTGAAACTCAGGACCTCTAACAATGGTAAACAACACATTGACACAAATATGGAATATGTGTGAATGACAGCCTCAACTCCAGATACAAATTTACTTCAGTTGTGGCAAACTTGTCATTGCATGTAAGTACAATATCAGTACTTAATATCAGTACCTCTTCAGATCAGGGGTGCCATGGCTTTGAAAATGTCTTCAGTAAATAAATAAGTAAATAAACACAGTAAACATAAAAATCACAAGCAACTTTCATCAGTTGTGGGAAGAGACCCAGCCATTAGAACAGCCTCTTTGAAGCCCTTATAAGTGAAGAAGGGTCAGGCATTGGTACAAGCTGCCCTGGGAAGTGGTGGAATCACAAATCCTGGAAGTGTTCAAAAAATGTGTAGATGTGGCACTTGGGTACATGGTTTAGTGGTCAATGTGTCATTGCTGGGTTAATGGTTAGAACTGATGATCTTACAAGCCTTTTAAAACCTTAATGATTCTATTATTCTAAGCAGATTATAAATTTATTTTATTAAAAAATGAATAAATCTCTGCAATCTCCTCCAGTGTCACCATCCTTCGATCCCTAGATAAAATCTTCATACAGAAAACTACAGTCTTGTCAGCACTGCAACTCTCATTAAACACACAAAAAGGGAATGGCAGACTAATATTTGCATTGCCACTTTGAGTGGACGGGCAGGCTTTAGTCCCAGAAAGGAGGTGATGGAAATCTATGTGAAGAATTAGCTCCCATCTATTACAACAGCTGACAGGGTATAAAGTAGCATCTCTACTGACATGGCCAACCAACACCTTCACTGGAGCTTAAAGATCTCAATGAAAAAAAGCAAGTTCACTATAAATAAAGGTGCTGATCTAAAGACCTTCTGTTGCCTTTATCCAGCTTCTATTGCCTCTGTGTCTAATTAGCCTGTAAATTCTTTTGGTCAGGGATAGCTTTCACTGTTCTGGGTTCAACTTTGAGATTTCCTATCTGGCCATGGAGAGAAATCAAGAGACATAACCTGATTTACAATCTTCTCTATTACCTTTTCGTGTAGTAGGCAAGAGCTCTCACAGTTACCATTTCTCTCTCAGCAGCTATAAAGGGAATGAAAGAGAGGAGACTGGAGCGTGTCTCAGTGCCATTCTTCTGACATGTTTTCCTGCTTTAATGTAAATCAGAAAGTCAAAAGCCCACAAGAGCCTAGGTGCCCATGGAGCTTGGACAGTTAAGAAACACAAGTTTCTGTAGCTATGTGCACGTAAAGAAGCAACAACACCAACGCCACTGCTCCTCTTTGGCTCTCCAGCTTGAGTAAGGCTTTTTGCTCTTGAGACAATTGGCAGTCTTCAGCATGAATCCAGAGCAATTCCACATGCAGCGTGTACCACAGCATCCTGAGCATTGTGCTTCTGCATCTTACTGTAGTGGATAGAATTCACAAGCAAAACTAGCAAACACATTTGAACGATGGGAAAACAGAGAATTGATGATATTTTATTTGTGATTATTCGTTTACGTGGGTATTTGTATTATAATTATGAAGCCATGACAAACAATGCCAGATACGTCTTGTATGTCCTAAAAAATATAGACAATGATCCAGAGGGGATCACCTGAAAGGCCTTCTGTCGTAAACCCAACGCTGTATCAAAAGAAGATCAGATGAGTTAATCCCGTTTTGTCTACATGTGCTTTCCCATGCGTTTCTGGGAGGAATACAGAACCGATGTGTGCGCTGTAGGAGGAAGTTCCCACGACTCGTTGGCTGACAGTAACCACTTAATTAACGTAAACATAAAATTTGAGTTAAAAGAAAGAAATGAAATCTTGGTGGCACAGCCTAGAACTAACCACCATTCCACAAAATGGGTCATTAATTTGCCATCCCAAGCACCCCGCGTTGGTTGCAGCGCAAAATGCGCGCAGAAGCGCCATTCTCCCCATGAAAGCTCATCTGAAAGGCATCTCCTGAGACAGGTGAAGAGCCCCGAGCCATCGGTGCTCCTCGCCAGCCCCGGGGCGCTGCAGCCCCTCAGGCCACCCGGCCCCGGCCCGCGCCTCGGCACGGCGGCACCTACCGCTGCCCGCTGCCCTCCGCGCAGCGGCGCCGAGCGCGACACCGAGAGCCGGGCATTCCTGCTCCGTGCGGGGAAAAGGATTAATTTCGCCACTTAATGCCTTCCCCCCGGCCCGGCGGTGGGGGAGGGCACACGCGCGTTGCCATGGGTGCCGGAGGAGCACCCAGAAAGTTGCGGGAGAGGGGCGGGGAGAAGGGGCCGAGCCGCCCGCCGGGGCTGAGTGCCCGCCCGGCGCCGCGCTGAGAGCCCGCTGGCAGCCCCTGTGACCGCGGCGGCTGAGTCGCCCACCTGCCGCCTACGGCTGGCGGCGGGGGAGGGACGGAGGAAAGGCATAAACTTCAAACTTGGCCGGGCGGGCAGGGAGCCGCATGGATGTGTCCGTCCCTCGGCGCTGACCCGCAGCCCGCGGCGCGCTGTGGGGCGGCCGCTGCCCGAGGAGCGCGGGGCGCCGCCGCGCCGCTTCCTCTGCCGCCGGCCATGGGGCGCGGGGCTCGGCCCGGCCCCTGAGCGCGGCGCCTCCCCCCCGCTCCGGGCTGCCGCCGCCTCCCGCCCGCCGCCACCTGCCTCTCCCTCCGCTGCGCCGCTGCCGACCTGAGGCCCTGGGCATCGGCTTATCTTCGCGCTGCAGCCCGACCGGAATGGAGCCGTCCGCGGGAAGCCGCCGGGAGTGATCCCCGCTTCCCCACCGACCCACTGGCCGCCCCCTCGGCGCCCGCGCTCGCTCCGATGGAGCTGGAGGAGACGCCGCTCGCCCCTCCGAAGACCATGCTGCTTATGCTGAGGAAAGTTCGCAGGAGGCGGGAGATGCTGCTGCAGCAGCTGGGCTTCATCTGCGCCATCCTCTTCTTCGCCTGGTGCATGTCCAGCCTGCTCTCCAGAGCGGGTGAGTGGCGGCGGCGGCGGGACCGGCGGACCCCGGCAGGGCCGGGCGGGCGGCCGGGGCGGCCCGGGGGGGCTGCAGGCGCCCCGGGGCTGCCGGGGCTTGGCGGGATCAGGCGGCGGTGGCTGTTCCCGTTTGGGGTCTCCCACTGGAAATGCCCCGGCGTGCGGGCGAGGCGGGGGAGCAGCGCGGGTTCCTCGGGAGAAAGCCCCGCGCCGGGAGGATGCGGGAGAGGGGGACGCTGCCCGGGGCAGCGGGGGACGCTGCCCGGGTGAGGAGGAAGCTGCGCCGCTGGCCCCTGCTCGTCCGGGGCTCCCCGGTGCCGCGCCCCTCGGGTCGGGCACTGACCGGGCATCACGGGGCAGCGCTGTGCCTGCGAACGGCCCTGGAGGAGTTTCCCCCCTGCCGCTGCATCAGAGTGGAGTTCTCTCCAGCCGCCTGTGGTCCCCTCTGCAACTTCGGGCTGCCTTTGGTTTTGTCTTCAGGTCGTAAACCTTCATCAGCTATAGCTGCTTCTTTTCTCAATCTCACACGCACCCCCAACACCTGTCCCCCCGTTACAGTATAGATTTGACAGAAAATTCTGCATTTTAGGCTGGGAACGGTGCTAATCTTAGGTTTTATAGAGAGAGTATTGTAACAGAGTCTTTTGCATCATTTGTGCATGTGCTGTATTGGTAAGCTGATGCATTTATAATTAACCGTATCATTCCCATTTGCTCCTCTGCCTGCTGGTACAGTTTGGGCTGTAAGTATGCAGCTTCAGGCCCTCATCCTGCAATATGCTTTGCATCCCTCAAATACAAAGTCTAAGGTTGCTGGGACAGCACTTGGGTCTAGGTAGGGCTGCCAACAGTCCTTGAAGATTTAAGAACAAAATTGACTAAGCCCATCACTAAGCATCTACATTTAATATAAGAAACTCAGATTTCAGCACAGTTAGGATGGGTCATCTGCTGGAATGGAAGCTGAAGTTCAAGTGTGTGCTTTAGGGAAGAAAAATCTGCTGGAACTTGTCATAGTTTGTAATGCTCTTGTGCCCAAATTATTGCCTGGCTTGTTTGAGCTGTATCTAGGATGGCAACAAGCCATCCATATAAGAATTCGGTGTCTTACACCATATTAGCATATTGCTCATCTTTAAAACTTTCAACTTGGAAACAAGTAATGGGGGTATGAATATGTTTGCATAGCTTGAGGGATGTTTTTTGTTGCAGTTGTTGTTTTCCACAACTTTTTTAGGTTTTCATGAAAAATGTCATGACTAATGAAAGTTTTTAATCTCCTGGGTTATCAACTAAATCCCTCATAACCTAATTTTTGATAGCATGCTGCATCAGGTAGGGGTTTTTTCAGCTGGCTAATTTACAGTACATATTATCCATAAACACTGACCATCTGTTGTCTATGTTTCTTATAATTGTGGCTCAGAATACTTCACTCTGGAAAAACTAACTTCCGAACTAGATTTCTTTTTTTGGAGGCATTACATGATGACAGTATAAACTCTTAAATTGGTCAAAGAAGAATTTTTGTTATTACAATATGTTCATTTGAAATGGATAAGATTGAGGTGAAAGTGGTTTAATTAAGGGGTTCTATTCTTTCTTTGATTATTATAATTGCATATGGCACATGATCTCCCAAGTGCTCCTATACTCTACCTAACAGGTTTTGTTGAGAATGCTTCTGGAATATGTATTTTGGTAAAAGCTCCATTGACTTCTAAAAAAGTTTTTAATTTTTAAAGTCTTATGAGAATTCACTGTGATTTCCATTTTCTTTGACGAATTATGAATGGTTTGATATTATTAAGCATACCCAAGACTGAAAATTCAGAATAAACTAAAATGTAACTGGAACATATCCATATGCATTTTTATTTTTTCATGAAAGCAGTAATGTAATATGTGCAAGTACAGATGACTAAATGGAAGTGTGATTTTTGCTCATGTCAGCATAGCTGGGCTGGTTTCATCTATAGGAGCTGCAACTGTTGACTTTCACAGGTACAGGCTTCAGCATTTGCTTGCTGCAGAATATTTTCCTGCTGTGGGTCACAGCCAAGTGTTCTGGTAGCTCTGATAGCCAGAACATGCCAACAGCTCGGATATGGAGCCCAGTTGCACCCTTTGGAGCTGGGAGCACCTAGCATGTGTCTGTTGGCATGTGCTCCAGTCCCACCTCGGATTTTGCCCCATTTGCATTCTGATGGTCTGTCCATACTCCTTGTTAGCGGGCACCTGTAGTCCAGCTGGGATGATGCAGGAAAAAAATTTGTGCTAGTGGGCATAATGTCTTTTTATTTAATATAGGCCAAGAATCAGCTGTTGCAGACAGAAGCATTATATCAGGAATATGGAGGAATAGAAGGTTGATGGCATCACCTAATGGGACGCATGAAGAGAAGAACTGTACAGAGCCAGGTAAGATGGGAAGACTTTGTAGTGTCCTATAAGCTCTTGAGATGTATTGGGTAGTTTTGTCATGACCAGTCTGCAGTGATGTGTAAACATCAGTGTTAAACTTAAAAAGAAACCCAACAAATCAGGACTGTTCTGTGTTGAAATAAGGTTTATTGTGTTACATAATGACATGATTTTATGTATCAAAGGCAAAAGGTAATGTTCAAATAAAGGCATGTTTAGGGTCACTGTGAGATAGTGTGCCTACAATGCAATTTCTGTAGCTTTGTTCCTTTGGTGATTATTCATTTCTGTCCAGCTGATGAGTGTATATTGCACAAGTCATGAGACTGTGCTCCTCTTGAAACTATGGGTAGCTAGATATGCAGTGTTTTAAAGGACACCTGAGCTCAGTGATTTATGTTCATTACTGTTACACAGTTAATCATGGTTTGCTAGTTTAGTGATAAACTGTGTATTCAGAGTAGGAATTTATGTTGTGTGGAGAGGGTTGGTGAGGTAAGTGATATGGAAACCCTGGAATCCATTTTACTTCAGGATGTCTATCTTGGCCAAGCAAAAAGAATTGATTGAGGGCAGGAATGGATGATGCATTTTAGTATCAGTGTTAGTCCACAATGCTTTCATCTTCCCATCTGTCTTTCCAGTGTGTATTTCCTTTCTCTCTCTCCTTGCCTCTCTGTGGTTTATGGTGTGTGGGAGATGAGACATTTTGCCAATGGCACTAGCCAAGTTAATTTAAAGTTCAGATTTTTTTTTAATGTGACTCTTTGATAAACTCTGTGGTAGCAATGGAGTGTGCTCCTTCTCACCAGCATGAGTTCTGGGATGCTGTCAGCCCCAGGCACTAGGAGAGTTTGGAGCAGTGTTCCTGCCCTCACTCACATGTTTGTTGTGATACTGAGGTGCCAGTTCTATAGACTGAGGATCACTAGTGTGCTTATACACTCCTGAGAGAGGAATGGAAGAGCATAGCTCAAAGTCTGTGGGTCCAAAAGTTTTAACTGTATCCTCTTGATGTCCAAGAGCTTCCTCGTTCTTTTGTTAGGAACTTTGTGGGTCGGTTTGCTGTGTTCTGCATCTGCAACATTATGATGCTCTTGATTTGTTTGTCAAAGTTCTTAACAAACAAGAAAGAATACAAAAAGGACCTTTGTATCACACATAGTGATTCTTGATGAATAGTCAAAAATACTATTCTTTCCCACTCCTCTTTCATTTTCCTCCGTATATGTGGATGCATCTATGTGATCATGTCTGAGCACATACTTGTCAGCACACTTGGAGTCAAGGCAATGGAGGCCACAAAATTATAGAATCTGAAAGATACCTGTGAAAGTTCTGGTGGAGACTTCCATTTAGCATGAATGAGAACTTTTTCCACAATTATATGATAAAACTACCAAGGCAAAAACCTGCTTACATGTGAATTGGAGTTCCAGAAGTGATACTGACTTCTGCATGTGTTTCAAACAAATAGTTCAGCTTCCTCCATTCTTCTAAAGCCATAAGATTAGTTTAAGAACAATTGGAATAGATAAATACAGCTGGGTCATTTTCATGTGCTTTCTGAAATTCAGGTCTCTGAGGTGCACTTTTCTCTGTAACCACAAGAGATGGACACAGGGGAGGCCCAAATATGCCTCAGGATGCTGAAGTTTAAGAAAAATATCACATGAGTTGCATTAAATTAATAATTTCTAGTCACAGTAATGGTAGTAGCCTTTCTTTTAAAAAGTGTTTATTCAGTTAGAACACGGATTTACAGATCAAATCTGTCACAGGATTGCAGTTGTAGCATTTTTAATCACTTCCTGTTATTCTGCAGTTATGTACTGCTTATCACTGTGTATCTTCTGCAGCTGAAGGGGGAATTGAGTTGCTGTAGGAGTGACTAGATGTAAGCTGCAAATAAAGGGAACATCTGAAAATAGCTGAAATTGGTGTTTGTGGGTCAGGAGTGGGTCCATAAGAACCCATTATTGTTATTGCTCAGTAACAACTTTTGTAGACTTGGGGTAGTGTTCTTTTTGGGCTTTGTTTTTTGTTGTTTTGTTTTTTAGTGTATGGGATGTTGACTTGCTATTTTTCTATTTATTGTTTTCATTCTTGTCTGGTAGCCAGGGATTGAGATTTGTCATGTAATGAGAAGGGAGCAATGATGGAACACCTATCAGGAAGGAGCCAGTAATATAGCTCATCTCTGTGGGAATGTAGCTTGTGTAATCACATGGCTACAGAGAGAGGAGTCCCAGGAAAGGTCAAGAAACTTGGTGGAGATTGCATAGAAGATGGGTGAGGGTGTGGATTTTCAGTTGGAATATGAATACACGGTTCCCTGTGGGCTCCTTTATGAGATGTACTTACTCTCACCTATGTCATTTCTGTGTCTGCTCTGAGCATGAGGGGCTGTACAAATGCATGTCTGTGTCTATGGTATATAGCAGTTTTCTTTTGTTGTGTGAATGTTTTTATGTGTGTGTTTAGGATACAAGAATTTCATAGTACCTTGAGAAATGCAGGTTCTTGCTGAGAGCCTGTTAATCCCTCGTGTTATTGCTGTGCTCCCATTTCATTAGCTTCCCACACAATTCTTCAGCTTTACCTCCCTTTTTCCAAAGGCTTTCAATGGAGTTAATATATTTACCACTTCACTTTATTTTCTTAAATGTGTAAGTGGAAAAAAAACCTCTCAATTTTTAGAAAAGGCAGCTGTAGAAGTTTATAAGACTATGAGATCCCTGCACTTCACGACACTGGCAAGAAAGGCCTCACCCTTTGTAATATATCTTGGGATAAAAACTCTGTAAGCTTCTACAAGTAATGGTAGAAGCTTGTGAGAGCTGCTATCTTCTAGAAGCTCACATAGTCTACACTGTTTTACATTAGTCTCATTTGCTGAAGTAGATAATTTTGTATTGTGTTCTTCTGCAAACATTGATAATGTTGCTGGGGAATTGGATCAGAAGAGGAAAAATGCTAAAGTCTCAACAATGCTGCTTTAAAAAAGAACCAGAGGAGTCTGAAAGAGGACAAATGTACATGTGTGTATGTTACTAGAGAAGAAAAGCTGAGCTTTTTGTATCAGAGGAATGATAATCATTAACACCTTAAGAAGTGTTCCACATTTCTTCTGATAGTAGTATTCTGTAGTCATGAAGAGTTATGGATTGTCTCTATCCCATAGCAGCAAAGGAACTGTAGGTCAGCTGCAGGAAGGAGGTGGAGCCTCCTTGGGAGCACCAAGCCGACCTTGGTTCTAGTCGGGACTGAGACCAAATCCTCACCACAGTTAACATGTTCTGTAGCATTTTTCTATTAAAGATCATTCCTGGCTTTAAACTTCCCCATTGTTGAAAGCTTCTCTGCTTTGATAAAAGCACATTGATTGGTCTTTATATTGTCCTGGAGGCTAGAGGGCTTAAAAATTGTATGTAGAAGGCTCTGGACTTGGGAAATTTCATGAGAGCCTGGGATTTTTGAAATATGAATCGTAAATTTATTTGGTATTGAGTAACTCTCTGGATGGCTTCCTCTTGGAAGGAAACCAAGCTACCTTTTCCTCATGGCTCTGGGTAGATTTCTGTGGGAGGAGAAGTTGACCTGACCCTCACTTGAAGCAGAGAGATCAGAAAAGAGGAGTAGTTGTCTCTAGCATCTTAACAGACCTCATTAGTTTGCAACTGATTTTTTTGCCGTATCCAAGCTCTCGCTTCCATCTGCCATCAGCTTGCTAGCTTGCAGTGCCATCTGCCCAGAAAGTCTGATTTGTAGCTTCTCTGCTCCAATGGCTTGCCTCTTGTTTCAAAATGTTCCCATGACTCCATGTCCTCCAGAACTCCAAGTGACGCTTCCAGGGCACATACAAGGTGGGGTGACTGGGCGTCAGGATGTTTCTTACCACGTGCCTCCACTGGGGCATGTCAGGCTGCTAAAAAACTGATCCAGACTCTTTGCTCTTGTGAATATTTTCAAGTAATCCCTGTATATGGGTAGAATTTTTTTTCCCTGTGAATTAGAAATGGGAATATTTCCATTGTCTTCTGACACTAGTTAGGGAGTGGCCTTGAAACAGAAAGGCAGTGGGATTTTCTTGCCTGTGGTTTGTCAACCGTGTTCGTGAGCTACAGTGATTTTAAGTAGGTGGCTGTTTGGTTCAAATGTGCTCCTTCCATTGCTGCTAGGGGGTAGAGATTAATTGTGGACTGGAGGAAAGACAGGGTTAGCATTTCTTCCTGAGCCATGCTCCATTTTTAGTTTAGCATTAAAATGCACATTGTAGCAATGCTTTGTATACCTGCAGTGAGAGAGAAAGAATCAGTCCTCGACAGTAAAGTGTGTTTCCCAGCAGCATGTGTGTGAGTTCTGAGTCAGGATCAAAGTCATTAAGTCTGTGTATATTTTACACAGTTAGTTATAACCTTGGGGACCCATGTAAGATGTCATGCATTGTAGAGAAACTATAGAAGTCTTAGACAGTTATGTTAGCGTACCATAGAAAGAACAAGGGCCTGTTATTTTTTTCTACAAAAATCAATGATGACTGGAGAAGACAGGACTGATTCTTCCAAGCAATTTTCCAAAGGGGCAGAAAACATTATTTCTTGTACACTTGTGGTAAAGACACTATAGGAACTATTGATTTCCATAAGTTGTATTTAACAAACACAGTGCTTATAAGTGCATAATTCTTAACATGCTGGATTGATGTATTCTTTTTTTCCTTAATCTATAAGATCATAAACTTAGAGTAATAAAGGCTGGTGGAATATATAATTTTGTGCTGATGCAAAGTTTCTTTAAATGATGTGATAATATGTATTTCTTTTAAACAATGAGCTCATGATCTTCCCTAGATCAAACTTCCATTTTGTAGCAGGGATGAATGCCTCAGACCACCACTTTTAAGGATGTGGTATTAATAATCTCATTGTAAACCTTAGTTTCATGACCAGCCTGAATTGGTAAGCTCAGCATGACCTGCATGTGCTCTTACCATGCATTCATACAATACCTAGCACAGAAAGACCATAGTCTCATTGAGATTGAGACATGGTCTCATGTCTCTCATTGAGAGACAATTATTGTGTTCTGTTATTTGCAAATATTTCCCACGTGCATATTAGTCAGTCTTCCTCTCTGCCTTGATGCGTAGAATATGTGCAACTATTGTAGTATGATAGATTTATTGATAGTGCATGCATATGGATTTAAAATATTTTATTACTCCAGTGTGTTATGCCCTCAAAGACCAGGAAATTATCAGCCATAAACATTCTATTTTCATGTTGGTCTAAAAGGAAATGAAAATGAAGAAAGCTTTAAGAAACAATTTCTTAGTTGCTTCGTACATACAGTATTCACATAACATATAGGTGCAGTGTCCTGTGAATGAGTATTTATTTGTGTTAGTGAGACTTACTAATTAGCTGGCATGTAGCTTATTTCTGTAGCTACTTGTCATATGCTGGTGGGGTTTTATTTGTTTTGGGTCTGCTTTGGGTTATTCCCCCTCACCCAGCGATTCCAGACTCCCTCTTGTCCCTGTAGATGCTGAGTGGTAAACTTTATTGATTGTGATCTCATTTGTATGGCTTCTGATTCTGGGGAAAATAGATGGTGTGACAATTTAAAACCACTTTTAGAGGGGTAGTTGATGGCAAATGACAAACATGTTATCACAAGTTTTTCTTCTGTGACTGCCAAGTCTCCTAAATCAGAATTCACACCGAGGCTGAGATTGAACTTCTGACATCTTTGCATGGCCTTTGGGTGTGAGTATTAAATAGTTATGCAGGTAGGTGTAGTTGAAGTTAGTTGGGAAAAGTGGTGGGGTTTTTCTTTGTGGGTTTTTTTGGTTTGTTTGTTTATTGTTTTGGGTTTTTCTGGTTGTTTTGGGGGTTTTTTTGTGAACCGGTGTACAAAACATGCTTTGACTAAACATAAATTTTGAAAAATATACATCCTTCTCTCTGAGCTGTTCATTTTCTAGCAGTGTATTAAAACTGGCATCCAAAATACTAGAAAGAAATGAGACAAACATTTCTCTGTGCCTTGACTCAACCTGCCAGCAGCATCCCCTGGAGAGCTGAGAACCGAAAACGAACTCCAGGGTAATTTATCCATTTTGCCAGGTTTAGGTGTCAAGTTTGCTAGAAGCAGTTGAACACACTGTAAATTAAGATCTGACTAAAATGCCATGTTGAGATGTGGTAAAGAAAGGCAAATAAAACATATTAAATAGTATTTTCTTATGTTACTGTATATTCTTAAAGCTAGTAAAAATACTGCTTAATATAATCTTTATTTCATATGACTCAGATTAATTTACAGTTGGCTTGGGTCCAGTTGAAGCACACTGTGGATAAGGACTTTTACAAGCTAAGTCTTTGCTTTGGAACCAAGAAGCAGCCCTGAAACAAAAATCCAAATTTTTAAAATATAGTCACTTCAGAACTAAATATAATGTCTGTGGACACAGGTTCATACTTGAGACATCCAGGCTGAATGCTCTCATGTGCTAGGCTAAAATATCAAGTTCCATGTATTAGCCCAGCTCTAATATTTACATATCTGATTTGCCTATATTTCAAACCATATTACCTAAGCATTCCTCAGATATTAATGTAGTAATAGTGCAACATTTCTTTTTCTGTAACTGCAGGCAACTCAGGCAGAGAGCAGCTGTGTAAATTATTGGCCTGAGGTCAAAGAGGAAATACATGACAGAATCAAATCCAGATACCTCAGTTTTGATTTAGGCTCCTGGAAAAATGATGTTTGGACCACCTGAAGTTCCATCCAACCTGAGTTGTTCTGTAGTGTGGAAATCAAATTAATTACATTTCACTTAGAACATATTTGAAATCGTGAATTAGGGATTTCAAAATCAAAGTTAATAAGACTTGGACATGAAGCTCTCCATGGTATTGCTGACTGATTCCCCTTTAGTGGGGGATAATGTGTGTGTATTTGGATATGTTCTCTGGTGTGACTGGGGAGTTAGACTATTTTGTAGATATGTGTAGAGGGATAGAATATAAGAAAATAAAGATAGTGTAGAAAGTAATCTTACCCCTAAGGAGTTGCAGCTGGGCCAATTATCAAAGATTAGGAATAGGCCTGACTTTAACAGGCTACAGCTGTAAGCAATGAGAAGAAGAGTGCTATAAAAGAGTGGGGTGGCTGGGTGAGAAGGGAACTGCAGTCAGTTGGCCATTTAGTGAAGAAGAAAGAGGCAGTGCTCTGGGAGCTGCCCACAGGAAACACCACGAAGGTCTGAAACCCTTGTGATAAGGAGACAGTATGGAACTCCTGCAATAAGGTGACAACAGATATGTGCTCCACTTCCTACTTGGCAAATGGTGCTGTTGGTATCAAAGCTGTGTTTAAATGTACCTGTCCTTGTCCACGGAGTTTTGATTTCTGTGTCACCTTGTACTGCAGCTGAGACTGAAGCGCTGCTGTCCTGCCTTGTATGATGTGCAGCTGCTCCCAGAGCTGGCTTTGCTGTTGTAGGAAGTGGCTTGAAAAGGCCTTGTAAATCAGCCTGTGAGCATTAATCCACACTGCTGGGGCTGGCCTAGCACAGTCTTTGAGATTCTGGGTTGCTTGACAGATACTAAAATGCTGGATTCATTTCTGCGTCTCTGTGCGCTTGGTGTTTCATCAGTCTCACTTGGACCACCTGTGTCCAAGGAGGATTCAGGTAAAGCTCTACAAGAGCAGAATTGAGCTGCAGGAAAGTAGAGTGTGAAAAGCACCTGGAGACAGGAGATTGTCACCAGAAGCTGCAAGAGGGATAGAGCAATTTGGGGGTTGTAACTGTGTGGTAGAAAGGCTAAGATTATCCTGTCAGGCATCCTGGAGTTGGAGGATAGATGAAAGAGACATGTGAATGAAGGGAGACTGAATTTGGATGGTGAACCATGGGAGAATCTTGGGAATTGCAAGGCGAAGAGATAGGCCCTGGGAAATAGTAAGCAGAGAAAGTGATAAAACAGAGTAAAAAATCAAAATGTAGAGAGAGGTTTGGTTTTGGTTGGGCAAGAAATTACAGTAAATTAAACTTTGTTCTGCTAATATTTCTGATAAGAACCTTTATAATTGGTTTTTTGTGAAGTTACAAAACATCATTAAACATATTTAGTTTTGTATTCATTATGCCAATGACATTTTACAGAATAGATGTGATTACCCACCTAGCAGGCTGAAAATACTATACGAACCTGCAGACATCAGTCCTGTTCTACAGGGAGTCAAGACTTTCAGGCAGTAAAGAGTGGTGGTTTTCTTTATTCTTTGAAGTTGGCAGACATTGAAGATATTCTAGTAGAAATTGTACTAGCCTTAGAAACTGAGTGAGATGAACTCCTGCTGGAACTCTACTGGCAAGTTGAAGTACAGCAGAGCAAACACTTCAGATGGAATGCAGGTTAACCATGTCTATGTTGTCAGCCAATTGTTTCTTTCTATTTCAACATGGGATTAATAGTTTAATGTTAATAACAGGTGCTACATTAACAGTGCTGAGGGTAACATTATCTACCCCTATTGAGGAACAGTGGTAAATGTGCCTTCCTGCAAGCAAGAAGAGGATAATTTAGACTTTGCCTGTTCAGTTTCCATATATGCTTGTTAGAAAATTCTCAGAGATTGCCTAAACCTGATGAATTACATTTCCCCTGCTTATGATGCATTCAATTGTTTAGTGGGTTGAGTGCAATATGATTGAATCTATTGCTATTCAAAGGTATTTATACCTTTTAATAGCAAGATGTAAGATATTCACAGATGGTGGGAAACATTTAAGCTTCTGGAATGAAATTTTTGAATGAAATTTATGTTTAGAAGTTTAGATTGACTGAAATGTGGAGAATAGATTTATTACCCACTCCCCCCATTTACTGTGAATCAGCTTGTGCTTTGAGTTTTGTGAGCTCCTAGACCAAACCTGACTCTCTGAGAGAGGCAGTTGCTTGGAGCCTCAGGGAGCATATCTGTGCTCCCTTAACTCTACCATCAGTAGAACCACAGCAGTTCACAGCAGCTGAGGCTCTGCCCTACAGATTTAGTGCTGGATGGTGGGATGATATTTCCGGTTTAGTTCTTTCATAAGAACTTAGTCCCTTTACTTCTCATGCCTTTGTAAAGGTTGCATTCTTTACTTGATTATGTAATGTGTTTTTAAATCCTTCCATAGGATCTTTGGCTGCTGTTGCCTAAAATTGTAAAGCTTTTTCTTACCTTCTGTAGCCTATTGCCAGCCTTGCTCCTCTCTGTTGCTGCTATCCTTTGTCTGCTTCCTTTACCTGCACTGACACTCTGAGATGTTTCCAGCGTCTATTTACCTTTTTTTGTTATTTTTATGCAGACACTTCCAGAGCAGAAGGTGAAAGAAACTTATCTGGAATATTATCAATCTCTCCTTTCTTGAATCTCACTTGAGGAGCCACGAGTACTGTGGTGCTCTGAGAAATTGGCTAGACAGAGAAGAAGTCAAAGCTAGCATATTAATTAGTCCTGTTTCAGTGATGTTTTGCTAGTTGAGGGTGGGAGGTCCCTGTAGAGCTGTAGTGTTGTCTGTCCTTGTTATGAGATGCAGTGGTAGTCCCCAGGAGTGCCTAATGAAAATGAACAAGGAAAAAAAGACTGCAAAAAGGCAAAGTGACTTAGCCAAAGTCTGCAGAGAAGGTCAGTAGCTAAGCTCCATTTCTCCCCCACATAATCCTAAATTGTAGCCATATTAAGTTCATTGAGCTTGGAGCTCCATGCCACCATCAGCACTCCTTCCTGGTCAGCTCATGATTTGACTCTTTTATTGTGCTTATTAAAATGAAAGATGCAACTTTTCACAGAAAGTAAAACATTAGAACTTCACAGCTAGTTAAAACTGGTAGCTCAATGCTGCACTACAGAGCACTTCATGTCTTCCACATAGAGGGAGAAGAAGTCTTGGAATGTATAGGTCTTCTTAGTTGCTCCATAGAAGAGGGTGAGTGTGTTCCTGGCTGACCCATCTTTGGCCCAACTGCTCTCCACAGAGAATTGAGATAAAAAGTTGTGGCTAGGGAGGTTACAGGTCTCTGCTGTGGTGATGTTTCTACCACTGGGGAATGCTTTTTGGGACACTGTGTGGAGGGACTGTGTAAAATGCCAACACTCTGTTGCCCTACCAGGAGTAAAATGAGGACTTCTTGCTGCTTGCAGGCTGAAAAAGGAAAGAAAATGGTCAGCAGTATTTTCTTGTGTGTGAACAAACCTGTGCTTGTGCCTGACTCAAAGCTCTTTGAAAATTATTTTTTTGTATTTCATGGAGGGTGAAGGGAGGGTTTTTAGGCCAATTGACTTTTGAGTGCAGAATATGTACTTCAGATTTGAAGGCAGTCCGTTAATCAATTGTGTTTTTCAATACCGTATGTGTTTACTATAGTTATTTGGCTGTACAGGATTGTTTAGTAATAGCACGTGATGAGGGAGTTCTTACTTGGAAAGACTATCTGGGATCATCTCCAGAACTGCTTTAATCTGTGGATATTTAGGGCAACTAAGTTTAGTAAGTGCTACTTAGGTAATTAAAGGTTGGAGCTGGGCTGCTTTCTCTGCAAGACAGCAGACTGGTAATGGGAAATCAGTCAACTTGGTTCACTGTTCTCTTCTGAACAGCACCAAGCCTGGTCACCCAACTCAGTTTATTTTTCTATTGTCTTAGGGGGGGTTGAAAGTCAAAATAATACTATATTTCATGTGGTCTAGGAGGTAGCAAAACCTCAAATTGCTTAGGTTGAAAGGAGTACTTACAGCTGGGAGCAGTCAAATACCCATTTTGCACTCTGGACTCTAATTTGCTTTAAAGAAAAAAATGCAGACTGGCTAAAGAATGATTAAGTCTCTGCTAAATAACTACTTGTGAAGTTCTTTTTACTCAGTGTTTCACCAGTTGCTCCTTAGATACATGTGCAAATTGGTTTTATACCTGTAAGAAAGTTGTTATTTTGAAAAAGGATTATTGACCATATCATACAAGCTTTTCTGTGTCTTAAAAAGTACTATAGAAGTTTCTATATAAGCTCAGTGGCTTTTGAAATTGTTCAGATTTGGTGGAGTACATGAAGTTATTTGCAGATCCTTTTGGTTTTGTTGGAGACTTTCAAAATTCAATGTTTTCTCCTTCATTCTACCTGTTGCTGGATTGAATACTGCACAAATGCTACAAGCATTACTATTATTCTTGGATGAAATTACAGGTGGGATGGGAATATGCTTCTTACAAATAAAATTGTCATCTTCACAACTAAAATTCTTCCATTCAGCAACCAATTCCAAATATTTTGGTCATGCTCCATTGCTGATTCCAGGCTGCACTGTGAATTGAGTGCTGCAGTACAGCTCTGAGGAACCTCTGAGGATGCTTCCTGCCAAGGGCTCAGCTCTGTGGGTTAATTCCATCCTCCAAAGTGTTTTCAGCTGTGAGAGGCTGTACATCTGATAACTTTGGAAGAGATGAGAACCTCCTGTATCCAAAGTGTGCAGGGAAATGGCTGTGTTGGACAATGCTGGCTCTGTGCCTGTCTGTGCCAGACTTGTGACATCTCACTGGGCTCAGACTGTAATAGGGTGAATGTCCTGATTCTGGAGTGCCTACAGACATCACCCCAAACTGAGATCTTGAGCATTGTTACAAGAAACCAGATTATCATCTGTTTTGTATAGAAGACTAAGTTCAGTCACTAAGTACTAAGTGGAGGGAGGTTTTTTGTTTGTCTTATTTAGAGTATTTTTACAACAAAATCGTGCATCTCATTTTGTAAGTAATAGATATGTTGTAAATCTCTACAGCTACTATAATAAAATTATATTGCCATTAAAACAAGAATCAGTAGTTCTGTGCATTGACATGAAATGTACAGAGCTGCACAATAACCTTACACACCAGTGTTTACTGCCAGAGATTGAGATCCAATGTGTCAGTGTGATATGGGGACCAGAAAATCCTCAATTCTAGCTGTGCCTGCAGCAGTGAATTTCTGTGGAACTTTACCTTGTATTCCTTCACTCCAGAAAAAATCCTTTATTTTTATTCCCCAGGGAGCAAAAATATAATTCAACACTAGCAGGGAACCTTGACCTCTATTCCTTCTACAAATATTACCTATTTAGATTGGGCTCTGAACATGGAAAGCATCTTCAAAGTAGTAAGCCTTGTTCTCCATAGAGAGTGAAGATGATCTTGGATTTCCCAGTGGTAGGTTTGCAACTACTTAGGTGCCACAATATAAATTCTCGTTTAGAATAAGGGTAAATATGATTTAGCTTGTCAATGAGGCACCTGTTTCTTGCCCTCAGATTATTCAGTTCATTGCTCTGATTATTTCTTTTTTTTTTTCTTTGTGAAAATGCTTTTCTTTTCTGTCTGTAAAATTGGTGTTTTATATGGGAAAAGCAAATAGATTGCTTGTTTTAAAGTAATGTAATCACATTAGGAGTAAAAATTCAAAGGTACAGTCATTATGTTTCCAAAGACTGCATTTATATTCTGTAGCATATCCTTTAGTGTCTTGCTATTTTAGTTGCACAGTGACTTTATATACTTAATCTTGAAGAGGCATTTGGATCGTATTATTTAACAGCCATGGGTAAAAGCCTCTTGCAATTATGAGATTAACAAGAGTTACACTATGTTTTGATTCTTTCTGAAGACTGATACGTGAATACATGTGTGCTTTGACTAAAGTCATGTTTAACTCAATTTTCTATATCCTTTGGTTTCCCCCCACCCTGTTTTTCCTTTGGAGAAAAATTCTGTTATCTGAAAGATTTTCAAAGAATGTTAAAAGGCTTAAATGCCATAGGTATTCCTTCAGATGCTGCTGTGAGTGCCAGACACTTTACAGCTGCAAAGTAACAAAATCCAAGAACAGAAATTTGGAATTTGGCTTTACTGGCTGTTGAGCTGTATCGTGTATGCTTTTCAAGAGGATAATTTGATTTTCTTTAAAATAAACTTGGGAAAGTAGTATACTTTTTCTCCCTTTTGGAAAAGCCTGCAATCTCCAATAAATGAAGTTACAAACACATAATTAAAGTTGTGAGAAAAATCCTAGTGATGTAAGGTATTAATTGCTGGTAAGTTTATGCTAACTGTAAAATAACTCTTTTAGAACATCATGCATCACTGGATTTATTAGTTCTTAACTATAATATTTAACTTGATAATGTTGAATAATTTTATGGGGAAAAATATCTGCTAATTCAGAGGCTTGAAAGTAGCACCAGGTTGGCTTTCATAAATCAGCACAAGCCCCTATTTCTTGATGTTGTGTAACAGCTGTTGATGTGATGGTGCAATTTAAACTTCAGAAAAAGCTGATTAGTGTAAACCTCCCACATAGCGTTGAGGACAGGCTGAAGGCAGAGCTGAAGTGAAATGACCCATGCAAACATGGTCACACTTGAGTATTCTGGGAATAGTCCAAGCTTGCAAAGTTAATCTGAATGTATGTCTGGGTTTAGATGTTTGTATTTATTTACTTTAGGTGTTTGGTCATCTTTTTGTTCAGTTTGTTTTCTTGTTCTACTTGTTGAAAGCAAAAGTGTGGAGTGGAGTGTTGGGATTGAGGTACTGACACACACACAGCAGTAGCTGGAGGGATTTCTGCTTCAGGACAAAGCTGTCTGGAACTGGAAGTTTGTTACAACACTCCACACTACAGTGCATTCGTTTTGGTTTTAAGGGCAGGTTTTTAAGTAAGGTGGATCTAATTCATGATTTCACTTGGCTCAATTGAGCCAATATTCAGATTTAGTACAGCATTTATGCAGAACTTTAACACTGAACATGTAATTGACCTGAAGTTGCTGATCTTCTGAACTGAGACCTTTCCAATGCCTTGACTATCCATTGGGATCATTCATGTTTCAGACAAAACAGGGCCTTAGACTTAGGCAGAAATCAAAGGTTTTGAGTTTGTTGGGGTTTTTCTTCTTTAGAGGAATGTTTTGGTGTTGTGCTCTACTTAAGCCATTTTTCACATCAGTGGGACCTCTACAAACACAGCAAATTCAGCACTGCCTTATCCAGTGTAAAAGTTAGGATCTTGCTATTATTGCCTGTGAATATTTCCTGTATGCAGCTTCTCTGATTTACATGAGGGATGATGCACTCTTATGAAGCCCTGCTACTCAAAATGGGGAATGGAGATTTTATGTGTCTTTTGTCTATTATATTTACATGGTCTGTAAATCTAGTGTGGGAGCTGACCATCTAATGACCTTTAAAAATGCAGCCTTTGGAGAGATGAAGAGGGATTTGTTAGTTGGCAGATTTGTGCTAGCAGGCTTCAGGTTATTTACGGAAGTCTGGAATTTTGTGCCCTTGGATTTAAAGAATACTGTGTAATTCAGATCAAAGGCAAAGTATTAAAGTCTTAATTCCACTGGGAGAAATATCCTTGTTTTTGGCATTCTCAGACATTATTCTTGATTCATGTTACTAATGTACCTTATAAAGAGAAAAAAGTTAAAGTTTTCTCATAATTTTCTGTGAAATCACTCTTCTTTAGCAATTAGACTACATAGCTGTCTGTGAAGGTTATTCATAATTTTAAACATTACACTAATAAAATTGAAATGAAATTACTCTAATATTAAGTCAGACAAAATCATAATTATGGTCAAGTGTTTATATTTTTTCCGTTAATTATATAGTGAAAACATTGACATGCTCAATTTCCTTGTTAAATTCTGAAATATCCCTGTGTCATCAAAACTGTTTGTGTATAGATGAGTAGGAGGAAGGAAGGGAACCAAGGGAAGGGACATTTCAAAACTATTACAGTTGCTTTTCTAGAAGAGTGTTTAAATCTGTACAGATGGAAGATGCTAAATTGCATTTCTGTGGACTTTTACAACCAACTTAAATTTCATGGGTTATACATCTGAAAAGATCACAGTGAAACTAATTTGTCTGGTGGAAAGCAAAGTAACCATTGCTAGAAATGTTTCCCTCTCAGGTGATGAAAACTGATTTTACTGTGCTGTCTAGTGCTCAGAAGTACCTTGGATCTTGTTAGATGACTTTGGGTGGTAAAAGAGAAACTGTAAATCTCTGTGTTTGAGGCTGTTTGTTGTCCTTGGCCTGTGGAAAAGTGCCAGATGATGTTAGAAAGCGTTCTCTGTGGTCTGAAAGCACTGTCATCCTTAAGGTTTAATTTCTTTACCTATTTTTGTGCACCCAAAGCTGTGGAACAGACACTGGGCGTGTAATAAAGCAAAATGTTCTTGTAGTGTGAGTTGTACCCCTGTCTGTAGAAATTGTGTCTCCAACAATGAAATAGCTGGTATATTACTGAAAATGAATAGATTGCATTCTCATAAAAGTTGGTAAGGAAAATTCCCTTGAACAGGAAAGGGGAATGGGATGTAGAGTGGGATTTTTCAGGACCTCAGTACTTTCTATGAAGTCTTTGGAGTAAATGTGCTCAATTCTCTGGGTTTCAGTTGGAGGTGGATGTCTTTGCCAGTCTCTGGGTATCTTGGCACTTCAGCAGTAGGGGAAAAGTTAAATAAAACTTTCTGCCATGTTTTAGAAGAACTGTATTTTCTTTCTGAAATGATGTAGGCTTCCAAACCCAAATTATACCTGCAGTGTGTCCACTAAATTTGGTGAGGACTTTCAAAAACAAAAGGAGCTTTTGGCAAGTGGATGAGTTGCCTCACTGCCAAATCTTTCACAGAAGATGCAAGGAGCGGATGAGGGACAATAAAGGAGCAGAGAGCAAAAGTCTCTGACTGTAGGAGAAAACTCATGTTCAGAAGTTAGCAGTTCTTGTGGGTCACTGTGGAGCTGTTTTGCCTTGCTAGCAACACTTTCTCACTCATTTTGGACAGACTTACTAGTAAATGTGCAAGGATGCAAAAGCATTCTGCTGTATGAATCAGCTTCAGGACTGTAGTTGACATAGTTACAGTCTGTATCTTTTGGGTTTTTTTGAGGAGAGGTGATACTTCCTTGAATTAGTGTCCAGTGAGGTGTGAGAGAACTAGTCTGGAAGGATTTAAGTTTAACTTTTTAAATTAAAATGGCCAGTAACAGTGGCTTGTGCTGAATTCAGTCTTACTGAGGTGTGTAAGGAGTGCTTTGAATACACCTAGTTGTAGCCTCTCTGGAGGCTTTGGAAGGTTTCAGTGCTGTTCCACCTTGCTGCTGGAGTGTAGTGTTGCTCAGGTGGAGCATAGCTGTCTCTTTCCCTGCATGAAGGTAGTAGCTCTGTGCAGCTGAAAGTGCCTAGGGAACCTGTAAGGTAAATAGGGAGGTGCTTTATTTATGCTTCCTCCAGGGACAGGTGTCTGCTAATGCAAACTTTCTGGGTAATTTCTTTATTTACTCAAGTTCTGTATTAATCCCAGTTTAGCCCAAAATTTGGTCGTGCTCATCTAATTCTCTGTTTCAGGACTCATTTGTGGACTTGGCCTAAAAATACTTTTATGTCTCACAAATGTACAGTGAAGTTTTGTGCTTTAGACAGAAATGCTGTGCTAAAGTAATGAAAGCTGTGGAATACTACAGCAGAAAGGTTTGATACTAGGCAGTTATGTTATACCCAAGATACACTTAAATTGTTTCTCAAATAGAGCATTGCATTTGAAATAACTCCTCCCTGAAAATACTGAATGACTAAATTAGACCTTTCAAATTACATGCCACATCTTATGCTATAGTTATTTTAGCTGCAAATTTTAAATAATATTCACGTGTTCAGAAACAGCGATGAGAGTGTTGTTGAATTTTTTCTTTACTTGTTGAATATTTGGCTCTCTAGACAGTAGTGAGCACTTACCATTAAAAATTTGGTTCCCTGTAGTGCATATTATGTTGGTTGTTTATGGAAAGAGTAGCTTGCAAGAGACATTAACTGTTTAAAATTGAGACTGATGGTCATGTAGACCACCATATTTATCCTCAGTGGAGACAAGCATCCCAAAAAACTTGTACCCTGATAGATGAATTTGGAGTCTTACCTTTCTGTTCTAAACCAAGCATCCTTTGTGTGTTATGTGAATGAAATTCAATTTCCAGAGACACAGTTCTAAGTATGTTTTGGTAATGGCCCAGATAAGATGGTAGAAAGAAATGTGACCAATTTCTTTCTTAATTTGCTATTGTATTGCATTTACATTTACATTTTGTCTGTGACTTTTCATTTTGCTTTGACTTATCTTAGGTTTTTGTGAGTCGCTGTCTTCAAGAGACTCTTCTGTGTTTTTAGAAGAATTTGTGTACATGTGACTTTGAATTATGTTTTGCTGTCTCATTTGTTGCTGCAGTAATCACTAGTCTGTCTCATAAGAGGAAGTGGCAAGAGATGTGTCATATACCTGGACATTTCCTTTATTCATTTCTTATTGATTACATATATATAGTAGAGGGAGGTAGTTTAGGAAGTAAGAATTAGGATATTGTGCATGCTGTCACCATCTCCATATGCAGAATGTGATTTAAAAATGGCAGCTGATGCTTTCTGCCAGGATTTGGATCTCATATTGGACACTAGAAATATTTTAGGACTCCTGTTCTCTCCTTGCTCTTCCAGAATGGCAATTCATCTTCTAAGCATTCTTAATATAGAGTGCTCTAAATCTACTTTTCTCACCAAGGAGGCATTGCTTACTCCCTCCTCAAATGCCACTCATCACCAAATCTGTCACGCAGGTTCCTGTAGTCAGGCAGCCCAGCCACCAGTGCTGCTGTTGCTCACTGCCCCAGGCTGCAGCTCAGTTCTCTTCACTGCTGATTGAAACCTGCACTGAAAGATTGAATTCTTCAGAAGGCCAAGTCTGCAGAAGCTGAGGCTGTGCCTTAGACTGTGTACTATCCATCATCTTACCATTTATCTTGTAACCAGTCTACCTTTGAGTGGTTTTTTTAGTGATTTCTTGTTGTTCTGAGCATGCACACATGATCTGTCAGTAGCAGCATTCTATATCTTATTCATACTATATATTTTTTAATTATGTATTTAAATAATTCCCAGTCATATTCTCATTGTACATTATCCCTAGCTCCTGTGTGGAATGTCATTAATATGTGTGGACTACAGGCTTTCTGCATGCTTCATTACTTACTGGTTTCACTTGCAAAGTATCTTTCAGCTGAGTAGGTAGTAATTAGATGTCTCAAGTTTTAGGCACACATAGTAATGCTTCTTCCATCCAAAGAACGTAAACTGTAATAAACTTGGGGCACTTACTTTAGTGTGGATCTCTTTAACTAGAAGAGTTGAGAGAGTGTTTTTATGGGAAATCTAAGGAAATTGGTCCATCACAAGAAATTGATGTGGTGCCATTTGTGCCTCTCTCCCTTGACACTTAGAGCTCCCCCCTCACATTCAATTATTTATCTTACATTATTCAATTCAATTATTATCCCACATTTTGTGGGAATGTCCCTCACCTCCCTGACCCCATGTATTAATATGCGCATGGTTCTGTCTGTTCAGTAGTAGGGATGTTCTGATGGATTGTATTTGACTAGAAAACAAATATTAATGTGGGGTTTTTTAACTTGAGTGTATGCGTTTGTTGAACATAAAAGCGGAAATACTTTGTTTCCTTTCTTTATAGTTTTTATGGCCCTATCATGTTCTGTTCTCCCCTCTGTGGAAAAACAAGTTGCCCTCCTCTCTGTCAGATGGGTGAAGTGTAGCACAGGAAGTAGAAATTAATCTGGCCAGCCAAACTAATAAAAAGGAATGTGTACAGTACCTGAGTAGACACACTCAAGAGCAGTGCTTGTAGCCATGTTCCTCTGCTACAGGAGAGCATTTCCATTATGTCCTCTTACTTTTGGAGCAGCAACCATGCCTGTTCTTTTCAGACATTCAGTGGTCAGCATTACTTTTATGGTTTGGGACACTTGTATGTAAATCGTATGCCTTGAAGCACTTGTTAAATATGGATTTTTCAGGGGAGAGCTCAGTATTTTGAACTCCAAGAGACAAGATTGCAAGAGCAAGCCATGTTGCTTCACCCCTACAAATGGATGGGCCCTGACAATATCTGCCTGAGGATGTTAAGGGAACTAGCTGACGTCATTTTGTGAGGCCACTCTCCATAATCTTTGAGAAGTTGTGGAGACCAGGGGACATCCCAGAAAACTGGAAGAAGGTGAAGGTCACCTCCATCTGTAAGAAGGGCTTAAAAGAGGATCCAGGAAAAAAAGACACATCAGTCTTACTTGAGTCCTTGGGAAAAGTGTGGAATGAATCTTCCTGGAGGCTGTCAAGTCAGATGAAGCACATAATTTGGAAAAGACAGCATGGATTCACCAAGGGCAAATTGTGCTTGACAAACTCTATCATCTTCCATGACAAAGCAGTAACCTGCTTGGCTGATGTAGGGCTTGTGGCAGGCATTATCTACCTGGATTTCTCCAAGGCTCTCTCTGTGGTTTTCCATAGCCTCCCCCTAGAGAATCTGGTGTGTTGGGGTCTAGGGAAGTGCTCTGTGTGGTGGGTGGGGAACTGGCTGGCAGGCAGCAGCAGGGTTGGGATGAGTAGCTCCTTTTCAAACCAGCAGCCTGTCACAAGTGAGGTCCCCTGGGATATTGGGGACAACACTTCAGTATCTTCATAAGTGATCTGGAAGATGGGATCAAGTGCACCCTGGTGCAGATGGCTGATGATATCAACAGTGGGTGGACACATGAGAAAGGAGAGCCACCCTGCATGATGACTTGGATGGGCTGGAAGCATAGGCTAACAAGAACCTTAGGAAGCTCTACAAGGCCAAGTGTTAGGTTTTTGCGCCTGAGAAAACATTGTCCAGGAGTGCAGCACAGGCTGGGATCTAACAACTGGTAAGCAGCTCTGTGGAATGGCACCTGGGAATGGGATCCTGGGTGAACAAGCTCTGAATGAGTGAACAGTGCACCGCTGTGGAAAAGTAAAGACAACAGGATGCTGGTTTTCATCAACAAGGGCATCAGCAACAGAGATAAAGATGTCACTGTCCTGCTCTACTCAGTGGTTATCAGCTAACACCCAGAATAGTTTGTTCAGTTTTGATGTCAGCTATAAAAAAAAAGCTGTGCACAGGCTGCAAAGGGTCCAGAAAAGGGCCATGCAGGTGATCCAGGGACTGGGAAGCTGACCATGTGAGGAAAGGAGCAGAGTTGGTTCAGCCTTGAGGAAAGAAGATTTAGAGAAGACCTTATCACCAGTATTTAAAGGGTGGCTGGAAAGATGATGGAGACTCACTTTTTACAAGGAGTCATGTGGAAAAGATGAGAGTAATGAGTAAAGGTTACCCCTGAGGAGATACTGATTGGATGCAAGAGGAATATATTTCACATTGAGAGCAATCAGCCACTGGAATCTCTCCAGGGAAGTGATGAATTCCCAAATGTTGGACACTTAAGATTTGTCTGGACAGGATGCTGGAACATCTTATTTGGACTGATGTTTTGCCAAGAAAGGTTGGACCGGGTGATCCTTCAGGTTCACTCCCAGCCTGGTTTCTGTGATTCTGTGTTCCTCTGGCATAATTGTCTAAAATCCCTTAGGGCTGGTTTGCCCAGTTGGGAGATCCTGCGGTGTCACCAAAATGTCCATGTGTGGTGAGTGATCTAAGCAGGAGCAGAATATGGAGTTTTGTCATGTGAACATTTTGTTAGTGTTTGCAATGTTTGGATCTGCTAGTGGGTAATAGATGTCATCCCAGGTGGATACAAATAAAGCCTGTAGAGTACACTGCATCCTACATTTTGTTTGCTCTAGATATTAAAGCAAAATTGCCTTTAAGTAAAATGTTTAGAAGGTGGTATTTTTTCACAAATATGTATTTTCCTGTCTCCATGTTCTACTAAGCAGGCAGCCTTAGTAACCATAAGTCCAACAGCACAAGCTTCCAAGTGATGAATTACTATTAGTGCATTTTTGCAACCTCATTAAATAATCTAAAAGAGCTTAATTATATAAATCTACATCTGTGGATGTTTCAAGGAAATATTTCAAAATTGGCTGACAGCTTGATTTCATGCAATAGGTAATTAAATTATGGCCCTAATTCAGGAGAGCATTTGAGCATGTTGTTAGGGTTCTACCTTCTGCTGAAGGTAGATTTAAGTGCTCTAAACTGAAGCCTTGGATAAAATTTAGTTTATATTTGAGCTGATGTTACTGTGGGAGAGAGATGCTCTTTCCCAAACCAATGAAAGGTGAACCAGTACCCTTGAAAAGAAAGATATTATTTCTTCTTAAACAAGCGGTCTATCTTGTGAATATTAGGCATTTAATGCATATATTGAATTATGCTCAAGATGAGCATAGAGCAGTGCTTTTAATCTTAAGGGGTGAACATCATGTCACCACTTCATTTCTTTTGTTCTGAGTTTACAAAGAGCTGGATGTTTCTTCTTGCATGAACTCTTGATCTCATTCCAGTTATTCCCCCCAGGTCCCCTGGCTAAGTCCTTCTGCAGATCATGTAGCATCTGCAGAACTGGTCAGCAGAAAATAAATCAAACTTTTGGAGTTTGCAGAAAGAAAAGAAAGAAGTTGAAAGAGTATGTACCTTACCCTTTTTAGGGATCACCCCATCAGTATTTTTGTTTTTCTCAGTGATCTTTCTGTTAAGGAAAAGTATTAAATAAGTATTTGTCAGAAAATTGAGTCATCTGTGAACACATGCTAAAAGAGAAGAAATTGGGGAGTACATTTTGATCAAAACCCCATTGTAATTATGAACCATTTTCCGTATGTCTCTTGAAATAGTGTACCTGCTGTACTGCAAGCAAGATAATGCCTGCTGTTTGTTACTACTACAGATTATTAGATGTGCTGCCTTAGAGTGTTAAAGCACCTAGAGGGAATTTTCTTCTCAACATAGTATATTCCAGCTTATAAAGGGGGTATTTTGTTTCTGTTCATATTGTGCTTTCTGGTCATACATGCAGTGGAAGTGCTGGTAGTTGGAGTTCCCAGTTACTGAAATGCCCCTTAATTGCATGCATATGCATGGATGTCACACATCCATTACACAGTTACACCTCACACACATGAAATACAGCAGAACTGAATGGGAGGAGAAAATCCATCTAACCTCATAAAAGAAGATATAGAGATCCACTTTTATAGCATTCATGTCTGTGTGAGTGAGTAAGAGCATTTATACAGCTTCCCATATGCCAGGGCTGGCAATCTCTCAGAGCTTGGCCTTAGGCAAGAGTAGAACACTTAGGCTGCTGCTTCAGGAGCATTGCAGTGTGGTAGGAATTGTCTGGAAGCAGGTGAATTCTTAAAGCTCCTTCTGCAAGATGCAGGCTCTAGTGATAAAACTGACTGAAGAAGTCCTAACCTTTGACCTCTTGTTTATGACTTGTTAGTCCCATTTACTTTTACCTTTGTTGTGCTGTAAGGCAGCTGAAGTAAAGTTCTAGGTAAAGAGCTGTCCTTATTTGAGGGTATCTCAAAATAGAGGTACATGCACATCTTGGATGGTAGAGAGAAAAAAGGAAAAAATGGTGACAGGGCACATACAAGACAGGAACTTCTTCCTCCAGGTTTGCCACCACCTGAAATTTGGTGGGGCTTTTTAATTGCATGTGGATTTACATCAGTAGTGCAGCACCACCTAGGAAGGCTCATCTACTCTCCATTCAGCCAGGGTTTGATGTGGATTTTTTTTTTTCATGCTTCAAACCTTAGGACAATGGTGGTAGTGCTGTTGGGATTTTAAGATGAAACTCACTTTGTAAGTAAGGAACACTACAGATTTATTTTGTTGTCTTGTTACTAGCTTTACCACTGTTGGCCATGCTGTGGCTCTCACTCCTTGGTTGTATGTAGTAATGGAGGTGTGTGCATAAAATAAGCATTTTGTTTAAAGAGGTAGCTTTGTCTTTTTTGTTAGTAGAATGCTGGTACTGCAGTGATAAGAAGTAACTGTTGATCTCCTTCATACATGTTCTCTCTACTATTAGAGGTATTTTTAATCTCTAGAATAACCTGGACTTCAGTGCTGCATGTATACTCTCTAAACTCTTTTAAATCTATGGGTATCTAGTTTAGATGCTCTGGTAGCTTTTCAAGCTTATATATTTCTCACTCTGGCCCATAGGTGCTTCTCAGTGTGATTTCTTCACAGTAGTGCCTATTTCTCGCTGAACACTCTGGAATTACTTAAAGAGAATTCATGTACATCCAACCATCTACCTGAAGAGACTGGGAAGAGTGTCTGTGCATGAGGAATGAAGAGCAGGGTCTCTGCACCTATTGCACTTTTAAGTGCGTATACTTAAAGAGCCTTCTCACAACGTGTAAATGACATTTTTGCTTGTTTTGAAGTGCTGTTAATTCCTGGTTTTTTTCTAAAGTCATTTGTTACAGCTGTCATCTTTAGGGATCCCTCAGGTGTCTGTCATTGGTATTCTTTTTTCTTTTCATTGCTTCACTGCCATTTATGGCAGTGACTCTCATATCTTTCTTTCTGAGTTGCTTCTTGACTGTCATCAAAATGAAACTGCTCCTAAGCTATCTCTTCTCCAACAGTGCTGGAAACTTTGCTTTTGTTCACTAAGGCTGTCACCTCTGGTGAGACCTCAGGAGAGAGACAGCTTATTGCTTCATCTCATATGGCTTGTAGCCAAACAGATTTTTTGAACTGTTATTATTAGGTAAAATAAAAAGTGGGGTGTGGGGAAGGTAAACATGCCAGTAAGTGTATTTGGAACCATTTTTCAGCGAATCTGTGGTTCTTCTCCTTCCCCACCCCCCAAATCTTTTTCTTCACTCTCTTTTCATATCCCTGCTAATGAAGATACAAGTGATGAGTTGCTGAATATGACCATTGCCCTGTTACTGCTAAATTTTATCCTTTCTTTCATTCCTAATATCCCTTCCTCCTTTACTCCTTCTGTGCTTGCTACCATTCATGCTTGCAACTTCAGCACTGTTTTCAGCATGTATTTTCAGATATAGAAAACAGCTCAAACATGTAAACACAGCATTCACCTGTTACATGAGCATGTTTTTGATTCATATGCATATTAGTAATTGAATAGTAATTAGCTACTATTAGCCAATTCAGATGCATTTTTTCTCTTGAAACGAAGTTATTCTAGTGTAATAAGATTTTATAGCACTAAAATGTAGTACTGTTTGTGTCTTACAGTATGCAGATATACTGCATTGGCCTCCAAGAGAAGGAACCTGCTTTTTACAATTATTTATGGAGATAAGCTTGTGTCTGCTTATGTGACTCAGGAGCACAAGAACACCCATACCTGACCAAAATAGCTCAACATATCTTTTTTTCAGAACTGAATGCCTTGATGAGCATATGCTTATAAGAAATTTCAAATAGTTTATTTCATAAGTTGTTCAAAATCCTGAAGTTTTATATCTCATCATGTCTTGAGCAGTAATGATGCAGAACTATACCCTGGGATATGAGATGCTGACTTGATAGAAATGAGTATAACTGTCCTGAAGTCTTTGAAAAACTGGTACTTTCATCTGGCAGGAAATGGAAATTACCATCAAGTCTACGATAATTTCACAGTAAAAAGCAAATGAATGATTTAAAAATGAGCATAATCCAGCTTCAGAATAGATTACTTAGCAATGTGATGTACTGTCTTTAAATCCCCAGTGGATTAATAAAAAAATGATTTTGTGTGGTTTCTTGACATAGCCTATCCTGCTGTAGGCTAAATTGAAGATTAAGATACCTGATTAGAAAGGTCCTTTCTGGCTCCAAAATGTGCAGCTCTATGAGCACTAATTGGTAAAGGGACAAAAGACCAGCATTCACTGTGATAGAAACTTACACTTGCATATCACCTCACTGATTTTTGCATGTGTTTGATAAGTTGCTATGAAATATTCAAAGACCGAACAATACTGCATTTCTGATTTGAACACTGGGAGACTACTGAAAAAATGAGCCCCTATCAAAGGCACCATTTAAAAGAAACCACACCAGTTGTTCTTTGAAAGAAAGGTGGTTAGCATTTAGAAGCTTGATTGTAAAAAAAAAAAAAAAAAAAATTTGTTCAACATGTGGAAACTGATCACTGCTTGATATCTTGTCTTCCTTTTAGTTTTTTGACTTAGTTCTCAGGAAAACTAAAAACTAAATTTAAGAGTAACTGAGGAAATGGGCATTCTGCCTCTTCCTTTTAGAAGACTGAGTCTTCAGATTCTTGGACATATGACTTCAGTTGAGGTTTTTTTTTTTTTTTTTAAAAGACTTCAGCCTTTCTGAAGCAGCACTGCCCACAAATGAAGCATGTAATTCTTATATGAAACTAAATGGATTGCTTTCTCCTTGCTAACAGCAAAAGCAGTGATGGCTAAGCTGGAACACATTTTTCCAAGATCCCTGTGTGCTAAGAGTGACCAAGGTGTTTCATATAGATGACGTTAAATCAGTAGGCAAAACATTATACCACAGCAAGCTAAACACCTCCTATGCAGTTCCCAAGAACCATGAAACTTCTCTAAACCTGTTTTTGCACATACTTGATGTTTTTAGGTAAATGTTTATATTCTATTGACAGATAAGTAGAATGGAGTTTGTAATTTTAACCACTTTTCAGGCGGTTTGTAGTAATCTTGGTAAAAAAGCATTCTTGAATTATTTTTATGGTAATTTGGATTGATAAACTGTAAGTTTAGATTTAGAAAATTTATACTATGGTTGGGATAATGATATACATTAGTACAAGTCCAAAAGCACTTCATCTTTCATTTTCTCTTTTTACTTTGTTTGCTTTGTATAGAAAAAGAAAAATTCAAGTTTTCCAAGGCAAATTGCATCTTACATTACATCTTCACTTAGAGGAGGTGAGAGGTATTTGTCAGCTTAGTTTATCAAAAGCATAGATGTAATTGTTTTTTTCAGTATACTGACAAGGATTTACAGGTACTTTGCTCCCTTCTTTTTCTTGCAGAGGGAGTAGTTTCTTTGAAAATTCTTTTCAAAATTGTTTGATATTCTTTTAGTTAATTTAATTGCTGGCTGTTGATGATGATCTGCCAACACATTCTTTCTACCTCAAAGAAAGGAAGCTGAGAAAGCAAGAATAGACTAGTCCCAAGGGAAACTTTAATGAGTTATATATACATGAAATTAGACATGAAGGGGGTAAGTAAACAGCAGAATGAATTTTGAATTGCCACTTGAGCATAGTGTCTATTTGTGACTAACATTCATGATTTTTCTTTCTTTGAAACATGCTCCTCTATTTCAGAAAAACTTGGCAGGTGTATTTTTTGTGTAACAGATCTCCAAAATGAAAACTGTTCTAAAGGAAATTTACTGGTACCTTTAGACTGTTTCAGCTTGAGTGACAGTGTTTATGCTCAGTCTGTGTTTAGGGGGTCATCTTATAGGACAGTGGGTGATGTATGTGCACAAGATTTTTGCATGCAGACTCAGAACCCATGGAAGGGATTTAACTTAGGCTACTTTTTGTGAAGGCATTGCAATTCCAAAAGAATCAATTTAAAAATTGCCAAAAGTGTATGGCAGAATTTGAGAGGTAATTAGAAACTTAGCAAGCTTCTGGTTGTAAAGAAAGGCCTGTCTGCAAGTTGCTTGGCCTTTGTTCAAGCTTTTGACAGGGACAGCAAGACTGTTGATAGTGTTACTGTTGATTGTTTTAGAAAGCAGCTGTGTCCATCCTTCAGTGTTAGTTTCTTTTGTTTGTATCTCTAGTGAAATATACCAGCTTATTCATGAAAGTTGTATCTGTTGTCCAGAATGCTCTTCCCTTTGCAGAATGGAGGATAGTGGATCACCATGTACAGGAAAATCCATTTTGCAGAACATTTAGACACTGGGATTTGGCAAGAATAAATAAGATTTGTGTTCTGTACTAAATTTTGGCATTTGATTGACTAGACAGATGCCAGCTTGCTCTGTACCTAGCCAGAAATGCACCTCCCTACCAGTAGCCTTGGACAAAAAAATAAACATAAGCACTCAAATATGTGCAGGAAAAAGGGAATTGATGTAGCTGAGCACACCAACTCACTTCGTGTCTTTGACAAGAGACTGACTGGTCTTGTTGATGGAATAGATGCTTTTGGGACAGATTTTCTGTTAAGCTACAGCAGTTCACATTCTATTTAATTTCATGCACTTTGTCATGTATGACAAGAGAAGATGTAAATAAGGCCTTTTGCTTTTTGTGTGTCCTACAGTAACTTTTATTTTTTAGCAGAGAAAGCTAATGGGAAATGGAATACTTTATAAAGCAATGTGTTGTGTACCTGTGTACCAGGCAATTATGACATACTTAAGACATTTTAGTGTGTTCCTGACCTTCTTTGCTAAGGCTGTCTGTCCTAATATTGATAGAAGAACTAAAGTATTAATTTATCTCTTATGACTTGCCGAGCAGCTCAGCATGTAAACAGGTAAGCACAATGCCATTAAGTGTGCTGTGTAATCCTCTGTCTAATCTCAGCAGAATGCCCCTTCATCACCTGACAGAAAGATCTTCTCTCATAGGATTTGAGGGGTCGTGCTGCTTTGTATCTTGATCTTTGCTAATCCACCTTACATTTTCACATTGAGATTTCACATTTTTCTGCTTGCAACACTTAATCAACTTATATTTCTAAGAAGATAGTGGTGTGTTGTCTTGCATGCTTGACAGTCACCATGAAGTGGGAAGTCATGGAGTTTATGAACAGCTTATTTGTTAATTAAAACTGAATTATCAGTCTTGTGACTGGAATTTTGTTTGCTACTACTACACGAAATACTGCTCAGAAATATGATTAGATATGAATTATGTCTTCCAGAACAAGTGATAAACAGAATTAAAAGCACAAAATGTATGTTACAGTGATGTATTCTGCACTGGTTGACACATAAATTAAATGACCTGGGAGGTTCTGTCTGCTTAAAATCTGTATCCATGGCAATCCACACCAGGTGGTGCTGTAATACATAAGCTTTGCAGTTCTTATTCCTAGTGAGTTAATGCTTCCTTTGGAAGATAAACTATATATTAGCACTTTATTTTTTATTCCAGATTCTCTCAAAAGAGAATGGTAGAAGTAGTGAGGGACTAAATTTGAACCTTGATTTTTGTATCAGTTTCTGGTTCTTTACATGCTATACTGGGAGCTGAACTCTTAGTGTCAGTATGGCAGCTTCTTAGCTGGAGATATTTATTCTGTTTTACATGACATTTTCAATTGTATTCTGAGATAATTGGCACGTTAGGATTGTTACTTGAAAACTTTCAAAGTATGGTCTTAATGGAATTTCTTTTTAGATCCACAGTGTTGTGTCCAGATAAGGGAGCATGCTTCCCCTTCATCCAGCTCCATTTTTCACTTGGTGTAGTCAGTCTGCTTCAATCCACCTGATTAAAGGCAGTATTGTTTCTGCCTCTGCAATTCAGTGATTCTTTTTGCTGGTGGGAAGGCAGATGCTAACAGGATCAGATAGTCTTGGACTTGATAGAGTTTAAACCTTCAAAGCATGAAATGTAACATTGTCTAATAATAATATTTTCTCTGAGATCACAATGGCTATTTTGTGACTCTGCACAGCATATACTCACACTGGAGTGTGGTTTTTTTTTTTTCCTTTCCTGAATTTTTGTTTATGAGGCAAAATCTTGAGACTGTTAGGTTTGGTACCACTAAAGTCTGAAATATTTTCATCAAAATCACCTAAATAATGCACACACATAAGTGTTATATACACATTTAGCAAAACTAGAAAAACACAGCTAGCACACATCTGTTTGATAGTATTAACTGAGTTTTTACAAAAATTCAAGTAATAGCAAGCCCAACTAACAAATGTCTAAATGATTTCATCTCCTACATTTCAGTAGATGTCTTGCAAGTGTATTCCTTACTCTTACTGGCATGTTTAAGAACAAGGAAGGTATTTTTGTAGCTCATCCTTTAATGTAGACACTATTATTTACCAATTCTTCAGCTGCAAAACCTCTTTGTGTCTCCATCATCAAAAGTGACAAAATGTTGAGATGTGAAATGGTGACCTGAAGGATCTGAATCCAAATGTTTATTCAAAGCATTTTTAACATTCAGAATATGTTAGGGTATTGCCTGAGTTGTGGACGGAATAGTAGCCTAACTGTTACAGTTTATTAATTGATACTGTTCAAAAGTCAGCCAACAAGTAATTTAGATTTTGGCAGAGAAAAGTTTCTAAAGTCTAAGGAAAAACTAAGAGTTGGGGGCCAAAATGTGTGCTCATGTTTCAGGAAAAAGCCACTGTGAAACTAATTGGGCTTAAGTACTGCTGGGTTTAATTTACTGTGTTTTAGAAATCACTATTAGAAATTATTGAAGTATTTCTGATCACCTGAGCTGAACTACAAGTTTTACCTAACTGGTACTGTTCAGTCAGACTCTTTACACTACTTATTTTTGTGGGTTCTTTGATGGGAGTTACTGTGTTGGTGTTTTGGTTAAAAATGTTTTTAACATCTGTGGTGCCCATAGGTTCACTCCTAATGAAATATGTGGGGTAATTGGGATTTCTTTGTGTGTGTTTAGCGAGATCACTGAGACAGTTCTTGATCTGTGTGTGTATTTCTGCTGATACTGCTTTCCACTCTGTTTATTCCTTCTGCTTATCTTCTTTAGTGTTGTGCTCTGTTGGATATCTTACGCTTTACTTGTAGTTTACTTGCCCTCCTTTTTATTTTTCTTTCGGCATAATTCATGTTTCTTCCTTCTGTTGCTTTCTTTATAACATCTTCATCTCTGCTGGTTTCAATCATTGCTTCTTGGATGGTTAATTTCCAAGTGTCTGTATCTGTGGCTGATTCTCACATATTTTTCTGTTCTCAGATCTTTAGGCTTTTCTTCCTGGATGTCCTTGTGTCTCATTAGCACATCCTTGAATGTTTAGTCAAAAACGGCATTTTGCCTCTTAGTAATTATTCCTTACTGTGCACATTTTGTGTAATTTCCCACTCCTCATTTAGTTTTCTATCTTTCTCTCTGCAAGTTCTGCACTTGTTTTAGTCTTCTCTTTCTTAGCTCTTTGTGTCTTCATAAAAAGTCTTTGATTTCTTCTTCTTTGAAAGCCCTGGATGCACATACAGACAGAGGAACGGTATGGTGCAGAGCAGGCACTGTGAAAAGGGACCTGGTGGTTGATGCTAAGCTGGACATGAGTCAGGAGGGGCCACCCATGTCCTGGGGTGCTTCAGGCCCAGCATCACCAGCCAGGCAAGAGAGGGGATTTGTGGAGGGGTAGAATGCAAGAAAATAGTGCAGAAGGCAATCTCACCCCTGAGGAGCTGCAGCTGTACTAATCACCAAAGGTTAGGAACAGGCCTGCCCTTAATAGGCCACAGCTGTGTCCAGTGAGGATGAGTGCGGTAAGAGTGGGTTAGCTGGGTGAGGAGAGAGCTGGAGTTTTTTGGCTGTGCTGTGGACTCAATGCTGTGAGGAGATGCCCATAAGAAAGCACCAAGAAAGATGGAACTTTTGCAGTAAGATGACAACAGGGATTGTCCTGCTCTGCTCTGCACTGGGGCGGCCTTACCTTGAGCCCTGGGGGCAGTTCTGGTGCCACAATGTCAGAAAGACATGAAACTGTCAGAGAGTGTCCAAAGGAGGGCAGTGAGGATGGTGAAGGGCCTTGAGGGGAAGCCATGTGAGGAGGGGCTGAGGTCACTTGGTCTGTTCAGCCTGGGGGAGACTGAGGGGAGACCCCACTGCAGTTGGAGCTTCCTGTGAGGGGAAGAGGAGGGGCAGACACTGATCTCCTCCCTGGGGTGCCCAGTGACAGGACTGAGGGAATGGCCTGAACTTGTGCCAGGGGAGGTTCAGGTTGGATATCAGAGATGAGTTTTTTACCCAGAGGGTGGTTGGGCACTGAACAGGCTCCCCAGGGCAGTGGGCGCAGCACCAGCCTGACAGAGTTCAAGAAGTGTTTGGACAATGCCTTTGGACACGTGGTGTGACTCTTGGGTATGCTTCTGTGCAGGGCCAGGAATTGGACTTGGTGATCCTTGTGGGTCCCTTCCAACTCACAATATTCTGTGATTTTTTTTTTCGTTCTTAAAACCTGTTATTCATGTAGCAATTACTTTATCAATAATCTCTTAGTCCTTTATAGTGTTCTCTATGATTTAATTTGGTTTTATGACATTAACTATTGTGCTTTGTTCTGTTACTGTGTACATAAATTTTACAAATAGTGTATTTTGAATAATTAATTTTAAGAATGCTGTAAAGATAATCCACTACTTAGCTTTTCTTAACAAGGAGAACATTCCATAATGATGACTTTTGTGTATACTGTTTATCAGCTCTACTTTGTTAGACTTGAATAGTGAGACATTCTTTGCAAAATTAGGCTATTACTTTGATTATTTTATTGGTAAATATATACAGGGCTGTGATCTCACTTTCATGTCAGTAGCATGTCAGTTTGGTAGTGTTTAAAGGCTTATTAAAAGTGCAGCTGACACTTAAGGCAAATGCATATAAACTGGCTTTTGGAATCTCCTCTAAACACTTCCCTCCTGTGTCCCTTAACCCAGAGCTATGCCAGTGGGGTGTTTTTTTGGAGTTTGATTCTTTGTTTCTTTTTCTTTTTCTTTTTTATTTTGAGGGGGGAGGGGAAGGAAGGGGTTGGGTTGGTTTTTTTGCCTTTTTTTTGAGTGTGGTTTGTTTTGTTTTTTAGGGTTTTTTTTTTTTTTGTTTTGTTTTGTTTTTTGGTTTGTCTTGGGTTTTTGCTGTTGTTTTTGTTTGGGTTTTTTGTGGGAAAATAAATGGATGATTGCATATAAAATGTGTGGGTAACTGTGGCTTTGTAAAGACTGGTTTTGTTTGGGTGGTTTTTTTTTTCTGTAGGCATTAATATTGTTTTGTATCCTATATCTGGTTTTCCTATAGCACTCTTGCAGTCAATACCTATACCAGTGCTTTATTTGGAAGGCTATTCAATGTTCTAATGCCTTTATGTGGCTGCATTTATTACTAGGGAAAGATTCTACTCATCTTTTGATTGTTCGTGTCAGTTATTCATGGTACAGTGTTCTCTCTTTACATGTTAATTTTAGGCAATTACCTGCTCCTCAGCTTCTTCCAGCTGCCACTGACACCTCCTCAGGCTGCTGGCACAGCTGTGCCACCCTCCTTTCCTTGGAAGCTGTGTCTTCTTTAGGTCTTCTACCAAATTTCTTCCTGCTCAATGAGGTGGCAGAGGAGCCCTGTGGACCATACCCCATCACTCTTCCTTGGCTGCAGCCTTTTCTGTCATTAGAACATTGGTGGTATTTGTAAAGGTCCACAGTTATTACTGTGTGTGTCAGAATGTGCAATATCCTTACATTTTTATCATTCCCAGCCCAGTCTGAAGTGTGGTGTGTCACACCCAAAAACCAGGGCAGGCTTCTTCCAGTGTTAAACACCATGTACATCTGAGTTCTCTGGTGGTCTCCTGTGTTCCAAATACTTCCACAAATGCTGGAGGTTATTGCAGTCTGACAATCATTTTCCTGAGTGCTGCAGCATCCCTTGGCCTAGCTTGGGCTGCTCTCCCTGTGTGTTGCTGGGTGTGGCTGAAATTCTCTAACTCTCAGGTGTTGTCCCTGCTTCCTTAAGGGGTCATGTTCCAGTTGCTTTCTGAGACATTAGCCTTGGGTGGGGCATCACATTTTGTGAGTGACTGAGTAGCTGGGAGCATTCCAGGGCTGCTGCTGCTTCACCCTGCAGGTAGCAGAGCATGGCCCACATGCCTATGTGAAAGGCTGGAATAAGGAGCCCAGTCTGACACTGGTGTCTGGTGCTTTTTCCCCCTCAGTTGTGTAGAAAGCCTTACATTATAGCTTTGAACATTATGGCCTGTGTACTAGCTCAGCTTTGTTCTACTGTCTGTGCTGCTGGTGTAGCTGCATGAACTGTTAATGGTGTGAATCCATTGGAAAAAGGGAACCAGTGCCATTGAGTATAATGGCTAATTTCCCAACATATGTTTCTCATTATTTAGAATTTTGTTTTGCCTATCAGTGGTAGATATGTAATATATCATTGGTACAATATATAAGTATAATTATTTCTGTGTAAATAGTGCTGTAGCCTAGCAGAATATAATTTTACTGTTTAGTTACAGCTGGAACTCTCAAGTGAAATAAACTGCAAAGGCAAATATGTCTTTTCAGAGGAACTTTATCAGAGTAGTTAAATAGATGCCTGACTCTAAAAACAAGAAGTTTAATTCAAATGAGACTAATATGAGTAGGAACTTCAGTAAGTGGTGGGCTGGATTTGTGCTGATGACCATACCTGAGCAGAGTACTCAGCCCATTATGGAATCTAGGTCCTTGATTTGTGCCATGTAGTCGTTATGATGCACCATGAAAACTTTTTCTTTTTTGAAATCTATAATCCAAACAGTTTTTCTACTTCGGGATTCTTTGGTCTAGTTCTAAACTCAAACTTGAGACTGACATCATGCACTTACAATGTTTGCACTGTTTATGCCTCTTGTACCTTTCTAATTAAAGCAAAATAGGTGGGCTGGAATCTCAAACTGATGTAAATCAGCAGAGCTCCATTAACTTCTCTAGAACTATGCTTCTTAATTTCAATATTAGCTTTTCAGCAAAAATGTGGTTAGGAAATGAGAGTTAAAGAGAACCAGAATTGAAATGAGTTTTACTCTAATTTATGTCTGCAAAGTGCAAATATGTTAAAATCCCCATGTTGACCAAAAAAAAACCCATAAAATTATTTTGCTCACTGAACCATTTAAGCTGTTGATTCATCTGCAGACACATTTCAAAGTCTCCCAACTGTTAAATTTAGGAAGAAAAAAACCAAACTGATAAAAACAAGCTGTTACTTGGTTAGCTGCCTGGTCTTGTATCAAACCACAATATATGCTTTCACTGTAAGAATGGGAAGAGGTTTTTCTAGTGGATGGAACAACTGCTGGAAATCAAACTGGTACATATCATTCCCAATTGTGGCATTAATCACACCATGCAGTTGGGGAAATCATGTTCTATCATTCAGCTTGTGTCTTCACTGCAAAATTAATTTGAATGATCTATCTCAAATAGTTTAACGTCAATGAGAGAAACTGTGCTGGAAAATAACACAAGGGCTTCACTCAGTGATTGAATGACTGCAGTGATTGTGTTAGTGGCTGATGAGAGGTGCTGAAGTAAGCAGTAACTGGTGCTTTCTGACAGACTGGCCAACTGGAATCAAAGCCCTGCCACGCTCAACTTAAGGAGTTTAAAAGGCATAATCCTTTATTAAGCAAGAACAGGTTATCAGGCCTTACTGTTTCACAGACCAGGTGCAAGATTTTATGCCCAGTATTTGTTGTTTTTCAAGTAGCAGAAGCAGCATTTTCACAGAACAGAAGACTAGAAAAATGGTACTCACATGGTAGTGTCCTTGGTGTTTTCAAACCCTTGATTCCAGGTAAATTGAAATGCACAAGCAGGTCAGTCACCTTGATGTCTTCTTCAGCTACATTGTGTCAAGCTGTTGAAGGGAATTACAGTGACACTATTAAGCTAAGTTAATAGATTCAGTAATCCAAAATGGGCATATAAAGAAGTTTTGAAATGTTAGGTCTGGCTCTCTGGGCAGATGAGATATAATTGATCAGAGCCACTGCTTGCCTTAGATCAGGTGAAAGCAGATGAAGTTTGTGGTGAGGCTCTGCTGTCTTTAAGTACTCACTGTCCTAGTCCACATTTCTTCATTTTCTGACCACTCTTGCAGCCAACTTCTGCTTCTGCAGCCATATTCTATCAGATTTCTTTTTATGACTGTCTCTGTTTTCTGGTGCACAGCTGGAATACAACAAACCACCTTATTTGTGCATGTTGGGTTTTTTTCTCCTAACTGTTTGAGGAAAATCTAAATAGATCCATATAGAGAGAATTTGAACAAAACATACATATATATATTATATGCTGTGTATTTCTGATATATGTTAGGAAGATATGATTTCCTCTTCAATTCACCTAAACTAGCTCTAAAAGAGCAAAACCAGTTTCTGAATCACGTGATGTAATGAGGTGAAGATGATACAAGCTTATTTTAAGACAGAAGAGTAGTGCAGTGTTGCTCCTTCATGGGCAGAAGTGAAAGCAATCTGTAGATTTTGCAGCTTTAAGTTCCTTGAATGGCACTGCGGAGTGTGATGTGGATAACACAGGAGACTTGCCTCATTTAGACCAGACTCAAAAGCATCCTTTGGAGGAGTAATTTCTACGTGTATTTTGTGGACACCATCTTGGTGTGATGTTTCTAAAGAAAATTTTGGATGTTGTTCTGAGAGGTTTTTTGATTTCACGTATATGGATTCAGAAAGTGCTTTATAATATATGGCCAAAATAAGTGCTGCAGTTTGGCATGATTAGATAAGTATGTCATTTTCCTATTGCTCCTCTTGTTAAGAGTTAGTGCATATACTTCACTGAGTTTTTTCTCTGCCTTCATTAGCTTTCAGATGCTGATTCTTTTCCTACCACATTCTGAGACTTCATAATTCCCTGTCTTTATTTTTGTAGTTACCTCAGTGATATTTATAGACTGTGATAATTTCCCATGGTGCCTTTCTGATGGTCCAGGTAGATGTACCTTTCTTGCTTCTCAAGGCTGGACAATATAGCTTGGTGCCTGCTAAGCCTTTTGTGAGCATCTATCAGGTACAAATACATTTTTGATGTGTTGGTTTGGGATTTTCTGCAGAATGGTACCTCATAGTCTGTAGACTCAGTACTAAACCAGTGCAGAATGAGGTGGAGAGAACTCATCAATTTGCTTGTCAGGCAGTGGTGTTTGCAAAGAAATTAAAACTGCTGGCACTGTTTAAATTGTGTGTGCTATTGATGGCTACTAGGGCATGAGAAGAGCATGCATGCAGTACAGTGACAGTGGGATGCCTGGTTTTACAAAGCAACACTCCAGACTTGCAGCTTGAGAGTTTGTGACGAAACGGAGAAATACCTGAGTTCAAGGGAGCTATTTGTAGAACCAGCAGCAATGAAGCAGGAGCTCCAGCTATGACCTGTATATCCAGGCTTCCAGCTGGGCTTGTGCCATATGAGCTGAAGCTTGTGTGACAGTAGTTGCCCTGTTAATGGTATCTGAGCTGGCTGGATTAAAGAGAGGTGTGTGTGTTGTGTTTGACTGTACTTTCTTCTACACTTCTAAGGTCTAAAAAAAAAACCTGTACAGATCTTTCATGATTGGGCTGTGACATTACTAAATTGATGTACCTTTTTTCCCCTTATTTCCATTCTTTTGCTTATTTCACTTCAGTGGCTTTTGGCCTTGTATTCCCCTTTATCTAGCATTGCTCTGAGTAGAGCTTGTCTCTCCTTCTTTCTGTGAAGTGGTGTGAGCTTTATTGCAATATTTATATACAGATTCTAAATAGCCATGGAATAGCATTCTGTGTCATTGAAGACAGCATGAGAAGGACTGTAAATTTGGATTGTGAAATTATTGTAATGTTTATCTTAGTACTTTCCAGTAGTGGACTCTCTGCTGTTTGCCTCTATTCTACATCAATATGACTTTTATTCTGGAATAATTACTATGCATTTAGGAGATAAATCAGTTTCCCTTCCTGAAAACTCCAGTGCTGCTTAGTAGGCAGTATTAGTATGTGAAACTCTCCAGATCTTCTAAGAAGCTGGTTTTTACTTACCAGATTTCATATCAAATATGAGGATATTGAAATATATAGTAGAGGCTGGAACTTAAAAGAGATTGTCATTAGTCTAGAAACTCAGTAAGAAGCTGTAAACAGTACTGCAGTGCTTTAAGAACAAAGTGCTCCAAGGGATGTTGTCTGGGGAGGACTGTGCAAATCTGCCATTTGAAAAATTATTTATGCAGTAATGAATTGTGACATAGGAGCTAGAGGGGGTTGAGTCTTGCTTGCCTTGGATGGGATTACCTATGTGGAAATAGCAAAGCAGATTGTTCATCTGTGGCATAAGACATGTGTTGATGTAGTTTTTTATTATTGAGCAGAAACTGCATGCTGGAATGTTCATGTGTTTGTGACTTGGAGCTAAAACATATGAACTGAGAAGTAATGCTAGTAATCCTGTGTGCTCAAGAAGTGTAAACCTGGCCCCACAAAATTGTGATGTTTGTTTAAAAGATAAACAACAAGTCTGGGTCTCTTTTTGTTTGTCTTCTGGGTTTTGTAAATCCTTTAGGTTTTTGGGCTTGTGCCCTCTTCTACAAACACAAAGGCTACAGGCAGAGTCTTTTGTTTTAAGTGAAATCTGATGTTCTTACATAATTGCACAATTCCAGGACCATAGTTTCAGAAAAAGTAAAAGAAGCAAATATTGTATGTTTTACAAAGAGTGAAGTAATGAGACTTGGCTATACCACATAAGCGTGGCTCACACGGAAAAACTATCGTGCTTCTGATTTCCATATGAAAATGATTCTTTCAAAGCGCCAAGGGGTACATGGAACCAAAAGTTATGCGGAGTGCTTGACTTCAAAGCCTGACTTCATCCAGAGGTTTTTAACACTGTTGGAGGGTTTTTTTGAGAGCTTATTTGGTGCAACTTAAAATAATTTTCCAAAATTCAACTTCCTTCCAAGAGAAAAGCAAAACTTGGAGAATTAACGAGCAGATCAGTTTGTGGCATCAACAGCCTGATTTTTTTGAGGGCTGGATAGGGCTTCTGAGTTCCATGAAAATGTTGTCTTGCCTGTACTGAACTCTCCTAGATATTCTGGCCTCAGTAAGGTCACCAAAGAGACCTTAAGGCCTCTGCCTTATTGCAGCATCTTTGAATTTTACTGGTTTCCTCTTGGTTAAAGTACAGAAAGCTCTCTGCTGGAAACAGACCTAAGTTGGCAGGGGTGGAATAAATGTTTGAGTTAGTTCTTTTTGCAACTGCCTCCCATAATTTTCCTTTTATATCTAGAAAGAGAAGCTTCTAAGTAAGAAAAGTAAACAATACCCATGCATACCCATTGTATGCCTTTCTCTGGTCTTCGTAGGCCTGACTTAAAGTCTGCTGTTGCTTTGTTATCTCATGCCCATTTGATTCTAAAAAAGCAATTTGTTTAACTTAATCTTAGCCTGGTAGAATCTTAGCCATGTATAGTTTTTGTGCTGTTTCAACTTGAAGAATATCACAATTTTCCTAGATGGTTAAAATTCCTACTTGGATGGGGTATATTTTAAGTATTAAATTTTGTTTCCTTTTCTATGCATTTGGGGGAAAAGAATGGTGTGTGCCAATACAGCTGCTTTTAAATGAGCCATGCTGAAGCTTTTACCAAAGTAGAAGAGATTCAAAAGCTTATTATTATGCATTCACTGTACTGAAGGCACAATGGCAGAGTTTCATTTAAAGTGCACTTCTGTTCTGAATGATAGCTGCTGTGCCAGCTCTTGTGGTTGCTTAATTATTTCGTCTCAGTGTTTTCTACATGTGATCTGTTCAATTTTCAAGTAACCTGGTAGCTTTTCTGGCTACTAGCAGTTCAAACTTAATCTGTGGTCTGACTTGGATCCAGTCAATTTTGCCAGTGATTTTGCCATTTGAATGTGGTTGTCACTTCTCCTGAGGGTGTACCTGGCAGGTAATAGACCATATTCTCTTTTATTTGAGGTCTGTCCCCAATACATGTAAGGAGGTAGTAATCACCCAATTATTTATTCACTGAAGAAGGGTGGGTAGAAGGAACTTTGTTGTACAGAAAAGTACTTTTGTAGTCATTTTGCAAGCAGAGGTGTTCATGGAAAAGGATCAGTGATATTTTATAAAGAAAGATGTTATTTCCTGTCACTTCATTTTTATCTGCTCTTAAATGTAATTGTCTTTCTTATGAGTTCTGCCATGGTAGTCAGCTTTTACTTTTTGAAGGGCAGTTTTGATCCCATTGTTCATGTGGCACCCATGGAAAAATGTTGGAATGGATTAATAACGCATCCCTGTGCCAAATGAGGTCTTCAGATGTTCAGAAAGTATTTCTGCCTTGGACTAAATTCACTTAACTGATCCCTCTTGCTTGCATATTCAAGCAGCACAAGGAAGATTTTCTCCCTGCTATGAAATTCTGTAGTGTGAGGATATCTGCCAAGGGCAGCTTCTGTGGTGGTTGTTCCTTGTGTACTGCCTGCTGACAGAGTCATTTTGAGAACCAAGGAAGAGATAGTGGTCTGCTCTGATTGTCAAGCTATTCATTAGGCATAGTGCAACAATATATGTAAGAGCAGCTCCAGTGCATACTCTGTAAAAATACTTGTTCAAGTATTTTAAAAAATATTTTAACTGGGGAGTTAATACCTAGTATGTGTAGAAGTGTCCTTTTGTGCCAAATGGAGTGGGTCATTTCAAAGGGGGTCACTAGTCCACAGTGTCTTAAAATTGTTACACTTTTTGTAATCTTTTCAGTGACATGCTACAACTTGTCTGCTTGATTTCAAAGCCCATTGTTACAGAAATCAGATTGTCATTTTCCTCCTGGCAGTACAGTTTATGAATAGACCTGCAGTGAAATCCCCTTGAAGATGCTATGACATGTCAAAGTAGCCTCTTCTTGGTGTTATTGTGAGGCGAATAAACTGAGTTTATAAGTGATTAGGCTGAACAATTAGCATAAATACTTTCCATCCTTTAGTTCTGGAAGAGATTTTTGAGTCTGACTGGGAGTAAAAAAAATTCTAAATAAGACCTTGTTGAGCTTGAGCTGCGGATACCAAAACCTCATAGTGTGATGCTTGATTCTCCAGCTTGTTTGCAGCTGGAAGGCTTGCCTGTGAAAAACATAAGGAATGATTCTTTCCTGAAGGGCTGAAAAGTTGCCTGATCTTTTAATAAGTGTGCTTTTTTATGTGAGTCTCAGCATTGATTGTTAATCCAGTCATTATCCTTTTTCCAAAAGGCAGTGATCTTGCCAGGGACATCACTTTTTATCTGTATTTAAAAAGGACATAGCCAAACTGAGTCCAAAACCCAGCACAGCCAAAGAGCTCCCTCCTTCAAATGAAACAAAATTCTGTAGACCATAGAAACTATAGACTTTCAGGAAGCAAAAAATGAGAGAAAAGTGGAGAGGGAGTGTCAAATGTATGAAGCTCAGAATGCGAAATTGCATGTAGAGACAAATTCCATGTAGAAGACACAATTATTTACTGGTTACTGATGCCTTTAGTTAATTCATAGGACAGTGAAGAGATAGTACAATTTAAACTGTTCACATTATTCCATGGTGTTTATTTAGTCCTGAGAACCAGGATTATTCCCCCAGAGCCTGGAAATGGCATGTCATATCTGAAAAAAGCTGCACCAGTGCTGGACCCTGGCAGTGTTTGAACTGCTTTGCCAGCCTTGGCTCAGAGTAGTGTAAACAGAGTATGAGTCAGTGAGTGAAAAAGGGGAGAAGGTGAAAATTTTGTTTAATACCCTGGTTTAGGAATCTGATGGGTGAAATGAAAGGGTTGGGGTCCATAGGTGGCATTTTGAAGAATATACTCATGCTTAGTGGAAAACTGGTGTCCTAGTAAGGGAAGATGCTAGAATAGTTGAGAAATTGTGTGAATGGTCTGGAGGCCAGGGAGAAAAAAAACAAGCAAAACATGATTTCAAACCTTGGGAACCTTTTAGAGGTTGTGGTTTTTTTGTTTTTTTTTTTTTTTAGTAACACAAAGGTTAATACATGAAATACTGCTCTCTGGTATGTGGTTGCATCCTCATGTTGCAGTACTTGTGTATTCTTGTGTCATCACTGAGTCCCCTAGGTCAGGAACTGGGATTTCATCATGCCTTTTAATCTTTTGGTTGATAGTTAATTCTTAATGTGTTTTTTCATTGTTTGGTATCAACTTAATGAGTCAAGATACTTTTTTTATAAAAGAGAGAAGAAACTCAATGTAAGTCTAGGATTTATTAAGCTATTAATTCTACTTTTTGTTGTAGCTAATCCAGTTTTGTATAGATATTTTCATAACTTCATACTGATGGAAAGAGAATTTTCAAGGCTATTTCATAAATAATACCATTCTTTACAATCATATATTAAATGGATTTCATGGTTGAGAGTTGAGTCAGTTATTTGCTTCATAAGCTGCTACTTTTCCATTGCACATATGATTGCACTTGGGAGTCCTCTTTTGGCTGAGCAATGTAAATTGAATTAATATACCAGACAGATAAAATTTGCTCATAATTCTACTGTTTATGAGGTGAGGAGTATATGGAGGAGGATGCTCAGTGTGCCTCCTGCCAGATGGTACTTTGCCTGCAAATAGAAAGCTTGATCTTTGGCATCACACAGTTTTACATGGATGCACAAATGCCTCTCAAAGAAGTTGGGTGGTGTTTCAAATAGTTTCATTGCACTTCATTTGGATTATTATTATTATTATTGTTGCCTTATTGTTGCTCAGGTAATATAATCCATGAGACAAGTTTACTAGAGAGTTATTTCTACAGAAGCATCCTTGCAGAATTTTTCAAATAAAAAATTTGTATTTCTTTGTATAACCCATTCCTGATTTGCTGTACAACTGCTGCCTAGGTTAGTATGGAGCAAAAGCTGAACTGAGCGTGAGGGAAAATCTCAAGTCATCCTGCTACAGAAAACTGGAAACAGCTGTCTAATGGGAGTGGGAGCTTAAAGCTTGATAATTCCTACTTTTTCCAGAGGGCATCTGACATGATCAGTGAACTGTTCTTTATTTCTTCTTTGGTCCTTTTAAGATTTGTGTGTTACCAGCTTTCATGGTTAAATGTGCTTGCTGAGTGTACCATTTTTCTTCACTGCCAATTTAGAGTTAAGGGACTGTTAGCTTGTGAAAAAAAAAAAAACAAAAAACTTTAATGTACTATGGCACATTTATGGTTTTCTAATGACTATTCAAATCCATTACATCTAATTTAGGAAAGTATTATTAAAAAGGAGGACTTCCATATGACACATTTTATATTTGAGTAAACTAGTTTCACTGTGATGGTAAGATCTTAGGGTTTGACTTTGTTTCTGGTATTAATACTACATTACATAACTGAAGTCAATGCTTTTCTATGAGCAAAAGCTACCTGCTATTCTTTTCTCAAATACACAATTGCTATCACAATATTTACAGTGCACAGGTTGTGCAAGAGAATTAGCTGAGTGTGATATGTTGTTCCCTGAGACTGCCTACATGTACTGGGGTCATTGCTGTCCTCCTGAGACTATACTTGAGCACCTGGAGGAATAGGTGAAACATGACAGGGGACTGACCCTTTTGACATTCATGGTAAAGAGAATATGGGAGCATGCTTTCAAAGTTGCTAACCATCTTCCTGTCAAAATCTTCCCAGTGCCCTGATTTTGAAGAGCAGTGTGAGCTAAAGTCACAAATGTTTTAAAAGCAAGACTAGTTCTATGACATACTTATCCTATTCATTGCAACTCAGCTCATATAGGACCCTTGCATTCAGGGAGATGCTGTTGAAAGGAGTGATGATTTTCTGGCTTTCAATCAAATCTTGCAGCAAACTAGTATGGAATTACAATTTAGTGCAATTTGCAGTACCATGAAGTCTGTTGCAAAAGTCCTGTCACACAAACTGTTGCTATCTTGCTGCTGACACCAGGTAATGATGCATGCATTTCCTTGACAGGAACAAAGAAGCTCACTTCTGCACACAGTGATGAGTTTGTTCACTGTCACTGAGGCACAACTACATGTGTATGGACACAACACCAAGCCTGGGGAAGATGAGGACCTGGAATGTGAAAGGGAATTGCACACAAGCAGAAATATACTTTAGTGCAGAGGTGCCTAAAGCTGTTTGCAGTGCTTAAACAAACGACACAAACTTTAAATATTCAAGCTAGCTTGTGAATATGGTTATTTAAGGTGTAAAAGTGGAAGTATCTAATTCTGTCTTCTGCCTGTCCTTCATCCCCTTACACATCTGTTTCTGATGATCAGCATTCCCTGAGTGCCAGGGTGAAGGGGTAGGCATTGCAATCTGTAGTTGTAGCAGGGTCTGAAGGGCCAGAGAAGCAAGATGTAGGCATGAAAAGGGGCATTGAGCTTTTGTGTACATCATGTGCCTAACCCCCTTCCTGCAAAGGCAGATCTGATTGCACATAGCCTTCAAAAATCTACAGATCCATTTTCCCTGTCAGGAAGAACCTTAAGAGTTGTAGCAGGCTTGAATACTTAGCAGGTGTTAAGACTTGGCATGTTTGTTGTGAGTAAATCAACTGCTAATAAGGTGAAGAAATCACATGTCAAGGCAGGTTATAAAACCACAGATCCACGTGGTTGTTGAGATGGCTGTCAGGCTTAGGGGATTCTGAAACTTCACTTCGTTGGCAGCCTGCCTGTCAGGGTATGGGTAGGGCATGTGGGAACAATGCTCTCAGGGTACCCGGAATTAATCTGCTAACAGCCTACGTCAGGGCAGGTGTCACGGGCACGCCGGGGTTGCCCCAGCTGCTCCGTGCCAGCTCTTCTCTCCGGAGCCAAGCAGGCAGCTTAGGCTCTGCAGCTGCTCTTGTATTCTGTTCTCAGGCATGCTCTTTGCGTGCCTTGTATAGCTCTTTAGCCACAGACAGCTCAGCCAGAGCTTTTTATCAAAGGTGAATCATGCTTTCTGTCGTGCCATAAGCAAGGATTTTTTTTATGTCTGTGACTCAGAGAAGAAGGCGGTGGCATCCCCTCCAAGTTGTAACTGGAGAAGGTGCTTTTGTTTCCCCACTCACTTAATGATTAGAGAGGGAACAGATTGATGGCAATTTCAGTAGAGGCTTGGCTTTCTTGGTGCCCTCCCTTCCCCCTGAGATCTGTGCTGGGTAAGATGAGCTGCAGGACCCATGAGTTGGCAACAGTACCAGCAGGATAAATATTTCTGTATTTCTATCTGGTTTTAAGATGATGGGTGTATGTTCTCCTCTTTTTTTGGCAAAGGTTAGCCCCATTAAATGTACTGCTCTTCATTTAATCTCCTTCTCCCATCTGTTCTGTCTCTTTTCAGTAGAAACCAAGGAGATGTAGCTCCCACTCAGGCAGACAGATAACTCCATCTCCCATACAAGAGAAAACATCTCTGTGTGAAGCAGAGCAGTGCCTTGCTGTGCACATGTATCAGATGTACCACGAGGGCAGACTGCTCTCTCAAGCTCTGATAATGTCGTATTCCCTCTGTCAGCTTATACAGATGAGGGAATGCCACTGCCCCCCTCAGCTAAGTGTTGTTGAATTCTCAGGCCTAAAATAGGACCCAGGGGAATCCAAACAGCTTTTTCCTGAGAAACCAGGTTATCGCAGCAGTAGGTAAGAAAAACAAATAGTTCAAGATACTAAAGCCATAATACAGCTAGTAAATGAAGAACAGTGCATGTAGCTAAGGTATACAGAATTTGTAGATAATTGTTAGACCAAACCTGTGATTATTTGGATAATAAAGCCATAAAGACAGCAAATGTTTATACAGTAAAACTCCATACTGTACCTTGGAACTCACTGGTAGGTAGCCATTTCATTAAGAAAGAAATCTTGTCTACCAAGCTCCAGAGCTTTGTTTAATTTCCCTGACTTTTATAGATTTTGAATTGTCTCATTGCGAGAAAAAATGCACACCATGAGTTCTTTGTAGAGAGGAGCATTATCTTTGAGAAAAGCGGTCTTCATGTTAGTTCATGTAGTATTACCTCTGTGAGAAAAGCAGGTGTTCATTACAAGTAGTTATTTATTACTAATGCTGTTATCACCAGAATATACTGTTATCACTGTCTGTGAAGCAAGGCAGTTTGCAGTGAGGCTGCTTTGCTTTTGTTTTGTGATTAGATGCCTACACTAGTTTTTATTTTCTGGCTCTTACCTTTGATGTCCTCAGGACTTCTGTTTTATTATTTGGTATTAACTTCACAGAGGTAAAGTCCCCTTAGAAAGATTAGAAAAATGGTGATTTTTATTCGTGCTTCTTAAAACTTCAGTTTATACTACCTTAACTATTTTTAACATTGTACTGTGAAATATTATACAGTCATCTGAATGAGATGACCAGGTAGGTAATAGCTTCCCAGATGACACATCCAGTTTGCCAAGATAGGGAGCAGGGGTATATTCCTTCTGCCATGTGGTGGCAGTAAGGGGATGATGGCACTTCTGGCACAAACCCCTGTGATGGGAACTGCACACCTTTGCATCCAAATATGTGAAAAGATTTGCCTCATGTGCAGAGTCCTGCTCTCATTGCTAGAGACCCAGGCCAGGGCTCTGTTCTTTGCTGTCCTATGTGTGTTCTCTCAGCCACAGCTTGAATGGAGGAGACAGAGGGCAAAATGGGGGTTGCAGTGTGAATGGTGTGTGTGTCCTGAATTACACCTATGGGGGCATGGTATTTCAACCAGTGACATAAGAACAACCATATTCTGGAAGCAGCTGTAGATCTGGGTCTTTTCTCCCACTTCCCTTCCAGTAAAGAAGTTTCCTTAATGCATTTTTAGTTACTAATCACTTCAGATAATATTAGTTTTTAATAGGCAGAATTTATTAAAAAATACATGCCTTGTGTGCTTACCAATTTTTGCCATATATTATTTCATGTGGTAAGGAGTAACTTCTCTGAAAAATTTTGCTTTTGTCAGCTAATGTAACTGACAATAAGTTCTTAAAGTTGATGGTATTTCAGTATTATTCCAGAAAGGTATTCCCCTCTCATGGAGGGAATGATACTACATGGAGGGAATGGTATTTTATTATACTAGATATTACTATATATAGCGGTGTATTACTACAAGGAACCTGTTTGGCTGTTACATATGTGCTTCTGTTGGCATCTTAAAATGTTTATAAAACATATAAAATAGATTAAAGCATTGCAGATTGCTGCATCTTGACCAGTAGTTTGTGAATTATCCTGTACTGTGTTCCTGTAAGAGTGTCAACTGTGATTACACAGTGTCTCAAAACTACAGAGCACTAAAGAGATTCTGAAATGGCAAGCTGTAATATAATACATCAGAAGAGGCACTTATGTCTGGTCATATGTTTCTGCAGATGCTTCCCTGTTTTTCATTCTTCCATTTCTACATGCTGTGTACATTGTTTTTAAAAAAAGTATGTTTTTCTTTCAGCCATTAATGAGTTTCCTGAAGATATATTTACAAATAAGGAACGTCAGCAAGGAGGAATTCTGCTTCATATCATTGCTGTAAGTTTTTCTCTACCATACTTCATTCTTGTTTTCCTTTTATGTTACTTATTCTATTTTATTTTTTAATAACATGTTAATCATCATAGTGACCTTACTATGTAGAGTTCTGTATATATGAACAAGTTTTTAATATTTTGATTTCAGTATTTCTAATACATCTATATGAGTACAGTTTCTTAAAAGGTAATACCTTTGGGACATGGTATAGTGGTGGACTTGGTGTTGTTGGATTACCAGTTGTACTTGATGATCTTAAGGGTCTTTTCCAACCTAAATGATTTGATGACTCCATGATTTAAGAAAAGTATGCAAGTCTGAATTTGCAGTACCTATGCATTCATCCTCTTGGAGATTAAAATCCTGGCAGAATGGATCACATGACTTGTATTTCATGTTATATAGACAGAGTTTGGGATTCCTTCATTATTGACATTAAGCATGATGTGGAAGTTTCTTGAATCACTTTTCTTTTGTGCCTCTATGCAATAGATGCAATTATAATTTAAAAAACCCTAAAGCAACCCTGAAGAAATATAGAAAATATCATGTGGAATTTTATTTTCTATTGTATTAAAAAACAAAGCAAGTGAGGTCTGCAGAGTCCAGTTTTTCATTCCCAGCTCAGGGAAAGTAAAGGATCAAGCCCACTGCATGGGCACAGCACATAAAGCTGCATAGGACAGTGGGAGAATCACACCTATGCAGGGAACCAGGATCATTGGTGCAGTGATCTATGGCCAGAGTCCACTTATTTCTAGGTGTAAATATTTCCTGAATATTGTTCATCAGCCTGATTTTACTTTCTACATAATTACTTGGTCTGATAATTAGTTAAAAATATAGAAGACTTCATAACCTTGTAGCTTTACCTGTTACTTTTCATGATATGAAATGTGTTGTGGCATCCTGTTCTGTTCAAGTGTGGTACCTTTCATATTTTAGGGTCTGACATATGTTCCAAATGAGATCTTATATTCAAAAATCTGGTTTTATGTCATAAATGTATCAACAGGAAGATTTTTATTTGGAATGAAATAAAAAGTGAAGCTATACTTTTGCTAGTTTGAATAAAGGTAGCATTACCTTTTTTCCTTATTTCATATACAGGAAAAATCTAACGTATTCCTTGAATGTATTTTCTTTTCAGGCTCTTTATATGTTTTACGCTTTGGCCATAGTATGTGATGACTTCTTTGTTCCATCCTTAGAGAAAATTTGTGAGGTATGTTAATGAAAATTATCACTCTTTTAGAAATTTATTCAGAGAATATTATTTAAAGATATTTCCCATCAAAAAAATGAACCAGTGTTCTGTGCATGCTTGTTTCTCTGGCCACACTCAAGCAGAAAAAAATCAAAGATTTAATGTTATCAGATGGCAAAACCCACTCTTAAATACCTAAGGCATGTAACTAGAAGAGGTATAGGTTATGGATTGGTTGGATTTATTATTGTACTCCTTTTTTTTAAAGTAACTTGAGGAAAGATATCATAGATAGAAAAATTAATGTGGTGGCTATGCAAGTCTTATTGCACATCTACCAGCATGTCAGCAAGGAGAAAGGAAGTATATGCGGTTCTGGCATAAAGTGGAAAAAAGAGAAAATCTGTGAGAAAAGTGTGTACCTTGGATATGGACTCAGAATAAAAATCTTATATGCAAAAAAAAAAGTAACATAATGGCTTTACCTAATTTTGAGAGGACTTTACAAAATTACTTTTAGGATTCTAATTGAGTTGATTGTGACAGGGCATGTAAATGTTGTGTTGAGTATGATTTTGGTGAACAAAATAAATACATAATACAAATGTACATTTTAAATCCTTTTTAAACACAAAATGAATATCTCCACCTTTGCTTTTAAACAAAACTAAGAGTGACCATTTTCTGAAAAACTCCTGGGTTTTTTTTGTAGCTAGTTTAAAAGTCTCTTTTCCTGTTACTAAATGTAGTAAATACCTGCTGGTTTTACTCAGAGTTATAAGCTTACACTCATCAGTAGAAGAACAAATAGAATAATAAGGGAATACTAAAATACTCAATTGGGATCTTTTCTTTCCCTTTCCAGGTATTCAGTATTCAGCATGCACCGTAGACACCATATTTAAGTTATACTAGTTGGTAGTACCAATTACTGGCTACTGACCCTTCATAAAATCTTTACATTTTGTCTCACATTCTTCTGAACATCTGAACAGCTACCAAGAGTTCAGATAGCACACTTAGGTTTGAGCTCCTGCAGCAGTATGACTGGTAATAGATCATATTTGTGTTTGCTTTGTCAAGATGTGTCCTATGTGTAGGATGCCATTGTTATCAGCTTAAGATGTTTTCAGGCAAACTGCTTGAAAAATACAGGTTTTTTTTCACTTCTCCTTTTGTCCCTATTTACTTTTCTATCCTTGAAAGAAAAATAGTGTACTAAACATGATCCTAGAGACTCTCAAAAAGGAAAAAAACTCCTTCATAAAAAGGTGCTTATAGTTCAAGGGAAGGATCTTCAGACTGCTAAATTGATGCAGCCCACTTGTGGACCTGCACGTGTTTTTGCTGGTCTGAGAACTTTAAGTTACCTATATCCTATTAAAGCTTTAGAGACACCATCATAAAAATAGATCTCTCTACCATGCCCAGCTCTCTCTGTGTCTAACTGGACTAATTTTATCTGTGTCAGCAGAGGACTCACTTTTGATTAACACAGTTGAAAAGTGAAGCCAGAATCCAGCCTGCTGTTTGTAGGATTTATTCACAAAGGTTGTATTTTTCTGTTACCAATTTTCATTTTTGAATTTTAGAAGCCCTAAGAGTTGGGGAATTGAATGACTGTGTTTAGAGTTACAGAAGTAAATTAATGAAAACAATTTGAGATGTTTACAATCCTTTTGAATCTGCAGAGATACGTTTCTTTAATCAGCTCCATGTAAGCCACAATTGATTATTCATTTACATATGTAACTGTAGAACTCCACAATGTAAATACAGTAGCAACGCTGAAATTACCAATTGTTTTCTTCTAGAAACTACATTTGAGTGAAGATGTTGCTGGAGCCACATTCATGGCAGCAGGGAGCTCCACCCCAGAACTGTTTGCATCTGTTATAGGTATGGAGCCCACACACAAGCTTTTTTGAGCTCTGCTGTTAAAAAATCAGCAGCAGATTAGGCACAGGTGCCCATTCTTCTGACAATTTATAATCAGCAATTGCAGCTGTCAGCTAGTCTGTGGTTCATGGTACCATTAACTACTCAAAATATCTCATGAAACTGTGAGTCTTCTCTCAAAACACAGAGAGGACTGTCTGGTTCTGAGCACAGGATGCAAAAGAAAAGATTTATTGAAGTCCCTTGAGAAGTAATTTGATATATTTGGAAATAGATTAAGAGCAGCCCTGAGGAGAAAGACTTGGGGGTGTTGGATGATGAGCTCATCATGATCTGTCAGTGTGCAGCCAGTGTGCACTTGCAGCCCAGAAAATCAGCTGTATCCTGGGCTGCACCAGCAGCAGTGTGGCCAGCAGGCTGAGGGATGTGACACAGCTAAAAACTAAGCTGTGAAACAGAACTTACCGTTGAACTAACTAGTTAAGAAATCATTTACTAAAAGTATATATGTAAAGGTTCTAAGCCACAGCTAGCTAGACTAAAACACCAAATTATTGCACAGAGAAGTGAGCCTTAATTATGAAACACGTTTTGGGTAATCTGTGAAACAGTCTCTACTTCACAAGTAGTACGGGTTCTGAGCAACCTAAAATTAAATGACAGAGGGTAGTTATGTATGTTTTACTCCCTCTGCAGGTGTATTTATCACTCATGGAGATGTAGGAGTTGGGACCATTGTTGGATCAGCAGTTTTCAACATCCTCTGCATTGTTGGTGTCTGTGGACTGTTTGCAGGACAGGTTAGTAAGATATTGGTCTTTACATAGTTTAGTTGCTTACAATTTAGAGGTTTCCATGAGCATATGTTAAAAAAAGGATGAAATCGTAGACAAAAATGGGATTGTGAAAAACCTCAAAGATTGGAAAGAATATACAGACGCTTTACAAATAGTGAATGTTCCCAAAAAGTTCAGCTGTAGTGTCAGCAATCTGAATATATAGCATACAGAGGAAACTGGTTCCTCCTAATGCAATACTGTGTTTACAATCAACTGATCATTGGCATCTGCTGATCCTTCCTGGTACTGATGACAGTCAAGGAATCTGGGACACAAGCATGAGATTTGCTCCATTTACTCAATAGATGGTTACATTATCTATCATATTTTTTCAGGTAGTAAGTCCAATATATCCACAAATAAAAGGAACGAGGAACAATTGATTTGCTGCAGTTCAATGAATTTTACTTTACAATTGAAATTAGGACCAAATCAAGTATCATTAGTAAGAAATGCATTTCAATAATGGAAGTTACTATATTACTTTTATTACTGATGCCTATTATAGATCCATTGTCTAACAGACTGGTGGATGGTAATGGTAGCATAAAACTGCATTTTTCAGAATTGTTGCTAGTAATAATATTCTGCTCACACACCTAAGTTATTTTAGGATAGGGACCTTTTTTGTTTGTTTGTTTTTGAAATCCCATATTTTTGTTGGCTGAAGGTGTGGTGTTTTTCAGGTGGTTTGTCTCACCCAGTGGGCTGTGTTCCGGGATTCTGTGTACTACACAATATCTGTGATTGTACTTATTGTGGTAAGTAGCTCTCTTATCAGTTACTGTGTTTCATTGCTTGAATTTTTAGTGGACCAGCCTGCTCACTATACACAGTGGCAAATAATTATTTTCCTAGCTAGTTCTATGGTATCTGGAAGTGAGAGCTGAGCTCCACAATGTTGTATAAACATGAAAATTTCATACAGCCCCATGGAATATGTGCCCACTGTATTAATCAGTGTCCATTCATTTTGTACCTTGGGTTCTGCAGGCTAGTAGGATACTGTTATGCAGTGCAGATAGCACTCTCCTCAGACCTAGTAGACTGCTTGTTGTGGAGGTGAAAAATTTTGAGCTATTTTAAATAGAGAAGGTGGCTGTTTCTTGCTTCTACACAGTAATTTTATTTCTGATTCTGGCTAAGTTTTTCCATGTAGAACACAGGTGAGATACCACTTTGTTCATCTACAGCAGTGTAGTAGTTTCTGGATGTGCACATTTAATATGTCTGGTGGCAAGGCAGGGAAGAATCCACTTAATCTGTATTTTGTAATACAAGCAGATCACTAGCTGTGTGTTCAGTAACAGCAGTTACACTAGATGGAGTAAAATTTATATAACCACTTGACCCAAGAGGAGAAGTAAAATGCCTGTCTGTTCTGCTAAAACTAGTCTAGCTGTTAGAAGGACTCAAGAGTTAAGTTTTTTTGGAATAAGTGACTTTGCTGTCATTTGCACAACATAGCATATAGGTACATGTGTGCATACCTGTCGTTCACATGCTTGCACCGTTTCCTTTGATATTTCTTAAAACAGCGACTGACAGGGGTCCAGGCATTGTTCACAAGGTTTTATGTTTTGTGAGGGGCACAATCCATACAGTGGAAGTTCTGGTTAAAAAGGGTCAAACTTGAGTAGTTCTGTCTAGATATGGCTGATACTTGCTGAAGAAATTTGACAGTTTTGAGATAGATCAGAGAAATGGTCAATTTGTGTGTCTTTTTTTTTCCTCTCTTCTAGTTCATATATGATGAGAAAATAGAATGGTAAGTTGTATAAATTATTCCATGCAGTCCTGTGTTTGCCATGAGTAAGTAGAGTTGTAGTGTAATTGACTTTTATTCTACACACTGAGAGTATGAGCTGGATTGAACACTCAGGAAATCCTATGTGTTTTGTTTGGGCTTAGTTTTTATGATGGTCACGGAAAACTGAAAGAAAATGTAAGAACCAAGAAACATTAAGGAAAGTACATGGACTCTGTGTAAGGCCCCAGGATTCCCGTGTGCAGGGAGGGTAGCCAAAGCTCTTCTGCTCTGATTCTGACTGCTAACATTTGTGGGGATGCCAGGTGTTCCAATGAACACTCCAAAGTGAATCCTAGTGGAAGATCATAGGCACCTTCTCACAGTGCTCTCAGAGTGTCTGGCCTGTGCTTCAGCACTGAATTGCAAAAGGCCTTGGTGTTATGATGCTCAGAGAGTAGCTGTGGTTTCAGTCTGCATAGCACATTTCTGAAATACATGCATTGCAGTTTATTTGCATGTTTATTGAAACTTGAGAGTCTGCTTCCCCTCTCATTCTGCTGAGACACCATCTAATCTTAATGATGTGAGTCCTGTGTGCACAAATGTGACTTGTACCAGATGTTTAAGGCACACTCCTACATAAAACTTGTAAAGCATACAGCTGTTGGAATGGCCTTCTAACACTTCTTTCTGTCTTTTTGAGGTGGGAAAGCCTTGTACTCATCATTATGTATTCATTCTACATACTTATCATGAAGTAAGTACTTCTCCTTACTGTACCCTTTAGATATTAACTGACCATCATTCTTTTGGTCTTGCTTTGTCCTTGGCCTTCCTGCCTGAGGGAAATACAGCCAGTCATGTTTCTGTGTTAGATCTGTTGGGTTTTATGCTTAATCAATTTAATTCTAGGTTTGTGCTTAATCAGCAGCAAATACTTTCATGCATCCTTTTCATAGTGCACAGAGGTCAAGTGGCTTTCAGAAAAAGTTGAGAAAAATGCCACTTATGCAAAGGTATATGACAAGTTTGCAGGGTGCTCTGGATTGTAAACACAGATCATGTCAGCTCTTAGACGTTTTTTGTGCTCCTTGGAGAACAAGGTCAAGGAACATTAGATAGAGTGCTAAGCATATATTTGTCTTCAGACCCTCTCATACCAGGTTGTTTACTGACATCATCTTTTGTTGTGTCACTACCTCTGACAGGAGAGTCAGAGGTCTCACTGTTACTGCAGGTACCTGTGAGTCCACCCTTCTATTGCAAGTTGCTTAGGCTTCGATCCCTTGGTGCTCTCCCCTCACAAATCACCCTGTTGGAACTCCCTTTTCTCCTACATCAAGTCTTAGCAGAGTCATTGACAGCCCTCTTAGGTCCCACCCTAGTGCTAAAATGGATGTATTCTGTCTTTAGAAGAGTATGGTCAGCAGTCCCAGAAATGCTCAAGAACCCTCCCACAGGGTTCACAGTACTGAAAGAAGCAGTGAGGTGAATTGTGAGCTGATGCAGGAGGAAAGAAGCTGCTGTATGGTGAATGTCCTGGCTCCAAAATCAACAGCTCCAGTGTTGTGCCTTCACTGAATCTGTTCTAGTGCCTTTCTGCAGTTTGCTGTATGTCATGAGAGACAGGTGCAGTCCTTGCTTTCCTATCAGCTTGCCACTGAGTTGGACAGTCCTTTCTCTTCACTTCCTATTAATTGTCAGAGAACATGCATCTAGGCTTTACAGCTTGCCTGCATAAGTTGTTCTCAGATGGTTTTAAAGTTTGCTGAGAAAATGCAAAATTCCAGCCTTTTTAGTGACCTTTTCTTTGCACTTTCAGGTACAACATGAGGATGCAAAGCTTCTTCACCCTTAAAAGCAAGAATGTTGGAAATGGTGACACAGTCAACAATGAGCTGGAAGATGGTAATAAATGTTATGCCTCTAGTTGTGATGACCCATCCATTCCATTACTATGGAAAGGTAAGGCTGAGCAGACAGGACTTGGAAAAAGAGTAGTTCACAGGATATCCTTTTTATTTCTTTTATGCGGATCAAAACAGTGTCACCTCTCAATTGTAAGCAGGGTTAACTGGATAATTCAGCAGTCTCATTGCACATTAAGAAAAATATTTTTTTTCCATATTCTGAAAACAAGCTGCTTTGCTTAACAAGTGAGGTCTCCTCACTTTATTCTTTGCACACATCTCCCATCCTGGGAGGCTGAGCTCATCAGCAATGTTGGTAGCATTGGAAAGATCCCCACAAATAATACCAAACAGGAATTTAGAGAGTCCCACTCTTTTCTGCTCTGGGATTTCTTTAAGGTAGTTATTGGTAGGTATACCTACCATAAGGTAGATAGAGGTTTATTCAGTGACAGCACACTTCTGCTCTAGTCCTAGATAAGAAGTTTAGACAATAATAACTTAAAATTATTTCTCATAAGACATGGTGGTGCCTTTGAAATACTTTAATCTCATTTTATAATGAACTTTTGGGAGCATTGGCTCTGATATAATGAGGTCTGTCACTTGCATGTGGATTTGTGTCCATGCAAGGTTCCATGCAATCATCTGAATACAGATGCTTGCTGTATTCAAGTGGTGACATGGCAAAAGAGTAATCCAGTTAAACACCACAGATAGTAGTGGTTTATACTTTTGAGGATGTCATCTCCCAGCAGGCTCTCCTCTCTAGCCCTTGTGGAAAAGAGACAATAGCACAGACTACTTGCCTGTGTGTCTGTTTCCTTTTCAGGGAAATGTGTAGATTATTGAATGCTTGTGAAGAATGTGCAGGAAAAAAAGCAAGAAAGCTCCAGTACCAGCTGTGCGCATCAGATTTCTTTTCTGATTTTGTCTCAAAGAGGCACTGATACTGCAGTTTCAGTCAGATTCCCTTTGCCTTCTCCAGCACCCATTACACAAATACATGCTGCATTGGAGGCACAATTGTTCAAAGAGCCAGTATGTAGATACTGTCACAGGCAAACATGCCTGAGAAAGTACAGAAAGAAGAGATTAAGGATTTGGAGTGAGCAGTGGGAGGGGAGGATGGCAGTGTTAGCCTAACTGCTTTATGTGTCAAGATGCTGTCCTAGAAAACTGTCACATGGCTGCCTCTAGCTTCTTCCCTCCTGTTCTCTCAAAATATGCCATGACCCATCAGTGACTCCTTCTTGGTTGACACAGGCTGGCTTCACGAGCTGAGCTGCATTTTCCCCAGCAGCAGCTTCCAGATAGGAGCACTGCTAATAGCAGGGAGCGAACTGGGGCTGGCCTCTGCCTTGCACTGCTTAACAGTTTGAGGATCCACCAAAAAACCTCCCTTGGCTTCACCAAGGTGTAGGTATGACCTTAATCTGATTTTCCACAGGAGAAAGGCCTGATTACTTCCCCTGGAGGAGCAGTTCCTTTGGGTGAGGAACTTTTTTTAGCAAGGATAGTCTGTTGCTCAGGGTGCAGGTGAAAGATGTAACCCTGTAAAGCTCTTTAATGCTTGTAAGTTTCATTACTTTCAAGAGCTTTCTGTGGTACAATATAAAACCTTTCATCACTCAAGTTTCAAAAAGAAAAAGGAGGGATTTTCACAATAAGAAAAATTTAATTTCAAGGGTGAGTTCTGCACACACAGGTGAAGACAAACTAAATGTACTTTGTGAATGCTGCTCCAGTTTTCAAAGTACAAATGTGTATTACCATTGACTTTTATTGTGTTGACCCAAATTTCCACCAGGTGGCATGGTTTGACCCCTGCCTGAAACCAGAAATTTGGACAAAAGCAGGTTTCTGAGGGACTGGCTTTCAGAGCTAAAGTCATCAAGAAGCTTTCTGTTGATTTTGACAGGGCTGTTGGTGCTGAACCTTTGGTGGTGAGCAGTAAGTTTGTTGGAAAGAAAAGCTGTTCTCAGAGTTTTTTCTTAAGGATTATCACAAAGGAGAAGTACAAAAGGCTTTTCTCCTTTTCACATTTCTTAAAACAACTTTTAGGTGGAGTCCATACTATAGGGGCTAAGGTATGTTGTTTTTTACAGGCATAGGGAGTCAAACTGAAAATATTGAACATAATAAGAGCAATGTGCCACGGCAAGTCAGAATAGCTGCAGTACTTAAATATATATTTAGTATGAGACATTCTACAGTAGCACTGAGTTTTTAATTATGATACTTTTATCAAAGCTGAGTGTTTGCTCACTGTCTTCATAGGGCTCTAAGAAACTGTTTCAGAGTAACTTCAGTGCTCCCATGTTTTTAATGTCACTGTAAGATGAAGCATTTTGATTAATTCTCTGGAGGAACTCACTTGGGAACAGTTAATCTGATGAGACTGTTAATATCAGGCCTTTCTGTCCTTACCAGCATTGCTGTCAAACATTCATTTTTCTTTAGCTAAAGCAAATGTTAAGTTTATGTGGTTGAGTCCTATTCTGTAAGGACTGATTGCTAGGAAACCTGTCTGGCTGAGTATTCCTTCACAGAAAAGCTGCCACACTCCAAGAGTCACTGGAGTGGATGTGCTCCTTATTTGCATCATCAGCCACAGCATTCAGCAAGGTTAATTTGGTGTAGATGTTGGGATAGAGGAGGATAATTGCTCCTTTACATTTAGCAAATGTAAAATTGCTACTAGTTTTATTCTCTATGAGAGATGTTGAGCTGCAAGACAGACTCCAGAGTGGATTCTTTGAGTAGGACACATTTCTTTGTGAAACCAGAGATCTTATATTTATGACACTTCAGGTGACCCCAGTGTACTCACTGAAGCCATTTTAGTGAAGCAAGACAAGACACTCAAATGCTTGGAAGGGTGAAAGTTACAGATGTTTATTGGTGATTTACAGGCTTGCTGGTTTTTCTTGTTGAATAATTATGGAGAAAGTATTCCTTCAACTGCAACTATGCTAGAAGATGCTTAAGACAGCAAAGCCTTTTTTTGCATGATGTGACTTAGATGCATGCATGGATCCAGTCTTCCTGGGAAACAGAAATATTTCAACACTGTAACAATGCAAAAGAGTAACAATATAGGCTTCTGTGTGTTTAGAACAGGTCCGTTTAATTCCAGTGTTTGAGTTTGAATGTTTTCTTAGATTTCCTTTGCTTCCTGACTGGAACCATGCACTAATTATCTTTCACTTCTACCTCCTAAATTCTCCTCCTCTTCCTAATGTAAGTAACAATACAAAAGGGGAGGGAGAGGGGGAGGCCAAGCAAAGCAGAAAACAAGCAGCAAAGAATTTTTTTCTGTACATACTATTATATGTAATAATTAATATTTATTATAGTTATGTATCTATTTTCTGCCCTGCTTTCTAACACCACATGGGTATGTCTCCTGTCTGCTGAGCCTTGCTCTGCTTGATATGTGTAGTCTGTAGCATTTGTGAGAATATTGGTTTGTTGGTGAGCTCCTAAAGTCCTTGCCTGTACTTGTGTTGATTCCCAATAAAATTTTGTCTCTGTGTTCTTAACATGGTAGAATTTTGTTAACTTTGTGATCTTGGTATGGGTTCCTTTATATTAATGAAGGCTTACTTTGTTAGTTAGAACTGTAGATTTGTTCTTGACGATCTTTGTCATAATTTCAAATTTTTCTTGTGAGAGATACTGGTAATAATCTGTGAAGGTAAAGTGAAGATTTCCAGAAGGAGTGAGAGAGGCATTAGAGCCTTCTGCATGTGCAGCACCTTGATCCAATGGAACAGCTTTAGAGGTTTCAGGAGTGCTGTCTACACTGCCACAGTGAAAGGGTACAAAACTCTAGTGGGACATAAGCAGATCAAACTGGTACAGCACAAACAGCTGGGGGAAAACTGCTCCCACTAATCTGACAGTGGCTTGGAGGCTGCCTTAGTAGAGTGAAATCCTTTTCCAGCATGTGATCTTAAGAAAGCACACAACTGATGAGGAGATTCAACAGGCTGCAGAAATATCAAAAGAAAGCCACCCATAAATTCTGGCATTCAGATAAATGTTTCCCCCACCTGAGCCTGAAAAGACCCGACTCTGGATGGTGGGATGCGTGGTAGGGTCAGTTCCACTGCTAACTCTGTCCATTGTGATCATTAGTGAAAGGGATACAGCAGTATGGCAAAAACAGTGTTGTGATGGTGGATGAGATAATCTGCTCCAGTCCTCCCAAATACCGGTTCCCTGAAGCTGGATTACGGATTATGATCACAAATAAGTTTGGACCACGCACCAGAATGCGGATGGCGAGCCGGCTCATCATTAACGAGGTACGTTCATTAGGAAAACAGAAAATGACCATGAGGCAGGGGAGTTATCAAAGAGCTGTGCTCATAGTGACCCTGGATTCTTCCATGTTCCTATGGTTGGGATAGAACTATGTCTTTCTCAAGCAGCTATATGAGAACATATTTGAAGATTGATTCCAAGCTGGTGATGTTGCCTGTTTTAATGGGAGGGCAGTCAAAAAGGAGGGACTATCTTATTTCCCTGACATAAGATGTTTTCGTCAGTGTGTGCATGCATATGGGCACATTAAGGTTTTATTTATAGCAGAAGAATTGGCTTTGATTATTACAAAAGTGGTTAGGTTAAAAAAGGATAATGGACAAGGCAACCAAAAATTGTAGAAACTGCTCTTGTATTATTAACACTTCAGGATCCCTTCAGAGATTTACCTACCTCTTTAGTATTCACTGTACTCCCCAACTCAAAAAAAAAAATGGACCATAGTATTTTCATGAAGGGAATTTGCCCTGGACAGTTTCAGTTCTCTCTTACTCAATACGTTGCCATGAGTGTATATTGCTTCTTCCATACCCTGCAGCTGAAGTGGCAGGACTTGGCAAGTGTGGCTGTTCTGAACTTGCTGAAGCACCAGGGGTGAAATCTTTGGCCTACCTACCTTGGGTTTTATGAAGGCAGGATTTGATAGTTTGCTCCCACAATATCAAATATGAGAGGTATTTACTCTGACAGTAAATACATTTCAGCCAGCCTTATGAATTCCACAATAAAAGAAAGCACCATTAATATATTTGTAACAAAAATCCAGTTTGATGGTAAAATAGTGAAAGGTGTTATGGTCAGGAGTAGAAGATCAGACAGGGCACATGGCAATAGTTGACTTTGTAATCCTTGAAGTCAATGCATTGATCAGAGAAAAATTCTTAATTGCTGTGTGGGTAGAAAGCTGATATTTGGCCCTTTAAACATCTGCAAAAAGCATTCTCTAAACTTGAGCATTTTGGATGTATGGTCTTATGTATTCTCACTTAGATATTCACAAGTTTTGCAAAGTATTCAGATAGGATTTTTCTCTATTTTTCACTAGAGTATGTTGATACTGCTTTCAGAAATTTTTTTGCATGTTGTGCAGTTACTTTATTTTTCAAGGCATTTCAGAGCACGTTTTAGAAATTTGCTAGTTTGTCAGGAAAAGAGAACACTTTTCAACCCTGCATTACCTCATCTAATGAATTAAAATAATATTTTTATAAAAGTAAGAACTTACTGTTGCATCTAACATTCTCCAGTGCATGAGTGGGTATATATAGTCATGTTTAAAACCTATCCTTGTAATTGTTTTACTGTGTGTTGGAGCTGCAGCAGTTCTTGTACGTGTCTGCAGGGCCAATTATGTGCTTTATGTACTCAGACAAAGGCAACAAGGATTAGTCTTCTTTTGAAATTAAAAATAGGAAAAATTACCTCAGTAAGTGGAGTTGAGAAGGAGGGAGAAGAGTTGGATCTGAGAAGGAGAGCTCCTGGATAATGAGTCATTCAAGCCAACGCTAATTGTGCAGAGGTGTCTTGAGTGTTACCATTTAATTATGGTGCTATTGCTGGTATGAGTGGGAACTGTTGAGTGAGAAGTGCTTTAGAATACCACATTGGTTCAAACATGGATGGAACAACAAATGTTACAACATTCTCCATCATGGCTTGGAAGACTCCTGCCAGTAGTAATTTTGAAGTGGATGGTTAACCTGGTGAAGCCTGATGCCTGCTGAAGATAGGTAGGCCACTGACAAGTTTGTTGTTGACTGAAAGGAAAGCTTTGAGGAGAAACTTCATGGCTCATGTGACTGGGGCTGGACAGAGAGCAAAACTCAGATGTCACCAAGTAAATATTTTCTGAACTGTGGCAGTTTTGTGTTTTGACACTGCAGCGCCAGCGGTTAATCCAATCTGCCAATGGCTCCAGCAAAGCACTTCAGAACAGGAGACAGGAGAATATCGAAAATGGAAACATCCCTGTGGGGAACCAAGAGGAGGAGAATGAACAGGACAGTCTAACTCCATTTTCAGTGCCAGGTAAGGCTTACTTTCTAGATGTTTATAGTCCTGAAAAAGAAGATAATTAAAATGCCAAATGCTGGGATGTAAGAAAGACAACATATGTGGGGAGAGAGGAGGAAAGGGACTGGTTTGACTTTCTGAAGGATGGATTTGCTGACAATAAAACTGGCCTGGAGGCTGGGTGACTAAAAGCAGATCTTTGCAAAGTGTTTTCCAGTCATTATGGACAGCCGTGGTAGAAGTGCTGATTTGCCAGAGGTGAAGAAAAAACAGGAAAGGGAAGTTTACACTGAAACATGTCAGAATGACCTGATGAGTACTTCAGAATTACTCCAAATAATTTTCAAGTCAGCAGTTAATAATGACTTGCTGGAAATTGCTAAGCCAGATGCACCATGGTGTATAAATATATAATAAATTGTTCTAGTGACTGTAGTGAGAGGGGCTTCTTGGATGAACAGTAAAAAATGCTGCTGTGTCCACCGCTAACCCGAGTTACTGAGACAGTGGTTCCACTGCTTCCATGAGCACTCTGTTCCAAACCTTGACCACCCTTGCCTGCGTTGGCAAAGAAGACTTTTAAACTGAGATGGTTTTTAACAAGTTTTTGGATAGAAGTTTTGATTAGGGTAGTGCAATCATGCATTTCTTCTTACTTTCCAGGCACCGTTTTTATGAATAAAACCTAGGTAAATTCCAGATAAGAGCTTCTTAAGTGTGTGACATTCACGATAGACAAAATGCTTTGAACTAAAGAGGGAGTTATTAGTTATGTCACTGGTCCTCTTTAAATGTTTTTTTTTCTTCTGCATTTTTGAGCAAGTCTTTGAAGATAAAGTGAGGTTTAACAAGCCCAAGTGGAACCACTGGTGATTCAGTTCATACTGAATGGAGCAAAAGTTCAACATGAGCTCAAGAGAGTTGCATAAAACGGAATAAGTGATTGCATAAAATCCTCATCGTTACCTTCAGTTATAGTCACTCCTCTCATCTGGGGTGGATTATCCATTGGTTGGATTCTCATTGCTCAACTCATATATTCTGACTGACAATTCTTTCATTATGCTTTCCAAAGCACTACTTGAATGAGTTTGGTGAAAATGTGAGGACCCAGCATCATGCTTTGTTGTTGTTTAAGTACTGTGGCACAATCAGTAGCCTAAAAAAATCTGGACATTTAAAACTGGCTTCAGGGAAAAGGTAGTTTGCAGAGAGTTTCCAAGAATCCTCTCTGGTCTTCTTTTATTCCCAGACTGAAAATAAATCAGACACATACATTTTCTAAAGATCAGAAGTTCATGTATTTTTTCAGTACTGGAAAGTGTTCTCTGAAGAATAGACTTTCAGTTTTCAATATGACTTTTCAATTCAATTGGTTGGGGTGTCCTAGGTAAAAAAACCCACTCTTGTATTTTAGGAGCTGCAACTGCAATGGCTGTGAGTTGGCCCAACCCCTTTTTTTGTGCTGTTTTGTAGTCACATTCTTTAGCCGAATTTGGGATTTTACTTTCTTTCTTCAAATTGTGTATTCTAGATTCTTTTGCAAGAATAAGTTTTTTTTCTGAAACAGAAATAAGTGAAGTCCAAAGTTTCATCTCTGAATTAGTTTCATCTGATGAAAAATTATTTGTCATCTCAAAATGCGTCTTTTACATTTTGTTCCTTTTTTATCCTGTGTCCACAGGAGTGCTCTGCAATAAGCGTAGGGCTTTAGCAAGCAGAAAGAGAGAATACAGTTGTTACATGAAAACAGCCTCAGACTATTCCAGCATATATCCCCTTTGTCAAACATCCAGAGGGATTCACTCCTGGGTATGGATGTGATTCAGGCCCATCCTGAAAAACATACAGGTTTTTATGGAAACTGCATGATATCATTCAAACAGCCTTTGCCTTTGGTTTCTGTGTGGGAAAAACACATTATCTTCAGAAGAGGAATTTCTTTCTTGACCTAACCTTTAGATGTTGATGATTGTCTCCCAAGAGAAAGGCTCATTTGAAGCTTTACAATGTGATTACAGTTGTTTGAAAACAGGTCTTAAACTTTAAAAACACACCCCACAGATCAGAATAAAATAGGACAAAACTGGGCAAGCATATGTTGACAACAAAATGGTGTGTTAAAGCCCTTGCATAGCTCAGTGGTCTTTTAGAGCCCAGACTCAGAAAAGCACTTCTGTGCAGCTCTTAATGGATGCTTAAATCCCTTCCATTGTCACATGTTCAGCACCCTTTAAAATACTCTGTGATCTCAGCTCCTGATCATTTCACAGGAATGAAGAACTACCTCTCTTACAGAACTGGAGCATGGATGCTTTATATAAGTCATGATGGTGTTAGCTAAAACAGGAATTATAATTCCTTGAGCTAAAATGAGATGGCAATAAAGGAGATTAGGAATCCTATCAATTTTTTTTTTGGATCCAAAATACAAAGATAACATGTAGGATAGAAACAAAAAACCAGTATCTACTAAAAACATATAAAATGTTTTTACTTGGTCAAAACAGACATTTATCTCAGTATTCTGACTCCAGCCATGATTTTATGAAGAAGCCTGGGGGGGAGAGAGACTGGACAAGTTATTGTTCAGTGGTTTTCACCCCAAGGAACTTCTTGGTCTGGATGTAAAATTTTCATCTAAAAGTTTAGTGTGTTTCTTCTTCATTAACCTAATGTTAATGTCTAATTGTCACTGAATCTTTGCAAACGTTTAACACCCACAATATCCTTTGGGAAGGAGCTTCATGATTTTGTGAAGAACCTTTTACTTACTTTGACCCTGGCTCCTACTCACTTCACTTGATGTCTTCCTTAATTGGAAACACAGGGGACAAGGCAAACCCAGTGCACCTCACTTGAACACTCAGGAGGCTGTAGCTCTTTGTTGGACAGCAAAGTTAAAACTTGGCCAAAATCCAACCAAGTCTAACAAAATAGGGCGAGTACCTTCAGTTACATCTTACTTTTGTTGAATGTTGTCTTGTGTAAACCTATGGTAACTCTGAGAGTAAAGCTCGTTTCTGTGTACTGGAGCAAATTCTTTTTTGTAGACCAGTTTTCTCTGTACCAAAAATGTGTATTTAAGAGAAGATTATTGGCATAAATCCAAATATTCAAAGCGTGGTAAAGGCACAGGCTGAAAATAGAAATCTGAGCTGTTTTGGACGGATTTCACAGTCTGGAATTTGGAACTTGTATTCTGGAAAATGAAACTTCCAAGAAGAGTATCAGTAGGTTGAAAAATAGTCTGTTTTGGATGAGGATGAAAAGTAAAACCTTGGTATTTTCCAAAGGAAGAAAAAGTTTCCAAAGGTCTGTTGCAAGAGAACTGCAATAAAAATATTTTATTATGTCTGCTGCCCACTTGGAAGCCTCTTTGGATACTGTTTTACACACTACATGGCCTTTTTTTACTGTGTTCATACAGAGAATCTCTTGCCTCCACAATTTATAGGTTAATTTGCAGAGCTGAAATCAGTAAGAAATTTCCAAGATGGTGGAAAGTCAGATGCTGTGTTAATTTTCCTAATGAAAAATTGAAAGCCATTTTCTAACAATTTTTTTATTATTTTGCAACAGATTTTTTTTTTTTTGTGGAAAATAATCATGTTGGAAAATTCACACCAGATCTACGTTGTTGTATCTGCTTCTTTTTTTTTCTATATTGTGTACCATACTTGGGAGAAAAATTTGTATTTCTCCATTGTGTTTTGGATACTGGACATGACTAGAAACTAATTAAGTTTTCAAATTGTCTAATTTACTTATATTGAAATTTTCCAGTCAGTCTGAACTCTGATCAACAGCATTTTCTAACAGAAATTTACTTGCTGTCTGGGTTATTACAAAGTTCCTAGTGTAGTGTCATATGTGTTACTTTTACGCATTTTTGGGTTGAGAATTGACTTGATATTGGTGATAATATGTGGATGTAAATTCATCTTTGTAAATACAAAGCTTAATTAGAACCAAGGGCACAGGTGTTTGGAAAATCATTTTTAATTGGAGAAAAAACATGTTGAGTTTTTTTGTTTGGTTGGTTGAGTTTTGTCCTTCCCAAATGAAAAATGATAGAGAGATTTAAAAAGACAAAAAAGGAATTAAAAAAATTAAAAATTAAATGAAGCATGAGAAAAGTTTGCAGCAGTAATCTTCTTAGGCTAACCTGGATGTGCCTTGTTTTTACTATAAGTTTACCATCAACAAAAAGTCCCTGGAAAAACAGCAATCGGTAGGAAACTTCAGGAAGCCTTTCTCATTCCAATTAGAGAATACCTTTCCCAGTTTTCAAGTGATCTTAAGAGATTTATACAAATTCACAAACATACTGCTATGAAGCTCCTGTGTGCCAGTTAGATTCATGACTTTCAGAGATGGTACAATTTTTTGGATCAGTCATTGCTTTGTGTAAAGAGATGCTTCTTTCACTTGGGAAGGTTTAGGCATGTTCTGAAGTAAGTAATGTTTGGAGCGGAGATCTGTGCTTCGCTGACACGCTTTTAAAGGGAAAACTAAGTGGAAAAGCTGTCAAATTTAACTAGCTACAATAACTTAGATGTGATTCCTGATGGTGTAGTTACAGACTCCACTCTGTTTAAACTTGAAAAAGTGTTTTCACTGCAGCTTATTTACTAGGACATGTGGGCTGCCTGCACTATGTGCCTTTGGAAGTTCTGTTTCAGATGAGTTCTAGCTTGGTCCTGTGGATAAAATGCCCATTATTACTTGGAACAATTTTGATTTTGTCCCTCTGGTTCTACTGGTGTGATTCAAGGCTGCTCCATGTTGCAGACTAAAATTGCAAACCAAAAAACACTAAGTGGGGTCAATCAGTGCATTTACTTCAAGATTACACTTCTGATCTAAAGGTAAACACAAATGTCATTTCACACTTTTATATTGAGCTCCTCTCAGCTGAGAGTGTTGCAAATAGGACTCCATTTTTTTCTGTAGGAAGTGCTTTCTCTAGCTGCTTAAGGAAATACTTGTTTCTTCTCAGTGCTGTGATATGTGTTGCTGGCTTTGTTCACCAGGACACACTATCTGTGTGTGAAAGTAATTATTGTGAGCCTAACATCTGGAAAGACGACTGGCCCAGGAATGTGTTGAAAATTAGCAGAGCTCTTTGTTGTAGGGCTGCCACTTCATTTTCAGAAACATTGTAATCAAGCTCTTTTGTAATGATACCTTGTTGTCTCTGAAATACTTGGCATGCTTGGCTTCCAAATATCTGTGGAAACAGAAAAAAATGGGTGTATGAAGTAGTGAAAACAATTCCTTGCAAAAAACCCCTCATCTTCTTGTTTTACAGCAGAGTGTTGTGAACAGTATGTATGTAGACCAGTGTTGCTTTCTGTAATAATATTCTGTAATATTCTTTCATTATTGGGGGGGAGAGGGGTGCAAAATACACTTTTCCTCAGTTGTGTGGGTTGCTGCAGGAACCTTTAAACCTAGGGCTCACAGGAGTGGGTGGTACCACTGTTAAAACAACTGTGCTGGGGTCTTGTGATGGGACAGAACAGCTGGTATTGAATAATGGCCTAAATGGGAATGATCATTTTCTTCCTTGCAGATATACTAGGGAGCTACTCAACAGTTGGAAAACCATTTGTCATGAGCTATAAGCATACTTCACTGTAAAATCTTTATCATTAAATATTTTTAATTATTATTTTAGAGTGGGTGGTCAAAACCAAAACAACAGAACAGCAAAAGTACTTTCAAAAGAACTAAAAAAAAAAATACTTTGCATCTTCTAGCTGTGTATTGATTGTGCATTCATCTAAGCCAGGTGAAGTGAATAAAGTCATCATTTCCTGAAAAAATAAAGTCTCACTTCATTGAGGTTGCTGCTAAATGTACTTGAAAGTCTTAAAACACTGCCAAGTTACAGCATAAGAGTAGACTTCTTTAGTCCTATGTGCCATGCAAGTTCCATGACCCAGAACAGTAGGAGCTGAATGAAAAGGCCTGAGGTAAAACCAAGGCCATATATACTTAAGGCTTATATAAAAGTTTAGAAAAGCTAGAAAACCAAAACACACAAGAGAAGCCAATGCATAATGTGTCAAGTAAGCTGCTTTGGCCATGGTGGTTCCAAAGTATTCCAGGCTAACTGCAAATGGCCACTGGGCTTCTCTTGTTAACCCAACAAACCCCAGAATTACACACTGCTCTTCCCCAGAGTCTCAAGCCTGTTGCCATGAAATGAATGCAAATATCACTCCCACAAACCATCTAGCTAAGCAGTTTCAACTCAAGACATTGTGTGGGGAAAACATCACCACTAATAGAGCCAGGAATTTTAATCTGACACACATCCATTCAAACTCAGCAAAGATAATGGAAAGGCAAGCCCTCCTCCACTAGTAATTAGGTTTTCTTGGAAATGAACAAACATATCTGTGCCAGTGGTAAGGCACTATGCATTCTCAGTTAAGCATTTGTTTGAGTAATTCAGGATCCCAGACAAGATATATTCCCCAGCAGAGGCTCTATTTGTTCTTAAGGCAGTTCGGTTTCTTTTATTTATGTTACTGAAAAGAGAAATGGCACTGCCTATGTGTAGCAGCACCAAAGTCAGTCCAGTTACACCCACACAGGTCAGAGCTGGATCCACAATTTTTTCAATCAGTCATCCATTGACCCTGTGTATGGGATTATGTGCTGAGGATGTTACTGGCCTAGGCCATGCTGACTTGTTGGACTATGAACCAAGCTTAGCAACTTCAGTACAGAGAGTAAAAATTAACTATCCAGGAGTCTCTAAGTAATCCAAACTGTAACAAATTAGGCAGGAGCCGGTATAAACTACTACAATAGGATATTTTGTAGAATATTTACAGCCTTGTTAACAATTAAAGAGAGAAGTGAGCCAAGAAGTGTCATTTACTGGACAGAACAGGTAAAAGATAACTGTTTTAAAAAACATCTGTGCAGAAGTATACATAAGCAGAGATAAAAAGGTCTTCCCTGTAAAATTTGTAATTAATCCTCAATGGTATGTAAAAGTCTAGAATTAGAAATGACCCTGACACACTTCAGTAGTTTTATGCATTAGAAGTTCCACAGCCCCAAGCTATAAATGGGACTAAAGAGCAAAGCTTAGTCTAAGATTCCTGGTGAGTTGATGACATCTCAAAATTCACAAGAAAATCTCAAGTTAGAAAGGTGTTTCATAACTCAAGCAAGAAAATATAGTTCTAGAATATATACAAAAATAATAAAGATGTTTGGACTCAATGAGTTCAATTAAACTAATAAGTAGCCTCATAAATGATAAAAGTATTGTTAATTTTTAAATGTTAAATATTAAATTTCATTGCATCCTGGTGCACATTGGTTGAGACAGCTGAAATCAATCCAGTTAAAATCACTAACAAAAATTCCTGTTAAACACATCTTAAATCCCAGAGTCTTTGCTGAAAGAAAATTACTGGTGAAATTGATAGGAGCTGGTTAGTAACTGTTCTTTACAATGTAGCTGAGTAACTTTGCTGGAAGATGTACCTGATCATTTCCTTCAATGTGATCAATGATTTTATGCAAAACAGCGTATTTTAGTAGATCTCAAACATAGCATCATGAGTCAGTGATGGAAACTCCTACTTGGATGGAAACACAATGGAAATTGATAGGAGCTGGTTAGTAACTGTTCTTTACAATGTAGCTAAGTAACTTTGCTGGAAGATGTACCTGATCATTTCCTTCAATGTGATCAATGATTTTATGCAAAACAGCATATTTTAGTAGATCTCAAACATAGCATCATGAGTCAGTGATAGAAACCCCTACTTGGATGGAAAGCCCAAGCCAGAATGGCCACGATGTTGATTGTGATACTCTCACTTAGCCTGAGACAAATTCGTCATCCTGCTTGAAGGATGCCTCATGAACTGTATGAATAGTGCCCCATTTACTTATGGCCCAGTTATAAAACAGTTTTGTTTTATGTACTGAGATTGCATTTGCAATACTGTAAATTTTTAACAAATGGCAAGGTGTGTACCAGTCTTCAGTGATGACAGTTCTTGGATATTTCTCACCAGCTGATTTTGGAGAGCTGTCCAAGGGAGGTCACTCCCTTGTTGCTTTTTCCAGAAGTTTTCTTTTACCATTTCAAGATGGTGTTGTATGCAGATAGAGAGACTTAACAAATCGAAATCTTCTAAGTATTGGTTTATTTAAACTTCTGCCCAAGTATAGAACAATAAGGCATGGAAAAAAATTGCCATGTTCATAGGCTGGGTCTTGTGCTTCTGTTTTCTGTTGCTACATAGAATGTGCAAGTTATTTTTACCACTTGGATTTTGATATTTTATTAAGGTGAGAGGGTGGGCTGTTTTTGTTGGTTGGTTTTGTTGTTGGGGTTTTTGTTAAATTCTGGATTGGTAGTAATACATTTAAAAGAGCAACATGCTTGACTTAATTTTGCTTTTAATATCAGCTATGATTTTAAATAATCTTAATTCTTCCATGGATTTTCATAGATCTTGGCAGACTTAACTATAAGAAGATTCTAGATGAGCATGCAGAACTTGGCTGAAAGTGACAAGGCCAAGTATAGTTTAAAGGTACCCTGGAAAATGAGCTGATACGCACAATTGTAAACATCCTTCTGGGATCATCTGCTCTGCTGAAAGAGGTGTAATTGAGCCTGGGATAGTAATGGGAAAGCTCAACTGTTTCTTTCCTTTGTCCTGCAGAGGGAAAAATGAACAAAATTAAATGGCTTTTGACATGGCCGTTGATATTTTTGCTGTTTACCACAATTCCAAACTGCAGCAAACCACGCTGGGAGAGGTGCTTTATGCTGACATTTGTCTTGTCCACTCTCTGGATTGCCTTGTTCTCCTACTTCATGGTGTGGATGGTAAGTGTATGTAGCAGGACTTCATACTGAGTGAAATGTGCATCTCAAAGTATGTAAAAGCCTTCTGTGCATTTGTCTAAGAAAGGCATGTAATTGCAGTGCAGTCTCTTCAGCTCATACAATAATTATTATAATTTTAGATTTTTGCTGCCTTTTTTTCTGCAGAAATAATTGGGCCTTTACTGTATAGGGCACAATACAATACAGGAAGGTAGTGGAGAACATCTCTATTTTCCTCAAATGCCTGTCAGGCATTTGAAAACCGCTTTATGTTTCCTCTCATGAAAGATTGTGTTTTCTGTATACTTTTTCCAACTTTCTATATAATTTTTGCATTGTAAAACAATCCTCTAACATAGACTGTGTCTAAGATATTAATTTGCTAGCCAAAGCCACACATTTGTATCATATTATATGTCCTTTGGAAGGTTATACTTTGTACCTTGGTTCCATATATAGATATTCCCTTCACAAGTGAGAGAGGTGCTCATTAAGGCTGCAGCCCATACTGCTTTCAGAGGCAGCTGGGCTACAGTACCTTGTTACCACTCTCAGCAAGAGAGTCATGCTGACTTCTATTCCTGGGCCTCTGCTTGCCCCTGAAGATAAGGCTTGTCAGTGGAGTTCCTAAAATACACCTTTTCTTTGGTGTAGGGTCCAATTTTCCTCATGTAATAGACTGGCAAACTATTTCAAGAAACCAACACATAGCCTAGAAGACTTCCATCCTTAGCAGTCTCAGCAGGGAAACAGCTGTCTGTCCCTGGGTCAGTCCTCTCTCTCACAAACCTGGTTCCTTTTCAGCTGCCTTTTCTTGATGTTTTTTCAGCCCTCTTTGGATGTTCCAGCTAAATACAGTTTCCTGTCTTTTCTAAGAGCTCTGCTGCAATCTTCAGTGATTCCTTAAGCTCTTTTCAAGCTGCATCTGGAATATCAGGGGATAGTATACCCAGACGTGCTCACTTCAGGATTATATGAGAACTCACACAAGAAAATAGTTCCTTCTTCATGTGTTAGGTTATAATAAGTTCTTTATATCTCTACCACTATATTACAATATAATATTGGTTGCAGTCCTTTTGAGAATAGAACCAGTGAGAATCCTGCCATTTGTGGAAACCAAAAAACACCCCAAACCCACAGATTTTACTGTAACTCTTAAAACAGCAGTATGTCATGTTAATACAACAGGAAATGGAGATTTTGTTTGTCCTCAGAATGTTGAATAATAAGACCCAAATTACTTTTCCTTTGCACAGGGTTGGTTTTAGGCTGGTTATTCCACAAGTATTTAATTTGCAGAAATGGATAAGTATTCTGAGTCTATTCCTGTTAGAGTCCACACCAGAAATCAAAGTTAAAGAGTATGCCAAACTGGCATACTCTTCTCATTGGAATGAGGAGACTTTCCAAATATGATAAGTTAATCTTCCTTCCTCCTTGTTCAGGTGACTGTGATTGGATACACCCTTGGGATACCAGATGTGATCATGGGCATTACTTTTCTGGCTGCAGGAACAAGTGTCCCAGACTGCATGGCCAGCTTAATAGTAGCAAGACAAGGTACTGTGTCTGCTGAAGCATAAGTGCAATCTTACATATGTAAGATTGTTTCCTCCGTACACAAATTGTCAATGCAATTTTATAATTTCATTTTAATTTTTACTGTTTGAGAACCTCATTAAAAGCCAAAACAGTTTGCTAATTATTGTGAACCAAAAAACTATCTTTTGCTAGAATATCAGCTATTAAAAACTACTTTGAAGAAGCAGCACTGACCAGCACATCTCCATGTAAAACTTGTACTGATTTCTAGACGACCTCTCAAATCCAGGGAAGTGAAGTGCTTTGAGAGGATCTGGCAGAAGCGTTGTTGCTCCAGGCAGAGTTCTCATCCAAATGCAGACCTCTTTCCCACTGGAACACATGAATAGCTGCACTGGAAAGAGTTTTGGATTACTGACATCTGCATTCTCCTCAGCTGTCCATTTCAAATTGTTAAAGGCTTTCTCCTTTATCTTTTAATTTTGTTTGAGTTTCATCATGTTTCCTTTTTCTATTTGTAAAATGCTGGTAGCAGCATCCCTTCCTATGTTGTTCTAATGTTGTTGAAAAACATTAGAACTGACAGTGTGATCGTCTGCACAGCAGTAGAATAAGAAAAAGACCTAATTTTGTTCTTTTCCATCATTTCAATTCCCATAGCCTTATTTTATCAGATAATGATATCTCCAGCACACATCATTGAGCAAACAACAAGGGCTTTTCAATGATAAATTAAGTACTCAAAAGCCCCACCTTTGTAATTTGAGATAGGAGTAGTGCTGTTAAATGTTGCTTGCTTGAAAAGTGTTATATATTTAAAGTAAATAATTTTCCATGTTGCATTATTTGTTGTGTGCAGAATATTCTCACAAAAATAGTACAACAAAGTCTTCAGAATTATTATGGAACCACCTTCCTACTAAATTAATTTTGCATGTGTATTAATTTAAGTGAACAGGTTTTTTCAAGAACAAGGAAAATGTTACATTTTTAAATTAATTGCTTCTTTAGATTAGTTCTTCTGTTATACTAGACAAAAATACTGCAAAGATTGTTTGCTCTGAAAATTAAGGTAAGCACTAGATTGACAAAAAGGGGCCCAATGCCCTTAAAGACTACAGGGACTTTGCACTGCTTGAATTCAAGGAGTTGTTCATTGACAGAATGGAGACAGGTATAGATGGACACTACCATCATGAGATCCAAAGCATTACCTTACAGATCATGTATTTATGGTATGGTACTGTCTGTCTGCACTCTGTTTACTCTGAAACTATATTTGGGACATGTCCCATTTATGTCAGAGTTCCTTTTCAGTTGCTTCCTTTCCAGTATTCACTTAATGGAAGTGATTCAATACTTAGGCCAGGTTTAAGGGAAGTTAGCAGGGACAGAAAGAATTTTGCCTTCCTTGTATGCACTGACACTGATGCAGAATGAGATGCCAGCCAGTGGTGGGCATTAGAAGTAGATTTTGAATAATACTTAGGTACCTTACCACCATTTACCTTTCTTTTCCTTTCCTGTAGTATTTTACTGTTCTTTAAGTGAAATCATTACTGATTAAGCCGTACAGAAGTGCCTAATATCTTTGGCTATCAACTGGTTGGTTATTTCCAGGATCTCTTTTCATTCTCATGAGATGAAGGTCACATATCCACATAGTAAATCCAATACATAATCTTCAGATTCCCTGTTGCTGCAGACTACCTAGAACAAGACTTTGGCATAGACCTCAGGTGCTGCAGGATACCACCCACCCTCTAAAGGCTTTGCAAGACACAAGGAAGGTGTAGTTGGAGTGAGCAATTTTTGCACACTTTTTTCAGAAGTCAGGCCAATGTTAGGGAAATTGTCTCCCTACCTCAGATACTCTGACCAGTTCAAGGGGGATTGGATCAAAGTGGATCATTCCCCTTTAGTTTCCTCCAGTGCACATAGTAATGGCCATGAATTTTGATTTTATCAAAGAGTTGTTTTTTGTTTTTATTTCTCTGCAGGCCTTGGTGACATGGCAGTATCCAATACAGTAGGGAGCAATGTCTTTGACATTCTGGTGGGACTAGGTGTTCCATGGGGTTTGCAGACCATGGCGATCGATTATGGATCAACTGTATGTATACTTGGCAAATCTTTCATTTGCTCTTTTATTCTATTTTTTAAAAATCCTGAAAGGAAAGCATGCAAATAGAATAAATTTAAAACCAACCTGTTGATCATGTTATTATTTGCTAAAATAAGGTGTTATTTCTTAGCTAAGCAACCCCGTTAAGAAAGCAATTTGTCTTCAACAAGCTGCTGTTAATTTCCAGTTTGTCAACTGGAGTACATACACTGTGGAGCAGAAAACTGTTCCCGTGGATGGTTCATGGCTCTATCATTTTCTTGCTACACAACTTCCAGTAAACCTGTCTCCATGTACCTCAACGTTTTTGTACCTAAGACCAAATAACAGCATATCTCTCTCTTCTGAGGATTTTTTACATAAAATCTGTTATAAATGCTCACTTCTTTTTTTAATGGAGATGGGATTACTTTACATTTGGTTTGATTCCTTAATCTTCCCATTCTTCATTAGGATACATCTGTTACGGATTTGCATAGTTTAAAATATGTAAGGCACTGTTCAAAGCAGAAGGTGGACTTTAAATCAGTAAATTGATTTTTGATCTCCAAAGCACAGTTATATGGTCAGCATTTTAAAAGTATTTTCTGATTTCCACAGGTTAAAATTAACAGCAAAGGATTGGTTTATTCAGTTGCACTTTTGCTAGGATCAGTGGCACTAACTGTAAGTATTAGAGCATCTACAAGTATTTCAATTTGAAAATACTTGTTAGGTATTTGCATGTTATAGAAGGATAAAATAGAAATACTTAGCGTTGATTTCTTCTAGCACTACCATGAGTTGAAGAGCTACCATTATCCTCGGTGAGGACTGCAATCTGGCATTTGGTGCAAGAGATGCTGGATATGTGTTGATCCCATGGATTTCAGTGGCAGTGTTGAAATTTTTGAATTCAACAGTATTTCTGTGGTCCTATGTTCATACCCCTGGCCTGTCTCTAGGCTGAGACAAGACCTGTTGTGCTTCATCACCTTTGCCCTTGTCTCTGATTTCCAAAACCAGCCAAAATCAAGTGCTGTAGCCTAAACCCTTAGTGAAGACTGGTCTGTGAGGACTGTGAACCTCAGGACTTGGACGAGACATGCTAAATGTGCCTCAGCATGAGACACCCTTGTAACCCATGACTTCTTAAGGTGAAACAATAATTCTGTTTCAAAAGTCAATTTTGCTGGTACTTAAGGTCTGTTCCTGCTTGACTCCCAGGGAACGCTCTGTAGGAAGAATCAAATTCAGGTATAAGGAATCAAAAAGGTATAAAAATATCCACTTCTACTAACATCTTTCACTGATTGCCTGTGGAGGCTTTGTAGAGGAGGTGGTCACCACTGGAGATTTCACACTCTTGCATGACTAAGTCTTACAAAGCTTCACATCACCTGTGCATGACTTAAGTGGTAGAATGGCCAGGGCTGTTCACTCTGCTACTAACTTCCTATGTATCTGATCTGTGAGGTGTGAGAATGTGTTCTTCCATTTCTTATCCCCAGCCTGCCATACTGCACAGTGCCTGTGAAACAGCACTGGTGTTCTGTGCACATTTGTATCTGGTGTTGCTGCATGCATATTGTTAATCAGCATATTGGGAAAAAATGGGAGGATTATGCAGAGGCATTACTCTGCTAGCTCTTCATGTTTTTCTGAAAACAGTCCTTTCCTAGCAGAAGCCAGGTCACCTGAGTTTGAGGCATCTATTACAGTCTCCTTTGTTTTGCTGAGTACCCTGATTTGCACAGACCCTCCCACAGCAAACTCAGAGGAAAGTTTTGAGCAAAATAATAATTCAGAGGCATTGAACACTGTGGAAAATAGATGCCTTCATGAGGATTTTGTTGCTTTGCTACCTGTAACTTGTAACCCCTTAGTTCTGGAGCTCAGCAAATAAGTAGAGCACCTCTTTTGAAGGTGTTGAGAAGAATGGGCATTTGGTGCTGGTGTACTACAGGGACATAAAGGATTTGTAGGGGAGCACTTGAGGGAGGGACATTAATTTAGCTTAGTTCATTGAATATTTTGTAAAACAGTTGTAGGACAACTGAGACTCAGAGCCAAGTCAACAAGGTATGTTGCCTTTCTGATCTATAAAATACTGAGAATATATTTTTGTCTTCCTGCAAGACCTCTAATTCAAAAGACTCTCATTTTTAGCTTATAATGGTTGTTCCCAGAAGTCTCCTTCAGAACTTTATTAACTGACACTCTGTTTGCTTGCAGGTGTTTGGAATCCATTTTAATAAGTGGAAACTTGACAGGAAGTTAGGCATCTACGTGTTGCTTCTTTATGCTATTTTCCTGTGTTTATCAATAATGATAGAGTTCAATGTCTTCACCTTTGTCAACTTCCCTATGTGCCGAGAAGAACTTTAAACCACAGCAAGGAGAGACACTGAAATTCTTCTGATTACACATGCTGTAATGACAGGAGGCATTTCACATTTCTACCTTCTTTCCATCAATAATTTGAGTGTCATTCCTGCTTAATCAGCTAACAAGCACTTTTACCTATATGGAAGGAGAGCATACCTTTCTTTTAACATGCTAGCTGAAGGCAACCAAAGCATTTTCCTCCTCTTTGGATATTGCTGCTCTGTCATAAAGCTACATGGATCTTACACAGAACTCTAAAAGGACCCATTCCTGGGCATTCTGTGGTTTTCTTTCTCCTTCTGCAGACAATCAACCACCACCATCAGGTTTAGCAAGAGGATGGGAGAAAAATCTTTATAGTTCCTTTGGTTTTGACATTTACTTTCCATGGAAGGATAAGAAGCAAGTTCAGATCCTTTCTTGGCTCGGTCAGAATATTTAAACTACAGGACCAGAAAGTCCAAGGCACATATCATGGCATGCACTGTTGAGGATCATTTCCCCCTTCAAGTGCTCTGCTTATAGAGAAACTGCACTGACAGTTTTTGATGGCAATGTTGGATATTTATCGCTCTGTTCAATGAACAATGTGGCAGAGAAAGAAGAGGAAATGGTTGTATGTTGTATCACTTGTGATGATGCACACTAGAAGTCAGAGTAACTGCATACCGAAGAAGAGAATTTACATGCAGAAATTCATACTTGAAAAATATGTTTTATTGTTAATGAGGAATGCTGTATACATAGATACGAAATGACATTTGTGGAATATTACACCACAAAAGAAACTTTGCATTGGCCATTGTAAGCCCATTGTGTAAATTTAGAAGAAGCTAAAGAAATAAAATATAACTGGGTGCTCAGTAACTATCAGTTATTGTTATCAGCTGGGAGTAGTAGCTGAACATAATCCAGACTTTCTGACAACAAAACCCACCCTGATTATGATTTGGTTTGATTCAGTTTGATTGGTGAGAGGAAGAAGCTTATTTCATCAGTCAAGAAGCTGGTGTATTCTTCACCATTTTTTCTTATTCCCAGAAGCTTAATGAAGATGAATGTCTGACACGGAGCAGTGCAGATAAGAGTCACCCTGACAAAAACAAGTCTGTCAAGAGAATATGGTCCTTGATTTGATTGCATGCAAATTTTGAAGCATGATATACTTCTTTTTAACCCTGAGTAGAAGCCAAGTTTTGATATCCTTTCCACCAGCATAAATCTGATACAAGGAATTACTCTGGATATAATTGACAGCAAGATCCGGCCCAGAGTATTAAAATAGCGGGTAACATTCCACAATTTAGCAGTGATATAATTGTAAATCACTGAGACAGCATATTTTGAATTGCTACTAAACTTTAAAAATATTTTGAAGCTGTATGTGAATGATCACATAAAGTTTCTAAAGAAGCACAGTTACCTTTATACATAGATTTTTAAAATTTTTTAATGTTTATAAACCAACCAAACCTATCAACTAACAGTTGATGTGTTTTTAAATGTATTAATATTTTCCATTAAGACTAAATATTAAAATATGTGTCAATGAGAGTATACTATAAAATCTTAGCAAATAAGCACTTACTCAGAAAGTTCCTTCTTTTGACATATATGACAATTATGTTTAGCCAGCTGACATGCAGAATACTGTTTACACCAGGCAATGAGTTTACAACTAAAATTATTTCTTAAATTATTTTAGAATAAATTAAAGAGTGTATGCTGCTGCTGGTGTTTTTTTTAAGAATTGGGTCCATTCAATGTGATTCTAAAGTGAAAAAGAGCAACACATTTGTTATTTGCTTTACATTTTGTTACAAATGTCAGTATTAGTATCCATTTAGGGTTTCTTACCTTAATTAAATGATTGTGTCATTAAGCTAAGAACTAAAGATGGACACAATTACAGCATTACTAAAATGCTTTATTAAATAGTCAAGAATGGCAGTAAACACATTTTATCTCAAATATGCCAATGACCCCATTTCCAGGCATTCACGACGTTTTTGCTGCAGTATAAAGCTGAGGAGATGGAATTCATGTTCATCTTGGAGTCTTCTGTTGCAGAAAAGCTGTGAAAATGCAGCATAGTGCTGCACCACTGTAGGAATATCCCTCCCTAGTATTCCTCTCTCCCCTGCTGTCTTTCAGGAGGACAGTTTACTGCTGAAAATCTGGGGATGACTTAGATATGAGACTGAAAGGAGCAGAGAGGGAGTCTGAGTAAATGTGTTTTTCCTGTATTGTGTTTTTGTGGTCTTGGAGAACTGTTTCCAAGCAAACATTTGCTCTCCTGCGCACAGTTCAGGCAGCTCAGTTGTCTTTACGTAATAGAAGAGTAGTTCCAAAGTCTGATTTTGAATGCATAGTGATCAGCTGAGTTGACAGGGATGAGGGCATCAAAGTTTATAGTGCCAGATCTAGAAAATTGTATTGTACCTTCAGATTTCTGAGCCAGGAAATTTTGGAAGAGTATGGGCACCATTTTTTTCTGTAGCAGCTGAATTTCTGTCCAAATATACATGAATTTTCTTTGTTAATTCTCTAAGTCCTTCATACATCATTTAATATTGCTCTGCCTAATCTGAATATCACCTGCTCCAGAAAACCTGCATTGTTTTTTAGCAGAAACAGTCTCAGAATCCAGAACAACCCTTACAATGTGTGGCTAGTTCCTGTCATCTACAGCTCTCCCTGAAACATAAACTCACTTCAGGACAATTTATATTGAACTCTAATGCTGCATTCCATGGGGTGTTCTCACCTGCATCTACTGCTATGAGACAAGTATCATGCTGTGCTTATCATCATGAATACCATTAGTAGGATTCTCCTTTGACACCACCACATGACCAAGGATGTATTGTTTGCCAAAGAATGATGAGATGCCGTGTCAGGGCTTTGATGACATATAATCATATCAAGTACTTCAAGAAGCTCCTAAGTAGTCTGTGTCCATATGCTAAAATAAATAGTTATACACTAAACCATGCAGGTAAACTGAATGGTCCAAGAAAGATGTGATTGACAAATTGTTGTATTGCAGATAAACCCACATCAGAATGTATCAGTAATTCAGGAGGCTATTGCTGAGTAATAACAGACTAGTGCCTTTCACATGAATCAAAAAAAAAAAAAAAAAGAAAATAAAAACATTAGCTCGTGTGGTCAGGAAACCCTTAAAAATGTTGCCATTTTCTAGTCAAGAAACAGAGTGATTGTGCTTGGCTCTCTGCTGTTAGCACAGCTCTATATTGCAGCTGTTTGGATTGTATCTGTAAAATTTTGCAGCCATTTTGTTTCATTAACCATTGCAAAAGTTATCTGGCTGAGTTTGGAATGTATGTCACAATGTTCTGTAAGTTAATGTTCAGCTCAAGAGTGAAAAGAAAGCTGGTGGATGTGAGAGAGAAAACTGTTAGTGTGATCTGAAATTTGCCAGCATACTAACACTGAAAAGTAACACAACTCAGAAAAAGACATCCCATATCCAGCAAAGCTTAACTTCAGTAGGTTGGATTCCATTTTAAAGCTAAGCATCTATCCAAGTGCCTTGCTGGATTGTGTCCTAAGATGACAGCAGAGTATGGTTTCTGGGTTTCTTATCATAGTCAGTTCTTTCCATTGGTTTTGTAGTCTAAAGATTTTATTTCTTTGTCAAATTAAAAGATTAAAAGATAGAATCTGTGGACTTCTGCTCTGCTGATACCACTGTAGATTTCCACTCTTGTAAATAAGAGAACCTGTTCCTTGTCTCAGACTTCTCAACTGTGCATCTGCCCTTGTGTATGAGCAGGATCAAAACTGAGTTACAGCTGGCCAAGGAGGGCTTAGAGCAGCTCTTTTGAGCTGCAGTTCCCCTGGAGTAGCACAGTCCCACATAGATCCATGGAGTGTAATTCTCTCTCTAGCAAGGAACTGGGAATGTTTCCATTGTGTTCAGCAGTGCTTGATTCCATTTATTTACCATAACAATTGAACTGCATTATAAAGTATTGCTTGAGTAACGATTTCAAGCTCAGGATCTGCATGTCTAAATATAAGGAGCTCCAGGTATGGTTATCTTAATGTCTCTTTGATGCTCTAAGGGCTTCTCTCTGGGCTGAAGTCTAACCTAGAAGAACACCTTAAGTCTTCCCAACAGGTACAGCATAGTCAACCATCTTTCTCCTGGCTCAGTCTTTGGTGTGCCAATTTTATTTTGTTTTTATATGCTTGCTGCAGCTGCAACAAGCAAAGTTAGCTTCTGGTTTTAGGTTATATTTGTAAGCTTTCTGTCAACATGTAAACAAATGGCAAAGGTCTTTACTAATCTAATACTTAGCAATTATAGAGAAGATTCTATTCTGTCTTTGATTTCCCTTGTGACTCTGCTTTAATTACACTTGTTTCTATTATGTGTTTGCTCTAGGTGCACAAATGCCTCATGAGTTTTGTTGTCTTCCTTTCTTGCATTTCTTTCAATTTTAATGCCACTTACTCGTGTCCCACTGTTAGTTGGTTTTGGTAGAGTTCTTTAAGCTGTAGAAATACTGTATGATTATTCATGCCAAGGAAAGATTAGATGTTATGTAATATGAAACAGACACTAAAATAACTCTGATAGCCAGGTAAAACCAAAGAATCTCCTAATTGAAGTACATTACCTTGGAGCATAATGTTCTGTCATTGCAAGCCTCAGATCTCTCTGTTATTTATGTTTAAACATTCAGAAGAAAATCTCTGCAGCTCATGCATTTGCTGTGCAATTTTCTTTCTATTTCCATGAGTCTGAATGCCACATTTTTCATTTTGTTAGATGGTGACATTTATGTGATGGTTACACAGGTAAATGACAGTGTTTAGTTGCAGCAATTCTGTACCAAACCCGTTATTATTCCATTGAACCATTTGGAAAAGTCTGTATGCAAGTGATCAATGTCCTGCTGAAGAAGGGAATGTCATTCCACTGATGTGTGCATTCCACTTTCTGACCTTCTGTGTACATGTTTAAAAGCCTCCTTTTCAATAACTTGAGCACTTTTCTCACATTTTCCCCCATGTGAGGTCCTGATGGTTTTTTCCCCAGAGTCTGTGAAGTCCTGTACTGTGAAGTCCCCTCCTGACACGTGAGATGTGTGGCTGCTTCTCCACAGCCAGGATGTGCAGTGATTGTGGCAGTTTGTTCATCATGTGGTTCTGCTTGCTCCCAATCAGTGCACTGTCTGAAATGAATAACTATGGGAAATTAATGCCATTTGGATATTTTCTTAGAAGAATTGCCAGTTGGAATTTAATTCTGTTTAACTTTCTCACTTGCACAAAGAATGTAGGCAGTCATTGCTGTCCTGTCACTGAGATGGTCTTGATAAACTTGAATGACAAATAAAAAGATTGGTTTACAGCATTAGGCATGGTAGCAAATTCTAAAGGGTATCAGAATATGTGAAAACTGGACAGAAATCATCTCTAGAAAGATTAATAACAACTGAGATGCTTCCTTTCAGAGTTTTTGCAGAAGGATTATGGCCTTTATTCATATACCAGTTATGTATGCAAAGAAAACTTGTAAATCTCCTTCCCCAGCAACACCTGTGTTTCAAATGGCTGTTACTGCAGCAAAGTTATGACCAAATTCTTGCCTTTGTGTTCTTGGGGGCGGTGCCAGTGTTCCTTAGTGTCCTGGTAGTTGGCACAAATTACTATCAGTGGAACTGACCATAGAATTTGGCTCATGGTATCTCCTCCATTGCAAGAAATTCTTTGAAATCATTTATGGTCACTAAAATAACTTCTGAACCTTTTAAAAACCTGTGTTTCATATTTGCAGTGCGCCCTTTAGAGGTGCAATACCTCTTTAACTATTATGAAAACTTTCTAGAACTGCTTACTTTGAAAACAGAAAGGGATGGGTTTGTAAACTGTAAATAACAGAAATCTCTCATGTTACTTATTTTTTCAATGACTGTGACCTTATGCACTGTGAATGCTCTGTGATATGGGGTCCATTGTACAGATAAACATGTCATGAAATCCAAATGGATTTAATGTGATAATTTGTTACAAAATGTTGGCATGATATTTGATTATTTTTGTTGTGAAAATTTTAAAAAATAGTTAACTCAGCATTTATAAAGATTATAGCACTCAGTATTATAATGCACTATATAAAAATATGTACACTATCAATAAATTATATAAACAAGAATGTTTGCTGGTTTTTTTCTCAGATGATTAGTAGATGTGAAACATTCTCATATATATTGTTGAAAATCTAAAATTTCAGGCATGTGCCTACACATGTTAGCTTTTTGGAGAAATCTGGACCCTGCTGAACAGAGTGACAGAAGGCCCCACATTCTCTGTATTCTAGGGAGTATTGCCTGGATCAAGCCAATTTTTGGAGTGAGTTAAGTGTATTGGTTTGATTTGCAGCAATTCTGAAACACACAATTTGCTCTTTTGGGATCAGAAAACTGAGAGCTCAGTTTGCTGAGAACACAGTTTGCTGTACTGAGGCACTGATCCAGAAGCAATTCTGGCAACCTTAGAAAAAGCCCTGATCAAGAGCATTTTGGCTGCCTCATCCTGTGATATTTTGGTGTCCAGCAGGTTCACACTGAGTACTGCATGCTGATGAGAGGCTGGAAATAAGGTCCAAAGGCCACACAGTACTATTTTCCTTTCCCAGTTCCCTAGGCTCTGGAAATACTCCTTACCCTTGATTTCCCATTTCCAGCATGCCTGCAGCCACCTCAGGGTGTGTGGAGACTCCCAGTATATTGTGTATAGTCTGTGGTGCAGTCTGTGCTGGGCTCAGGAGAAGCTTTAAATGCATTTCTTGGAAAAAGAGGAGCTGAGAGTTTATTTACCTCATCTCATGGCCTGGTGTGTTATCAGTTTCATTAGACAAGAGTCTTCTCATGAGTACTCCTAGCCAGTTTACTACCAGGAGATGCAAGCTAAAACAAAGCTTGATCTTTTTTTTTAAGCACTGTGCGTGAGACTGGAATCCCTACTGCTATATAAACCTGGCCTGAGCCACTGTGGGGCTTTTTGTGCATCTACAGAAAAGCTTTATGGAAGTGGAGAAAAAGGATATTCTGCATTTTCTGAATTTTGTAAAAGATTTCATTCTTTAGTGTATGCTAGGCTAAATTTTTCTAAGCTGGGAACAGAAAAGGATTCCCTCTTTTACACAGAATTAACTTTTAAAAATCAGAATCTGAATGTGAAAAGTGCCTCTTCATTTAATCCTTCCATCCTTGACACTGTGACCCATCATGATCTGTTATGTAATAGGCTCTATAAAAGGCACATAATCTATGGATTAGTGACACAATAGGCATGACAGTTCCTGAGGACTCCTATCACAGGCCATATTATTGATGCAGCCTCTCCCTCCTGTATGGAAAGCAGAACTGTGGTGTAATCTGGGTATATTCTGAAAGCCCTTTATTGTAGCTCAAGTGCTCATTGTACTTAATGGCTTCCCCCATAAGCCATTTTTAAACCTTTCCAACCCAGCTGCATGAAACTACAAAAAAGGGCTGCAGGATGCTGTGGCTTAAGATGGAAAGAGTGAATCAGTCCTAGAAGAGAAATAAATTCCTCCTATTTGGCTTGGATTTATCACAGAAAAATGTCAATTTGAACTAACTGGATATGATTTTGTCATTTAGCTTTTTTGTAATTGTTTCCTTCCAAAGCCTGATTCTAGAACACATTGTCACATACTAAACCTGTCAAATCTCCAGCTCACAAAGACACCTAGTAAAGCTTGAACAAAATTTGTCTTCTTTTTCATATTTTAAATATTTTACAGAAGTGCTGAGCATTTTGCAGAAAATATGGGACTTTTAAAATTAAATTTGGTCAATATCTTTAACAAAACAAATTTCAAAACTTCAAACTTCTGAAACTGCATTCTTTACATAGGAAATAACATTAAAGTTTTCACTCAAATCACATGAAACAGCACCAAAATACTGGAATTTTGTATTCTGTATTTTTTGCCCTTTTTTCCTGGACCTATTTATTTGTTCTAGTAATTTTTTTCTTCTTCCCTAAAAATATAATTGGAATTTTCTAACTCTGTTGTGTTCTGCATTTGCAAAATCTTAAGTCTTTGCCTAGGATGGCTGCCTGTTTGTGTGAACAGTTTTCTCTCTGTGAACAGATCCATGCAGACAGCACAACTTTGCAATTTTTTGTCTCAGCAAAACTTTTTTTTCAGCAAAGCAAGGGCAAATGCTGAATGGGCCTGGTTCCTGCTGAATTGCAGGGGAGGGAGGTGTAAACTGGGGTAGGGTTGAATTTGTGTGATGCATGTAGGAGATTGTTCTCATGCCAGTACCTGAGGTGCATTTCAAAGGTGCTCAGCTGGTGAGTAAATCTAGATTTTTTTTCTTGGACCTCTGAGCCCAGAACCCACAGAGGATTCAGAGCTGAGATCTGACAAGTCTGCAGTAAGGGATGAGTGAATCTCAGCCAACCAGTTTGTTTAAGAGGACTAAATTTTTCATGAATGAGTTTATTGTTGCCTGAAAATGACTCCAGGAGCTGGAGCAAGGAGATCCTTAATATTGTAGAAAAGAGCATTACAAGATACAGTAGCTGAAAATTTAAAATTAGATAAGGCAAAAAAATCAGGTGTGAATTTAAATAATGGCAGAAAGTAAGCACTAACATGCCTTACTTAGAACAGTGGTGAATTTTCCATCATGCAGTCTTTCAGTAAGGCTCTTTCTAAGATAATAATGTTTCTAAGATAAATCCTTGTAAAAGCTGCTGGAAGATAAATTTCCTAATGTGAACTGAAGTTACAGTCTTTATTAAAAAAAAAAGGGAAAATTTTGACTTGTGTTCCATCAAAGGTGTGACTGGTGGTGGTAAAAGTCTCCCTGACTCTCTCTAGCTCAGTGCCAGCAGAACTGGCTCTGTGTTCTGCACTGAGGTCCAGTTTCCCTCTTGCCAATACACTGACAGCTCCCTGGCATTTGCATTTCTGCTCTGGACTGGACTGTGTATTGCTGTCTATTTTCAGAAGCCAGAGAAATTCCTTCTAAAGATAAAGGGGGCAAAAAATTATTTTCGTCTCCCACTCCACTCCCTCCATTTGCTTTTCTCCACCTCTTCTTTCTACTTCTGCCTTATTTTTTCCATTATGTATTCTCCTAACATCAAATACTTCTGGAGCCACGGGGCTGCCAAACAGGGGTGCCACCAGCCCTATCTGGCAGCACATCTGGCAGCCCCCAGCCTGCACAGCTGGTGTGTTTTGGGTCAGATTCCCACCCAGCAGAGCCTCAATCGCTGGCAGGTCAAACGTGCACCGAGCCCGGCTGAGCTTCCCAGCCTGGAGAGCTCTTCATCTGCCAGCAGGCACACTACTTAGCATTAGCTTTTGCTTTAACTGGGAATGCTCTTGCAAAGCTGCCCTCTGCCAGCATTAGACATTTCGTTTTCTCAGGTCCTGTGTAAATAGAAAGGTTTCCAAGCCCCATCTGGTTCCAGTTACTCAAGCAGTAGAAATACACATGCTTCAGGAATTTGCAGACGGAGGCTTACTGCTTTGCTGCCTTACAAAATCCTTTACAAAGTTCACTGTGCTCCATTGCCTCCTGGTGTACCTGTAGTCTGTAAAATGATTTCTTCTGAAACCCTCTTAGGTGAGAGAAACAAATTAGTTCAAAGTCTCAGGCCCTTCTTTCTAATAAGGTTAACCTGCTTGCACTACTAAATATGGCTTTATAACACACACATACACTCACACACACACACACCCTTGACCACCAAAGACTGCCTCTTCCTGAAATCCCCCGTTCATATAAATACAGGAAGTAGAAATAAGAGAGGCTAAAATCGGATCTTCTTGGTAGTTTGCTTTCATTTCAGTGCTTGTTTAGTCCTCTGCCCTTTGATACTACTGAGCCTGAAGCTGGTTTTAAACATCTTCCCCCTCGTGCCCTTGAAATACCATCTTCAGTACAAAACCTGAGGATGTGGAAGTTCTGCTCAGCGATGGGAAAGAATTGCTTTTCTGACCGAGGAACTCTCAAGCCACTGTGATACAGAAAGTGACTTAAAGTTTGCTGTAATGATGAAAACATCAGCAGGAGAGAAGGGAGCCAGGGATGACTCAGGGTAAGTCCTGAATCTTTAGTGACTGTTCATTTTTAATAACTGTTGCTCTCCTTTTCCTACTTAACAAAGAGTTCCCGGCTGCATGTTGAGCTGACTGCTGAGTTACTAGTTACACAGTCACAATGGTGTGGCATGACTGTGTTGTAATTTACAGTATTTCCTTTAACTGACATGTTCCAGCTGAAAACAAACTGCAATAGCTTTATTTAGCTTGAACCTTAGCTATTTAAGGAAGGATAAATCCAAATCTACAGTTTGGGGCAGAGGACAGAAAAAGGGACTTCTTTGGTTTTGGAAATGTGACAAAGCTTTCCTGGGAGGCTTGCTTTCTTTTTGCTCAAAGGCAGAAGTGGATAAGGGCTTGTCCTTATGAGGTGCTGGTCACTTCAGTGCCTGCACACTGAGGTGTACACAAACCCTGTCCTTACACTCCCAGGAGACTTCAAGTGTACTTTCTGTCAGGAAAAGGCTTCCCTTGCCTCTGGCCAAAACACTGCACCTTGCAGGACCAAATCCCGGGAAAACAGTGGGAGGCAAAATGGGTTTTGATACAAAGGACAGTCAGCAAGCTACTGGGATTCCAGGATAAGGCTGGAATCCTCCCAAGGCTTGGTTATATCATAAAACCCATGCTGAAGCTGGGCATTTCTGTTTCCTGTTTTAAACAAGCAAGGGAAAATTACATAGCTGCTGGAACTGTCAGTCACACCCCTCTGCCCCTTCCCCCTTGGAAAACCATAATAATAATAATTCAGATACCGAGACTTTTTCTTAGCTGTCTAACACACTTAGCCTGTTTTCCATGAATAAAGGTTTCAGATATTTCTGTGATGGATCCAGTAGAAGCAGCTCTGTGGATGGGTGGACAGATATGGGATACTTGCATTTCCAGTTGCTGAGGGTGCTGCCCTACCTAGAGCACGCTCAGTCAAATGGGGAAATTGCTGCTGGCAGGGCACTGTGTGATGGTTTTACTGTAGCACTGCTCCCAAATGCACACATGGAGTGGGGGGGGGGTGGAGGCAGAACCCTGCATTGCAGTTCTCATTGCTTTTGCCTTGTTCAGTTGTTTGCATTAAGTGGAACAATGGCACTCCTGTTTCAAGGTATAATTCCTCAGTTCCATGTAATGTTAAACACTCAGGGACAAAGATCACACAGCTGTCAGGAAAAAAATGAAAGCATCCAATCCCTGTAGAGTGGTGAGAGGAACTTATTATTTGCACTTTGCAGATATTCCCTGCATTTGTGACAGTTAAGATGTTAAGTATGATAGACTGGAAGATATATTTGTTTATCTCTTTGTGAGATGTCTGAAAGGAGCCACATGCTTGCAAAGGTTTGTTTTCTGTCTAGAGTTGCAGGAAAAAGTAAAAACTAGATCAGGACTGTAAATCAAGTGGCTGGAGAAATATTGAAGCATCAATGGCCATGCTGCATGCATTCTTTATATGTTTTTTGAGCATCTGAACAATTTAACAGAATGACCTTTTATTTCATTCACTGATTGTCTAAATTTCCAATCTATCTTCCACTCATAAAGAGGAACTTGGCTATTTTAAAATCTATTTTAACTCTTTTTGTTTACATACTATAATATTGCTGAAGATCCTCAAAATTACATTTTAGCATGCACACATTGTGGCTTCCAACACATTACAGAATTAGAAACATTTCTAAGTTGTGTTTAGCTGATTTCCTGTTATGGTTACACTGAATTAGGTGCAAATTACACGAAGTATTTGGAATTCATCGCTTTCAAAAGAAATGGTAACCTAAGGCAAGGTGTTGATGGAGAATCTAAACCTGATTGTAAAATTCTGTGCACCAAAATTGCATATGAAATTCCTGAGATTGCCCCTCTGTTCAGCATAGTTTAACATTAGTTAAAAAGGAAAGCTTATTCACATGCACAGGAATGATGGCAGTGCAAATTATCATGGAAGTACCCCAGCAACTTGGAAATATGCATGCATTCATTCCTATTAAGGACTAGGGTCTATTCTGCATCTAGTAAATCCATAAACAAGTTTTGCTGATTTTTGTCTGTCAAATGTCAGAAAGACACTGGGGAGAAGTCTGCCTCCAGAATTAGTAGCCACTCAGAGAGGAATGAGGGAGAAGTGCAGCTAGGAGCTGGATAGAAATCAATCTAATCAAATTCTTCCACAATGCTATTGGAGAGAAACAGGGGAATTTAACATTTAACCATTAATTCTCACCTAGAGTGAGGCTAACTCCTAGGAACATTATAAAGTGATGAGATCACAAAACATCTGGAGAAATGTGAGCTGCTTGACCATGGTGATCATGGTTTCATGAAAAGATAAATGCCTTCACTCCAACATCTGGCAAATGTATGGAAGATATGATGAGTAGAGCAGGCAGGAGCTGAGACAGAAATGTTATGAGCAAATATTGAATCCATCCTTGAGAAAATGGCTGTTTCAGGTAGCTGGGATGGGTTACAGTGGTTCTCATTTCTGGGACGCCAGATTACCTAATGCAGTAATGATTGTGCATCTTTTGGTGACATGTCTTTTTTTGGCACAAAACCCACATCACAGTTGACAGGTTTCATGTGATGAATGTAGACATAAAGAGGTCAAACACTGGAGGAATCTGTAAACTGAACCACTCTCATAGATTCACAGATTTTACCTTCAGAAGGGAAAGTTTTGATTGTCTAGTCTGATCTCCTGTGTAGAGCAGACCATGGAACCTATGAAGCATCTATAAAAACCATGACTTCTGCTGGAATGGGAGTTTTCACAGAATCATGGAATATTCTGTGATCCCACAAGGATCATTGGGTCCAGATCTTGTATGAATAGCCCATACAGGGATTAAATCCATGACCTTGGTGTTATTAGTTGGTCACAAGAGCTTTGTTATCAAGGGATTCTTCTACCCAGGCTACACATAGCTCTCTGCAATGCAGTAAGTAAATCTTAGACCAACTTTTATCAGGATCAGGTTTGAAATGAGAAAAAAATTATTTAAAACTCAAGAGCCATCCTTTGTAAAGGCTAAATCTCAGATTATTTGAATCAGTGGAAAAAGTTCTGTTTCCCTCAGGAATTCTTGTAAAGTTCTCCTCATAGAAAAGGAGTACTCTCACCAGAACCTGTGAGATGTGGTGTTTAAGGGGGAAGGGACAGTTCAAGCAACTGGCGACAAATCAGTGTTATTAAATCCCTGCTGTCTGTCAAGCTCTCATAAGGGATATACACTTTCCAGTTGAGAAGTATGGCGCTTCTCAGGAGGGAAATATCTGTGCTCAAGATGCATTGCACCAAGACTGGGATCTCACTGTAAAGATACAAAAAAGGAGGTGCTCTCCAAAGCTACCTGAACTTGGTAGGGAGGAGACAAAAATCTCCCGAAATTGATTTAACTGAAAAGCATGTTTACAACCACACTGACTTGTTACATGGTTTTTCCAGCACTTCCAGTTTGTGAGTCCTTGCCAAACTTGGTGGATGCTTTGTGCAGTGGCACTGTGGTAGCAGAGGAGGCAGCTGTCCCTTTGGTTCCTAGAGGACAGACCACAGTGGGAATATTGCCCCTGAGCAGGAACCTCTCAGCACTGCAGAGTCTTAGACCAGTGCTCACAGGAATGGGGGCACAAATGTAAGCAACATTCTGATCATGTACTTTCTACTACAGGTTCAGCTAAATATAGTTTTTCACTTCCTGTCCTAAATGGCTACGTGCTGGTTTGTACTGCTGGCTTTACAACCTAGAGGCAGCACAGGCTGAAGAACCTGCACCTAAGGTGCACACATCTCCCTTGCTCTGTGAGCACAGGTACTCACATAAAGCACTGGGTCCTGGAGAACAGCTGGGAGGGCTGCTTGGCACAAATTTGGGCTGGCTTCATACCTTATCAAACTGTAGGGGGATAGAATATAAGAAAATAAAGATAGTGTAGAAAGTAATCTTACCCCTAAGGAGTTGCAGCTGGGCCAATTATCAAAGATTAGGAATAGGCCTAATCTTTAACAGGCCACAGCTGTAAGCAATGAGAAGAAGAGTGCTATAAAAGAGTGGGGTGGCTGGGTGAGAAGGGAACTGCAGTCAGTTGGCCACTTGGTGAAGAAGGAAGGGTCAGTGCTCTGAGGAGCTGCCCATGAGAAACACCAAGAAGGTTTGGATCTTTTGTGATAGGAGACAACAGCATGGAACCCCTGCAGTGAGATGGCAACATCAAACCATGTGTATGTAGTCCAGGTATTTTAGAGATTCTCTATTTTATATCGTACTTCCAAATGATAATTGGATTTTTTTCCACTCATTAATCAGTAAATATAGATAGTTTCTCTGAGAACAGCAATATAGGATTGTGAGACTCAGAAAAATCTCCAAAATTACCTGAATAATAGACATTAAAGAAAATACCTAAACCAAATCCATTAGGAAGAAAAAATCTGGAGAGTTTTAAATGCTTGTCTGGGTCAATTGATAAAGAGCACAGAAACCTTAGTGAAACTTGGACAAAATATTGTACATCTCAGACCTTCAAACTTTATAATTTTGAAGGGAGAAGGTTTTTTGCATTTGAGAATAGAAATAAATAGCTTTTTGGAAGGTGATTAGAATGAACAGGCAGCTGTTTGGAATGACTGGTCAAATTCTAATACACATGGATCTGTGGGTGGAGTGAAGATATGGTCATCAAAAGCCCTTGGTGCCTCAGAAGTCTATCATGCTTTGCCAACTCCATCAAAAGGCATTCCCCCTGTGTAGGGAAGGGTGTCTATATGTTTGTGACTGTTTCACTTGCCCTTTGTGAGGAATTAAAAATTAATGACAATGAATTTAGGTATTTAATATGTCATTATAATCTTTCTAATTAGGTTTAGGTTTAGAAGGAACCAGTGCAAAGCACGTTTTGCACATGTTCTGTAGAAGACCAAAGAGAGATTGTGATGTGTTTTGTTATAATGTCATCAGCTCTGGGTGGTCCTAAAGTCACAGGGGATGGGATGGACCTGGTCTTGGCAGTCCCAGTGTTCAGAGCAGCAGCTGAATCACAGATTATTTTGTTGACCTGGCACTTTTAATTCCTTCTGAGAAATTATTAAAGCAGAAATAGTTACAAAGCTGAGATGTTTGATCATTATTTTTTTAAAAAAATAGTTTTAAAGTATTCATACTACCAAAGAAGACTTTCAGATTTCTCTAGACCAAAACTGAGAAAACAAGAATGAAAGGAGACTGCAGAAGAGAGTTTAAGAAGGTCTTCAAGAACCAGTGGAAGCAGTTAAAGCAAAATCATGCTACAAGGGCAGTGAAGTTGCAATTTTTGGATCTCAAAGCAGGCATTGGTCTGCAGTGGTCTGCCATTCGGTCTATGTCCTACATTTCTTCCTAATCCCGATTTTGAGATTAGTTTTTTTCTGTGGTGTTGGGTAGGTGTTTCATGATGAGCACTGAAGCGGAATCTATAGAATAAATCCTCATTTGGAGTTAGGTAGGAGCTAGACAAAATCATGCATGCCTGGCTGTCTGTATGAGAAAATGTCTTCTTAAAAATCTAGGCACAGGTACATGGGAGGTTTAGTGAAGGTGCTTTCTTCTCCAGAATTTGCTGAATGGGAGGAGGCAGTGCCCACACTGCCCTGGTAGGCATAGCCTGGGTTCCTGACTGTTCTCTGAGCAGTAGAACTTGTTCAAAGCTGGGTCAGGTTGCCAGAAGTACTGGCCATGGGCCACAGAGAACATCATATGGCACTTGTGGAGTGAAATCAGTGGGGGCCACCCATGAACTCAAAGAGCGAAGTGCCTGAGGGGCAAATATGTGCCTGAGTCCTGTCCTGGTGACACACCCCTTGAACAGCTTTTCCAGGGGAGCCAGGCAGCAGTGGAGCCCTCTGGAATTCACTGTTGTGAGCTGGGACATGCCTGTACTGCACAGGGGGAGATGTCAGGGTGCTGGGCACAGCCTGGCTCTGATGCTGATCTAGCTGCACAAAGGGGAGCACACAGCTGAACAGGCAGGCATCCATGGAGAACTAGCCACCACAAAAGATGCACAGGGTCCAAATCTGCCTATTTCAGTGCTTCCCAGCCAGATAGAGCTGCCTCTGATCACAGGGGAGAGGAGAGCTGTCCTTGTCAGTATTGCACCCCATTGCTGTGGAGGGCAGGGCTGTTTCACAGGGTTGCCTGTGTGTATGCTGTATTTCCCTGGCACTCTCCCTCCCTCCACCACTCTGTTTGGCAGCCCTGATCTGCTCATACAATGCAGGAACACCAGTGCCACTCCCTCCCCCCCACCCTGGCAAGGGGAGTTCCTAAACAACGCAGATGCACAGGGCTGAGTTGGAGCCGTGCTCTGGTGTCAGTCTGGAGTAAGCCCAGAGCTGGAGCTGGCTGAGCTCAGAATCCATCCCAGGCTGTCAGGGGGGTGCATCCCAGAGAGGCAAGGCAAGCTTTCAGCTGGTGTCCTTTGATTGTGAACTTTGTGGGGGAGGAGGGGGGAAATGTCTGTCAAAATACCTGGTACCACAGCCCTGTGAAGCAGCTGTGGTCGAGGGAGCAGTGCTCTTCAACCTGTGCAAATGCAACAGAGCCACAAGCATCACCCAGTATGGTAAATATCGTAGCCACAAGCCTTTCCTCTGTCCATTCTGTACCTGTCTAAACTATCTAAAGTAATTCTGCCTATCTCCAGAAATGAGATCCCTCTACCCAGCTGAAGGGGACCATGAAGGCAGTGCTTCCCTCAAGATAATCAGTTGCAAGAGTTTTGAAGTGCTTAGCTCCTCTTTGCCTGCACCCAAAATGGAATAAATCTTTTTGCAAGTGAAGATGATTACTTGAGCAGTGAAGGATTAGCAGATGTGAGCATTGCATAGCTGGTTGTGCTAGTCACATTTTCCTAAATAGATATTCTGTTAGATACACACAAGCCAGGGAGTGCTATGGAATGCAGCTCTTTCCAAATAGATTAATACACACATGCCTATGTGTGTGCCTTTCCCAGACTTTCTATTTGCCTTTTGCTAAACAGAGTAAAAGCTATTTGTGTCTGAGTAAAGGATTTCTGCCTTCTGAATTACAGGTACCTTTAAAGGGGACAGAGTGTTTTTAGTAACTGTAATCACATGGTGTGAATAATATAAGGTCCTTGTCTTTATGAAAGGATCTCTGGGTGGTTCATGGATATTAAGCCTCCCAACAACCAGCTAAAGACAGATACTGTTACTATAGGAAAGGAAACTGAGGCACAAATTAATGGAGCTGATTTGATTACAGTCCCTTATGTCATAGCCCAATCCCCTGGATCTTTGTTGAGCAGTGGAACTCTGGTTTTCCTCAGACCATCCTTTAAGTTTGGGGTGGTGCTAGGAGCAGAATCCCTTTCTCAGAAAGCCTTTTCTCTTTGGTGGTTGAGTTCCCTGCTGGATTATGGAGCTAAACCAGCTCTCCTCAGTGTTTACACAGCCTCTACAGCTGAAGCAAAGGTGGGGTGTAGGGAGAATATGGAAAAGGTACTCTTCCTGCAGCACCCTCTGTGTCCCTGGATGAGGAGGGGCCCAAAACCCCACCCTGAGCGTTGTTCTCTGAGGCAGGCCTGGAATGCTGGCTCTGAGAATGATCCTGCAAGAGGTGTGGCTGCTGGGAAATGCTCTGGGTGGCTCTGGGTCTGTGGATCCTTGGTAGGGTTGGGACCCCTGTCTTACTGCTTGAAATTATCTCCTGACCACGTTAATTAATATGTTTGCTTTGCTTTTGCAAGGCTAATGAATTGTTGGGGAATTTCAAGTGCTTTCTTGAAAGCAACTGAATACAGACAACCTTCTGGATGCTGGCAGAACTTTGCCAAATACAGGGAATCCACACTGCTCATGTACATCCTCCCATGGCCCTCCAGAGAAAGCCAGTCTTTCGAAGGCTCTCTCTTGTAAAAGCAGCTGTTGGGCAGAACAGAAAGCAGCTGCAGCCCCTTGTGAACTGGATTAAATTTTCTGTTGCTTGGAAAAATTCACCAAGGAAACAGAGACCAACAAATAGCAGAGTCTGGAGAAAGACAGCACTGCTGGCTACCTGCATCACTGTTCTGCAAATTGCTAGCAGACTTCTAGGCAAAAAAGGGTTGTCACACATACTTGGCTAAATGACAGCCTGGGACCCAGCCCAACCTTTCATCTTGCCTGCCAAGAATCTTTCTCTTCTCTCTTTCCTTTTTTGCCCCCCTTAAGTTCTCTTCAAGGATTTTTCACTCCTGATACCCTCCACAAAACAAGAAACCAAGCAAAGCTCAAAGCTTCTTCTGCTGAATCAACACACAGGAAAGAGCTTGGCTTTGGCCAACTTTCCATTCTGTCCATAGGACAAAAATGTAATACAGAATGTTTTTGTGTAATTGTGTCCTGAACTCCCATTCTAATCCTTTACTGGGATTAGAAAGTACTTAATTTTAGGCTGGACCTCACTGATAACCTTTCTAGCCAAAAGGGAAAACAACTGTTACCCTCCCAGCAGAGATTGCAGGAGGTGCACTGTGAACAGCAGCCTGAGACAGGGATGGATGATGGCCTTAGTCCCTTGGCCTGGCATTCTGCTGTCTCCCTTTGCTATTAGAGCTGGCTGTGTGGATCCAGTCTGGATTTACCCTGCCTGACTTGAGGTGTTTATTTGTTGTGTCATTCAGGAGCCCATGCGCCCATGGTGATCCCTGTCTTACTGGAGAAGCAGCAGTTCCAGGGAATAGTTCAGGGTGACTGGTGCCAGTGGGCTGAATCCAAGTCTTAAATTTGTTCATGTCTCACCAAGCTGAGCAGGGAGCCAGGCCAGAGAGCTGTGTCCAGCACTCACCTTCTTTCCCCCTCTGGCCCCCTTAGTCAGAGTGCCCCGGGGTCAGACAAGCCACAGCAGCCTGGAGGTAGGGGTGGCTGCAGCACAGATGTTTTGAGCAGGATATGACCAAGACAGCCATGTTGTGGATTGTCTTAAACTGTCTTGTGGTCTGAACACAAAGCCTGTGGCTCATGACTTACCTACATTTTAGCCCTGGTGACACAGTGACCATAAACACAATTTAATAAACCGTCTTGAGGTCCCAGCAGAGGTTTGGTGGGGTCTGGGGGAGCTGACAGGTTTGTCTGGCTGCTTGGCAGGCCTGTAGTCACATGCTGGGCTGGCAGTCACTGCAGGGACGTTTTGGCAGTTTCTGACACTGCTCCACCAACCAGCCCTTTAGCCCCAGGCTGTCCCACCAGCACAGGAGGACGAGGGCCATGCCCACCCACAAGACACATTGCACAACTTAGCAAACTAGAATCCCTCTCCCACCCTGAGTTGTTTCCAGGTGTTCTGGAGGCCTTCACCACTAGAAGGTGGTGAGAGACCATGGCCTTTCACCACCTTTCCATATCCCTGAAATACCCAAACAAGCCCTTTTCTTCTTCCTCTGCTTCCCTCATGAAGGCAGATCTCTAACCTTGTCCCAGTGTAAATGCAGGCAGGGATCCCATCAGGTAATAAAGCAAGAAATAAACACATTTCTTAATGCCTAATCAAAATTAATGAGGCATATGAAATTAAAGTAAGGAGTAAGGCTTAAGGGGGACAGACAAACAGAAGGTTCACAGATTTAGATATTTGTTTTTTTCACTAAAAGCACCACATATTGAAATCCATTCACACTGACACTGAAGGAACTCTTACCCAAAACATGAATATTTGTGTGTAAGCAAGCCACTTTGTGTGGTGCCTTGTGAGAGGAGAGACCTCAGAAGTCCTGTGCTCTGCTCCTTCATATTCTGCAGAATGAAAGTCCAGTGAATTTGTTTCCTTTGGCAAAACAACCATTTCTAGTTGTAAATTAAGACTGAGATAAGGGTTTGCAGATATTTCTTAGTGCAGAGGACAACTGCTCAGCATTATGCAAGTTGTGTGGTTAGCCTCTCATGTCTGGTGTGCCTCATACTCAATCCCCTCGCAGGGTGAGCAAGGCCATAGCTTTTTATCTCTAGTCTGATGCTTCTCTAAATATTTTGCCCAGGTTTTTGGCTCTAAGACATCATGCAGATTTCAAATATTTTTTTTTAATATATAGGGTTTGAAACAGAATGGCTTTATGAAAGCTAAACCACACTCTATTCTTAATGAAGTTTGAATTGGAAATTTGTCCCTCCCCTTTATTTTCCGTTTCCTTTTCCCCTCTTTGTTAGGTGATTACAATATAGAAAAGCATTCCCTGGCTTTCCATTCCTGTCTTCCTTCCTGTCCAGATGAGCTGGAAAGGGGCAAAACCTCTGCCCACTACCTTGACCCTGCAGTAAAAGCAGGGGTGCTCTGTGCTTCCAGCAATTCAGGTGGTTCTGGAATGCAGAGAATAAACCTTTCTCTCCAGGTTGTGGCTCAGCTGGGCCCCTCTTGAGCACTGACATGGGAGGGTGAGGGAGATCTGGTGTTTCCTTATGATCTTAAAGCCTAGGAAGTTGTTTCTCTTCTTCACAGCATTTGCTTCTGGTTTCTGTGCTGCACAAGCCTTTCCGGAGAAGCTGGATTATCCAACAAACATGTTTGCAGATTTTTGTTGAGGAAAATGTCTGTTCTCTAGCCACTGTGACCCTGCCTTGGCTGGTGCTCCAGCAGCTCTCTTCTCTTTGCCCTGAAAGGGCCTTGCAGAAGTATAAATGATCCTTCGTTGCCTGCACATAAAGAAAAACCTTTTAGCTTTGCTGATACGCTGACATTCCTAAGAGAATAATTTGGGTTTAACTTAGGCAAAGGACAAATGCCCTGAAAATCTCTGATTGTAAATGTGGGGGAGAGCAACTTATCATTAACTGACTGTTGTTAGGAAGGGAGCACAGCTAATAAAACCTGCAAAGTGGTTTTGACTTGACAAAGTCATTTCGACTGAGTAAAAAGAGAAATACAGTTGATGCTTGTGAGATAAATTGTTGTTTGCAAAATATATATGTAAAATAAATACAAAATAAATTTACAAAATAAATATGCAAAGTTACATAAAGGCAGCGGTACAGTTTGGGAATACCAGCCAAGGCATGTTACAACAATAGGATATAATAGCCCCAGTCCAGTGTGGGGCCACAGGCAGCATATTCCATTATTCCATTGGTGTTAATGGATGCAGGAAATGGCTAGACTGAAAGGGAAAAAAAAAAAGCAGGAGGATCTTTGAAAGAAGGGCCCTTCCTTCAGGAAATTTGTGGACGTTTGTTTCCATCCATTCCATGGCTGTGAGTGTGTGTGAGAAGGCTTGTTTGTTAGTAGAGCTGGCCTGGGAACTATCAGTAATGAAAATTAGCTTGTACTTTTTGGAGGTTTTATGCATATACAGTTCTTTATTGTATACATGACTTTGTGTATTTAAATAGAGGGGCAGACCTAATGAACCTAGGGGCCACAGAGAAGCTGGGAACTTAAACATTTTGTTATATCTCCCCACCCCTTGAGAGAGCTCTTTGCTGAAAGATTGTTGACAAGAGGGTCTGACAGGTATATAGCTGCTCCTTCTCTATAAGGACTTACAATTAATCTTGATTAATTTAGGAGGAAGAAACATTGGAGGGTTCATGGGAAGCACTGCAGGCACCCCTGCTTCTCTGTTCCTGGGTTACTTGGCCCTGCTGCTCCCACCCTCAGAGAGGCACTGCTGGTCCTGAGCAGCAGGGTTGTGCTCTGGGGAGGGACAGTGGTTACACATCCCTCACAGCAGCAGCAGCTCTCATCCAGCAAGGCTCTGCAGAGCTGACCTGACTCCTCACCTTTCAGTGGGGCGAGGCTCTGCAAAGTTCACAAGCAGATAATCTGCAGTCACATCCTTTGCCTGCACTAAGAAGTAATGAGGAAAATCCATGTGTGAGCTTTAAACCCAGTGATGGCAGGAGCCAGGGCAGCAGGGCTGAGCAGAGCTTGGCCATTCTGCTCCATGTGTTTGTGCAGAGCCTGCTCCTGGGGCTCAGCTCCTCCAAGCCAGCCCAGCTATCCCTGCTGAGCTCTGCAGGCAGCACTGCATGTCCACACAGCTCCTCCAGTGTGCTGCTGACCCATCAGACCTTCAAGCAGAGCCACTGCATAAGAAACCAGCCTGGTGTCATATGTGACCAGAAAACTCAGTGGCTAGTGGTTACTTAATAAATTGACACATGATTTACAGTTCTTCTGCACAAGTGGCCATGACACCTTTTTGCCCTTGAAGTGTAGTAGAGCTTGTTCATTTTTGTAACTTCCTCTGTTGGTTTTCACTGGTGAGTGGTTTAAGGGTAGGTGAGCTGTCCCACACCTAATCACCTGATTCCTCTGTGCCTTTAATGGAGCTCCCCAGCAGGGTGATGACTTGTTCCACTTCGGCCAACTTAGATGAACATGTGCAAACAGGGCCCAGTTGCATGCAAACCTGCCAGCCTTCACAGAAGTGGGCATTTGGGAATCCCTGGCAGGTACAGAAGAGCTCACTTCAATTGCAGAGTGCAAAATTCACTGTGGAAATTGATGGTGCCAGTAACAGAAGGTGGAGTAGGTGGGAGACAGAGTTTTGCTGAGCTGTGAGGTGCCAGGATATTTAGGAGACCCTTGGTTTGTCTTGTCTTTTGGCAGCTGGAACAGCTGCTGTATTGGCTATTAAGCTTGGTCCTTCCCAGGCATGTCCAAAACTCCTGGACATGCAGAGCATCAACTGTAGACCAAAGAGTAGAAGGGTGGACAATTAGGCAGAGGAGGAACAAGGGGACCAGTGAGCAGGAGGAAATGCTCTGCCAACCACAGGCTTTCCACGGACCGCAGCCTGAGCAGCACAACTTCCTGAGCTAGAAACTTGTCACCAGGGTGGACCAGTAACACAAGCATTCTGCAAGGTGGGGAGGACACTGGACAGCCAAGCCTGCCTCATGGCACATGTCCAGCTTCTCACACAATTTCCATTATCCAATTTTTCTGTACATCCAAGAACCTTACAATGCAGGAAGCTCCCATGGCTTGCTTTACATCCTACTTCTTCCCCCCCGCTCTTTCTACCTGTCAGACAACAAGAAAGTTGTTTATTTCTGACTAGAGGGTGACAATTACCTGGGATTTCTGAAAAACTCAAGAACTTCCCTTTCTACTTTTAGGTTTTTCAGTGTTTGTTATTTTATTTCAGTTTGTTTGTTTGATTTTGTAAGATCCCTTGGCTCTGTTATGAAAAAACACTTATTAAAACTTGAATTTTCTGCAAGTCAGGTTCATGTTTGGTACACAAAATTTGCTTTTGTGCTATGGATTTTTCAATATATCACTTTGCTACCTCCCCATATTCCTTATACTCTGTTTTATGATGAAACAACTCCAGAATTTCGAAGATGTTGGAGCTCTTCCTGCAGCTAGGTTGGGTTCAGGGTCTCATTTCCACCACCTGTTTAAAGAAAGAAGAACGCAGCAAGGTGACCAAAGGCAGGTGCAGAGGGTAAATTAATCCTTCTCCTCCATATCAGATTAATTTGATCTGAACTGATGAAGTGATCAAAGATGGGCTGGCTTATGAGAGTAAGAAGAAGGCATCAAAAAATGGCCATTTCTGAGGTGGAAGCAAAATGAAGCTTGATGTCCTCTAGCTGTGGCACTGCATAATTTCTCTCACAGCAAACTGAAAGTAACAGCACATGAATTCACATGTGTCTGAACAAAGATTTTTAATAAGTCTGTGCAGTTTGGACACCAAGCTACCTCCATTCAATGTGTTCCTCAGCACCTGTCTAATCAGAAGTGGTACTAAACCAAAGCAAGCATAGGCAGCTCTGTTTCTTGCTGTGGGTGAAACCTTGTACTTGCTGTTCATGTAACTCCAATTATTCCTGTAAGGAAAGAAGGTGGCCATAAAAAAAAAAAGGATACAGAGATCTGCCTCTATTGCCAGTGGCACAGAGCCCTGCAGCTGAGTCCAGCTGGGTTGGTTGTGACACAGGATGTAAACCAGCCCTGTGAGCCTTCTGTCAGTCTCACCCATCTCCATGCTCCCAACTGTCTCTTTTAAGCACAGGTTTAACAGCACTGCCTATCAATTTCCATCAGGACTGCTCTGTTGGCTTCAGCAGCTTCTGTCTTTTCCTCCTGCTTCAAGTGCTCCTTATAACCACTGGGCTTGAAGGGTTTCCACATGTCAGCTTCAGTCACAAGCTGCTTTATCCCAAATGATATCCCTTCAGTACCAGGTAGCTCTGGTGCAAAAAGTTTCTCTATCACCTGGCACATGGAGATTGTGACTGAGTGTCTGTATTTCTCCCTCAGTATCAAGGCAGCTCACACACATTTCAAGACCTATGGTTCCTGCTCTGCTATAAATACAAATATCCCATTGGCTCTCCTTGAGGACAGCACAGCAAACCCTCACTCTTGCTCTTTCTTGTTGTCTTCTTGTTTTCAGAGGGAGAAGCAAAAGCAATAAAACATAATAATAAAAGACTAGCTCCTAATTCTTAAATCTGGTCTGCTTAAACAATACTAAGGCACTCTGCCGTTACTTATCAGTGCACTACAGAGCATTTGATTAACAATTTGAGATTTAATTTTAAAAATATGTTATGTCTCTTCTCCAAGCAAATGTGCAGGAGTGAAGAATTAATCTGTGCTGTTTCACACAATTGCTGTGTGTCTCAGCTGCCTCAGGGAAATTCAGAGTGACCAGCCACATATAGTCCAGCCAGGAAGCCCTTAGTCTCAGCAGTCTTGTGACAATATTTTTTAAACCCCTTGCAGAGGTGTGCTCAGGTCTTCACCTGCACAAAATTCAGTGGATTATATCTCCTTGCTGGTCTGCTGACTTCTGGGAATATTGAACTGGCACGTGTGGCTCCAGGTTTTTAAAGCAGTGAGTCATGGTGGTCATTACTGCAGTGTACAGTCACTGTGCAATAATTCAAACCACCATTGTCATTATTATTGCCTCCAACAAGCAACCTGATACCTTCTGCAAGCCCGGGGCAGGTGTGTGAATGTAATCACTGTGTAATTAATTAGCCTGTGCTGCCAATCAGCATGCAGCACACAGCTCCCTGCTTCCCAGCTGAATCCAATTTAGCAGAAGCACTGCAAGATTTAAATGTACTTTGCAGTAAGAACTTAATAAAAGAAAAGAAAAGGAAAGCAGGCAGCTCTAGGGACAGCTTTTCACCTTCACATCACACCTCTCAAAGTGAGCACCTGCCTCTATCAGCCAAAGGGTTTTGCAGGACTGTGGGACAAGAAGAAAGTTTTATGTTATTTTTGAAAACGGAGGCTTTAGAAATCGTAGAAATCATCTGATGCATGAAGTCTGAGTGAGCAAGCTGGAAAGGCTGGCTGCTCACCATGGTGGCCCTGGAAATTCCTTCAACTGGCAGCACAGCAAGGGCCCAGGAGCTGCCTGGGCTCCCTCCTCCCTGTGCAGCCACAGAGCTCCCACAGAGCCAGATTAAATTGCTGGATTAAGCATTCCCACAGCCCCATCCAAATCTTTGTGACAGCTGTGCCCAGGACAGAAGTCAAGCGTCGGTGCCATAACTGCGTCAGCTGGCGTGTCATGGGTCAGAGCATTACAGCTGAGCAAGGCCAGGGGGCCAGGCACTCCCCTTTCTTAGCCAGCACACATTTGATTCAATAAAAGTGTGTGCTACTGCTCCAAACCCAGCATTTTAAGAGATTTGGACAATGCAATCCTCTTCTTTTGGGAATTTATCCATCATCTCTTATAACTCACTGACAGGAAACATCTCACCAAACATTCCCCTGATTCCATATGATCCCCTTAATGACTCTTCCTGCCTCTCCTTTAGCCACAGTCTCCCCTTTCACTCATCTGTGATTTCCTCCCTCTCTACAGGTACAAGAGCCTGCTTAGCTCTTCCAGGCTGGTCTGGCTTTTGAGAGAATACCTCATCCCCGAGGGCCCACAAAATATTTGGCTGCCTCTTCTGCCAAAAAAAAAAAAAAAAAAAAACCAAAACCTTAACCACTGCCCTAAATTTGCTGCACTGAAAGACTCCACACACTGAAATAATGAGATTTTCCATTAGGGCAAACACTTTCAGGCTCTCACTTTTTCATCTTGTATGTCTGAGTTTGGAATTATTTTTAGTTTTCTATCCATTCTCCCAAATTCAGACCCTACATGCAGCCACATGCATTGGAAGGTCAGTTCTGTTATTTTTCCTCACCAGTCTGCTCCTGTTGCCAAAGCCCAGCTGGTGCTGTGAGCAGGGCTCAGAGGTTGGGAGGGAGCAGAGGGATGGATGCTCTGCAGGGAGCTCTGTGCCAGGGTCACTGTGTGCCTGGTGCTCAGCAGGTCCAGGCTGGCTCATGTCCCTTTCCTGGCTTTGTTGACAACCCTCATTTCCCTGCAGGCAATGGGATTCCTGAGCATCAGTGCTTTGCTGCCCCACCTTACATAATTAATGGCTAACAAATGTCCTCAGGCAGGAGCTATGGCCCTACATGTCACCTTCTGGTGACACAGCAGGACATTATCAGCATTGACCTCCTTCTGATTGAGGTTTCACACATCATTCAGGTGTGATCAGGTTCATGTCTTTGTGACTAATTAGGGGAGTAATTTTTGTGTTACGGAACATTTCATTATATGTCAACTTTCATTACTTCTTTCCCACTACTGAGTATGAATATTGCCATCCAACACATGTTTTCCCTTCACATGGTTACAAGGCTTTTTTTTGGTTGTTTTTTCTGTAAAAAAAACCCCAAGAGATGACTCAGGGTAACTTCCAAAAGGATATTCCACTGTTTTGCTCGATTTGTTCAGATGATATTGATTAAAATCACAGGCTGTTAAATCTAAAAGAAATCCCCTCACCTATGTGACAAGCTGGGCTTTTATCACAAGCAGAGCTTCACTTATTTCAATTTGCTTTTTTTTAAAGCACAGTTCTCTCATTCCTACTGTCTTGACTATGATCTTAAAAAAGGATTGATTAAAATCAAGATTCTGTGAAATAATACCTTTATCTACAACCTGAATTATAAAGGCACCTGTATTTTCTGAGAAAGCTGTCTGTGAAGGGTTGAAAAAGAAAAAAACTACTAAAAATTAAAATCTTTGTATTGCTTTTGGGATATGAAAGGCTATTTTTACACAAACTGACTTTTGGGACAGACCTGCTGTGTTAGGTTAGGCCTTTGAAATGACTCTCTTTTAGTAGTTTAAGACTGACCTTATTTGAAATGTAGTACCTTAAGATCTGTATCTTTAAAAATAAAAGGAAAAGGAAAAATATTTGAAGTAAGACCAAACAAAAAGTGAGAGTCCTATTTTCAGTTCTGACCTCTAAGCAGAAAATTAGAGCAACAAAACACTTTTTGTGTATGTTCTCTTACATCTTCTTTAAATGCAAACTCAATTCATGAAATGAATGACAAGCCTGTATCCCCATGAGTCCATGGTCTTATCCAGTAGAGCTCTTGTGACCAGACTTTGCAGCACAAGTATTTCCACTGCCTGCAGAGCTAAGCACATGTATAAGTTGACTTTGTCAAATCAGCACCATAGCTTGAAGCTGCTTTTGAAGCCATGAAGCATCTCTGAGACCCTTCAGCTGGAGGGTGGCACCCAGGGGACAGACATGCTCAGCCCTGTGGCCCTGGGCACCCCTGTGCATCCCTTCCCTGTGTCTGGGGGCACCTGTACTGCAGCAGCACTGAAGGGTGAGCCAAAACCAGCAGAGCCCAGCACAGAGCACCCTGGCAGCCTGCTGGCAGAACAGCCTTGGTGCCTGGGGTGGGTTGGTGCCCCTCCAGGAGCATTCCTGATGTCTGAGTGCCCGTGTCTGTGCTTGCACTGACACTCCTCCCTCCCCCCAGGTTTCTGTTTGCAGCTCTGCTCACCAGGGACTCCCTTGCTGTGTTTCAGCCCTGTCAGAGATGCCAGTGAAGAGGGGAAGGAGACACATCTCTGTCAGGCCAGTGCTGTGCGAAACTGCCTCCAGCTTCCAGGGATCAGCATCCTTGACAAACTCATCAAGACCTGTCCTGTCTGGCTACAGCTGAACATGAGCCAGGAAAGGGCTGGGGCAATCCTTGGCAAAGAAACAGCAGGGGTAAGTCCAAAGCAATTGCAGTTCAGACAACCACATTTCCTGTCCTTGGTTAGGAGAGCAGTGCTTTTTTTTTATGTGGAAGCAAAAATATTCAGCAGACTGCTCTCTGTTTTCATTACCATTTGACACTTTACCTCTCTCAACAGCACCAAACAGATACATTGGCTTTGGGAAAACAAGGAATATTATCTCTGGGTTTATTTGCTTACCATGTAGATTCATGGACATGGCTTCCCATTCACCACCATAGCCACAAGTATGGTGATTTTCCTGATTTGGAGCAATGAAAAAAAAATCTGTGAAGAAAAGGACCTTAGATTCAGGGAGCTACTGGGAGTAATTTTTATTGCCACATTGATATCTGGTTTGCATAAACTGAGTATTAGAGAATTATACACTTGTGCAAAGCTTAGAGCTTGCTTAAGGAAAACAGCTCTGTACCAAAGGTAGCTGCTCCCCTTTCCTGAGAGGTCTGAGAGGTGAGGCATAGTGGGCTGTAGATGTCCTAGCTGGATCCTTTGGGAAGGGCAGGTGTAAATTACCTGAATTTATGTCAGGGCACACCTGCTCTGAGGATATTTGGATATCTGAGGATATACCTGTCCCTTGGCCAAGTCAGTCTATCCCAGGGCTAAATGCTGGCACAGCCAAGGGACACCCTCCAGTGGGATTCACCTGAGCAGCCTGGGCTGTACAGTGCACCTCACCCTGAATCAGATTTCTCAATCAGATCGAGCAAGATCTTTGTTTTTCTGTCTGTAAGTGGAGTCTGTGATGTAGCCATGCATGGCTCCAAGCCTCCTCAGGCTTTATCCATTCCCTGCAGGCAGGGAGTTCCCCACCTCTGAGTGGCTTTGGGGGAACCTCCTGCCTCTGCTCCTCCTGCTCACACTGTCCTTGGGCACAGCCTTCAGCTGCAGTGGGAAGCAGGCAGGAGAAGAGCTGGTGCATCAGAGGTGTCCCACAGCAGGGGCAGAACCTCCTTCCCTCTGGGAGCCCACCTGAGACTGGGCAGCACCATTCCCACCTGTGGTGAGAACAGAAGAGACTGATTTCAGTACTGGCCCTGACCCAGGGGAAGTACAGCACTCAGGGCTGAGTACAGCTCAGAAAATCCACCTCCTGCTTCTCTGAACAGCCAGAGTCCAATTTTAGCCTCTGGATCCATGGCAACCAGGCGTGCCGATCAGGAAAAAAGAAGTGATTCATTTCCAGGTTTCATTTCCCTGGTTGCTTAGATTAAATTTCAGATGTAGCACTGTAAGATGGTGCTGTCTGGCAGTCATGGTTAGAGGGACAGCAGTGCCATGTGGGTGGTGGGACCTGGGCAAGGGAGAGCCTCTCCCTGCAGGTGCCACCTGCCTGTAGACATTTACTGCAACAGAAGGTGGGGGCTGCCCTGCAGCAATCAGCCTGTTTTGGGCACACACCTGTGCATTTATTTGCATTTTCTCTGCCCTGATGGTCAGCCTGAGGCCCTGGGGCTCCATTTCTCCTGAGCCCAGAGGCCAAGATGACAGCACTGTGTGAAGTTGTGAAGCAGCCCCAAAGCTGTGTGTTCAGCATGGGTGCTTCAAAGTGACTGGAGATGCCCTTAGGACTGGGACTCATGCAGGGAAAGGTCCTGGCTTCTAGACAAGCTTTTTTAAAATTCCTCTGCCCAAGAAATTAATGGTATTTGCTAGATTTCCATATGTTACAGTTGATTAATGATTTTATCAACTCGTACTTCTCTTTCTAATATTAATATCCAGGCTACAAAACTAGCTTGATTTTTTAAGTCAGTTTTTAAAAAATACCTTGACTCCTTTCTGCCTAAACTTACTATCAAAGAACAGATGAATGTGAAGATTATTTTGTCTTTGTATCTGCACCTTCAAGATAAAAACTAAAAATATCCCTGACAATGAGCTTTAATTAGAAACACACTTAGGATCTCATGCAATACAAAGAATGAGGCATTTTTTCTTTTTCTTGGTGGAGCATCTCTGTGGGAAAGGAGCTGTAGGGATGGTGGCCAGCGAGCTGGGCACAGACCCACTGAGGAGAGGCTGTGGAGCCAGGGCTTGTCCAGCCAGGGGACACCTCCAGGGGACCACACAGCAACCCCTGGCACCTGCAGGGAGGTCATGGGGAGGATGGAGCCAGGCTGTGCTCAGCACTGCAGGGTGGGGGACAAGAGGCAACAGTGTACATTGAAACCAGAGGGGTCCAGACTGGGTGCAGGGAGCGTTTTGTCCCTGTGAGGACAGTAAGTGGTGGGACAGGTTGCCAAGAGAGGCTGTGCAGGCTCCAGCTTTGGACATTCTCCAGGCTTGTACAGACAAATCCCTGAGAAACTTGGTCTGGCCTCATGGCCTCACCCAGGGGATTGGAAAAGGGTCCTCATAGGATACCTGCCAAGCTGAATGATCTTCTGGTCCCATAAAAAGCTCTGCCATGGACACTGTGGCCACCAGAGCCTTTGGCCTTGCGCTCCTCTCATGGACACTCAGATTCTTACTGACTAAATGGATGAGTGACACCCTTGCTTTAGACCTGGACTGGGACATTCTGGGGTGACTCATCTGTGATTTGTGAAGTGATGGTGTGAGGACCATCACTTAACAAACTGGGAGTGCAGTTTTAAATCTTCACTTGGTGAAATAGCTTGCTTTAGGCATAAGTGGGACATCAGTGATGCATAGAAACTTTGTGAGTCCCTTGACAGGTCTGAATTTCACTTAGATGAAATGTCCTTTTCCCCATTATTTTTTTGTTGTATAAAGCGTAGCTAAGTGGAATGAAGCTAAAATAAGGCTATTTAAAGGTGGATTGTACTGATAAAATCTACATTGCCAATGACCTAAAATAAAGTTTAGAAGCTCACATAATGTAGCTGAGCTCTTGATTCTTTTCTCCTTTTTCAGATATTCTTAGTTAGGAAAGAGGGTAATGTGAGCAACATGGTCCTTGCAGTCCGCCTGCCAGTGCAGAACGAGGCTCCTGGTGTCTTGGAGTACAACATTAAAGAAGAAAAATCAAGTAAGGTCTTTACATTTCCTGCTCTTGCTCTGGTTCAGGTACTGCGTCCTCTTGTGATCACCAATATTTATGTAATCTCACTTGCACTGAAAAGGTTCCTCTTGTGCCTGGCAGCAGATCTTGCTTTTATGATGTAGTTCAGTTAATATTTCCTGCAGCTGCTTTACCTCAGCTCCCCTGTGGTTCTGCACCTTCTGTTATCATTTACAGACTCACAATAGGGAAATAAAGCACCTCCAGATGAGGAGGCCAGTGCTTTGATCAAGTGAATGGAGCTGCCTTTCACCAGCTGGAAGTCTTGAGGAAAGTGGAAAGCATTGGCAGATTAAGCTTGGTTAACTCACTGACTCTCTCTATTCAAGCCACTTAATTTGGGGTCACCAGTCATCTGACATCTGCTGTGTTGCCCTTTCATGCACCTGGTCCAGTCCCACTGAACAACAAGTTGCTCCTGAGCTGTGTTCAAAGCCAGCCAGGGAAGCAGGTGGCTGCTGGTATCAGTGCCATTCCCAGCTGGATAGCCAAGTCTGCCATGAGCAAGTGAAAATTAACCCAGCTCAAAATCAGCCATGTCTAATCCAGCCCTCTGTGTAAATGGATGTGTAAGGCACATGATTTCCACTTTCAAAGGAATATTTGGAAACGCCTGAGTTTTAGGATAGTCATAGAAACACACACTCAAAAGAGTTCATAAAAATAACTTCACACTATTTATTTATCTGAATACATTTAAATCCTCTGCCATTGAGCTCTGCCCCAAAGCCAGCTCTCCAGAGAAACTGTTTTATTCTTTGCTAAAACACTTGTTTTTCTCCAGATCAGTGTGCAATATCACTTTTCCCTTGTTCAAATGAACTTTTACAGTTGCTCAAATAGTTTTTCCTCCTCCTCTATTTCTTCCCATACCTCTGTGTTGTAAACAGGCTTTAAAGCCAGCGGTACAACTGAATCTCTCAAACTGTTCTAATCTCAGGGCCAGAGAGCACAATCTGTCACAGCCCTGCTGCTGCACAGGGGGCAGCTCCCTGGCTGGCTGCTGCATCCCCTGGGAAGTTTTCTCTCTCACCTGCCTGCTCCTGGGAGCCCCCAGCTGTGGGGATGTTCAGTGTTCCATGTGAGGGCAGGAGCAGCAAACCTTTTGCCACAATTTCAGGTGCTCAATCAAGAATACAAGGGCAAGGGTTAGCAGCATAGAGAAACTTTTTCTTTATTTAGCTATTTGAACTTGACCTAGGACAGATTTTTCATGGTGGGGAATCGGTTTTTTGATGATTCAAGGTTTCCTTTGGATAAAAGTTAAAAAAATCAAATCGTGTCATCCTAAAATATGTCAGTTTTAGAAATGTTACTTCTTCACTCATGTCCTGTGCCATGAAATCTGATTTATTTTAGGACAGGCAAAATAAAATGTAGTACAAAAATGCCACTGAGCTAGCCTATCTAGAGAGACTTTGCCATCATGCTTTTCCAACTTGTTTGCATTTTCTAATCTATCACTACCTTAATGCAAAGAATGTACTGGGAGACAAGCTGCCTGGTAGAAGCAGGAATTAAATCAGTTTCCATCACTTTCATACAAGTTGCAAAGTAAGTGGAGGAGGATAACTAAAGTTCAGCTCTTATTCATAAAGCAGGAGAGCTGCCATCACAAGCAACAATCCCAGCAGCCATGAGGCTCATGCATTCCTATGGTGGATATCCACATTATTTTTAGCTTGAGTTCTGTCAGGGTTGCGTGTCAGTTGGTAGAAAGCCTCTCAGTTCTCCATTCTGCACCGTGCTGACAAGAACACACTGGGTACAGAAGTAGTCTCTCTTTTGCTTCCTTTCTCAATTAGGGTAAGTACCCCAGATTTTAAGTTTAAAAGAAATTGACTGAATTCATGTTAATAAAGCCAAAGGACAGTATCTAGCACAAGGGGAGATGGTAAATCTTCTGTGTCACAGAGATTTGGTAATTAATTTGGTGATTAATTAATTCTCTAGCTTCAGCTGCATTACTACACTGCCTTCTAATTTTTTTCCAGAAATAAAATTAAAAGATGTCTAAATGCTTTAAAAAAATTTGGAACCTGAGCTTCCTTGACAAGTAAGCTGGTATGTCTGGATTGCCTCAGATTAATGATGTGCCCTTCACTCACCCCTGGTACTCTGTAAGTGTCAGGGTAGGAGACCTCTGAGCATCCCCAGAGATATTCTCTTGCTGTGGAATGCAAGTAAGTTGGAAGTTGGGTCTTACACTCCTGAAAATATGCAAAACACCCCAGCTGAATAGCCTGATGGCCACTGTGGACTGGCAGGGTTTGTGTTTCCAAACATTTATTCTTTAACTTCAGCAAATCTCTTTCCTGTCTGGGTTGACACATGAGCAATGATGTGTGTGATGTGCTCCAGGGAGAGCTGTTTGTCCCTTTCTGAGAACTGGCTCCTCCCAAAGTGTTCAGAGAAGCAGGAACAAATCCTTCTCCTCACCTCACTTCAACTCCTTAGACTCCACACAGTTGATGCATTCAGATGTAAACTGAAATCTGAATTTGTCTCAACATACAGAGTTCTGATTTTATGGAGAGTCTTCCTTCAGTTAAAATTCAACTTGCAACATAGCAAAATTCAAATTGCAACCAGGTTACTATTTTGAATAACCTTGCCAGCTGCTTCTTGTCCTTGGCTGTTTTTGTAGAGCCATCCTTATTCCATCCTACTTTTCAGCCAGGATCTGAGGAGGCTTTCCCTGGTATCACAATGATGGAACAGAGGATGTTGCCCAGCCCCTGTGTTCTGTAGAGATGGTCATTCAATGAAGACAAAAAAACCCTTCAGAATCTTCTTGGCATTGCACTACCAAATAAGAGTAGTTCATTGTTTTACTATTTCTTTTCCTCATAGTGACTTTGTTTATATTTGGTGATTTAGAGAAGTATTGTTTTCTGATGGGAAGACTGTATTTAACTATGATTTCTCTTTTTAAATGGAAATCCCCAAAGAACCCACTAGGTAAGAGAATAAAGAAATGAAACCTCTTTCCCTTTGTTTTTTTCTTTTGGGAAATTTTCACCTCTTCTGTGAAATAGCCCTTAGAGAGAACAGGAAAATGGACTTTAAAATTTTTCTTCTGGTTCTTTTTGGTTGTAATTCTTCCAGAGACAGGAAAGCTAAATCCCAGTGGTATCAGTAGCTATAGAAGAGGCCAAACAGCTGATATCAGGTACCATGTGGTTCATCAGAAAGTTGAGAAACCTGGCAAGTTTCAAAGCCTTGGATCTCTGTGGTTTTGCACTTGGCCTGAAGGATCCCTTACTTCTTACTCAAAGCAGTGGAAATCTCCCAGACCTAAAGCTTGTTACAAGATTTCTACCATTTAGAGATGCAGTATTGGCATCTACCTCTCAATCTTTGCCAAAATCTCGAGTACTTTGTGCACTTTCTGTTCTGAGAGTTGCCCCTTACTTCTGCTTCATTCTGGGATGGAGCCCCAGCCTCACAAACTGAGCAGCTCTTCCTCAGCTGGCTCCTGCCTTTGGCTCTTCTCAGCAAACTGGTGGCAACTCCAGGCCTCAATTCCCTCTCCTCTTCAGGGATAAACCTTCAGAAGGTTTATCCTGCTGACCTCAGCTCCATTGCAGCAGTATTTAAAAGGGAAGGATCAGAAGTTTAAAGTACATGTGTGTTTCTCAGTAGCCTGTACTGAGAGCTTGGAAGAAGCATCTGAGTGCCACAGACCACATGGTGCAGGTAGTGGCAGTAGCTTTTACTTTCACAAATAAAATACCCCTGCCACAGGGGTCAAGTCCTTTAGAAGAGGAATGCTCTATCACCATAAACTGAGGTTAACAGTTTCTTTTGTTCTGGAAATTTTGTCCATAGTATCTGAAGATAATTTGGTTTCACAAAACACATGAATTGATCACATACTTCTCAGGAATCTTTTTCACATGCTTTGGTGTGGGAAATATAGTAATTGTTTTCCAAGCTCTTCTGTACCAAGGAAAAAGGATGTGAGTCCTTCCAAGTAAGCAAAATGGCACTAAACAGAAGTAACTGCAATTTCACAGAATAAATAACATATTGTTCATATTATTAGATTTTTTAAAATAAAAATAACAATAAAATTTATTTGCTAAGTCCACCTTGAACTCTTCAGGTTCATGCCATGAGGGCTTTGAGGCTGGTCTGATGCTGCCAGAGCTGCCAATCTCCTGTAACCCTGCTCCTGCCTGGCTCTCCTGGAGGTGTATTTCTGGAGGCAGCCCACGTGAGCCCGTGTTGTGGAGCTGCTGTTCCTTATTTAAGCTGTACCTGGGGGGGACAATCTGCCACCAGACACAACTCTTCAGAAGCATCTTGTACAACACATGGGGCCAAGGCTGGGTTGAGCCCCCAAAAATCAATGACTTGAAGGAGGGGTTTGTAGTAAAGCCTTGGCTTTAGTGTGGCTATTTCATTTATTAGAGGAAAATTATGAGACTTAACATTCCCTGTGCTCTGACCCTCCAAGCTTCTCTGCAGATCAACTCTAAATAAGCTGGAATCTAACAGAGGTCTTGAAATAACCTTAGCAAAATCAAACAGGAAAACCAAAACAAATTATCTCCAAGTAATAAAAAAATGTCCAGAACATTTTAAATTAATGTTTATTTAATTAATTATTAATTATTTAATTATTTTTATTTATTATTATTAATTAATATTAATAATTTATTTATTATTATTTAATTTAATTAATAAGTAAATCATTATTATTAATTATTTAATTAATTTTATTTAATTAATATTTATTTAATTAATGATTAATACCTCCTTTGGAGGATGAGGCCTGGTGCCATTGGACACAGTAGCTCAATTTCTGGTTTATGGACAGCAGCTGCACTCCAGGCTATGTGGGATGAGCTGGTGCTGAGGACCCACAATGTCCCTTGACAGAAAAGGTGCAGGCAATTACTGCCCTCCAAAGCAGTTTAAGAGCAATCACTGAGTGCTGCTACAAAATTGCAAGCCTGGTAGCAAAAAAGGATGTTGATAAAGAAATCCAATGTTTGCCCTGGTCACTTATTTGACCTTTCTTAAAGTGAGACTGAGCTCAAGAAGTGCAGACTGGAGTTTGATATGAAATGCTTGAGACAGGAGGGATTTAGGAAAGGATTATAACTCAAGAAAAACACACAGCAGCAGTTTAACCTGCCTGGTTAATTCTCTAACTGCTTTCACCCGCTTGCCATGAAAGTTTGTGAGGATCTGACCACTTTGTACATCCACCAGTGAACATCTGCCAGCAAACTCTATCAGGACAGAAAGAAGAGTTACACCAGATACAGGGGAAGCAGGAAGGCAGGTCTTTCTGGGGAGGCCAAACAGAAATTTAGATGAGCAAAGGTGTTCCTTTCCCTGTTGGATGTTAGGGAATGTGAAATCAACAGGAAAAGATTACTGAAGATTTTACAATATAATTCCTTGTCTTAATGATCCCAAATAGGTGCACTCTAGAGATGTGAAAGCAAGCTTAATTTTCAAAGTCACTTCAGTCCCTTCAACACTGCCATTCCTTCTTCCCAAGCACAGATGGGAAAAAACTCCACAGCTTTTTATTATAGACTAATGCCATTTGCACAGATAAAAAGGACATGTGCAGTCATTCTGACTGTCCTGTAACAGCCACAGATGGAAATTAAACAACAGTAATCAGGCAGCAGCATGTGTACGGAGGGCCACTAGAGCAACAGGGGGATGGCCATTGTTCCTCTTTGCAGGTTTAGCTCTAAGCAAAGCTGCTGAAAGCCCTGGTCTTTGTATCCCAGCCAGCCTGAGGTGAGGGCTGTGGGCACAGCTGGCATGAAGGAGGAAAATTGCTGAGTGTGCCTGCATGGGTCAGTGTGTCCCAGGGCTGTGAGGACACACTCACAGGGCTGGGGAGAGGAGGCAGATGGAGTAGGAACATCTCAGTGGATGCTCTCTGCTGGCTCAAGCAGCTCCAGATGCTGGCAATAGACTGGCCTATTGCACTGCTCTGCACCCCAGCTGACATGGCCAAATATGGTCATTTATGGCAGATCTCCCTGTTTAATTTTGTTAATGTTTATTTTAATACATAATGCTGAGGCTGGATTAAGGAACTCAGGGACTAAAGTACTTGCTGCTAACATGTCACAGTATGGTCAGGTGGTGTTTTCCCACGTGAACTACATTGTAATTCTGCACAAATGAGATCATGGGAAAAAATAGGAGGATAGCTTGGTTACTGCAACCTACTCACAATTTAACTCCTTCAGTGCAAGGGGCCAGTTGTGCAGATGGCCTTTGTGATATGAATATTTTTGTGGAAGTGCTGACAGCTCTTGCAAGAGCTTCCTCAGTTTTGCAAGCCCTTTTGCTAACGCTCTGTCTCCTGGAATCAGGAAGTAGACTGAAGATAGGCAGATTTTTTTTTCCCCAGAAAGAAAAATAACCATCACAAATGCAGAGAAAAACCTTGCAATTTTGGTAATTCTCAGAATAACACAATATAGGGGGAAACAACCTATAAGGAGACAATCTGCCATTTAAAAAATAATTTTAGTTGCATTTATTTTGGATCCCTTCTGAACTAGAATGAAGATGGAGATAGAAATCTGTGGTACAGACTGAGGTCAGAAAGATGGGATCCTTCACTTCATAGCTAAAATGAATAAACTGGTGCATGGGCTGGTATACCCGACCCTGACTTCCAAGATAAAAACATTTATTTGGGTAGCACTTGCAGATTTTCCAGGGAAGTTTTAATGTTTGGGCTGGATGAAGCCTTGAGTGACTTGGCTTGACCTCATGGTCCTGGTTTTAACAGGATTTTGGGCCAGAGATCTGCTGTCCCTGCCAGCCTGAGGGATCCCACAAGTGATACTGAGCCAGGCTGTGGGTGAGCTGAAGGTCAGAGAGCAGGTCTCAGAAGGGATGTCTCAGTAGAGCAGCAAAAGCACTTCCAATTCTCTAAGGTCCAGGTTCTTGAAGAAATACTGCTAAGATTCACAGAGGGATAATGGTGAAAAAATGAATAAAGCAAATATTTTCTGTACTACTGTGTCACCTGTGATCTTCCCAAAACCCATAACCTCCCTTTCTTCAGCTTCTTCTCACTTTGTGCATAGGGAAAGGCAGGATGTGCTCAGTTTATTTAATCAGTGCAGACTTGCAATCAACTCCTGTCAGGTACTTGAACGTGCTTGAAAAGGCCCAGTAATGCCCCCCAGGGGTAATTCTATGCCCCTAGGCATACTGGGGAGCTGAGCTTGCTGCAGGCTGAGATAGACTTCCTCATGTGCCATTAATAACACTGCAATGCTCCTGGACTGTTGTTGCACAGATATTGAAGGGAATTTTCAGCTAGCATGGGACGATCCAAGGAGTAAATGTACATTCCACCCTTCCCAAGCCAAACCTCTCTAAACAATCTCTGGCTCATCAGACTGCAGGCAGAAGGGCCCATCAGAAAATATACTTGGTTACTTCTGTTATCACTGTAATGGTACCACAGCTCTTTTTGAAATGGTCACTTTAAACAAAGCAGTTGACCTCCTTCAGTGGAAGCCCTGCAACATCCAATGCCAGAAAGAAGATTTCTTAATTCTGTAAACTGAGGCATGAAAGGAGGGTAGGACTATTTATAGCTTTGATTTCCTCTGAATAGATGAGAGGCTGAACCTGAGGTTACAGAGTGAAAAGATCAAGGTGGTGCTTTTTTTGGTGGTTTTGGGTTGTGTGTGGGTGTTTTTGATAACCCGTTCTGGCATTCAGCGATACAGCAAAGAGAGGACTTGGCAGCCACCTCATGGACTGCCCTGGAGACTTGTCTACCAGTCAGGAAGGTCATGCAGCTTCTTCAAGTTCACTACAGAATATGACTTTACTGAATATATATTATGTGTATAAGGAAAAAATAGCAGTTTTCCCCGCAACTAGGGAAGGTCCTGCAGCCCCATGAGCACAATAGAGTAGGTGGGAAAGGGCATGGGCCCTCTCCTGAGGAGAAGGAGTCAGGTTTTATGTGAGCTCAGACTGTAACTTTGTGCTGCCACGAGAAGGGCTCTTGCCATTCCTCATGTGTCAGCAGCCCATGTCCCTGCCCTCAGCCCCTCTGGCCCCTGGCTTTCTCTGCCTCATGCAGGTTCTGGCTGGGAAGGAGGGAAATGTGGATGTGGGGTGTGAAAGCAGGACAGTGTGGGGGGAAATGCTTCCTTAGAGGTGTTACCATATGCTGGGTTATGTGGAATAAAGTTTGGAATGGAGATTAAAAAGTGGTAAAGGGCTGAGGGGCTACAGGTAACTGGGAAGTGTTGGTGGCAGAGTGGAGAGAGAGGCCTGAGAACCAGCTGGAAAGGGGCAGCAGGTGACCAAGGATGGGGTCACATCCTGTAATGCTGAATGATTGTATGAGCCTCCAATGTGCTCTAGGCTGGCCACAGAAACAGGAGCCATCAGAGCTGCTTCGTGGTGCCAGGAGAGGAGGCTGCAGGCAGGGCAAAAGCATTGCTGGGATGGGTGGGAAGTCAATCCATGACTGTGGCCAAATTGCCCCATAGCAGCCAACCTTTCTGAGGCAGAGCATTGCTGGCAGCAGGATGGGGAGCTGACCTTTCCCTTCCCTGCCAAGATGAATTCAGCTGACTTTTCCAAGGGAAGGCACCAATTTTACAGGCTGAGGGCTGAAGCACAGGTTGCTGAAGGGGCTTGGCCAGCTGTGCATCACCAGCCCTGAGCAAGCCCATCCTGGCCATGATTGTATTTACTGGGCTGCAGAGAGACCTTGTGCTTGCTGAGCTCTTGACAGTGTCCAGCGCTGAGGTATCAACACAGCTATTCAGACTTCTTTTGTATGCTTTTTGTACAGCCTGACAGGCAGTTCAGCTGCTGTAGAGTGGAGAGTCAATTTTTCCAATCTACTTAAGAGGAATGTTTTCCTTTATTGTTGCATGATGGAGCGTGTGATTGAAGCAAAGCAAAAATTGTTGTCAGCTCTGGGACTGACAAGCCTGAAAAAGGAAGAAATGTACTGGAAAAAATAACAAGTTATCAACACCCATGGGACAGAAGATCCCTCTTCCCTTCTTTCCCCAAAACTGGCTGATTCCATCTCAATTAAGCAAATCATACATTGCAGCAGCAAAACTTGTCCAAGACTACTTTTTTTTCAAGGATTAGCAAATTGACGAGTAAAAGTTTGTGTATTTTTAGCAGGGGAGACTGGAAAAGCTGAACATGTAGTTAACCTTCAGGTTCACATTTTAAGGAGTTTAACTGCATTTAAGGAGGGCTCTGGGCAGACACCTTGCCATTTAGGAGGGTAGACTGATGAATGTTGTCACTTAACATAGTTCCTGTTGCTGCCTATGAGATGTAGAGCTACCCTAGTTATCTTCAGATGAGCCTCTCTCAGACACAGATAACAATCTGCCTGCATCACCCAGGGCTCTGCATGGGCTTATTTCCTCTGTTTATGCATATTTCTCATTAACGAGAAAAGTCTGCCATCACCAACACGGCTTCGTGGCATGGACAAGCTGCCACTGAGCAAGTCAGCTCCATGGCATGGGATAACTGGGCAGCTCTGCCCCAGCCCTGACCTTGGGCTCTGGGGGTGGTGCTGGAACTCGTCTGCCCCCACAGGCAGTGCCAGACCAAAGGGCAGCTCTATCTGGGCTGTAATGAGGACATAGGAGACATTATCTTTGTCTTGTCTGCTGCCTGTGGTTTGATTCGAGATAAGACACTGAGTGATTTCTAGTCCCCTAAGGATGCCTAACCTAGACATCTTCCTGAGATCAGTCTGGCTGCCAAGGATGAGTTCTCCATTATCCACATCACTGTTAACCCTGAAAAGTGGGTTAGAGTCAAGGAGTTCCCTTTCAGGAGACTACTCTGAGCTAGGAGCCCAGAATTTTGGGTTGGCAAGAGCAGTGACCACGGGCCTGGGGGATATTGTAAAACATGGTATCAAGACACATTTTATAAGCTGTTGTGCAGGTCCATAATTTCTCTCCTAAATGCAGATGTGCATAAGGAAAGCAGAAAGCCTCACCAAGTCCTTCTCATTTGAGCTGAGTTCCACATCACTTTGACACACTGCTTATTTTAAAACATTAAATACTTGTGCAGCTGCTTTTTCAAATTGAACAGTGCCAGGCTTCTCTGTGATTTACTAGTTGTTTTGGAAACATTCTGGTTGCTTATAGCGGGTAGCTTTATTCTTTTTTTTTTTAACTCTCATCCTGAGCAGTTACCTCCCATCTCTCCATACAAATACTTTCATTTTTACTCTAAGCTTTGAACTGATGGGATTGTAGGGAAAGCATTTTGGAAAGAAGCCCTCGGGGTCTTGTTAGCTTTGTTAATCCTTACTTTGGCTTTTTTTTTCCCCTTATTTTTCACTCCCAAGAGGCAAAATGCAAAATCTGTGTGTAATCAGAGCTAGAGACTATGCGTGCTGTTCTAGGATAATATTGTCTTACCCTGCTCTGCTTAGTTCCTTGAACACAACCCAAAAAGCTTACTGGCTTTAAAACAGCTACTCTAAATCAGTACCCATAATACAAGTGCCCTTGTCTCAGAGGCTAAACTGAAACAAATTATATTTTTTTATCCTTGGACAGTGCTATCTAAAGATCTTACAGAGCTGAATAAACATGAGTTTAGATTTGTAAATGAGGTAAATAAGATACTGTTTGAAGTGAAATGAGGGCATTAAGGACCTCACTCTTTGACCCTTGAGTAGGACCCTCACAGTCAGTGACAGGGCAATCTATCCCCCTCAGAAGCAGGAAACAAAAGAGCTGTTTTCACCAGGCTGTCAGCTAGGTGGGATTGCAGCTCTAGGAAGCAGGAGTGTATTTTTTTCCTTTTTTTGTCCACCATATTGACCTCTGCCATTTCAAAGTGGGTTATTCCCTTTCATCAGTCACCCTTGGAAATTGTCTTGCTTGTGAAGGTTTTTCTTCATGGAAGTCTCTCTTGCAGAATGTGGTTCTGAATACTGAATGTCTTCCCTTAAAACACTTGGCAAATTTCCTTTTTCTGTGTGATTAACCTCAGCACTATGGTACTTCACAATGTATCTCAGAGCCAGAGAAATAAACTCTTCTCCAAAGTAAATGGAGAAAAATATTTTTTAATAAAATACATCTGTATGATAGCATACATTTTTCACATAAGGATTGATTCTCAAGAGTTATCCATAGGACCTGGAGACTGTTGCTAAGAACTAAATCCCCAGAATTTCAAATCATAGCACTGTTTCCTGTTACATGAGGCACAGGGGAGACCCTTTATATATCTGAATGCTTCACAAAGTTTTACCAAAGAAATTTGCCTTTTGAGAGTAACTTACAGGTATCTATATCGAGTTTGTCTTGTCAGCCATGCCTCAGCCCTGACAGTTTTAGTGGGCAGCTGGGCAGCACAAATCTTGTACTGCCATTGTAATGTACAAGTGGATGCTGAATGACCTGCAAAAATGTGACTTCTCCAGCAATGATCCCAACTCTTGCCCAGCTGCTTAGTGCAGGGTCCACATTGATTGAATGTTATCCTCCTCTCCTGGGTGTGCCCCTCAGAACTCAGCATTTCAGAAAGGCCATATTCCCTACTTTATTCCTGCAAAAGCAGACCCTGTGTGGCTGCATCTAGAAACTTCAGCTGTATCTCACATTGACATCTGGTCCTGGAAATTCCCCTGGGAAGAAGTCCTGGATCTCCTCTGGCTGAAGAAATGCTGGAATTTCCACATTATTCCATACCTGGATATGGGATTGAGGACCTAACAAGTAAGGAAAGGGCTCTGAAACTGAAGAGCTGCTCTCCAGCATGTGCTCTGCTCTTAATCCCTGAAATAGCTGGCAGTGCTATCCACATGGATACCTTTTAGGAAAGCACTGAGGAGCTGTGACACTTCTCTTTTAGCTGAGTTGGCTGTGCATGGAGTACCTGTGAGAGGCACCCTCTCACCCTGCTGAAACACTGGTGGCAATGAGGAGGAAGCAAAGAAGAGCAGCAGAATGCCTGTAACATATTCCTGCTTGAGCATCCTGCAGCAGAGACAACGAGACCAGGCAGCACTGGCATTTTAAACTGAACTAAAGGCATTAAACCTCAGTGGACACCAAGGTGCTGCCCATCTGCTTGGGTGAATGTGGGTGAGCCAAAGTACAGAGGAGTGGTCCAGACCCCTGTGGCTGTTAGGTGTAGGACAGCTCCTTATCTTAGCAGCAGAACATGCACACAGAGTAGAGGGGAACTGTCATCTCTGCTGAGTGTCCCTTCTACTCAGCTCCAGCCTGAGAAGAGTACAAAAGCCTGTGATTTCCATCTTCTTTAATGACACTTTGTTCAGCACAAAATAATTGTACTTAGTGAAGAACATAGTTTAAAAATAGGTTTCTCTTATACTCTACAACCAACCTCATTAACACTTTATCACTTTCATAATTCATTAGTTCCAATTTCCCAGGAACTGCCATAAACAGAGATTTTTTTTCATCATAGCCAGAAAGATTAAACTCTGTAGGAAACCATAAAATTGAAATCTTTTGAAAAAGCAGGAGTTGGATGCACAACAGGAGACTCAGGCAGAAGTTCAAACAGGGGAAGTTTCAGCCCTTCTTTGATGAGGGAAAAAACCAGAAACAACTGGCAGTTAAGTAAAGCATACTAGGAAAGACAAGAAAGACAAAAAAGACGTAGGTTGACCAGGACAGTCTAGAATTGTGCAACCAAAAATGAAACTACAGCTTTGAAATCATGTGGAAGAAGCAGAGACACTGGATTATAGAATAAATAAAAAGGCCTTGAGAAGAGAAAAAAGATAAACAGTGTCAGTGTTTTACAAAAACACAGCATAAGAAGGCCATATAGTACCATCCACAAGATCATCAAGAAATAACACAAGAAACAATGCTAGAGACAGACACCAGGAACTTTCCAGCAGAGATGTTGCAGAAAAGTACCTTAAACACACTAAGGACTTCTGCCAACAAGGTCTAAATTTCCCTCCTTTAGAACCATCCAGCTGAGGATCTTTCTCTTAAAACCACCAGGAGCCAATTGTGTGAATAAGGGTCAGAACTGGGGAACTGGAACAATAACCAGAAGGAATTCCATCACACTCTCACACATTTCTGCAGAGCACAGCAGGTAGGACAAGTGCACTGAATCGTGACAGACACAACAGCCTCAGCTTTGGGGCTACAGCAGTCACTGTAACACTCCATGGAAATACCCAGGGCTCCTTCCCCACGGGCAGGAAAGTGCTAAGCTGCTAACCTGAACTGTCAGTGTCTGGCAGTAAGAATTTTGGTAGCCTCTGCCTTGGAGTGATGCTCATAGCAAGGTTTACTCACTGAGGGTGGAACAGCAGCAAAGCTGGCCTGTGCTGCTTACTGCAAAGGTCATGGCAACTGTGGTGTCAAAACAGAGACTTATACCAAAGGAGAAAAACACCTCTTGTTAGGACACTCTGGATTTATAATCTGAAAATAGAAACAGAAAACTGGAATCACACCCATAATGATAAATCTCCCAGTTTCCCAGAATCTGGAAGACTGAGAATATCTAAGCACATCCAGACAGGACTCCTGAGAATGGTTGTTTTCTCAGTAGTCCTCTGTCAACATAACTGCTGCAGAATAAGGAATTTGTGTCTTTGAATTCAGATGTCTCTGAAGGACTACACAGATACCAAAAACAAATGAAAAGCCAAGTGGATAGCACTTACAGTGCCACTAGGGAAGAAGAAGAAGCTGAAGTAATTGAGTCCCATGAGCCTGTGTAAGCAATAAGATGAAATTGGCTTGGTTTGTCCATGTAACCAGAACAATGGAACTAGCAAACACAATTCTGTGGGGAAAAAATTGGAGAGGAAATTATGGCAGAATGCTCAGGGACAGTGTGACTCAAAGACATCTGCATCTGGATGGAGAAATGATGGGGAGAGCCAAAGAGTAAAGGGAACATGAATACAGATTGGCCTAAAGATGACACTCTTCAGACCATGCTGGTGTTTGGAAGAGGAAGATGAGACAATCGTACATATGTATAACAGTTCATAACCTGGCCATGTTCTGTTCATTTACTGAGTTGCCAAAGGACACAAAAACAGAGTATAGTCACCAATGAACCACTAATTCATGTTGGTATTGCTTCTGTCAACCATAAGAAAAATTCAATTCTTCTTGTCTCTTTGTTTCAGACTACTCAAAATTGCCCACTGATCTACACATTTCCCCTTTTATTTCCTGAAGGTGACATTTTTCAATGGGCTTCTAAATATCAGGTAAAACTCAATATGCTGTGGCAATATGTTTGGCTCACAGAACCCATCCTATTTTTCTCTTGCTCTTGATCATATTCTTGACATTCAGGCACTGTTATGGTGAGATGTAGATATTTCCTTGCTCTTAAGGTGCCTTGGATCTAGTTTCACAAGCCCAAGAAAGGTGAATTTTTTCTCTGCACTTTTCATCAGGATTACAGCAGTCTGGCAGATGTCTGCTTGTAGACTCTGCTAAAGTCATGAGTTCCTATAAATGGCAGCATCACAATCCCTCTCTAAGCAGCAGCTCTCATGTCAATGAAATATCCCCAACTACCCACAACACACCCACAGCCAGAGAAAATCACCTCTTCCTGATTGTCTTCTCAGAGCAGAGTGCCTTGAAGGCAGCAATGGCTCTGGGGGGCAGAAATATTGTCCCCAACAGTCAGCAAAGTGCTTTTAGCTGTTCAAGATTGCTATTTTCTGCATCTTTCCAAGAATTAGAAACATGCAGCAGGATGCACATAATGATCTCCACAGGTGAAAGGCAACCATTCCCACAAGACAGGCTCCTGTATCAAACCCATCATCTGCCATCCAAAAGAAAAGTTCTGCTTATCAGTGATGTCTGCTGGTGTCAGCAGGTGTCTAGAAAAAAAATAGGTGAAGAGAAAAGTGTTACATTTTCTCCCAAGGAAGATGTTCCCCTCAGGAGTTTGCAAGGCAGAATTTCCCCATGGATGCTGTGCTGGGAGCAGATCCAAGTAGCCATGGCAACTCTGTGCAGGCTGCTTGACATGGCCACTGCTCAGAATAAATTCTGGGCTGAGCATTGGTCCTGATGGTGTTAGTACCTCGAGTAATGACACATCTAAAGCACTATTCTTACTATTCTTCCATCTGTTCTTACTTGTTTGCAGGCTGCCCAGAAATGTCCCAGGAGAGCTGTGGGTCTCTGTATGATGAATTCCAGCCTGCTGAGAAATATGCTTGGTTTTGTTACCTTCTGTGACCTCCCAGAGCAGGGACAGTCCTATTTATATATACCACCTGCTGAAAACTTCTGTCCTTGAGCTTCAGCAGCTTTTTGTAACAGTATAATTCCTGGTGATTTGTGGTGTTTTATGCAATTTAACTGTATATGTGAGGAGAAGGAGCTATGCAGTGGCAAGGCACTTATATGTGGAAACTCCTGACACAGAGGCACTCAGACTAATATATTTCTTTCCCTGACATTCAAGCTCCCTAGTGGCTGATCTTCCTGGCACAGAAGCAATCAATAGTCCCAATCCAAGCAATTTGCTCATATATGTGAGCATGTACAGGTGCAGCCTGGTCTGTTATGGATACCTGCAACTCAGAATGCCAAAGTGAGCATGTAGTTCTTGACAGAAAAAAAAAACCAACTCCCTTAAAACCATCATCTGTACAAAGGGCTTTATTTAATAGCTGGAGATTCAAACGAATTCAGACTCTTGGGTTTTTGGTTCATTCTCCAGAGCAGGACTGGGTTTTGTCTTTATTTTTGTTTCCTGTGTCAGAACTGCAAAGCAGATGGGTTTCAAACTACAGAAATTATTCATGGTAGATGTTTAATGAAAATCCCTGACTGAAATATGATTCTTACTATGGAAAAAGAAAGAACCTTGCCAAACATGATTTTTCCAGTTGTGAGAGAAAAGTGAGGGAAAGGGGATAAGGGATTGTTTTGCTTGAAGTACATTTTAAATTACACAATGCAGTCTGGTATGAGTGCATACATGGAGGTTAAACTGTTCCTGCTGATCCAACATAGCTGATGCTAGGAATGACTGTTGAGAATTACACGGTCTTTGTCTCTATAAAAAATGCCTACATTGGAGTATTCAGCCCAAAATAACAACCTGCTGGCCCTGGGTTACAACAAAGGGAGAAGTAAAAGGAGGAAATGCCTGCTTTGGGGAATGAGATATGAACCTGAACAAAGACAATCTTGAGCATTTCCTTGCAGGGGGATTATCTGCTGGCTGGAAAACAAGAGCCAGGGCACAGAGGTGAGGGAGAGGAGACCAGGTGGATGTGTCCTTCCTGCAGGTGCTGGAGGCCCTTCTTTGAGGAGACCAAGCACCAGGCAGGCAGGGCAGGGGGCTCACAGGGCTGTGAATCATGGCTGGCTGAGGAAGCTGAGTCACAACAGCTGAGCTTTGAGTCCCCAGCTCTGACCTGGAGCAGAGTGAAGGAAGATGCACAGTGCCTGTAGGCAGTGCCATGGGGATGGGAGATGGTGCTGCTCCCCAGGGACTCCTGGCAGGCTCCAGGAGTGCAGCTCTGGAGTGCAGCTTTGAGATGGTTCTTTCCCACTAGTAAGTGGGCATTTCTGAGAATCCACTGCTGATTTCTTTACCCTTGTCAATGTCTGTAGTGGGGCCATGTTGTGTGCAAACAGGCATAGAGTTTGTCAGACTGTAAGGGTGAAGCAAAGATGGACGCATCTCTCCTGCAGATCCAGGTCTTTGCCTTGGATTATCAGTCAGTGAAATTTCTCTACCAGTCAGTGATTTTTTTTCTAGTTTAAAAGCCAACAGCTCTGTAGTAACATGTGAGATTTGGGCTACACAATGCCCAAATGCATGTCTTTATAAAGAAGGTCATCTTAAAGAACTCTGCAATATGGTGGATTGTATTTTGCCACTTAAAGGGGAGTGCAGTCACTGAATAACACCATGGGAGGGAGAAGATGGAAGAGATACAAATAAGCTGTGCTCACACTGCCTGTGTGACCCAGGTCAGAGCCCACACACACAGTAATGAAACAGTCATTTCTGTTTTTTGTTTCTTCAAAGCACTTTGTCCATCCAGACCAAACCAGATTCCAGCATGGAGAGTCACAAGGTCAGCCCTGTATGTATTGCAGATATGCACATCCTTAGAGACAGATGGGCTTGTAAGGATCCCTTTGGAAGTGAGCTGGGAGGTTTCTTTCTTCCCATTGTTTCTGCTAGTGTCAAACACTTGGATATTTTGAGCTAACTTTTCAGAAAGCCAAGCTGAGATATTTCTTCTCTAGTGTCTCCCTGAAGAATCACGTTGCATCTGGCCACCTGAAGGCAGTTCTTTATGCTTCATCATATTAGTCCATGCAATTACTGGACTGAACACAAGATGTGCCAGCCAAACCTACCTGTTATTTTTTTATCATATAGCTCAAAGAAATCAGCTGCTTACTGTCTTTTCTGTTTTTCACCAGTCCTGTACCTGGAAGGATCTGTCCTTGTATTTGAGGATGTTTTCAAATTGGTTGCCTTCTACTGTGTCAGCAGGTGAGTTGCATTCATTGCTTCTGTGGCACAGTCATTTCTTGCCCTCCCCTCTGGTCTGCCCTTCCCAGTTCCCAGTTCCCAGTCCCAGCACAGACCCCTGTTTCCCCTGCTACCCTCCAGCCTGCCAGACCAGAGGTGTTTCAGATGTATCTACAATGGAGCCAGATCACCCCACAAGCACAGCTGTCCCTGCAGCTGGAAGCTTTGTCCATGGGGCTGCTTCCACAAAGGACAGAAGCACAGAACTGAGGCTAGGAGGGCAGGGAAGAAGAAGAGCCCTGAGCTGAGTAACTATTTATTTAAAGCTTTAAGCACACACACACACACACACACACACACACACACACACACACACACACACACACCTGGTAGCAGCTTGGCAAACCTACTAATGGACTGTTGCCTGGTGGCAACTCAAAGCACTTTGTCACCTATGGGGAATCTGTCAAGGAAAGTAGACCTGAGACAATGTATTTTCTTAGGCTAAAATTTGAAATGAAAACAAAGTGTTTGTTCGCTCAGCACAGAAATACCAAGAATAATGGGTACAGAGGTGGAAAAGACCTGTAATGTCATTTTCACTAGTGCAAAGTTTGATCACCAGCTGCAATACCTCCACCTGCTTACCCTGTCCCTGCTGCAGCAGGCCTGGTTGTGAGCTGGTTGTAGACTTTTGACTTCCCCTATATAAACTTACATGACTCTTAAAGCAGTTATTTCCTTTTAAGAGGAGAGAGCAGATTCAGGATATGCTTACAAGGCAGTCACATCAGCCACACAGTAGGAACAGTGTCTGGGGCAGGATACAGTGTGCCAGTCAGTTATCCAGCCAGTCCCCCACTGCTCTGACCATTGCTCCTGCAGCCACCTGAGTTCAGCACTACTGAGCCACAGCTCCTACCTGCACACAAGAAACCATGCTCCACCTCGCCCTCATCAGTTAATAGACAGCCATCTATGAATATAGACCCTATAGAATGGACATAAGTTAACCCCTGGGCCCTTAAAACGATTTCTTTCTCACTAAAGCAAAGAACAGCCCAAATGCAAAATATAATTGGGCATTTATAGTAAGTGGCTGGTGACAGAGAAAATATGCTCACTTCTGCTTTCCTGCAAAAAGGATCATGGCTTGAGAAAGAGAAAAGAAAAGAAAAGAAAAGAAAAGAAAAGAAAAGAAAAGAAAGAAAGAAAGAAAGAAAGAAAGAAAGAAAGAAAGAAAGAAAGAGAAAGAAAGAAAGGAAAGTTCTTCTATTTGATGCCTTGTATTTTAGCTTTTATATTTTTCAGGTTCTGTACTGCTGTAGTGTGTAGTTCTGAGCTTCATATTAAGGGATGGTAAGCTCTCTTCACAGAGCACATAGACAAAACAATTCCTTTCCTAGCTTGGAACCAAGGACAACGGACCCAAATTTCAGGCCAAGAGCATAAACAGTGTGGACTGAAGAGCGAAAAACGTGAGGGATGGGACTTCATAGCCTAAAGCTGTAACTGGACAATTAAGTCCAATATGCTGATGGACCAAAACTTTTAAAAGTGAAAGATCTCGTGACCGTGTCCATTTTGTGACTGTTTTGGGTTCATCTTGGGTGTAGCCCTGGCTGGGATCTTGTACTGCCCAAGGTGCATCCATTCAGGCCTTTTAATAAATCCCCACTTTATTCTTTAACTCTGTCTAGCCTCTGTTCTAGGTCAGCCTTCACAAGGCATCAGTTCAGCTCCTGTTAGAGATGTTATTTCTGAGTGTCAAATACACATTCAGATGGTTCATGTGATTTTCCAGGCTACTGTCAAAAGACAAGTTAAAAAGGGAATAATTTTCTGAGAGAAGCAGGTAATAAAAAGACACTGACCTACCATTTGCTGGCAGCTCATAGGAGCTCTCTGTGATGGTGAATGTAGAGCTCTGATAACAGGGATGTAGTAAATTGTCTATGAATACCTGGAAACAGCTTTTCAGGACTGACAAGCTCTTCTCAAAAAAACTTTTGGTCTGGATATATTACCTGCCTCTAGGTAACAGATGACTTGGTGGCTGGTCTGCAAGCTGCTGCCCCATTAATAAAACCAGATTTTTTTCTATTAGGGCAATGTCCTAATATTTCCTGATCTTAATAAGTTTTTTGTTTAAAGAAAATTAATGGAAATTTCGTGCATATAAAATAACAAAGAAAGCAGAAGTTACATGAACCCTGTTCCTCTTCATCTTCTAAACCTCATATCTGCCATGAAAAAGTAATAGGCGAGAGATCACATCAGTTTATGTGAGTGTGACAACAGAGTGCTCAGCAGTGCACAGAGCATGGGGAACACAAAACATCAGTAAGGTATGCATCTGTTAAAAAGGTCAGAAATGGGCCCCCTGCATTCATCTGTCAGCAGATAGGTCTGAGTCGTGTGCTTTTTTGGGTGTGCACTTGTTTTAGCAGAGACCTCCTACTCACAAGGCCAGTTTTTTCTATAACGATTCCTTGTACCATGAAGAACATTTTGTAAAACTCTTCATGTGTAAGATGATCCTGCACCATTCCTTGCTATCATTTAGGGACTGGCTTTTCTAGTCCTTGTTAGAATGGGAATTGAGGCAAGAACAGAGTTAGCAAATTGTCACTGGGCAAGAGGCAAACCTGAACAGTTCACTGGCAGACCAAGGGCTCTGTTAAATTGCTTGAGACTTAGGGTGTGTTTCAGTGAAACTCAGCCAACATCCTCTGAGAAACTCTGTTTTCAGTAGAAGTACAGCATCTTTCCAGAAACCAAGTATACTCAGAAGTCTGAGAGTAGAGAGTTAGAGAGAGATATGTGTTTCCTTAGTGTCATGCAGCACTTCCTCTCTGTCTGTCCCTTCACCCAGGGGTGACCCTTCCCCAGCTGGGGCTTTCCTTTCCCAGTCCCTCTGTGCCTTGCTGTGTGTCTACGCCTTACACTTACAGAGATTTTTAAAAGGGGAAGCAGAGTAGTGAGAGAGGGGTAAACAGAAAGAAAAGGGGCTTCAAACCCTTTCCACATGAAAAAGATTGGCTTTTCCAATAAAAATAATCACAATTTGTAGCACCTCACTTTTAATGGGAAGATATTTCAACCCTTGTGGCCTTCCCTGAGGTGAGAGGCATTCCTGCTCTTTTCAGAGGACAGAGCCAAGCCACAGGGATTAAGTCAGTGCTATGGCATGAAGCATCACCACAGAAGCTGGTGATCTTTTGTGAAATCAGAGCAGCCCAGTCTGGCACAATGTCCATAATTCCTTACCAGCCACAGAACATGGATGAAACTGTGAGTCAATCCAATCACTAAAATCAACTGATGTCTGGAGTTCCTAACAACTGTGGGGTTTGTCCTTTTGCTGTTTTTTCATTGTGTTTGTTTTTACAGGGATTTGCTGCCCTTTACCCTGAAGCTGCCACAAGCAATATTAGAAGCCAGTAGCTTTCAAGACCTTGAAATTATCTCTAGTCTGGGGATAGGTAAGTCCCTCAAAGCAGTCAGATTTTCACTTGGACTTGTGAGAACAATAGTGCCTTGCAGAGACATAATGCAACTGGAAGACAGATGAACTGTTGTCTTCGGAATAGCTAAAGGGGTCTGAATGCCAGAGGAAGATGTTTATGATCTTTATGCTCATAGCAGAATGCTAACAAAAAGGGCACTTGCCCCTTTGGCCATAAACCTCCACCTGGATCTCTGTCCAGGGTTGGTCCCTACAGTCTGGGTGAGCTGAAGTGCAGCACGGCCTCTCGGGGTAACTCTGCACTTTGGAAGTGGCTCATATCTGAGCTATATGGAAAACACCTTTGCAGCTTCTCCTTCTGATGTGTGGGGGCAATGCTGATGAAAGTGTGATATTTTTGAGTTTTTATATTTCTGCTTGCTCCTGCAGGATTTCTAGTTGGTAGAGAAATTTGTATCATCCCAACATGTTCTCGCACCTCACACAAATCACATGCAAAAGGAACATTATTTTTAGGGACAGCATCAAACAAGCAAATTTTAGATGAGATGTATAAAGTCACAGATAGGAAAAGCAATTTTGTTAACTAAAGGAGCTCTCCTTTCTATTCCTTTTCATTTAACACACTCCACTTGAGACAGCTACTTCAGTAAGCCACTTTCATGCTCCTTGGTTTTTCAGTTTTCCTTCAGGTGTTGAAAAGAGCAAAACAACGAAGAAAATGGAGGAGTTAGCTCATTTAGAGATATTTATTAGAGCACTCTCACTATTTTTGGGTTTTCTTCCTCCCAGAAGGCATGGGAAAACCCCACTGGTTTCAGTTCAGGCAGCTTTGTTGAATATCACCAACAGATTTGCCTCTAACATTTTCAGCATCCTCTATTTTGAGTATGTTCCAATTTGTCAAAACATCCTTTTATAGACATGTCCAGCCAGCACTTATTGCTGATTAAAAGTACTTTACAACTTGAGATAACAAGTTGCACTAGTTATCTTAAACTTAATTTTTTATAAGTCAAAAAATTTGGATTAAAATGCAGGAAGTGTATCATGAATCTGCAACCTTCAGTCTAATTTCAGCCAGCAGAGGCTATCTTGATTCAGGCAACAATTTCCAGCAACTTCTGAAAGAAGAGATTAGTTAAAGCACAAGCACCAAAGCAATATTGCTTGTAGTCTTTTTCCTTTTCTCCTGTACTGGTGGTCATAAAAGTAGTGAGGCTTGGAAATTTATTTGTCATGGTGTATTTCATACCAGTCAAGTTTCTGACAACAGAAGAAAACCTGCTGTTGTGTGCAGTCTTTCTGGGAAATGATGCTAACTTCCTGAAGTGCCAGGCTGTCTTAGTGGAGTCAGAAAGGGTCAGATACTGACAGATGCTGTTTATTGCTTCCTGGAACAAAATTTTGTGGATACAAATGGGAACACAAACTATTAAGTGCTGCCCAAAGTGGCACTTCCAAAGGAAACAAAGCATTGTCTGAAATTCTCATATGTTGCTTTGTATTTATTTCAAAGTACTATGTGTTTCAAAGGGATAGAAGTGAGATGTCTATCTGCAAGCTGAGGTGTTCCTCAAAGGATCTGGCTGTTCTGTATGTTATCATAGAGGACATACTGCAGGCCCTCTAGTCCTGACCTCAGTGGTACAGAAGTTCTTTTAGGAGGAGAATTAGCATAATTGCACTGCACAAAGAGCACATACCATCACAGACATGCCAAAGACTCCAAGAACTGCTTAATTATCCCTCCCAGAGTGCAAGATAAGGGAAGATCCAGGACAGCAATGAGAGATGATCAAACAGCCTTCTCTGCAGTGTGGCTGTGCTGGGAAATGCCTGCTCTGAAGCAGCTGTGTTACTTGGTAGAACCATATGATCTGTTCCTTTCAGCTTTGCATTTTCATCACAGTGCCTTAACCTGACCACTACTGAGAAAAATTATCAACTTCCCCTCTGTAGATTGGTTTACTCACCATTTCCTCAGCCCATGAGACTTCACAGCATTATATTCTGCCTTAAAACAACTTCCTCTGTCCTGCATTTGCTGATACCGAGTACAGCTGGAGAGCGTAAGGAAAATGGTTCCCCAGCCAGTACCAGTTGTGAGCAAGAGGCAGACACAGCTTGCCTGGGGTCTTCACATCCTCTCCTCGGGTATCCACAGCTATTTGCATTTGGAGGGCACTGATCACTGAACGAGCCCAGATCCCTTCTCACAGTCATTTGTATTTGTCACTTGTACCTTCCTGCTCGTACTGAAAATGCTGAACAGCATGAACAACTTTTACTAGGTAAGTGTCCTAAAATTGACAGGGGAGAGAATTCTGGTGAAGCTTCTGAGCTCATCCCCTGGCTTGAGGAATTTTATATGCATAAAACAGTTTCATTCTTTCTTCACACTGTTTTGTGCAGAAAGTTCAACATTGAAATTTGCGTACCATTTCTTTTAAAAATAAGTATATTTTCTACGTATCATTAGCAGCTAAAATTCTCTGAGATTTTTTTTTTTAGTTTTTCTTTTTTCTTTTTTTTGGTGACAGATTTCTGGGATTCCTGCTTAAACCACAGGAGACAGGACTTATCCCACCCTGCAAAAGACTCTGCTTTCAGCACTGCCCAGGCAGACAGTTTAAGACCTACCCAGTGTTTTGCAAGTGGCACAAACCACTGCTCATGTGAAATTGAGCTGTCAATAGGAAATGACAGGCTGTGGTTTGTGAATCCTATTTTTATAGAAGAGTACAGTAATCCTTGTCCTCCAGATGTATCTTCTCCCAAAGGCCACTCTGGGAGCACTGAACTGCCCCCTGCCACCATGCTTACTGAAAGGAGGTCTCCTCGACGTCCTCCTCCCCCTCCACCCTCTCATGGGCTCATTCAGAAACCTTCCCTGAAGCTCCCACAGGACCCCATGACTGCCTGTGAAGAAAACAAGCTACTTATTAAGCCACTAGGAAAGAGTTTCGAGGAAATGAAAACGGAGGGTGGTGATGATAAAGAAGAAAGGAAGCAGAGCTGCTCGGCCAGCGCGCCCTTGGCAGGGAGCCCCAGGAAGGGCTCCCAGCCCTCCGCTCCCCCGCGGAGGCGGCCAAGTGAGAGGACCTCAGAGGAGAGCTCTGTGGGTAACCCTGAAAATTGTGAAATGCTGAAAGGGGAAGGGACAGAAGGAAACCAAGATACAAGTGCAGAGAGCAGAGATAAAACACTGCTGTGCAAAAAGGCTGTAGAGATACCTGGGGAGATTCCCAAAAAGGCTGTATCACAGTTTCAGGAGACAAAGCTTGAACCTGCAGAGAAGAAGGAGGACATGCCTAAGATACAAAGCAATGCCACTGAGAAAGGAAAGTCACCTCCTATCCCACCACCGAGAAGGAAGAGAATTTCCCAGGTACCAAGGACCCCCAGCTCCTGCCAGCAGAAGCAAAGAACAGAGGGAGAGACGGCTGTGGCAGCAGGGCAGGCTGTGTGCAAGGGCAGCCCAGCCACAGGGACGGGTGGTGCCACTTGCACACACACCAAGACTGAACCGGGACATGGCCACAAATCTGCCAGCTCAGCTGAACTGGAAGGGTCACACTTGTCCCTGGAGGACCTGGGAGGCAGCACCGTGGCTCAAGCATCAACATCTGAGCCAGACTCCTACTCCACCAGCAGCACAGAGGATGACCTGGAGATGCTGAGTAGCTCATCTGGTAAAAAGACACGCTCCGTGATCTTGGCCAAGGCCAAAAACAGGCTGTCCTTGGTGAACCTGTCCAACGTCTTCACAGTCTTTTTGTCTAGTGACAGGAAGCTGCAGAAGAAGATAGTGGAGCTGGCACAGGACAAGGAGTCCTACTTTGGCAACCTGGTGCGGGACTACAGAGTGTACAGTTTGGAGATGATGGCAAAGCAGAACTCCAGCACAGAGATGCTACAGGAGATTCGGCTGATGATGACTCAGCTGAAGAGTTACTTAGTGCAGAGCACTGAGCTGAAATCCCTGGTAGACCCAGCCTCCTACACTGAGGAACAGTTAGGTAGGTAACTGTGGTTTATTCATCCTTGGGCATGGTTTGGGAAGGTGAGGAGGGAGAAAGAATTATGCAGACACAGGCTCTGCTTTACAGAATTATAAACCATCCCCTAAAACTCAAGCAGCATAAAATGAAGTCTGCTCTGTAGTTGCCAGCACTTGGAGAAACAGCTCAAAAACCTGGAGACCAATGAGGGGAAAAATCCCTTTGTGAATGGGAATCCCTTTATGCCTTTATGAATTTATAAAGGGAAGAGTTTAAGCAAAAGAGACGTGTTTGTGTGTATGAGAGACATACATGTATGTTTTATATATATATATATATATGTGTGTATATATATATGTGTGTGTGTGTGTGTATAGGTTTGCACGCAGAGCTGAATTCACTGGAAACACAAAAGGCAAACTTTCCCCTTCACAGCTGCATTCCCATGGCCTTTCACGTCCACTGCTTTGCTACAAGGATGGAGAACTCCCTGCATGTGGCATACACCTTAGAGGTCAATCACTGTCTCACAGAGAGGGACAAGACTAGGATGATTTTGAGTAGCAGGTTGGAGGAAACACTTGATTCTGCTTTGTCCTCCTCAGAGCTCAGAGGTACAGAAGAAATGTCTGTTGCAAGACTATTGTCAGCTCTAAAATGAATGAACCACTCCTGTGGTTCACCTCTTTGCCATAGGTATAATTTGCCTTTGGGGAGAAAAAAAGTATTATTTTTAACTATTTACAGGTATTTCATTGCCTCTCATTCATATCCTGTGGGGGAATAATGTGCTACTTCTCTCCTTGCTAAGGACTGGACTGGTCTGTTTAATGTACATCCATGAGGGAATATAAAAAGAACTGTAGGACTTTTCATCCCAGTGAAAGCTGTACAGCCAGAAAAAGCGTGCATGCACGTGCACACATGCTCCTTTGAAAGCTTAAAACTGTTTCTTGAGGACCTGAGAACCAATGCAGAGCTATTTGTGGATCCTTAAGTTGGCTTAAAACAAGCTGGGAGCTGGAAGACCCAGAATATGGAGTGAACCACAGGAGTGACCAGGGATTCCTGGGGATCCTGCAACTCCAGTATTAGGTGGGACTCAGCTAAGTGGTGAGCCAGGAGTAAAAAGCTGTCCACTGTCAGTCTCAGCAGGCTCTGCTGATTTCCTTCTCCCCTAGCAAAGGCTTCACATGATCCTGCAGGTTCCCAGCAGAACAGACCTGCAGCCAGCCCCTGCCATAGCATAGAGAGGGAACCTGCAGTTTCACTTCTCATGAATCTTGTGTAACACCTTCAATCTTTGTCCCAATTACCTCCTTCTTCAAGGTGGGGAGTGTGGGGGCAGCACAGAGAAGTCTGTCTTGAATCTTGATTAGTGAAAGTGGAAAGGGGGAGGAAAGAAGTGCCCTCGTTCTGCTTGGTAGAGCTGTAGGTGTGCAAATATCCCACCACCTTCCCACAGACATGCCTGGTTTTGACCCTGTATCTAACCCTATTCACTGGCAGTTCCTTAACAGGATGATGTAGCCCAGTCAACCTTGACAGGGCTGTCTTCTTCTGTGGAGAACAAGGATTCCCACTGGAGGATTTACCACTTGAATTTGCCCTGCTTCAGACTGATTGGTTCTTTGGATTCTTTAAAACAATTGCATTTTGAATACATAAATATTACTGCCCTCTGGTTCATTCCTCACTGCCTGAGCAGATGAACTCTTTGGCCAATGACCTTTTTGCCTCAGTGCAACAAGAGAATCTCTTGCAGTCCCTCTAGCTATGCCTCTGGTATCTAGGAGTCAGACAACAGGCTTCCTCACAGTCTCTTATGCTCCCTTTCATCTTCGGCCAAACATTAAGCAAATTCTCAACCCACTCATATTATTTCCTCCTCCTTTAAGAGGTATCTTAAAGGATCAGTAATTTAGAGTCCCTCGAGCAGTAACAATGATTAACTTCTGACCTGATATTGGTTCCTGTCTCTGAGCTGGTGGGTGCAGCTGCTTTGAGGAAAGAAAGGGGCGCTTTGAGGGTGCAATTAATTTCATCCCAAAGTGAATATCTCAAACAAGGCAAAAGGAGAGGTCAGAAGGGACATGAGATTAATTGCATCTGGGCAACTGTAAGGGCAGGGCTGTGAATCTCACAGTTAGGTGAGATTCCTCTTCTGTCCCCAGAGCTGGCTTTCCTGTGCCTGGCAATGCCATGCTGGTCAGCCAGGAGTCAGGCAAAGAGAGCAGGGACTGCTGGTAGCAGGAGGTCTCCTACAGCTCCAGTGACAGAGACCACACACTGATGTTCATCTCAAGCCCATCTAGGACTTCTGGATAGTGTTGGTAATGGAATGTTTACTTTCTGGGATGTGATTTCTGTTCCCTTCTCACAGCTATGTAGCAGTGTTTGAATAACCAACCACATGCTTCGTTAGGACTTTTACTTGCACCTGTACTATTGTATTGCTTATTTATTACATGCTTTTGTGTTCTCCCTTCTCTGTGCAGAAGTGATTGCTGAGACAGCTTTGTACAAATGTGTCCTGAAACCTTTAAAGGAAGCCATTAATTCTTCCTTAAAAGAAATACACAGCAAAGATGGATCTTTACAGCAGCTGAAAGAGAACCAACTTGTGATACAAAACACAACTACCACTGACCTGGGTGTGACAACCAGTGTGCCTGAAACTGCTGTGCTGGAAAAGATCCTTCACAAGTTCACGACCATGCACAAGACCTACTCTCCAGAAAAGAAAATTGCCATCTTGCTGAAGACCTGCAAACTCATCTATGACTCCATGGCTCAGGGAAATCCAGGTACAGGACTCCTGCTGCAATGGTATTCACCATGGGTCTTTCTCCTGTATCAAAGGAACAGCATTTATGATACAGCTATCATGGCAATATTCACCTTGGAGGTAGCAGTGGTGGTTGATGTGTTTGGTATCAGATGTCCACAGGTTGTGTTCAGAATGAAAGGGTTAGTGAAGTTCTCTGCACCAATAACTGGTATGTTACCTGGGTAACTTTAAGCTCTGTAACTCCAAAAACTGGTTACCTAAAAGTGTGTGTTCTATGGATAATATTCTTTTTTGCACAGGTCTTCACACAGCTCTCCAAATATCCTCAGGGCTCTGTCCCAGCTTGCTGCAGAGTAATGGTAAATTCTAGGAATGGGTCTCTGGTAAAAGGCTCTTGGTTTGGCCTTTACAGAGTTTTGCCTAAACTGAGGAGGAGATGCAGAGTGCTAGTAGTTTGTTACTAATTCCTGATGCTCCAGTAAATTCTAAAAGCCACTTCTTTTGTGTGAGGCAGTATGTGCTCTGAGTATAAACACAACATGGGCCTCAGGCCAACCACTAATGCAGAAAATAAACCCTTGGCCTGAAGACAGGATGCATCTTTGCAGATAGCCCAGCAAGTCCCTTCCTCCAGCAATTTGCCTTGCCAGTTTAAGAGCTTTTTTTGTGTACTGCGAGCTGACGACCAGCCATGCCTGAATCTGGAGAGAAGCCAGTTTTTAACGTGCAATAACCTGTGGTTGTTCAAGAAATCACAGTCACCAAAGGTGCTTTTTGCTGTTCTGCTTTATTTTGTACTGCCAACAGCCTTGGAGCATTCATACAGGGCTTGTTATGTCCCTGCTGAGCCTCACCTCAAGGTGATCTCTTGGATAGTAAGCAGCAAGGTTCAGTGACCAGTCTAGACACATTAACAGCAGAGCAAGAAACCACCCCAGGGCTGAGCCTTAGCTACAGGGTGGAAAGGACCTCTTACTGTCTTCAGGTATTATGAGATTTGGACATATGCAGGGGAATTTGCTGTAACTTTGTTAAAACAGTTGTGTGAAGTTTGAGAGTAAAGTTGGTTTAGATGAAGGACTTGCAAGCCTCACTAAAACCCACATGGTCTCCTTCTGATGCTGGTGTTATGTTATGTACACATCACACCTTAGTTAGATCAGGGCTGGAATTTCTCTGTTAAAGGAAATTCTGTTGTGTCACTTTCTGTAACAGAAATGAGGAGACAGGGAAATAATTACAAAACCCCAACATTATTAAAATATTGACATTCATGAAATTAGATGGTTTCACTGTGGTTTGCTATGCTGACCAGAGCAGTGCATTTCAGCCAGTTCAGCTGTTTTCTCATCCTGAGTACTACTCAGTAGGGTGTGGGTTGGAAGCTGATTTCACCCCTGGGCATCCAGTTCCCTCTCCCTTATATCGAGTTCCCTCTCCATTATGCATGATCAGTTATGCATATCAGGGCTTGGCCAGAAGAAAACTGGCCTGGAATTATGGAAATGTACCTCAATGAATTCAGACCTGAAAAAGAAGGTAAGGGGAGAAGAATGCTGTATCTAAGTCCTGGAAAACAGCAGACTTGGAGAGTAGTTGAGTGAAATGCCCTGTAGACTTAGAAGCAAAATGTGTGAAATCTCTTCCACAGAATGAACTGGACCCAGATCACTTTTATTTTCCAGTGGCAAGGACTGGAACCTGAAATATTTCAGCAACCAGAAATATTTTTGTGACAGGAAATTCCAGCTGGTGGCATGCAGAAGAGCATGCTGTGGGTCCTCAGAGCAGATTTCAGCTGGTGGGAATTCTCCTGCTCTCTGCCCATCTCGAGAGCAACAGCACAGGGGCCCTTTTGCTTTTAGCCAGCCACGAGGCAGCACAGTGTTCTTCACACAGGAAGAGCAGAGGCCATGCTCAGCTTCCTGTGCAATAACTTCTTCTCCTTTTCACTCCTTTTCCTAACTGCTCAATTAGAAAGGTCCCTCCTTTTCCAAGATCAGAGCAGGTGAAACACAAAACAAATCATTCCCAAAATCAGTCTACCTCTGTCAGAAACATTACCTGTTCAATAACATGGAAACTCCTTGTGTTTGACTTAATTTGCAACTTGTCAGGTCAGACCAGGTTTTATTAATTTTAGACTGGCCACAGGATGAGCTGCCCTAAGAATATGGTTTTACTTCTCAAAGCAAAATGCCAACACCACCTAATCAAGCACCTTTTCAGACTCATATGAAAATACAAGTTTTTTAACATTTTGAGACCCATCGACAGAACTCCAGGTTTGGCCAGGATGTCCCAAGAGGTACCAAGTTTCCTTTAAAAATAAGGACAGGCATACTCAGGAACATCTGTACCTGTGGTGGTGCCCATATTTGCCCTACTGAAAGAGTAATGAAACGTTAAACTCTGCCTTGACCGACTCCACATATACCGAGACATTTCAAGAAAGGAGGATGTATTTGGTTTGATTACAATTCATATTACATGACAAAATCTGCCTGATAAATTGGCTGTGGTTGAAATCCCTGATACTTAAGGCTAAGAATTGAATGGGTCAGACCCTAAACTGGTTTAAACTAGCATTTCTTCCTCTAGCTGAAGGCAATCAGCTTATGGATGTGATTCATCACTAGGAACCAGGAAGACAACTTCCATCTTAGTCATACACCTTTCTCTCAAGAGTACAGCTTCATGATAGAGTTGAAGCAGGACCAGTCTCTGGCTACATCTTGCTGTAGGTGGCCACAGAGGGATATCATGCCCAGCTTCCCATCACACAGAATGTGGAGTCAGTCCTTGGAGTCCAGATGATTCATCTGGCTGCATATAGGCTTCTGCTTTAGAGCAAGATGACTCAAGGCAAACTCCAGTGACAATATTGATTAATTCATTACTGGCTATCAAAGAAATTAAGGGGGCCTGGTTCAGATACTCATATATACTATGTAGGCAGTGATATTAGTAAGTGAATCCTCCTCAAAGGCAAAGTATTGAGGTATCTCACTGAGCTTTTCCAACTTCTATGCAAACTTAAATGACTGAAACATATGCCCCCAAGAATAAAACCAACAATCTGAAAATATGTCACCTGCCTGCTAAAAATACTAGAAATGGTTAGAAAGAATAAAATGCATCTTAAAAAATAGAGTTTGGAAACCCACGCTCCACAAAATGGCTGGCTTTTTTTTTTTTTAGCACTAGAAAAAGTAAGAGGCAGGAATCATGGAGCTCTTCCATTTGGAAGGCATGCTGCAATATGCACAGGGACAGCTGGGCACATAGCCAATTTATGTAGAAACACAGTAATGTTATATAGAAAAAATACTTATTATGTGTCCTTCAGAAATACCTTTACTCAGGAAAAAGATTAAATGTATATTGTGTGATATGGGTAGAATGAGAATCTCTGCTTTTCATCAAAAAACACAAGCAACACCTGTAAAGTGAGAAACAATGCAAATCTGCAATACATGTGGTGTGTACTAGCAGTGGTGTGCCAGGGTGACCCAGCCTTGTGCTGCCTGGGAGCTGCCACTGTGGAAGAGAGATGATGGAAAAACAAAGCAGCAATAGGCGTTGGTTTATGGTGCCAGTCTGTGAGACAGACAGGCCAAATTTGGTCAGCCCATGAGTGAGGAAGATCAGGAATGGAAAAGCTCTAAGTTTAGGCTGGAAGTTTGAAAGATGGGCAGACTGCTTTCAAATAAGATTGAAGAAGAATGGAGGTAAAATTTTCTTACTGCAACATTTCTAACTTGTGAACTACCTAAGATTATGAAGATTCATGTTTGGACTATCTTTGAACTGCACAGGCAGCTGGACCATATAGTTCAAAACTATAGTTTGTACTGGTTATGGAATTGGCTAGGTGACCAAAACATCTGATTTAATAATTTCTATTGCATAGTTTTACATGGATAATGCACATAGTCTGCTTTTGGAAAAAGAGGATAGATAGGACATATACTGTATTGGAATATTTCTCTTCCTTAGCTTTTAGAATGAAGTTTGTCACCCCTACAGAGCTGAGCAGCCAGATATTAGCTGCCCTGATGTACTCCTTTAAGGCTCTGCAGTTGGCAAAAGCAAAGCTGTGTCTTTAGTGGGATAGCTGAGCTTGTAGAAAGGAAGCTGGACCCCAATACTTCAGCAGCCAGTGAAGAGCCCATGCCAAAAGCTCCTAAAGCTTTCAGAGCAATCCCATTACACTGCTTATTATCATATCTCACTTCTGAGAAGGAAAATAAAGCTATACATAACAGGTTTACTTTGGTATCTTTTGGAAGAGGATATTAGTATTTAAGTTACTTTTAACAAAGACTGATGGACTAGAGATTTTGGGGTTTCTGCCATCTAGCACAATTTCTACATTTGAATCAAAGAGCCAGTTCAAATTTTTCATGGGGGCTGAATTCCTCTGATCTCTAAACCACACATTTTTGAAGTGAATTCATACTGTCTACATCTATTAACTCACTTAATTCACTATATCACAAATTAAACCTTGCTGAAAGTAGTATAAGATAGAAAAGAGAGAGCAAATGCTAGTGTGTGGAAAGAAAGTCACAATCTTTTCTTATGATCTTGAACAAATCCCAGTTAGCCTTCCTGCACCTCAGGTTTCCCAACTGAGGCTAAAATTCATATTTTGTGGAGATCTGCTTCTAGATATCAAGCTAGTGTTTGTAAAATATTAGAGCAAGGTGCAGTGCATCACCCCTGTCTGCTGGTTTTCAGAATATACACAGAGAGAAAATAAGTGCATGAATGTGTTAAAATAGGCTGTAATTTCTTTATGGAGGCTTGGGCAGAATTCCAGTGGCTTTAAATCATGTATTTAATTAATACTCATCTATTCAAGTGCTGCATCCCAGCCAGGAGCTGACGTTGTACTTGCTTTGCTATAAACATAATAGGATGAATTTGTGGCAGAAGAGAAGGCTTATTTTAAGCTTCTTAGAGACATTTATGAAATAAATGTTTCCTGACCCTGCAGGGAAGAAGGGGAAATAAAGCAAGCAAGTCATATCTGGAGTAGGACACCACCACCTTGAATAGGCAAGCTCAGTCTCACTGTCACTGAGAGCAGTGGCAGGGTCAGAGCAAGATTTAACTCTGTCAGCTGCAAAAATTCCCCTCTGTGAGAGACCACAGATGGAGCAGGCCAAACAGGTCTAGGAATCTGGCTCTGGCCCAGCTTGAAAGTAGAGCTGAGAAGGCAGCAGCCTGCAGAGAATACCTCTGCTGCAGCTCCCAGGTGGACACTGGCACAGGAACCATGGGGGTTACACAATGCTGAAACAACCTCTCAGGTATCTTGGTCCATAGGCATTATTTCATCTGTCTTTGTAGACTCCTGTTTCTGGGCATATTTGAGTTGCTGACAGCACCTGTTTTCCCCATGGATGGACTGAGATATGGAGCACCTCAGAGCCATGCTTGGACTGATGGCTGTACGTGTCAAAGCTAGTCCCTGTACCTGGAGGGGCCAGGAGAACAGGGGACAATCAGAGCCCTGCCCTCTCAGGCACTTCTCCTTGGCTCCATGAGCAGTGGAGGTGCTGGAGGGGCCAGGAGAACAGGGGACAATCAGAGCCCTGCCCTCTCAGGCACTTCTCCTTGGCTCCATGAGCAGTCAGTGGAGAGATGCTATAGAGATGCACACAAGGTGCAATATGCCATGCCTGGCCTGCCCTTGGCCACACTGGAGGTCTGTGGCAACACAAAAAACCACAAAATGGAGTCAGAGCTAGATCACTGGTGATTAGTTTTGCTTTTCCCTTGTTGACACATTCTGCTCCTGCTGACTTCAGCTTTTGCTACAGACGTGGGTATTTAAAACTGGGTGACATATAGCCACAGGTGGATTAAAGTGGTGTCTAGTAATTCACACAGGTTGTGAGCATGCAGCACATGGAAAATGTGTTCTTTCCATTATTTCAGTCAGACCCCTGCTCAGCATTTATTATTAATCTGTAGATCAGATTTTCATATTTAAGGCATATAAACAGCTGGGAGTCCAATAATATTTCTATGAAGTCTTAAAGTTGAGAAGAATTTATAGCAAGGACTGGAGGGCAGAGCAGCTAAATCAGCTTATAGAAATGAGATAAACAGCATGAAAAAGAATTGTCTCTATGCATGATTGTACGTACAACCACTTCAGACAACAAAAAAGAAACAGAGAGATTCTGTAGGCATTCTTGAGAATTTTCCTCTTTCACTTCTGTAGACACCAGAAGCTGATGAATGGGGACATGGAATTGTTTAGTTCCAAGCTGCTGTTTCCATTCTGCATTAGTTGGTCAGTCTGTTCTCTGTTCATGATCTGCTTTGGTGACATGTCAAAAGCCAGGAACTGAGCAACCAACCAACCAAGCAACCAAGCAACAAACAACCAACCTAGGGTTTGTTTTTTCCAGTGAATAGGAATTGACATTATGAAGCAGCAACTTTATTTCATGTCCTTATCAGATATGACATGAATTAGTTATGAAAGAGAAGTAGTAGGGAAATTCTGCTATTGGTGTTGCACTGGAAATCCCTTGGCCTTAAGGAAACTAGAATCATTCTATTCATGCCATTGATCTGTAACTACCAGATAAGAAATAAGAAGTTTTTAATGAAGGGAAAAATGAGCCTAACAAATCTTTGGTATTTTGTATTCCTTTATGCTAGTCTGAATTAGAACTAACTCTGTTGGTCTCTGGTGTACTTGGAGCAAAAGAAGAATAGGGTTTTTTGCTGAGAAGATTTTCTGTTACATTTTCATGTCTGTTTTGTCATCTTTTTTTTTTTCCCCCTGGAAAATATTAAACAGCTGTAATACTAAGCTGCTTGCATTAAGGTAATGCATATGACAGTAATGAATTAGACCCTTCACAGAGCTAAAGCTCTCACAGAGACATAAGCCAAGGGAACAACAGACAAAAAATGTCCATACAGATGTTAATGGAACAATGAAGTCCATTTATAGTTTCATTGAAGACCTAAGGCTGTGTCTTTTAACTAAAGGCAGCCATAACAAAGCAATCAGAATTGAAAGCGTTAATCCAGCTTTCATTAAATAAATATAGTCTGTTATGGCATGTGTGGGCTCTGTGAGAAACAGACTGAATTACTGCCCTGATGATCTCTCATTCTCTAACTCTTTGTTTTAAATGGATCAACTCTCTGTTCACTAGATGTATTACTGGGTTTATTTCAAAGCCACACTTTTTTTTTTTAAATCAGGGACTAAGCTCATGTTTATTTGAGGCTTCAGAAGAATATCTTTCTTTGCCAGTGGAGAATTTGCGTCAGCTATGAATGACAAAAAAAGAAATCTGACTCATGGCAAATATTTCAAATAAGTCAGTGGGAACATTTGAGAAATAGGAATGTATGCCCCACCATGGAAGAGCATGTGTGCTATGGACCAAAAATGGCTAGAGCATAATTTCACCAAAACTACATCAAGGCTAGCTTCGATTCCTTGAGCTGAGACAAGCAGTTCTCAAGTGAGACACACATAGTCCATAAAACCGACATATCCAAGTGCACAGGTGAGAAAAAACTCCCTAAAGTCTGGGGAAAGACATTCAGAATGAAAGCAGAGTAGGTTAAGAGGAGTGGTCAACTCTGAAGGATAAAAACTTCCTATTGTGGGTCTTCCATGATGACTGTTGGTTGAAAGTGAAAGTATCTTTCAAATGAAAAAAGTTATCCTTGTGTTCTTTGTGGTTTATACAAGGAAGCTTCAGTTTGGATTCTATCTTAAGTAGTAATTATTTATAATTGTGACTTAACATGCTTTGTTTTGTTCTTAGAGATCCCAAAGAGCTCTTATAGACTGTCTGTTAGATCACTTTGTTAATTTAGTTGATATGAATGTTTTAAGCACAAGAAATATTGAGCATCTGCTGTACACCAATTTCAAAAACTAGGTTAAAGTCCAATGTAAAAATCTTTCTGTTTTCCTAGCTAGACATCATAGTTGGAAAGATGATTCCTCTTGGATCCTAGCTCTTGGGCAACTGTTTTAATTAGGATCATGTAGTGTGATGTTTTGCCTGCTGAAGGGATATAAACACAGAAGTCCCCAGTCCTAAAACCACCATCTCAAATTCTATTTTCTGGTTTTTGGTGCCACACACAGAGTAAGTCTAAGAGAAGAAATACCCCTAATGCATATAGACAACTTCCCTACTAATATTGCTAACCTGAACTGCTGTCTTGATGTCAGTATCAAATCAGAGGGACTAGCTGGAAGCCTTTGCACTCTTCAAAAATTGCCAGTTGTTTGTCATCGATGAAGTTAAGTTTATATTTCTCCAGTTAATTTTCAAGATCCTATTTTGGGCTTGAAGCAAGTTTACTTACTTTTTAAGTGACCTAAATTTCTGTTTTCAGCATTTTTGCTGGTGCTTTTGAGCTGTAACTCTTCAGGTAACGTAAACTGAAGTCTGCAAAGGACTCACTGTGTGAGAATCTGACATTGTTGTGTGGGACCATGATTTTTTGGTGTGATTGGGACCACGCTGTGTTTCTCTTTGCTCAGGGAAACCCTATGGTGCAGATGACTTCCTCCCTGTGCTCATGTACGTGTTGGCCCGCTGCAACTTGACTGAAGTCCTTCTGAATGTGGAGTATATGATGGAGCTCATGGACCCTGCTCTGCAGCTGGGAGAAGGTAAGAGTACAGTGCTTACTCATGGGATATTCACTTTGGAAATCATCCTTTGTCTCACTTCAGTGTTTGTGAAAGTGGGGCAGCAAAGCTCTGGCTAGATTTTGTGGATAATACTTTGGCCAATCTTTTCAAATCTGAATCTCTAAAATTATTGCCAAGCACTTTAACTCCTTTTGGCTAGAAAGGCAAGGACTCATCATAAATGATAACTGAGGTGCTGGATTAGCAACCTAAATAGAGACATCTTGTGTTACTTGGCCCAAAGGCTGAAAAGCTGGAAGGTTTTTTCTAAAATTAAACAACTGCTGCAAAAAATTGTGCAGATACTTTTATTTATTCCAGTGAGAAAAGAGCACATTTCTTAAACTGCTTTGTATGCCTGAGGGCTATATTCTCATGGTCACTCTACTCCCAAATTTGAGTGAACCTTCTGACAATGTTCTCTGACTGAGCATCATAGCGAGACAGAGAAAATAAAGTTAGGTTAGAGAGGAATATTGAGTTTGGAAGTGACTAAAGACCTCTGTTATCAAAATGATAAATACCCCAGTGGGCCTCTAGTTTCTTAAATATAGCTTGGAAAGCACATGCATCCCAAGTGACAATTACACACTCTGAATTAGAAACACAGATCATTTATCACCAAGTAGTCACTAAACCAATAAAATAGGGTTTATTTTAGACTTTACTTTGGTAAGTACTGAGGTTCTAGAAAGGAGTCCTGGATGAACAACAGCAGACTAATTTTATTTATATTAAATGAGGAAATAAGTCTGAAACTAAACATGTCATCCCAGCACAGTGCAGAGTGGGACAAAAGCAAGTACTAATAGGATGATTAGTAGCAATACAGTACAATAGTAAGGTGTTTCTGCACAGGCTAGTTTTTCTGCTGAAAAGAATTCTTAGCAGAAAAAAATGTTAGCTGAAGGACAGTATTTTGTGGACATAACCAAGCTGCTTTTGGTGACTACTCTGCACACAAGTTCTACATTCCAAAGGGGCACACTACCAGGCTGGTTACTGAAGTCATCTGGGTTGGGGAGCTCAGGATATCAAAAGCAAAGCTGGCTGGAAGTTCTCTTAGCTCAAAGCTGCAAAGACTTTGAAATGTGCACTCCAGTCAAAAGAAAATATTTTGCCAGGGAGTTCCAAATCAAACTGACTGAATAATCACATCAGAAAGGACAGTAGGAGTAACTGCAAATATGAGGAATGGGGGTCAAAAAAGAACATCTCAGTGAAGACAGCTGTGAGATTGCAAAGTGTAGAACTGGCAGAAGTTAACTTGAGTTAGGCCGTTCAAAGTTGAATAGTAAAAAGTGTTCAGGTACAGAAATTAAAGGGAAAGAAGTAAAGCAGAAGTGAAAAAAACTGTGAAATTGCATAAATCAATATACAAAATCACTTCAATTTTGCCTCCAAATTAAAAATACACTTTTGAATTAATTTAATAGCAATGGTGATGCTGAATGCTGGAGCAAAGACAAGGACAGATTGTAGGGAACAATCAGATGGAAATGAAGAAATTGAAAGTGGGCAAAAACTTAATTCTTAAAAAAGTTGTGATGAATTCCTGTTGGGGGGGACTCAGAACTCTTTCTCCCAGGGTTCTGAGGGAAGGGACACCCCCTGTTCCCATCACAGCTACCTCTGACTCAGGCAGAATAGGAGAAATTTTGAATGACAGACAAAGGAGGGTAGTAACCATATTTAAGAGGAGAAAAGTGGCACTTTTAGACTTCTTAGTCTATTCTCAGCACCTCTTTGTGGGAGACATTAAAGAAAAATGAGTGGTTTGGGCAAAAACCTTCAAAACTGTGGGGCACTCCTTATCGATCCACCAGAGCACAGGAAGTCAAATGGCAGCGTCTTGGTCTCTCCTCTCCAAAAGAAAATTTTCATGGTGCTCTAAAAATGCTGCTCTTGAATCAAGCGCTGTCTTTGCCTCCCTGGAGCCGCCAGGGCTGACACTCCTCGGCAGCGCCGGGGGAGCCCGAGGGATGGGATGGGATGGGATAGGATGGGATGGGATAGGATGGGATGGGATGGGATGGGATGGGATGGGATGGGATGGGATGGGATGGGATGGGATGGGATGGGATGGGATGGGATGGGATGGGATGGGATGGGATGGGATGGGATGGGATGGGCTGTGTGCGAGGGCCATCTACAGGCACTGCGGCGATGCCACGTTTCTCTTCACAGAGAAAAGCAAGGCACAGTTCTTCCCAATGAGAAGAACTGTGGTTCACATTCTGTGAACCTCAGAGAAAGGGAAAACACAATTCTTATCACTTGCTGTGCCTGTGCTGTGCCAAAGTAGAATGCAATATGGAGATTGTTTACCCAAAGTGATGGTGTTTTGTTTCCTTGGCCTACCAGGGCCAGGTGTGTGTGTGTGTGTGTCGGGACTGTGGGTGGACAGTCACGAGATTCAGTGCAGTGTGAGCAGGGTGTGTGCAGAGTGAGCGCCTGGCAGATTCAGTTTAGATTAAATGTATATAGTATAATAAAGTAACTAATTAGCCTTCTGATGACGGAGTCAGATGCATCATTCTCTCTCCCTCACCAACGTCGGAGTCACCTTTTTAATTTACAATACTGCGCTTGGGGTGAAACTCCGCCGAAACAGCCGTCAGCTGTCCCCGTCTGCAGGCACCGGGTGCCGGGCCCGGAGCAGGGCATGGCCCCGCCGCTGTCCTGCAGCTCCGCGGGCTGACTCTGCACAGCCCGGGCCCGAGCCTGCCGTTCCCAGCTGAGGGAACCAGCCCTTCCTCGGCCCCGCCTCGGGGCTGCCGTGCCAGCAGAGCAGCGTGTCTGTCCTTGCCGGGCTCACCTGCAGCTCAGCCGGCTGTTAGCGGGGCCCAGCTGCCGCCCTGCGGCTGCAGCCGGTCATTGATTTCCTGCTGCAAGCAGGGCCACAGCAGCCGTGCACGGGGTTCTGAGGGAAAGCGGCTTTTGCCACTTTGCCCTGTTTCTCTGCGTTACCAAGATTTATCCCGCGGCCCTGAACAGTCCGGGAGTTACAGGTGAACGCCTGGGATGCCTGCGTGGTCGATAGAGAATGGAGGGAACAGAGGATGACTTGTTCCTGCAGGTCTGAGACATCCCTCAACAGGAGCCCTGAAATCCAAACATGGCCCTCTCCTGCAGTAATCTACTATTATTTCTATTTCCCTATATTGTGGGGACTGCTCAGGAGCCCAAGTTACAGACCTGTTGCATGGGGCCTATCAAACACAACAAAAAGAATAATCATCTGTGGCTAGGACTTGTTTGTGAAAGCAGTTTTTATAGCTCTTTCCTTTCAGCCTGTGCTCTCTCCCAGGACATGTACAGCCGCAGCAGTCTGGGGGGCAGTGCTGATGTGGAGCAGGAGGGGCTGGAGGACACTGGTCACCGGGTGTCCTTCACTCGAGTGACACCAGTGACCCCTCCTACAAGGGCCAGGCAGCTGCCCCGTGTGGGCAGGGTGAGAGCGGGACCGAATGGCCCATGAAGGTGTGATGTTCATACAAGACTTTCACCTTTTGCAGGCTCCTATTATTTAACCACCACCTACGGGGTCCTGGAGCATATCAAGAACTATGACAAAATCACTGTGACGCGGCAGCTGAGCGTGGAGGTTCAGGACTCCATCCACCGCTGGGAGCGACGGAGAACGCTGAACAAGGCCCGGGCTTCCCGCTCCTCAGTGCAGGTAGCTAGCATTATATCCTAGGGGAAAAGCCTGCTTGCTTTCTCCATACTTAGAAATCTTTAATATGGGAATTATTTTTAAGTGAAATTAATTGAGATCACTATTAAAAAAGAAGAGTACATCTGGGGCAAGGTTTCCAGATCTTAAAAACCACACCACATTTGAAATACATACTACGTATGAAACAAATTTTGAAATCTTGAAGTACCCCTATAATTTTGTAGTTTTAAATATAACTGCAAAGTGATTTTTTTGTTCAATTCTCAAAGGAGGTGTGCTAGGAGCCTTTGCATGCAGGAGCTGTGGTGGGGACTCAGAAGCCTCTCTTAATCATTGCCCTTCCCTGTGGAAATCATGGGCTAAACTGAGATGTGAGCAGGCTATGCAGGGCTGCTTCTAGACGGCGTAAAACTGTAGGGGGGTCTGAGACATCCCAAGAACCAGTCAGTCAAGCATCTTTCTGGCAGCAGAAAAACCCATCAAGGTTGGGTCAGTTTTGAAGCCCATGCTGTGCATGGCCTGGCAAAGATCTCCCTGTGCACCAGTGGGAGAACGTCCCAGGACAGATGAGTGCTCCGGGCCTCCAGCCATGATGAGACTGGTCCAGGCAGGCAGGATACCCTGCCAGCCCCATGTGCTGTGATCAAATTATCACCCACAGGGAGGCAGCAAAGGCCATGTTTCACCTTCTGTAGCGCTTCCACAGTGCAGAACTGAAAATTGTGCATGCCGAGGGGAAAGCCAGGGAAAAGTCTCCTGTGGGGAAGGGTAGTCCATGTGAAAGCATGGAGTTGAACAGGTTTCCCATATTGCAGTCCAACCAGTCCCTGATGATCTCAGAAACCGGGAATGGTGTATGAGATACAGCAAATATCCATCCAGCCCTGAGTGCTACTCAGGCAGCAGTAGCTCATAGAAGTACCAAGCAAATTATACATTTCCCCAGAAGATTCCCACCACCTCCAGCAGCTGAAGGGCCATTTCCCACCCCTTTCAATGAGGCGTAGTATCAGACGTGAAAGCCCATTCTGGCAGAGCTAAACCACTTGCTGATATGTTCAGCAGGGCTCTGTCCATCCTTCTGCCTGCCTCAATCCACTGCAGTGATACTCCTTAAATAGAAGCCCATAGTCCATGCATTTGAAAACTCCCCTTCTGCCAGGGAACATTATTTTCTGAACAAAATGGGATTTGTTTTGGAGTTCACAGATGCAAATTAAAGACACAGTTTCCACTGTGACCAAAAGCTCTCTAGAGTCTGTTCCTTATGGGTTTGGCAAGATGAAAGCTGTCACAACAGTTGTTACTGCCTGAAACAGGATACAAGTAAATCAGCTTTCTCAGCATAACTTCTGCTATTTCCTCACTGATGGAAGGAAGTTCAGAGGACACACTTTCAAGATGCTGTTTGGGTGATTGTGAAGTTGCAAGGCCACCACACTGCTAGCCCTATTCCATTTCTGGGAAACAGGGTTTTCAGGCCAGATCTCTGACATTTCTGGTCTGTTTTTCTTGTCTGTCACTTCTTTGCAAACCCTTTCTTCAGGAGCTGTAAAAAGATGGGCGAATGAACCATTGCAGATTGTTCTCCTAGGATATTCAGTAAAATCAGAAAATTCAGTAAAATTCAGTAAAAAAGTGTGTTAACTTCAGTGTCTTTATGGTGCTAACTATTTGGTAAAGTGCTTATTAAAGTATTTGCTGATTCAGAGCCTGACAGAGGGAAGAAAGAAGAGAGTAACTAGGACATTGGAGAATGACAAGGATATTTGGGAGCTCTAGGCAGCTAGAGATTTGTGACTGAATTCTTCCTCCTTCAGGTTTCCCATATTGCATTGGGAAACCTAGGTTACTGTGTTAACTGCAAGGTCTCTCCTCCTGTTTCTCTTCAGGATTTCATCTGTATCTCCTTTCTGGAAATCAGTGGTCAATCGAGGACACTTGCTTCCCGTCGCGATACCACAGCTGAGGAGCTGAGCCAGCAGTGTGCCGAGAAGTTTGAAGTGTCCCATCCCAAGGACTATGGACTCTTTGTTTATGTTGATGACCAGTGGCTGCAGCTGGACAAAGATGCCCTTCCACACCATATCAAAGTCTCCCTTCTGAAGAGTGAAACCAAGAAAGATTTCCATTTTATTTATAAACCAATTGACCATAAAACCCCACCAGTTCCAATTGTCAAAGAGTCAGACTTTTCCTAAGGGCCATGCTGCTTTTTTTCTGTCTTTGCTGTCATCCTGGAAGAGCTGGATAATTTACCTTGTGAGATCCTCTGGTATCTGCAGACCTTGGAAGGTCTCTGGAGTGTGGTCTTCAACATAGGGCAGATTGGCTAATGGTAGATGGTGTCTGAACACACAGCATTTCTCGCTGGAGGTCATTTGCAGAAGTAAAAGGAGCATTCAGGAGAACACTCATCCTCTGGAAAACTTGAAGTATCAAGCCTCAGAACCTCTCAGCTGCAACCAGCCAACACTGCAGAATGTAAATGAACAGTAGAGAAAATCCAGAGATCTTGCAAAAAGGTGGACATTTACTTTATAATAAACAATGGCAGGTGTGAATCACATCTGTGCACAAGGCCTTTGAAAGGCCTGCACACACCTCAATCTGTTTGGAGGTAAGACTGTGTTTGTGCTTTATAGTATCTGTTCGCCCAGTTTGAATAAACTGGGTCTTGTCTGATGTACTCAGTGGCATAGGGTTGCCACCTGTAGCAGAGCTCCATCTCTGTCTTGCTGTCAACAACGTCTTTGCCTTTGAAATCCACATAATTACAAACAGTGCAAGATGACTCTGTACTTTCATTAAGAATATATTTTTTGCCTTCTATCTGTCACTCAAACCAGGTAGCATAGGCATTTTCATCAATGTATTTTTCTTAAAGATTCAAAGTCTTCACCATCAGTTTTACATGTACAGCAGTTTTATTCACATTGGTTGTTTCTTAGTGTCTGGTTAATTGTATATTTATTTTAATGTGTGATATGGTGGAATTATTTTAAAATAAGTCTTTGTAAAGAACTTAATAATTTGCCCAGTGTATCAAACCAGATTAAAATTTGAAAGTCAAAAGGAGTTAGAATTAAATACCAATCCCTTTTTACATGGCTGTCATTTTCACAAGTGTTATCCTAGCTGTAATTCCCACCAGGTTATTACTTTAATAAATTCAGGCTGTTGCAGGTGGAACTTTCTAATTCTCCTTTCTATGTGTGCTTTAAGCCATTCAGTCATTGCAGACTTAAATTTCCCTGAACAAACAAATTCCCACAGAATACATTGAATCAATGCAAAAATGCATTTCACTGAATTTGAAACAATTTTTCGGGATTGAATAATGGAAACAGGAGCCTTAGTTGCAAAACAGGTCCGTGTCTTCTGGGTGCCTTCACACAGGCAAGATTCCCTCTGCAAACACAAAATACTGGGTTGTCTGCATGCAGGAAGCCAGTAACCTCCACTGCAGCTCCACCAGCTTGGAATCAGCAAAGCTGATTAGCAAAGCTCTGATTGCAAAAAGGTTTTTTACTCAGACTTGCTATTGTTTCTTCCCAATAACATTCAAAAGATATTTAGGGCACCTTGGGCCAAGTTGCCCAAGGTCTCTGCCTTATTCCTGAAGCTCCAAGGATAAAAGGGTATTACATAAAGCTGGTCCCTCTCTCAGTCTCCAGGGCTTGAAATAAATGTCAGTATCTACATGCCCCAGCTGTAGCCAAATCTGCATGGATAGCAAACCAGTGCTGTACATCTGCCAGCATGGCTGTGTGCACATCTTGTTGGGAAGGGACAACTACCAAGAATGAGGAACAGTGAATAACAGCAATCTTGGTTTTGAGGCTATCACGTGCAGAGCTTGCAGTGCGTGACAGTACAGCTGACTCCAAAGTCATGGTTATTTCTGCTATGTGCAGCTGTTGGCAGCTCTGCCTTGCCTCTGGGCAGCACATCTGCAGGATGCCAGAGGTGAAGCCCTCTCTCATGCTGCCATCACCCTCCTGCAGGGCTGTGTGCTCCTGCTCTCAGGGTGGCACTCGGGATGCTGGGGCTAAACCTGAGACACAAGTTTCTAGCACCAGTCTGGGAGCTAATGCTGCTCTCAGGGCTCTGAGGACACTCACACAGGTGTGGCTGTCTCCAGTGCCTCCCCAGTGCTTCCCCACCTGCACATGGTCCAGGACCCCACTTCAGCCTCCCAGGTCTGTCAGCCCCTGCCCCAGTGATGCTGCAGTAGGAGTGGTCTCCAGCTCCCCTGCCCTCAGCCTGTCCCCCAGCCTGTCCCCATTGCCAGGAATGTGCTGGATGTCCAGGGGAGGATTGGGACTCCCCTGATGCTCCCCTGATCCTTGGCCTGATCAAGTTATCATTATATTATAACATTCACAGTCAATGAGTCAATTACCTAAAAGTAATCTGATGGGTAAGAGGTTAAAATAGAAACCTGGAAGGAAAGAAACTAGGACTAATGTGCTGGATATTTCTGCAGAGCAACTGGACTTCACACACGCCAGGGTCAAGCAACTGATTGATGAAGGGAAGCACTCCAGCACCTCAGTGTCCTGGGACATCTGAGTCACCAGCTGGACCCTGGGGCCAGGGAGAAGTATGGGAGAGCTGGTCATGGAGCCTGTGGAAAGAGTGCAAAATCACTGCAATCTGAATGGGCTCAGACCTAAATTTACTAATGTCTAGACCAGCAAATTCCAGTTTTTGAAATGCAAGGAGTGCCTTGAACCTTTGAATTTATGTGGGCTTTTCTCAAATTGCACATGCAACATTTTCCTCCGGCGTAACAACTGCAAAGATCTGATTTAATTTGCAAGAGCTGCCATGGCTCTCCCAAACCTAGAGATTATTGATGTTAATGCAAATTACTGTGCCTGGTTGTGAGCTGCCTGGAAGGAAATCCTTGAGCTAGGGCTCAGTGCAGAGCAGAGCGTGCCCAGAGGCTATGGGCAACTAGCTTGTGTGGACCCATCATGTAAACCACCAGCAACATTCCATTAAACATACATCTCTGAAGTACAGGGGTAACATGGCCACAGCTGTCCCTTGTCAGGAAACATAAGGGGGGAGATGACCCATAAGATGGAATTTTGGATGAAATTTCATTTCCTTTTGTGAAGGGAAATGGAATCTTGCAATTTCAATGGGGACCAATTGGGCAATCTTTGGTGCATGTCCCTGCACTTGATGGCATCCCATGCCTTTTGATGGCTTTCACTTTGGCAACGATTTTTTTTCCCCCAGTATCCATGCCATGTCTCTCATATCTTCCCCTCAAAGTTCTGTTTTCCTCCTTGATTTTTTCTCTTATTTTGCAACATCTGTGAGCTTGGTTTTGGCATGTTTTGGTCCTTTGCACTGCACCTCATTCACCTCATTTTCTCCCAGACCATTTTCTTGTAGTCACTAAATATCCTTTTTTTTTTTTTTGGGGGGGGGGGGGGGGGGGGGCGTGTTCAGTTGCATTTCATCTGATCATATCACCTTTCCAGAGTTTTTGTTAAGTCTTTCTTAGTGACTTCTAGTGGAAAGAAGTTTCGAGGAAATTGTGCATTATGTTGTGGTAGGAATTCTTGAGCACATTCTCTGAGTTGGAGGAAGAGCTGTCATAAAATGTCTTTTGAATATGGTAAAACATGTGGGTGAATCATGAAGTTGGACTGTTGCCCTGGATACCAGGCTCTTGGGCCAGAAAGGTGAGGTGCTGAAGTTTTGCCTGTTTTTGGCCAAAAGCAGGGTGGGATATGTGAGGGCATGTGATGACCCCTATGATGGTATTTGGATGACAGAGATGGATGCTGCCTCTCCAAGCTTACAGCTCAGTGGTGGCACTCAGGCTCTGCCTGCACCAGGGTCACACAGAAACAGCCTGGAACAAACATGCTGTTGTTTTGGTAAAGCACTGATTCTCCAGCATGGAGATTGCTGGAGCAGTTCTGCATGTCCCTTCCTCTGGACCTTGCTGCCCAGGATCCTACCCTGCTTTGGGCAGGTATATGACATTTTGGATGGTATTGGAAAAAGAAGTCAAGTGTGGGAATGAAGTGGGCATTTTTAAAGGCTCCATGGGATTTTGTTCATTGGCTTTTCTATGGGGTTTCCTCATGCTGCAGCCCAGGCAAAGAGGAAGAAGCCCAGCCTGCTGATCTGTGGCCTCCCCTGGTTAGTCAAGACGGTCAGGCTGTTACTCATGTGCCAGTCCTCATGTGAGCTCTCAGCAGACAGGAGTGTTCCAGGAGGTATTGACCAAGTAGGGTTGTGCAATCCAGCCAAGGCCTCTTCAAACACTCATTTGCAGAGAAACATTGTGCAATGATCACTCATTGACTCACAAGGAATGGATCTCAGTGTGAGAGAGAGGAACAGTTGCTGAACCCAGCAACTTCTGCACAGAAACAACCAGCTGGTGTGGCCACTGCATGCACAGAGCTGATTTAGCACCTGTTTGCACCCAGTGACACAATTTGTCAATAATTCACTGAAATAATGACACTGGCAGGTCAAGTTTATCCTAAAATAAAAGCCATTGAGATCAAAGGCAGTTTCCATGCTGAATTCAAGAGCTTTTGTGCCTCTTCATGCTCCAGTCACCAACTCTACTTTGAAACCTGGCACAAGACTGGCTTTTTACTAAGGGCTTGTAGAGTGGTTGAGGCTGGCAGGGACCCCTGGAGGTCACCAGTCCTATCCCTATTCAAATGGGGCTGTCTCCCAAGGTTGTTCAGAGCCTCATCCTTTCAGTGCTGCAATCTCCAGGGTCATGCAGCCTTCCTGGGGCCCTAGTCCTGCATTTTAACACCTTGCACTGTGAAAAATGTTTTCCTCCTATCCAGCTGCTGTGCAGGCTCTGCCTGTCCCACCAGCATCCCTCCTTGGATGGGTGCTGTGAGTGTGGGATACTGGCCAGCTCTGCCTGTGGTGCAAGGCTTACAGAATTGTAGGACTTTTGTTGTCTTCCACATCTTTTGGGGTATCGTGACCCTAGGAAGCAAACAGCTTCTGACTCAGAATTTCCTGAGCTCTTGGCACAAAATGCTGCTTTAAGTCAGCACTTCAGCTTAAGTTTCTTTTTCCTCTGCTGCCCCTCCACCCTTGTTCCTACAGACAGAGGCTGAGCACAAGAATGAGACGCCTTCAGCCTCCTGCCCTGAGATGGCCATGGCTGCTCAGCACTTACCTTAAACTGTCCTGATGAGACAAGATGCAACTTAGTTTGAAGAGAGCTATAACAATACAGCTTACTGGAATATCTAAAGTGCATTATCTCCAGCTCAGGTGAACTGCTTTCTGCTTTATTGCTGGTAAAGAAGGGAGGGTGGTTACTGGTGCTCTGAGCAAAGCTAAGTTCATCTAAGTCTGCATTGTACAGAAGTAGCCAGCACAGTGTACTGTGGATGCTGACCATGGATCTGCCCTCCAGGTCCTCTCCAAGGAAAGGCAGTGAACTCCTGTGCAGCAGGATGTTGGGTAGAAACACAGGTGCAGATTTTGCACATGGTCAGAAAAGGGCCTTGGACTCCATTCTTAGCAACAAGGAGGAGGAGGACAGGAAACCTTGGCTGCAGTGCATGATGCTCTTCCCTGGGGCTACGGATATACACAACCTTCTGCTGTTTTTGTAAATAACACAGCCTCAACTTTGCCCTGTTTTGCCTGCTAGTGACAATTTGCTAGAAGCCTGACTGTTTTCCATATTTTGCATTCCAGCATCCCAACATTCTAGGAATGATAGGCTGAGTAACTGCATGCCTGCAGGAAGAGTGAGGGTGTCTGTACTTGCCCAACTAACCACAAGATACTCTGGCGTAAGACTGACCTTGCACAATCCTAAAATTATTTTCTCATTAGATTCTATCACCATGACAAAATAAACAGCCTGCCATGCAGGTACTAAGTCTGTGTGATGTCATTTGGAGGCCTTAAAGCAAATGTATTGATCAGTGCAGTGAAGGTTATTGTTTTTTTTTCCTGTGGGGCTGTTCCCTAATTGACTGAAAACAAAATGGGTCTGTGGATACAAACTGAAAATTCAGAGCATGCATGAGAACCTGCTCCATCTCAGACAGTGGGTGCAGTGACATCTTCAGTGTCTGTCTTCAGTTTGCCACATACCTGAGGGAAGGGGTATGCCATTTACGATGGTGAAGCTATGGAAATCACTTGCAAGAGGAAAAGAGAACAAAATCCCACTCTCACATTTTGGCTTTGCATCCTCAGAGATACAAGGATCTGCAGGAGGGTCAGGGCACATGATAACAAGTGCCACCAGGGTGTCAGTGATGTGTGAAAATAAAAACATGCTAGCAGCTGATTTCTCATCTGATAATTACTTTTTGAGGTCTATGTACTATGGCTGGAGACTCTTGGGCATAAAGTGACACCATCTACGAGGAACATGGAGGCCTCTTTTTTAACCTCTGCATTCTAGATGTGAAAATCCAGAAAAACAAAAGCCTCTTCTGAATCCTTCAGCAGAAAGATGGGCATATATAAAGAGTGCAAAAAATGTTAAACCTATGAATCGGTGATGCTAAGTGCTTGAGAAGCAGCCTGGATTTCTAGGGCAGAGAACAAGTCTAAAAGCAGAGATGAATGTATATATTCAAACAGGGCTTTGAAAGAGTTATTTCTTCCCAAGTGTTTGGGAGATCTTGGTACGCTTCCTTTCACGATAGCAGCCAGAATGACTAAGAGCTGTCTGTGGGGCCAGCCCTTCCTCCTGCCATCAGGGAATCAAATGCAACACATTCAGGCAGTCATGAATTTCATACCCTTATTTTTAGATTTCTGCTAAAAAAAACCCCAGCTTTACAGCTGAGAAATAACAAGAAGCAACTCAAAAGGAGCACATATCTGAACTTTCAACAACTCCCAAGGTGCAAACTTTCAGCTGTTAATTCAGTAAAGCCTAATTCTACAGGGTTTTACCTTTTCCATTCATCCTGACACTAGCTCTGCTCTGGGATTAATCTCTCTCTGCAGACAGTGTTCATGAAGCCATTCATGTTCCTCTTGGCCTTACCTAGGTCTTCTTTTTATACAAAACTAGTAGTTACACCTCTACAACCCCTTTCCTCTGTGTGGAGCTACCCAGAACTCTCTCTTCAGTTTTTGTCAGACTTCATTCTTTTCACATGGAGATGAGGAAATTTTGAATATTTTAACACACTGAAAATATTTCTGTATCCTGTCTCCACACGTAAAAAGCTGTGGACAACCTGAAACTTTTGTGGATCATCTCACAACCTGTAATTTTGCCATACTTGTCCTTTACTGAGTCACCTCTGAGGAGTGGAACCTTCAAGTGTGATCTGGGGCTTTACAGGCTTTGTTGTTGCTTTTAGGCTGGAGTTTTGGGGTTTGTTTCAGGTTTTGTTGGTTTGCTTGTGCAGGTGTTTTTGAGAGTACCTGCCTTACGAAAGTCTTAGAGGGACAGATTAACTTTGTAATGCATGTCATGGGATTAATTAGCTCTCCTTCATTTTCAAGACACAACATGTCCAACACTATTGCACTGTGGGTGGATGAAACTGTCAACTTTATTTTTATTCACAGGCAATTCCTGTACTCCATGACTTCCCACAGGTTTGTGAGTATACACAATTAATTAGGGCATACTGATGCTAAATTTACAGCATTAGATATTTCTGTTTTTCTTTGGGAAACAGTGCTTTCTACTCACAAAGATTTTTACTGCTCAACATTTAACTGTGCTGTCCACATCAAACAGCTCCCATATGCAACTAATTTCTTTAAACTGTTAAGGAGTTAAAACTTAATAGAACAAGCTTTGGTTTCCTCACTCTTCAACCAATCTGCAAATTAGTCACTGTAATGGTATTCATTAACTTTTTTTAAAAAGTTAAGAGTTAGCAAGAGTATTTTAAAAAACCCTCCAGAATTAATGACTCAATGTTTAGATTTAGGATTGAGTTAGCAATCACATAGGTGGCTTGTAGTGTTCATCCAGAGATTCCTAAGAGCATTGTGCTTTGAAAAAAATTATCCATCTTGAAAGCTCCAGATGGTCTGCCAAAATGCCTCTCTCAAAGCAGCAGGCTGTCAGCAGGTGGGGATGCAGGGGAGAGCACTGGCAAGTGCTGCACTGCTCATGGTCTGGTGCCTCAGCTCCCAACACAGTTCCAGTACAGTGTCTGACTCTCTCCAGGTTGCATGCACATAAAGTCTGGATTATGACAGCTATGAAAAATTATCACTTGTAGCAAGGGTTACATTCAGGACTGTTGTTTCCATCAATACCCAAGGCACACCTGATTCATGGCCAGGCATATTCTGCAATAGAGAACAATAATGATTAATAACTTTTCAGGTACTCTGCTCTCAAACTATTTCCCAAACTGACTGCAGTGGGCTTCAGGAGTGGGGGCAGCAGTTCTTCACCTCCTGAGTTGCATGTACACACTCTTTGAACTACCAGTCCATCCTCACATTCCCTACCCTTCTGCTTTCTTCTCTCCCTTTTACATCTCTTGCATGACTCATAAGCTGGGATCCCAACCTCTACCACAAATTCCTAAGACAGAATTCCAACACCATGCTGCCCTTGGCTCTACTGCACCATGACAGAGGTCAGCCTGGACCATTACTTCCCTGTTTCCTACCCCACACATAGCACCATATTCTCTTTCATCACCAGAACCCAGCAGTGCTGTGGTGTTTTGAACCAGCAGCTGAGGGGGTGGCACAGAAAACACAGCAGCTCCCTGCCTGGCTTCAGTGTAAGCTGATGCAGGAGTTACAGGGCAACACCCTTGCACCACTCATGCTGTTTTGTTTGATGTTGTGTGGTGCAGTGGCATCCTCTGGCTGTCATTTCCCCTGAGGCTCAGTAATGAAATTAAAGGGTTATGGGGACATGGATCATTATAAGTGGGAGGGAACAAATAACGATGTTTGTCAAAACAAACATTTCTAAATTTAGAGTGATTTATGGACAAAATGATAACACGAGCAGAACAAGTGAGAAGCTTTTAGGATAAAGCTTTATCAGCCTATTGGCTTTTGTTCTTCTAGCCACAGTTAAAACTACAGGGCATATCTAGGAACCTCATTACCTGTCAATGGGGTATCCTCCTTCACAAAGGTTGACCAAGGCATACAGCTGTCTCAGTGCATACTCATACTGAAATAAACAAACATTGTTAATCATTTCAGTGATCAAAAGCAGGTATTGTTTATCCAGACTTAATAGTGGAAATAATTTAGAGCTGCTATAATATCTAAGGTGTTCAACTGATGATCTAGTACTGGGCTAAATGGATCTTTTTTCTGCACACTTTGCTCTTTGAACTTCAGGCAATTCAGCCATTTAACGTCTTTGAACTTAGGAAATTCAGCTGTGCTGAACATTGACCTCATACACAAGACCATCTAATCCATTACGTTCTTAAAATCCCACAGAACAAAAACAAAAAATCCACTAAAGAGGTTATCTTGCCTGCCATCAGGACTTTCTTATTCTTAACTGAAGTCTAATAACACAACTTGAATCCTCAACTGGGATCCCAGGAAGAGCAAACAGTAATAAAGCCCCTAAACAAAAAAGTGGTTCTCAAGAATTCAGCAAGATGATGGAAATAGCAGTGAGGCTACTGCAAGGAATTATGAATAATACTACATCATAATACAGAAATCTGAATGCACCAAGATTATGAATTCATAGTGGTGATGGTTTGTTTCTGTTTAGTCAGCAGAGATGTTTCAAGCAGAAATACAACATGACTTTTTAACATTGGGATTTCTGGGGAGGGAATTGATGGAAGCAACAGCACAACTAGTAAAAATTACATATTATTTTGGGGGTTTTTTTAGTAAACTTCTTGCTTACCTAAAGGCGTAGTAAAAATTGTTTCCAAAAGCAATTACTTACCCTTATTCCAAATCTAATCTGTATGACTGCCCCAAGGTAGCTTTTTAATAAAAGCTGATTTTTGCAGGTGTGCTCATGACTGTGCTAGTTTTTGTAGCCTGTTTATCAGGTTATATCCAATGAGTGACTTACCACAGGTAAGTGCCAGTTGAAGCAATGAGCTTTGAAGTGGTTCACTGCTGACTGGTAACAGTCATAATTGCTGATGGTCAGTCTGTCTGACAGAATCTGCTTGCTCTGTTCTGTTGATCCTGTTACTACAGTGACTATCTTCCACATGGATTCTTGGATGAATTCTTTCACCTGTATATAAAACAAAAAGAACCTAAAACATGCTTTTTCTAAATCTAATTTAAAGACTTTGAATGAAATTTCTCTTTCTTTAATCTTCCTTTAACTTTTAGGCTTTTTAGGGAACCAAACTTTGCCATTTATTTTTAGCACAGTCTCTTGCACTTGTCTCTTCACACTCAAATGAAAACTGACAGAAAGTCAAGATTCCTGGAGCCCAAAATTACTTACTGTCCTTCCACTGTTTACCAGGGAATACTGACTTCCATTCTGCAGGAGCTATTTGATTTGGGATGTTTCAGTTCTACTGAAACATGAGTTGCTCTAACACCAAAGATTAAGTTTTCCCATAAAAATCCCTATGGATGCAGATGAGGAATTTCCTGCCAATAAAAGCTGTGAGACTGACTTTTGCATTTGCTTACCTTTTGGCTAGATAATTACTACTGAATGTGCCTTGTGGAACAGATCATTGAATTCTAAAGGAAGAATAAACCATCAGCTAGAGGTTACCAGTCTGAAGAGTAATTTTTTTGACTTTCGGGGATTTTCCTTCTGCCATTTCTTAGGATAGAAGTTAATCTGGCCTGATGAGCAATTATTTTTTCCTTTCTTACCTCCAGGTATGCTTTCATCTCTGCAGCAATCTTCTTAGCCTCAGAAATGTCATTGGTAGCCATCAGCTTTCGTTTCATGATTGCAAAGGGCACATCAGGACTAGGTGTCAGGTCATAGTTTTCCACAGGTGGCAGAGAAATGGGCATAGCTTTCTTCCCCATGCCCTGGAACTGCATCACCTTCATGGAGGAGATGCTCTGAAAGATAAAAAGTAAATTTGGAATGGAACAGATGGAAATTGTCAATCACCCTCAATAGGCAGTTTTGTCTTTGTCTGCCATGCAAACCCAAATCTCTAAACTTGTTTTATTAGAGAAAATAAAGGAAGTAACAGGGTTGTAGGTGTATGTGTCTGTGTGTATGCATATGTTGGGTTTTTAATACAATGAGGTAAAGGCTGACAAAAATCAGGGAACTTTATTTCCAAAACTCACTGGGGGGGAAAAAGGAAAAAGGCAACCAGCTTATATAACTGCACTTTTTTTTTAATGAGTATTTAATCTGTTGCATAATGGGACTATTGTAAATGCTGTATCACCTCTTAGCTCTTCCCATTTGAGGGATCATTGTATTTTTTAACATTTCACTAATACTCATAATATGCTGGGAAGTGGTAAATACCTTTCTTTATTGAAGTGTCAAATCACTGGCAGAGCTTGGAGGACAACTTGTACCCTGATTTCTTGCATTAATGCATATGCAAGGCTGATTTCCTTTAGCATCAGGATCATCACCTCTTAAATGCTGAGGTCTTTTAAGAGAAATAGCTCATGACTAAAAATTACTAAATCAACCCTGCCAGTTTACAGCTGGTTTTTGTTTGAATTAAGGCATGAAAGTATAGGGTAAGAAAGGCTTGAAGATACATTTGAGCAAGGAAGCCCTGTGAAATACATACTCTGTTTCCATACTGCATCACATGGCTGGTGTTGGTGCGTTTCTTCACCAGCTGAAACTGCTTGTGGAGTGTTTCTTTTCTTAGATCCTCCTGCATGAAGAAAGTTCCATAAGGTCTAAAACAGTAAAACTTGGCTATTCTAAAAATGCAAGGGAAACTGCAAAGAGTCTTAGCTGCTAGTGAGTAGAAGCATGTATAGGACAAGAGCTATACAACCTTTGAAAGACATAGAAGTAAAAACTGAAAAGAAGATTTGACAGCATATTCTCATATTGCTTTTAGTAATCTCATTCCCCAGCAAATGGGCAAGAAGGGAGTGGACTAGCATACAAATGCCAGGTTTGTTTCATTAACAACAGTCTCCATTATACTAACAAGTGGGTTAGCCACAGTTCCATATTTAAGCAGCCCTGAAGCAGACATACAACTTACTGAACTGCCCAATTCATTTAACATGTTTGGAGATGTGGTCTCAGATTAGCAAATAAAGATTATGCCAGTTTGGAACTAGAAGATATTTTATATCTTATTATCTAATAATATTATGAATTATATTATAAATTATATCTTATTTTAAATCTTAGATATTTTATCTTATAAATAAAAAAAGGAAATAATATTTCTGAAAGTTGGTATTGGAAGTAAATTCAGTGGCCCAAACAAATAAAGATTATATATATGGTCCTGAGTAGTAGATAAATACTTTTACCAACTTAATTTGTTGATTTTGTTCCCACATAAATCCAAATATTTTCACAACTCCTGTAAAAGAGCTATGTTTAAAAATCCTAGTGATCTTTTTCATACATGAAATGAAGAAAATTTATTTCAGTAACTTACCATATCTGAATCTTCCATCCAATTCACACTGTACCAGTCCCCAAGATAAGTCTGTCTTTCATCATCATAGTAACATGCATAAGATGACTCCTTGGGATTAGCAGCTGTTGTTGCATAAACTGTAATACAAACAGTAAGGGTTTTTTATCTTCTTTTTTTTAATCTCCCCTTGCCCCTCCATGATTTAATACTTAGCTCCACACAATATATTTGTCTAAGTATTTTGCCTTTCAATCATTTACTTCTAAATAGCAGGAAGGAAAGAAGTATGTTAATCATTCTGTTCAGTCACCCTCAGTGCTGTTCTAAGCACACTCTGTGCTTCTTCTTTGCTGCCAAACATGGTCTGGAGTGTTTAAAAATTGTCTGAAGGAAAAATCTATTATTCAAGAACTGCCTGAAAGCATTGTGCACTAACAACTATCTATACATTCATTTTCTTTACTACAATAGTGATATCTTTTCTCCAAACTTGAAGAGAATCCCCTAAAAATCATCTTTACTTCCACATAATGCCACCCTCTAAGTAATATACTTTGTTGGATAATGCTCTACACTGAGACAAAAGTAAAATGATCCTACATCTGTCCCAAGCACAGTGTTCCCAGTAAGTCATCTCTAAGACAACAGAAATACTGTAAACACATATTGACAGGTCTCAAGACAAAAGCAATTTTGGCTTTTTGCCAAAGTTAATACATAGCATAGTTGTGTAACTGAAGGAAAATCCATATTTTAAAGTGAAAGTGTTCCATGTTATTTTATAGAGCTATTGTGTTGTTTCTACTCAGAATGTACCTAAAGCTCAAAAGTAAAAAAAATATTGAATCTTATCTGTGCAGTAAAATGCTCCTCTTAGCACGCTTCAAAATGCTTACTAAGTAACCAGTTAAACTTCTTAGCTTATCAGTGAGAGCTGCCAAAGACAACTTTGTACTCTTAATACATAAACTGTCAATTTTCTGCCTTTTTAAGTTCTGTGGCAGAGCTGGTTGTAAAACCAGTGTCCTCAGACTGGAAATTCTAACAGAATAAACTATAAAAAATACTGAGCATTTGTCTGGACAATTGTCAACATGAAACTGCTACCTGTAAAAAAGAAAAACTGTTTGTAAGAAATCTTGGTGGGTGTCAGGCAGCACATCCAGGGCCAAACACCCAGGATACCATGGACATGGCTGGTCTCCTCTGCAATGACATCTTCAAAACCACAGGAGCAAACACTTCTCTCCCTGATATGGAACAGCTGTTTCAAAAGGTTGTGATTCCTCATCCCAATCAAGGCTGAGCTTCCAGCTCTGCAGCAGAGAGCCTGGAAACCCTGAAAAATCCAAGTTCCACATCCTGGGTTGTTGTGCAAATGTGCAGCAAATCCACCTGGCAGTGGTGTCTCACATCTGCTTTGCTACTTGATGAAACTGAGAGCAGGAACTTCACACCTGTTAGCACTGCTGAGGCTGAGAAATGTCTGTATAACCAGGGCAACAACCTGGTTCCTGAAAAGAAATACTTTTTCAACTTCTCATTTTTGAGAAACTGAAAGCCTTTTCAGTCTTTTGTAAGACTCTACTAAAAGGAACTTCCTGTAAATGGAAAGTATTACTTTCTTGTGCTCCCCCACTAAAATTCTACATAAACATGCCTTGAACCTATTCTTGTCACAGTCAGTACTTGTCTGGGACAAGGTCTGGGACAAGCTGTGATATTTAAGTCCAGTAAGTTAACTGACTGCTCACCATTGATATTATCAGCCAAATGATTCATCATAGATCCAGACTCACATGCTTCAATGTAGAAGACCATCTATAAAATACAAAAATAAATCAGAGGCCTTAAGAAATTCCATGAGGAAATGGAGAAAACTTGTTAGGTGCTTTTTAGGTGTAGCTAGTTGGCCTGTACTGCTATTCCTGAAACAAAAGCTATGCATAGTGCTACAAAAGAAAAGCTAATTTTTTATTTTCAGGAATTAAACTCCATAGAAAGGGGAAAGAATAATAATGAAAAGGTGTTATTCATCTCTACAGAATCCACAGGGATCTACTGGCTATTGTACAAAGCACACATCAAACACACAGTCACTCTATAGGCACAGCAAGGTGTTAGTATTGATTGCAGTGTCTCTGGAACTGATGCCAGCTGTGTGTTCCTAAACACAGCCAGCCATAGCAGACATTGCCACAAAGAACTGCATAAAAAAAGCACCAGTAAAATGTTCAAAACAGTAACTTCTCTGCTATTAGCAATGTGATGAAATAAATTCACCGAATTTTCTGACAAGATATACAGTCTTTTAAACTAAATAAGGAGCTGTAAGAAAAACATGAGGTATATACAAACTTCCTGTAAAGACAGTAAAGAGTGAAGTGAACAAAGCACAGGAAGAGAGTCAGGTATAAATTATGGGGTGCAGCAGTTACAGATGTTGCTTTTCTAGCCAGAATATACAGCATTAGCAAACAGCAGTTACACTACATATGAACACTGACTGCAAAAACAAATGAACCATTTATGGAAAATTTGGAGCAGATCAATCCTTTGAACTGCAAAATCCTAATGCAAATTTAACTGCATGTAACAGATTCCTCCTACTTTGAGCCAATTCTCAAAATAAAAACATCTCTCTTCCATGCCAGCTGCTCTTTTAATTTCAGAATTTCTGGTATGCTTGTTTACCTTCCGGTATTTCTTGTGATGATACATGTACCAAATAGTCTTATTCAAGTCTTTCACATGAAGCTGTAAAATAAGAAGGCTTGTATTAAAACCACTTATGTTCAACAGACACACAATTCACTCAAGAATAAATACTAAGTGTTGTGAATATGTACACTATTTTCCCAATAAATTTATCCAGTCCTTTGCCCTCTGAAGTATAAAATTCTAGCATTTAGCACTTTGGAGAAGATGAGCAATGGTCCCAGAAGATATGTATAGTGCACCAGAAAGCCAAGTCACACCTGTGTGAAGCAGCCTGACTATGGAATGACATAACTTAAGTTTCAACTGAATGTTACAGATTCTAACTGGAAAAAATCCAAAATACAGTGATCAGGAGAATAATGCTCTTTTTTGGCCTCTCCCCTCAATATAGCAGTGCACTAAATATTCTCATGTTTTACATTTATTTGTTATTATTTTAGTATGTCACTAAAATGATGGGTTTTGTGTTATTCCCAAAATGCTTACATCATCATCAGGAAAAGCCAGAAGTCCTGGAGCTCCATGGTCAGTGAAATAAACAAACACATGATCCTTGGGACCACTGTAATAAAAAAATTGCAAACAAAGTCTTTTTAACTACTCCAACCTAATCTTCTGTACAACAACAATCATCTGCTTCTCAGTGCTAAGACATGTCATTATCTGAAAATGAACAAAACCAAAGATACAGTCCCTCAAACATGGAGAATATGGCAATCACTCTTCACATTCCAAACTGTAAACTGATTGAAACAAGGGCTGTTATGTAGGGTATGGTGGAAACACAATTGGTTTTTAATGGCTATCTGAAGAATTGCTAATACTCTGGGCATTTGTAGAAGTCTGGAAAAAAGGAATGCTTTTCTAACTAAGTTATACCAAGGTACCATTAACACAAGGATAAATAATAAAAACCTCTTTGCTAAGGACCTGAGGCATGTGTAAGGACTGCTGTGGCCATAATCAGCCACACAGATCAGCAAGCAGTGTCAGCCTCCAGCTCCATGAGGAACTGGTGCATGTACACAGGCACTCATGAGTCCAGACTGGCATCTGCACCCATGGCTCTGCAGTCAGTTGAGCACTGAGCACTCACAGGCTTTGACACCCTCACATCTGTGTAGTACAGTTTGCTGTACAGTCTGATTCCACCCTAAATCAAATAGATCATGTTTGGCTGACAGAAAGGTCTTAGCCTAACAGCCAGATCTGCAAAGGATTTTCCTTTTGAACTGGATTCAGGGACAATTAAATATAAAGTGTGTAAAAAGATCAGAAGGAGTGTCCAGGCCCTCCTCTGCTCCTCTGTACCAGATTCCAGAAACCTTTACTTGCTTTTGCTCTTTCCTCACAGCAAATAGGTGCAACTGCAGCAGCTCAAGGAAACATTGTCCAGCCTTCTGTTTGGCCAGTAACCTACTGGTTAGGGGCACCACCTAAAAGTCCATCTGGAAGCCTCCCAGGGAAAGGATAATTCTGTTCTTGTCCCACCCAACAGCAAAAGTCAGGTCACTTGAACATTCAAACAGAGCCTAAGAAGGGCTGGTGTTATTTTTTGGCTTCCTGCTCTTGATCCTAAATGCAAAAAATTTGACCCAGGTGGAATGTAAACAATTAAGACTTTTATTTGTGGGTTCAAGTGGTCTTCCTGAGTACATTAAGAGACTTTGGTCCTCTGTGTAGCTACTCCCTTATTTGAACAGGAACATCAAGCTTTTGCAGGTGAGGTGTGTTCAGATGTACATTTTTTTAAAACAAAAATTGCTTCATAGTCACCCCTTGACTCATTCCAGATACTAGAATTGCACAATCTGGTAATGTGCAGTAATTTATTAACGTTTTGCCTATATGTGTTGCATATATCATTTTCAACCTCAGCATTTAAGGATGAAGTTCAAACAATTCAGAGCAGTAACTTATTTGACTATTGTCCTGCTCCTCCTTTTTTACTGTTCTCCTCAGTGCCAGGGTGGGATTCTTCTGTTCTGTTTCATTGCTATGCCTCTAAAATCAACTGTCATATGCAGATAGACTTCACAGTTTTTCTTCAACAAGGCTAGTCCTTCCAAATGGTTGAATTTAAATTCTTAAAGGTTTTATAGTCATTCTTGTACACAGAAAAATATATGATATAGCTCTTAACCAATAGTCAGAAATGTGGTACAACTTAGTAAGGCAGCATCATACTTTTACACCTCAAACTCGGTAGAAACAAGATGAATAACTGACATCAGGTATCCTTCCAAGAAGATTTCTTATTAGGCACTGAAATGTATTAACTACATTTTTGAATCATCTAAATTATATAAGCCTTTATAAACTACCATTAATTATAAATCTTACATTGCACTCAGTCAATCTATAACTTATTATTCTTCCTATATTAAAATATTGCAAAACTTGGAATCATTTCTGTAGCTTAGTTTACAAATAATTTAAGCATAATACATCACTTACAAGTTTAATTGCTCATATTATTTTTCAGTCACAAAGATTTTTTTTTCATTCATTATAAACCATAATTCCACTTCCATTAGGAATGGAATTATGATTTATACTCAGCCTCAATAACTGTACATGTGCTACAAAGAATAAGGCTGGGATTAGACATGCAATTCTTCCAGCTGATGAGCTGGTTAAGCTCTTTTTGTTCCTCTGCCACTCACTGCTAAGTCCGGCCTGAGTTTGACCTAAATCTTCTGCTGATTAAGAAAACTGTTCATGTACATTAAAACAAGCCTTGGAAAATCCTTTCCAGAAGTCTCCAGAGTTTAGCCACACTATCTTAGAACTGCCATTCTTGAAAAAGATAGTAGTCTAAATAACAAATACCTTAATACAGTTAATACTACCCTCTAGAACTTCTATACCTTAATCAGTCAAATATCAGCAGTTGCTTTCTTGTGACACATAGTTTAAGAAATTAGAACCACTGTATTTGTAATGTGAAGGACCTGAAATTGCCATCAATAATTTTGCTGGATTCTTAAGTTGCTCTAATTTATTCTTTTGTTGAAATCAGTGTCAATTAACAACTACACATGCAATTATTTTCTAAATTAAACTTCTCTTACCTTTTCAATACTTTTCCTGATCCCACCCCCTTCACTGCTTCCCCATCTCCTCTGAGAACCGCAAGAAAATTCTTAGGAGTGACATCCTACAGATTTGAGAAGATTAAAGTTAGATCTGATAATAAAAACAACAAAATCTTCATTTAGAAAGATGGCTTCTTAAAGTTAAAATCAAGCATGGATGACAAATTTAGCTGGCCATCCTTTTCAATACATCTTTATCTAATGACTCACTTGGCTGCTGAATCATGAAATCACAGAGTCACTGGATTACTGTACTGATTTAATGAAACAATTAGGTTTACACAGCTGTTTTTCAGATTGAGTTACAACATTTACAATCCAAGACCTTCCTTCCTTTCATTTCATTTGTCAGCATGGAAAGTGTAAAGGTTCACTTTGATGACCAATGCTTCACTTCAAAGAATCTATTGTCTATATTCATCTTACGTCAAACCAAACTTCATGTCAAACCATGCAGGTAAATAAACTTGATGCTTTATATTATGTGCATTTTTGGAGTGTAAGCTACAGGGTGAAAGAATTTATTCAGACATTGGATAATGCTGAACCACAGGGAAAGGGGTTTTGTTCCTACCTCCTTTGTATAGTCCTTGGGCACTCCAGCATACACATCTGAGCCATTAGGTCTATTGATGACAATGCCTTTGGTTGGATTTCTGAAAGGTAAATGGAACATAAATAGGAATAATTAGCCACATGCCATGCAATGACCTTAGAACAACAGGAGTCAGCTCACCTGAGAGTACAGGAACTTGCACCATATGTCATTAAGTGATTTCAGAATATAAAGGGCTTTGCACTTCAGTCAGTTACATATATTTCTCTCAGGCGATCTTACCCTCAGAGTACATTCAAGTATTCTATCTCAGATCATGTCAATTAATCTGAAGATGTAGATGGATGGTCTCTATCATTTCTCTCCTTGCAGTCTTGCCTTTATTCCCCTTAACACTTTGCTCCCAGTGCTGCTGTGCTGATTTTGGGGGAAGTTGTTTCAGAATTAGAGGCTGTATAAATTAACTGTGTCATACAGGAAGCAGCGATATGCTCTAGAGTGTCACTCAGAATGGGACCTGTTACCCATCTTCATTGAATGCTGGGAATTAATCTGATAATATCCTCCAAAAAAGCCCTGAAAATTGCACACAGACCTCCCCTGTGTTCACAAGTTTAGGTTATTTATGTGCTGCACACTGTTATGCCTGGGAGTTGAGAGCCCTTACTCTCATAACAAAGCTCTGCAGTCCTCAGTGCCACAGCTGATGCTGAGCTGTGTTCTAAGGCTTAGGAAGCTCATGAGCACATTTCAAATTATTGTGCTGATGGCTGACATCTCTATGCGTATCACAGGTGGTTTTAGGGGCTTTTCTTTCAAAACTACTACAATCTCAAAACACACTGGTGACCACAGCATGTTTGTAGTAACCATATAGTTTGTGACCAGCGTATGTTCATCACTTACTCCTCATTATCAGCAATGTCATCATACATCATGACAATGATCTGCTCATCTGGGATTCCATTTCGGTGTACAATCTGGTAGGCATGGCACACATCTGCCTGAAATTAAGCAAATTTTCATTACTAGTTTTAACAGAAATTTTACCTTTGATACCAGAAGCAAAACAGCTTTTCAGACCTAAGAGCAGGCTATTGACACCAAAACAAACTTCATTCCAATATAAGAGACTGAGGGTTGCTAGAAAGCTGAAATGCACAGGTTAAACCAGAGCTCATTGCTCTTCTTTAATTAGAAGCAGTTGCATTAATAGTAGAGACTATGATTAATATCTCTCCCTCATTACCTATTTTGATTTCTTATTTAAACAGAAACCAGAAGTTACTTCAGACTTGGTAGAGATAACAAATTTAACATGTAGCTCTCAGCAATATTCTCCATTGTATGAGAAAATCAAAATAAAAACCTTCTGCAGAAAATAAAAACCTTTCTTTGCAGAGAAATCCAAAGTGTGCCAAGCAGACAAAAAGAGTTGGATTTCCACCAATTTCCCTTAGTTCTGCACCAAGCCTGCACAACTAAAGATTGAAGGCTGTCCTTGACTTAAGCAAGCATTGTTTACCAATCTCATCTATGCAAAAATTTTATTAAATCTTGCTTTACTATGAGATGAGAATTTGGTTTAAGGAATATTTTCTTTTTAATTACATATTTCTTACTCTGCAGAGCAACTAATTCAGTGCACATCAGATTTCAGTGGAAAACAGAATTGCAAAAATTCTATTCAGGCTCTTTTGCTGATTTGTACAGGATATGAACAAGCATATTTTCTTTACAGAACCATCTTCCCGTGACACTGAAATAACAACACCCATTAAAGTGATATTACTGTAATTGCAGTAAATGCAGTACAGTAAATGCAGAACTATATCAGAATGCTAACTTCTTAGTAACCCCAGTCCAAATGATTCTCTTCTTTAAAACTTACAGTCCCTGAGTGCCTTAATGGGGCATTAACAATCATTCCTAAACTTGAGAACTAGAACCCACCAAATGCTAGGAAAAGCTGTGCAGGATTAATGGAAGAGATCTCATCTAACAAATGCACACTCCAAATGCAAGCAGGAAGCAAGCTTTAAAGCTTACTTGTGTTGAACTAATCTAATTTGCTAATTTGGAAACCAAATTGATGTGGTTTAAGTAGACCAGTGTCTGTTTAGATTACTTAGGAGTACTAGTGATTTTCCTTAGTTTAACCAAAAAGACACTGTAAAATACTGTAACTTTATAATCCTTGGTCTTCTAAGTGCAGATAAAAATGAAAAGAGAAGATAGTTGTACAAGATTCTGTGAAGAGTGAGGCACATTCAATGCTAATGAACTCTCCAACAATAAAATCTTTTTATGTGAGATTTAACCCTAAATGTTAAACTGTTCTTACTAAAGCAGTTCTATTTCCTACTTTGCAGGTCAGCAGTCTAGGTTCTCTTCCACCCACCCCAGACAATCTCCCAATTAGTTTTCCATTTCCTTGCATGTCATTATACCAGCTGCTGCCTCAACAAGTCAAAACATTGAGGTTAAACAGTTAGGAAGGTATTGCATATAATATGAAACAGAAGAGCACAGGTTTGACTGAGAACATATTTGATTTTCACAAGCAACCCAAGCAGAAGCAGAAGAAAACACTAATCAGGGCTTCTCTACACTGATGGATGAGTAGATCATAGATCCCTTCTCACTCTGAAAATATCACACACCTCTGTGATGCTGACAGGAACCTTCACAGGCTGGCAACAGGGAAGTGCTTAGGCATGCAGTGATACAGTATCACCACATTCAATCAGCAAGTGTCTGTGCTCCCACAAACATGTGGCTGGCCAGTAGGGACTTTGGAGGTGTTTCAACTGATCCTAAGTGCCCAAAATAAGCTAAACTTTGTAAATACATATTATCAGGTTTTGGTTTCCTCTCCTGCCTTCTGGTTCATTCACTGTTTGCTCAGTATGTCCTGTCTTAGCAAACAGTAGTCATTAGCAAAATCCCTACTGTAAAGGAAGACAGATCAATGCAGTCAATTCCCTTCAATCTCAATTTATGCCTGTTTGGGGGTTGTCCCAGCCTTTTCAGGCTTTTGCTAAAGGAACTGCTGGTAGCATAATGATATCACCAGCAAAGTCTAGAGCAGCAAAAACATGCATTCCTACTAAAACTCCATTGAATAAAGCAGGACAGTTATGTGTAAACAGTTAGGGTTTATTGCACAGAATTAGCTGACCTAATTAGTCACCTTTGATATTGCTCATGATTAGTCCCTGTGTACACATAAAAACCCCATAAATCTCTACAAAACCAGAGTAAAAAAGTTTGCAGCTAGAGCAGGGAGGTGTATGTAGAGTATTTCCTGTTGATGCCTAACCGCCTCTCAAATACTGCTATTTGACCCTGCTTCTCTATGAAATATTTCTGGCATATCTGCACCTGTAAACCACTCTAGAAGAAACAGCTGTTCACTGGTTTCAGATCTCTTATTGGTATTATTCTTGATGGTTTAACATGTGAAATGTGTGCTATGAACATTTACTGGATAAATTGTCACTAAATCACGTTTCTGTGAGTGCGATTTGAGGGGCTGCCCCAGATCAGCACGGGAAAAGCTGCAGCTGTCCCACACAGCACAGGAAAAGGTGCAGCTATACAGCTCCTGCTGCACACTGACCTTATGGGTAGCTCCAAAATGGACACTGTTAAGGGCATGGTTTAGACCTTTCACTCCTTAGTTAGTCTAAACCCTTCGCTAAATCAGCAAATTCTGATGGAAGAGCTGCTTAAATAATTAACTCCTAGATTTTGAAAGCATGGGGATCAGAGAGTGACTTACTCTGTTTTCCTGACACCCCAATTTTCCTCTGCCATACAGCTGTTTACACATTTGAATGACACAGCTTTTAAGCAAACTGCCTGGGGGGATTTTTGGAAAAATCAAGTTGTTTATGACACAAGCTTGCATAAATAGTTCCTAAAGGGAAAAGCTTGGACTTGTGTGAAATTGGTTACTTCTTGTCTTATGACTGCTAGGTTCATGGCTGAAAGGAACTGTCAGCTTTACCTTAAAGCAGCACAATTCCCACTACAGCTGTGCTGAAATGTCACAGCCTAAACAAGAATGAACTCTAATATACAAACAAAGTAGAAGAATATGTCTGAAATGCCAGCCATGTCTTACTCCTTTGCTTAAACATACATCAGTGAGTCTGCCCAAAGATATAACTATCAAGAATTTAGGAAAGATTTCCTGAGAGCTCAGTTTAAATTTTGTAAGCACAGTGAGGAAATGTTAATTGAAGGCTAAGGCAGCCTTAGTGTCTGTTACCTACAAGAGAGGAGAATTTAAGACTGTCCTGGAATAAGATACTGCTCTGGCTGGCAGTGTCTAGGACACTGAATAAATAGAGTCTCTGACCCACAAAGCTCAGTAAGTGTAAGACTAAAAACAACAACTGAAAACAGACTCATGTATACAAATTCATATTTTTTTAGTTTTAATTTTAATTGTAATTTTGCCAGACTTTTTCAGTCTGGCATTTCTCTTGAGGATGCATTCCATCTTTAGTAAGACTCTTGTTTCACATCAGGCTTTTCCACAAACTATGTGAATTTGAGCATCCAGGAAGCATGGGTCTGTCTCTTCTTCTGATCTGATGTGAAGCCAGCTTTAGATTTGAGTTAGCTGGTATGTTCATCACCCAGAAGAGCCAGACACTATTTTTTCTAATGAGAACTAGCTTGTTGAGTCATTCTCCAAATCTGTCAGAAGCATTTAGTACCGTATTTGCTCACGTATGCCACTAAGCTTTCCAGAGGTATTTTATCCAGCTCTTTGTAAGCAGAGAGCTGAGCCACTTTCCCTAGGAACAGGGGGAGTATTCTTGAACAGTAGCCAGTCTCATAATGGAAAGCTGCTACAGAGAAGCCAGAGTAACTGCTGAGGAGCAGAGAGGAGCACACTGATAGCCCTTCCACGGCCCAAGCAACTCTAATCAAAACCACTAAAATAAGGACAAAAATGCCAAAGAACTGAGAAGCCATAAGCACAAAGCAATGTACAAGCTAGCCCTGCAATGACAGCAAGCCTATCACACTGGGCTCTATACTACACAAAACACTTAAATTTTATTTTAGGAACTGGATGAGATAAATGTGTACGACAAGTTTAGGTCATCCTGATTAGGAAGAATCCCAGCTCAGCCATCACAGTGGAAGCAACTGCCTGCAGAGTGTGAATCTTGCTCATATTAGGCACAAATGGTGGTTTTTCTCCTTTCTATCCTTGGTTTGTACTGACAGTGGATCCTGACTACTGACATCTAAATAACCAGTCTTGAGCAAAGTTTCAGATTCCTTGAGGTTACAGGTGCAAACTCGGTGTTTCCTGGGTCTGCAAAGTCTTTACAAACTTATTATTCCTGGGGTCTGTACAGTGTGCAGCATGTATGAGATGAGGTATTTTTGAATAGGTAATCTATTTCTTCTGCTTTTGTGGTTGCTCAGTCATATGAACACATTACCACCGGATAATTACAATACAGTACATTTTGACCATGTTGAAGCAGGCAGCATGAAAACAACTGGAGCTCACAAAATAAAAACGTAATACAAATATGCAACATCATGTATTAACTGTACCCTGGACAGCTGAACTGAGCAACTGAAACCCAGAGATGTGTCTGCTGAATTCTCAAATTACAAAGGGACATTATCAGTGCTTGGTTGCATGAAGGGAATAGCAACAAGTCCAGTAATAAAAAAAAGCCACATTGAATAACTACTTACTGGAACATATCTACAAATCCACTTGTACACAGGCTAGGTCAGAAAAGTTCTGGGGAAGAAGGGTGATGGCAGGAGTGAACTGAACTAGAGTACAATATATTTTCCTCTGCAGTTTCTCCCTTGGAAAGCAAAAAAATTACACAACCATGCAATTCTGTAGCACTGCTTTGATTTCTTATAGCACAGGTATGATTGTACTGAACAATACCATGTGTTTCTATGTGTGTTCACTATGTGTTCTGAAGCACAGAAGTGAAAGACCAAGTCCTATTCCTGGTTCCTCTCTAAGTGACTTTGGCAAATAATTTAATTACTTAAAATGTTTTTGCTTCTGCCTCTGGAAGGTAGGGAACCCTAAGACACCAAGACAGGGTGATCAGTGTGCATAATATTTTCAGAAATCTGTTAGAACTCCTCAGATTTCTGTAGCATCTTTCCTCCTCTGAATAACTCTCCTAAAAGTCTGTGATTCTGCTTGTTTTGCTGGGAACAAATTTCTCCAATTTTTTAGTACCCAAGGCACCCTTGTCTGGATGACACTTCATGTCACACATGAGAGGATTTCCCATGACTAACTGCTGGGTTTGTCTCACCACATGTCACTGCTACCATGCGTGCTCACACCCACCAGGCCCTTAAGACTGACCAAAAAAGGCCACTAGGCAGAACAGCATTAGCACTAGCAGAACCTGCTGCTGTGCTGCATCCTGTGGGAATTGAGCTTTTTCATAACAAGTTAAGATGCACAGTATCTTGCTCAGGACAGGCAAGTAAGAACCCAGCCTCATTCTGAAGGATCCTTCATACAGACTCTTTTACAATGCTGCTTTTATAACTTTAATAGGATTATTATTGGTATTCTAATTTTCTTCTTTCCAAATGTTAATACCTGAAGCAAGTGGCAGTTTAAAATACAGAGATTCCTAGTATTTAAATTCAGAACAATCCAACATGGCAGATATTGTGCATTTTTAGTTGACATGATCTTCAAAATTAGGTATTTAAAGAAATCCTGTTCTCATTTTTCTAACATTGAAAAGAAATTACTTAGTAACTATCTGCAAAGCATGACCACACTCAAAAGTTAATAGGCTTCTGTGAAACTAGCATGTTACAGAGATTCACTCACTGTTGGACACAAATATGTTAAGTGTGGATCTTGAGTTCTTCATAACCCTATTTTACCTGGCAGAAGCACTTGCCAATTGCAGGCTCACTGACAGAGAGACTAAAAACTGTGCCCAGGCAACTGAGAAAAGGAATTCTCATGAGCCACAGCTTCAAAATTGTAATTTTATTTAAAGAATTAATGTTGTGGTAGTAACTCCTCCTAGAATGGAAAGGAGCCAGCTAGACTGGTTATACAGCAATAGCAACAAAAAGAGCACAACTCAGTAATTACATTTAGACACTCCAAGACAGGCAGTAATCAAGTACAGCAGTAGTATTTTCATCATTGTTTCCCAATTTCAACTTCAAAACTCTTCTTCAAGATTTAATTTTAAATAGGAATAGTTTATATTAAGGCTGTAATATTCCAACTGTAATTATCAGGTGATATCTACAGTGTAAGGAGCCAGGAAAGTCCCTAAAACCTGTTTGTCAAAGTGTTTAGCTAGCACTTGCCAGTGACAGGTTGTTCTTCAGATGCAACAAGATTGTCAGTCTGATTAATTTAGTTTTAAGCTCATCACTGTGCTGGAAGTTCTAAAGTGATTGTGAGCCTAGAAGGAGAAGAAACATACACAAACCCCAGGGTGCCTAACACACAGAAGGCTCATTTGTTCCTCAATCAACCAAGAGGATGAAGCCTCTCTCTATTTTACAGGCAGTTACATTAAAAATAGTACATACTTTAAAAGTTCCAGCATTCAGCAATTCAACCAGTACATTTCACACTATTCAGTTTTAAAAATGCTGATTTTGTACACTGGTATTTAACCAACAATACTATAATAAACTATTTTTCTAGCATTTAGAAATATATAAATGTACACACAAATCAAAATTAAATTGATCCTTTTCTCCAGGAAAGCCAACCTGCAAATTTAGAGCAAAGATAGCATTTACATAGATTAATCTGTTTAAGGGATTGTCCAGCAATTCCCCAAGGGGAAAGTGCTGCAGAAGTTTCCTGACTGCTTATTATAAATCTTGAACTTAACCAGAATTAAGTCACTTGGATTTAATCCTGTCCATCATGACACCCACGCTCAGCCCACAGTTTCACAACACACTGCTTTTCCCAGCAGCACTGGACTGGGAGTTCCTGTTCCCTTTCCTCCTGTTTCTGCCACTCACTGTTCCCTGAACCCTGCTGCACCATATCTTTGTTGTGCCAACTTAATTCTGAGGCCATGCTGTTGAACACAGTCAGCAAACTGGTTCAGGTTAAAAAGAACCCCCTTCCATATGTCCTCCACTCCTCAAACATAATAATGCATTTGCAGCCTTCAGAGATTTTTTATTTAGAAGAAAAGGAAGCTTCTCGTAACATAATGAAAAGAGGAAAGAAATGGAAAGAAACATGCATGTGTCTCAAAATGAGGTTTACCTCTAGATAGCCTCTGTACAACTGCAAGTTGGGGTTAGATCTTCTAGCCTAGTTAGTAATAGAGTATTTACCCTAAAAGGCACAGATCTCCCAGGATGCAGAAGTGTGATTAGAGGAAGAATACTTCTCCTCTGGTAATGACAGCTTTTTCAAGAGGTTAGAGGCTAAAAAAAGTTGTATGCAAAAAAAAAAAAAAAAAACAAAAACCACAAAGTAAAAAGGAGTAGTGGAAGGGAATTCCTGGGGTGGTAACAAAAATAACTAAGAGCAGGTTCTGAGCAAACCTTGCTGCTGTTTGCTTTGAAAACTTCACACACCTGGGAGTCTGGAAGTAGAAGCACTTGCTCAAATGACAGAAGGTCTAAACTAGTCTAGATTATAGGCAGCTACCACCTTCCTGCAAGTCTGGGAGCTGGCATTTTCTGGAGCATGGACAGCATCAGCATGTGATCCTTACCTGGTGACGATAGTTGTACCAGCCATTGGAACCTGCAACAATCACCACCCAGTGCTTGCCTCCATCTTCAGGCTCTTCCATGGGGAATGTGCTGATGCCCAGAGCACAGCCCAGTAGAAAAACTGCTTTCAGTATCATCTCTCTTCTTTATTTACTCCACAAATGGGAGTAAATTCTCCTAATGAAGAATTTTGAGACAAGTAAATGAGAGGACATCAGCCAATAAAAAAATGCTAAACAAATATCAGCAATATCCCAACTAGAAGCTTTTCTTGGTTGTGGGGTTTTTCTGTGTGTTTTACAGATCATTTAACCTATAGTACAATTTTGGGTCATATCTTCCTTTAGCACCAAGCTGCTACTAGTTACAATAGCTTTTTGTCAGCTTTCAAATCTGACTGAAAGCAATTCTGAATAGGACAACCAAGTTGTTCAGCTCCCTCCAGTTGTTTCACTCTATACTAGCTGGCAATGAATAAGTCTCAAATACAAAGAAAGCCTCACTATCAATTGCTTCACAGATAAAACTCTTTCAGATTAAAACTATTCTCTTGGTCTCTGCTTATGTGATTCCCTGATTTCCACTCACTGGCAATTACCCCATTATTACTGAGTCAAATCCCAGGTGATGTAGGATACTGAAGACGTGGAAAAGTGGTGGGGAGTTGGAAGGTCAGAGTGTCACAAAAGCTCTCTGTGCCCACAATACCAAAGAGGGTGGAAAGAGGCCATTCCACTGTTCTGCACAAGATGCAGCCCTAACTGCAGGGGCTGGGGGGAAGTGAAGGCTGTGAGAGCCTCACGCTATTTGAGCAACCTTTTATGCTAGTGGAGAGCAAATGTGAACCACTACCACATGAAAGAGCAGCATTTTGCCCCCTTTCCTCAATGGTTAAGTGTTTGCACATGGTGCACAGTGAGAAAAATACATCTGAGCCTGTGAATGACAAATTTAGAAAAGCAAAGCACAGGGGGTGGTTTGAGCCCATGCAGAAATGGCTCTTTCTACTTTCTTGAGAGGACTAAAGTAGAGTCCTTGCTAGTGAATGTCCTGAGCACCCTGATTGTCTGGTAAAGCATTTACTCTACAAGCAAACTATCTGGCCACTTCCAATCACAGGTTTAAGGTCTGCTTTTTGAACTGGGGTTCAGGGGGCAGGCAGGTTCCATTTACTGGTCACAGTCTCGGGTCTGCTGCATCTGATGTGAAACTCTAAAAGCAAACTCCCCTGAAGAACTGCATGCTCCTGGCACATGCATAAAGATTACACATTTCCTCATGCACTGGGAAATGGGATTTTACACCTCCCTACTCACAAACACAAGATCCTGGAAGTAGATAATTGCTGCTAGGTATGGAAGAGGTGCTGTAGTAAGAGGCAGAGTAGTCTACATTAACATGGATTTCTCTGGAATAAAAGCTGGAAACCCCCAAACCATTCAACACAGTCAGAAGGCAAAATCACTAAACCGAGTAAACAGTACCAAAGTCAGCCTCAGTACCCCACTCAAAACCACCCATCTGCAGCCACTCAAATGAGGCTGGAATAGAGAAGCAGCCAGATCCTCTCCAGAGCAGTTGTGTTCAGAGTAGACTAACACACAGCATGGGTTCACTGGTCACGAAGATTTAGTCTTGCAGGCAGTAGTATGAAAAATATATATATGCATATATTATACTATATATACATATTTAAAAGTTCGGGGGTTTTATCCTTTTTAGTGGAGCTAGCACAAAGTAAGAAAGTCTTGATGATCTAAACAGAACCAAACATTAACTGTTATGAAACTGCTTCTTCCAAAAACTTATCTTTCAGGAAGAAGCCACTCCTGTCACTGCCTGTAACACTTGGAGCAAGAATAATACACAGTAACTTAACAACTTAGGGTTTGTTGACTTATTAGCTTCTTCAGCACACAAGCAGATATGAAGGAATAAGCAGATTTTTTATTAGATGGTTATACTCTCCCATGTTGAGCTGGAATTGTAAAGTTTTGTCATTGTTGCCAAAGAATGCGGCTTTGTATGGCAACTCTGCCTGATCTATCTTGTCACTTCTTCACATGATAAGACAAATAGCATACTGTGCTGAAGATGCACTGTGTCTACAACATCCATTAAATCTGGCTATTCTGTTGCCTACAGCCTGGCTAAAATTCAAACCAACCTGTAAAGAACTTCTGTAAAGTGCCACTACAGGCCACAGGCCAATGAGCCTATTCATTTCCAATATTCAATTTCAGGTATATCTAACTCCTGAAATATTAGGCAAGAAAAGAAAATCAGTATTGTTTGGACAATCTGCTTATGAATCTTAACTCAGTTTGACTTACTGGAATATTGAGCTGAATTTCCTGCACACAGATCTCTCAGAGCTCAGTGTCTGTCTGATAACATTTCTCCAACTATAACATGAATTATGGTTACGTTAAAAAAAAAAAAAAAAAAAAGAAAAAGTTAATGGTCCAGGTAAGACCATTAACTTCTTAAGACCAAGAACATTAACTTCTCCATGTGCTGGAGATCCTTTCACATGATGCTTAGCTCTTTGAGATAGCATTCATCAGAATCCAGGGCATATCAACAGAAACTGCATTGGTGCCAGCTGTTCACCAGGCCATGTAACATGATGGCTAATTTTAAGGGAAGTCCTGGCACACACATCCATCACATGGAAACAGTCCCTGCCACTATCAGTTACTGATATACCAGCCAAATGGAAACAGCTCAATGGGATTGTCTTTCCTGGTGAGTTCACACTCCTGACTACACTCACAAGGATCCACAGTTCTCAGGTACCTGCCACACACAGGTAGCACAGGTGTACCCACAGCAGCACTGCACCCTGCCTGCCAACAGCCCCATCACAGAAAATCCCTGGGCCACATCAGAACAGAGACTTTAGCTACCTCTCCATGAGGCAGTCTCTCCATGAGGGATTCAAGAGTCTTCCAGGTAGTACAAGGGTATCTAGGCCTTCACATTTCTCTCCTCTGCTGAGACAAAAGTTGTGACTGATGCAGAACACCCAGGAAAAAAACATAAACACCAAGAAACATTGCACTGTACTAGCATATCATACATATTTTGTCATGGATAATTTAGAATAAAAAAGAACCTCCCTTTGGCGCAAATAAATGACATATAATCTCTCTTATCTATCTTTTCTTATACTATAATTAAATCAAATTAACACCAGAAACAAGGAAGGAAATAAAAAAAACCCCAGATATATTAGTACACAGTAACTAATAAATGCTCAGCTCCCTGAATTTCTCTAAGCAGCACTTAAAATAGGTTTAAACATGGGCAGTGAGAATGGGTCTTCATTGTTTGTTTCTAACTATTGCTTAAAAAAAATCCAAACCAAACCTAACAAACAAACAAATGATGATCAAACAAAGAAATAGACTCACACACACACCTATTTCTACTTGTTTTAAAGAAGGCCTCTGAGTGGAAGTGGGCAATTTAAAAGGCTGTGTTCAGGGTCGTGTTGTATGAGTTCTTGACCTACAGTTGAGAAGAGAAAGCTCCCCATCACATGCTTTGTCTTCAAGTCATACTAAGAGAGAGCAACTCAGCTGACCAGCTTACCACAGGTACAGAAAAAGCCTTTCTCTGAAGATCCATCACATGCAATCAATACTACATCACATGCAGATGAAGACTGTGTGGAAAAACTAAAATCTCGCTACAAGACAAACTTGCAGCTTTGGTTGATCTACAAAATATCATAAGATTTGATCAGCTCTGCCTAGTCTGTCTGACAGAAGAGTTAACTTTGCATGGAGACCATGCCAGCATAAAGGCCCATCAGTGCAGTGGGCTCAGCATCACACCACCATGTACACACGCAGGCAAGGCTGCTGCACACTTTGCACAATCTGTGGAAGAAGCACATCCAGAATTGGGTGGCTTGTGACAAGTGTGCACAGAGGTTCTTGGATGAGGCAAGAGACAAGAATGTTGACTCTATGTTCAGAAGGCTTGATTTATTATTTTATTATATATATATATTACATTATAACTATACTAAAAAGAAAGAGAAAGGCAGGTTTTCCCAGAAGCTAACTAAGCTAAGAATAGAAGAGAATGATAAAAGGCAGCTCTCTCAGACTCTGTCCGAGATAGCTCGGTCTTTGATTGGCCATTAATTATAAACATCTAAGATGGGCCAATCAGGTGGACTTGTTGCATTCTACAGCAGCAGATAATTGTTTACATTCTGTCTCTGAGGCTTCAGCTTCTCAGAAGGAAAAATCCTAAAGAAAGGATTTTCAGTGAAAAGATGTCTGTGACAGTGGCTCTTGCAGAACAATTCACTCTTAAAACCAGTCTGTCCTGACAGAGGTGCTTTGACCACTTCCCACTAGATAGCTAGCATACATCTCTGACTTGATAAGAGAGGGATGCTTAGGAAAGCCCACACCTGGAAATGGCTGGCTGCAGCTGGAACAATTTTTACAGCCAACTGCCTGCTCCCTGAGTTCACAACTTTCCTTTGGGAAACAGTCCTTTAAGATCAATACTCTTAGAACAGGATAGCACTCTAAAGAAAGGGCTTTGAGTTGATCAAAGTATTTTCCACTAGCTTTTAGAGCAATATTGACACTTCAGTGGGTTGCACTCGAAATACCTTAAACACAGTCTCCAAGAGCTGTATAAACAGAAACCATATCTCTATTTCACTTGCATGAGAAGTACACTAACAGTAACCTTGCTGAAAAATAACAGCCTTAAGCTGGTCAGATGACCACTAAAGCTCTTCTGTGAAGTCTTTCTTAACAGCTCACTTCTTATAACTACTAGCCTTTGAGCTTCCCAAATCAAGCCACAGTTCCTTTCTCCACAGAGTGCTTGCATATTGCCTGCCACTTAGATGCTGATTTCCACAAAATATGTGACAGTCTTCCTCACAGGAAACTGATGCCCACAGTTCTGCCAGCAATGTTCCACCCACAAGCTGTGCTGGCTGCTACAAAAACAGAAGCACCTAAACCTGTGATTAGGCCCCTGCACAAATAATCTGATTTTCTTTCTGCACTTGTGTTGTAGAAAGAAAAAAATCTTCATTGCTATAAATTCTGTCATGGTACATTTTGAAGGAGATTATTGTCCCTGTTGCAAAACATTTCCTTACAAAGTCTGCTAGTAACCATTCTATGAACAGGCTTAGTATGATTAGAACTTGTAGTAAAATATTTCTGTTTAGACATCTACTGAAGATGTATAAGCCACTTTTACTGTAAAAACCCATGATTTTTTAGTTAACTCAGAATAATTCTTGATGTTAAATCAATGTATTTAAAAGTAATTACAAATAAAGTTCATTCTCCTGTTTGCAGGTTTTTTTCTCAGCAGCAGAGATGGTACAATTTACCTGAGGGTAAAAAAAACCCAAAATCATTCCTAGAATGGTGATAAGTTAATACACCTGGATTAGGGGATTTTTTTCTCTACATGTTTCAAAACACCCAGATTCAAATCTGGCAGACCATAAGGCTTCAATAAAACTGCTTCTGCTATTTACTTTCTTATCTGTCTGCAGATATGTACAAAGCCTCTGCCATCACATTTTAACAGAAAAAAGAGATACTGCAACGCTGCATGAGAAATAATTGTGTTAAATTGCTTGAGTTGCATAGGGGGTATAAGGGTAAAAAAGTAAGTCAGGTAAGGGTAAGAATGTCTGCTCAGCAAACATGGAAATGTTGGAAGCATGGACAGAATGAAATTCTGCAGAAGTTATTACGCAGAAATTCCAGTGTGATATTACACAAGATTCCTGCACTCCACATGTCTTTTACTACGGTTTATCTTAGCAGTTCAGATCTTGGCTACAATATTTATGCTAACTCGCAAATACAGACATCCAACACAGTGTTGTTCCATCCTAATTGAGAACTAGTGGTGCTACTACCTCCAAGCAGAACCTCACGCTACGGCAGGGCTGTCCACCAGCTATAAACAGCCAGCCACAGCGCAGCGCCTTTCAGGCATTCCCAGCTCTCCGCAGAAATCCCGTAAATAGTTACTCCATCCTTTTCTCCCGTTAAAAATGTATTACTGGTGATTAAATGTAAGCTGCTGCCACTGCTTCCTCCCCCACTGCCCCATCTCCCTCCTCTGCCAGCCCTGGGCAGTGTCCCTCGGAAGGAGCCGCTCTGAGCCGGTCTCTCTTCCAGCACGGAGGGATCGAACGCAGTTCCCAGGCCAGGCGTACCAGCCCCAGGGCCACACGGGGCGCCGGACGAAGTGGCGGGGGCTCGGCAGCGCTCGGAGCCCGGGAAGGACACCGGCACCCTCGGTGGCTCCCCGGGGAGGCGGCGGGGCCGCTTCCCCGCCTCTCTGCGGCCGGGCAGCGGAGCGGAACGGGCCGTCCCCTGCTCACAGCTCCCTTCGCCTAGGCGAACCCCGCGTCCTGTCCTCCCCTCCCCGGCCGGAGCCCCTGGACGGAGCCCCCGGACAGCGCAGCGCAGCCCCGCCGCCCTCACCAGTTCGTGCAGAGGAGTCGCCGCCGCGGCCGCTGTGATTGCGGCGAGCGCCGTGCGGAGCCGGGCGACCGCGGCGCGCGGGGGGCGGAGCCGGGCCCGGCCAATCGCGGCCAGGCGGAGGCGGGGCCGGACATCCCCCCGACTACACTACGAGCCCCAGCAAGCCCAGCGCCCCACTGGCTCAGGCGGCCGCGGGCCCTGCGCGCAAAGCTTCTTGGGACTTGTAGTTCCGCGGCTGCGGCGTGAGTCGCGTGGTCCCGCGTGTCCCAGGAGTCCCGGGAAGCTCCTCTCGCGTTGGCCGGGCCCGCGCTGCGGGCGCGCCGGGAGTCGCCGGGGCCGTGGCGATTGCGCAGGTTGTCCACGGGACACGGGCGGGGCAGCGCCGGCTGCGCCTTCCCGCTGGAACTGCCCTGTGCCTTCGGGCAGGATGGAGGCAGGAGGCTCAGGAGGGGAAGGCAGAGGAATGTGCCGAAAGGAATCCGTGAGATGACGGAAGAAGCCGAGCGGCCCCTTACGGTCCTGGCGTGTCTCACAAGGGCGGCCCGTGCGCTGCCCATTGCTGGTCGGGGCCGTGCACTGCCCACTGCCGGCCGCGGGCCGGGCAGGGCTGGCCTGAGCCACACGCACCGCCAGAGGGGCTCGGGCTGTGCACTGACCCCTCTCTCCGGTTTTAATGAGAGAAGGAAAAGCGAAGATCCTTTGTGAAATGTAGAGGCACATGTTTCTTCGCCTGATAAACCACGTACAAATAGCACACAGCTTCCTCATTGCATAGTATAAAAACCACTTGCATGTCTCTGAAAAAAACCCCAACAACTAACTTTGCATTTTGTGACCGACTGTTTTTGAATGTCTGCAGAAAGTCAGTTTTGTTCTGACTCTGCCATTTGCGTTGTCTGCACCAACTCAGCTTTGCTTATGATGATAAATGTGAAAGGTCATTACAGGTTGTTCATCAACACTTCCCTGGAGCAGTCGTGCCCAGTGACCTGACACGGCTCCTGACACAGTCTGGCTGATAGAATTCGGGTCACTTCAGGAACCACTTTTTAAACTGACTGATAATCACCATGCTGATTATCCAGCAAGAAAACAAGCCAGGAATCTTAGTTTCACCTCATTTAATTCCAGCCTAGTAGCCACGTGGGTTATGCTTGTTTTATTATCCTGCTGCCCTAAAAGATATCTAATATCACTTAAAAGCATTGCTGACCCATCATCTAAGTCCAAAGGTGTTTCTCATAGCTGGGCTACATGAGGCAAGTACACCTTGTTCCAGCTGTCACTTCCCAGAAACCTAATACAGTCATTGCCAAATAAGTAACTTATCTGTAGCTTCTACATTAATAAACATTAGCAGGATCTTCTTTTTTGTGAGATACATGGGAAGACTGCTACAAGAATCCTAAGTCTCTGTTGAAATGTATTGGGCAGATACTGAAGACACTCGAGTAACACACAGATTTTTGCTACTGAATTCAATTATGTCTTTGATTGTGCTAGAAATTTAGGAAGCTGTCCTGGATTGAGAGGGAAGTTTGTCTAAGGGAAAAATATGAAAGGTGTAGCTGGGTGTATGGGCTGATGTAAGCAGAGAGGTTTCTAAGGTACGGTTATGAGGCTCAAATAGAAGCAGCTACATCACCTGCAGCAGGAATCCAGCATGATCCTTGTAACTGCTGCTATCATGGAAGAGAGGAAATGTACATCTTTTTCAAAAGAGAGTAGCATGTAAGTAGGTAAAACCATGATGGATTTATGATATTGAAATGAAATGTTATTCAGCCTGCAGAGGAGAAGGCTCTTTGGAGACCTTATAGCAGCCTTCCAGTACTGAAATGGGGCTACAAGAGAGCAGGGAGACAGACTTTTTACAAGGCTATGTAGTGATAAGACAAGGCAGAGTGGCTTTAAACTGAAAGAGGACAGTTTTAGATTAGGTATTAGGTAGAAATGCTTTGCTGTGAGGGTGGGGAGGCCCTGGAACAGATTGTCCAGAGAAGCTTTGGATCCCTGGAAATGTTCAAGTCTGGGTTGGATGGGACTTGGAGTAACCTGGTCTGGCATGGCAGGGGGAATGGAACAGGATGATCTTTGGTCCCTTCCAGCCTGAACCATCCTATGATGCTATGAAACAATTTGCTCTGGCTCTGAGTGTGCTAAAAAGCAAAAGTAACCACCAGCCATGTCTCATAACAAAACTTTAACGCTGTGGAAGGCAGTTCCAGCAACCCACCAAAGCCACACACTACAAATGGTATCTAAGATGCTACCAAATTCTGAAAGTGTTTATTAATAAGAACCCAAAAAAAAAAAAAAAAAAAAAAACCAACAAAAACCCACCAAAAAAAAAGAAGAGCAAAATGTGAAACTTCAAAATTGCAGATAACGTCGTTTCTTTCTTAACAGCTTTCCTACAAACCAGAAGGCTGCCAAAGGGCAAGGGTGGGCAGCTTAGCCCTGATTCTGTTTTGCTAAAAGCACTCTGAGAGGATTGTAACTCCTACATCCAACATTGCTAACACCAGGCTGGACTGGCAGTGCTGGCATTGCAGTAATAGTTCTGGTAACACACAGGTTTCCCCAGAAGAGAGTTTCCAGATTTTTGGCACAACTCTGGAGATGTCTTAACACATGTGTTTATGGTTCCATGCCACTGACTTAACAGCTGACAAAATTTGGACTGCAAAGTTGATAACTTATAGCAAAACAAAATAAGAAATTCTAGGAAGAAAAAGCTAATATTTAAGGTGAAGAGTGGAACAGGTTTATGATAAATGAATAAGTGCGCTGAGCCTGGTCTTTCCACATCTTCACCAGCAATGAGATCAGATTTGTCAGTCTAGCACTGACACGTGACTAGCTGCCTTGTGAGGGCAAACATCAGACATGGTTATTCTGTGTGCTTGGAACAAGGGAAGATACTCATTTTAGCAAAAGTAATAGATTAACCATGGGGTGATTATTAACTATCAAATGATTAAAGGAAAAAGCAAAATTCATCTTTATTTTGGGAAGAAAATAATTTTCATACCTTGAGAATATCCACAGAAAACTGGGGGGGGGAAAGCCAATTATAAATAGGATAGCCAGAACAGGTTTCTCTGAAGTTGAGTTCTGTTTTCTGTTTAGTTCATTGCAGAGAGTTGTGGGCCTCCTCATATCTGACTGGCATATTTCCTAAACTTCTCTACTATGTGTGTCCTCTTGATAATGTGTTTTTTTTCCTGCTCACTGTTAATGTCTAAATATATGATATGTTTGCAGTATCACTGTGGATATTTGCACTTGGATTCCATTGCATTGCCCATTGCCACTATCAGGAATAATGCTCTTTTCTCTCTCTGTTGGTTAAAATATGCTTCCTCCCATTTTATGGTCAAGCTTGCCCTGGCAATCTATACATCTGCAACCCCAGGATGAATCCATGTAATTCACAGTTAAGCCAGGAAGTTGCCAAACTGGTCCAGTGTCTTTCACCAGCACTCACACCATGAGCTGGTCTTACATTCTTTGCATCAAATTCCATCTTCTTGTTAGAGGTAAACCTCTACCCTTTCAAAGACTTACTCTGAGTACCTTGAAAATGCATATGACAGAATACAAAAAAAACCCTAAATCATTAAATGACGTTTTACCCTCCAGACTTCGTATTCCTTACGTTGCTATTTTTTAAACGTGACTAGACACTTTTTATGTCCAAACTTTGATAATTCTGGCAGTGTCTAGGAGGCCTGGCTTTGTTTCTTGATTGAAGGATAATATGCTAATTCTGTCATTTTTATATAGAGGAAGGAAACAAGGTAGTGAGGACACTGCAGAAAAAGTGTCACTGTGATTTATTACAGGAAAATAATGACATAGGAGCAACAAAAGAAAATACAAGCAGTAACAACAGAAAGATTGAAAGAATGTGTGTGTGTGTGTGTGTGTAATACAATTGAGTTACACTGACGAAGAAGGAATACTAGTACATCATAACTTTGTGTCTTTCGTTTTGACACAAAAGTGAGGATGCAGCAGTGGAGACAGAGCAACCTTTCCAGGGCAAAAATGAGGAGTGGTCTAACTCCAAATATTCCTGGCTACATGTTCTAGCCAGGGTCTGCTGCATTGCACTCCTGCACCTTTTGTAAACTCATGTGTTAACAGTTACAGCCACTAGGCACAGTTAAGAATGTCCATCATTTCATGTTGAAATGGAGTTCTTCTAAAAGTCCTCCTCAAACTTACCTTAACATTTTCCATGCTACGTGTTTATGGAAGAGCTGCTTTCTGATAATTTTCAATTTATAAATCATTCTGTGATACCAAGGAAAATTATAAGTGATGGGGGTGTGAAGAGTCCAGCAAAAGAAAACAGAATTGTGCCTCTGTTTACAAATTCTCTAGCTGAGATGCTTTTGCGCCTGTATGCTTTGAAAAAGTTCTATTAATTATTAAGTAATTAAAAAGAAAAAATATCTTTGAAGGCCTTCTAAATGGGGATATTCCCTTTGGCTTTGGAAGTCCCTGAATCAAAACTCTAAGGAGAGTGTAGCTGAGAAATACCTTCTGTCCTGTTACTGTACCTTCCCTCACTAATTGCAGCTGGCCCCCTTCAGAGAGGGATTTGTGCTTTGACTGGTCTTTCTAACCAAGAAAATTTTTCTGTTCAAATCAGGGCTGTTACTTTTTGCTTTGTTTTTAAGAGCAAAGCAAAAAGTCATCTGGACAAGTTCCATACCTTCAGATCCCAGAAGTGCACTGAGAGCTCGTGATTAAAATTCTTACACGTTCATTAGCACTGATCATGATCCATCCCCAGGGTTTGTACATTCTGACCAGACCAAACCTGCTTTGTTCTGTTCAGGCACAGAGAAGGATTTCACCTTTAGTTCCTCCTCACCATACCTCAATTCCCCACTGGAATGTGGAGATAGTGACAGCAGCAGCCTCAGGGGTGTGGTGTGTGAGCTGCATGAGCAGAGGTGGCAGCTCAAAGGTAGGGAAGCTGCTCTGGCAGGGTGGGTGAGGCAGCTGGAGGAGGAGGCTGGGCACCCTCCTTTACCTCGGGGTGCACACAGGGACAGCACCCAGCACAGAGCAGTTTCACAGCAGCTTTGTGGGCAGGACCTGATTTCTCTGCTCACACACAGTCAGGCAAGGTCACAGACAACAGTATGAACTTGTGGGCAAGTTCATACCACTCTATTCAGGGGTGAACTGAAGTGACAAATGGCACAAGGCCACACACTGAATGCTGAGAATGAAATAAAAGCAGAAGTAGCAACTCATCCAGTGACCATCACCTCATTTTATAATCCCTGATATTTGTCATGCTTCCAATATACTCCATGACATTAGACCAGATATGTAGTTGTGTGTTAATATCATGACACATTGAAAAGAAGTCTCAATGAGGATGATATAACCCATCTTTATTTTTTTTTTAGTTTTATTTTTTGTTGATGTATTTTTTACAATTTTTATGGCTTTCAGCAAACTCTTTTACAGAAGCTAAATGCCAAAGTTCTATTTCAGTATACTTAGAGAAGAGATTAACCTAGTACAAGTCATGTGACTACATACCTGTTTTACGTCTTCTATCAAAAAATTTACGTTAACGAACAATGAAGAGCCTGCGGATCACCTCAAAGAGGGAAATACTAATTTAATTTTTTTTTCAACCGCAGAGCCTGCCTCTTTTTATAATTAAAAAAATCAAACCTAAAGCCCCAAATATTTTCTTGCAACGAGTTAATCTTGGGGTGTTATAGTTATTGGGGCAGGTATTTTCTAGCTTCATTATTTAAATTTCCTTACACTGAGAGATATAATAAACAAAAATAATGACAGTTAATTAAAACGTAAAATTACTTCTACTTTGAGTATGAATAGGGAACTAAATGCTAAAATGAATAGGGATCTAAATGCTAAAATTAGACAGAAAGTCCAATTTTTCGTCTAGAGCAAGATATAGCATCTCTCCCTTTTTTTGCATCTGGGAAGGGAAACAGAATCTTACGAATTCAAAATAAATGGCTTACAAACACTCTGGAAAGGAGATAGGATCAAATGAAATGCAATTGAAAAAAACCCCCAAAAACCCAGAAAATCAGGAGTTTTAGTGTCTTCAAGAAATGGTCTGGGAGGAAATGAGCTGCATTGCAAAGGACCAAAACATGCCAAAACTAAGCTCACCAATGTTGCAAAAGCAGGGGAAAAGGTCAAGGAGGAAGACACAACTGGGAGGGGAAGATTTAATCGACATGGCATGGATGCTTAAAAAAAATCAATTAAAAAAAAGAAATAGATCTTTCCCATATACTATCAAGTGCAGGCAGATGCAGCAAAGCATGCCAAAATTGATCCGCGCTGAAGGCCAAAACAGAGAAGAAGGACTTAGAAACCCGCTGGAAAGGAGATAGCATCAAAGGAATTGCAATTGGAGGAGAAAAAAAAGAAAAGTGGGAAATTTGGGCAATTTAGTGCCTATAAGAAAATGGCCCGGCATTCTATCAGAGCAGTGCAAAAAACCAAAACATGCCAAAACTAAGCTCACGGACGTTGCAAAAGCAGGGGAAAAAGTCAAGGAGGAAGACACAACTTGGACGGGAGGAAATGAGGGACATGGTATGGACACTTGAAAAAAACTAAAAAAAAAAAGGAAAAAATCTTTCCCAAAGTCCAAGCCATCAAAAGGCATGGCATGCAATCAAGTGCAGGGACATGCACCAAAGATTCCCCTCTTGGTCCCCATTGAAATCGCAAGATTCCGTTTCCCTTCCCGAAAGGAAATTTCATTTCCTTTCGGGAAGGGAAACGGAATCTTGCGAGTCCGCAAAGAAAGGCTTACAAGCACTCTGGAAAGGAGATAGGATCAAATGAAATGCGATTGAAAAAAACCCCCAAAAAACCAGAAAATCAGGAGTTTTAGTGTCTTCAAGAAATGGTCTGGAAGGAAATGAGCTGCATTGCAAAGGACCAAAACATGCCAAAACTAAGCTCACCGATGTTGCAAAAGCAGGGGAAAAGGTCAAGGAGGAAGACACAACTGGGAGGGGAAGATATAATCGACATGGCATGGATGCTTAAAAAAAATCAATTAAAAAAAAGGAATAGGTCTTTCCCATATACTATCAAGTGCAGGCAGATGCGGCAAAGCATGCCAAAATTGATCCGCGCTGAAGGCCAAAACAGAGAAGAAGGACTTAGAAACCCGCTGGAAAGGAGATAGCATCAAAGGAATTGCAATTGGAGGAGAAAAAAAAGAAAAGTGGGAAATTTGGGCAATTTAGTGCCTATAAGAAAATGGCCCGGCATTCTATCAGAGCAGTGCAAAAAACCAAAACATGCCAAAACTAAGCTCACCGATGTTGCAGAAGCAGGGGAAAATGTGAAGGAGAAAGAAACAACTCGGAGGGGAAGATATAATATGCATGGCATGGACACTGAATAAAACTTCCAAAAAAAAGAAATAGATCTTTCTCGTATACTATCAAGTGCAGGCACATGCAGCAAAGAATGCCAAAATTGATCCGCACTGAAGGCCAAAACAGAGAAGAAGGACTTAGAAACCCGCTGGAAAGGAGATAGCATCAAAGGAATTGCAATTGGAGGAGAAAAAAAAGAAAAGTGGGAAATTTGGGCAATTTAGTGCCTATAAGAAAATGGCCCGGCATTCTATCAGAGCAGTGCAAAAAACCAAAACATGCCAAAACTAAGCTCACCGATGTTGCAAAAGCAGGGGAAAAAGTCAAGGAGGAAGACACAACTTGGACGGGAGGAAATGAGGGACATGGTATGGACACTTGAAAAAAACTAAAAAAAAAAAAGGAAAAAATCTTTCCCAAAGTCCAAGCCATCAAAAGGCATGGCATGTCCTCAAGTGCAGGGACATGCACCAAAGATTCCCCTCTTGGTGCCCATTGAAATCGCAAGATTCCGTTTCCCTTCCCGAAAGGAAATTTCATTTCCTTTCGGGAAGGGAAACGGAATCTTGCGAGTCCGCAAAGAAAGGCTTACAAGCACTCTGGAAAGGAGATAGGATCAAATGAAATGCGATTGAAAAAAACCCCCAAAAAACCAGAAAATCAGGAGTTTTAGTGTCTTCAAGAAATGGTCTGGAAGGAAATGAGCTGCATTGCAAAGGACCAAAACATGCCAAAACTAAGCTCACCAATGTTGCAAAAGCAGGGGAAAAGGCCAAGGAGGAAGACACAACTGGGAGGGGAAGATATAATCGACATGGCATGGATGCTTAAAAAAAATCAATTAAAAAAAAGAAATAGATCTTTCCCATATACTATCAAGTGCAGGCAGATGCAGCAAAGCATGCCAAAATTGATCCGCGCTGAAGGCCAAAACAGAGAAGAAGGACTTAGAAACCCGCTGGAAAGGAGATAGCATCAAAGGAATTGCAATTGGAGGAGAAAAAAAAGAAAAGTGGGAAATTTGGGCAATTTAGTGCCTATAAGAAAATGGCCTGGCATTCTATCAGAGCAGTGCAAAAAACCAAAACATGCCAAAACTAAGCTCACGGACGTTGCAAAAGCAGGGGAAAAAGTCAAGGAGGAAGACACAACTTGGACGGGAGGAAATGAGGGACATGGTATGGACACTTGAAAAAAACTAAAAAAAAAAAGGAAAAAATCTTTCCCAAAGTCCAAGCCATCAAAAGGCATGGCATGCAATCAAGTGCAGGGACATGCACCAAAGATTCCCCTCTTGGTGCCCATTGAAATCGCAAGATTCCGTTTCCCTTCCCGAAAGGAAATTTCATTTCCTTTCGGGAAGGGAAACGGAATCTTGCGAGTCCGCAAAGAAAGGCTTACAAGCACTCTGGAAAGGAGATAGGATCAAATGAAATGCGATTGAAAAAAACCCCCAAAAAACCAGAAAATCAGGAGTTTTAGTGTCTTCAAGAAATGGTCTGGAAGGAAATGAGCTGCATTGCAAAGGACCAAAACATGCCAAAACTAAGCTCACCAATGTTGCAAAAGCAGGGGAAAAGGCCAAGGAGGAAGACACAACTGGGAGGGGAAGATATAATCGACATGGCATGGATGCTTAAAAAAAATCAATTAAAAAAAAAGAAATAGATCTTTCCCATATACTATCAAGTGCAGGCAGATGCAGCAAAGCATGCCAAAATTGATCCGCGCTGAAGGCCAAAACAGAGAAGAAGGACTTAGAAACCCGCTGGAAAGGAGATAGCATCAAAGGAATTGCAATTGGAGGAGAAAAAAAAGAAAAGTGGGAAATTTGGGCAATTTAGTGCCTATAAGAAAATGGCCCGGCATTCTATCAGAGCAGTGCAAAAAACCAAAACATGCCAAAACTAAGCTCACCGATGTTGCAGAAGCAGGGGAAAAAGTCAAGGAGAAAGAAACAACTCGGAGGGGAAGATATAATATGCATGGCATGCACACTGAATAAAACTTCCAAAAAAAAGAAATAGGTCTTTCCCATATACTATCAAGTGCAGGCAGATGCAGCAAAGCATGCCAAAATGGATGCGCGCTGAAGGCCAAAACAGAGAAGAAGGACTTAGAAACCCGCTGGAAAGGAGATAGCATCAAAGGAATTGCAATTGGAGGAGAAAAAAAAGAAAAGTGGGAAATTTGGGCAATTTAGTGCCTATAAGAAAATGGCCCGGCATTCTATCAGAGCAGTGCAAAAAACCAAAACATGCCAAAACTAAGCTCACCGATGTTGCAAAAGCAGGGGAAAACGTCAAGGAGGAAGACACAACTTGGACGGGAGGAAATGAGGGACATGGTATGGACACTTGAAAAAAACTAAAAAAAAAAAGGAAAAAATCTTTCCCAAAGTCCAAGCCATCAAAAGGCATGGCATGCAATCAAGTGCAGGGACATGCACCAAAGATTCCCCTCTTGGTCCCCATTGAAATCGCAAGATTCCGTTTCCCTTCCCGAAAGGAAATTTCATTTCCTTTCGGGAAGGGAAACGGAATCTTGCGAGTCCGCAAAGAAAGGCTTACAAGCACTCTGGAAAGGAGATAGGATCAAATGAAATGCGATTGAAAAAAACCCCCAAAAAACCAGAAAATCAGGAGTTTTAGTGTCTTCAAGAAATGGTCTGGAAGGAAATGAGCTGCATTGCAAAGGACCAAAACATGCCAAAACTAAGCTCACCAATGTTGCAAAAGCAGGGGAAAAGGCCAAGGAGGAAGACACAACTGGGAGGGGAAGATATAATCGACATGGCATGGATGCTTAAAAAAAATCAATTAAAAAAAAGAAATAGATCTTTCCCATATACTATCAAGTGCAGGCAGATGCAGCAAAGCATGCCAAAATTGATCCGCGCTGAAGGCCAAAACAGAGAAGAAGGACTTAGAAACCCGCTGGAAAGGAGATAGCATCAAAGGAATTGCAATTGGAGGAGAAAAAAAAGAAAAGTGGGAAATTTGGGCAATTTAGTGCCTATAAGAAAATGGCCCGGCATTCTATCAGAGCAGTGCAAAAAACCAAAACATGCCAAAACTAAGCTCACGGACGTTGCAAAAGCAGGGGAAAACGTCAAGGAGGAAGAAACAACTCGGAGGGGAAGATATAATATGCATGGCATGGACACTGAATAAAACTTCCAAAAAAAAGAAATAGATCTTTCTCGTATACTATCAAGTGCAGGCAGATGCAGCAAAGCATGCCAAAATGGATGCGCGCTGAAGGCCAAAACAGAGAAGAAGGACTTAGAAACCCGCTGGAAAGGAGATAGCATCAAAGGAATTGCAATTGGAGGAGAAAAAAAAGAAAAGTGGGAAATTTGGGCAATTTAGTGCCTATAAGAAAATGGCCCGGCATTCTATCAGAGCAGTGCAAAAAACCAAAACATGCCAAAACTAAGCTCATGGACGTTGCAAAAGCAGGGGAAAAAGTCAAGGAGGAAGACACAACTTGGACGGGAGGAAATGAGGGACATGGTATGGACACTTGAAAAAAACTAAAAAAAAAAAGGAAAAAATCTTTCCCAAAGTCCAAGCCATCAAAAGGCATGGCATGCAATCAAGTGCAGGGACATGCACCAAAGATTCCCCTCTTGGTCCCCATTGAAATTGCAAGATTCCGTTTCCCTTCCCGAAAGGAAATTTCATTTCCTTTCGGGAAGGGAAACGGAATCTTGCGAGTCCGCAAAGAAAGGCTTACAAGCACTCTGGAAAGGAGATAGGATCAAATGAAATGCGATTGAAAAAAACCCCCAAAAAACCAGAAAATCAGGAGTTTTAGTGTCTTCAAGAAATGGTCTGGAAGGAAATGAGCTGCATTGCAAAGGACCAAAACATGCCAAAACTAAGCTCACCAATGTTGCAAAAGCAGGGGAAAAGGTCAAGGAGGAAGACACAATTGGGAGGGGAAGATATAATCGACATGGCATGGATGCTTAAAAAAAATCAATTAAAAAAAAGAAATAGATCTTTCCCATATACTATCAAGTGCAGGCAGATGCAGCAAAGCATGCCAAAATTGATCCGCGCTGAAGGCCAAAACAGAGAAGAAGGACTTAGAAACCCGCTGGAAAGGAGATAGCATCAAAGGAATTGCAATTGGAGGAGAAAAAAAAGAAAAGTGGGAAATTTGGGCAATTTAGTGCCTATAAGAAAATGGCCCGGCATTCTATCAGAGCAGTGCAAAAAACCAAAACATGCCAAAACTAAGCTCACCGATGTTGCAGAAGCAGGGGAAAAAGTCAAGGAGGAAGACACAACTGGGAGGGGAAGATATAATCGACATGGCATGGATGCTTAAAAAAAATCAATTAAAAAAAAGAAATAGATCTTTCCCATATACTATCAAGTGCAGGCAGATGCAGCAAAGCATGCCAAAATTGATCCGCACTGAAGGCCAAAACAGAGAAGAAGGACTTAGAAACCCGCTGGAAAGGAGATAGCATCAAAGGAATTGCAATTGGAGGAGAAAAAAAAGAAAAGTGGGAAATTTGGGCAATTTAGTGCCTATAAGAAAATGGCCCGGCATTCTATCAGAGCACTGCAAAAAACCAAAACATGCCAAAACTAAGCTCACCGATGTTGCAGAAGCAGGGGAAAAAGTGAAGGAGAAAGAAACAACTCGGAGGGGAAGATATAATATGCATGGCATGGACACTGAATAAAACTTCCAAAAAAAAGGAATAGGTCTTTCCCATATACTATCAAGTGCAGGCAGATGCAGCAAAGCATGCCAAAATTGATCCGCGCTGAAGGCCAAAACAGAGAAGAAGGACTTAGAAACCCGCTGGAAAGGAGATAGCATCAAAGGAATTGCAATTGGAGGAGAAAAAAAAGAAAAGTGGGAAATTTGGGCAATTTAGTGCCTATAAGAAAATGGCCCGGCATTCTATCAGAGCAGTGCAAAAAACCAAAACATGCCAAAACTAAGCTCACCGATGTTGCAAAAGCAGGGGAAAAAGTCAAGGAGGAAGACACAACTTGGACGGGAGGAAATGAGGGACATGGTATGGACACTTGAAAAAAACTAAAAAAAAAAAGGAAAAAATCTTTCCCAAAGTCCAAGCCATCAAAAGGCATGGCATGCAATCAAGTGCAGGGACATGCACCAAAGATTCCCCTCTTGGTGCCCATTGAAATCGCAAGATTCCGTTTCCCTTCCCGAAAGGAAATTTCATTTCCTTTCGGGAAGGGAAACGGAATCTTGCGAGTCCGCAAAGAAAGGCTTACAAGCACTCTGGAAAGGAGATAGGATCAAATGAAATGCGATTGAAAAAAACCCCCAAAAAACCAGAAAATCAGGAGTTTTAGTGTCTTCAAGAAATGGTCTGGAAGGAAATGAGCTGCATTGCAAAGGACCAAAACATGCCAAAACTAAGCTCACCGATGTTGCAAAAGCAGGGGAAAAGGTCAAGGAGGAAGACACAACTGGGAGGGGAAGATATAATCGACATGGCATGGATGCTTAAAAAAAATCAATTAAAAAAAAGAAATAGATCTTTCCCATATACTATCAAGTGCAGGCAGATGCAGCAAAGCATGCCAAAATTGATCCGCGCTGAAGGCCAAAACAGAGAAGAAGGACTTAGAAACCCGCTGGAAAGGAGATAGCATCAAAGGAATTGCAATTGGAGGAGAAAAAAAAGAAAAGTGGGAAATTTGGGCAATTTAGTGCCTATAAGAAAATGGCCCGGCATTCTATCAGAGCACTGCAAAAAACCAAAACATGCCAAAACTAAGCTCACCGATGTTGCAGAAGCAGGGGAAAAAGTCAAGGAGAAAGAAACAACTCGGAGGGGAAGATATAATATGCATGGCATGGACACTGAATAAAACTTCCAAAAAAAAGGAATAGGTCTTTCCCATATACTATCAAGTGCAGGCAGATGCAGCAAAGCATGCCAAAATGGATGCGCGCTGAAGGCCAAAACAGAGAAGAAGGACTTAGAAACCCGCTGGAAAGGAGATAGCATCAAAGGAATTGCAATTGGAGGAGAAAAAAAAGAAAAGTGGGAAATTTGGGCAATTTAGTGCCTATAAGAAAATGGCCCGGCATTCTATCAGAGCAGTGCAAAAAACCAAAACATGCCAAAACTAAGCTCACCGATGTTGCAAAAGCAGGGGAAAAAGTCAAGGAGGAAGACACAACTTGGACGGGAGGAAATGAGGGACATGGTATGGACACTTGAAAAAAACTAAAAAAAAAAAGGAAAAATTCTTTCCCAAAGTCCAAGCCATCAAAAGGCATGGCATGCAATCAAGTGCAGGGACATGCACCAAAGATTCCCCTCTTGGTCCCCATTGAAATCGCAAGATTCCGTTTCCCTTCCCGAAAGGAAATTTCATTTCCTTTCGGGAAGGGAAACGGAATCTTGCGAGTCCGCAAAGAAAGGCTTACAAGCACTCTGGAAAGGAGATAGGATCAAATGAAATGCGATTGAAAAAAACCCCCAAAAAACCAGAAAATCAGGAGTTTTAGTGTCTTCAAGAAATGGTCTGGAAGGAAATGAGCTGCATTGCAAAGGACCAAAACATGCCAAAACTAAGCTCACCGATGTTGCAAAAGCAGGGGAAAAGGTCAAGGAGGAAGACACAACTGGGAGGGGAAGATATAATCGACATGGCATGGATGCTTAAAAAAAATCAATTAAAAAAAAGAAATAGATCTTTCCCATATACTATCAAGTGCAGGCAGATGCAGCAAAGCATGCCAAAATGGATCCGCGCTGAAGGCCAAAACAGAGAAGAAGGACTTAGAAACCCGCTGGAAAGGAGATAGCATCAAAGGAATTGCAATTGGAGGAGAAAAAAAAGAAAAGTGGGAAATTTGGGCAATTTAGTGCCTATAAGAAAATGGCCCGGCATTCTATCAGAGCACTGCAAAAAACCAAAACATGCCAAAACTAAGCTCACCGATGTTGCAGAAGCAGGGGAAAAAGTCAAGGAGAAAGAAACAACTCGGAGGGGAAGATATAATATGCATGGCATGGACACTGAATAAAACTTCCAAAAAAAAGGAATAGGTCTTTCCCATATACTATCAAGTGCAGGCAGATGCAGCAAAGCATGCCAAAATGGATGCGCGCTGAAGGCCAAAACAGAGAAGAAGGACTTAGAAACCCGCTGGAAAGGAGATAGCATCAAAGGAATTGCAATTGGAGGAGAAAAAAAAGAAAAGTGGGAAATTTGGGCAATTTAGTGCCTATAAGAAAATGGCCCGGCATTCTATCAGAGCACTGCAAAAAACCAAAACATGCCAAAACTAAGCTCACCGATGTTGCAGAAGCAGGGGAAAAAGTCAAGGAGAAAGAAACAACTCGGAGGGGAAGATATAATATGCATGGCATGGACACTGAATAAAACTTCCAAAAAAAAGGAATAGGTCTTTCCCATATACTATCAAGTGCAGGCAGATGCAGCAAAGCATGCCAAAATGGATGCGCGCTGAAGGCCAAAACAGAGAAGAAGGACTTAGAAACCCGCTGGAAAGGAGATAGCATCAAAGGAATTGCAATTGGAGCAGAAAAAAAAGAAAAGTGGGAAATTTGGGCAATTTAGTGCCTATAAGAAAATGGCCCGGCATTCTATCAGAGCACTGCAAAAAACCAAAACATGCCAAAACTAAGCTCACCGATGTTGCAAAAGCAGGGGAAAAAGTCAAGGAGGAAGACACAACTTGGACGGGAGGAAATGAGGGACATGGTATGGACACTTGAAAAAAACTAAAAAAAAAAAGGAAAAATTCTTTCCCAAAGTCCAAGCCATCAAAAGGCATGGCATGCAATCAAGTGCAGGGACATGCACCAAAGATTCCCCTCTTGGTCCCCATTGAAATCGCAAGATTCCGTTTCCCTTTCCGAAAGGAAATTTCATTTCCTTTCGGGAAGGGAAACGGAATCTTGCGAGTCCGCAAAGAAAGGCTTACAAGCACTCTGGAAAGGAGATAGGATCAAATGAAATGCGATTGAAAAAAACCCCCAAAAAACCAGAAAATCAGGAGTTTTAGTGTCTTCAAGAAATGGTCTGGAAGGAAATGAGCTGCATTGCAAAGGACCAAAACATGCCAAAACTAAGCTCACCGATGTTGCAAAAGCAGGGGAAAAGGTCAAGGAGGAAGACACAACTGGGAGGGGAAGATATAATCGACATGGCATGGATGCTTAAAAAAAATCAATTAAAAAAAAGAAATAGATCTTTCCCATATACTATCAAGTGCAGGCAGATGCAGCAAAGCATGCCAAAATGGATCCGCGCTGAAGGCCAAAACAGAGAAGAAGGACTTAGAAACCCGCTGGAAAGGAGATAGCATCAAAGGAATTGCAATTGGAGGAGAAAAAAAAGAAAAGTGGGAAATTTGGGCAATTTAGTGCCTATAAGAAAATGGCCCGGCATTCTATCAGAGCACTGCAAAAAACCAAAACATGCCAAAACTAAGCTCACCGATGTTGCAGAAGCAGGGGAAAAAGTGAAGGAGAAAGAAACAACTCGGAGGGGAAGATATAATATGCATGGCATGGACACTGAATAAAACTTCCAAAAAAAAGAAATAGATCTTTCTCGTATACTATCAAGTGCAGGCACATGCAGCAAAGAATGCCAAAATTGATCCGCACTGAAGGCCAAAACAGAGAAGAAGGACTTAGAAACCCGCTGGAAAGGAGATAGCATCAAAGGAATTGCAATTGGAGGAGAAAAAAAAGAAAAGTGGGAAATTTGGGCAATTTAGTGCCTATAAGAAAATGGCCCGGCATTCTATCAGAGCACTGCAAAAAACCAAAACATGCCAAAACTAAGCTCACCGATGTTGCAGAAGCAGGGGAAAAAGTCAAGGAGAAAGAAACAACTCGGAGGGGAAGATATAATATGCATGGCATGGACACTGAATAAAACTTCCAAAAAAAAGGAATAGGTCTTTCCCATATACTATCAAGTGCAGGCAGATGCAGCAAAGCATGCCAAAATTGATCCGCGCTGAAGGCCAAAACAGAGAAGAAGGACTTAGAAACCCGCTGGAAAGGAGATAGCATCAAAGGAATTGCAATTGGAGGAGAAAAAAAAGAAAAGTGGGAAATTTGGGCAATTTAGTGCCTATAAGAAAATGGCCCGGCATTCTATCAGAGCAGTGCAAAAAACCAAAACATGCCAAAACTAAGCTCACCGATGTTGCAGAAGCAGGGGAAAAAGTCAAGGAGAAAGAAACAACTCGGAGGGGAAGATATAATATGCATGGCATGCACACTGAATAAAACTTCCAAAAAAAAGAAATAGGTCTTTCCCATATACTATCAAGTGCAGGCAGATGCAGCAAAGCATGCCAAAATGGATGCGCGCTGAAGGCCAAAACAGAGAAGAAGGACTTAGAAACCCGCTGGAAAGGAGATAGCATCAAAGGAATTGCAATTGGAGGAGAAAAAAAAGAAAAGTGGGAAATTTGGGCAATTTAGTGCCTATAAGAAAATGGCCCGGCATTCTATCAGAGCAGTGCAAAAAACCAAAACATGCCAAAACTAAGCTCACGGACGTTGCAAAAGCAGGGGAAAACGTCAAGGAGGAAGACACAACTTGGACGGGAGGAAATGAGGGACATGGTATGGACACTTGAAAAAAACTAAAAAAAAAAAGGAAAAAATCTTTCCCAAAGTCCAAGCCATCAAAAGGCATGGCATGCAATCAAGTGCAGGGACATGCACCAAAGATTCCCCTCTTGGTGCCCATTGAAATCGCAAGATTCCGTTTCCCTTCCCGAAAGGAAATTTCATTTCCTTTCGGGAAGGGAAACGGAATCTTGCGAGTCCGCAAAGAAAGGCTTACAAGCACTCTGGAAAGGAGATAGGATCAAATGAAATGCGATTGAAAAAAACCCCCAAAAAACCAGAAAATCAGGAGTTTTAGTGTCTTCAAGAAATGGTCTGGAAGGAAATGAGCTGCATTGCAAAGGACCAAAACATGCCAAAACTAAGCTCACCAATGTTGCAAAAGCAGGGGAAAAGGTCAAGGAGGAAGACACAACTGGGAGGGGAAGATATAATCGACATGGCATGGATGCTTAAAAAAAATCAATTAAAAAAAAGAAATAGATCTTTCCCATATACTATCAAGTGCAGGCAGATGCGGCAAAGCATGCCAAAATTGATCCGCGCTGAAGGCCAAAACAGAGAAGAAGGACTTAGAAACCCGCTGGAAAGGAGATAGCATCAAAGGAAATGCAATTGGAGGAGAAAAAAAAGAAAAGTGGGAAATTTGGGCAATTTAGTGCCTATAAGAAAATGGCCCGGCATTCTATCAGAGCAGTGCAAAAAACCAAAACATGCCAAAACTAAGCTCACTGATGTTGCAGAAGCAGGGGAAAAAGTGAAGGAGAAAGAAACAACTCGGAGGGGAAGATATAATATGCATGGCATGGACACTGAATAAAACTTCCAAAAAAAAAGAAATAGATCTTTCTCGTATACTATCAAGTGCAGGCAGATGCAGCAAAGCATGCCAAAATTGATCCGCGCTGAAGGCCAAAACAGAGAAGAAGGACTTAGAAACCCGCTGGAAAGGAGATAGCATCAAAGGAATTGCAATTGGAGGAGAAAAAAAAGAAAAGTGGGAAATTTGGGCAATTTAGTGCCTATAAGAAAATGGCCCGGCATTCTATCAGAGCAGTGCAAAAAACCAAAACATGCCAAAACTAAGCTCACCGACGTTGCAAAAGCAGGGGAAAACGTCAAGGAGGAAGACACAACTTGGACGGGAGGAAATGAGGGACATGGTATGGACACTTGAAAAAAACTAAAAAAAAAAAGGAAAAAATCTTTCCCAAAGTCCAAGCCATCAAAAGGCATGGCATGCAATCAAGTGCAGGGACATGCACCAAAGATTCCCCTCTTGGTCCCCATTGAAATCGCAAGATTCCGTTTCCCTTCCCGAAAGGAAATTTCATTTCCTTTCGGGAAGGGAAACGGAATCTTGCGAGTCCGCAAAGAAAGGCTTACAAGCACTCTGGAAAGGAGATAGGATCAAATGAAATGCGATTGAAAAAAACCCCCAAAAAACCAGAAAATCAGGAGTTTTAGTGTCTTCAAGAAATGGTCTGGAAGGAAATGAGCTGCATTGCAAAGGACCAAAACATGCCAAAACTAAGCTCACCAATGTTGCAAAAGCAGGGGAAAAGGTCAAGGAGGAAGACACAACTGGGAGGGGAAGATATAATCGACATGGCATGGATGCTTAAAAAAAATCAATTAAAAAAAAGAAATAGGTCTTTCCCATATACTATCAAGTGCAGGCAGATGCGGCAAAGCATGCCAAAATTGATCCGCGCTGAAAGCCAAAACAGAGAAGAAGGACTTAGAAACCCGCTGGAAAGGAGATAGCATCAAAGGCATTGCAATTGGAGGAGAAAAAAAAGAAAAGTGGGAAATTTGGGCAATTTAGTGCCTATAAGAAAATGGCCCGGCATTCTATCAGAGCAGTGCAAAAAACCAAAACATGCCAAAACTAAGCTCACCGATGTTGCAGAAGCAGGGGAAAAAGTGAAGGAGAAAGAAACAACTCGGAGGGGAAGATATAATATGCATGGCATGGACACTGAATAAAACTTCCAAAAAAAAGGAATAGGTCTTTCCCATATACTATCAAGTGCAGGCAGATGCAGCAAAGCATGCCAAAATGGATCCGCGCTGAAGGCCAAAACAGAGAAGAAGGACTTAGAAACCCGCTGGAAAGGAGATAGCATCAAAGGAATTGCAATTGGAGGAGAAAAAAAAGAAAAGTGGGAAATTTGGGCAATTTAGTGCCTATAAGAAAATGGCCCGGCATTCTATCAGAGCAGTGCAAAAAACCAAAACATGCCAAAACTAAGCTCACCGATGTTGCAAAAGCAGGGGAAAACGTCAAGGAGGAAGACACAACTTGGACGGGAGGAAATGAGGGACATGGTATGGACACTTGAAAAAAACTAAAAAAAAAAAGGAAAAAATCTTTCCCAAAGTCCAAGCCATCAAAAGGCATGGCATGCAATCAAGTGCAGGGACATGCACCAAAGATTCCCCTCTTGGTCCCCATTGAAATCGCAAGATTCCGTTTCCCTTCCCGAAAGGAAATTTCATTTCCTTTCGGGAAGGGAAACGGAATCTTGCGAGTCCGCAAAGAAAGGCTTACAAGCACTCTGGAAAGGAGATAGGATCAAATGAAATGCGATTGAAAAAAACCCCCAAAAAACCAGAAAATCAGGAGTTTTAGTGTCTTCAAGAAATGGTCTGGAAGGAAATGAGCTGCATTGCAAAGGACCAAAACATGCCAAAACTAAGCTCACCAATGTTGCAAAAGCAGGGGAAAAGGTCAAGGAGGAAGACACAACTGGGAGGGGAAGATATAATCGACATGGCATGGATGCTTAAAAAAAATCAATTAAAAAAAAGAAATAGATCTTTCCCATATACTATCAAGTGCAGGCAGATGCAGCAAAGCATGCCAAAATTGATCCGCGCTGAAGGCCAAAACAGAGAAGAAGGACTTAGAAACCCGCTGGAAAGGAGATAGCATCAAAGGAATTGCAATTGGAGGAGAAAAAAAAGAAAAGTGGGAAATTTGGGCAATTTAGTGCCTATAAGAAAATGGCCCGGCATTCTATCAGAGCAGTGCAAAAAACCAAAACATGCCAAAACTAAGCTCACGGACGTTGCAAAAGCAGGGGAAAACGTCAAGGAGGAAGAAACAACTCGGAGGGGAAGATATAATATGCATGGCATGGACACTGAATAAAACTTCCAAAAAAAAGAAATAGATCTTTCTCGTATACTATCAAGTGCAGGCACATGCAGCAAAGAATGCCAAAATTGATCCGCGCTGAAGGCCAAAACAGAGAAGAAGGACTTAGAAACCCGCTGGAAAGGAGATAGCATCAAAGGAATTGCAATTGGAGGAGAAAAAAAAGAAAAGTGGGAAATTTGGGCAATTTAGTGCCTATAAGAAAATGGCCCGGCATTCTATCAGAGCAGTGCAAAAAACCAAAACATGCCAAAACTAAGCTCATGGACGTTGCAAAAGCAGGGGAAAAAGTCAAGGAGGAAGACACAACTTGGACGGGAGGAAATGAGGGACATGGTATGGACACTTGAAAAAAACTAAAAAAAAAAAGGAAAAAATCTTTCCCAAAGTCCAAGCCATCAAAAGGCATGGCATGCAATCAAGTGCAGGGACATGCACCAAAGATTCCCCTCTTGGTCCCCATTGAAATTGCAAGATTCCGTTTCCCTTCCCGAAAGGAAATTTCATTTCCTTTCGGGAAGGGAAACGGAATCTTGCGAGTCCGCAAAGAAAGGCTTACAAGCACTCTGGAAAGGAGATAGGATCAAATGAAATGCGATTGAAAAAAAACCCCAAAAAACCAGAAAATCAGGAGTTTTAGTGTCTTCAAGAAATGGTCTGGAAGGAAATGAGCTGCATTGCAAAGGACCAAAACATGCCAAAACTAAGCTCACCAATGTTGCAAAAGCAGGGGAAAAGGTCAAGGAGGAAGACACAACTGGGAGGGGAAGATATAATCGACATGGCATGGATGCTTAAAAAAAATCAATTAAAAAAAAGAAATAGATCTTTCCCATATACTATCAAGTGCAGGCAGATGCAGCAAAGCATGCCAAAATTGATCCGCGCTGAAGGCCAAAACAGAGAAGAAGGACTTAGAAACCCGCTGGAAAGGAGATAGCATCAAAGGAATTGCAATTGGAGGAGAAAAAAAAGAAAAGTGGGAAATTTGGGCAATTTAGTGCCTATAAGAAAATGGCCCGGCATTCTATCAGAGCAGTGCAAAAAACCAAAACATGCCAAAACTAAGCTCACCGATGTTGCAGAAGCAGGGGAAAAAGTCAAGGAGAAAGAAACAACTCGGAGGGGAAAGATATAATATGCATGGCATGGACACTGAATAAAACTTCCAAAAAAAAGGAATAGGTCTTTCCCATATACTATCAAGTGCAGGCAGATGCAGCAAAGCATGCCAAAATTGATCCGCGCTGAAGGCCAAAACAGAGAAGAAGGACTTAGAAACCCGCTGGAAAGGAGATAGCATCAAAGGAATTGCAATTGGAGGAGAAAAAAAAGAAAAGTGGGAAATTTGGGCAATTTAGTGCCTATAAGAAAATGGCCCGGCATTCTATCAGAGCAGTGCAAAAAACCAAAACATGCCAAAACTAAGCTCACCGATGTTGCAGAAGCAGGGGAAAAAGTCAAGGAGAAAGAAACAACTCGGAGGGGAAGATATAATATGCATGGCATGCACACTGAATAAAACTTCCAAAAAAAAGAAATAGATCTTTCTCGTATACTATCAAGTGCAGGCAGATGCAGCAAAGCATGCCAAAATTGATCCGCGCTGAAGGCCAAAACAGAGAAGAAGGACTTAGAAACCCGCTGGAAAGGAGATAGCATCAAAGGAATTGCAATTGGAGGAGAAAAAAAAGAAAAGTGGGAAATTTGGGCAATTTAGTGCCTATAAGAAAATGGCCCGGCATTCTATCAGAGCAGTGCAAAAAACCAAAACATGCCAAAACTAAGCTCACCGATGTTGCAAAAGCAGGGGAAAAAGTCAAGGAGGAAGACACAACTTGGACGGGAGGAAATGAGGGACATGGTATGGACACTTGAAAAAAACTAAAAAAAAAAAGGAAAAAATCTTTCCCAAAGTCCAAGCCATCAAAAGGCATGGCATGCAATCAAGTGCAGGGACATGCACCAAAGATTCCCCTCTTGGTCCCCATTGAAATCGCAAGATTCCGTTTCCCTTCCCGAAAGGAAATTTCATTTCCTTTCGGGAAGGGAAACGGAATCTTGCGAGTCCGCAAAGAAAGGCTTACAAGCACTCTGGAAAGGAGATAGGATCAAATGAAATGCGATTGAAAAAAACCCCCAAAAAACCAGAAAATCAGGAGTTTTAGTGTCTTCAAGAAATGGTCTGGAAGGAAATGAGCTGCATTGCAAAGGACCAAAACATGCCAAAACTAAGCTCACCGATGTTGCAAAAGCAGGGGAAAAGGTCAAGGAGGAAGACACAACTGGGAGGGGAAGATATAATCGACATGGCATGGATGCTTAAAAAAAATCAATTAAAAAAAAGAAATAGATCTTTCCCATATACTATCAAGTGCAGGCAGATGCAGCAAAGCATGCCAAAATTGATCCGCACTGAAGGCCAAAACAGAGAAGAAGGACTTAGAAACCCGCTGGAAAGGAGATAGCATCAAAGGAATTGCAATTGGAGGAGAAAAAAAAGAAAAGTGGGAAATTTGGGCAATTTAGTGCCTATAAGAAAATGGCCCGGCATTCTATCAGAGCACTGCAAAAAACCAAAACATGCCAAAACTAAGCTCACCGATGTTGCAGAAGCAGGGGAAAAAGTGAAGGAGAAAGAAACAACTCGGAGGGGAAGATATAATATGCATGGCATGGACACTGAATAAAACTTCCAAAAAAAAGGAATAGGTCTTTCCCATATACTATCAAGTGCAGGCAGATGCAGCAAAGCATGCCAAAATGGATCCGCGCTGAAGGCCAAAACAGAGAAGAAGGACTTAGAAACCCGCTGGAAAGGAGATAGCATCAAAGGAATTGCAATTGGAGGAGAAAAAAAAGAAAAGTGGGAAATTTGGGCAATTTAGTGCCTATAAGAAAATGGCCCGGCATTCTATCAGAGCAGTGCAAAAAACCAAAACATGCCAAAACTAAGCTCACCGATGTTGCAAAAGCAGGGGAAAAAGTCAAGGAGGAAGACACAACTTGGACGGGAGGAAATGAGGGACATGGTATGGACACTTGAAAAAAACTAAAAAAAAAAAGGAAAAAATCTTTCCCAAAGTCCAAGCCATCAAAAGGCATGGCATGCAATCAAGTGCAGGGACATGCACCAAAGATTCCCCTCTTGGTGCCCATTGAAATCGCAAGATTCCGTTTCCCTTCCCGAAAGGAAATTTCATTTCCTTTCGGGAAGGGAAACGGAATCTTGCGAGTCCGCAAAGAAAGGCTTACAAGCACTCTGGAAAGGAGATAGGATCAAATGAAATGCGATTGAAAAAAACCCCCAAAAAACCAGAAAATCAGGAGTTTTAGTGTCTTCAAGAAATGGTCTGGAAGGAAATGAGCTGCATTGCAAAGGACCAAAACATGCCAAAACTAAGCTCACCGATGTTGCAAAAGCAGGGGAAAAGGTCAAGGAGGAAGACACAACTGGGAGGGGAAGATATAATCGACATGGCATGGATGCTTAAAAAAAATCAATTAAAAAAAAGAAATAGATCTTTCCCATATACTATCAAGTGCAGGCAGATGCAGCAAAGCATGCCAAAATGGATGCGCGCTGAAGGCCAAAACAGAGAAGAAGGACTTAGAAACCCGCTGGAAAGGAGATAGCATCAAAGGAATTGCAATTGGAGGAGAAAAAAAAGAAAAGTGGGAAATTTGGGCAATTTAGTGCCTATAAGAAAATGGCCCGGCATTCTATCAGAGCAGTGCAAAAAACCAAAACATGCCAAAACTAAGCTCACGGACGTTGCAAAAGCAGGGGAAAACGTCAAGGAGGAAGAAACAACTCGGAGGGGAAGATATAATATGCATGGCATGGACACTGAATAAAACTTCCAAAAAAAAGAAATAGATCTTTCTCGTATACTATCAAGTGCAGGCACATGCAGCAAAGAATGCCAAAATTGATCCGCGCTGAAGGCCAAAACAGAGAAGAAGGACTTAGAAACCCGCTGGAAAGGAGATAGCATCAAAGGAATTGCAATTGGAGGAGAAAAAAAAGAAAAGTGGGAAATTTGGGCAATTTAGTGCCTATAAGAAAATGGCCCGGCATTCTATCAGAGCAGTGCAAAAAACCAAAACATGCCAAAACTAAGCTCATGGACGTTGCAAAAGCAGGGGAAAAAGTCAAGGAGGAAGACACAACTTGGACGGGAGGAAATGAGGGACATGGTATGGACACTTGAAAAAAACTAAAAAAAAAAAGGAAAAAATCTTTCCCAAAGTCCAAGCCATCAAAAGGCATGGCATGCAATCAAGTGCAGGGACATGCACCAAAGATTCCCCTCTTGGTCCCCATTGAAATTGCAAGATTCCGTTTCCCTTCCCGAAAGGAAATTTCATTTCCTTTCGGGAAGGGAAACGGAATCTTGCGAGTCCGCAAAGAAAGGCTTACAAGCACTCTGGAAAGGAGATAGGATCAAATGAAATGCGATTGAAAAAAAACCCCAAAAAACCAGAAAATCAGGAGTTTTAGTGTCTTCAAGAAATGGTCTGGAAGGAAATGAGCTGCATTGCAAAGGACCAAAACATGCCAAAACTAAGCTCACCAATGTTGCAAAAGCAGGGGAAAAGGTCAAGGAGGAAGACACAACTGGGAGGGGAAGATATAATCGACATGGCATGGATGCTTAAAAAAAATCAATTAAAAAAAAGAAATAGATCTTTCCCATATACTATCAAGTGCAGGCAGATGCAGCAAAGCATGCCAAAATTGATCCGCGCTGAAGGCCAAAACAGAGAAGAAGGACTTAGAAACCCGCTGGAAAGGAGATAGCATCAAAGGAATTGCAATTGGAGGAGAAAAAAAAGAAAAGTGGGAAATTTGGGCAATTTAGTGCCTATAAGAAAATGGCCCGGCATTCTATCAGAGCAGTGCAAAAAACCAAAACATGCCAAAACTAAGCTCACCGATGTTGCAGAAGCAGGGGAAAAAGTCAAGGAGAAAGAAACAACTCGGAGGGGAAAGATATAATATGCATGGCATGGACACTGAATAAAACTTCCAAAAAAAAGGAATAGGTCTTTCCCATATACTATCAAGTGCAGGCAGATGCAGCAAAGCATGCCAAAATTGATCCGCGCTGAAGGCCAAAACAGAGAAGAAGGACTTAGAAACCCGCTGGAAAGGAGATAGCATCAAAGGAATTGCAATTGGAGGAGAAAAAAAAGAAAAGTGGGAAATTTGGGCAATTTAGTGCCTATAAGAAAATGGCCCGGCATTCTATCAGAGCAGTGCAAAAAACCAAAACATGCCAAAACTAAGCTCACCGATGTTGCAGAAGCAGGGGAAAAAGTCAAGGAGAAAGAAACAACTCGGAGGGGAAGATATAATATGCATGGCATGCACACTGAATAAAACTTCCAAAAAAAAGAAATAGATCTTTCTCGTATACTATCAAGTGCAGGCAGATGCAGCAAAGCATGCCAAAATTGATCCGCGCTGAAGGCCAAAACAGAGAAGAAGGACTTAGAAACCCGCTGGAAAGGAGATAGCATCAAAGGAATTGCAATTGGAGGAGAAAAAAAAGAAAAGTGGGAAATTTGGGCAATTTAGTGCCTATAAGAAAATGGCCCGGCATTCTATCAGAGCAGTGCAAAAAACCAAAACATGCCAAAACTAAGCTCACCGATGTTGCAAAAGCAGGGGAAAAAGTCAAGGAGGAAGACACAACTTGGACGGGAGGAAATGAGGGACATGGTATGGACACTTGAAAAAAACTAAAAAAAAAAAGGAAAAAATCTTTCCCAAAGTCCAAGCCATCAAAAGGCATGGCATGCAATCAAGTGCAGGGACATGCACCAAAGATTCCCCTCTTGGTCCCCATTGAAATCGCAAGATTCCGTTTCCCTTCCCGAAAGGAAATTTCATTTCCTTTCGGGAAGGGAAACGGAATCTTGCGAGTCCGCAAAGAAAGGCTTACAAGCACTCTGGAAAGGAGATAGGATCAAATGAAATGCGATTGAAAAAAACCCCCAAAAAACCAGAAAATCAGGAGTTTTAGTGTCTTCAAGAAATGGTCTGGAAGGAAATGAGCTGCATTGCAAAGGACCAAAACATGCCAAAACTAAGCTCACCGATGTTGCAAAAGCAGGGGAAAAGGTCAAGGAGGAAGACACAACTGGGAGGGGAAGATATAATCGACATGGCATGGATGCTTAAAAAAAATCAATTAAAAAAAAGAAATAGATCTTTCCCATATACTATCAAGTGCAGGCAGATGCAGCAAAGCATGCCAAAATTGATCCGCACTGAAGGCCAAAACAGAGAAGAAGGACTTAGAAACCCGCTGGAAAGGAGATAGCATCAAAGGAATTGCAATTGGAGGAGAAAAAAAAGAAAAGTGGGAAATTTGGGCAATTTAGTGCCTATAAGAAAATGGCCCGGCATTCTATCAGAGCACTGCAAAAAACCAAAACATGCCAAAACTAAGCTCACCGATGTTGCAGAAGCAGGGGAAAAAGTGAAGGAGAAAGAAACAACTCGGAGGGGAAGATATAATATGCATGGCATGGACACTGAATAAAACTTCCAAAAAAAAGGAATAGGTCTTTCCCATATACTATCAAGTGCAGGCAGATGCAGCAAAGCATGCCAAAATTGATCCGCGCTGAAGGCCAAAACAGAGAAGAAGGACTTAGAAACCCGCTGGAAAGGAGATAGCATCAAAGGAATTGCAATTGGAGGAGAAAAAAAAGAAAAGTGGGAAATTTGGGCAATTTAGTGCCTATAAGAAAATGGCCCGGCATTCTATCAGAGCAGTGCAAAAAACCAAAACATGCCAAAACTAAGCTCACCGATGTTGCAAAAGCAGGGGAAAAAGTCAAGGAGGAAGACACAACTTGGACGGGAGGAAATGAGGGACATGGTATGGACACTTGAAAAAAACTAAAAAAAAAAAGGAAAAAATCTTTCCCAAAGTCCAAGCCATCAAAAGGCATGGCATGCAATCAAGTGCAGGGACATGCACCAAAGATTCCCCTCTTGGTGCCCATTGAAATCGCAAGATTCCGTTTCCCTTCCCGAAAGGAAATTTCATTTCCTTTCGGGAAGGGAAACGGAATCTTGCGAGTCCGCAAAGAAAGGCTTACAAGCACTCTGGAAAGGAGATAGGATCAAATGAAATGCGATTGAAAAAAACCCCCAAAAAACCAGAAAATCAGGAGTTTTAGTGTCTTCAAGAAATGGTCTGGAAGGAAATGAGCTGCATTGCAAAGGACCAAAACATGCCAAAACTAAGCTCACCGATGTTGCAAAAGCAGGGGAAAAGGTCAAGGAGGAAGACACAACTGGGAGGGGAAGATATAATCGACATGGCATGGATGCTTAAAAAAAATCAATTAAAAAAAAGAAATAGATCTTTCCCATATACTATCAAGTGCAGGCAGATGCAGCAAAGCATGCCAAAATGGATGCGCGCTGAAGGCCAAAACAGAGAAGAAGGACTTAGAAACCCGCTGGAAAGGAGATAGCATCAAAGGAATTGCAATTGGAGGAGAAAAAAAAGAAAAGTGGGAAATTTGGGCAATTTAGTGCCTATAAGAAAATGGCCCGGCATTCTATCAGAGCACTGCAAAAAACCAAAACATGCCAAAACTAAGCTCACCGATGTTGCAGAAGCAGGGGAAAAAGTCAAGGAGAAAGAAACAACTCGGAGGGGAAGATATAATATGCATGGCATGGACACTGAATAAAACTTCCAAAAAAAAGGAATAGGTCTTTCCCATATACTATCAAGTGCAGGCAGATGCAGCAAAGCATGCCAAAATGGATGCGCGCTGAAGGCCAAAACAGAGAAGAAGGACTTAGAAACCCGCTGGAAAGGAGATAGCATCAAAGGAATTGCAATTGGAGGAGAAAAAAAAGAAAAGTGGGAAATTTGGGCAATTTAGTGCCTATAAGAAAATGGCCCGGCATTCTATCAGAGCACTGCAAAAAACCAAAACATGCCAAAACTAAGCTCACCGATGTTGCAAAAGCAGGGGAAAAAGTCAAGGAGGAAGACACAACTTGGACGGGAGGAAATGAGGGACATGGTATGGACACTTGAAAAAAACTAAAAAAAAAAAGGAAAAATTCTTTCCCAAAGTCCAAGCCATCAAAAGGCATGGCATGCAATCAAGTGCAGGGACATGCACCAAAGATTCCCCTCTTGGTCCCCATTGAAATCGCAAGATTCCGTTTCCCTTCCCGAAAGGAAATTTCATTTCCTTTCGGGAAGGGAAACGGAATCTTGCGAGTCCGCAAAGAAAGGCTTACAAGCACTCTGGAAAGGAGATAGGATCAAATGAAATGCGATTGAAAAAAACCCCCAAAAAACCAGAAAATCAGGAGTTTTAGTGTCTTCAAGAAATGGTCTGGAAGGAAATGAGCTGCATTGCAAAGGACCAAAACATGCCAAAACTAAGCTCACCGATGTTGCAAAAGCAGGGGAAAAGGTCAAGGAGGAAGACACAACTGGGAGGGGAAGATATAATCGACATGGCATGGATGCTTAAAAAAAATCAATTAAAAAAAAGAAATAGATCTTTCCCATATACTATCAAGTGCAGGCAGATGCAGCAAAGCATGCCAAAATGGATCCGCGCTGAAGGCCAAAACAGAGAAGAAGGACTTAGAAACCCGCTGGAAAGGAGATAGCATCAAAGGCATTGCAATTGGAGGAGAAAAAAAAGAAAAGTGGGAAATTTGGGCAATTTAGTGCCTATAAGAAAATGGCCCGGCATTCTATCAGAGCACTGCAAAAAACCAAAACATGCCAAAACTAAGCTCACCGATGTTGCAGAAGCAGGGGAAAAAGTGAAGGAGAAAGAAACAACTCGGAGGGGAAGATATAATATGCATGGCATGGACACTGAATAAAACTTCCAAAAAAAAGAAATAGATCTTTCTCGTATACTATCAAGTGCAGGCACATGCAGCAAAGAATGCCAAAATTGATCCGCACTGAAGGCCAAAACAGAGAAGAAGGACTTAGAAACCCGCTGGAAAGGAGATAGCATCAAAGGAATTGCAATTGGAGGAGAAAAAAAAGAAAAGTGGGAAATTTGGGCAATTTAGTGCCTATAAGAAAATGGCCCGGCATTCTATCAGAGCACTGCAAAAAACCAAAACATGCCAAAACTAAGCTCACCGATGTTGCAGAAGCAGGGGAAAAAGTCAAGGAGAAAGAAACAACTCGGAGGGGAAGATATAATATGCATGGCATGGACACTGAATAAAACTTCCAAAAAAAAGGAATAGGTCTTTCCCATATACTATCAAGTGCAGGCAGATGCAGCAAAGCATGCCAAAATTGATCCGCGCTGAAGGCCAAAACAGAGAAGAAGGACTTAGAAACCCGCTGGAAAGGAGATAGCATCAAAGGAATTGCAATTGGAGGAGAAAAAAAAGAAAAGTGGGAAATTTGGGCAATTTAGTGCCTATAAGAAAATGGCCCGGCATTCTATCAGAGCACTGCAAAAAACCAAAACATGCCAAAACTAAGCTCACCGATGTTGCAGAAGCAGGGGAAAAAGTCAAGGAGAAAGAAACAACTCGGAGGGGAAGATATAATATGCATGGCATGGACACTGAATAAAACTTCCAAAAAAAAGAAATAGATCTTTCTCGTATACTATCAAGTGCAGGCACATGCAGCAAAGAATGCCAAAATTGATCCGCACTGAAGGCCAAAACAGAGAAGAAGGACTTAGAAACCCGCTGGAAAGGAGATAGCATCAAAGGAATTGCAATTGGAGGAGAAAAAAAAGAAAAGTGGGAAATTTGGGCAATTTAGTGCCTATAAGAAAATGGCCCGGCATTCTATCAGAGCAGTGCAAAAAACCAAAACATGCCAAAACTAAGCTCACCGATGTTGCAGAAGCAGGGGAAAAAGTCAAGGAGAAAGAAACAACTCGGAGGGGAAGATATAATATGCATGGCATGCACACTGAATAAAACTTCCAAAAAAAAGAAATAGATCTTTCTCGTATACTATCAAGTGCAGGCAGATGCAGCAAAGCATGCCAAAATTGATCCGCGCTGAAGGCCAAAACAGAGAAGAAGGACTTAGAAACCCGCTGGAAAGGAGATAGCATCAAAGGAATTGCAATTGGAGGAGAAAAAAAAGAAAAGTGGGAAATTTGGGCAATTTAGTGCCTATAAGAAAATGGCCCGGCATTCTATCAGAGCAGTGCAAAAAACCAAAACATGCCAAAACTAAGCTCACCGATGTTGCAAAAGCAGGGGAAAAAGTCAAGGAGGAAGACACAACTTGGACGGGAGGAAATGAGGGACATGGTATGGACACTTGAAAAAAACTAAAAAAAAAAAGGAAAAAATCTTTCCCAAAGTCCAAGCCATCAAAAGGCATGGCATGCAATCAAGTGCAGGGACATGCACCAAAGATTCCCCTCTTGGTCCCCATTGAAATCGCAAGATTCCGTTTCCCTTCCCGAAAGGAAATTTCATTTCCTTTCGGGAAGGGAAACGGAATCTTGCGAGTCCGCAAAGAAAGGCTTACAAGCACTCTGGAAAGGAGATAGGATCAAATGAAATGCGATTGAAAAAAACCCCCAAAAAACCAGAAAATCAGGAGTTTTAGTGTCTTCAAGAAATGGTCTGGAAGGAAATGAGCTGCATTGCAAAGGACCAAAACATGCCAAAACTAAGCTCACCGATGTTGCAAAAGCAGGGGAAAAGGTCAAGGAGGAAGACACAACTGGGAGGGGAAGATATAATCGACATGGCATGGATGCTTAAAAAAAATCAATTAAAAAAAAGAAATAGATCTTTCCCATATACTATCAAGTGCAGGCAGATGCAGCAAAGCATGCCAAAATTGATCCGCGCTGAAGGCCAAAACAGAGAAGAAGGACTTAGAAACCCGCTGGAAAGGAGATAGCATCAAAGGCATTGCAATTGGAGGAGAAAAAAAAGAAAAGTGGGAAATTTGGGCAATTTAGTGCCTATAAGAAAATGGCCCGGCATTCTATCAGAGCAGTGCAAAAAACCAAAACATGCCAAAACTAAGCTCACCGATGTTGCAGAAGCAGGGGAAAAAGTCAAGGAGAAAGAAACAACTCGGAGGGGAAGATATAATATGCATGGCATGCACACTGAATAAAACTTCCAAAAAAAAGGAATAGGTCTTTCCCATATACTATCAAGTGCAGGCAGATGCAGCAAAGCATGCCAAAATGGATGCGCGCTGAAGGCCAAAACAGAGAAGAAGGACTTAGAAACCCGCTGGAAAGGAGATAGCATCAAAGGAATTGCAATTGGAGGAGAAAAAAAAGAAAAGTGGGAAATTTGGGCAATTTAGTGCCTATAAGAAAATGGCCCGGCATTCTATCAGAGCAGTGCAAAAAACCAAAACATGCCAAAACTAAGCTCACCGATGTTGCAAAAGCAGGGGAAAACGTCAAGGAGGAAGACACAACTTGGACGGGAGGAAATGAGGGACATGGTATGGACACTTGAAAAAAACTAAAAAAAAAAAGGAAAAAATCTTTCCCAAAGTCCAAGCCATCAAAAGGCATGGCATGCAATCAAGTGCAGGGACATGCACCAAAGATTCCCCTCTTGGTCCCCATTGAAATCGCAAGATTCCGTTTCCCTTCCCGAAAGGAAATTTCATTTCCTTTCGGGAAGGGAAACGGAATCTTGCGAGTCCGCAAAGAAAGGCTTACAAGCACTCTGGAAAGGAGATAGGATCAAATGAAATGCGATTGAAAAAAACCCCCAAAAAACCAGAAAATCAGGAGTTTTAGTGTCTTCAAGAAATGGTCTGGAAGGAAATGAGCTGCATTGCAAAGGACCAAAACATGCCAAAACTAAGCTCACCGATGTTGCAAAAGCAGGGGAAAAGGTCAAGGAGGAAGACACAACTGGGAGGGGAAGATATAATCGACATGGCATGGATGCTTAAAAAAAATCAATTAAAAAAAAGAAATAGATCTTTCCCATATACTATCAAGTGCAGGCAGATGCAGCAAAGCATGCCAAAATTGATCCGCGCTGAAGGCCAAAACAGAGAAGAAGGACTTAGAAACCCGCTGGAAAGGAGATAGCATCAAAGGAATTGCAATTGGAGGAGAAAAAAAAGAAAAGTGGGAAATTTGGGCAATTTAGTGCCTATAAGAAAATGGCCCGGCATTCTATCAGAGCAGTGCAAAAAACCAAAACATGCCAAAACTAAGCTCACGGACGTTGCAAAAGCAGGGGAAAACGTCAAGGAGGAAGAAACAACTCGGAGGGGAAGATATAATATGCATGGCATGGACACTGAATAAAACTTCCAAAAAAAAGAAATAGATCTTTCTCGTATACTATCAAGTGCAGGCACATGCAGCAAAGAATGCCAAAATTGATCCGCGCTGAAGGCCAAAACAGAGAAGAAGGACTTAGAAACCCGCTGGAAAGGAGATAGCATCAAAGGAATTGCAATTGGAGGAGAAAAAAAAGAAAAGTGGGAAATTTGGGCAATTTAGTGCCTATAAGAAAATGGCCCGGCATTCTATCAGAGCAGTGCAAAAAACCAAAACATGCCAAAACTAAGCTCATGGACGTTGCAAAAGCAGGGGAAAAAGTCAAGGAGGAAGACACAACTTGGACGGGAGGAAATGAGGGACATGGTATGGACACTTGAAAAAAACTAAAAAAAAAAAGGAAAAAATCTTTCCCAAAGTCCAAGCCATCAAAAGGCATGGCATGCAATCAAGTGCAGGGACATGCACCAAAGATTCCCCTCTTGGTCCCCATTGAAATTGCAAGATTCCGTTTCCCTTCCCGAAAGGAAATTTCATTTCCTTTCGGGAAGGGAAACGGAATCTTGCGAGTCCGCAAAGAAAGGCTTACAAGCACTCTGGAAAGGAGATAGGATCAAATGAAATGCGATTGAAAAAAAACCCCAAAAAAACAGAAAATCAGGAGTTTTAGTGTCTTCAAGAAATGGTCTGGAAGGAAATGAGCTGCATTGCAAAGGACCAAAACATGCCAAAACTAAGCTCACCAATGTTGCAAAAGCAGGGGAAAAGGTCAAGGAGGAAGACACAACTGGGAGGGGAAGATATAATCGACATGGCATGGATGCTTAAAAAAAATCAATTAAAAAAAAGAAATAGATCTTTCCCATATACTATCAAGTGCAGGCAGATGCAGCAAAGCATGCCAAAATTGATCCGCGCTGAAGGCCAAAACAGAGAAGAAGGACTTAGAAACCCGCTGGAAAGGAGATAGCATCAAAGGCATTGCAATTGGAGGAGAAAAAAAAGAAAAGTGGGAAATTTGGGCAATTTAGTGCCTATAAGAAAATGGCCCGGCATTCTATCAGAGCAGTGCAAAAAACCAAAACATGCCAAAACTAAGCTCACCGATGTTGCAGAAGCAGGGGAAAAAGTCAAGGAGAAAGAAACAACTCGGAGGGGAAGATATAATATGCATGGCATGCACACTGAATAAAACTTCCAAAAAAAAGGAATAGGTCTTTCCCATATACTATCAAGTGCAGGCAGATGCAGCAAAGCATGCCAAAATGGATGCGCGCTGAAGGCCAAAACAGAGAAGAAGGACTTAGAAACCCGCTGGAAAGGAGATAGCATCAAAGGAATTGCAATTGGAGGAGAAAAAAAAGAAAAGTGGGAAATTTGGGCAATTTAGTGCCTATAAGAAAATGGCCCGGCATTCTATCAGAGCAGTGCAAAAAACCAAAACATGCCAAAACTAAGCTCACCGATGTTGCAAAAGCAGGGGAAAACGTCAAGGAGGAAGACACAACTTGGACGGGAGGAAATGAGGGACATGGTATGGACACTTGAAAAAAACTAAAAAAAAAAAGGAAAAAATCTTTCCCAAAGTCCAAGCCATCAAAAGGCATGGCATGCAATCAAGTGCAGGGACATGCACCAAAGATTCCCCTCTTGGTCCCCATTGAAATCGCAAGATTCCGTTTCCCTTCCCGAAAGGAAATTTCATTTCCTTTCGGGAAGGGAAACGGAATCTTGCGAGTCCGCAAAGAAAGGCTTACAAGCACTCTGGAAAGGAGATAGGATCAAATGAAATGCGATTGAAAAAAACCCCCAAAAAACCAGAAAATCAGGAGTTTTAGTGTCTTCAAGAAATGGTCTGGAAGGAAATGAGCTGCATTGCAAAGGACCAAAACATGCCAAAACTAAGCTCACCAATGTTGCAAAAGCAGGGGAAAAGGTCAAGGAGGAAGACACAACTGGGAGGGGAAGATATAATCGACATGGCATGGATGCTTAAAAAAAATCAATTAAAAAAAAGAAATAGATCTTTCCCATATACTATCAAGTGCAGGCAGATGCAGCAAAGCATGCCAAAATTGATCCGCGCTGAAGGCCAAAACAGAGAAGAAGGACTTAGAAACCCGCTGGAAAGGAGATAGCATCAAAGGAATTGCAATTGGAGGAGAAAAAAAAGAAAAGTGGGAAATTTGGGCAATTTAGTGCCTATAAGAAAATGGCCCGGCATTCTATCAGAGCAGTGCAAAAAACCAAAACATGCCAAAACTAAGCTCACGGACGTTGCAAAAGCAGGGGAAAACGTCAAGGAGGAAGAAACAACTCGGAGGGGAAGATATAATATGCATGGCATGGACACTGAATAAAACTTCCAAAAAAAAGAAATAGATCTTTCTCGTATACTATCAAGTGCAGGCACATGCAGCAAAGCATGCCAAAATTGATCCGCGCTGAAGGCCAAAACAGAGAAGAAGGACTTAGAAACCCGCTGGAAAGGAGATAGCATCAAAGGAATTGCAATTGGAGGAGAAAAAAAAGAAAAGTGGGAAATTTGGGCAATTTAGTGCCTATAAGAAAATGGCCCGGCATTCTATCAGAGCAGTGCAAAAAACCAAAACATGCCAAAACTAAGCTCACCGATGTTGCAGAAGCAGGGGAAAAAGTCAAGGAGAAAGAAACAACTCGGAGGGGAAGATATAATATGCATGGCATGGACACTGAATAAAACTTCCAAAAAAAAGAAATAGATCTTTCTCGTATACTATCAAGTGCAGGCAGATGCAGCAAAGCATGCCAAAATTGATCCGCGCTGAAGGCCAAAACAGAGAAGAAGGACTTAGAAACCCGCTGGAAAGGAGATAGCATCAAAGGAATTGCAATTGGAGGAGAAAAAAAAGAAAAGTGGGAAATTTGGGCAATTTAGTGCCTATAAGAAAATGGCCCGGCATTCTATCAGAGCAGTGCAAAAAACCAAAACATGCCAAAACTAAGCTCACCGATGTTGCAAAAGCAGGGGAAAAAGTCAAGGAGGAAGACACAACTTGGACGGGAGGAAATGAGGGACATGGTATGGACACTTGAAAAAAACTAAAAAAAAAAAGGAAAAAATCTTTCCCAAAGTCCAAGCCATCAAAAGGCATGGCATGCAATCAAGTGCAGGGACATGCACCAAAGATTCCCCTCTTGGTCCCCATTGAAATCGCAAGATTCCGTTTCCCTTCCCGAAAGGAAATTTCATTTCCTTTCGGGAAGGGAAACGGAATCTTGCGAGTCCGCAAAGAAAGGCTTACAAGCACTCTGGAAAGGAGATAGGATCAAATGAAATGCGATTGAAAAAAACCCCCAAAAAACCAGAAAATCAGGAGTTTTAGTGTCTTCAAGAAATGGTCTGGAAGGAAATGAGCTGCATTGCAAAGGACCAAAACATGCCAAAACTAAGCTCACCGATGTTGCAAAAGCAGGGGAAAAGGTCAAGGAGGAAGACACAACTGGGAGGGGAAGATATAATCGACATGGCATGGATGCTTAAAAAAAATCAATTAAAAAAAAGAAATAGATCTTTCCCATATACTATCAAGTGCAGGCAGATGCAGCAAAGCATGCCAAAATTGATCCGCACTGAAGGCCAAAACAGAGAAGAAGGACTTAGAAACCCGCTGGAAAGGAGATAGCATCAAAGGAATTGCAATTGGAGGAGAAAAAAAAGAAAAGTGGGAAATTTGGGCAATTTAGTGCCTATAAGAAAATGGCCCGGCATTCTATCAGAGCACTGCAAAAAACCAAAACATGCCAAAACTAAGCTCACCGATGTTGCAGAAGCAGGGGAAAAAGTCAAGGAGAAAGAAACAACTCGGAGGGGAAGATATAATATGCATGGCATGGACACTGAATAAAACTTCCAAAAAAAAGGAATAGGTCTTTCCCATATACTATCAAGTGCAGGCAGATGCAGCAAAGCATGCCAAAATTGATCCGCGCTGAAGGCCAAAACAGAGAAGAAGGACTTAGAAACCCGCTGGAAAGGAGATAGCATCAAAGGAATTGCAATTGGAGGAGAAAAAAAAGAAAAGTGGGAAATTTGGGCAATTTAGTGCCTATAAGAAAATGGCCCGGCATTCTATCAGAGCAGTGCAAAAAACCAAAACATGCCAAAACTAAGCTCACCGATGTTGCAAAAGCAGGGGAAAAAGTCAAGGAGGAAGACACAACTTGGACGGGAGGAAATGAGGGACATGGTATGGACACTTGAAAAAAACTAAAAAAAAAAAGGAAAAAATCTTTCCCAAAGTCCAAGCCATCAAAAGGCATGGCATGCAATCAAGTGCAGGGACATGCACCAAAGATTCCCCTCTTGGTGCCCATTGAAATCGCAAGATTCCGTTTCCCTTCCCGAAAGGAAATTTCATTTCCTTTCGGGAAGGGAAACGGAATCTTGCGAGTCCGCAAAGAAAGGCTTACAAGCACTCTGGAAAGGAGATAGGATCAAATGAAATGCGATTGAAAAAAACCCCCAAAAAACCAGAAAATCAGGAGTTTTAGTGTCTTCAAGAAATGGTCTGGAAGGAAATGAGCTGCATTGCAAAGGACCAAAACATGCCAAAACTAAGCTCACCGATGTTGCAAAAGCAGGGGAAAAGGTCAAGGAGGAAGACACAACTGGGAGGGGAAGATATAATCGACATGGCATGGATGCTTAAAAAAAATCAATTAAAAAAAAGAAATAGATCTTTCCCATATACTATCAAGTGCAGGCAGATGCAGCAAAGCATGCCAAAATTGATCCGCGCTGAAGGCCAAAACAGAGAAGAAGGACTTAGAAACCCGCTGGAAAGGAGATAGCATCAAAGGAATTGCAATTGGAGGAGAAAAAAAAGAAAAGTGGGAAATTTGGGCAATTTAGTGCCTATAAGAAAATGGCCCGGCATTCTATCAGAGCAGTGCAAAAAACCAAAACATGCCAAAACTAAGCTCACCGATGTTGCAGAAGCAGGGGAAAAAGTCAAGGAGAAAGAAACAACTCGGAGGGGAAGATATAATATGCATGGCATGGACACTGAATAAAACTTCCAAAAAAAAGGAATAGGTCTTTCCCATATACTATCAAGTGCAGGCAGATGCAGCAAAGCATGCCAAAATGGATGCGCGCTGAAGGCCAAAACAGAGAAGAAGGACTTAGAAACCCGCTGGAAAGGAGATAGCATCAAAGGAATTGCAATTGGAGGAGAAAAAAAAGAAAAGTGGGAAATTTGGGCAATTTAGTGCCTATAAGAAAATGGCCCGGCATTCTATCAGAGCAGTGCAAAAAACCAAAACATGCCAAAACTAAGCTCACCGATGTTGCAAAAGCAGGGGAAAAAGTCAAGGAGGAAGACACAACTTGGACGGGAGGAAATGAGGGACATGGTATGGACACTTGAAAAAAACTAAAAAAAAAAAGGAAAACTTCTTTCCCAAAGTCCAAGCCATCAAAAGGCATGGCATGCAATCAAGTGCAGGGACATGCACCAAAGATTCCCCTCTTGGTCCCCATTGAAATCGCAAGATTCCGTTTCCCTTCCCGAAAGGAAATTTCATTTCCTTTCGGGAAGGGAAACGGAATCTTGCGAGTCCGCAAAGAAAGGCTTACAAGCACTCTGGAAAGGAGATAGGATCAAATGAAATGCGATTGAAAAAAACCCCCAAAAAACCAGAAAATCAGGAGTTTTAGTGTCTTCAAGAAATGGTCTGGAAGGAAATGAGCTGCATTGCAAAGGACCAAAACATGCCAAAACTAAGCTCACCGATGTTGCAAAAGCAGGGGAAAAGGTCAAGGAGGAAGACACAACTGGGAGGGGAAGATATAATCGACATGGCATGGATGCTTAAAAAAAATCAATTAAAAAAAAGAAATAGATCTTTCCCATATACTATCAAGTGCAGGCAGATGCAGCAAAGCATGCCAAAATGGATCCGCGCTGAAGGCCAAAACAGAGAAGAAGGACTTAGAAACCCGCTGGAAAGGAGATAGCATCAAAGGAATTGCAATTGGAGGAGAAAAAAAAGAAAAGTGGGAAATTTGGGCAATTTAGTGCCTATAAGAAAATGGCCCGGCATTCTATCAGAGCAGTGCAAAAAACCAAAACATGCCAAAACTAAGCTCACCGATGTTGCAGAAGCAGGGGAAAAAGTCAAGGAGAAAGAAACAACTCGGAGGGGAAGATATAATATGCATGGCATGGACACTGAATAAAACTTCCAAAAAAAAGAAATAGATCTTTCTCGTATACTATCAAGTGCAGGCAGATGCAGCAAAGCATGCCAAAATTGATCCGCACTGAAGGCCAAAACAGAGAAGAAGGACTTAGAAACCCGCTGGAAAGGAGATAGCATCAAAGGAATTGCAATTGGAGGAGAAAAAAAAGAAAAGTGGGAAATTTGGGCAATTTAGTGCCTATAAGAAAATGGCCCGGCATTCTATCAGAGCACTGCAAAAAACCAAAACATGCCAAAACTAAGCTCACCGATGTTGCAGAAGCAGGGGAAAAAGTCAAGGAGAAAGAAACAACTCGGAGGGGAAGATATAATATGCATGGCATGGACACTGAATAAAACTTCCAAAAAAAAGGAATAGGTCTTTCCCATATACTATCAAGTGCAGGCAGATGCAGCAAAGCATGCCAAAATGGATGCGCGCTGAAGGCCAAAACAGAGAAGAAGGACTTAGAAACCCGCTGGAAAGGAGATAGCATCAAAGGAATTGCAATTGGAGGAGAAAAAAAAGAAAAGTGGGAAATTTGGGCAATTTAGTGCCTATAAGAAAATGGCCCGGCATTCTATCAGAGCACTGCAAAAAACCAAAACATGCCAAAACTAAGCTCACCGATGTTGCAGAAGCAGGGGAAAAAGTCAAGGAGAAAGAAACAACTCGGAGGGGAAGATATAATATGCATGGCATGGACACTGAATAAAACTTCCAAAAAAAAGGAATAGGTCTTTCCCATATACTATCAAGTGCAGGCAGATGCAGCAAAGCATGCCAAAATGGATGCGCGCTGAAGGCCAAAACAGAGAAGAAGGACTTAGAAACCCGCTGGAAAGGAGATAGCATCAAAGGAATTGCAATTGGAGGAGAAAAAAAAGAAAAGTGGGAAATTTGGGCAATTTAGTGCCTATAAGAAAATGGCCCGGCATTCTATCAGAGCACTGCAAAAAACCAAAACATGCCAAAACTAAGCTCACCGATGTTGCAAAAGCAGGGGAAAAAGTCAAGGAGGAAGACACAACTTGGACGGGAGGAAATGAGGGACATGGTATGGACACTTGAAAAAAACTAAAAAAAAAAAGGAAAAATTCTTTCCCAAAGTCCAAGCCATCAAAAGGCATGGCATGCAATCAAGTGCAGGGACATGCACCAAAGATTCCCCTCTTGGTCCCCATTGAAATCGCAAGATTCCGTTTCCCTTCCCGAAAGGAAATTTCATTTCCTTTCGGGAAGGGAAACGGAATCTTGCGAGTCCGCAAAGAAAGGCTTACAAGCACTCTGGAAAGGAGATAGGATCAAATGAAATGCGATTGAAAAAAACCCCCAAAAAACCAGAAAATCAGGAGTTTTAGTGTCTTCAAGAAATGGTCTGGAAGGAAATGAGCTGCATTGCAAAGGACCAAAACATGCCAAAACTAAGCTCACCGATGTTGCAAAAGCAGGGGAAAAGGTCAAGGAGGAAGACACAACTGGGAGGGGAAGATATAATCGACATGGCATGGATGCTTAAAAAAAATCAATTAAAAAAAAGAAATAGATCTTTCCCATATACTATCAAGTGCAGGCAGATGCAGCAAAGCATGCCAAAATGGATCCGCGCTGAAGGCCAAAACAGAGAAGAAGGACTTAGAAACCCGCTGGAAAGGAGATAGCATCAAAGGAATTGCAATTGGAGGAGAAAAAAAAGAAAAGTGGGAAATTTGGGCAATTTAGTGCCTATAAGAAAATGGCCCGGCATTCTATCAGAGCACTGCAAAAAACCAAAACATGCCAAAACTAAGCTCACCGATGTTGCAGAAGCAGGGGAAAAAGTGAAGGAGAAAGAAACAACTCGGAGGGGAAGATATAATATGCATGGCATGGACACTGAATAAAACTTCCAAAAAAAAGAAATAGATCTTTCTCGTATACTATCAAGTGCAGGCACATGCAGCAAAGAATGCCAAAATTGATCCGCACTGAAGGCCAAAACAGAGAAGAAGGACTTAGAAACCCGCTGGAAAGGAGATAGCATCAAAGGAATTGCAATTGGAGGAGAAAAAAAAGAAAAGTGGGAAATTTGGGCAATTTAGTGCCTATAAGAAAATGGCCCGGCATTCTATCAGAGCACTGCAAAAAACCAAAACATGCCAAAACTAAGCTCACCGATGTTGCAGAAGCAGGGGAAAAAGTCAAGGAGAAAGAAACAACTCGGAGGGGAAGATATAATATGCATGGCATGGACACTGAATAAAACTTCCAAAAAAAAGGAATAGGTCTTTCCCATATACTATCAAGTGCAGGCAGATGCAGCAAAGCATGCCAAAATGGATGCGCGCTGAAGGCCAAAACAGAGAAGAAGGACTTAGAAACCCGCTGGAAAGGAGATAGCATCAAAGGAATTGCAATTGGAGGAGAAAAAAAAGAAAAGTGGGAAATTTGGGCAATTTAGTGCCTATAAGAAAATGGCCCGGCATTCTATCAGAGCACTGCAAAAAACCAAAACATGCCAAAACTAAGCTCACCGATGTTGCAGAAGCAGGGGAAAAAGTCAAGGAGAAAGAAACAACTCGGAGGGGAAGATATAATATGCATGGCATGGACACTGAATAAAACTTCCAAAAAAAAGAAATAGATCTTTCTCGTATACTATCAAGTGCAGGCACATGCAGCAAAGAATGCCAAAATTGATCCGCACTGAAGGCCAAAACAGAGAAGAAGGACTTAGAAACCCGCTGGAAAGGAGATAGCATCAAAGGAATTGCAATTGGAGGAGAAAAAAAAGAAAAGTGGGAAATTTGGGCAATTTAGTGCCTATAAGAAAATGGCCCGGCATTCTATCAGAGCAGTGCAAAAAACCAAAACATGCCAAAACTAAGCTCACCGATGTTGCAAAAGCAGGGGAAAAAGTCAAGGAGGAAGACACAACTTGGACGGGAGGAAATGAGGGACATGGTATGGACACTTGAAAAAAACTAAAAAAAAAAAGGAAAAAATCTTTCCCAAAGTCCAAGCCATCAAAAGGCATGGCATGCAATCAAGTGCAGGGACATGCACCAAAGATTCCCCTCTTGGTCCCCATTGAAATCGCAAGATTCCGTTTCCCTTCCCGAAAGGAAATTTCATTTCCTTTCGGGAAGGGAAACGGAATCTTGCGAGTCAGCAAAGAAAGGCTTACAAGCACTCTGGAAAGGAGATAGGATCAAATGAAATGCGATTGAAAAAAACCCCCAAAAAACCAGAAAATCAGGAGTTTTAGTGTCTTCAAGAAATGGTCTGGAAGGAAATGAGCTGCATTGCAAAGGACCAAAACATGCCAAAACTAAGCTCACCGATGTTGCAAAAGCAGGGGAAAAGGTCAAGGAGGAAGACACAACTGGGAGGGGAAGATATAATCGACATGGCATGGATGCTTAAAAAAAATCAATTAAAAAAAAGAAATAGATCTTTCCCATATACTATCAAGTGCAGGCAGATGCAGCAAAGCATGCCAAAATTGATCCGCACTGAAGGCCAAAACAGAGAAGAAGGACTTAGAAACCCGCTGGAAAGGAGATAGCATCAAAGGAATTGCAATTGGAGGAGAAAAAAAAGAAAAGTGGGAAATTTGGGCAATTTAGTGCCTATAAGAAAATGGCCCGGCATTCTATCAGAGCACTGCAAAAAACCAAAACATGCCAAAACTAAGCTCACCGATGTTGCAGAAGCAGGGGAAAAAGTGAAGGAGAAAGAAACAACTCGGAGGGGAAGATATAATATGCATGGCATGGACACTGAATAAAACTTCCAAAAAAAAGGAATAGGTCTTTCCCATATACTATCAAGTGCAGGCAGATGCAGCAAAGCATGCCAAAATTGATCCGCGCTGAAGGCCAAAACAGAGAAGAAGGACTTAGAAACCCGCTGGAAAGGAGATAGCATCAAAGGAATTGCAATTGGAGGAGAAAAAAAAGAAAAGTGGGAAATTTGGGCAATTTAGTGCCTATAAGAAAATGGCCCGGCATTCTATCAGAGCAGTGCAAAAAACCAAAACATGCCAAAACTAAGCTCACCGATGTTGCAAAAGCAGGGGAAAAAGTCAAGGAGGAAGACACAACTTGGACGGGAGGAAATGAGGGACATGGTATGGACACTTGAAAAAAACTAAAAAAAAAAAGGAAAAATTCTTTCCCAAAGTCCAAGCCATCAAAAGGCATGGCATGCAATCAAGTGCAGGGACATGCACCAAAGATTCCCCTCTTGGTGCCCATTGAAATCGCAAGATTCCGTTTCCCTTCCCGAAAGGAAATTTCATTTCCTTTCGGGAAGGGAAACGGAATCTTGCGAGTCCGCAAAGAAAGGCTTACAAGCACTCTGGAAAGGAGATAGGATCAAATGAAATGCGATTGAAAAAAACCCCCAAAAAACCAGAAAATCAGGAGTTTTAGTGTCTTCAAGAAATGGTCTGGAAGGAAATGAGCTGCATTGCAAAGGACCAAAACATGCCAAAACTAAGCTCACCGATGTTGCAAAAGCAGGGGAAAAGGTCAAGGAGGAAGACACAACTGGGAGGGGAAGATATAATCGACATGGCATGGATGCTTAAAAAAAATCAATTAAAAAAAAGAAATAGATCTTTCCCATATACTATCAAGTGCAGGCAGATGCAGCAAAGCATGCCAAAATGGATCCGCGCTGAAGGCCAAAACAGAGAAGAAGGACTTAGAAACCCGCTGGAAAGGAGATAGCATCAAAGGAATTGCAATTGGAGGAGAAAAAAAAGAAAAGTGGGAAATTTGGGCAATTTAGTGCCTATAAGAAAATGGCCCGGCATTCTATCAGAGCACTGCAAAAAACCAAAACATGCCAAAACTAAGCTCACCGATGTTGCAGAAGCAGGGGAAAAAGTCAAGGAGAAAGAAACAACTCGGAGGGGAAGATATAATATGCATGGCATGGACACTGAATAAAACTTCCAAAAAAAAGAAATAGATCTTTCTCGTATACTATCAAGTGCAGGCAGATGCAGCAAAGCATGCCAAAATTGATCCGCACTGAAGGCCAAAACAGAGAAGAAGGACTTAGAAACCCGCTGGAAAGGAGATAGCATCAAAGGAATTGCAATTGGAGGAGAAAAAAAAGAAAAGTGGGAAATTTGGGCAATTTAGTGCCTATAAGAAAATGGCCCGGCATTCTATCAGAGCAGTGCAAAAAACCAAAACATGCCAAAACTAAGCTCACCGATGTTGCAGAAGCAGGGGAAAAAGTCAAGGAGAAAGAAACAACTCGGAGGGGAAGATATAATATGCATGGCATGGACACTGAATAAAACTTCCAAAAAAAAGGAATAGGTCTTTCCCATATACTATCAAGTGCAGGCAGATGCAGCAAAGCATGCCAAAATGGATGCGCGCTGAAGGCCAAAACAGAGAAGAAGGACTTAGAAACCCGCTGGAAAGGAGATAGCATCAAAGGAATTGCAATTGGAGGAGAAAAAAAAGAAAAGTGGGAAATTTGGGCAATTTAGTGCCTATAAGAAAATGGCCCGGCATTCTATCAGAGCACTGCAAAAAACCAAAACATGCCAAAACTAAGCTCACCGATGTTGCAGAAGCAGGGGAAAAAGTCAAGGAGAAAGAAACAACTCGGAGGGGAAGATATAATATGCATGGCATGGACACTGAATAAAACTTCCAAAAAAAAGGAATAGGTCTTTCCCATATACTATCAAGTGCAGGCAGATGCAGCAAAGCATGCCAAAATGGATGCGCGCTGAAGGCCAAAACAGAGAAGAAGGACTTAGAAACCCGCTGGAAAGGAGATAGCATCAAAGGCATTGCAATTGGAGGAGAAAAAAAAGAAAAGTGGGAAATTTGGGCAATTTAGTGCCTATAAGAAAATGGCCCGGCATTCTATCAGAGCACTGCAAAAAACCAAAACATGCCAAAACTAAGCTCACCGATGTTGCAAAAGCAGGGGAAAAAGTCAAGGAGGAAGACACAACTTGGACGGGAGGAAATGAGGGACATGGTATGGACACTTGAAAAAAACTAAAAAAAAAAAGGAAAAATTCTTTCCCAAAGTCCAAGCCATCAAAAGGCATGGCATGCAATCAAGTGCAGGGACATGCACCAAAGATTCCCCTCTTGGTCCCCATTGAAATCGCAAGATTCCGTTTCCCTTCCCGAAAGGAAATTTCATTTCCTTTCGGGAAGGGAAACGGAATCTTGCGAGTCCGCAAAGAAAGGCTTACAAGCACTCTGGAAAGGAGATAGGATCAAATGAAATGCGATTGAAAAAAACCCCCAAAAAACCAGAAAATCAGGAGTTTTAGTGTCTTCAAGAAATGGTCTGGAAGGAAATGAGCTGCATTGCAAAGGACCAAAACATGCCAAAACTAAGCTCACCGATGTTGCAAAAGCAGGGGAAAAGGTCAAGGAGGAAGACACAACTGGGAGGGGAAGATATAATCGACATGGCATGGATGCTTAAAAAAAATCAATTAAAAAAAAGAAATAGATCTTTCCCATATACTATCAAGTGCAGGCAGATGCAGCAAAGCATGCCAAAATGGATCCGCGCTGAAGGCCAAAACAGAGAAGAAGGACTTAGAAACCCGCTGGAAAGGAGATAGCATCAAAGGAATTGCAATTGGAGGAGAAAAAAAAGAAAAGTGGGAAATTTGGGCAATTTAGTGCCTATAAGAAAATGGCCCGGCATTCTATCAGAGCACTGCAAAAAACCAAAACATGCCAAAACTAAGCTCACCGATGTTGCAGAAGCAGGGGAAAAAGTGAAGGAGAAAGAAACAACTCGGAGGGGAAGATATAATATGCATGGCATGGACACTGAATAAAACTTCCAAAAAAAAGAAATAGATCTTTCTCGTATACTATCAAGTGCAGGCACATGCAGCAAAGAATGCCAAAATTGATCCGCACTGAAGGCCAAAACAGAGAAGAAGGACTTAGAAACCCGCTGGAAAGGAGATAGCATCAAAGGAATTGCAATTGGAGGAGAAAAAAAAGAAAAGTGGGAAATTTGGGCAATTTAGTGCCTATAAGAAAATGGCCCGGCATTCTATCAGAGCACTGCAAAAAACCAAAACATGCCAAAACTAAGCTCACCGATGTTGCAGAAGCAGGGGAAAAAGTCAAGGAGAAAGAAACAACTCGGAGGGGAAGATATAATATGCATGGCATGGACACTGAATAAAACTTCCAAAAAAAAGGAATAGGTCTTTCCCATATACTATCAAGTGCAGGCAGATGCAGCAAAGCATGCCAAAATTGATCCGCGCTGAAGGCCAAAACAGAGAAGAAGGACTTAGAAACCCGCTGGAAAGGAGATAGCATCAAAGGAATTGCAATTGGAGGAGAAAAAAAAGAAAAGTGGGAAATTTGGGCAATTTAGTGCCTATAAGAAAATGGCCCGGCATTCTATCAGAGCAGTGCAAAAAACCAAAACATGCCAAAACTAAGCTCACCGATGTTGCAGAAGCAGGGGAAAAAGTCAAGGAGAAAGAAACAACTCGGAGGGGAAGATATAATATGCATGGCATGGACACTGAATAAAACTTCCAAAAAAAAGAAATAGATCTTTCTCGTATACTATCAAGTGCAGGCACATGCAGCAAAGAATGCCAAAATTGATCCGCACTGAAGGCCAAAACAGAGAAGAAGGACTTAGAAACCCGCTGGAAAGGAGATAGCATCAAAGGAATTGCAATTGGAGGAGAAAAAAAAGAAAAGTGGGAAATTTGGGCAATTTAGTGCCTATAAGAAAATGGCCCGGCATTCTATCAGAGCAGTGCAAAAAACCAAAACATGCCAAAACTAAGCTCACCGATGTTGCAGAAGCAGGGGAAAAAGTCAAGGAGAAAGAAACAACTCGGAGGGGAAGATATAATATGCATGGCATGCACACTGAATAAAACTTCCAAAAAAAAGAAATAGATCTTTCTCGTATACTATCAAGTGCAGGCAGATGCAGCAAAGCATGCCAAAATTGATCCGCGCTGAAGGCCAAAACAGAGAAGAAGGACTTAGAAACCCGCTGGAAAGGAGATAGCATCAAAGGAATTGCAATTGGAGGAGAAAAAAAAGAAAAGTGGGAAATTTGGGCAATTTAGTGCCTATAAGAAAATGGCCCGGCATTCTATCAGAGCAGTGCAAAAAACCAAAACATGCCAAAACTAAGCTCACCGATGTTGCAAAAGCAGGGGAAAAAGTCAAGGAGGAAGACACAACTTGGACGGGAGGAAATGAGGGACATGGTATGGACACTTGAAAAAAACTAAAAAAAAAAAGGAAAAAATCTTTCCCAAAGTCCAAGCCATCAAAAGGCATGGCATGCAATCAAGTGCAGGGACATGCACCAAAGATTCCCCTCTTGGTCCCCATTGAAATCGCAAGATTCCGTTTCCCTTCCCGAAAGGAAATTTCATTTCCTTTCGGGAAGGGAAACGGAATCTTGTGAGTCCGCAAAGAAAGGCTTACAAGCACTCTGGAAAGGAGATAGGATCAAATGAAATGCGATTGAAAAAAACCCCCAAAAAACCAGAAAATCAGGAGTTTTAGTGTCTTCAAGAAATGGTCTGGAAGGAAATGAGCTGCATTGCAAAGGACCAAAACATGCCAAAACTAAGCTCACCGATGTTGCAAAAGCAGGGGAAAAGGTCAAGGAGGAAGACACAACTGGGAGGGGAAGATATAATCGACATGGCATGGATGCTTAAAAAAAATCAATTAAAAAAAAGAAATAGATCTTTCCCATATACTATCAAGTGCAGGCAGATGCAGCAAAGCATGCCAAAATTGATCCGCGCTGAAGGCCAAAACAGAGAAGAAGGACTTAGAAACCCGCTGGAAAGGAGATAGCATCAAAGGAATTGCAATTGGAGGAGAAAAAAAAGAAAAGTGGGAAATTTGGGCAATTTAGTGCCTATAAGAAAATGGCCCGGCATTCTATCAGAGCACTGCAAAAAACCAAAACATGCCAAAACTAAGCTCACCGATGTTGCAGAAGCAGGGGAAAAAGTCAAGGAGAAAGAAACAACTCGGAGGGGAAGATATAATATGCATGGCATGGACACTGAATAAAACTTCCAAAAAAAAGGAATAGGTCTTTCCCATATACTATCAAGTGCAGGCAGATGCAGCAAAGCATGCCAAAATGGATGCGCGCTGAAGGCCAAAACAGAGAAGAAGGACTTAGAAACCCGCTGGAAAGGAGATAGCATCAAAGGAATTGCAATTGGAGGAGAAAAAAAAGAAAAGTGGGAAATTTGGGCAATTTAGTGCCTATAAGAAAATGGCCCGGCATTCTATCAGAGCAGTGCAAAAAACCAAAACATGCCAAAACTAAGCTCACCGATGTTGCAAAAGCAGGGGAAAAAGTCAAGGAGGAAGACACAACTTGGACGGGAGGAAATGAGGGACATGGTATGGACACTTGAAAAAAACTAAAAAAAAAAAGGAAAAATTCTTTCCCAAAGTCCAAGCCATCAAAAGGCATGGCATGCAATCAAGTGCAGGGACATGCACCAAAGATTCCCCTCTTGGTCCCCATTGAAATCGCAAGATTCCGTTTCCCTTCCCGAAAGGAAATTTCATTTCCTTTCGGGAAGGGAAACGGAATCTTGCGAGTCCGCAAAGAAAGGCTTACAAGCACTCTGGAAAGGAGATAGGATCAAATGAAATGCGATTGAAAAAAACCCCCAAAAAACCAGAAAATCAGGAGTTTTAGTGTCTTCAAGAAATGGTCTGGAAGGAAATGAGCTGCATTGCAAAGGACCAAAACATGCCAAAACTAAGCTCACCGATGTTGCAAAAGCAGGGGAAAAGGTCAAGGAGGAAGACACAACTGGGAGGGGAAGATATAATCGACATGGCATGGATGCTTAAAAAAAATCAATTAAAAAAAAGAAATAGATCTTTCCCATATACTATCAAGTGCAGGCAGATGCAGCAAAGCATGCCAAAATGGATCCGCGCTGAAGGCCAAAACAGAGAAGAAGGACTTAGAAACCCGCTGGAAAGGAGATAGCATCAAAGGAATTGCAATTGGAGGAGAAAAAAAAGAAAAGTGGGAAATTTGGGCAATTTAGTGCCTATAAGAAAATGGCCCGGCATTCTATCAGAGCAGTGCAAAAAACCAAAACATGCCAAAACTAAGCTCACCGATGTTGCAGAAGCAGGGGAAAAAGTCAAGGAGAAAGAAACAACTCGGAGGGGAAGATATAATATGCATGGCATGGACACTGAATAAAACTTCCAAAAAAAAGAAATAGATCTTTCTCGTATACTATCAAGTGCAGGCAGATGCAGCAAAGCATGCCAAAATTGATCCGCACTGAAGGCCAAAACAGAGAAGAAGGACTTAGAAACCCGCTGGAAAGGAGATAGCATCAAAGGAATTGCAATTGGAGGAGAAAAAAAAGAAAAGTGGGAAATTTGGGCAATTTAGTGCCTATAAGAAAATGGCCCGGCATTCTATCAGAGCACTGCAAAAAACCAAAACATGCCAAAACTAAGCTCACCGATGTTGCAGAAGCAGGGGAAAAAGTCAAGGAGAAAGAAACAACTCGGAGGGGAAGATATAATATGCATGGCATGGACACTGAATAAAACTTCCAAAAAAAAGGAATAGGTCTTTCCCATATACTATCAAGTGCAGGCAGATGCAGCAAAGCATGCCAAAATGGATGCGCGCTGAAGGCCAAAACAGAGAAGAAGGACTTAGAAACCCGCTGGAAAGGAGATAGCATCAAAGGAATTGCAATTGGAGGAGAAAAAAAAGAAAAGTGGGAAATTTGGGCAATTTAGTGCCTATAAGAAAATGGCCCGGCATTCTATCAGAGCACTGCAAAAAACCAAAACATGCCAAAACTAAGCTCACCGATGTTGCAAAAGCAGGGGAAAAAGTCAAGGAGGAAGACACAACTTGGACGGGAGGAAATGAGGGACATGGTATGGACACTTGAAAAAAACTAAAAAAAAAAAGGAAAAATTCTTTCCCAAAGTCCAAGCCATCAAAAGGCATGGCATGCAATCAAGTGCAGGGACATGCACCAAAGATTCCCCTCTTGGTCCCCATTGAAATCGCAAGATTCCGTTTCCCTTCCCGAAAGGAAATTTCATTTCCTTTCGGGAAGGGAAACGGAATCTTGCGAGTCCGCAAAGAAAGGCTTACAAGCACTCTGGAAAGGAGATAGGATCAAATGAAATGCGATTGAAAAAAACCCCCAAAAAACCAGAAAATCAGGAGTTTTAGTGTCTTCAAGAAATGGTCTGGAAGGAAATGAGCTGCATTGCAAAGGACCAAAACATGCCAAAACTAAGCTCACCGATGTTGCAAAAGCAGGGGAAAAGGTCAAGGAGGAAGACACAACTGGGAGGGGAAGATATAATCGACATGGCATGGATGCTTAAAAAAAATCAATTAAAAAAAAGAAATAGATCTTTCCCATATACTATCAAGTGCAGGCAGATGCAGCAAAGCATGCCAAAATGGATCCGCGCTGAAGGCCAAAACAGAGAAGAAGGACTTAGAAACCCGCTGGAAAGGAGATAGCATCAAAGGCATTGCAATTGGAGGAGAAAAAAAAGAAAAGTGGGAAATTTGGGCAATTTAGTGCCTATAAGAAAATGGCCCGGCATTCTATCAGAGCACTGCAAAAAACCAAAACATGCCAAAACTAAGCTCACCGATGTTGCAGAAGCAGGGGAAAAAGTGAAGGAGAAAGAAACAACTCGGAGGGGAAGATATAATATGCATGGCATGGACACTGAATAAAACTTCCAAAAAAAAGAAATAGATCTTTCTCGTATACTATCAAGTGCAGGCACATGCAGCAAAGAATGCCAAAATTGATCCGCACTGAAGGCCAAAACAGAGAAGAAGGACTTAGAAACCCGCTGGAAAGGAGATAGCATCAAAGGAATTGCAATTGGAGGAGAAAAAAAAGAAAAGTGGGAAATTTGGGCAATTTAGTGCCTATAAGAAAATGGCCCGGCATTCTATCAGAGCACTGCAAAAAACCAAAACATGCCAAAACTAAGCTCACCGATGTTGCAGAAGCAGGGGAAAAAGTCAAGGAGAAAGAAACAACTCGGAGGGGAAGATATAATATGCATGGCATGGACACTGAATAAAACTTCCAAAAAAAAGGAATAGGTCTTTCCCATATACTATCAAGTGCAGGCAGATGCAGCAAAGCATGCCAAAATTGATCCGCGCTGAAGGCCAAAACAGAGAAGAAGGACTTAGAAACCCGCTGGAAAGGAGATAGCATCAAAGGAATTGCAATTGGAGGAGAAAAAAAAGAAAAGTGGGAAATTTGGGCAATTTAGTGCCTATAAGAAAATGGCCCGGCATTCTATCAGAGCAGTGCAAAAAACCAAAACATGCCAAAACTAAGCTCACCGATGTTGCAGAAGCAGGGGAAAAAGTCAAGGAGAAAGAAACAACTCGGAGGGGAAGATATAATATGCATGGCATGGACACTGAATAAAACTTCCAAAAAAAAGAAATAGATCTTTCTCGTATACTATCAAGTGCAGGCACATGCAGCAAAGAATGCCAAAATTGATCCGCACTGAAGGCCAAAACAGAGAAGAAGGACTTAGAAACCCGCTGGAAAGGAGATAGCATCAAAGGAATTGCAATTGGAGGAGAAAAAAAAGAAAAGTGGGAAATTTGGGCAATTTAGTGCCTATAAGAAAATGGCCCGGCATTCTATCAGAGCAGTGCAAAAAACCAAAACATGCCAAAACTAAGCTCACGGACGTTGCAAAAGCAGGGGAAAACGTCAAGGAGGAAGACACAACTTGGACGGGAGGAAATGAGGGACATGGTATGGACACTTGAAAAAAACTAAAAAAAAAAAGGAAAAAATCTTTCCCAAAGTCCAAGCCATCAAAAGGCATGGCATGCAATCAAGTGCAGGGACATGCACCAAAGATTCCCCTCTTGGTGCCCATTGAAATCGCAAGATTCCGTTTCCCTTCCCGAAAGGAAATTTCATTTCCTTTCGGGAAGGGAAACGGAATCTTGCGAGTCCGCAAAGAAAGGCTTACAAGCACTCTGGAAAGGAGATAGGATCAAATGAAATGCGATTGAAAAAAACCCCCAAAAAACCAGAAAATCAGGAGTTTTAGTGTCTTCAAGAAATGGTCTGGAAGGAAATGAGCTGCATTGCAAAGGACCAAAACATGCCAAAACTAAGCTCACCGATGTTGCAAAAGCAGGGGAAAAGGTCAAGGAGGAAGACACAACTGGGAGGGGAAGATATAATCGACATGGCATGGATGCTTAAAAAAAATCAATTAAAAAAAAGAAATAGATCTTTCCCATATACTATCAAGTGCAGGCAGATGCGGCAAAGCATGCCAAAATTGATCCGCGCTGAAGGCCAAAACAGAGAAGAAGGACTTAGAAACCCGCTGGAAAGGAGATAGCATCAAAGGAAATGCAATTGGAGGAGAAAAAAAAGAAAAGTGGGAAATTTGGGCAATTTAGTGCCTATAAGAAAATGGCCCGGCATTCTATCAGAGCAGTGCAAAAAACCAAAACATGCCAAAACTAAGCTCACTGATGTTGCAGAAGCAGGGGAAAAAGTGAAGGAGAAAGAAACAACTCGGAGGGGAAGATATAATATGCATGGCATGGACACTGAATAAAACTTCCAAAAAAAAAGAAATAGATCTTTCTCGTATACTATCAAGTGCAGGCAGATGCAGCAAAGCATGCCAAAATTGATCCGCGCTGAAGGCCAAAACAGAGAAGAAGGACTTAGAAACCCGCTGGAAAGGAGATAGCATCAAAGGAATTGCAATTGGAGGAGAAAAAAAAGAAAAGTGGGAAATTTGGGCAATTTAGTGCCTATAAGAAAATGGCCCGGCATTCTATCAGAGCAGTGCAAAAAACCAAAACATGCCAAAACTAAGCTCACCGACGTTGCAAAAGCAGGGGAAAACGTCAAGGAGGAAGACACAACTTGGACGGGAGGAAATGAGGGACATGGTATGGACACTTGAAAAAAACTAAAAAAAAAAAGGAAAAAATCTTTCCCAAAGTCCAAGCCATCAAAAGGCATGGCATGCAATCAAGTGCAGGGACATGCACCAAAGATTCCCCTCTTGGTCCCCATTGAAATCGCAAGATTCCGTTTCCCTTCCCGAAAGGAAATTTCATTTCCTTTCGGGAAGGGAAACGGAATCTTGCGAGTCCGCAAAGAAAGGCTTACAAGCACTCTGGAAAGGAGATAGGATCAAATGAAATGCGATTGAAAAAAACCCCCAAAAAACCAGAAAATCAGGAGTTTTAGTGTCTTCAAGAAATGGTCTGGAAGGAAATGAGCTGCATTGCAAAGGACCAAAACATGCCAAAACTAAGCTCACCAATGTTGCAAAAGCAGGGGAAAAGGTCAAGGAGGAAGACACAACTGGGAGGGGAAGATATAATCGACATGGCATGGATGCTTAAAAAAAATCAATTAAAAAAAAGAAATAGGTCTTTCCCATATACTATCAAGTGCAGGCAGATGCGGCAAAGCATGCCAAAATTGATCCGCGCTGAAAGCCAAAACAGAGAAGAAGGACTTAGAAACCCGCTGGAAAGGAGATAGCATCAAAGGCATTGCAATTGGAGGAGAAAAAAAAGAAAAGTGGGAAATTTGGGCAATTTAGTGCCTATAAGAAAATGGCCCGGCATTCTATCAGAGCAGTGCAAAAAACCAAAACATGCCAAAACTAAGCTCACCGATGTTGCAGAAGCAGGGGAAAAAGTCAAGGAGAAAGAAACAACTCGGAGGGGAAGATATAATATGCATGGCATGGACACTGAATAAAACTTCCAAAAAAAAGGAATAGGTCTTTCCCATATACTATCAAGTGCAGGCAGATGCAGCAAAGCATGCCAAAATTGATCCGCGCTGAAGGCCAAAACAGAGAAGAAGGACTTAGAAACCCGCTGGAAAGGAGATAGCATCAAAGGAATTGCAATTGGAGGAGAAAAAAAAGAAAAGTGGGAAATTTGGGCAATTTAGTGCCTATAAGAAAATGGCCCGGCATTCTATCAGAGCAGTGCAAAAAACCAAAACATGCCAAAACTAAGCTCACCGATGTTGCAAAAGCAGGGGAAAACGTCAAGGAGGAAGACACAACTTGGACGGGAGGAAATGAGGGACATGGTATGGACACTTGAAAAAAACTAAAAAAAAAAAGGAAAAAATCTTTCCCAAAGTCCAAGCCATCAAAAGGCATGGCATGCAATCAAGTGCAGGGACATGCACCAAAGATTCCCCTCTTGGTGCCCATTGAAATCGCAAGATTCCGTTTCCCTTCCCGAAAGGAAATGAAATTTCCTTTCGGGAAGGGAAACGGAATCTTGCGAGTCCGCAAAGAAAGGCTTACAAGCACTCTGGAAAGGAGATAGGATCAAATGAAATGCGATTGAAAAAAACCCCCAAAAAACCAGAAAATCAGGAGTTTTAGTGTCTTCAAGAAATGGTCTGGAAGGAAATGAGCTGCATTGCAAAGGACCAAAACATGCCAAAACTAAGCTCACCGATGTTGCAAAAGCAGGGGAAAAGGTCAAGGAGGAAGACACAACTGGGAGGGGAAGATATAATCGACATGGCATGGATGCTTAAAAAAAATCAATTAAAAAAAAGAAATAGATCTTTCCCATATACTATCAAGTGCAGGCAGATGCAGCAAAGCATGCCAAAATTGATCCGCGCTGAAGGCCAAAACAGAGAAGAAGGACTTAGAAACCCGCTGGAAAGGAGATAGCATCAAAGGCATTGCAATTGGAGGAGAAAAAAAAGAAAAGTGGGAAATTTGGGCAATTTAGTGCCTATAAGAAAATGGCCCGGCATTCTATTAGAGCACTGCAAAAAACCAAAACATGCCAAAACTAAGCTCACCGATGTTGCAGAAGCAGGGGAAAAAGTGAAGGAGAAAGAAACAACTCGGAGGGGAAGATATAATATGCATGGCATGGACACTGAATAAAACTTCCAAAAAAAAGAAATAGATCTTTCTCGTATACTATCAAGTGCAGGCACATGCAGCAAAGAATGCCAAAATTGATCCGCGCTGAAGGCCAAAACAGAGAAGAAGGACTTAGAAACCCGCTGGAAAGGAGATAGCATCAAAGGAATTGCAATTGGAGGAGAAAAAAAAGAAAAGTGGGAAATTTGGGCAATTTAGTGCCTATAAGAAAATGGCCCGGCATTCTATCAGAGCAGTGCAAAAAACCAAAACATGCCAAAACTAAGCTCACGGACGTTGCAAAAGCAGGGGAAAAAGTCAAGGAGGAAGACACAACTTGGACGGGAGGAAATGAGGGACATGGTATGGACACTTGAAAAAAACTAAAAAAAAAAAGGAAAAAATCTTTCCCAAAGTCCAAGCCATCAAAAGGCATGGCATGCAATCAAGTGCAGGGACATGCACCAAAGATTCCCCTCTTGGTCCCCATTGAAATCGCAAGATTCCGTTTCCCTTCCCGAAAGGAAATTTCATTTCCTTTCGGGAAGGGAAACGGAATCTTGCGAGTCCGCAAAGAAAGGCTTACAAGCACTCTGGAAAGGAGATAGGATCAAATGAAATGCAATTGAAAAAAACCCCCAAAAAACCAGAAAATCAGGAGTTTTAGTGTCTTCAAGAAATGGTCTGGAAGGAAATGAGCTGCATTGCAAAGGACCAAAACATGCCAAAACTAAGCTCACCGATGTTGCAAAAGCAGGGGAAAAGGTCAAGGAGGAAGACACAACTGGGAGGGGAAGATATAATCGACATGGCATGGATGCTTAAAAAAAATCAATTAAAAAAAAGAAATAGATCTTTCCCATATACTATCAAGTGCAGGCAGATGCAGCAAAGCATGCCAAAATTGATCCGCGCTGAAGGCCAAAACAGAGAAGAAGGACTTAGAAACCCGCTGGAAAGGAGATAGCATCAAAGGAATTGCAATTGGAGGAGAAAAAAAAGAAAAGTGGGAAATTTGGGCAATTTAGTGCCTATAAGAAAATGGCCCGGCATTCTATCAGAGCACTGCAAAAAACCAAAACATGCCAAAACTAAGCTCACCGATGTTGCAAAAGCAGGGGAAAAAGTCAAGGAGGAAGACACAACTTGGACGGGAGGAAATGAGGGACATGGTATGGACACTTGAAAAAAACTAAAAAAAAAAAGGAAAAAATCTTTCCCAAAGTCCAAGCCATCAAAAGGCATGGCATGCAATCAAGTGCAGGGACATGCACCAAAGATTCCCCTCTTGGTGCCCATTGAAATCGCAAGATTCCGTTTCCCTTCCCGAAAGGAAATTTCATTTCCTTTCGGGAAGGGAAACGGAATCTTGCGAGTCCGCAAAGAAAGGCTTACAAGCACTCTGGAAAGGAGATAGGATCAAATGAAATGCGATTGAAAAAAACCCCCAAAAAACCAGAAAATCAGGAGTTTTAGTGTCTTCAAGAAATGGTCTGGAAGGAAATGAGCTGCATTGCAAAGGACCAAAACATGCCAAAACTAAGCTCACCAATGTTGCAAAAGCAGGGGAAAAGGTCAAGGAGGAAGACACAACTGGGAGGGGAAGATATAATCCACATGGCATGGATGCTTAAAAAAAATCAATTAAAAAAAAGAAATAGATCTTTCCCATATACTATCAAGTGCAGGCAGATGCAGCAAAGCATGCCAAAATGGATCCGCGCTGAAGGCCAAAACAGAGAAGAAGGACTTAGAAACCCGCTGGAAAGGAGATAGCATCAAAGGAATTGCAATTGGAGGAGAAAAAAAAGAAAAGTGGGAAATTTGGGCAATTTAGTGCCTATAAGAAAATGGCCCGGCATTCTATCAGAGCAGTGCAAAAAACCAAAACATGCCAAAACTAAGCTCACCGATGTTGCAGAAGCAGGGGAAAAAGTGAAGGAGAAAGAAACAACTCGGAGGGGAAGATATAATATGCATGGCATGGACACTGAATAAAACTTCCAAAAAAAAGAAATAGATCTTTCTCGTATACTATCAAGTGCAGGCAGATGCAGCAAAGCATGCCAAAATTGATCCGCACTGAAGGCCAAAACAGAGAAGAAGGACTTAGAAACCCGCTGGAAAGGAGATAGCATCAAAGGAATTGCAATTGGAGGAGAAAAAAAAGAAAAGTGGGAAATTTGGGCAATTTAGTGCCTATAAGAAAATGGCCCGGCATTCTATCAGAGCACTGCAAAAAACCAAAACATGCCAAAACTAAGCTCACCGATGTTGCAGAAGCAGGGGAAAAAGTCAAGGAGAAAGAAACAACTCGGAGGGGAAGATATAATATGCATGGCATGGACACTGAATAAAACTTCCAAAAAAAAGGAATAGGTCTTTCCCATATACTATCAAGTGCAGGCAGATGCAGCAAAGCATGCCAAAATGGATGCGCGCTGAAGGCCAAAACAGAGAAGAAGGACTTAGAAACCCGCTGGAAAGGAGATAGCATCAAAGGAATTGCAATTGGAGGAGAAAAAAAAGAAAAGTGGGAAATTTGGGCAATTTAGTGCCTATAAGAAAATGGCCCGGCATTCTATCAGAGCACTGCAAAAAACCAAAACATGCCAAAACTAAGCTCACCGATGTTGCAGAAGCAGGGGAAAAAGTCAAGGAGAAAGAAACAACTCGGAGGGGAAGATATAATATGCATGGCATGGACACTGAATAAAACTTCCAAAAAAAAGGAATAGGTCTTTCCCATATACTATCAAGTGCAGGCAGATGCAGCAAAGCATGCCAAAATGGATGCGCGCTGAAGGCCAAAACAGAGAAGAAGGACTTAGAAACCCGCTGGAAAGGAGATAGCATCAAAGGAATTGCAATTGGAGGAGAAAAAAAAGAAAAGTGGGAAATTTGGGCAATTTAGTGCCTATAAGAAAATGGCCCGGCATTCTATCAGAGCACTGCAAAAAACCAAAACATGCCAAAACTAAGCTCACCGATGTTGCAAAAGCAGGGGAAAAAGTCAAGGAGGAAGACACAACTTGGACGGGAGGAAATGAGGGACATGGTATGGACACTTGAAAAAAACTAAAAAAAAAAAGGAAAAATTCTTTCCCAAAGTCCAAGCCATCAAAAGGCATGGCATGCAATCAAGTGCAGGGACATGCACCAAAGATTCCCCTCTTGGTCCCCATTGAAATCGCAAGATTCCGTTTCCCTTCCCGAAAGGAAATTTCATTTCCTTTCGGGAAGGGAAACGGAATCTTGCGAGTCCGCAAAGAAAGGCTTACAAGCACTCTGGAAAGGAGATAGGATCAAATGAAATGCGATTGAAAAAAACCCCCAAAAAACCAGAAAATCAGGAGTTTTAGTGTCTTCAAGAAATGGTCTGGAAGGAAATGAGCTGCATTGCAAAGGACCAAAACATGCCAAAACTAAGCTCACCGATGCTGCAAAAGCAGGGGAAAAGGTCAAGGAGGAAGACACAACTGGGAGGGGAAGATATAATCGACATGGCATGGATGCTTAAAAAAAATCAATTAAAAAAAAGAAATAGATCTTTCCCATATACTATCAAGTGCAGGCAGATGCAGCAAAGCATGCCAAAATGGATCCGCGCTGAAGGCCAAAACAGAGAAGAAGGACTTAGAAACCCGCTGGAAAGGAGATAGCATCAAAGGAATTGCAATTGGAGGAGAAAAAAAAGAAAAGTGGGAAATTTGGGCAATTTAGTGCCTATAAGAAAATGGCCCGGCATTCTATCAGAGCAGTGCAAAAAACCAAAACATGCCAAAACTAAGCTCACCGATGTTGCAGAAGCAGGGGAAAAAGTGAAGGAGAAAGAAACAACTCGGAGGGGAAGATATAATATGCATGGCATGGACACTGAATAAAACTTCCAAAAAAAAGAAATAGATCTTTCTCGTATACTATCAAGTGCAGGCACATGCAGCAAAGAATGCCAAAATTGATCCGCACTGAAGGCCAAAACAGAGAAGAAGGACTTAGAAACCCGCTGGAAAGGAGATAGCATCAAAGGAATTGCAATTGGAGGAGAAAAAAAAGAAAAGTGGGAAATTTGGGCAATTTAGTGCCTATAAGAAAATGGCCCGGCATTCTATCAGAGCAGTGCAAAAAACCAAAACATGCCAAAACTAAGCTCACCGATGTTGCAGAAGCAGGGGAAAAAGTGAAGGAGAAAGAAACAACTCGGAGGGGAAGATATAATATGCATGGCATGGACACTGAATAAAACTTCCAAAAAAAAGGAATAGGTCTTTCCCATATACTATCAAGTGCAGGCAGATGCAGCAAAGCATGCCAAAATTGATCCGCGCTGAAGGCCAAAACAGAGAAGAAGGACTTAGAAACCCGCTGGAAAGGAGATAGCATCAAAGGAATTGCAATTGGAGGAGAAAAAAAAGAAAAGTGGGAAATTTGGGCAATTTAGTGCCTATAAGAAAATGGCCCGGCATTCTATCAGAGCAGTGCAAAAAACCAAAACATGCCAAAACTAAGCTCACCGATGTTGCAGAAGCAGGGGAAAAAGTGAAGGAGAAAGAAACAACTCGGAGGGGAAGATATAATATGCATGGCATGGACACTGAATAAAACTTCCAAAAAAAAGAAATAGATCTTTCTCGTATACTATCAAGTGCAGGCACATGCAGCAAAGAATGCCAAAATTGATCCGCACTGAAGGCCAAAACAGAGAAGAAGGACTTAGAAACCCGCTGGAAAGGAGATAGCATCAAAGGAATTGCAATTGGAGGAGAAAAAAAAGAAAAGTGGGAAATTTGGGCAATTTAGTGCCTATAAGAAAATGGCCCGGCATTCTATCAGAGCAGTGCAAAAAACCAAAACATGCCAAAACTAAGCTCACGGACGTTGCAAAAGCAGGGGAAAACGTCAAGGAGGAAGACACAACTTGGACGGGAGGAAATGAGGGACATGGTATGGACACTTGAAAAAAACTAAAAAAAAAAAGGAAAAAATCTTTCCCAAAGTCCAAGCCATCAAAAGGCATGGCATGCAATCAAGTGCAGGGACATGCACCAAAGATTCCCCTCTTGGTCCCCATTGAAATCGCAAGATTCCGTTTCCCTTCCCGAAAGGAAATTTCATTTCCTTTCGGGAAGGGAAACGGAATCTTGCGAGTCCGCAAAGAAAGGCTTACAAGCACTCTGGAAAGGAGATAGGATCAAATGAAATGCGATTGAAAAAAACCCCCAAAAAACCAGAAAATCAGGAGTTTTAGTGTCTTCAAGAAATGGTCTGGAAGGAAATGAGCTGCATTGCAAAGGACCAAAACATGCCAAAACTAAGCTCACCAATGTTGCAAAAGCAGGGGAAAAGGTCAAGGAGGAAGACACAACTGGGAGGGGAAGATATAATCCACATGGCATGGATGCTTAAAAAAAATCAATTAAAAAAAAGAAATAGATCTTTCCCATATACTATCAAGTGCAGGCAGATGCGGCAAAGCATGCCAAAATTGATCCGCGCTGAAAGCCAAAACAGAGAAGAAGGACTTAGAAACCCGCTGGAAAGGAGATAGCATCAAAGGCATTGCAATTGGAGGAGAAAAAAAAGAAAAGTGGGAAATTTGGGCAATTTAGTGCCTATAAGAAAATGGCCCGGCATTCTATCAGAGCACTGCAAAAAACCAAAACATGCCAAAACTAAGCTCACTGATGTTGCAGAAGCAGGGGAAAAAGTGAAGGAGAAAGAAACAACTCGGAGGGGAAGATATAATATGCATGGCATGGACACTGAATAAAACTTCCAAAAAAAAAGAAATAGATCTTTCTCGTATACTATCAAGTGCAGGCAGATGCAGCAAAGCATGCCAAAATTGATCCGCGCTGAAGGCCAAAACAGAGAAGAAGGACTTAGAAACCCGCTGGAAAGGAGATAGCATCAAAGGAATTGCAATTGGAGGAGAAAAAAAAGAAAAGTGGGAAATTTGGGCAATTTAGTGCCTATAAGAAAATGGCCCGGCATTCTATCAGAGCAGTGCAAAAAACCAAAACATGCCAAAACTAAGCTCACCGACGTTGCAAAAGCAGGGGAAAACGTCAAGGAGGAAGACACAACTTGGACGGGAGGAAATGAGGGACATGGTATGGACACTTGAAAAAAACTAAAAAAAAAAAGGAAAAAATCTTTCCCAAAGTCCAAGCCATCAAAAGGCATGGCATGCAATCAAGTGCAGGGACATGCACCAAAGATTCCCCTCTTGGTGCCCATTGAAATCGCAAGATTCCGTTTCCCTTCCCGAAAGGAAATTTCATTTCCTTTCGGGAAGGGAAACGGAATCTTGCGAGTCCGCAAAGAAAGGCTTACAAGCACTCTGGAAAGGAGATAGGATCAAATGAAATGCGATTGAAAAAAACCCCCAAAAAACCAGAAAATCAGGAGTTTTAGTGTCTTCAAGAAATGGTCTGGAAGGAAATGAGCTGCATTGCAAAGGACCAAAACATGCCAAAACTAAGCTCACCAATGTTGCAAAAGCAGGGGAAAAGGTCAAGGAGGAAGACACAACTGGGAGGGGAAGATATAATATGCATGGCATGGATGCTTAAAAAAAATCAATTAAAAAAAAGAAATAGATCTTTCCCATATACTATCAAGTGCAGGCAGATGCGGCAAAGTATGCCAAAATTGATCCGCGCTGAAGGCCAAAACAGAGAAGAAGGACTTAGAAACCCGCTGGAAAGGAGATAGCATCAAAGGAATTGCAATTGGAGGAGAAAAAAAAGAAAAGTGGGAAATTTGGGCAATTTAGTGCCTATAAGAAAATGGCCCGGCATTCTATCAGAGCAGTGCAAAAAACCAAAACATGCCAAAACTAAGCTCACCGATGTTGCAAAAGCAGGGGAAAAAGTCAAGGAGGAAGACACAACTTGGACGGGAGGAAATGAGGGACATGGTATGGACACTTGAAAAAAACTAAAAAAAAAAAGGAAAAAATCTTTCCCAAAGTCCAAGCCATCAAAAGGCATGGCATGCAATCAAGTGCAGGGACATGCACCAAAGATTCCCCTCTTGGTGCCCATTGAAATCGCAAGATTCCGTTTCCCTTCCCGAAAGGAAATTTCATTTCCTTTCGGGAAGGGAAACGGAATCTTGCGAGTCCGCAAAGAAAGGCTTACAAGCACTCTGGAAAGGAGATAGGATCAAATGAAATGCGATTGAAAAAAACCCCCAAAAAACCAGAAAATCAGGAGTTTTAGTGTCTTCAAGAAATGGTCTGGAAGGAAATGAGCTGCATTGCAAAGGACCAAAACATGCCAAAACTAAGCTCACCAATGTTGCAAAAGCAGGGGAAAAGGTCAAGGAGGAAGACACAACTGGGAGGGGAAGATATAATCGACATGGCATGGATGCTTAAAAAAAATCAATTAAAAAAAAGAAATAGATCTTTCCCATATACTATCAAGTGCAGGCAGATGCGGCAAAGTATGCCAAAATTGATCCGCGCTGAAGGCCAAAACAGAGAAGAAGGACTTAGAAACCCGCTGGAAAGGAGATAGCATCAAAGGAATTGCAATTGGAGGAGAAAAAAAAGAAAAGTGGGAAATTTGGGCAATTTAGTGCCTATAAGAAAATGGCCCGGCATTCTATCAGAGCAGTGCAAAAAACCAAAACATGCCAAAACTAAGCTCACCGATGTTGCAGAAGCAGGGGAAAAAGTCAAGGAGGAAGACACAACTTGGACGGGAGGAAATGAGGGACATGGTATGGACACTTGAAAAAAACTAAAAAAAAAAAGGAAAAAATCTTTCCCAAAGTCCAAGCCATCAAAAGGCATGGCATGCAATCAAGTGCAGGGACATGCACCAAAGATTCCCCTCTTGGTCCCCATTGAAATCGCAAGATTCCGTTTCCCTTCCCGAAAGGAAATTTCATTTCCTTTCGGGAAGGGAAACGGAATCTTGCGAGTCCGCAAAGAAAGGCTTACAAGCACTCTGGAAAGGAGATAGGATCAAATGAAATGCGATTGAAAAAAACCCCCAAAAAAACAGAAAATCAGGAGTTTTAGTGTCTTCAAGAAATGGTCTGGAAGGAAATGAGCTGCATTGCAAAGGACCAAAACATGCCAAAACTAAGCTCACCGATGTTGCAAAAGCAGGGGAAAAGGTCAAGGAGGAAGACACAACTGGGAGGGGAAGATATAATCGACATGGCATGGATGCTTAAAAAAAATCAATTAAAAAAAAGAAATAGATCTTTCCCATATACTATCAAGTGCAGGCAGATGCGGCAAAGTATGCCAAAATTGATCCGCGCTGAAGGCCAAAACAGAGAAGAAGGACTTAGAAACCCGCTGGAAAGGAGATAGCATCAAAGGAATTGCAATTGGAGGAGAAAAAAAAGAAAAGTGGGAAATTTGGGCAATTTAGTGCCTATAAGAAAATGGCCCGGCATTCTATCAGAGCAGTGCAAAAAACCAAAACATGCCAAAACTAAGCTCACCGATGTTGCAAAAGCAGGGGAAAAAGTCAAGGAGGAAGACACAACTTGGACGGGAGGAAATGAGGGACATGGTATGGACACTTGAAAAAAACTAAAAAAAAAAAGGAAAAAATCTTTCCCAAAGTCCAAGCCATCAAAAGGCATGGCATGCAATCAAGTGCAGGGACATGCACCAAAGATTCCCCTCTTGGTCCCCATTGAAATCGCAAGATTCCGTTTCCCTTCCCGAAAGGAAATTTCATTTCCTTTCGGGAAGGGAAACGGAATCTTGCGAGTCCGCAAAGAAAGGCTTACAAGCACTCTGGAAAGGAGATAGGATCAAATGAAATGCGATTGAAAAAAACCCCCAAAAAAACAGAAAATCAGGAGTTTTAGTGTCTTCAAGAAATGGTCTGGAAGGAAATGAGCTGCATTGCAAAGGACCAAAACATGCCAAAACTAAGCTCACCGATGTTGCAAAAGCAGGGGAAAAGGTCAAGGAGGAAGACACAACTGGGAGGGGAAGATATAATCGACATGGCATGGATGCTTAAAAAAAATCAATTAAAAAAAAGAAATAGGTCTTTCCCATATACTATCAAGTGCAGGCAGATGCGGCAAAGCATGCCAAAATTGATCCGCGCTGAAAGCCAAAACAGAGAAGAAGGACTTAGAAACCCGCTGGAAAGGAGATAGCATCAAAGGCATTGCAATTGGAGGAGAAAAAAAAGAAAAGTGGGAAATTTGGGCAATTTAGTGCCTATAAGAAAATGGCCCGGCATTCTATCAGAGCACTGCAAAAAACCAAAACATGCCAAAACTAAGCTCACCGATGTTGCAGAAGCAGGGGAAAAAGTCAAGGAGAAAGAAACAACTCGGAGGGGAAGATATAATATGCATGGCATGGACACTGAATAAAACTTCCAAAAAAAAGGAATAGGTCTTTCCCATATACTATCAAGTGCAGGCAGATGCAGCAAAGCATGCCAAAATGGATCCGCGCTGAAGGCCAAAACAGAGAAGAAGGACTTAGAAACCCGCTGGAAAGGAGATAGCATCAAAGGAATTGCAATTGGAGGAGAAAAAAAAGAAAAGTGGGAAATTTGGGCAATTTAGTGCCTATAAGAAAATGGCCCGGCATTCTATCAGAGCAGTGCAAAAAACCAAAACATGCCAAAACTAAGCTCACCGATGTTGCAAAAGCAGGGGAAAAAGTCAAGGAGGAAGACACAACTTGGACGGGAGGAAATGAGGGACATGGTATGGACACTTGAAAAAAACTAAAAAAAAAAAGGAAAAAATCTTTCCCAAAGTCCAAGCCATCAAAAGGCATGGCATGCAATCAAGTGCAGGGACATGCACCAAAGATTCCCCTCTTGGTGCCCATTGAAATCGCAAGATTCCGTTTCCCTTCCCGAAAGGAAATTTCATTTCCTTTCGGGAAGGGAAACGGAATCTTGCGAGTCCGCAAAGAAAGGCTTACAAGCACTCTGGAAAGGAGATAGGATCAAATGAAATGCGATTGAAAAAAACCCCCAAAAAACCAGAAAATCAGGAGTTTTAGTGTCTTCAAGAAATGGTCTGGAAGGAAATGAGCTGCATTGCAAAGGACCAAAACATGCCAAAACTAAGCTCACCGATGTTGCAAAAGCAGGGGAAAAGGTCAAGGAGGAAGACACAACTGGGAGGGGAAGATATAATCGACATGGCATGGATGCTTAAAAAAAATCAATTAAAAAAAAGAAATAGATCTTTCCCATATACTATCAAGTGCAGGCAGATGCAGCAAAGCATGCCAAAATTGATCCGCGCTGAAGGCCAAAACAGAGAAGAAGGACTTAGAAACCCGCTGGAAAGGAGATAGCATCAAAGGAATTGCAATTGGAGGAGAAAAAAAGGAAAAGTGGGAAATTTGGGCAATTTAGTGCCTATAAGAAAATGGCCCGGCATTCTATCAGAGCACTGCAAAAAACCAAAACATGCCAAAACTAAGCTCACCGATGTTGCAGAAGCAGGGGAAAAAGTCAAGGAGAAAGAAACAACTCGGAGGGGAAGATATAATATGCATGGCATGGACACTGAATAAAACTTCCAAAAAAAAGGAATAGGTCTTTCCCATATACTATCAAGTGCAGGCAGATGCAGCAAAGCATGCCAAAATTGATCCGCGCTGAAGGCCAAAACAGAGAAGAAGGACTTAGAAACCCGCTGGAAAGGAGATAGCATCAAAGGAATTGCAATTGGAGGAGAAAAAAAAGAAAAGTGGGAAATTTGGGCAATTTAGTGCCTATAAGAAAATGGCCCGGCATTCTATCAGAGCACTGCAAAAAACCAAAACATGCCAAAACTAAGCTCACCGATGTTGCAAAAGCAGGGGAAAAAGTCAAGGAGGAAGACACAACTTGGACGGGAGGAAATGAGGGACATGGTATGGACACTTGAAAAAAACTAAAAAAAAAAAGGAAAAAATCTTTCCCAAAGTCCAAGCCATCAAAAGGCATGGCATGCAATCAAGTGCAGGGACATGCACCAAAGATTCCCCTCTTGGTGCCCATTGAAATCGCAAGATTCCGTTTCCCTTCCCGAAAGGAAATTTCATTTCCTTTCGGGAAGGGAAACGGAATCTTGCGAGTCCGCAAAGAAAGGCTTACAAGCACTCTGGAAAGGAGATAGGATCAAATGAAATGCGATTGAAAAAAACCCCCAAAAAACCAGAATATCAGGAGTTTTAGTGTCTTCAAGAAATGGTCTGGAAGGAAATGAGCTGCATTGCAAAGGACCAAAACATGCCAAAACTAAGCTCACCAATGTTGCAAAAGCAGGGGAAAAGGTCAAGGAGGAAGACACAACTGGGAGGGGAAGATATAATCGACATGGCATGGATGCTTAAAAAAAATCAATTAAAAAAAAGAAATAGATCTTTCCCATATACTATCAAGTGCAGGCAGATGCAGCAAAGCATGCCAAAATTGATCCGCGCTGAAGGCCAAAACAGAGAAGAAGGACTTAGAAACCCGCTGGAAAGGAGATAGCATCAAAGGAATTGCAATTGGAGGAGAAAAAAAGGAAAAGTGGGAAATTTGGGCAATTTAGTGCCTATAAGAAAATGGCCCGGCATTCTATCAGAGCACTGCAAAAAACCAAAACATGCCAAAACTAAGCTCACCGACGTTGCAAAAGCAGGGGAAAACGTCAAGGAGGAAGACACAACTTGGACGGGAGGAAATGAGGGACATGGTATGGACACTTGAAAAAAACTAAAAAAAAAAGGAAAAAATCTTTCCCAAAGTCCAAGCCATCAAAAGGCATGGCATGCAATCAAGTGCAGGGACATGCACCAAAGATTCCCCTCTTGGTCCCCATTGAAATCGCAAGATTCCGTTTCCCTTCCCGAAAGGAAATTTCATTTCCTTTCGGGAAGGGAAACGGAATCTTGCGAGTCCGCAAAGAAAGGCTTACAAGCACTCTGGAAAGGAGATAGGATCAAATGAAATGCGATTGAAAAAAACCCCCAAAAAACCAGAAAATCAGGAGTTTTAGTGTCTTCAAGAAATGGTCTGGAAGGAAATGAGCTGCATTGCAAAGGACCAAAACATGCCAAAACTAAGCTCACCGATGTTGCAAAAGCAGGGGAAAAGGTCAAGGAGGAAGACACAACTGGGAGGGGAAGATATAATCGACATGGCATGGATGCTTAAAAAAAATCAATTAAAAAAAAGAAATAGGTCTTTCCCATATACTATCAAGTGCAGGCAGATGCGGCAAAGCATGCCAAAATTGATCCGCGCTGAAAGCCAAAACAGAGAAGAAGGACTTAGAAACCCGCTGGAAAGGAGATAGCATCAAAGGCATTGCAATTGGAGGAGAAAAAAAAGAAAAGTGGGAAATTTGGGCAATTTAGTGCCTATAAGAAAATGGCCCGGCATTCTATCAGAGCACTGCAAAAAACCAAAACATGCCAAAACTAAGCTCACCGATGTTGCAGAAGCAGGGGAAAAAGTCAAGGAGAAAGAAACAACTCGGAGGGGAAGATATAATATGCATGGCATGGACACTGAATAAAACTTCCAAAAAAAAGGAATAGGTCTTTCCCATATACTATCAAGTGCAGGCAGATGCAGCAAAGCATGCCAAAATGGATCCGCGCTGAAGGCCAAAACAGAGAAGAAGGACTTAGAAACCCGCTGGAAAGGAGATAGCATCAAAGGAATTGCAATTGGAGGAGAAAAAAAAGAAAAGTGGGAAATTTGGGCAATTTAGTGCCTATAAGAAAATGGCCCGGCATTCTATCAGAGCAGTGCAAAAAACCAAAACATGCCAAAACTAAGCTCACCGATGTTGCAAAAGCAGGGGAAAAAGTCAAGGAGGAAGACACAACTTGGACGGGAGGAAATGAGGGACATGGTATGGACACTTGAAAAAAACTAAAAAAAAAAAGGAAAAAATCTTTCCCAAAGTCCAAGCCATCAAAAGGCATGGCATGCAATCAAGTGCAGGGACATGCACCAAAGATTCCCCTCTTGGTGCCCATTGAAATCGCAAGATTCCGTTTCCCTTCCCGAAAGGAAATTTCATTTCCTTTCGGGAAGGGAAACGGAATCTTGCGAGTCCGCAAAGAAAGGCTTACAAGCACTCTGGAAAGGAGATAGGATCAAATGAAATGCGATTGAAAAAAACCCCCAAAAAACCAGAAAATCAGGAGTTTTAGTGTCTTCAAGAAATGGTCTGGAAGGAAATGAGCTGCATTGCAAAGGACCAAAACATGCCAAAACTAAGCTCACCGATGTTGCAAAAGCAGGGGAAAAGGTCAAGGAGGAAGACACAACTGGGAGGGGAAGATATAATCGACATGGCATGGATGCTTAAAAAAAATCAATTAAAAAAAAGAAATAGATCTTTCCCATATACTATCAAGTGCAGGCAGATGCAGCAAAGCATGCCAAAATTGATCCGCGCTGAAGGCCAAAACAGAGAAGAAGGACTTAGAAACCCGCTGGAAAGGAGATAGCATCAAAGGAATTGCAATTGGAGGAGAAAAAAAGGAAAAGTGGGAAATTTGGGCAATTTAGTGCCTATAAGAAAATGGCCCGGCATTCTATCAGAGCACTGCAAAAAACCAAAACATGCCAAAACTAAGCTCACCGATGTTGCAGAAGCAGGGGAAAAAGTCAAGGAGAAAGAAACAACTCGGAGGGGAAGATATAATATGCATGGCATGGACACTGAATAAAACTTCCAAAAAAAAGGAATAGGTCTTTCCCATATACTATCAAGTGCAGGCAGATGCAGCAAAGCATGCCAAAATGGATCCGCGCTGAAGGCCAAAACAGAGAAGAAGGACTTAGAAACCCGCTGGAAAGGAGATAGCATCAAAGGAATTGCAATTGGAGGAGAAAAAAAAGAAAAGTGGGAAATTTGGGCAATTTAGTGCCTATAAGAAAATGGCCCGGCATTCTATCAGAGCACTGCAAAAAACCAAAACATGCCAAAACTAAGCTCACCGATGTTGCAAAAGCAGGGGAAAAAGTCAAGGACGAAGACACAACTTGGACGGGAGGAAATGAGGGACATGGTATGGACACTTGAAAAAAACTAAAAAAAAAAAGGAAAAAATCTTTCCCAAAGTCCAAGCCATCAAAAGGCATGGCATGCAATCAAGTGCAGGGACATGCACCAAAGATTCCCCTCTTGGTGCCCATTGAAATCGCAAGATTCCGTTTCCCTTCCCGAAAGGAAATTTCATTTCCTTTCGGGAAGGGAAACGGAATCTTGCGAGTCCGCAAAGAAAGGCTTACAAGCACTCTGGAAAGGAGATAGGATCAAATGAAATGCGATTGAAAAAAACCCCCAAAAAACCAGAATATCAGGAGTTTTAGTGTCTTCAAGAAATGGTCTGGAAGGAAATGAGCTGCATTGCAAAGGACCAAAACATGCCAAAACTAAGCTCACCAATGTTGCAAAAGCAGGGGAAAAGGTCAAGGAGGAAGACACAACTGGGAGGGGAAGATATAATCCACATGGCATGGATGCTTAAAAAAAATCAATTAAAAAAAAGAAATAGATCTTTCCCATATACTATCAAGTGCAGGCAGATGCAGCAAAGCATGCCAAAATGGATCCGCGCTGAAGGCCAAAACAGAGAAGAAGGACTTAGAAACCCGCTGGAAAGGAGATAGCATCAAAGGAATTGCAATTGGAGGAGAAAAAAAAGAAAAGTGGGAAATTTGGGCAATTTAGTGCCTATAAGAAAATGGCCCGGCATTCTATCAGAGCAGTGCAAAAAACCAAAACATGCCAAAACTAAGCTCACCGATGTTGCAGAAGCAGGGGAAAAAGTGAAGGAGAAAGAAACAACTCGGAGGGGAAGATATAATATGCATGGCATGGACACTGAATAAAACTTCCAAAAAAAAGAAATAGATCTTTCTCGTATACTATCAAGTGCAGGCACATGCAGCAAAGAATGCCAAAATTGATCCGCACTGAAGGCCAAAACAGAGAAGAAGGACTTAGAAACCCGCTGGAAAGGAGATAGCATCAAAGGAATTGCAATTGGAGGAGAAAAAAAAGAAAAGTGGGAAATTTGGGCAATTTAGTGCCTATAAGAAAATGGCCCGGCATTCTATCAGAGCACTGCAAAAAACCAAAACATGCCAAAACTAAGCTCACCGATGTTGCAGAAGCAGGGGAAAAAGTCAAGGAGAAAGAAACAACTCGGAGGGGAAGATATAATATGCATGGCATGGACACTGAATAAAACTTCCAAAAAAAAGGAATAGGTCTTTCCCATATACTATCAAGTGCAGGCAGATGCAGCAAAGCATGCCAAAATTGATCCGCGCTGAAGGCCAAAACAGAGAAGAAGGACTTAGAAACCCGCTGGAAAGGAGATAGCATCAAAGGAATTGCAATTGGAGGAGAAAAAAAAGAAAAGTGGGAAATTTGGGCAATTTAGTGCCTATAAGAAAATGGCCCGGCATTCTATCAGAGCACTGCAAAAAACCAAAACATGCCAAAACTAAGCTCACCGATGTTGCAGAAGCAGGGGAAAAAGTGAAGGAGAAAGAAACAACTCGGAGGGGAAGATATAATATGCATGGCATGGACACTGAATAAAACTTCCAAAAAAAAGAAATAGATCTTTCTCGTATACTATCAAGTGCAGGCACATGCAGCAAAGAATGCCAAAATTGATCCGCACTGAAGGCCAAAACAGAGAAGAAGGACTTAGAAACCCGCTGGAAAGGAGATAGCATCAAAGGAATTGCAATTGGAGGAGAAAAAAAAGAAAAGTGGGAAATTTGGGCAATTTAGTGCCTATAAGAAAATGGCCCGGCATTCTATCAGAGCAGTGCAAAAGACCAAAACATGCCAAAACTAAGCTCACAGACGTTGCAAAAGGAGGGGAAAAAGTCAAGGACGAAGACACAACTTGGACGGGAGGAAATGAGGGACATGGTATGGACACTTGAAAAAAACTAACAAAAACAAGGAAAAAATCTTTCCCAAAGTCCAAGCCATCAAAAGGCATGGCATGCAATCAAGTGCAGGGACATACACCAAAGATTCCTCTCTTGGTCCCCATTGAAATCGCAAGATTCCGTTTCCCTTCCCGAAAGGAAATTTCATTCAAGGAAATGAATTTGAAACTTGCAGCCAGAACCTGTCAAACTATGTAGGAAGATGTGTAGCATCTTAGATCAGCGCTTTGGTCCTGGGGAGGGCATCTGTAAAGTGAAAAGACACCTGTAAAATTTTCTGTGGTAGTTAATGAAGTTTTATGCCCCTTGAGACTGAATATAATATTTTCACCTCGCAGTCTGGCAGTCACAGCATTCTGAGAAGTTACTGTTGATACAGCAGACATAAGGGACTCTATAAATCTGTCAGTTGAACAAGCAAATAGCTCTCTTTCCTTCTTTTGTCTTCCTCACCACCCTGCAAAATCTGGGAACATCAGTTTTGGGAATAAAAATACAGTTCTTAAAGAAGCACCAGGGAAAGAGATATCATTACTTATTCCGGGTCTCACCCAGTAAAGTTTTTGCTATTTTTTTTTTCTAATTTTATAAGTGGAAACATTATTTTTGGAAACTATCATTGATTGCGAAAATGTAAATAGAACAAATGTTAATAGTGTTGCTGTAACCTTTATATCTTTTGAAATCAGCCAGTTGCGAAGATTACACACCACATGTGAGACACTAAATAGTGGGGGTAATGTAGTGGAGTTACTACATTTTTTCAGAGCATTCAGGGGGAATAGCTGTTTTCCAGGTTACATATAAAGTATGATTTATTGTACATAATGATTCTATAACTGAAGAACTCAATATAAAATATATACAGGACTTAAAGGATTTATTTTCTCCCACTTTCAGGCAATCCCTTTATCAATACAGGATCTCTGTTTTAAAGGTTTTGTATGAACAGGGAAAGAGAGTTGCCATGGAATTTACTGTGAGGTAAATAATTATGTCCTCTGCAAGGACTGGAAATTCCCAGGCTGTGGGCAGTTCAGATGTGATCCTAGGACTCTGCCTATGCAATCCTGAATAAAAGGCACTTCTGTCCAACCATTTACTTATCTAAACTAGTTTACATCTGTGAGATGATTCAGTCAAACAAGGACCATGCAATGGCTCTAGAGTGGAATGGGACATGTTAAAATGTGAATTGAATTCCTCTTGCTGGTTAAGCATCTCTGCTGTGGGTATATTTCCTGAACATGTTTTCAGACTCTAATGCAGAGAAGTGCTTGCTAGATGCAGTGGTGCAATAGGATATTTTCTGGATTGAAACACACTTGTTTCTACCCCCTTTGTAAAAGACAGAGGTAATCTAGGCCGTTGGCTTTGGCCCTTCATATTCTGAACATTTTTCATGTCACTTTGGTGTGTAACGATCAAATATTTCAAACATTCACAATCATACCTAAATTTTCCATTGAAGGGATTTGTAACGTGCTTTGAAGGCTGAACAAGTTGAGTAAAGCAAGTGTAAACTGGTAATTAATAAAGTCTCTTAAAAATCTCTGCTTTTCTTAGTGCCTGTGGAGGTGATATATTCACATTAATTAAAATTATGTTTATGTGCAGCTGATTCACATGATTTAAAAGTTGAAGGTTGTGAATTCATTTGGTTTATTACTATTATTAGCAATGTGTTGCTTAATCTGAAATGAGGCAGGATGGATTTTCTATTAACTCATGCCAATACTAGTGCAATGAGTATGTTCTGAATAAGCAGCAGGGCTCATGTCTCCTGCTTGGGCTTAAGTCCTAAGGATGCCCAATGATAATTGATAATTCATATCTATAGACAAACGTTTGGAAGCCTTTGACTTACAGAGGAACTCTTCATAATCTTTCCAAACATTGTATGTTCCCCATTGGAAGAGGATTACCATGATAAGATATAAGGAAATTTCTGTAAACCAGGTAACAACATTCAGATAACTTGATAACAGCCTAGCAGTGAATTTAACCAGAGAATACTTGTAAGATGTGATCTGACAAGATAACAACTAGAGCTCTGGGGAAACATGGATGGAAGTCACCAGCCATACATTCAGCATTATAGTCAGGAGGACAACAGATCCTCTGTAGAGGAGGGTCTGAAGTGGCAGGAGGTGCAAGTGTTGTCTTCGTTCACATTCTTGCTGATAGTTCAGGCATGAGTAGAAACTCTCTGAGAAGCAAATGTGGTGGTTAGTTGTGATATGTTGGTGTAGAAGGTTGAGGAAAAAATAAAGGGGGAAGAGAGGATGAACAACAAAACCTTATGTAGTGCTTTAAGTACATCGTAAGTGTACTTTATGTACACTTTAACAACTATCCTTACTAAGAATAAGCATTTAAGGAAGAGAGATAATAGCCATAAATCTTGAAATGGCTCAAGTACTGCAGGTCTCAGACACTGAGTCACAGATGACTGGGAAGGATGTTACAGTCAGAAGTACGCAGCACTTGGGAATGTGGTTTGACTGGTGGGTTTGGCAGTGCTGGGCCAACAGCCGGGCTCGCTGATCTCTGAGCTCTTTTCTAATATAGATAATTCTGTGATCCTGCGGCAGGGGCAGTCCTGCCGGGTCTCCCCTCAAAGGTTACTGAAAGCACCGCCAGGAGGCTCGCGCGGCCAGCGCCGCTCCCGCCCGCCGGGGGCGGGGCCCGAGCGCGCCGGGGGCGGGGCCTGAGTGCGCCGGGGGCGGGGCCCGAGCGCGCCGGGGGCGGGGCCCGAGCGCGCCGGAGGCGGGGCCTGAGTGCGCCGGGGGCCAGGCGGCTCCGCTGCGCCTGCGCGCGGTGCACCCGGAAAGGCGGCCACGTCTGCCGGAAGCGCTGGGGTTGAGGCGCCCGGCCCGGCCGTGGCCCCGCGCTGACCGCCGGCCCCTCACGGCTTCCCCCGGGCCGGGGCTCCCCCGCGCTTGCAGGAGGTGAGGCCGGGCCGTGCTGAGGCCCCCGCCGCTCCTGAGTGGGGCCGGGCCTGGGGAGGGCAGGCGGTGCTGGGAGTGGGGGCAGCGGCCGCTCTGAACGTCCCTTCCCGGAGCTGGGGGAGAGGCGCCCGCCCCCGCTGTGGTGTCGCAGGCCCCTGGTGCAGGTGAAGGCACCTGTCCGCCGTGTTGGGGTCACGGGAAAGCAGCAGGCTGCAGAGTTTGTGGGGGAGGAGATCCTGGCCTGAGCCAGTTTGGGAATTTGCAGGCCAAACGTCTAAGGCGTAGTTGTTTTCTCTTTGTGATACTCTGTAGCAGCTGAAGATGCTAGACACTGATGCTGTGGTCTGCTTTTAATAACCTTGATTTAAAGACCTAGGTTTTGTCTGTTTCCCTCAGCAACTGGTTTGGTTTATTTCCTTTAGTTACCAGAACAGCAAAATACCAAATAAGCAGAAGAAAAGTATTATAATAACTACAGCACTAATACCTTAACACACTAGTTGTTTAGATAAACAGTACATCTTGCCTCAGTAGCAATCTGATTTGTAATGCTTCTGTCTTTCGCAGTATATGGTCCTGAAATTTTAATTGTACAGAGTTCATCGACCAACACTCATCATGTCTTGGCTTGCTGATCTCGCTGGAAAGGCAGAGGATCTACTCAACAGAGTTGATCAAGGAGCTGCATCAGCTCTGAGCAAAAAAGACACCTCGAGCAGTGCAGTTTATGATAAGAAGAACTTGGACTCTGCCAATGACTATTCTGAAGTGCACCAGCATACTGGAGAACTGAAATACCAGACCTCATCCAAAGCAGCCTACATCTCTTCAGCAGCTGAAAATATTAAACACCAAAAGGCCACAATCCTGGCAGGAACAGCAAATATTAAAACAGCATGTAGGACATCCTCAGAGGCAGCTTCTCCAGTAGAAAATGCTTCCGCACCCAGAGCTGCCTCACATTTTGTGAGAAGAAAAAAGTCAGAACCTGATGACGAGTTGCTATTTGATTTTCTCAATAGTTCAGAGAAGGAACCTAATGGAAGGATAGACTCTAAAAAGGAGAAGAGCAAGGCACCTGTTCTTCAGAATCACTCTCGGACTTCAAGCATTAGTTCTGTGTCTACCAGTACACAGAGTGCAAAAACTACTGAAGATAATTCCATCAGGAGCCAAGGCAATGGTAGTTAAATAGTATTGAACCTAGAGATATTTAAAACCCAAGTATGTCTGGGGTAAGGCTAGGTAACACATGAAGCTTCATGTCACTTCATGAAACATTTAATGGTGGTTATATGTCAAATGGGTGAGGTACAGCAGGGCCTTTCAGGTTTTTTCATCATTGGGGCAATACCAGATACTGTGCGAGTTTGACAGATGATATAACGAAAACCTAAATCCTTTGTGCTCTGGACCTGCCTTATTGCTGCTGCTGCTCAGCCTGGCCCCTCTGAGCTGTGCTCTAGCCTTGCCCCAGCCCCACATGTCCCCATGTAGAAGCACAAGTTCTGCTGCTTTTGTTTGGTCTCTCTTTTGTTTTGTAGCTGTTGTTGCCACGTGGGAAGGGAGTGACTTTCAGCCAGAGCAGTGCCTGGGGTGGGGTGAGGTGTTCCTGTTCCACCACGCAGGAGGGGTGAGCTGGCAAACGTGCTTGTCCTGCAGGAAGCTGGATGCAGGCAGGCTGGTGTAGAGCCACAGGCATGAAGGAGCCAGGGAGATAAAGTCTCTGGCTTTGCCAGCAGTAGTTCATGACTGCAGTCTAAATCCAGAGGCCTGAATCAGCCTCAGGCCAGGCAGTCAAAAGCTGGGGCTGGGCTCAGGTCAACCACACAAAGGACAATGTGGTTGGGAAGTGTCAAGAACTTCTGTTCTCTACCAGACTGTCCAGTCTGTACTCCTTCCTTGTTGCTGTGCTACTTTGCTGTTACTTATTTTTGAAAATTGAAGCAAGTGGTTCTGTTATTAATAATGTAGTTAGAATACTTTATTATTTGTTTAGTACTTTGAGCATGTGAAGTGTTGTAAATACCAGTTTTTTGCTTACTTCATTAAGTATGCTGAAAAGCTTTAGACATAAAAAGGGATAATTCCCAACCATGTGAATATTTTTTCTGAGTCCATGACTTTTCAGTGAGGTTTACTACTAAAAATAAATAATACAGGTATGTTAGACCTGACTCTGCAGCCTTGCTGGTTGGTGCTTAAGAAACATCTGTTTTGTTCAGTATGGCTTGTTGAATTTTCTTCTGAGGATTTTTGAGCAGAGTTTGCATTGTGGAGATGCTAAATAAGGAAGAATGCATTTACAATACAGGATTTGAACATACTGTTTTCCAAAGTTCATTGTACAAATATATCTGTGTCATTTAAATATTCAGCACAGAATCTGTTGAAGTAGTTTATGATGTATTAACTATAGATAAAACCAATTAACATTATACTTTTGATATTGCCATGGTTATAATCCAGTCTATGCTATAAATGGCTCATTTCTCGTTTCATTAGATTAATTAATCTGTTGAATTTTCCAGACAAAGAAATGAGCCTAAATTATTTCATAAGTTGGAAACTGTAAGTAAATCAAAGGAAAGATAATGACATTTCTTAGGATCACTTTAATTGGAAAAAGGCTTGAGAAAACGTGGTAGAAATCTTGTGTCATTGCTGCTACTTGTGGGTGTGGTGTTGCTCAGCATTAACAGTGTGCCCCCGTTCCCTGGGCTTGGGGTGTTAGGGGCTGCTGCAGTGGTAAGAAGAGTGAAGCAGCTTGGTTAATGATCACAAGGGGAAGTAAATATTCAGCAGTAACATTTTGGATTGCCTGTTTGTTTGTTCATTGCTTGCTATGTAATTTTTATCTTGACATTGCTGCAAAGCTTCCAACTATCTGCATGCTGGAATCAAGACTCTTACAGTGGATTTGTAGCTTTCACAGCATTAATCCAAGATATGTGTTGTGCATAATGGGCAAAGACTGTTGGTTCCTCCTTCCCTTGTTCAGAATACCTCTAGGAGTCCCTTTATTGTTCTTTTTTAAAACAAACTTGGCATTGGCAAAATCTGAATGAAAACCAGAGTTTGTACTAAAAATTCCTGCAGTTAGTTGCCATGTATATTTAGTGTTTTCTGTTACTCTTCAGCTTCTGAGGACTACTCTGAGCAGCAAAGTCATAAATCAAGTGTTGATGTTTTGAAATCCTAAAGGTGCCATTTATGTAATAAGAAATTTTATAACTTCTATTATGTTTTGTCTAGCAGTATTAACAAAAACATTGCATGATGCATGTAAATAGTCCTGTTTTGTGCAACCCCTTTTGAGAAGTAGCTCCATATTCCATTCCAGTATGAACTATTTTCATTTATTATTCTTGTTGTTCCTTAACTATTGATGCAGAACATGGAACTACTGTTTATAGAAAGGTAGTTTACGAACACAGGCATTTGTTCTAAGTTGCATCTCTCTGTACAGAAACTCCAGACAGTTCAGACTCTGGCCTGGGAGCCCAAGGGAATGATGGCCTGAAGGATTCATCACCAAGTACAGTCACCAGCCCCAGCCTTTCAGCCAATGATGATTCCAAATCCCATGAGCTGTCCAACCTTCGCCTGGAGAACCAGCTGCTGAGAAATGAAGTTCAGTCTTTAAATCAAGAAGTGGCTTCATTAATACAGAGGTCCAAAGAAACACAAGAAGGTGCTTCAGCTATAACATTAGCAATGTGCTAGTGAACTAGGAAACAGTGCTTTATGTATTTATGATAAAAACTCTCCAGGTACCTTTGCATGTATGACTTCCCATGTAATGAGATGGGAGAAATTAAAAGGCTTGTTCAACTACAAAGATACAACAAACGTTGATTAAAATGATGTGTTCAAGTTAGTTACAAAGCTTACATCTTAATAAAACACTGGCAGGCAATACCATGTTCAAAATACTTTTCCTGCATTTTAATGGCTTTTGCAAAATACTTATTTTTAAATGACCAAATTCCTTTGAATACTTCAAACTGACTACTTTCTGGCTGTAGTAGACTATATTCTCTGATGCCTAGAAACTGACAGTAAAAATATAAAATGAATATTTTTAATATGACATCACTTGCGTCTTCAAAGTTAAATGAAATGAAAATATAAAAAATATGAGTACAAATTAAATGATAAAACAGAGAGCAAACTCCTGCTGTTAGGCATAAAATTGAGGTACCACATTTTTTTCACAGTAACTGCATAAGCCAGATAATTTTTATATCCAGTTTAAGTGTAATGTGTGATGTTAGTTTAAGTGTAATGTGTGATGTTATGGTTAAGTTTTTATATCCAGTTGAAGTTTAATGTGTGATGTTAGATTAAAAACAGAAGCTTCTAAGTATTCAGGCATTATTCACAACTAGTACATTTTTCTGTTGTTTTTTATGTGACAGTAAACTCAAACTGGAATTAAACTAGATGCTTTATACAAACATTTCTCTTGGCACAGGGATGTTTAACCATAGGCCATTGCTGGGGATGGATCAGGTGAAATCTGTCATCCACAGTATGACTCAGAAGAAAATGTCTATTTTGAGATCACCTCCAAAATTTTCTGGGTTGTGTTTTGACAGCAAATCTGGCATTTGTTACTTCCTGGTAGCTTATAGATTTTCAGTTTCACTTCAACTTGGTCGTATTTAATTTTTTTCTTTAAGAAATGAGGTAGTTGCATCCTGACTGCTTACAAGACCTTGCAATATCTACTTTTGTAAACTTCAAAGAAACTTCTTATTTTGTAGAATTGAACAAATCCCGGGAGAAGGTGGAGAAGTGGAATGTTGACCATTCCAAGAGTGACAGGATGGTTAGAGACCTTCGGGCTCGAGTGGATGATCTGACAGAAGCTGTTGGTGCCAAAGATTCCCAGCTGGCTGTGCTGAAAGTACGGTTGCAAGAAGCTGATCAGCTCCTAAGTGCTCGGACAGAAGCTTTAGAAGCACTGCAGAGTGAAAAATCACGGTACTTCTTCATTTCATGCTTTGGAATTCTGCAAATAGTAATAAGTTTGAAAAAAATCAAGGTAGATCATTCACTGTCTTCAAGAATAAAAAATAATAAACTAATGAGGAAAGATTTGAAATACAAGGATTAAAGTTTGCACTGAAACTGCTCTATCATAGCTGGCAGTGGAAACAGGACCAATGAGTATTAAATAGGGCATCCATTGGCATCTGATTATTAGAATCCCTTTTGTGTATAGTATTTGTGTTAGAGGCATGAAGCTGAAGATCCCAAGAAATTTTTTTTTCTTGAAAAATAGACTTGCTTATCCACAAATACACATACTTATCTCACTGCTGGGATATGGATACTCCAGAATATAGGCCAGGGAGGAGAAGTGTGAGTCACTAACTGCAGGCCTCACACCTGTAGTCCATATGCAGTAATCTACTGGGCAAATTTTCAAAGCTGGTCTGGAAGCTAGGAGGTTATAGTTCTACACAAAAAATCACAATAGCTTGCTTCTTTTCCAATAAATTGTGTGTCTCTATTTCAGGATAATACAAGACCACAGTGAAGGAAGCAGTTTACAAAATCAAGCCCTTCAGACTCTTCAGGAGAGGCTGCGTGATGCAGACTCTGCACTCAAGCGAGAGCAAGAAAGTTACAAACAAATGCAGGTTAGACATGAAGAGTCAGGAAGACTTTAAGACTCTGATTTTGAGATCAGATCCATGAGGTTCCATGTGCTCTCTCCTCCCTTTGACTTCAGTTCCTGTTCAGGGTACTAATTGCTTGGAAGGGTGTGCTGTTGTCTGCTGCACCTAATACCCTTGAGTTGCTAATTTATTTCTTATATGTTATTTTGAAAGCTTCATGAGTAAAAGTTGTTGAGGATTAATATTGACAATTTTTACTGTGTTTTTTTAATGCTAACTTTAATGTTAATACATGCTTGAAAAGTAAATACGTAATCCATTTAGTTTTCCATGGTGTGTTGTTACACAATTTTACTGTGAGATCTTAAGATGAAGGACTTCTGTGGGAAAGATGCAAGTACATTATCAATAATGTTTTCTATACTTAATTTGGCCTTTGCTACATATAATAGCATACTGAAAATCTTTGAGAGTGTCTGTTCTGGTTTTTTTTTACAGTACTTCAAAATATGTCATTCTAAAATTGATAATATTTTTTGAGGGGCAAGCTTGCTTTTTGTTTGCTAAATAAATTTGAATAATAGGAAGATTTTTATTCCCTCGCTATTTTGTGGTGAGGGAAAGAAAAGCATATTCTTATTTGGATTATTTACCACTTGGTTAAGCAAGCAGAGTTTCTTCCCACGTAGCAGTAATGAGTCTTTAGGTCAGAGGTGATGGATAGGAGGTGGTGTGCTCTGTGTAGTTGCTTTTAAACTTTCTTTTTTCCTTCCTAGGTTGAAGTTGAGGCTGTGTTTAAACACAAACTATTGTTTCTTTCTTACTCATAGAATGAGTTTGCGGCTCGTCTAAGTAAAGTGGAAGCAGAACGTCAGAACCTGGCAGAAGGGATAACTGCAGCTGAGAGAAAGTATTTAGATGAGAAGAGGCGAGCTGATGAGCTTCAGCAGCAGGTCAAAGTAACTAAAAGCCACCTAGAATCTGCAAAACAGGAGCTGACAGACTATAAACAGAAAGCCACTCGCATTCTCCAAGTAAGCACTGTTGTGAAGAAATACAGTGTGGTTTGTGTGCTTTAACTGCTTTAAGGTGTTATGCTTCAAATAGTCTAACCTGTGGTCTGTTTTTTCATGTGACCTGTAATGTGTTCTGGGGCATATCTATAATGATACATATATAGAACAGCTACCAGTCTGCCTTTTGTAAACTTAAGTTCATAGATGAGGTTATGGAATTGAAATGGTAGTTCAGGTTCTGAACCTGAAAAAAAATCTAAGGGAACCGTTGTGCTTATTGTGCATCATCTGTCAGTGTGTTCCACATCCAAGAGTCCAGATAGATGAAACTGCAGTAGATGAAACCTACAATTTGTTCCATATCCAGTATTTTTGATTCAAGAATATTGCTCTGTTCTGCCTGGGGCTGAAGCATAGCATAGAATGGATACTTAACATGTAACCAGAGAATATTTTTCCATGTCCTGAAAGGTTGCTTGTGATTATTGTGATATGAACAGTGGCAAAATCGGGTATTTTGTGCCAAGTTCTGTACTATGTAAATTGTCAAAGATACCATGTCCAGATGTGGTTGGTTTGAGTCTTGTTTATAAATGTTAGCAAGATGTTGAAGATAGAGATCTCTTCTTAGAATAGTTAAATTTAGTCAAATGTTCAAGGGCAGGTTTTAAATCATCTTGGTAAATATGAAAAGCCTAAAATCACAAGTCAATGTCAACGTAACACTAGGCTGACTCCGGATAAAATCATTTATCCTCTTTCCTTGAAGGGTGACTGCTGTATCTGGTTCTTGATTTTGTTGTCAGGAGAAAAAGAGGGTCAATTTTGTCTGTAGTGTTTGTTGGTGTGCATCTTGTCTATTTCAGTACCAAGAGGGCCAAAATTGTTATCCATTACAAGTTTAACATTCCAGGCACTTGTAAAGAAAAAATACTGCACTCTTCCACAGATAACACAGACTTTCAGTTAAATTAGTCTTACAGCATACAGAAAATCAGAAAAATTATCCATATGGAAGCATTTTCATGTTCAAATGTGTAGGGTCATCACTGGATAAAAAAACAGATGAACCAGTCATTATAGCATATTGTAGTTGAGCACTTGTTCAATACTGCTATAAATAATGTATTGACTTATTTTTTCAGTCTAAAGAAAAGTTGATAAACAGCTTAAAAGAAGGCTCTGGTATTGAAGGCCTGGATAGCAATACAGCAAGCACAGTGGAGCTGGAGGAACTGAGACATGAGCGAGACACTCAGAGAGAAGAAATACAAAAACTGATGGGGCAAATACAACAGATGAGAGCAGAGCTGCAGGTAGCTGTGCCTATGTACACCTGTATTTGCAGTTAGCTACAACAAAGGACTGTTCTCTTGTGTACTGTGGGTCTGTTGTTTCTAGTATTTATTACCTTACTTCTCTCTTCCCTGTGTTCCTTTTGAGGGAAGCATTTCTTTCCTAACAGTCATAGTGATTTCTCTAGCCACCACCTATATTCTTTTCTGTAAGAGCCACTGATCCTTGAAGCACTCTAATCCAAGTCATCCATGCCCATCTGCTGGCATAATGGGCTCAACACAGCAGCTGCATGCAAGCCCATTTTACACAGTTTTAGCCTGTGGACAGCAGAAAGGAAGAAGCAGAGGCTTTTCATGTTCAAAAAATGTATTTATTTTATTACTGTGTTACTAAAAATATTGTGTATAAAATCACCAAATGTAATTTATCCAATACACCCACACCTTCCTTTTCCTTTGAAGAAATATTGTATATACTACTTTTTCAGCTGTTACCTATGACAGATTTGGAGTAACACCTGAATGTTAGTGAAATGGTTACATTTGTGTTCATTTCAGGATATGGAGACACAGCAGGTAAGTGAAGCTGAGTCAGTAAGAGAGCAGCTTCAAGACCTACAAGAGCAAATATCAGCACAAAAAATGGCCAAGCAGGAGGCAGAAGCTGAACTAGAACGGCAGAAACAGGTAAGGAATTCTTGAAAGCCAGATCTCTTTTTAGGCCCTGTGTGGTGTCATCAGAAAAGCATTTGGCTTAAGAAGAGACTATTTGGATACTTGGGCAGTGTTTGATTAATTTTTTGTCTAGTGCTCCACTAGGTCAAGGAAAGTGCAGCCAAGATTAAGCAATGGTCAGGGCCTTCTGGATACTGCTGATGAGCAGAGATCCTGGTGGATAAACAGGACCCTAAGGGAGGGCACAGAATTGAATTTTATTCAACAGGGAAACAATCAAACAACAGGGATATAGTAACAAGTGTAACATTTTTTATATTAAAAAACCCTAATACTGGAAGTGGCTATTGTGAATCTTCCTCTGCTCAATCCATAAATTGTAGCTTGCAAAACAATGTCATTGTAGTACCAATTTTAGCAGTAATTTTTGTTACTCAGTTCTGGATCTAATTGTCATTACTTCTAAACTGCTGTAGTGGACAAATTGCTGATAAAATTATGTTAATGGATTCTTTCAGATTTTGTCATCTTTTTGAGCAAATTCTGCCTTGATTTAAACAGTTTTGTGCTATAAAGAGAGGGGGTGAAAAAAGGAAACTTGTATTTCATGTGAGCAAACTTAATATGCAGTAGGAATTGGACAAATCCTTTGCATGTTAAAATTTTTCCTTGTAAGAAAAAGCTCATGTAAAGATAATTGATAATGAAGAAAGCACGAGTCCTCTGTATCTGCTAGGAACAATTTATCTTACAGGATTATCTATCCTTTCAGAAATTACATTTTAATGGGATGCTCGCAGCTTGAACTAATTAAAAGGCAGAAGTCGAGGTCTGCTCTTGATGGGTAGCTGATGTTTTTTATGTCAAAGCAGATGGTAGATTGTATTTTGTTACTCCTGCCCTTCTGAGGAATATGCTTTAAGGCAATAGAAAGAGTGAGGTGAATTTAAAAAAACATCAGTTGTTGCAGAAACTGATGCTTTCAGTTGATGACACCCTTTGATGACACCCATTTACATGTGCTTTTAACATAATTGCTTGTGTTGATACTTAATAAAATTATGGTCAGTTCTGTCTGGGAGTTGCTTTAACTATTGCCATAAGGTTTCTGAAACCAAAGATGGAAAATAGGTAGAGGTGTTACTTCTTTGTGCATCTGATGGTTCAAAGGGAGAACAGGATTATCTGTTTTCTGTAGTAACTGATGGCTGAAGTCAGAGTAATTTGAATATTGTCTTAATTTAAAAGATAAACTTGACAGGTCTGTAAGTGGGAGCTAAAATAGCCACCAAATCATGGGAGTAACAAAACAGTTATATTTACTCTTCAGTAATTTTTTTTTCTAATATTCCTTCTCCTTTCATATCTGCTATGTTAATTTGTCCTAAACTTTAGAGGAAGATGTAGGTCATACAGAATTATAGATAGCTATACAAAGGGTTTTCAAACATGTTTAAAGAATAGTATTTTGAATTAATGAGTTTATTTTAGGAATACAGATACCCTCTAAGTATTTTGTAATTGTTACATTACTGACATAGTTTTAAGGTAGCACTGCAACAAATGGTGAAAGTGTAAGGAAGATAAAATTTTGGTCCCAATGAAATTGTGTAAGTCCCATTAAATGAGTCTGGATTGATATTTATATTAGGGCAGTCTCCACAAAAGAATTTAATTAGCTTTGAAGGTTGTGTCTTGATACTCAGCTCTCTATCCCCATAACCCCTGTCCATGACAGACATGTAACTAAGATAATATTTCAGTTTGTATTTGATTACAGCATATTGCTTTCTTGTGTTCTGTTGTGAAACTCTAGATCTAGAGTTTGTCTCTCAAAATACATATATGTATAAAATCTTTTCTGTGTGATTGTGATAAATTTTATAGGAACTTCGTTATACTGAAGAAGAACTGTATCGGACAAAGAATACTTTGCAAAGCAGAATAAAAGACAGAGAGGAAGAAATTCAGAAGCTCAGAAATCAGGTGTGTATAGAAAACAATTTTATACCCCTCAGTTACGAAAACAATGTTAGGAACTACTTATTTGACTACACTGTCCTGAAAAATCCTGTTAGCATTCTACAAGCGAGGTACAGTGTACTTGTTTTCAATAAAGAATAGAGTTTTGAGAGTAGGGAATACAAGAAGGGAACCATGTAAATAGCCTCTTTTATAGTTGTGTGTGCTTTTATATAAAGCAGGCGGAAAAAATCAACCACTGTCCCAACTAGAGCTGGTGGGGGTGTTGGATCGATGTTCTTCTCTTTGCAGACTAAAAACACTCATTGGAGTTTGATTAGGTCATTATGAACTCTGCCAAGATCCTTGTAACTGTTCAAAGAACCTTGGTTACATCCTGCAGACTCTGTGATCCATGTGCCCCACTCACTGTTCTGTCTTGGCCAGTGGCAGTGGGGGCCACCGTGTGAGCCTGGCCACTTCCTGCACTCCTGTGTACCTGCTCAACACCAGCACTTGAATTAGGGCTGTTAGTGTGTAAGTCTTTACTAAGTTCTGCTGTGTTGATGGACCTGTTTCCCTTGTATCAGTCTAATTCCTTTTGGAACCTCCCCATACTTGTGAGCCCCCATAGTCTCCTTGGGCAGCCTGAAGGCACAGGCCTCATTCTGTTACCTTAGCATACTGAAAGCAGGCTGTTCATGGGGAAATTGGCAGTCTGGAGGCAGATGTGGTCAGCTGAGCAGTTACAATGTCAGCATTTGGAAATGGTTGTCATGTGATACAGATTTCTTGGGCTTGTTGGCAGATGAATCTTCTGGTGGTGCTGAACTTCAGGACTACCTGCACCTGCCTCTGCCTGGTTGCAGGCACCTAGTTTGTATTTTGGGTATCTGTAATTCCTAATGATTCTGTTTCTTCATTAATGAAGCTACATCTTTGTGGAATATGATGCCACAAGGTGGCTGAGGTCTAGGACTGGAGTGAATAGATGAGCTATTGCACATACGGCAGATGTGGTGATTCCCATTTGCTTGAAATATTTTCTGCAAATTGAATGACAACATCCATGTCAAACACATGAACCATTTGCTGGCCTTGCAGTTTCTATTTGCTAGTACAGTCATGTTTTCTGCCTTGGTGCTCCTCAGTTCTTCTGCAACATATCCTGCATTCTCACCATTTCATTCATGTTTTCCTGTAAAAGGACATCAGGTCTGCCTATTTGTACTGAGTTTTTCCTTCCTTGTGTGAAAACATTTTTACATACTCACTAAGTTGAAAGTATGGTAGGCAGGCTGGATTAGCTTGCTATTGATTGCTGTTTAAACCTGTCTCTGAGGCACAGCATCGATGTTGTGATCAAATTTGGGCTCATACAGAAACTTTCATATGATTATAGGTGGAAAACAGAAAGATACATTTTCACAAAGAGTTTCTTGTGTAAGGTAAACAGTTAACAATTGAAATTAGGTTTCCTCTTTATTGCACTCATCAGTGATAGTTTTAATGGCATTATCCTGCAAAACTTCTGCTGTGGAGTAACTTGGTTCTTGAAAGCTTAGGTTGTTATAGAGCTTTGTAATAATGTCAGTTGGTCAGAGTTTGAATTGAGAATTATTTTTTTTTTCTTTGCTTTTTTAGCTGACGAACAAGACTCTAAGCAGTAGTAGTCAGACAGAATTGGAAAATCGGCTTCACCAGCTGACAGAAACACTAATTCAGAAGCAAACCATGTTAGAGAGCCTGAGCACAGAGAAAAATTCCCTTGTGTATCAACTGGAACGGCTCGAGCAGCAGCTGAAGGCTGTCCAAGGCACAAGTGCCAATGGACCTTCCATTAACATGGCAGGCATTGATGGTGCTGAAGGTAAACAAGAAAATACAATACTTTAAACTCTTCTCTCTTCTGCAGTCCAGGCTATTTTGTCTCCTAATGCCTTTCCCTGAAAGTCTGAGTTTGTAAGGAAGAATAAGTGCTGAAACTAGGCCACTTATTCTAGAGACCTTCTCTGCAGCAGCCAGTATCAAAGTTAACCAGAAGCTCCTTTTTGTGAGCAAATGACTTCAGTAAATTTAACAAAGCAAATTTAGGCTTTAATTCTCAATACTATGGCACTGTTAGAATAATTCTGTCACAGGTGCAATTAAACTTGTATTTTGAGTTTAAACTGAATATTAGAAACAGGATTTAAGTGTTTGCTTGCAAAAAGGATTTGGGAAGAGAGAATGGAATACTTCCTTTTGAGAATTGATCTGGTTGAAATTAACTTCTTCCTTCCTTGCTCTCTGTTTTTCTTGAAAAGCATGTTGGTTCTGATGAGGTTGGTTTGTCAGTCCTGTATTTCTGGGACAAACCCAGCAGTTGATCCAATGTGTTGAGATGTTACTTTTCAGAGTCAAAATTTGTCATTTTGTGTGTATGTTAAGTAACTTTAAAAGCAAGGGACAGTCACCAAGAGGTGTGAAATAACAGTCCAGACTTTTTCTCTGCTTATCAAAGCTGGAGTTGTTTGTAACTTCAGAAAGCTGAAGTTTAGTTACACAAAAGTAACATTATCAATTTTTAAAATGAAATTGATACATAGTAAAAATGTAAATAAAGTAAAAAATTGTTGAATGTACAACTTAGTGTCAGAAATGCTAATCAAAGTTTTACCGTATGAGAGCAAAAAAATTTGAGAAACTGTGCCATTATCAAGCCCATCATTTTATACACCTAATAATAGTTATTAAGTGTATAAGTAATATATATATATGTATATAATAATAGTGACATGATGGAATTGAATATCAAGATATCCATTTAGTAAACTAATAAATTTTAAAAATATATTAGGCTGAAGAGAAGTTTGATTTGATTGTAAGTTTATCAAGAATTGATGGCCCTACAAACATATTGATCAGTGTATATTATTTATAAATATATTTGTTACATGCTATCAGTTTGTGGTATTTGACAGCAGCTTGTGTAATTGCTTGTTCCCATGGGGCAGGGGCCCGCCTGCGCAGTGTCCCTGTCCTGTTCGGCGACGCGGACACCGGCGTGGCAGGAATGTACGGGAGGGTCCGCAAGGCTGCCAGCACCATCGACCAGTTCAGGTGAGGCTGTCCCCAGGGAACTCACCTGTAACCACTGCCATCCTTCTGCAGTGTTCAAGTGACACACTTCGGTGGGTATTGTTCCCTTTTATGAAGGGAAAAGGTTAAAACAGTACAGCTAAAGTATGGTATAAAATACTAAGTATTGACCCACTTCACTTGTGCTTTCCTGTGACATTAATTTCTTAAGCTTTTGCAAATTATTGTCAATTATTTAAACAAAGCTCTTACAGATTTTGGTGCAAGAGGTTCCCTGAGTTATGAAAAAATATCTAATCAAATTCATTACATCCATCTTCTGCGTTTTTTACTTTCAGAGGTTTTGACTGTGTCTGTGATAAAAACTAAGAATGTATTAGTGGGGGAGTATCATCTGTACTCTTGCAGTCCTGATGAAGACAAGATTCTGCCTTCTAAGCCAATGCAGCAGATTACCTTGGAAGATAATCTGTTTGAGAAATCAGTAAATGAAAACCATTCTGGATCCAGCAATAAATTTGCTTTGATCCCTTTCTGAGGAGTTAGGTGAATTGACAGTATTCACAGCAAAGGTCTGCTACAAAACTTGAAACAAATACCAACAGAAAACAAAATTTAGTAGCACTTCTTAGTCCTTTGAAAGCAAGATACCTTGATAGAAAGTCCTTTGTGCTTCCATGACTTTCATTGTGACAGGATTTCTGTGACTGGGAAAAAATTAGGAGGGTTTTATGGTCTGAATTTTCTCAGCCCACTTAATGTTTTGAGTACATGAAGTAAAATTTAAGACAACAACAAAGCCTTATGTGTATTTGAGAAAATTCAAGACAGAACCAAAGCCATAATGTTTGAATTTTTGGTGGCTGAGATGAGAGTAACAAGAATTTATTTCTCAGTGTTAAATTGTGTGTTTTGTTTTCTCTTGCTCCCTGTGTAGCATTCGGCTGGGAATCTTTCTGAGGCGATACCCCATAGCAAGAGTCTTTGTCATCATTTACATGGTGAGTCAGCTCTCTTCAGTGCAAGATTTCTAGAGCCAGTTTACATGCCAGTGTGTCTTAAATGGAAAGGCTGATGCTCAAAAGGCTATAATTAACAACTTGGTGTGGGTTTTTGGAAAGTGGACCAAATAATGCTTTTACAACAGCATTTTGGAGTCGTGTTGCTTGGCAGTTTTCAGTTTTTTCCAGAAATTCTCAGTATATCAGTCTTAAAGACACTTATGTAACTACCATTTAAAGGCCTGTGAAAGTAGATTCTAGTAGTAAAATATGGAATAATAGTGACCAGTTGCCAAGGTTAGCCTGCCATACCTGCATGCACTGCATTTAGGAAAATGACATTTTTTTAGAGGTTTTTTAATATTTGACTCCTCACTTTGGTGTTTTTTCAGTGGCTAATGGTCACTCTTCTTTAGTAGCTGCAAAAGTAGCAAGACAAGTTGTTCTTGGTAGACTTCAAAAAATAGTAGAAAATTGCTCTCCCACATTGGGCCAAACTGTCAGGCTGGCAGTTGCTAGAAGTGAAATGCCCCCCTTATCCACTGGAGGGCAGGTGCCTGTCAGCTGCAGGGACCTGTGGACAGGCAGGCTTTGTAAAAACACTGCAGACTTCTGCTGCCTAAGCTGCAATGTGAAGGGAAACTTGATGGTGGCTGTACAGGAGCTGGGCAGTCAGTGGCAGTTACTCCTTTTCAGCTCAAACTTTGACTTCTATAACTTGAATTTTTAAAAATATTTTTAAAATAAATGTGGATTAGGTATTCCTTTTTGCACTCCAGGCAATTTGTATTCTAATTGGATAATTTCAGCCAAATTTGAATGAGAATTAACATTCCTACAGAGTTCATAAAAATGCCTCAAATCAGTGCCTGCATTAAAGAGAAGGCAATCAGAGCTTGGCTGGCTTACAGTCAGGTGTCAGCCAGTTGGCACAGGAGTAGTGGCTCACCAGTCCCTCGAGGCACATCACAGTGTGCTGACTGGGGACTGGGTGTCACAGGGAACAGCTGGGGTCACTGTGCCATGGAGGAAAAGAGAAACCAGACAACACAAATCTGTAGGAAAACAGGCTGTTATATTTTTGCTGCTTGTGTAAAGTCTTCAGTTCTCTGTAAATAGGTTCTTCAGAATCTGATTTAGTATTTCAATCTTCAAATGACAATTATTTTTTAGAAGTGTCTGATTAATAGAAAAAATATTTTAATCAAAATATTTCTACAAAACAAGTTCTATCAGTAAATAGGAGAGCTCTCCTATTTACTGCTGCTGTGGATGGTGATTGTCTATGCTAAATTTCTTTCTTTTCTTTTCCTAGGCCTTGCTTCACCTCTGGGTTATGATTGTTCTCCTTACCTACACCCCAGAAATGCATCATGACAGTCCCAGTGGCAGGTAGACTGAGACAGGACCACATGCTGTGCTAATGTGGGGTGGACTGGCAATGCCTTGGAATTATCAGTCCTGAAACATCAGCAAAATTTCCTCATGGTGTTTTGGAAGGATGAAAACCATCATGCCTGATTTATCACTACCTTTCAAATACATGTGTAATACTACGTAGCTTTTTCAATTTACCTAAAAGAGCATTGCTTCCCTGGAGAAATGAAGCTGTTAAGCTAAGCTCTGATTAGCCTTTACATTTGATGCAGACCCTCTGATGGTTAGAGTGAAAGATAAGGCCTCTTCTGCAGAGAAATGCAAGGAATCCTGAAATTGCAGATATATCTGGTACAAATTGTTTTAGGTCATACTGGATGTAGGCTATAGTCAGGTAATAAACTGTATTTAGCATTTTAAATAAACTTCTTTCTGGTTTCTTTCAGTCTGCTTTTGCACTTCTGTTTTTAACTTTGTACATAATAGGCTTTTCCTTAACATTAACTGGAAAAAGGAAAATGGATTGGTGCAATATATTTTTGTAAATAAGTTTAAGAATAAAATATTATGCATTATTCTTAGCTTTGTACTCCTAGTGCAATAGATGTATCTTTCCTACCAACTGAGTAGTGGGGCTGCCTATTTAAAGGCTGGTATTTTAGCTTTATTAGAGAAAGAGACATGGTTTTTGAGAAGGAAGGTTTAAACTATTGAGAAGTGATGGTGTTTCTTTTTGCACTTGAAATTTGTATATTTTAACTGCATTTTCTTATACCTCTCTCATTAGTACATGTCTTAATCAAATCTTATTGAAACATTTATTTTCTAAAGCTTTGGGTACTTAATTAAAGTATTTCTATATGAAATCTATCAAAACATTAAAATTTTCTCATGTCTAAACACTCGCCAAATATACTAGTAAACAAACCTCATCAAATATTTATAGTAAAACCCAAAATACCAAACCTACTGTAGAAGTTCTGTTGTCAGATTGTGGCATTCTGTAATCATGGATTATCAATCGACAATCACACAAGGTCACTTTCTTTCCTTGAGGAATTTCTTGGTTTTTTGTGTGGTGCTCACAGCTGGGTAATGAAAAATGACTGCAAGCAATTTGTCACTCTTGCTCTTAAGGATGTGGCTTAGTTTTTATGTGGCTTGAACACAGCCTTGGGTCCTGTGCATGAGGTGTCACGCTGGCTCCTATGGAAATGTTACAGTGGACAAACGACTGTATTGCTGCTCTGATTCAATCTTGCAGAGAAAACTGAAATGTTTGGATAAACTGAATAATAAAAGACAGCATTTATTCTAAGTTGTGTCTGCCCTCTTCTGCATTTGTTGCACTTTGCATAATTCTGTTGCCTGTTTTCAATTCTGGTACTAAAGCCACTTTTGAACCCCAGGGGGAGCTGGTTGGTATGGAAGGAGATCAAGTAAAGAATTTTTGCACACTTATTTTCTACACACATCCAGCTTTTTCATTTAAACACTTCTAAAACACTGAATCTTTGAATATTTCAGTATATTGTGATATTTGGGGGGGAACATTATTAGTGGTATAAATGCCTTAGAGCTTTATATCTATTCTTACTTCCTTTTCTCTTGGTTTCCCTTTGTGTGTGTCTTTGTGTGTTTGGTTGGTTTCTTTGTGGGGTTTTCTCGGTTTGGCTTTTGGGTTTTTTGGTTGGTGGTTGTTGGCTTTTAGGGTGGTTTTTTTTGTTTGTTTGTTTTTGTTTTGCGGGTTTTTTTTGTTTTTTGTGGGGGTTTTTGGGGGTTTTTTTTGGTTGTTTTGTTGTTGTTGTTGTTGTAGTTTTTTGCTTAGGCAACTTCAGAATGCAGAGACTCTTTCTTTTTGGTGAAACTTAGTGAAGCTGTTACAAAACCCTTCATCATAGATTAATATTCTTTTCTTCAGTATTCCAGACTTTATGGTAGAAGTTTCACAGGGGTAAGCACTAGAAGGTTTCTGCTAACTTTTGCCTATTGAACTGAGCTCTTGTACTCCAGTATCTGTTTAGGCTTTTGTGGTGTTGGCCCTGTGATGAGGCTGAGGATAAAGTCTTTGACACGAGGCACTTGAATAGCATCAGCCCTGTGTTGTGGGCTGTGCTAAACAGTTTCAGAGCTAGATAAAATAGAACTACTCCACAAAGCTTTTGTTCAAACACTGGAATTTCTGCCCCACAGTTCATTGCCTGCACAGATGCGGTGCAAGAACGTGCCAGAGCATGTGTTGGAATCTCTCAGAAGATAAATGTCACATTTTGAGTTGAAAGCTAAGATGTACTTCCTGCTCCAGTCAGTGGTGTTGGTCCCTAATGTCCCCTGTGGAGATTTGTGAAGTGAGCCACAGCTACAAGTCAAAGGTGCCACCAGGTCTCCATTCTGACAAGCAGCTCCTCATGGTGGTGCCTTTCTCCTGCGAGGCTGCCTCGCTGAAGAAATGGCTTTGCAGTGAGCAAGCCTCTGGTAGCCTCTCTTCTAAGAGGTGGGGAGATATTCCAATTGCCAAGTCTCTTCTTGAGGGACTATCAAACTGCTGGGCAGTTCAACTACTCCCACTTCAGAGACCAGAATATCACTTTCAGGGTTTTGAAAATGTTTTGCAAATGCTGACCCTGTATTTCCACACTCTAGCCCAGCACCAGATATAAATGGTTGTCATGACTCACAGAAAACAGGAATGTAATTTCCCAGCTGCTGTATCTCACTGCTTGAGAGCACAATGTGCTGTGTTTTGTTTGGAAAGTCTAGTTTTATTTCCTTCTTTCCCTCCTTCCAGGACAGAAACAGCTCCAGGTACCAAGCCTACAGTTAGAGTGAAAATGATGAAAAATGAGGAATATGGGTTTATAGGGAGCCCTGCATTTGTTTGTTTATATTTGCTTGCCCCCTCCCCATTTGTGCCCAGTTTGTGGGCTGTGGTCAGAAGGACAGAGTCCATCACGCTGCCTTTGGGAAGGAGGTGAGGGGAGCTGTCCCCTCCAGGCTGGCTGCAGACAGATTGAGGGCAGGGCAGGAGCTGCTCAGGGGGAGGAGGCTGCACAGGGAGGCAGGGATGGGAAGTGAGAGCAAAACTACTCTTTCCCTGATACTCTGCAGCCTAGGAAAGGCCTATTTGTTTCAGATTCTTCTCATCTTGGTACACGTTCAATTAGGCAGATGTGCTTGGAGACAGATTTGGGTTTTTGCAAAAGACAGCTTTGTATGCATCCTCACAAGCCCTCATGTGACATCAAACTCTTCTTTGCCACCTTGGTTTGCTGATACCTGATCTGTGCTTTATTTGCTGTGCCAGGTCAGCCACATGTACACTAAGACCCTGTGCAAAGGAAGTGACTTTATTGCTTGATTGCAGATAACATTAACAAGGGGGAAATCAGAATTGGACTGTAATTAATCTGCTAATATCTTGTCAATATAGATGAGAGACATATTGCTTTACCAGAGAGAATGGATTTCTCTGCTGGCTGACTGCAGCCTGATTATAAGATTTGACATTAATGTATTGCTAGATATTTAGCTATGAAACTGTAAGAATAATACAAAGAATTCATCAGAATTTCATGTGCTTTCGTTTGTGTGTTATCTTCCTGCCCTACAGCTTGAGTTTGAAAGCATTGACTTGGAAACAGGCAGACAGATGTCAGCAAACCAGGAATTGTGACAGATGAATAGCAGCTCCCAAAATTATCTGCATTATTCTAACAGGCATCCATGTGCATGCTGTCACAAAAATAATCCTCTTAGATACAAAATTTCCTTTCAGAAATGCACTCACTAATTTATTCTCTATTTTAGGCTACTTAATATTGGCAAAACTGGATCTCAGCACTGCATTCCACAAATAGTGGGATGATCTTTTGATTTCTCCCTACCTAATGTTGCCTCCTGGCAACACTGCTTGAATGAAATGCTGTTCATCAAGGAGTTACTGCAACCTGTTTGAAGAAAGTATCTGATACTCCAGGAAGCTCAAAGAACTGGAGGGATCATGAACCAAAGACTGGGCCCAAGGTGTAAGTAAATCAAGATGTGCAAAAAGATTGGGCTGGGGACACAGAGACATTTCTTCAAGTTGGAGGGGAAAACCAAAAATTGCTGATTTATGATTGCAGATGTTTACTAGTAATGATGTTAAAAGTCTGACAGGTGAAATACCATAAAAGAGGCTTCTTGTGAGAGAGTAAAAGATAATAAAAGAGGAGCAATAGCCATTTTTGCCATTACTTAGGTTTTTCTAGTCAAGAATCAGGAGCATGGATGAGTGTTTTGTTTAGAATTGACCTTTCCTATGCTGAATTTTAGCTTATATTCAGGGAGGTGTTGCAGGTGCAGGTTTTCATGTTTGCGTGTTCAAATCAGGCAAATCACAAAAAAAGTATTTTGAGTCCACATTCTTTGAGGAGAAACTGGAGGGGGACACAAATAAGCAAAAATCTGAGTTCTGTAGCAGCAAAGGGATGGGCTCCAGATGTTCTGCAAAATCAAGCACGTGTGTTTGGTAAAGGTCTGTGATAAGAAATGGATGTTCTTATTTGCTGAAGTTAGCAAAGCTGAAATTTATCAACTGCAGCAAAATAACTGATAGGATACAGGGAAGATCTGGGCTTAGTAGAATGGGATAGAGTGAATGTTGATTTGTTTTCCCCACAAAAGGAGCCTGTTTTGGCATTTATAATAAAAAGAAACATCAAAGGCAGCACTTTCTACACTTTAGAGCTAATACACTTGATGTGTTTTCTCAATAACTTATAAAAAAATATCACCTTAACACTAGTATCTTGCTGCAACCTGAAATGGATGTAGCCTACATATGCAAATTCAAGCAATAATTGTGCTAAATTGCTCTATTTAAAAAATCAAGAAGCTTGTTGAAAGCATTTGTGTTGATATCTTTAGTGACAAGAAAACATGATTCACAATTAGTGTTTAATTTGTAATTAGAAAACACATTCTGCTCTGAAAGAGAGATGGGAATGCCATTTTTCTGCCCAAACTGGTGGTTAGCTGCTCCACAAGATCCCTGCCCATGAATGTCCCATCTCCACTGCAGCCTTCCAGTTTCCCTCCTGCTGCAGCAACTGGGGAGGCTGCACAGCTGCAGCAATGAAACAAAGAGCAGGAATTGGTATTTCCTCAGCTCTTCATGTTGATGTTCAAAGCTTCCCTCTACAGTAGAGCTAGCTTAGCTTGAATTGCCAAGTGGATATGCAGACTGACACTTTCCCAAGTGGAATCTCTTAAAACATATTTATGCACCTGAAGGTTAGAGTCTGGGTTTTTGTTTTTTTGCAAAGCCTTGATCCTTCTGGGCCCTATTGCCCTCGTGAACCATGACTTTGGCCTCTATGGGACACTCAGCTGCCACAGACTGTTGACGTACAAACTTCCCAAAAGCAGCACATGGTTTGCCCTTGCAGAGTTGTGTGTGCCCCCTTTGTCAGGGGTGTGTGGGGGCACTGTGGGCTGCAGCTCCATGGCCCTGGCCCCATGGAGCCTGCTTGTCCCAGCCTGCTGCCAGCACCCTGCAAGTGACCCCACCTGCAGCCACGGGGAGGGAACATCTGCCCCGTGCCAGGCAATGGGGTATCAAGGACCAGGACACACCTGGTTCATCCTGGTGTGTGGGGCCATAAGACCTCACCTTGCCTGGGTGTCTCACTGCATGTGGCATTTTTGCAGGAGAGCAATAGGGGAAGTTGTCCAAAATTCTGCTTCCAAGCCTACACAGAAGCAGGGTTGCCTGTGGAGAAGGTGGGAGTGATGCTGCCTCTGCCACCCAGCCAGCCACAGTTGGGGGCTGTTTACAGACCCAAATCCTGGGTCTGCCTGTGGGGATCAGGGAGGGAGAAAAGGTTGTCTAAGGACTGGGGGCCTGGCTCTGCAGCCAGAACAGACCTTTCCAGAGCATAAAGCACCGTGGTGTGATCACCTGTATCAGTTATACATGACTATTTATCATTAACCTGAGGTTATTGAAAGCACTGGTTTGAACTGCATCTGCTGCTTCCCAGGGGTTCACACAGATATCAATTATGCAACAACAGGCTTTAATAAAAGGGAACAGTACAGCTGCTGCTCTGTGGGGGCTGTGTCCTCCTGCCTGGGGCCGTGTTCCCAGCCAGCCTTGAGGCCCATCACAGCCACCTCCAGGCAAGTGCAGCCCTGCCCTGGCTCTGCCCACCCCCAGCAGGGTGGAGGAGTGGGATCAGATGGGGCACCCACTCAGAAAGATTCACCTCATCAATTCTTACAGCTGATACAAGTACTATTTGCTATTATTTTTACCTGGAACGCCGTGCATTTTGGGGAGAGAAGATGTTGAACCAAATACCTCTCACATTGTTTTCAAAAAAGCTTAGCATGTGATGTTGAAATACAGTTCTATGAATTATTTTCCTAGGATAAAACTAACACCCAGAGCTGAATGGTGAGGTGCAGGCTGAAAAGGAAGTTTCTAAGAGGGTCAGCGCTGTGTTCCAGCAGCTCTAAGTTTCTTTGCCTCAGTTTCCTCTTGGATAACTCAGGTAGTTTCAAGAAACTGGTGCTTTCTCTGACCTCTAGAATTTAGATAAAATACCTGTTTTTAAGTCTTTTCCTCTCATTTTACTCTCAAGTTACCTTGCCTTTAGCTGCAAGGCCCTAAAATGCTCCAGCCTCTCCCTTGTGGCAGGAACACAGAATGCTCCATTTGGCCTCAATGATGGGTTCAGGTCAGCACTGTGGTACATTCTCCCCCTGGACTCCGTGAGGAAAAGCAAGGAGGACACTGTTTGCAGCATCCTTGTGGACCTGTGGAAGCTGAGTTTCCATCCAGCTCAGCTCTGGGAAGAGGAACCCCTGAGCCATCACAGCAGCCAAACCAACACCAAGGACCTGCTCTAACCTTGACACCCAGGGACCTCAATATGGGAGCTGTTGAAGCCCAAGGTGCTTCTAAGCCACAGCTTCCTCTGCATGTGCTCCCTCAGGGAGGCTGCTCTTTATTTAGTGCCTCAGATATTTCAAGGACCTTCTGAGTTCCTACCTAGGAATTCTTCAAGATTTTGGCCTTACTGGCTTAAGTCCAAATTGGGGTATTCCCTGCAATAAAGGCTTATGTTAATGAAAAATTATTTCCCAGTGCTCGACCATGAAAAGTTCTGGCAAGTGTTGCCTTGACGTCAGTGACTGATACAGTGGTATTAGGAAAGATAAAAATAATAGCAAATAGTAAAAATAATAGCAAATAGTACTCATCTGCTGTCATGCAATTTCAGCTGGGCTGAGTTAGGGGTTGGTTCTGTCAGTTTTCCCCCACTGAGCTGGTATAATACTAGTTCAATGATTTTTAAGGCCTGGAAATGAAAGTTTGTCAGAGCATAGGCAGATCTGGTTTGTTTTAACCTGTGGCAGATTCTGGCAAGACAAGGCCCCAGTTTGTGTTTAGGCTGAGGTGTCCCAAGGGGCAGCAGTGGGCAGGAGGCTGGTGCAGGGTCCCTGCTGCATCCCCCAGCTGAGACCTCCACTGCACCTTTAATGTCCTGGGTTACAGAAACCAGGGGCATAAAACCTCCCCAGGGCTGCACTTTCTTAGCTGCAGGTGTGCTGAGTCCTAAGGAAACACACTGAGGAGGGATTAAAATGGACCCACTGTGTCCTAAAGCCACTCCTGCCTGGAGCTGAAGGAGGAGCAGGCACAAGCCTGGCCACGGTGGCTGCTCTTGCAGAGGGGAGGAGAGGCCTCTCCTTCACAAGGCTTGGAGCTCATCCTTTCCTCCTAGTCAGGATCAGCCAGGTCTGGCTTTTAACAGCAAGGTGCCTGCCTAAATCACTGGCTGGTAAATTACATTTTTCTGTCTAGAATGAGGTAACTGTGTATTTTATCTAGGTAATTAATCTGAGGGATAGAACTAACATGATTATTGTGTTTTCTTTTCCCTCACCCCTGTCCATATGGCCATGTGGCATTTGTATCTCAGGGCCTTTATTAAACTGGTTTATTTGTAAGCAATCAAACAAGGAAAATTACAAGGACAAGGATGATGTTGTTCAGGCTGTCACCTTTATCTAGCACTAACAAGCTAGGAAATGTCACTGCCTTTTATTGTCTTCCTATCTCTGTAAACTTGCTTTTATTTAAAAAAAAAATAAAGCTCTTAAATAAGCAAAGAGGAACAGGCTTGGAAAATTCTGTGGACTCCAAGGTCATTCTGTGGTTTTCCTCTGCAGGAACAAACAGCACCCATTCCCCTTTTCCCACACACAGAACCTGTTCATTAATGTGTCAGGAAGCCTGACTCAAGCTGCAGCTTTGTCAAGACAGGAAGGAAATTCAGGTGCTTGCATTACCAACTGCCACTGCTTGATAAATATTTCCCCCATAGGTTTTGATTGTTTGGTGCCTTAGCACAGGCTGCTTCTTTGAAAATAGTGACTAGTAAGATACTCAAAGTTATCTTGCCATTAGAACCTCTTTAGGAGGGCACTGAGTTATCTGAGAGGAAATTGCTGTATGTTACTGGAGGCCAGAGGCAAAGCAGTAGGAGAGTGTTGCACCTGCAGCTCTGGCAGAAGTCATCCAGTTTCCCATCCACAGGTACCCATTTGTGCTGTATTCTCCAGGGACTGTCCAACAAGTCCCTCCCATGTCCCCTTTGGCCAGAGAGGCCAAGGTGTCCCCTGACATGGCACCGGGTCACTGTTTGGTGCTGTCCATGGGCAATGCTGGGGCTCATCCTGGCTGGACCATGCCTGCCTGCACCCTGCTCTTCACTTGCAAACTGCCTGACCTCCAGAGCACTGCAGCACTGGCACCTGGCCACTCACCTAATCCAGTTCCATGGGGTTTTCATAGGTGTTTTCTCCTTGGAATTTTATGGTTTCAGTGTGTGTTTCCCAAAGGCTGAGGCCCAGGCACAGATCCCAGGTGCCTCGTGGCCAAGAGCCATCTGCACCACTGCAGCAAGCTCTGCAATCCAGCAATGATCTACCAGGTGGGAGACTGGAAAAACTGTTTTCTTCCAAGTTTCAAAAGCTTTAGGATTTGCTCATTACATTTTTTAATTTTCCACACAGGTTTGAGTAACAACTGAAATTACTGTTTAGTGTGGGACTTGAGATACTTTGGAAATGACCACTCAGGCTGCTCAAAGGTTTTAAATTTCATGATGAGGTAAATTCATTCTATATTTTAATTTCTGAAGGAGAGAAAGAAAATGATGGTATTGGACAGAGCTGGCTGCTTGCCCAGGGTGAACTAAGTGACCTGGCCCAGCATAGACTGGAGAGCTGGCTGGTCATCCCTGCTTTTCATGAGGGCTGCAGCTTTTAAAAATAAGAAAATGCAAGAAAATAAAATAATAAAATACAATAATCTTGTTAATCAAAGCTTTTACAAAGCCTCCTTTTGATCTTCTCTTTCACATATGAACATCTTATATAGATATATGCTGATATGAACAAGAGCAACCTCAGCAAAAGGAGTGTTAATCTCCTTCACCATCCCAAAAATGGTTCTATGTTACAGTCATTTGTAAATCTAATTAAACCAACACACTTTTACTTACCAGTGTTGCATTAAAACAAGTCAGGATAACATAGCTGTCCAGATTTCATTCTTACTATGTATAGTTCAGATATCTTGCATGGATGTCTTATGTCCTCTTTAAAGGAAATTATGTTAATATGTCAAATGCAAAGAAAGAATAACTCCTTTCTGAAATGTCAATGTTTTCTTATTGAAACTATTCCCCTGAAAGGCTGAAAACCCCAATACAGTAAAATATCACATTGCAGGAGAAAGTGGGACTGACTGTCAGAAATTAATTCCTCTGTTCATCCAGCCTCTGGTCATTGTTGACAAAGGGTTGAGACAGACAAACCCAGAAATTGAATCATCTCTGAAAAAATAACAGCAGTAGTGGGTTAAATAAGTTAAATAAGTTAAGGAATTGCTTAGTTCATGGAAGAGAATTGTAGAATGTGTTAAAGGTTCTTCAGATCCTGTATTTTTCAGTCTGGAGGGTGGGAGAAAGAAGTTTAGAAGAATCAGGCCAGAAAACCAGCTGTATCTAGGGCTGCATCCAAAGCAGCATGGCCAGCAGGCTGAGGGGGAGGATTCTGCCCCTGTGCTTTGCTCTGGTGAGACCCTCCTGGAGCACTGTGTCCCCAGCACAGGAAAGGCACAGAGGTGACCAGAGGGGTGGAACACCTCTCCTGTGCAGAAACATTGAGAGTTAGAGTTGTTCAGCCTGGAGAAAGCTCCAGGGAGACCTTGTTGCAGCCTTTCAGTAATTGAAGGGGGCTATAAGAAAGATGGGGACAGACTTTTTGGAGGGCTTGTTGCAACAGGACAAAGGGCAATGTGTTTAAACTAAAAGAAAAGTTAGATTTGAGATTTGGTTATAGTGAAGAATTTTCTTACAATGAGGGTAGTGAAGCTGCACAAGCTGCACAGAGAGCTGGGAGATGCTCCAGCCCTGGAATATTCAAGGTCAGGTTGGATGGAACTCCGAGCAACCTGAGCTGGTTGAAGATGTTTGTGCTTGTTGCAAATAGGTTGAACCAGATGACCTTTAAAGGCATCTTCCAACCCAAACTATTCTATGGTTTTGTGATTCTGTGGCTCAGTGGGGTGTGTCTGTCTGATCTCCATTACACCAGAAAGTGTGGTGGGCCTGGCTGTGTGTGACCTGCTGCTCTGCTTGAGCAGGGCTGCAGCAGGTGGGCCTGAGCAGTGGGCTTGGAAGAGGAAGAATAACCTAGAGCCAAGGTCCAGCCACTCTGCACCTGGGAGGGCTGAGTCCATCCTTGCTTAAGCCTGTCTCTCACCATTGTTATCAGCACACTGTGGGCATTTAAGGATGTGACTGTCTCTTAAATCTGTTCGCCAGATTTTATTCCAAATTTATTCCTTCATGGTGTTGAAAGCAAACAATGAACATCTCCTGCCTGTCATGATTTTAATAATTTCCTTTCCCTTGAAAATTGAATGTCATCTGTATTGCAGAACCTGAGGTTTAACAGTACAAATGAGGCAGAGAGTGGATATAACTTTATGCTTTTAATAGTCACCTTCATGCAGAATTTCCCAGTAAAAGATATTTTTGCCTGACCTCTTGATTAGCAAGAAATTATTATACACTTGCAAAGAGATCAGGCTTTCTTTTGTGTCCTCTTTGAGGGTTGAGACAGTGGCAGCTGGTGTTCTGGAGCACTGCTTTCCATAGAAGATGACTTCTCCTGTCCTTCTGAAGGACTGTCAAGCACATGTCATTGCTGATTGCTACTTTCTATTCTGGTTTCAAATTAAGTCAAAAGTGCTCCATTTAATGCTGACAGGTGGTTTATCCTCAGTAGGCATGGCTTGCCCTGGGCAGTTTGGAGAATATACATAATTTTTTTAAAAGTTACTGCTCCAAGACACATGTAATTGTCCCACCTAACCCTGAACCTTGAATCCTTTAGCCCCAACCATCATACTCCTTAGCATCTCCAAACCAGTGGTGCTGTAAGCAGCCAGACATTCCTCTTTTCATCCACATAACTGGAAAGGAGTTATTCAGGCACTCCCCCTCTTTGATAGCTGATCTTATGAAGGTCACCAATTGCAGTGACAGGTAAAGAAGGGGCACATCTGTGAGAGGAAGCACTGTAAAGCTGATGTGGGTACATGGAAATCTCAAGGGGACACTGTCTTTTACAAAGCTGCCTGTGTCTGCATTGAAAATCCATTTAACATGGATGCTTGCCAATCTGGGAACATTTTGGAATCACTTGTCATGGCAGCTTCCCTCTGTGACCTACTCCTCTCTTTCATGTCTGGCCTAAAGCTGGGAGAAGTCCAAGCCTTTGAGTTCAAGTCCAAACTAGAGCGATTCCTGCTTTATTGTCATCTGGTTTGTCAAAAAGGTGGAGCAGTCACTGGTGCACTGTGGGTGTAGCAGCTTAAGTCACAGGGTCCCCTGTGCACATGGCAGCTCACAGCTGGGCCTGGGACCAGCACTTTGCCACTTTACCACTGCACCAGCTCTGGGAAAATTATGGGCTCTGGGGTTAAGGCATCCATTCAGGCTGACAGTCTTCTTTTTCCTCCACCCCAAAGCCAACAGACAGAAAGACCAAAGAAACAGCTCCCAACCTCAGAGCAGCAGTTTGTGCCCTCACTCTGCCCTCCCGTGTCCCTCTGCACGTCAGAGCAGAAGGACAGCTGGCCCTGCCACAGGTGGCACATCCAGGGCATGTGGATGTCAGAGCTGGAGCCCCAGGCTGCCAGGCACTCACTGCTCCCTGCCAGGTCCTGCCTCCCACGCTGCCTGCAGGGCAGATCCAGCCATGGAGCTCTTGGCAGGCTCCACAGGGCTGCATCACTCATCACCCAGCAGGAGCAAGCTGTCCACCTTGGGCATGGCTGTTGGGACTGGCTGTCCTGTGCAGGAAAAGGTGCAGCACATCTGCACTAGCACGAGTGGGCTCTGCTCCTGCCCCAGTTTGCCATGGCCTGGTGTCAGGAATCACCATGCTGTCCCATCCCATTAGGTACTTGCTTGTGGCAGACCTCAGGGAACTGTTCTGCCATTCCAGATTGGATGTGGAAGGCTGTGGGTGGAGGGTACAACCATGAGGCTGTGCTCTCAGAGAACCACAAAATAATGCATTGCCCTGCATTGCTGGTGACCCACTTCTGACCTTAAGAAGTCGGACCTGGAATGGCAAAGCAAAGAATAAAACTCAGCGCCTTAAGCATGAGCTCATTAGGAACTTCCTGAGAGTTGCTCAGCCACATCCAGAGCAGAGGGCAGTGACCCCACCGTGGCTTTGAAGAGAGCTGAGTGATTGGCAGCTTGTCTGAAACACTCAGATTTCCCACATTAACCAATACTCCAGGTCTGCCATGCATCAGGTCCCACCCTCAGCCAGCAAAGTCACCTCACCAAATTAACACGGCTGCAGGGGTGCATAAAAACATGGATCTGCATTGCACAGGAGTTCAGTCAGGCCTTGGGAATCACACTCTAGCTAATGTGCCACAATTACCCCTAGAGTAAAGTACCCCTAGCTGCTGTAATTCTCATGGGAAAAGCACTCTAAAATAATTCCAACTCTCCAGGAATGTGTCTAAGATAAATGCTGGAAGGCTCATTGCCCATGTGTTCAGGGAAAATAGGTAATTTTCTAGTTTGTGGAGTCCAACTAAAGTGAAAGCTCTCAGCATTACTGCACCATGGAGGCTCCTGTTCATCGTCTCTGGACTGGTGGCTGTCTCCACTTAGCATCAGGCATCACAAGTCCTGGCCACAGAGTCCTCAAATAGAGGCATCCAGAACTTAAACTGATTTTTAAAAAGCATGGTTTAAGCTATATCAACCTCTCTGTACCGGGTTTCTTACCTGTTGAAAAGAAATGTGGTACCAACACACTGATGATATGGTGCTCTTGCATTTGAATAATATAATTATTCAGAAAGTTCAGAAAAATGGCTTTTTAAATTTCATGTTGTTTCTTTTGGGGATGGAGCTGAGAATGGAATTTGGCATTTCTCTGGCATATCCCACTGCTTTGCCAGTATAACCAGTGCCCTTCTCCCCACAGCACCAGTGAGTCCAAACCAAACGACAGAGGACTCTCACTGACAGATCCCAATCCCTCCCTTACAATTTCTCTGCCCAGGAGCTCCCTTTCCTGTCTGATCCTCTAAAGGTCTCCTGCTTGACCTTGCTTTTCTCCTGCAAGAACCAAAGCTCCTTTCTGCCTTGAGCTCTGGGGTTTGCCTTCTTAATGCTCCAGGAGGGGGAGGTGGAATGGGTTAGAGCATGTCCCCAGAGATGAGAGCTGAGAAATGGTCTCAGTTACAGCATTTTAGATGTTGTCAGCAGCTACTGCACTGTTGAAACTACCCAGCAGTGTGTGGTATGAAAAGCCTGTCCTTCTGAACCCTTCAGCAAAGTCAGAGGAGGATGGATTCTTATATCTGGATGAGAATGTAAAAGAGGGATGTGAGCTTTAAGGATCTCTTGGATGCCATAGACCTGCTAAAACTCTTTAGATTATTTTACATTATTGTCTATGTATACATACATACCACTAATATCTCCACCAGTATGGACTTTTTTTCTGCCTTTCTTGTATGTTCATGTCCAAAAACATAATTTATCTTCTGTGCCAGGAAGAAGCTTATTCTAATGCTTTTTTCTACCATGTTAGTAATTGGATTTGGGAGTCCTGAATGTCACAAAACCCCCCAAAAGTTCTGCATTTAGAGGAACTATGTCACATTTCCAAAGAAGTGCAAAGCCCATCTTGAAAGCTATGAACCTCTTTTTTTGAGAATCCCTTGATTTCCTTTCTCACTTGAATTCCCACGCTCCTTGGACTGGGTTTGAACCCATCTGTTTGGATCCTCTGACTGCAGCACTCACATATAGACCAAATTCTCCTGGGATTAATGCTAAAATGTACTTACTTCAATAGATGGGATATCAAAGTATTGACTGGAGGCATGAGTTAATTTCACTGTTAATTCATGCACCTCATTACCCTACTCAATCAGAGTGCTCTCATTCCACTGGGGAGTGTCGCTGTAATTAAGATCTGGAGCTTTTTGAGAAAAAGGAGCAGAGACAAAATAAATTGAAGGAGAGCTGCTCTCACCTTCTGTAAAAGCTGTAGCTGCATTTGAATTTTCTACCAAGCCAGAAGATTGGTGTTTGACACATGTCACTGGTTGCTTGGAAGCAAAATATGGATCCAGACCCATGAGAAAGTGCCAATTTCAAGAGGAAACTACAGCATGCAGCAGCTGAGGCCTTGAAGCAATGTCTCAAAGACAGACTTTCTTGAGCACTGGGATTTCTTTCATTTTCTAAAGATGCTTTGCCTCCAGTGTGTTATGGTCTGATGCACAGTGAGTTTGGGGAGAGGATTCATTTACCTTAGGGAAAGAATCTCTGGGTAGGCGTTGGGAGCATCCATTTATCAGTGCAGAGTGTGCAAAGGGAAGGAAGGTCTGCTACAAATGAGTGAGCAGACTGATTTAAAAACCAGTCCACAGTGCAGAAGCTTTGTGGTTGGGGTAGGGAGACTGCAGATGGAAGCTGAATTACTTGCCTCCAGCATGGTCTTCCAGTCTGCAGAAGGCATTAAATGTGGGAAGTGCATCTGAACCAGCAGAAACTGGCAGAGATAAAATGGATAATTTATGCCCTGTGTCCTCTCACTGAGATCCCTCACTATCCCACACCAGCTGGAGTATTTGAGTTTCTTTCTGATGTCCCAAACTACCCCATTTTTTTAACCTGGATATAGCTTAAGTAAGAAAATATAAAAATACTCAACCCTTTAGTCAGAAGAGAGAAAAGCACTTTGCATCTTCTTCCTCCTAAGCCCTTTCCTATAACCTTTGTTCATTTACTGGATATTGTATTAGCAATCAATTAGATAAACCCTAACCTGGATAAACCCTAACCTCAATAATCAGTGTTTGCATGGTACAGCGAGCAGCTGGAGATGAGGAGGGAAAAGCTGTTTTCTCTTCCCTATCAACAGGGCATGTTCAGCACAAAAAAGCAGATATTGAGATATTGAGATCAGGCCAGGCAGGGCTGGTATAAGGGTCACACCTTGGCAGGGTCGTCACCCAGCCTGTAGCACTGGCCCGTACTGATAATCTCCTGATACTATTACAGGCAGTGCCATTATGACTGTCAACTTTAATTAAGCACACTCCCATTTGCTGTTTCCTTCTAAACATCACTGCAGGGCCACAGCTAATTCAGTGCACAGCCAAGCTTCACCAGGAGGGGTTTTGCCTTGTTTCCATCAGCCACGGGTGGGTTAGCCACTGGTGTGCTGTGGCAAGGAGACTCTTTATGGTGCAGGAGGGAACTCTGGATGCAATGGATCATCCACTTTCTGCCTTTCTCCAAACTCTCAGCTGCTGACAGTGCTGGTCCAGGGCCCTCAGCTCTCAAAGAGGCTCAGAAGCAGAGCCCCCTCTCCTCCTGCAGGCAGGGGGAAGCCATGCAAAGGGGTGCTGGACCACCACAAAGCCCCTTCACATAAAACCTTCAACAAAGCCTTCAGCATTTGGTTTCTTTAAGCCTTGGCCTTCTGTTTATTCTGCAAACATGAATTAAGCATTAGGACACCTCTGTTCTGCAAGGACACTGAGCACTGATACAGCCCTGTGTTTTATTCATTATGAAGGACTGAATCCTATTACATTAAAAATTCAAATATTAAACTGTATTAAATGGACATGTAGGGGATATATGTCTGTATATAAAGATATCCATTTATTCATAGGCTTAGTAGGGTCTTAGATATATGTAAAAATAAAGGGAAATTAAGTTACTCATCCAGTCTCATAAAGCAAATTGGTAGTTGAGTCAGGAGAGATGCTTAGGAGAAGTTAATATTTGCTATTGGTTACATGTGGAAGCTTAGACCCTCTGTCCAAGAGTCAGTTTATATTTGCAAACTATAACTGTCTTTCCTGAGGTGTCCTTTGTTAAACACACTGAGAATTCCATTGTCAGCTGCTGAGAAAAAAAAGATATGGCTTCTTTTCTATTCTTCCATGGAGTTCTATTTTAAATTTATCAAATTACTTGTCCTCCTCTTCTTAGCATGTGAGCCTCACTGACCCTTCCTAAGTGAGCTTGGTCCTGCTCAAACAGGCACCCAGCCCTCATCACATTGAGAGCACAGCTGGAAGGACATCCAGGAATGCAGAATCTGGACCCTCTGGGCACCTTCTCCCTGTCTCACGGTCAGGAGCAGGAGCCAAGTCAGGCTCTTACAGAGCTGGGATACTTCACCTCTCAAGCCTGGTCAAAGTGTGGATGTGCTGTACTACCCAGAGAAACCCTGTGTGTGCTTTGTGTACATCTGGTTCATACTCTCAGAGTGGGTTAACAAGGTGTTGTCTGCTCTTGCAAAGCACCATGGAGTCAAAGAGACAACACTACTTAAAATTTTATCTTCCCCCATCCCAAAACTGACCACTGCCCTTCCCTATCTGGAGTGTAACTTGTTTTTATTTGTGCCATAAAGCTCCTCCATCTCTGACTCCATCCACTAGGTCACACTAGGAAATCTGCCCTCAGCATTGGTCTAAAAAAGCTGTTTTCTAGAGCAACAGTGCTCTGATTTGAAGATTGCTAGCCATTAGTGGCTGTATTATCCCTTACCCAGCTCTTCCTGAACAGCATCCCTGGCAGTGATCTTATCTTACTTGAACACTGAAGTGGGTATTTGTGGAAAATACCCAGGGGGTAGATGAAGGTCATCGCTGTCCACTTACTTAATTATGGAATAACTGCTTTAAGGGTGGTAAACAACTCTATTACAGATGGGGCTAACGGCTTCAACAAGGTTTCACACATCTGTGAGTGGAATGGCAGGGATAATGTGGACTTTATGAGCTGGACTGACACTCTAGTCTTCTCTTCATTGAGATCAGGCCTGGATCAGCCTCTGAAGGACCAGGTTCTGTGTATGTCTAAAAGCTGTTAAACAGTGCATTGACAACATCTCCCTGTCCCTTGTGGTGTTCCAGTCATTCCACCTGAGGAAGCTGGACAACATCATTCAGGAAAAACACGCTGCTAAAAAAAACTTTATCAAGAAATATTGAAGCTAGTAACAAAAGAGAAAGTGTGTAAAGGACCCTGCATTGCAATCTCAAAATTGTCAATGTAATGTCCTGTCCCTGGGGCAGCAGAAGCAGGTTGATATGGGATTTTGTCCTCCAAAGGCATCTCTAAGAGAGGAAGGTGTAGGTGCAGCCCAGAAGTTTGAGGCGATCCTTGTTCAGCCCACTTTTTAAAATGCCACTCATACTTTGCCAGCAGGGAGGTTACAGATTGGTGGATGTGGATGTAGAAATAGGACCACCAGAGGCCCAGTATGGATGGAAACCTTCTGTTCCCTCAGCCATGAGACAAGGACTGGGGTACAAACTCTTCATTTCAGGGAGCTTGTGCAGATTGCCCTGTTGTGTAGAAGTGCAATGGCCTAAGTACTGTTGCATTACATCACTGATGTGCAAAAAGTTTTTCCATTTAAGAAAATGCCCCAGAGACATAGAGGCTTTACAGAAATTGGAAAGGACAAATTCAGAATAATAAATTTAAAATATGACCTGAATCTCTCATTGCACATCATGTGTAGCAAGAGCTCATTTTGTGTTGCTCAAAAAATAGTTACCTGCAGTGCAGGGATCAGCACAGCAACATAATCTTGAAGATTAAGGAATGATTTATTTTTTAGTTCTGTATTTGTAGTTGTGATATGGTGGCTTGGGTGAAGCATCCAGGCAAGAAGCCAGTCTTCATGATTAGCAATATAATAACAACTGGCTAAACAAATATTTCACACACAGAGATATAATGAGGCTGCTGCTAGGGAAAATGAGTATTAAAAAGTTAATTAGGATGTGCTTTTTTAAACACATTATTCCTTAGTGTTGCTAGTGTATCACCTGCAACACCCAGCATGGTTCAGGGAGGCTGTAGCCAGATATAGATACAGAAGCTGTGCTGAAGAACAAAGTGTGAGTGTCCTCCTCAGAGCAGTGGCACTGCAGCAGAGGGAGGTGTGAGGCCCCAGCAGTAGCCCTGGCTACATCCTCACATGCAGCACATCTTGCATAAGAGTGTGGAGGTCAATGCAGTATTTCATAGGAGCCCAGAGAGCTCCGGCCATTCAAACTTCTCAGGGTCAAACAACTTTAATTGTAGGGAGTCTTATTTTAACTCTTCCTCTGAGAGGCATGTGGAGAAACACAGTTTGTGCCCAGAGTATGATTCCAGTACTGGATCACCTCCAACCCTGCCACCAATACCTGCATGATAGCCAGGAGACACAAGCACTGCCAGGCACCAGCTTGTCTGAAACATCAGCAGATGTTTCCTCTCCGCTCTCTTGTCATGTGGGAAGGAGCTGCATGGCAACATTATGCCAAACCCCTGTTGTAAAAGGCTTTGGTTGTACTACATGATGTTTGATCAGACATGGGTTGGGATAAGTGCATCAAACTACTAACAAGGTGATTTTTGCCTTAGTTTCTCCAAATTATTTTGTGTGTTTGCTTGACTTTTATGTCTATTGTGACTACTGAATCTGAAAGGTTTGTTGGGCAAACATGTCATAATAGAGTCTGTACAAACTGCAATAGGTGGATTAAATCAAGTTACTTTGCTCTTGCAAACCAATAAAGTTCTTTGCTCTCCCCAATTAATTTCACAGGTACACATAAAGCAAAAGATTTAATTAGACAGTCCTTTATGTTAGTTGATATTTACTGTATATGCAGTAAAAAATAGTGAGGTAGATGTATACTGAGAAGATCCTGCCCTGAGTACTTTATTAGAAGCAAAGCAAAAGTGAAGCTACTAGGCTGTATTTATTACTGGTGTAATAAATAAATGAGTCTAAAACAACTCTGCACCTGAGCCAAGGAGCCTCAAAGCTCTTAATGTGCTCTTAATGTTCAAACTTTGCTACAAAGGGAGTAGTTGGGATGCAATTTTCAGCAGCAGTTTCAACATTTATTTGGATGAACAAAAGCTTTAGGTGCAGTTCTATCCTGTCTGCTTCAGAGAGGTTGCTGACACATATGCCCAGCTCTCTGCTTTTTCCCCAAGCAGTGCATCCCAGTTTGTGACCAGAGGCATAGGCTCTGGATAAGAGAATCCATGCAGGTTTTCTAATGAGAAGCATTGCTAGTTTTAGTTGGAGTATTTTAAACCAGATAGATTTTTCTCAGATCAGAAATCCCAGCCAAATGTGAATTTTGTGAATTCTCTACCAAGTGGATTCCAAATCCTGGTGAGAAAAGCTTGGAGACATTGTGTGCCAGAGCTGATGGCTGTCTCTCCACACCTGCTCCTCACCCAAGGGAGCTGCTGGTGTGCCCCTGCCCAGAAATCACAGCAGCTCTCATGGGGACCCTGGTGATGTGGATGTGCTCAGGAGCCAGGCTGTGGGTCCCAGGGGAAAGTGGTTTTTTTGTACCCACATGCTTAAATTGTTGTTCCTGCCTCCACAGACATGCCTTGCTTCCACAGTAAGGCAGCTGAAGCCTGGAGAAGTGCTAGAAGCCAAACAGGAAGGTGAGAGCCTCCTTGTGATCAGAAACAGAGCTCCCAGAGGGGGGTGTGAACCAGCAGTCTGCAGCACAAAATCAGGCTCAGGTCTTGGGTTCCTGGTCATATGATCAGATAAAATAAGCTCCCTTTTTGTCAGTCACCAAGTGACCTTGAGGCATTTTAAGATCTGGAGGAATGACTTGTCTAACAGGGCTTCTTCCCACAGTGACATTCCCTGGACATCTGTTCACCTATACTCATACCTGCTGCTGTGTGTTAAAGAGCAGCAGACCCCTCTATCCCTTCTCCTTGTTCTTTCATGTTAAACCCAGCTCCTGCTCCCTTTCTGATACAAATGTCATATATAGAGTCTTTCTCTCTTGGCAGGAGCTTCTTCAAATTTGTGCAGCAGCCCCATTTCCACTCATATCCACCCCACCTCCCAGGTTCCAGGTTGCTGCTGGTGCTCTGGAGACCCCATTTGTGACAAATCAACACTATAAATCCCACACTTGGCACAAAGGCAGCTCAAGCCACCTTTTCTTGTCTCCTTCTCCACCCTGCCCACCACTTACATGCCATCAGTTGTCAGGTGCCTCAAGACATTTTTGGACTCAGATTGTCTCATGGTTTGATCTTCCACAGTTCACCCATATATACACACATTCATATATTTTCTTTTACCCCCCCCCCCTCCCTTCTTAAATTCTACCATGCAGTAGAGCAAAACAAATAAAGGTGTGAAATCAGCTTAACCTGTGTCAAATAACATCTGTGGTAGTATGCCTGCCAAGAAATCTAAGTCATTGTCAAACCATCTGGGGCTATACCATACATAGGCAAAAGCTTATTTTTTGAGTCCTGGAGGTGGCTTCTGTTTGACTCCAAAGCGCTTGAGTTCCTGATTTAGGCCACTGAGACTGGCACCTTTTTCTGAAGTGGTGAAATGCAAACCCAGCACTCTCAGGAACCTGGTTCAGAAGATTGTGCCCAGCCTCTGTGTCAGTTTTAAACACCCACGGTCATGTTCACAGAATGAGAAAGGTCAAGCTCACTTCTCCCATCCAAGTGCCCTAAAAAGCAGACTAAGAGTACATATTCCTTTGCACTCATTTATTCAGGCTCCAGTTGCACTGCGGACAACTCAGGCAGAAGTGAGGCTGTGTCCATGGCCTGCCAAGGCCAGGAGACTCTTAAGGGGATGGGAGTTATGGATTTGATGCCTGTCAGACTGAGGGAAGCATTAAACCTTGAAATATTGCTTTCTGGTTTTGGGAGGGGAAGGTGGGGATATGCTCTAAATATTGTCATGGTAAGAAAGAGGCACTGCACTACCACTACCTCACTGACTCCTGTTTATAACATGAAATTGTGAATCTTGATCATTCCCTTCCACAAGTAGGCCCCTTCCTTGAGGAGATGTTGCAGGGTCTGGGGCTCAGGAGGTAGAGGGTTCTCCTCCTCTTGGGTCAGGTACCCAAGCTGACTGAGGGATGAGTCTCTCCATAAAGCTTCACACACTCCTCTTAGACACCCAAACCCCACACCATACTTTACATCAGGACCTCACCTCTATCTTCTAGGTTTCATTCTGGGGCCAGTGTAACACAGAACACCAAGTTATGTACCTCACTAAAACATGTCTGCCTATAGCTCTGAGCCTATAGACAGGGACAGGGAGTGCCTGAGTAGGGGTAGATCCTAAGACTCTTTGGAGTTTTCCTGAATCATTTGTGTTAATACAATAATAGGGTATCTATTGCATGGCTTTAACATCACACTTTTCTCAAGTCCTGAGAAGAAGTCTGAGGAAGTCCTAGGGAAAGGGTTAAAGGCACCACAGTCTACAAAGCTGTATTCTGGAGAGGCGACAGAACTGAGACCAGAACCCAGCAGAAACTGAAACATCCACTGTCATTTTCTGCTTCAAACTTCCTAAAAACCTTCATAATAACCAGATGTTGAAGACAGCTTGAAACGTACAACAAGAGAATTGAAGCCATGGAATGGAATAAGGAAAGAAGAGCTTAAAGAACATTTAGATTAGTGAGATGTGTTCCATCTTGCATAAGCACACAAAATCCATCTGTGAGAGCTTAAGAACCATCCAAAGCCATTTCCAAGCTATTAACAATTGCTTTTGAGTAGCTGGGGAATAAGAGAGGAGTGACAGGGGAACCCTTAGTCCCTGTGTTTCAGGGAAAACCAAGGAATTTAAACATATGTCACTTTTATTCTTGGAAAAATCACCAGAACCTATTATGAAACCCTCAATTTATAATCAGGTACAGATTAGTCAGTTGATATGAAACACACTGCAGGGATTTGTCAAGAATTAACCATGCCAATTTTTTTCATTTTTTCCTTTCTTGTGCAGTGGTTAAGGGAAACAGACTTAATTCTAGAAGTTTGGACATGTTCCTGGTGGATATGTTCAGGTGTGCACCAGAGAAACACAAAGTAGACTGACTAGGAGAGCTGAACCCACCTACATGAAAAATTGGAAGAGTAAAAGGTGGCTCAAAGCATTGCAAGACTGAGGGACTGTGTGTTCAGCCTATGTCTGACCACTGTGTGGAAGAACGGATGATGGGGAAGGGAATGCAGCTAAAAGATGTCTGAATAAAGCCAAGCTGTTAGAGCTTGAAAGACACTGGAAGGCAGACTCCAAATGATTCAAAATGATTGTGATCACTAGGAAAAGTGCTCTGAAATCCTCAAGGTGAAATTGGGCAAGTAGAAAAGCAAAGTACTGCAAGCAGAAAAGGGAAATCAATGTACAGCTACAATGAGGTCCACAAAGAAAATTCTAGGGAAATAGCAGCAAAAACCTGGGGATGAAGAGCTGTTGTGCAGCAATTGCAAAAACATCCAAAAACCAGCAAACCAAATTCAAACAAACAAATCAAGAAATGGGTTTAAACTACTTGTGAAAACCCATGATTTGGAAATTAGAAGGGTATCTGTACCAGAGGATGAAAACCTGAAACAGCTTTCCAATAGATGGGAGTAAGTCAAGAATCCTTACAGGGTTCAAGATGGAAAAGGGCAATTTTTGCAGGGAGTTACCAGAGGTGGTTGCAGGAACACAAGCCCTGTCTGTGTGACCCAGGAGCTTCCCTGCTGATGTCTTCCACCTGCTTCCCTGTAAGACATAGGGGGTGGTGCTGCTCTTGCAAGGGCTCAGCTGGAACTGCTGCCTTCAGCCTTGGGAACCCCACTTTGCGGACGAGGGAGGAGATGGAAACGACCCAGGACACAGCACCGTGAGTGAGAAGTTTGGAAAATAACTGAGTGTGAGGAGAGGCTTGGTTGATTTAGAATGGAGAGGACTGGGGAGCAGGCTGGGGAAATGTGATAGCAATCCTGCACAGAAGAGCCACAGAATGTGGCACCTCTGTATCCCATCCTGGACAGCCGCATCTGAAGAAAAGAGCAGACATCAGAGAAAATTGTAGAGTTCAATTTTCAAAATCCAAGGACAGCCAAACATTCAGATGAATTCCTTTAAGTGTAAGACTTCATGTGTCCATCAGGCTGTCAATGCCAGAAGGTCCCACATTACCTAATCCACCCTGAAGGCCTGGACAGGTGACTGTTCTGTAAGAGATCCCTTCAGCCTGATGCTTCTGGGAGTCAGGCTTGCCAAAATCAGGGACAAGCTGGGTGATATGCACCTGAAACCATGACAGTGCCAATACAAGAGATCTCTGTGAACCTAGAATGAATCTTCCACCTTCCTCTGATCCTCACAGCTGTACCAGGTGGTATTTTCTCAAAATTTGTTCACACAGAGGTGCACAAGCAGTAAAAAAATCCAGTATACTCTTGGTCTCCATGGGCAATAACATGGTACTGCTTTCACCATTTTCTTTCAGACAGAGTTTGAAGAATTATTATATTATAAATAATTTTCAGTCATATTAACCTTGGTCCTGCCCAGTACCCCAGGGTGTCTTTTTAGTTTTCAGTCCTGAAACAAATTATTTTGGAAGGGTGATAATTGGCACTGAAATGAGAGAGTAAAAAGGTGATGGGTGTGAGGAGGAGGGCACAGCAGGTGTGCCCATGGCCCGAGTGCTCTGCCATTGCCCTCAATAAATTCCAAAATGGAGGAGAGCACCTGGAAGGAGAACAAGGTACCCAGCATTTAATACTAAATGACTGTCAAGAGAAAACAATTATTTCATTGTTTGCAAGACTGAAAGCACAGCGGATGCTAACAGCAGGCTTCAGAGTGCAATGATCTCTGTTTACTCTCCTAATAAATAATTTTCCTCAGTTAGCCTGCCCCATGAAACAGCTCTGACTTGTTGGATTCCATGAATGTGCTGATGAATGTTCTCCCAGCTTAATGACTGCCTGTAACCTTGCTGCTCCCTCAACCAGTTGTTTATTACTGGCAGCTTTTTCGCCCTCTAGGAGATTGTTTATCCAACAACCAGGGCACTGCCACTGGAGCATTTCTAAAAAGATTATTCTGCTAATTATTTGGGTCATTAAATGAAAGGTGAAGCAGGCACCAGCTCTCAGCTTTGAGTTCTCCAGTACAAGAATGTTCCTGTTACATAAAAACCCATACTTTTTAATTCTGCAGCACTTAACTTTTATGCAGCCTTTGAAGGAAGGTTTCAGCTCCAGCAGGTGTGGTTTGTTTGTAAGAAATGGAATTTTTCTTCTTTTTAATCTAAGATACATTCAATAATCACTGCATGCTGAAGATATTTCTCCTGCCTCTTTGCACAACAGCTTGTATTGTGAGGGGGAAAAACCAAAAGCAGCTAACCAGGAAATACCAAATGGGCATCAGCATCATCCACAGGCAGACACTTCAACTACCCCCTCAAATACCAGCAGGTTTTGGCCAAAAACCATGGATTTTTCTTCTTCCCTCATTACCTCAGGGGGCTGTGGAAACAGAGGCAGGCTAGAAGTCACCTGTTAGTCAGGTAGAAGGTTTTAAAAGGGCTTATCAACTCTCAGTCATTGCTCACCACTGCAGGGAGAAGGGGGCAAAGTCCCTGCAGTGCAGATCTCATCTGGAGCTGCTCTGCTTCCTTCACTGGCCTTGGTTTTGCCCACATCTTCAGAGCTGCACTGCAAGGAGCTGCACAACTTTGTTAAAGACATGAGGAGGAAAGGCCCCAAAGGAGGTGCATGTAGATTTGACAGAAGGTGAAACAGCCAGGTCTGCAGATGGTAACTGGGCTGTTTGCGTAGCTGGTCAAATGCCATGCCAGAGGCAGGGGACTTCAGAGGGACCTCAGTGACCTGGTGAATGGAGAAGAAGGTGGCAGATGAGCTTCAGTGGAGATAAAGCAGGTGATGCAGCTTGGGGAGTGTTTGACTGACTCTGACAGTTCCAGTTAAAAGCACTGCCTAGGATTCACTTTGCAATGGGGTCATACAGAGGAAAGCTGCATGCCTTGCTTCACCCAATAGGCAAGGATGAGGTGAAAACCAGCAAATTTTACTCCATCAAAGGCTTCAGTTCAGGATTGAAAACACAATCCCCATAAACAACTTTTGAGAACTCCCTTGGGAAGATGCCCAGCAGCCAGATGTTTCCCAGTGTTTCCCAGCTCCTTTGGGGACAGCAGCCAGCAGTGACTTGCAGTGCTGCATGGGCCTGAGCTGTGGCAGATGCTGCAGCAGCACTTGCACCGCACACAGTCAGTGACAGAGACTCTGGAGCCAAGGCCATGTGCTGGGGCTGTCTGAGGGGAACAGAAGAATCCAGGTTTCATTACCTCTGCTGCTCACAGAACAATTTGTTCACTCAAAATGTGCTGCTGGGAGCAAGTCCCTTCTGGAGAGGCACCGAGGAAAGCACATGACAGTTGTCCTTATCAGCACATCTCTTGCTGTCTGATCTGAGCCTAATGAGACCCATTGCTCTTTAAATCACTCTGTCTTGTCACTAATTCCATTTCCAGCCCCACAATTGCTAAATATCCCTTCATGCACATATTTATTTGCTCCACAGTTACTATGAGACTAACAACCCATCATGCAGTTTGCCTAGTCTCTGAGCTGCAGCTTTGCAAATTCATCAACAATGTTTGCAATTAAAAAATGCAAGTAAAAGGCCATTTAACATCAGTTACGGAAGGTAAAAAGTAAGTTATGGCTTCCCAAGGTCTCTCAGCATCTGCAACCCCCTTGTTTGCCAATGGAAGCCAAGGGCCAGGATTGTAAACTTGCTGCCTCTGACCTGGGAGAAGGGCTTTGCCACAGGACCAAGTGTTTCATGACAAAAGCCCTGCCTACCCGAAATTATGTATTTGGGGAAGGGTAGGATCAACTGCACTTTCCATTTTCTAGATGTTTCAGCCAATGTTACTGTTTGTAACTGTAAGAAAGGATTCAGGAAATAACTAGTTGTGTTTAAAAAAGGCCTTGGGGATATAACCAAAGTATGAGAAGGAATGGCATGCCAAGAAGTAAAATATTTCTATTTAACTTCTGTATCGGCTGTTGATTAATAATAGCTGCACAGAGAGACACTGACACAGTTTCCAAGCACACAGAAATCCCCTCTGCCCCTTATGCTCCATGTAAGTGATAGAGGAGATTATATCATGAGCACTAATTCAAACCTACAGCCCCAAGGCTTCTCAACATTGAGTGTCCCCACTGTTTCAGTGCCTTTGTTGCATTGACAATATTGATCCCCTTTAGGGTAGTGGGGAAGGTCAATCTCTCCCTTTGCACAGCAAACCCCCTCACTCACTTGGAGGGCCTGGTTACAGAGGCATTATGTGCCCCCAGAGTCTCAGACTTTGGAAGAACCTTCCCACCACTTCATGTGTAAGTCAGGTATGATCCCTGAGCATAGACCAGGATTTACAATGGACAAATGTTCCACTTCTTCCTTCTGTCTGTTTGGAAGGAGATGCTGACAGTCCCTAGAGACTCACCAACCAGCCTGGTTTGGAGACTACTGTGGTCTTCTCTCATGGAAATCTCTGCCAACAGCTCCCACTGCCTTTTATTCAGACACCTTTCCCCACACACAGGAGCTGCCCCTCTCAGCAGAAGGATGCTGAGGTCCTGCCACTTCTAGGAGAGGTTTTGTACCAAGAGCTAAATGTGATCTGCTGCTGGGATTCCAACCCTTGAGTAAATCCCACTGTACTCTGGCCAGTGGCACCCTGGGAGGCCAAGCCTGCCACTGCAGCCAGATTTGAACCCATGGGGGAACCCAGAGCGCCAACCCCATGCAGAACTGTGCATTTAATGGTACCATAGGGGTAAGCAGTGCAGGCAGCAGCACCAACAGGAATGGCACCACGGGCTCCCAATGCCAAGCAGAGTTAACAGAGACACCAGCAGCCTTGCCACCTCCTTTTTTTCTCCTCACCCTTCTGAGAACCTGGTTGTGATGGGAAACAACTGCAGCTCTTCACCTTTTCAAAGAAGCTGTGCCAATGCCAGTGCTACCAGGTGGGTAGAGCATCCCATTGCTGTCCCTTCACCCAGACAGGATTTACACCTGCCCTGCAGCATCTGCCTCCAAACTCCCTGGGTCATTACTTTGCTGGAGGGGTCTTCAGGACACCCCAGCCTTTGCATATGAGGTCACAAGGAGTGTGTGCTTCAGTTCATCACTCTTGTCCCAAGCAGCTGATTAGCAATTCTGCAGCAGCAAAACTGCACTGCTGCATAAGCCAGGTTTAGATGGTGATCCTTTAAACAGGAATGATCTCTGTCAGAACAGCTTTCTTAAATCCTGAGAGAGATGCTGCTACTTGCACTTAATTGTTTTTCTGTGTATTAGCTATTAAATGGTATTAGCATAATATGTGCTCCCATTTACAGAGGAAGCGTTTATCTGTGCGCCTTCACCAAAAAGTGGGTTTGATTAATTAAAAAAGGAGGACGGATGGGATTGCTGTGGGGATTTGAATGTAAATGCACCAGCAGATGCTTCCTGATCCTCCCAGCAGAGTACATCACTTTTAATAAACTCGGAACAGATGGCTGGCTGCTGTGTCAGAGATGATACGTATCAAAGTGCTCTGCACTCCCCTCCCAGACAACTCTGTCCTCAAGTCTCAGATCCAGAGGGGTGAATCCTCACCTGCAGCCCACTGGCAAAGTTCCCTCCACCTCAGGGGTGCTGTGCTTACTCACTGCAGCCGTGGAGTCCTGCCAGGGATGTGCAGGTTTTCTGCTTCATGAGTCCTGGAAATATGATTGAGGCGCTTGCTGGAATGCAGAGACTGTAGTTAGATTACCCAGGCTGCATAAGAAGCAGCAAGAGATAATGTCCAGTTAGTTAAAAGTTTAGGTGTTCTTCTTCCTCCTCCATGGGAGCTGGATCCTGCTGACTGCAAACAGGAAAAGCTCCTCTTAGTTCAAAAAGCTGTCAAGCCAAGCCTGCAGGACTGAAGTGACATCTCGCTGAAATATTTGGTGTATCAAAATTGCAACTAAAACTCTTTATGTGTTCTCTTCATCTCTTGACCAAGCAGACAGGATAAGAATCCCACTTTAACATGGAAAAAAATAGAAAATGAATGATCAATGCTTTCTTGGGTTTTTCTTTCCTAGGTGCCTCTACAAAGAGGATTTTGTCCAAAGAGCAAACTGAGGCACTGGATGATTAAATGTGTTGCAGTGGTCATGTGGGAAGGGAATGGCAAAACTGAGCATAGAAACCAGGTCCTCAGGTTTTTTTCACAGGCTGAAACATTTTCCCCAGTTTCTCATGCCCATTACCTAACTCATTGCTACCTTTGCTAGTGCTGGTTTGAACCAAACTATGCAGTGAGTTTCCTGACTCCTTTGCACCTATTTGCTGCCAGGTGCTGCTGCCACCTGAGCGGGCTGCTGGCAGTAACTGTGGGAGTGGCAAAGTCTCTGTGACTTCTGGAAAGGAAAAATGAGCTGTATAATTTGCTAGAAAATAAAAGGCAATATTCTGAAAGCAGGGAGACGAGTCAAGCAGGTCTTTCTCCCTACTATGACTAGGAAGGGAGAATATTTTTCTTGGGGAACACTACTGCTCAGCTCTTTCTGGCAGCTGTTTCAAAGACCATAGAATTAGGTTAACAAACTGATTTCTAGGTGTCTTTACAATCTGCAGCTCAAGCAACATAACCAGAGGAAAATGCAGATCTCATTCCATAAAATAAGTTATGCCTCATGCACAGTGCTGGAGATGGAGAACGTCTGGGATCTTGTGATAAAATTTCCAATGTGAAATCTTCATGAAGGATAAGGGCTGGCAGTAGGAAGCTCTGTGCTCTGTACTTGTAGAAGGAAATCTGGCTTTGGTGCAGCCTAGCAGGAAGACAAGAGGGAATGAAATTCTAAGAGAAAATGAAGATCTGTGCTGAGACTGCTTTTGAAACATCTCTTTTTTAGCCAAAGCACAACAGAAAAGCCACGTGGATATTCAGCAGAAGGGATGGCAGACTGACAGTGGAATTTCCTGGAGAGGGTGATAAATGTGCAGCTCAAAAGCCCTGACCCAGGTTCCCCTTTATATCACAAGCCTCCAGTGAAGGCTTGGATGAGCCATACTGGGTCTTGGTACCCACCATTCTGTAGGTTAGAGACAACACCTATGGCAGGCAAGCCTGCAAAGCACAACATCCTGAGCTGCACTTTAAAGCAGATCAAAATTGTCTGGTATTGGTTAGGATGATGTGTGGACATTGTGTTCAGGGAAAGTGCAGGATGAAATTGAGCTCTTTCAAATTAAAATCAAAAAACCAGGGCTGTTTTAAAGAAAATTGGATGGATATGAAGGGGGAAAGCAAATAAAATATCAGGCAGGATATTCTGGAGAGGAGAAAAGAAAACATTGATAATAGGCATTGTGAAAGAAACAGAGAGGTTTGAATGGTTTTGTGCAGCATCTCAGTGTGTGTGCATGACACAGTCCCTGACCAGCATGATCCCTGGGTATCACACAACTTCCCACTGTGCTGAGCATAACCTCCAGCCTGTCCTTCCTATTGCACTTCAATAGGCCTCTCCTATAAAACTCTGTGCACACTCATTTCTTGTTCAAAAGTAAATATTATTGTATATTAGAGGAGCAAAATTAAGACAATGGCAGAGTGATTGATATTGGAGGGGTAAAAAAAAGCTTCATAAAACTTAGTCCCTAGCAGTACAATGGAGGCTTTGCTGATGGATGAATGTCTGTCTTGGGAAGTTCTTTAAACTGTAGCAGGGACCATTGGCTGCAAGCATTCAGTGACTGGAAAATGAACTTTCCCATGAGTACAAACTCATCATTCAGCTCTAACGAGCCAAAGAAAAGTTTCAAATTAATCCATACAAGAAAAACAGTGGTGTCACCTAGGATGTTGATAGGAACAGAAACACCATGGTCAAGGTCACCCCACTAATATGGAGGAGCTCTATGTCTTCAGGCAGAAGCACCAACTATGTATCCAAGGATTTCAAACCAAAGCCCAAGGCTCCTGCTGAAGCAAAGAGCCTGTCCCTGCATCATTCCAAAGTCCATGTGAATCCTACTGAAATCAAGTGTGTGTGAGGGCTAAGGTTTAACAAAAAAGGAGATTAAATATGATGGTAAGCTTCTCATTATTTACCTGTTGATCTCTGCAATACTAGCCAACGTATCCCAAGGTCATTTCTGGTGCTAAAGGGATACCTCTAACATGAAAGATGAAAATGAAAATATCAGTATCCCTCAAAAATGGGGAAGCACCTTCTCTTGGTGTGTGGGGCACAAGGTGGGTGTCTGCCTCTGAGCTAAGTAAACACAGCAGCAGCTGGAATAGATGAGCCAAGTCTCCAGCTCACTTTTACTCACTGCAATCATTTCCTTGCTTTGTGGTGGTTTTGTTTTACCCCTGAGGGTCTGACTTCTTTAATTAGTTTGTTGTTTAGTTTTGTATTTTTCATAGGAGTGATACATAAAAATTTCATTTTCTCATCTCTGGCTAAATAGAGGATAACAGCTTCGTTAGACAATTGAGTACCTTCCAATCAAACAGCAATACTTTGTCTCTGGGGAGCTTTCTTTAACCACAGAACACAAGCAGCTCCTGTAATTGTGCTGTTCTTGAGGCCCTCTGCAGGGGCAGCTGGGGCTGCTGCTTTTCCTGAGAGCATCTTTGGTGCAGCACAAGAGGGAGTTCTGTGCTTGGATCCACAGTGTAGAATTCCAATAGGCCCTTCTGCTTACCCCCTCTTCCAATTAATGAAGCTGCTCTCAGAATAGGAAAAATTCATTCCTTAGCCTAAGTGAAGGAATAAACCCCAGATGGTTGATGTTTTGAAGCAATTGCATAAAATAAAATAAAATAAAATAAAATAAAATAAAATAAAATAAAATAAAATAAAATAAAATAAAATAAAATAAAATAAAATAAATAAAATAAAACTGGAGTGATTGTGATATCCAGGAATGTGAACAAAAGGTCAGGACTGAACTCCCAATTCTCTTTGTGGCTATTGTACAATGTATACCCGCTGTTTATAAAGTGTTAATAAAGCACCAATAGATGCAATAATAATTTTAAAAACATGAGTAGCCCACAATCCAGATGGCTATAAACATACCAATTGATGGTGGTAGAGATGGGCTTCAGCAAGTAATATTAGGGCTGACCAAAATATGGAAGTGTTTCTGCAAAATATTTCAGTGAACCAGAACTGTTCCAGTTCAAATGGTCTGAAAAATTCATCCTTATGTTAGAAAAAAAGTTTTTTTAAAAAATGCCATTTAATTTCTGTTTTCATTTATTAAATCACAATCAAAGTAGATGTTAACAATTTGTATAATCATCAAAACTAATGAAAAATATCCTGCTACTCAACTTCCAAGGTGGGAGCTGCATTGCTGTCTGCACTGATCCTGCAGAGAGTTTCAACAGAAATTATTTAGGACACTTATTTCATTGTTAGGCTCACACTTGCTTCTCCACATTTTACAACAAATTCAAAGCAAGTGAGAACCACACTACTGGACCCCTAAAAGCATGGGGAACACCTGCATGGCTTGGCATCAGGTAAATGAAGTTAAAAAGGAGCAGGTGGTGTCTGGAAGCCAAGGAAATCACACATCCTTGCAGGGAGGGCCACAAGCACTTGCCTTAAGAGGTCACCTCCAGCAGGAGTGAGAAAAGCACCAAGAGCATGGCTCCCCCTGTCCCTGGACAAGTCAAGTTAGGGCTGCACTTAAGCTGCTAAGGACAGAGGTGATGCAGAGCCAGTACAGGAAACAGGAGAGTCACTCCTGCACTGGGGTCACAACAACCCCACAGTGCCACAGGCTGGGGACAGAGGGGCTGCAAAGCTGCCTGCTGGAAAAGGACCTGGGGGTGCCATTTGGCATCTGCCTGAACATGAGCCAGCTGTGCCCAGGTGGCCAAGAAGGCCAATGGCATCCAGACCTGTGTCAGCAATGGTGTGGCCAGCAGGACTAGGGCGCAGATTGTCCCCCTGTACATACAGAATTCAAATTTACTTCCTGTCTTTACTTTTGCTGATGAACAACATTGACTGATGTATTTTTCCTTTTTTTTTCCTTTAAAACATTCTCTGAGCAGGTGTTCCTCCTTCTTACAGGTGTTATCCTCACTATTACCTTTACTCCTTGCCTAAATACACTTAAATTCTATCCTTGCCTCTGGGGAATGCATCCCAACCTCAGGGAAGGAAGCTAGGTCTAGAATTGAACCCAAAACCCACTGGAAAGGATAAAAGTCTTTCTATTGATCTATGTTTGGGTTCAGGCTCTCAATGAGCAATTCAGTTAGAAATGCAAATAGCACATTTTCTCCTTACATTTCCAGTTTCTCACTGTGTGAATCTGCCAAGCAGCTGCAACATTCCCCTCAGTACAGAAAGTCATGTACTCAATGCAGTTTTAAACACAAAGTGAGCCTAGTAGCCATTTATTTTATCTGCCTGGGGGAAACCCTCCTTTTTCTGCTCTTTTGGGATTACACGTGACAACAGTTGCCTTCTACATGGCAAGTCAAGTTAAGGTTGGGAGACAGGGATTTCACCATGTTTCTGGTTAACTAGCTGCCTCCATCAAACAAAAAGCTGTTGAGAGCCAGCAGATCATGTTTTAGTAAAACTCTGAAAAAAAATAGATAGAAAAGCATGGTCTGGATATTTTCCCCGTTGGTTTGGGTTTTTTTAATCCCCAAAAAAGCAGAAAGTGTGGTTTGTCCTGACACGTTCTCCCAAGCACTTAGTAGCAGAGACTGAGTCTGAGTTCAGCTGAGTACAAGCAGAGGAGATCGCTGCAAGGTCAGGGGTGGTCAGTGGTCCAAACCCTTTCCTCCAAACAGAGCAAACTGGGAGCTGCAGGACTTCTTCAGGATCTCCCAGATTTTCTTTGGGCTCATCCTGCAATGTGGAGAAATCTGTCTGGACTATTTTATCTGCAGAGCATATGAATGAGGTGGGTTCAGCAGAGACTTTGATGCATTTGAAGGTGCCTCATGCTGCTGTCCTCTTGCCCTGCAGAAAGTAATTGGGCTGCTCCCCAAGGACAGGCACAGCAAACCCTGCTCTTCTGTGAAGAAAAAGCATTGGTCAGGTAAGAAACCTGAGCTCCTGCAGGCTGAAAAAAAGCCCAGTAATAGTAATTTAAGATTCTGTGGCTGTTCCTCAAGCTGCTCTGTGCTGATGCTCTCAAGCAATTTAATACCTGAAAGGCTACCTCCTCCTGTTCCTTGCTTAGTATAGAAGAAAAAGGCTTGCTGTGCCTGTGAAGAGAACATTCATTAACTAGCATTAACATGCAATTTGATGTTCAAAAACTGCCTTACCAACAGAACATCTGAGGTAGGAGCCATCTGCACTGCACAGGCTACCCAAAGCTCTGCTCGGGCTGTGCAGAGAACAGCCTGACCCAAACCAGGCTGAGTGGATGGAGGGAAGGCACCGAGGCGCCAGCTGAGACCAACAGGGAATTTTTTTCTTTGCCTTATCCAGACAGAGTCATTTCCCTGTTGCAGGCTAGAGCAACTCTTCACTGACTTGATGCTGGAACAAGCCTAAACCCTCAAGAAATCCTCCCTGCCCTCTCCATAATGTCTTTTATGTGAGGGATTAATAGATCTTCAAGGATACTGATTCCTGAGACATCTGTGTGTAGCCATTCTCAAAGTGAAAACCAAGCTTTTTCAGGTATCCCCAGAAAGTTTCTGGGTCACTGAGTGAAGACTAAAAATATCCTACTGACAGTGCTCTAGTGAGAGCAGGATACCCCAGGCTCTCTTTGCATTATGTTATAGGTAATTATATGCTATAGGTAATTAACCTGTGGGACTCACTGGCTAGTAGCCAGGTTTAAAGGAGCCTCATGAGAACTTGATGACTGAAATTGTTTCTCCTGGAAAGGACATGAGTAAGAGAGAAATGTAAATATCATGAAAGCCTTGCTGAATTAGGGAAGAAAAAGAGGTTTTGTCTTTCCCAGGTTTAGAATAGAAGTAATTTAAAAATAACAGATGAGATATTTTTTGCTGTGTTTAAGCAAGCTGTGGCATTTAATGCCATAAAGCTGAAGGAGGTACCAAATCTGAGAAGAGACTCTCAGAGGGACAATCAAACTAGCTACTTCTAATTAACACTAGAACATTGTGTAGCACTGTAAAATAAATCTCAGGGCCAGTGCCCAGTTTTTGGGAGGCTTGGAAGCTGGGATTCAGCCTGGCACACATGAAGGAAGAGGGACCTGTTCCCACCCCAGCCCTTGTCTCTGCCTCTGGGGGAGGGCCCAGGGTCTCCAGGTCCCTACTCCAACCCAAAATAGCAAGTGCTGTGTCCCTGTGCTCCATATCTCCACATCTGGTAGGTGGTTCCAGGGATGTGCTGTTGTCACTGTTTGAAGAATAATAATCTTGTGGGGACAGCAGTGCCCCGAAAAGGTCTGGCTTTTGGGACAGAGATATGTCAGCAGTACATGCATGAATCCTCACACCCTTCCCTCATCCTTCTGCAAGAGTGGCAGGGAAGCAGACTCTTGCTCAGTTGTCTTTTCATCTCTTTAAGTGCATTGCTTCCAATGTGAGCAAAGGGAAATCAAAGAAAGCATCCAGAATGGAAATTGTTTATGTGTTTCATGATTCTAAACCTTGCCATTGGCAGGGGGGAAGTTCTAATTACAATTGCTTTTTAATTAGGGATTTTGCCATTTCATCTCCATTAATTGGAAAAGTTAGCACAAGTGCACCTAACTTTAATCTCAAAAAAAGTCCCTTACCATGCTCATGCTCACAACATTTGAGCTCTGGTCTTGTGGGCAGCCCAGAAGACCCACAGACCCCTGTGGCTCACTTGGTTTTCACTGAGCAACTGGCCTGGAATGGACAGACAGATTGCATATATAAAGGAAGAGGAATAAAAGTGATCTCTACAAAATATACCAGGCAGTCAGTCAATGTTCAGAATCTGGGCTGATGATGCTGGCTGAGGATCCATCTGTTGGCTGTGAGCTGCTGGCAGAGCAGAGGCTGTCAGATGGGCTTATGGATCCCCAGAACAGGAGTGCTGCTCCACACACCTTAGTCACTCTTGTCACTCTTGTTCCCCCTTAACTCTCATGAACCCTGTTGGTGTCTGCAGGTCAGTAAGCAGCACTGCCTGTCTCTAGCTTCAGAGCTAAATAAATAGCAATTATGTTCCCATGATTTTGTTTAAGGCCAGTCTAGAACTTACAGAATTGTTTTATCTTACTGAATATGTAGATCAGCATCACACAAACTTTGCTGTCACAAGTCAAAACCACAGCCAAAGGAACAATCAGTAATTTCCAGAGGAGGCTGTTTGAGATCACTGTTCAGGAAGAACCTCTGTCTCCACATCTTTTTGCAGATTCAGTAGGGCTCACAGGAGTCAATGAAGGTTTTCTGGAACTGCCAGGTAAACTGACCACAGTATTGGAAGGATATGACACTTTCCAGATTGGTGTTTGAATAACATTTAGAACAATTACATTGAGATCCAAGCTATTTGTAAGGGTGTCCAGATGGTATTCTGTGATCACTACAGAGAAGTCTCTTCTTCCAGCAGGGAACATATTCCATTTGCTGTGAGAGCTGTGCATGCCAGGCAAGGATAAAAATGGATAGGCAGAGCTAGCTACTGTCAGGTTTGGCACAATGATGGGCTTTTTTATGGGGTGCTTTCCTTTCAACAGGAAAATAAATTAATTTCAGGTTGGTGCAAGGATAGTCTAGACTAAGAAAATCAAAGCAAGTCAACATCATTTTGCCTCTGACCTGAAAAAGAAGAGAGGACTCCCTTTGAGCAGCCAGATGAGTATTCACAGCAGCATCTGCGCTTTGAAGCTTATTTCTATTTACAGGCAGACAAGCAAGGCTTGTATGAGGGAACTGAGAGCTGAGTGTGACTGACTAAGGTGGCAATGAAGAAAAGGTGTGATGTGGAGGATTTAATAGACTTTGCTAGTAATTTTGCAATGAGCTTACATTCAAGTTTTTCAGTCCAACAGTTATCAATTGATTTTATACACGAGAAGATAATTGTTGCCTATTTTTTGCTTTGTGTCTTTTTGGTTAGGATGTGGTATTAGCTGTGCTTTGGCTTCAAACCTTTTCAATATCTTCATGAAGATGACACTTTCCCTCTTTATGTGCCTCAGTATCTGGATCCGTAAAATCACAGCTGTTTGAAATGCAGTGTTTCCAAGCACAGAAGGAAGAGGAGTGAATTGTTAACCCAGTTTCAGCCGAGAAATTAGACAACAAAGCTCTCAGAGTAACTCACAGACAAACACAAGATCCTTTGGTTTCATTTCCTGAATTCTGAAATAAAGTAAAAAATATTTTACTCTTGAGAATAGCACTTAAGCCACATAATCTCTCAATCAAATGAATTTATGCATAGAAAGATCATATATCAATATGGCTTTTAAGCTGACCCTCCTGTTCCCTCAGCTCAGAGCATGGATAATGCAACAGTCCTGGGTGGCTGCCTCCATCCATCAGGACATTGCCATCTTCTCAAATCACTTTCAGGCTGGGAAGGCAAGTATCTCTTTGTCCATCTGCAGGTGTTACGTTGGTAACTGCAGACACATCATTGTCTGTGGCTCTCCACAGTCCCACTGCACTTCATGCATGAGAAATTGTGCAGCTATAAGGAAAAATGGAACTGTTCTCTATAGACATCAACAGCTTTTTTTATAAGGCTGGAAGTGGTCAGAAATGTCCATCTTCACTTCTTTGCCACCCATTTAAGATCTACTCCTGTTTTCTATATACTAAAACTACTGTAGAGACTCACAAACCTGCTCTTTCCTTGTAGTCTGCTTCAGGCACTGCCTTTTTCTGAGTGGCAGAATACCTTTCACTTTTTTATTTGATCACTTTTGCTCTTTTGACATAAATCTTTCCCTGGCATGCTTTACTGTGACAGTTCCTAATATAGCTGTGCCTAATGAGACAAATTCCAAGAACAGAGGTACTGATTGCTAGATTAGCAGTTTCATATCCATTTTTCCTGGGGCAAGAAATAGAAAAATTAATCATCTATCATGTGCTATTATAGTGGAAGTATGTGTGCCATACCTGAAAAGCATTTAGTTTCTCCTTTGCAATGAATTCAATGGATGCAAGACCACACCTTGATAAAGAGAAGAAAAAAAAGTAGTTATGGGCACTACATATCCTATTAAATGTCTCAAAAAGAGGCCCCAGAGAAGAAAATGACTTCATGTAAGAAGCTGGATTAGAACTGAGATAATTTATTGCCCCAATAAGATCATCATTTATATTTAAGGACAAGTAAATATTGACTAGGAAAACAAAGCCTGATAAGCAAATCAATCTGTTTCTCACTTAGGAATACATAGGAATTTACAAGCTTTATAATGCTCAGTTTTTCAGACTCAGAGACTTATGTGCTCTGGTGTATCCTGAATGAGGAAAAGGCCCCCATCCCTCCTCCCCAGTAAATAATTCAACAACACACACATCCTGAAACAAAAAGAGAAAAAAAAAGGGGGAAAAAACCCAACAAAACAAAACTACACAACACAACAACCAAAAAGAAAGGATATCTCTTATTCCTGGAGGTTCCCCATGGAACAAGAACTGTCATGGGTGTTCATTTCACAGACTTATGAACATTTAACCATGCATCAGTGCCATCCCCAAAGCACTGTTCAGAAGATCAATTTATTTCCATCTTTTCTCTGCATTTAACTAGAAAATGCAACAGACAAGAGGAGCTCTGATTTTGTATGAATGGCCTTTTACAATCCAAATGTGTCTTTTGAAGCGTGCATTTAAATCAGATAGATATTAGAGCACATTTGGGAACACATTTCCATGTGCACCTGGAAAGAGAAAGGGAAAACAATGGTGCAGTCTGTACTGCCTAATCTCATAGAAAAGTTCTTGTCATCTTAGACCAGATGACAAGTGATGACCTCTTGGATTCTCCCTAATTCCTTGGGTGCAGGACTCCCCAGTGAGCAGAATGAGGCAGGGTGAGGAAGAAAGATGGTGCATTTTTCTGAATTTTGTTTTCTGGTCTAATTCCCTGCATTTTGTGATCTCTGAAATTGCTTGAGGGGTCGAATGGAGTAGCAGAGCTGCTATTCCTAAGAAGCACTGTCCTAAAGAAGCATTGGAATCACTTTAAACAAAGAATCCAGCTGGCTGACCTGCCAGATGCTCCATCCAAAGAATAGACAGCCATTTTTTCAAAAGCATGGAAATGTTTGTGACTAAGAGAATTACACAATTTGTTGTTTCCTTTCTCTCCCTTGTCAATGCTCAACTGTCAGCCAGGTAATCTTCGTTACTTCAACTTTGGAGTAGATTTGGAGTGTAGGGTATTGCTAAAGAGCGTAATAAAGCATTGAACAATGGGTAGCAACCTATTAAAATTTTGCATGTAGAGTCATAGGTGGACAGCAGATGCACCAGCCTTTGATCTTTACCCCAAATAATATCCTTCTAACAAACTCTTCATAGAACTGCTGGGACTTACCATGTCCATTAGCAAGCCCTTTTCATGGTTCCCTGGAGTGGTGGTCTTTAAAAGACATCTAAAAATTTCAGCACCTGTTCTAAACTTCCATGATCAGTGAAAGACAAGGGGCCCTTACAGGGCAAAACCATCTACAGATTGCAATGCTGGCTGGGACTCGTGAGGTGCCTCACGTCTGGCTCCAGGTACATAGAGAGAGGGGACATGGCAGAGGTGCTGCAGATTGCCAGTGTCGAGTGAGGTGCTGGAAAAGCAGTGTCCTGGAAACACCTCCCAGCCTTCCTGCGCCTGCAGAGTGCAAGCAGATGGAGCATCCAGAGCCTGACACCCTTGCACGGGCAGCCGGGGAGGTCGGGGCTCCTCCGACAGCCGGCGAGCGATGGAGGCTGATGGGAAGCCAGTGTGCGAGGGGAGGGGGCAGAGGAGGAGGTGGCTTCCTCCTGACGCCATTTCCGAGGGCTGAGATATATAAATGAGCCGCTTGCTGCAGTGCCCCATCTGGGATCTTCAGCCAGGGCACTGGTGTAGATACACACGCTCTGTGCTGCTCTCCCCCCGGCACCTCGCCTGGAGCCCCCACGCCACGGCAGTCCTCTGCCCCTTTCTCCCTGCCTCCATCCCGCCAGCACCATGAGCCGGCCAGAACTGCTCGCCGTGCTGCTCCTGGCAGTGCCGGGTAAGTGGGGCTGGGACGGGTCCGTGTCCCCCCGGGCCCCGGGCAGCGCTGCCCGCCGGCCCCGCTCCGCCCGCTCCCCCAGCACCGCGGACAGGGACGGCCCGGCGCCTTCAGCACCACGGACAGCGGCTGCCGCAAGGTCACTGCCGAGCGTCGCAGGGCCCTGCCAGCCTAGGCACCTTCCCTTCCCTTCCCTTCCCTTCCCTTCCCTTCCCTTCCCTTCCCTTCCCTTCCCTTCCCTTCCCTTCCCTTCCCTTCCCTTCCCTTCCCTTCCCTTCCCTTCCCTTCCCTTCCCTTCCCTTCCCTTCCCTTCCCTTCCCTTCCCTTCCCTTCCCTTCCCTTCCCTAGAGGGGCACAGTGCACACATCCAGCTGCTGCACCCAGGGACCACTTCCATCAGAGAGAGTTGCCCCTTTTCTCCACTCCCATTTTAGCAGAATAATGTTTCTCTGCTTGTCTTCCAGATGAGATGAATAACAAGTTCTCCTTTTTTCCCCCTCCCCTTACGTTACAGCTGTCTCCCTTCCTGTGACAAATGACATGAATAAGGGCGACACTAAGGTAAGGCTGAGCCTGTAGTGGAAGGGTCAAATGAAGAGAAAGGATGTGATATTTCACCTCCACCTAGGTAGTTGGGTTTGGGCCACTCCCACTGAAATACCCCGTAGAAAGTGCCAGGAATTTGCATGAGATCCCCCAAGCAGGATCCATCTCTGCTCCCTTCCTAACAGAATTTAGCCTTTGTGCATCCACTTCTGGACAGCCAAGGAAGTCCTTCAGGATGCGACAGGGGGATGAGGCAAGCCTGTTTGGAGAGGAGATGGAGGCTGGGTAAAACTCTCCTTAGTCCTCCTACTTTCAGCTTTTCAAAGCTCCCAACAGGACGTGACTCAGGGGAGAGTGGGGGGAGATGTGATTCAGGAACTGTGTGTGTTTGGAGGTGTATACATCTGAGTTTGTGTGCTACTTAAACACGCATGCTCTGGAAAAATAGGCAACTGGTACTCTCAGCTTGCTAATCCTTCCTCAGCTCCTGCTCAGCCTGTCTGGATGGCTATGAGCAGTGCAGGACTTGGCTGACCTCTCCAGCCCTCCCTTACAGGCTTCTGTGCACATATCTGTGTCGCACCCTCCAACATTTATAGCCGTGCTTCACAAACGTGCACTCCCAAAGGCCTTTTGGCTCCTAAATGCTTGGACAGGGGGGTTTGCCTGTGTTTACCTGTGTCAGACACGACTCCCTGACCCACCCCCTTCCCCATCTTTCATATGAGCTGATCTCTCAGTTGCCCAAATGAAAATTTTTTTGGAAATTCATGTCCACAGAGGAAACTCCAGCATTTTTGCTTTTTACTTCTTGAACCATTTTGTGTTATGAAATCCTCTAGCCACACAATGTTTTTCCCCAGGCAGCAGCAGGGGAGGGCACACTGATGCCAGTCCCAGCCACAGGCCCCACTGCAGTTACCTGCAGGACGAGTGCCATGAGCAACACCTCCCTGTGTCCTGTGAGACGTGCCTGGGCTGCAGAGCAGTTGCTTTGTTAAGACTTTTAGCCTGCTTAGCCCTTGCTGGGACAGAGCCATGAGCTGTGAGACTCTGGGTGCCTTCGTCAGGCTGTGTGCTGCTGAGGAAGAGGAAGTGGGACAGGCACTTAGCCCTTCAACTTTCCATGCCAGAGTGGGCATCTGATGGGACCATCCATTAATCATATGATTTTCCTTGTGAGGTCTATTCCCCAGTATATTCTACGTGTTAAAAATGGGCACTTTTGTGGCAGTTGGTGCAACTCCATGGAAATGCTTCCACCAAGAAAGGACTTTCCCAAGACTGCCCCTCTTCCCTGGGTATTACACTGACACAGGCTCTAAGGGAGAGCAAAATCAGCTTTGTTTTAGATTTGCTGCAACTGAAAGAAACTATGAGGGCTTTCCTGCCTTCACTATCTTCTGAGACACAGCATTTCAGGAAAGGAATTCCTGGTCTCATGGAACAGATTAGGGCAGGGATATCATCACATGAATACAGCAACAAGCACTGCAGCTCTTCCTACACACCATGTTCTGTGCCACCAGCATTTGTGGGTGGCTCAGGGCTGTGTAATGGGTAGTCTGCACCTGCAGGCCTTTCCTGGACAGCTCATCAAACTTTCCTTACACCAAGGGCTTTGCATAGGGAGCTGAACAAGACCAAAGCATTTACAATGTCTCTGGTGCTTGCCCACTCTTGTGCTTGAAGGATATTATTTCTCACTTACAACCATACATTTTAGAAGGGCATAGCTGAGCTCAAATATGGAGAAGTCTGTCCTTGTAAGGGCACAACCCTTTGGAGATTTCTGTGTGGGGACATTGTGAGCTGCTCTTAAGGATCTAGTTACATGCTCATGGTTAGATGATAGCTATGGCAAAATTCCAGTCTGAGTTTCTGCACTGGATTAATTACATTCATTTGGAAAGGATCTCCTCCATTTCCTGATGCAGGCTGTTGTTTCATGACCTTGTGAAGTCTCACTCTGCAAGACTTCCTCTAACAGAAAGACAAGGAGAGTGTTGTGGGATGACTGCACTGCTCATTTCATTACCTTACAAAGCTCCTCCACAGAGCTGAATGTATTTCTGTGGTGAGTGATGTGTCTCTTTGTGCTCAGACAAAAACCTTAGATCAGCTTAGAAGTCTTGAAAAATCTTGAATAGAATATTTCATTGAACCAGAGTCTTACTTCTCACGCTGAGCAAGTCTTAACTTCTGAAGCTGCATCAAATACTGCTATAATAAGTGGGTCCAGAGGTTGGGAAACATGAGAGGGAAATATCAGATGCTGGAGTTTTTTCTATTTAAAGACAGAGTAACTCAAAGTCATCTAAAATCAGTATTAATGGATCACTTGTGATATAGGAGAATTATACCAGGGAAATCCCCCTGCTTTTTTTTTTTTTTTAATCTTTCCTGTAGCATTTTTAATCCATTAGGCAATTCCTTCAAACTGTGTAAGGTGTAGAGTTCAACATTTTATGGCTGTGATCTGCAAGAGCAGAATTCTCTCCTTACACAGGGTGAGAATTTGCCCATTCCAGCTGTCCAGTGAATATATCCAACTGCTTGAATGAACAGCATTGTGGATGACTGGGGACTGCTGGCTCGTGTTTAATTTCTACTGCAGCCACAGCGTTCTGCTCTCCTGAGAATGGTACATTGTGAGGGAGGTCAGGGCTCTCAGGGCTGCCTGCTGAAATCATCAGGAGAAAGAGGTTCAGTGAGTGAAATTTTTGCCTCCAAGGCTTAACTTGTATTCTTTTTTTCAATTTAGCTTCTCTTTTTTCCCACAGGCAATTGTGAGCCCTGCATTGTTCCTAGATTGCATTATAAAAAATCACCCTTTTGAACTAAGCAGCCTGATTCTTACCCTACCAATCATCACCAGACTGTAGTGAATGTTTCTGTCCTGTGTGATCATTTGGATCTTCATGACCACACATTAGGGCTCCCAGCAGTGTGTCTTGACATGGCAAGGATGCCTGCAATCTCAGTACAGGAAACAAATTACATAAATAATGCTCCTGGCCTTACACCAACAAAACAGGCTGCTGGAAAGGGTGGGCCCAGAGCTCATCCTGTCTGAGAAGCTATGTCAGAATTTCTTTGCTCTCAGATGACCTGTCATCATGTAGAGCTCTTCCAGTCTATAACAGATGGCTTGAACACTCAAAGCACAAGGTCAAACACTTCTCCGAAGTGTCTTGTCCTTTCTAGGGCTTGAGAGCATTATTTCTCATCTGTGTTTGAAAGTAGTTTGCCTCACCTCACCTTCCATGCCTGGCTTCAACCTAACTATGATGTCTTTCCCAGGGTTTGAAGACCTTTTAAGATTTCAAGGTCATCTATTGAACAGCTTTGACCACTTTTTGCTCTCTACAACCTCCCACTGAGTCATTTTATGAGATGGAGGTTGAGATATATTGACTTAAAAGAGGATGATTTTGGATTTTCTGTGTATATATTCAGATACCCTTTACTCTCCAGATGTGCTCTGACTCTGGTGTGGTCTGAAGCCATGCAATCCTCAGCTGAAATGAGTGTCATGTGGAAGAAGCTCTTTCCATTTTCACGTGTAATTTCCTCACTTCTCAGTTGCAGGAGACACCTTCTGTTCCTGAACTAGGGAAAACAAGAACTGAACATTCAGTTCCAGCTTGACCAGAAAAGCAAGAAGATGTGTGCCATCACCTGCTGTACTTTAGCCTTGGTAACAAGTAGGAACAAAAGACAAAAAAACTAGTTCTTTAATTTGTATTTTTGTCTCTTTTTAGGTGATGAAGTGCATTGTAGAGGTCATCTCTGATACTTTATCTAAGCCAAACCCCCTGCCGATCAGTGAGGAATGCCTAGAAACTCTGCGAGGAGGTACTGCCTCAGACTTAGTGCTGGGCATCAGCAAAAGCAAATCTGGCCAGTAGGGCTGGTCCTGCCCTGACCAACTGAGCCCTGGCCTCTGGACCCCTGTCAAGGGTCCCTGACACATTCACCTTCCTCTTCCACTGGGCTGTACTGGGCCCCAGGAGCAGGGATGGAGCCACTGCTTGTCCCAGGCCATGCCTCGTGCTGCCATGTGGCCACAGGGGTGCTGGTGACATCAAACTGCCTGGTTCTCATAGGACCTTCCTGTTGTCTTAATCACATGGTTAAGATGTGAGAGCAAATCAGACCAAGGGAAAGAAAAGAGCAAATGAAGAAGGAGTGGCATTTGGGTTCTGTTTCATTTCCTGGGGTTGGGGGGAGGTTTGCTTTGACTACTTTCTGTATGAAGTCTCCCCTGTTGCAGATGAGCGAATTATTTCTATCCTTCGCCACCAAAACTTACTGAAGGAACTTCAGGAAATTGCTGCACAAGGTACAGTGCCAGTATATTTTTTTGGGAATGTAACTATAGGGAAGATTGTTTTCTTATGCTGTAGTCCCTTATAGAGTTTTATTGTTTGGTTGGTTTTGTGTTCATTTTTTTTATTTTATATTAATTTGAGATCATATAAATATGCCCTAGGAAATGTCGTTCCAATATTTTCAGTGAGATTGTGTCAGTGGGGACAGGAATTTTGTTTATAATAACTCCAATATGTATCTGATAATTTCAATAGCTATCAATGTAACTTGGTGGTGATGTAGTCTCAAGATATTTTAACGTGTGAGAACTCTAAAAGAAAACACTGTAATTTAATTCAAAAATAATCTAATTCAACAAATACCAAATAATTCAACAAATAACCAGCTCCCAAACTAGAATTAAAGGTAAGAAAACTTCCACTGTCTGTGCAGCTGGAGTCTAGCATTAAACCCAGGTGTGGCAGCAGGGAAGCCCCACTGAACAGTGAGTAAGACTTGCACCTTAAAGACCCCAGTGAAAATATTCTTGAGCTAATGGGTACTTTTTTGATGGCTTCCTTAACTCAAATGCAAGTTTCTTTGGTTTGGAGAGGTGCAGGTCAATTGCACAGGTCAATTGCACTGGTCAATGTGGGAGCAGCAGCAACACCATGGAGCTGTGCCAAGGAGTGTTGAGGGAAAAAAGGGACATTCTCAGGTACCCAGTTGCCCAGAGCCAACATGCAGATCCCAGGCAAAGCTACTTCAGAGCTAGTCCAGACCCCTCTGTTTGGGTAAGGCTGCAACAGGGCTGTCCCCAGGCTGCAGGGAGCGCAAAAATTCGTGAAGTCGGAATTGGGAAAGAGTCTCATGCAGGCCCCAAAGCCATATTTTAGTCACTACCCAAATGGTGGAGAGGCCAGATGCTCAGTGACCTCAGATAGACTCCATGGATGCTCTGGTGATCCAGAAGAAACAAGACAGGGTCTCTTCAGTATGCTGGGATATGGCTGCCCAGGCACACCAGGGATTTGAGGAGGAGCACTCAGAAAACAGACAGGCTGTGCCACTAAGCATGGAGTCCACGAGAAGCGACTTTTTACATGGAGATTCACCTTGCTCCACTCTTGTCTGAGCCCATCACACCACTTAGTCCCAGGGTAATGTGAGATCCAGCCTATAGATCATAGAGACTGGGGGTGGAACAGTCTTGTAGACCAAGGGAAAAGAAGGTGTTAATTTTGGTGTCCTCTGTGCTGGTGCAGCTGGTTCTGCTCAGGCTGGAGAGCCCACACCATTGAGTTCTGTGCTAGAGTACTAGGCTGGCAGCACTGGCTCTTGCTCTTGCATTAAGGCACAGAAGCAGGGCATGAGCTAGTTTAGACAAGGCTTGTTTGGCTTGCAGATCCCATTGCTGGTTGCCAGGACAGCTGCAACCTAACCTCCAGCTCATGCTGCCTTGTCTCCAGGGTGTTGTATTTTTCTAGCAGGCTCCATAACCCCAGAGCTAAGGTATGGGGCCTTGGAGTCCCAGACTACCCCTGCAGTGGGAATGAATGCTGCTTCTTCGTCCCACCACACAGGGGAGAGGGGCCCCCACAACCAGGCTGCAGGATACAGGAGCTCTCAGTGCTCGCCTCAGAGGTGCATAGGCAGAATCTGGCAGAAGGCAATTTTTATCTTTCAATACTCTGGTGATGAAGTCTTTTGTTGCTCTCAGTGTGCTGCAGTTCAGCACCTCGTATTCTCTAGATCTCCATCAATATTAGTTTTACTGGCAACCCTGCATCTCTATTAGAGACCATTTTTTTTCCTGCAGATGTTGTTTTTGATTGTGGTTTTGTTACTGCAGTTGATTCACATACCCTCCAGTCTCACTCCTCCCAGCTCCCAGGTGGATTTTTCCCACAGCAAACATAAGGGGCACAGAACTGCTTTCCTACCTCTACTTTCTGAAACACAGAAGGAACTGTTGACTTTCCCTACCTTTTGTTACTTGACACAGGTGCCAATGAAAGAACTCAGCAGCAGAAGAAAAATAGCGGCTTTGAAGATGAACTTTCCGAAGTCCTTGAAAGTCAGAACAACAAGAACAAGCAGAGAGGTCAGTGTCAGCCTCCACCCCCGGGAAATCCAGGTCAGGCTGTAAACAAGGATCTTCTTCCAAACAGCCTTGATATGTCCAACTGCTTCTCTTTTCTTTGATGCTGCTGCTGACACACACAAGCAACCTGGAGTTTGCTTTGTTCTTATTTACCAGCTCAAACAACATGTAATCTCTGAGCTATAGTAACTGGTGATGGTCAAGTTACTAAAGTGATACTGACTTTTCCACCCTGCTGCTGACACTTTCACTCACTTATAACATTTAAATCACAGGGAAATCCCACAGTGAAAAAGTCAGTGATACAGGCAAGGGTGATCTGGATTTTTGCTTGCCACCCTTGTTTCCAGGCACCTAAGATATTAAGTAATGAGTCTCTGAAGGGAAAATTCAAACGCACACAGTGCACACATCTGCACAAAACACCTGTACCTTGGAAAGATCACCTTCAGCTGGGATTTCTCCTTGCCAGTGTTTCTCTGGCCTTACTACAGACAGGCAGTTTAGCAGGAAGAAGGGGTTGGCCCCTTCCCTTTTTCTTGTCAGGAAGATACAATGCAAATGTGGGGTGATGTGACTCCTTGTCCAGCAGCAGCTGGGTGCCCACAGAGGGTCTCAAGCAGCTCTGGGGCACATGGCTGGCCCACAGCAGCACAGCACTGCTGTGACACCAGTCCAAAACTACTTAGAGCAATGAGGAGTGACACCCCCAGGGGCTGCTGCTGCAGCCAGCACCACCAAAATCCAACAGGTAGGATGGTGGCACTGCATCTCCCTCCTGCCAAGACACACCTGAACTCTTGCTCCGTGGAAGTGAGGTGTGGAGGTGAAGGAAGATGAAGTGAAGATGAAATGTGGCACATGGGCCAACCAGGCCCACTGACAGTCTGGTGACATCAGCACAGTGTCACAGATGGCCATCAGCCTTATGTGACCACTTTTCTGCATCCTGGCACACTCCTCAGCCCTCCTTGGGGCTGCACTTACCCTTACAAATCTCTCTAGCTTTTAAACTCCCATATTTTTTTTTGCAAAGTGTTTTCTCTGGCTAATAGTGTTAAAAGAGGCTACTCTCCCTTGAGCAAGAGCAAATACTCAGCCCACATTAAGCTCCTGCTGAGTAGCTCCTTTGCAGAAGCAGAGACACCCCTCCTCCCTCCAGCACCCTGTGAACAGGGCTGGCTGCCTCTTCAGCCTGGTGGGAGAAATAAGGATGTGATGTGAGTGCAGCACTCGGAGCAGGGAGAGCTGTGCAAGTGCCATATTACACTCCTAAATAATTTAATTTTACATGCAGCCTCGTTTCATGCAGGGTGAATTCGTGGCTGGCATCTCAAGAGATGGTGATGAGGACTGTGCTGCAGCAAAACACTTCAGCATATGTTTAACTTCAGCCTTGCAAGTCTCTCCAGGAGCACAGGCACCAGAGAGAACGCTGCCTTGCTTGAATGCAAGCATATGCTGAAGTGACTTGCAAAAGGATCCATGGGCTGGCTGAGCAGATTGCTGAACAGGGCTGAAGCTCCCTGAGAAATGCTTGGCCTTTGCTGGTTGCAAAATGAACTCTCAGCAGAGGTGTTTCTTCTTGTTTCTCCCTCTGCAGATGCTGCAGGGGAGCATCCTGAAGAGGAGCAGCCCACAGGGTCCCTGGCTGAGCTGGCAGCACAGAAGCCCCAGGAAAATGAAGAATCAAGAGAGGAGGAAAAAAGCCTGGAGGAGAGGGAACCCAGGCCATGGAATACCAACCCTGTTGAGAAAGAGGATCAGGAGGAAGCTGAGAGCAATGACATCAGGGATACAGAGGATACCCATCGAAACAAAGTTTTGGACAACCACATTGGCAAAAATTTCAGTGAGGATGAGCAGCAGCAGCAACAAGGGGATGAAGAGGAGGAGCCCAGAGGCTCCAGGGACAGCCTGGAGCTTGAGGATGAGGGAGAAGAGCCATCCAGGCAGGGTCAGGAGCACAGCAAGGAGGTAGCAGGGGAGCGTGTGGAGCGGGAGGATGATGGAGGTGAAGCTGCAGAGGAGGACCCGACTGAAGCAGAGAGGTCACTCGATTTGGCTGAAGAGGATGAGGAGGCTGAGGAGATGCAGGGAGGTGACAGTACGTATCCCAGACTGCACTGATACCTTCCTGGGGTGAGCTGGGGGCACTGAGACACATGGGTGAGAGGCTTCAAAGCCAAAGAGTTGGGGCAGGTGCTTACTGGGTTTACAGAAACACACCAGCCAGCAGCCACCCAGACCCCACCACAAACATCTGACACACAGGCCCTGCAGCTGCCTCACTGCTCAGCTCTCATAGATCCTCAGGACAACTCATTCATCTTCCCTGAGCTTCCTACAGGGCTTTTGACTGCTGCCTTCAAGCCCCATTACTGACATGGCAATGTGAGAGTGGGTATTTCCAGAATCTTGGGAAAGCAGGCCTAAGTAAAGAAATCTAGATTCACCACTGAAAGCTCAGTTTAAAGGTGGACCTTAAACAGGTTAACAGTTGTGTTCACTGCTTTGTTTAATGCTCTTTCAGATAACGATGATGAGCTGGGATTTGGAAAAGATGTGCAGAGCTCTGAAGAGGAGGAGGAAGAGGAGGAGGAAGAGCAGCCCCGGGCACTGAGAGGAGGAAGGCATCGCCTGGAGGATGAGGAGGTGCAGGGAGAAGAGGACACCTTTCAGCCCAGGAATGACAAAAGTGATGAGATGGAGGAGGAGTCCTCCAGGGAGTGGGAAGACACCAAGAGGTGGAACAAAATGGATGAGCTGGCCAAGCAGCTGACAGCAAAGAAGCGCATGGAGGAAAATGATAGTGAGGAAGACACAGATAGGTCCATGAAAAAGACATTTAGGTCCCGCAAGTATGCCTTCAGTAGTCCAGAGGAAGATGTGAGAAGGTCATGGAAGCATCACTCGAAGGAAGACAGCAGTGAAGGAGGCTTTCCACTTGCTCCCATGCCTGAAGAAAAGAAGGATGAAGAAGGCAGCGCTAACAGGAGAACAGAGGTTGGTGTTAAACACAGGCTTAAGAATAAATCCCACCCAGTTATCCAAAGTAGTCTTGGAGATGTGGATGGTATACTGGCATAAATGTAGCCAGCAGTGGTCCTCTGAGGCATTAAGTTGATGCTTAGTGAACTTCCAGTCATTCAGCCTCAGGTATTATTGAAGTTTGCACCTGTTGTGCCTTTGGTTTTTGTCCTTGTTTTTGTGACTAGTGCAAAAGCATTCCCTGCTCCCCAGAGTCATGTCTCCAGTGACAGCATTTCTGCACTGGCCAGACAGAGTGACCAGGGCTATAACTGGGGTAGTCCTTGTGTCCCAAAGCCCTTCCAAGTCAAAAGGAAAGCTTTCCCTGTCTCAGGGATGGAGTGAGTAATGTCAGACCTCCTGCAGAGCTAAATCAGGGGTGCAGCTGTGATGAGAAACCTGAGGTACTGGAGTGGAAATGGTGGACAGATACAGAACTACATCTGAGCCAGGCTTCCAGAGTCAGAGACCTCCTTCCCTGATACCTTGAGTGATGCTAGGTAATAGCTCAGCACAACCCCAGAAGTCAGAAACTGCTGGTGGGTTCACCTTTGTGCTGAGGCCTAGCTCCAGGCACAGTTGATTTGGGATAATACAGGGAACTGCATTTTGTGAGCCTGGGACAGGCAATGGTCAGGTGCCTGGGAACAGGCTGGGGCAGGGGGTGAGTGAAGCCAGTTGGCTCTCTTGCCTCCAAAACACCCCTCTTGCCTCAGTTCTGTGCCAAACCATTGGCCAAAAATTGCCCATCAGCATCCCCCCATGAGAGCATCTCCAGTTGTACTGGTTCAAAGCAAAGCCAAATGTCCCAGCTCAAAGCAGGGGTGCAGTGGGGTGGGCTGTCCCATCTGCCTCCCACCACTGCTGCTCACACCCCACATGGGGTGCTCCCCACCTGCCCCTGCGGGTGGCTCTGGGGTGCACCTTGTCTGCAAGGTGCCAGACTCAGTCTCCAAATGGGGATTGGAAAGGAGGTTGCTGAGGCTGCAAAACTGCTGTGTTTACAGATGCAGCAAGACTTTTTTGTTTGGTTGGCTTTTTAAACTAGATCAGGGCCTCTGGGAGTCAGTGAGGAAAGCCAGGCACACAGCAGTGAGGGAAGGCACAAGCTCTGGCTGCTGTCCCTCTCTTCATTTTTGGGCCATGGGGCGATGTGGCTTGGCCAGCGAGGTCAGTGTGGGTTCAGATAAGGGCTGGGGGTGCTGTCCCCTGCACTTTCCAGGACTCAGCATGTGGGACCAAGCAGATACAAGCCAGAGCACACAGGCAATGGTTTGGATCTGACCAAGCTCTCTCTGGATGCTGTAGAGAATTTCAGAACCTATTTTTCTCCCTTTCTGGGGGCTCCAGTTGCAGCCCAAGTTCTCCAGCAAGGTGAGCTCAGCCAGCTGCTGCCTGACCCACTTCAAACAAAACGGAACAGCTGCTTGGGCACCCTGGGTGCTTGAAGGCACCCTGAGCTCCTGGCACCCTACTGTAGCCAGAGCTTTCCCAGGGGCTGAGCCAAGGGCTCAGTGGAGGGCAGAGTGACTTTTTTTTCCCTGTTCAGGAAAACAGCTCAGAAGAGAAAACAACCCCCTTTTTTCATACTTCCTTTACTTTTCGCACACCAGCCATATGCAGTGCAGTGGCTCAGGGTCAACCTGTGATTTGCAGCTGCTGAAGGCAACAGCGAGGCTTTGCTCCCTCCACACAGGAGAGGGGCTGTCACCTCGGCTCTGCCAATGGGAAAAGGTACAGCACCGAGTTTGCTCACACAGAGCCTGCTGCTATGCTGAGTGCATGGTCTGCAGAAAGCCCAGGTGGCCACAGCTGTGAGGGACAGGCAGGGCTGGGGCTGGCAGCGAGGCAGGGCCAGCTGGATATGACCTGAGCTCAGGCAAAGCCATGCAGTCAGGCATGAGTACCTGCACTAAATAAATCAGCTACAGGTGACAGCATAGATGCACAAGATGCACAAGATGCATAGCAAGACAGCATCGATGCACGAGATGCACCAAGTAATGGGCAGCTTGAGCCTTTGAACTGATGGCTTCCTCAGTCACTATTTTCCCAGGAAAAGTATCTTCTGCTTGTGGAGGTGCAAGTCAAGACCCAAGGCAGGGTGGGGAGAGGGCAGGGCCCATGCTGCAGTTCCCGAAGGTGGCAGGCAGCGGTGCCCATCCCGGTCTGAGGGCACTGACTCGGCGCTGGCACCCAGTGCTGCTTGCCAGAGCCTGCCCTGGCTCCCCTGCAGCAGCCATCTCCCGCCAACCCCATGTTCTGGGGGCACAGCCCCGTTGGGGGCTGTCCTGCCCGGCAGGGTACGGGGGAAGGATGGCAGCTGCATCACTAGCAGCAGCAATTCAACATTAGGGCAGAAGTAACCAGTGCTGTGCACACCGGTCTGTCCAGAGAGACAAATGCAGGCTGAAGGGATGGGGCAGGACAAGGCTGTGCTCTCTGTAGCTCTGGGGGCGAGGGCTGCCCGCCTGTGGCCGCTGACAGTCCTGGGCTTTTGTTGCAGGACCAGGAGCTGGAGAGCCTGGCGGCCATCGAGGCTGAGCTGGAGCGCGTCGCCCACAAGCTGCACGAGCTGAGGCGAGGCTGAGGGCCCCGGCGCTCCCCGCGACAGCAGCGCCGCCACCCTCCTCCCTCCCTGCCTCCGTCCCTCCCACCGCGCGTTCATTTCCCGATCTAAGAGCAGTTAAGCCGAGCAGAAGCACCGTGCCTAGGAACCGACCCCGCTAGCCCCAGGCCTGCCTCCCTCGCCATAGTGTTGTGCCCATCGCCGCTGCCTCACCTCACGCTGCCCTCTCCACACGATGTCCACATGCCCGGCAGGGCGCCCGTGGGTGCGAAGTGCGACCTACATGTGTATTTTCTGTCTGGGTGGGGTTTTCTCCCTCTTTTTTTTTAAAAGACAGGACAGCTTTCTAGAAAGTTCTTTCACCGGTAGTTGCACTGGGTAAAAAACTGCAATAACTTGTTATCTTTTGATTAAAAGCTGAGAACTCTGACTGTAATATATTCTATATAAAAAATTTATCTAAGGAAAAATAAAACTGCAGTGGGTTCCTTCCTTTGTTTTGGCAGCTTCAGTGTCAGTTGTCAGCACGCTGCAGGGCCTGGACAGTCCTGCAAAGAGGGGGAAACAGAGGGCTCCCCTCACCACAGACACACTGTGATGGTGCTCCCCTCCTTACCCGGGCTCCAGCGCTGCTGCCCCCCGGGGCCTGGCATCAGGGACACTTCCCTGTGCTCCCAAGCACCGTGGGGCTCTCCCTGCCCACCCGGGGGCTGCTGGTGCCACACTGCTCACCCCCTGGCACTGGGCGTCCTGGGTGCTTCAGTGAGGCTTGGGTCACATCTGAGGCTCATCGATGAACACAGAGAGAACACAGTTAAAACTTTAAACACTGGGCAATACTTGACCAAGTCAAGCCATGTGAGCAACACATGAGTAGGTTAGAAAGAAGTAACAAATAGGCCAGTCAGGAGGCGAACTACGGGTCTGTGCTCCCCAGAGGTGAAGGGCCATCCCAAGGAGATATCCCGCCTGTGCCCTGGCTCACAGGAGCCATGGTGACCAGCTGGCACTGTGCTTACAGGCAGAACCTTTCTATCCTTTGGGCTTCAGACCACTGGGCAGCTGGAGGACCAAGGGGTGCCTGGGTTACAGAAGCTGGCCCCAAAATCTCTGAGCACAGATCATATTTTAGATGTTCTATGTGCATTGGCTGGAGAGGGAAAGATCCACCCACTGCCAGGGCTGTATTCCAGACCCCCCAATCTGAAGCTTAGTTCTCTCCCATTACCTGCAGCCCACAGAACAGCTGAGATGCTCAGGGAATGGCTGCCAGGCTTTGAACTCAGCTTATTTCTTTATTCTGCAAAAGCCCTCAGTGCTGTTGGCCTGTGGAGTGCATTACAGGGGTGTGTGTGAGTGGGGTTCCCTGGCACAGGAGGTGCGTGGTTCCAGAGCTGTACCTCAGCCACAGGATGAGCTTCCCAGGGAGGAGCAGGAGGTGCTGAGTGGCCACTGCCCTCGCCCCCAGCCCTGGGCAGGCACTCATTGGCAAGAGGAGGTGTTGAGGCCAAGGCAAGGCCCAAAAACTGCACTGGCACAGGGCACCATCCATGCAAGAGCCTGGCTGGGGAAGGTGCACTGGAGCAAGTTGTGTCTTTCAACACCATCCTGAGGAGATCCCACTCTCTTTAACCTCAGGGAAACATGGAGGAATCGAAATGAAACTAAAGGTGTTGCACAGAACCAGTACTAAATTGTCAATTAGGGAGTTTACCCCACCTGAAGAAATCACATTTTACATATTGATCTTCACCTAAATTTTAATTTGAATACTGTATTTTTAATCTGAATATTGTCTATTGCAAATATATTGTATTTATAGCTGGAACAGCTTCCCCAGGGAAATTGTCAGCACCAAGCCTGATACAGTTCAAGAAGCATTTGGACAATACTCTCAGGCACATGGTGTGATTCTTGGGGTGTCTTGTGCAGAGCCAGGGTTGGAATTGATGATCCTGATGGGTGCCCTCCAACTTGACATATTCTATGGTTTAGTTTCTCCCTCTTATTTTTGTGACAGTCTCTGCCAGTAGCAGCACCCATACAACTCATTGTGACATGTAGGCCTGAGTTTGCAAGAAGTTCACAGAAACTCTCAGACCCCCACCACACCAAAAAAAACCCAAAAAATCCCCACCAAGCAAAAAAAAAACAACCCCAAACCCAAGAAACCAAATGACCTTCACAGAAATGCAGCCATGTCCAAAGGAGTTAAACAAGTTTTTGTCCATACCTGATGCAAAATCAACAAGAGGAAAAATACTGTTACTTGATGGAGCTACTATAAATACTGTCTTAATTAGATATTCAAGTAATCACAAATATTTGGGACTCAAGGACTCTTTTCAGATGGAAAGATGGTTTTCAAGGCCTGAGTGCAGATGTGCAAAACAGCTGCACTCAGAAAGGATGTGAACATTGAATTCCCATGAACACAGGCCTCCCCCAATGAGCTGCTCACCTCGCTGCCCTATCCACTCAGAAAGAGGAAGCAAACTAGAACTTGTTATAAGGCATTTATTTTCATTATGTGTTGGAAAGGGACAATCCTCTCTTCAAAACAATTACAGAGATAATGCCACAATACCTACTGCATATTGCTTTACTGTTGAAACCAAAACAATTGTCCAAAACAGATGCTTGGCAAACAAAAATAAAATTAATATATTACCATTGAAATGAATGCTATTAGATGAAAACACCATCTCCATTGTCTGATCTGATCAGTCATGCAATTGAAGATGCCAAATAGCAAATATTTTGGGTTTTACAGTAAGCCATGATCTTTTAAGGGTTGATATAATTCTATACAAATTTAAGTACAAAATGGGAATTATGTTTCAGAAGTCATAGTGAACCAGGCTGAAGCGAATCACAAGACACACTTGTTAACACTGTACAGCTGGATTTGAACACAGATACCAATGGACTTGCGAAACCGAGCACACGCACACAATGGTCCCCGAGATTCAGCCGTGCTGGGGGAAGCAGCGTTGGACACTGAAGGACAATATCCAACACTACTCACACCCAGAGGGCCAATTCTCTCACAACTGTTGGGATCCCAAGGAATTGTTGTTACTCCATTTTAAGAACGACAGTGTTTTTAGTATGTGGTTGTCACAAGGGTATACACAAGCTGTATCAAATACTGAATCAGAAATAAATAATAAAAGATACATCTAACACATCTTTTATTTTTTAATATTTTTTTACAGCACTGACTTTACAAGAGGATAACTCATTTTTAGGGGCTGCTAACATCTGAAACAAAGAAGTCACTATTTTATACTCAACATATTCTCAACACTTAATAACTTTATATATGTATATATGACTTTTCACACAAAAAAAAAGAAGTTAAAATAATTTATATCTAAAACTACTGTGTAAAGAATGAAGGAGGAAATAAAATGTGGTTTTCTTTAAAAATGCTGGAAGAGGAAGACCTGATTTTCATAAACTCCATTCGCTGTGTCAGCTATTTCTGGAGTTTCAAGAGATTTCCCGGCCATCAACAAAAACTTCCCAACACATCAGGAGCCCTCTGCAAACTCATGACATGTTGGGTAAGGTCACCTGCTAATGAGTTCATGTGGGCCACAGGCATCTGCTATTATCAGCCCGAGTGGATTCAGGGTAAGAATGATGGAGAGGAAGAAAACATCACCCCAGATTGCTATTAAAAACCACAGAGTGAAATTCTGGACAACTGGTGTCATGATGTCCACTGGCTAGGATTTTACTCCCAAGCCCTACTCTCCTTGTCCTCCTTCTGCATCACAGATAAGGGATGTTTTTCTCTCCCTGGATTTTGTTATTTCCACAGGAAAGCTGCCCCAAGAGCAGGGTGGACCAGACCTCAAAAGCCACCTGCACACACAAGAGCAAAACCAATTTCCTTTGCTTACTACAAATGCTACTGTGCTTGTGTTGCTGAGGAATCACTCCAGCATCTCCATTTATGTCTGGATCCTCCCAAACTTCATCTCAAGTAACTTTTGTGGCCATTGTAAATGTGACAGAATCCACAAAACCCATCCAGTCAAAAGCTCAAGTATTGATGGCCTGGATCCACATAGGGTGAACAGTGAAAGGAAAGGTAGTAAAGATGTGGAAAGTACTTTTCTGGAGGTTACATTCCTCTGAAATAGATATTAAAGCAATATTACAAATAAAATCAGCAATGTGATCTGCAATGGCATATCCATTTTTCTATGAAAGCAAGAGGAGATTATATTAAAGGAAATATTTTAATCTACACAAAGCATTTTCACATATTCCTAATTACAAAACACACACCATAAAGTAATTGTATACTGAATACAGAAATCAATACATCTCTTACTAAAAAGGAGAGAGGGGGGAAAAAATTAGCAGGGTAATGCAAGTGAACTCCCACAAGTGTGTGCCTGGGGAGACTGCTACAAACTCAGACTCTGTTCACTAAAAAAACCAAAATCCAATATTTTCTGCACAGCTGTGGAAGGCAAGGCTACAAGCTAGTGTGGAAAAGCCTGAATCATTTGTCATTGCTGCCATGCAAAGACTTGAGGAAATCAGTATTAGTCTAAGAACTGAGAAGTCTGGATTTTTTTAATTGGATGAAAACAACAGGAGCATTTTTCCTGTTTTGCTTTTTTTTTTTTGCCAGGTAACACCTCTGGCCCCATTTAGTCTGTTGCTTTTGGACTGTGTTCTGCCTCTATTATCTAACCACTACCCCACCTGGTTGTTCCCTGGCTGTATACTGCCCACAATTCATCTAGAAAACTTGAGGCTTTATCTTGAGCAGTTCTCATTATCTCCTGATGCCTCTGGGTTGGCTTCTTAGCTTGTAATCATCTACAATGAGAACAAATTAAACTGGTAGATTTCTGTCTGTGCAACCTGCTGCAGACACATTCCCACATTGGAGGGAGATGTCTGGGAGATCTTTAAACTTTAACATTACAACAGTCTGAGTAGTAATAATGGATTTATCCTACCTACCGAGCAGCCCAGTTGATCAGCTCCTCAGCACAAAGGTTGTACAGCCAGACACTTCAACCAAAGGCAAAACATCACTGGCCCAGTGCTTCTGCATTACATAAACCACAAGAGCTAGCACTGATGCTGATGGTTTGGTTGCATTTCTGCAGTTGGCTTTCACATAATGATCAGGATGTTCTGGCACAGGCTACAAAGTCAGGCACAATGTGGCCAAGTCAGTTAGAGTCAGGCAGCAGTAATACCACTCAAGTACTCCTCAACATGGAAAGATCTTCACCTGTTGAAGCTAGTTATGTAATTACAGTGGAAAACCAGAGTCTCATCTCCACCATGCTGACACAAAACCTGGAGAAATTCCAATCAAGCTAATGGTATTCTTGTGGATTTCAAACAGTGAAGCAGAACAGTAATAAATCCCTAAAAAGCTAACTGGTGACCATGTAATTTTAATACAATTGCTCCCATCAGCACAGCAGTAAAAGCCATGCCTCTGAAAACACACGAGAACCTTTTTCTAACCCACAATAAAAAGAATTCAAACAGACATTATGGAAAATCTCCTCAGATTGTCTGCAATTTTAAGAGCAAGGGCATTCTGGTATGATCTAATGTTACTACACTCCTATTTTTACAAAGAAAGACAAGACTACAGAATATTAACAAACTTACTGTGAAGTTTATCTTAAATCAAAACTATCCTGAACTTACCAAATGAGGCAGCATTTCAGAAAAGCACTTTAGCACAAGCTTAATAACATACTCATGCTCAAATGTTTTGCAAGAATGTAATTGTATGTCTGGATACTTGGTAATTTACAGTTTTGGCTTTTACAAATTGGTCTCCCAATTTGCCCCTGTGATTTAGCAACATTCTAGTACACGAGCCATTACCTTAATTTCTGCAAGGAAATATAGTAGTACAGCAAATGCATGGTAATTTATGTCCACACTCTATTGTAATGCCACATCACAACAGGTACCTGCATAACTGCACCTGGTAAATTAAAGTGATACCGATACATTCGATAAATAAAAAATAAATTACAGCCTATGGGAAAAAATGTCACTGATCACACCAATGACCTAAACTTGTTTTCTAGTTACTGCCAAGGTCTGGAGTAATATTTAAATATAGTATTTCTGCAAGCATTCAGAGAATTACAAAATAAACTTCTAACAATCATTTGTAAACAAGTTTAAAATGCACAATTATATTTCAGTAGTTTATTTTGGAGAAAAAAAGCAGTGCAAAATAGGCCAACCAAAATTCAGAAGGCAGCCAGGAAAATAAAATTCTTATTTGATGTTCTAACTAGGAAACAGCATACAGACATTTCCATTGGATCCAACACTCAGATTCATGTAAACATACTTAGTTTGAAAGGTCTTGAGTTAGTAACCCAGTTCTAACATCATTGCTCCATCCCCACCACCCGATAAAGAAACAAAACCCAAAAAACCAAAAAAAGCCCAAGCCATTGTAATAAAGGGAGCAACAGGCAAATCTACAAACACTCCACCAGCTGGTTACAAGAAAGTACCATACAAAAATATGCACTGGCAAGTTCCTTCCTGAGGGCATCTTTTGTTACACATGTAACACAAAAACACTTTTTATTTTAAACAAACAAAAACAAACCCCAAACTGCAGATGTCAATTTCATTTTAGTCATGGCTTTACGAAAGGTTTGGTCTACCATGAATACTTTTATAAACCCTTACCTATGTACATCTGACTCACTCACACCACAGCCACCCGAGACCTGCAAGCTGCACACAACACGGGATCCAGCAGCCTCAAAGCATACAAGGGTTGTGAAGCGTGCCCAGCTCAGAAGTGATCTGCAACACTTGAGGAAGTTGGCTGTGCTTATGAGCACCCTGGGATCTGACTGATACCACGCCCATAGGGTTCTTCCAGTCCGTATAGAAATATTTTAAAGTTAGTAATCCCTCTAGAGGTGGAATCATCTTTTGTTGTGTAAATCATCCTGAAAAATTCAATCCTGGCTACAGGAAATTCCCAAGAATGGCATTTTGGAAGAAGACCAATCTCTCCTACAGAAAAAGCATTGTTTATATAAAAGAACTGCTACGTAACACTCTTCAAAACTTTTTTCCATCTAGGACTGGTACCGTCAGACAGGGTGGTGACTTTTTACACAGTTCAATCCTCTCTCCACGATCTACCTGGGCTTTAAGTTCTAGACCCTTTCCTTCTGAGTAGCCATCTAACACATGATACTAACCAAACTAGCATTAAATGCTGCAGTGACAGATGCTTTATGAACACGTGCTATAGAAAAGACAGAAATTCCTATATTTGCAAGCTAGGAGCTTAACTAAGGAAATTTTCTTAACACCACCCTTCTTAAATGTGTTTTAGGGGTAATAAAGGGAAGAGAAGGCCACTTCTACCAAAATAGTGTTTCTGTTCTTAGCACTTGGATATTTCCAATATAGTGTTCAGAACTAGCAAAAGTTGCAGGAATTCTCAACAGCAGAATGCTGCCATACTAGAAGACATCTCAAGAGATACAAATTGGCTGTGCTATAGTTTACAAATAGTATACAGCACTGTTGTAAATTACCATGTGGCCTCACCTGGCAGCTTGCTACAAAGTAATGGGGTCTCCAAGCTAGAGCTGTCCTGTATTTCTACCTTATATGAAGGTACACAGTTTTGTTTATATTTTAGAAAAAAATGTACAACAACATGGATCTGTGGAAGGCAGCGACTGTGTTACCTCTCAGGATACACAGATCAGGTGTGCTGCTCCAAGGAAAAAGCACAGCTCTGCCAGCCTTTTCCCAGAGCTGCCCCAAAGTCCTCACAAGTGCAATGGAGGGAGAATTCTCTCCCTGTGAAGACATAAGCTGCTTCATTAACTCTTCTAAGATTTCAGCACTAGCAGACAATTGAAAGCATGTTATTTAATCTACTAAATGACTCCACCTAAATAGTGGCACCCTCTCTGGGTGATAGGTGTTGCTGTTTGCAAGCGTGGTTGGAAGCAGATCTGAGTGAAGCACTGAGGCCTGGGGGGAGAACTGCAAAGCTGGGACAGGGGTGGTCACCTTGGTTCTGTGCCCTGAATAAGCAGGCTGCTCTGTCCTACTCAAAGTGCAGTGGCTTCACAGCAAGCTACCTGCCAACATCATGGCTGGTGAACATTTCAAGAGATTTGGTTTAGTGATACTGAAGTTGTTTTAGCTTTCTTATGCAACAGCCTATGTGGAAAAAAGAGGAACGGGATGTTTTTTAGGCAAAAATCTCTAGCACTGTTACATTCAGACACTGCATTTCAACATTATTATCTTCTTGATACCATGAGGTCCGATTTTAAAATGCTGGTCACCAGTGATTACAAAGAATAATAGAAATGAAAGAGCAACCCTCCCACAATGAAAGGACTAGTGTTAAAACACATGTGTGTGTAAACTCACTACAGATTTGCAACTGGAATCTGATGAAATGGATTTGGATCACTTTCTCGCTCTTCCCCTTTCAGTCCGTTTCATCAGCAAATTAGGTTAAATCAAATTGAAAGTTTTTTTATTTTGCTTTTTTGTGTTGTATTTTATGTTGGGTTTTTTTCCCAATTTTTAATCAATTGTATTGTTAAAGCCTGATCTGGTTCTGGGACCACAATCTGTATCCCTGGGGCTTCTTCTCAGTCCATGGCATTGGCAAGTTATTGAGAAGAAGCTTTTGTTGCCAACGTAGCGACGCAGTGCTGCTGGAAGCTGGGGGACACTGCTGAGTTGCAGCCTAGTCTCTGGTGTTGCAGTTTTACTGAGCTGTTGCTCTCGCTCTCCACAATCCAGGAGGAGTCTTTTCCCATGACGCTGAGACAGCCTGTGCTAGCACAGCATATCCGCTCGTCCATGATCCCACCGCTCTGCTCTGCCAGGAGCTTGCTGTGGTTTAGCTGGGTCACCTCAGGTACCTGACCCTGCAGGACAGCAGCTATGTGGTTCAGCAAATCTGTGAAAAATTCAGAAACACCCTCATAGCCTGAAAAGAGAAGAAATGAAGGAGAGAAAAAAAAGGCAATTAAGTAATTTCCTTAGGTTCTTTGAAAGGCTTCTTTTAACAGTTTGTTTCTTGGAGTGTCCTTGCCCTCCATTGACCATAAAAAGGTTGTAAAAAAAAGGTTTTCTCCATGACAACATTGTAAGTGATAGCAGAAGGAGATCAGCATAAAGAAAAACAGAGACTCTTGAAATGAAAGTATTTTTCCAATGAGAAAAACAATTACCTTTCAGATTTGCTGCTTCTTTTTCCTCCCAAGTATATATACATATACATAATTTTAGGTATATTCTATCATTTGTTGCTGAGTCCAGGTTTTTCCCTAAGTTACAAACTCTGGTATAATGTTGATCTTTTCCATACCATTTCCAGGTTTACTCTGGCGAGTAGCTCTAGTGCAGAACTTTGCTGAGGGTCTGGACCCTCTCCAGAATTTGCCCAGCAATACCCTCAGTTAGGGAAACCTCAGAGGACAGCAGGGCTGGCTTTCTACCCTACAGAAAAGGCAGCTTCCCACTGAGCAAGAAGCAATGCTTGTCTAATCTAACCAAACTTGACACTTAAAATGTGTTTGCTGCTATGCCTGAGAAAACACCCGAGGGACAGGAAACGTACATCAATGATGCAGTATTTGATGGAAACATCAATCATTTGTTTCAGTACTGAAACCACCTTTCTGCATGTTCTGTTAAGTGATTCCAGACAATTTACAATGCAGTTTAAAAACAAGTTTCCTGGTTAAAACAGTTGCTCAAATACCAGTAGACATGACATTTTTGGTGACATAAAGGGTGGCAGGTGTACAGAGCTTCTGGGTGTATTCTAAACACTGTGCTACAGGCACAGTTTTATCATTGAATTTCATTTTAAAATTGAACCAGACATGCAACATATGGGTACAATGTCCTGAAATGGATCTTAATTGTTACTGCATTACCTAAAATTGTTGTCAGTTTGCCTTAGTATTTAGAGGTGATATATGACATTCAGTGTTGTTTAATGAGATAGGCTGGTTGTTTTAAAATGTCTATAAAAGTATTCTGGAAGTGACCTGGTATTAATGCAGGAGACTGAAGCAATAAGTTTAAAAGACCTATATGAATAGTACACATTCACACAGCAGCACATGAGCAGAACCTGAGACCATGAAGTAAATGCATACTTTAAAACACTTTTAGTGATGTTATCACTGAGCAGAAGAGTTCCTCAGATCCATAATTAATTCAATTTTAATTTCCATTGTCCTGTAAAGACCAACTTCCTTAGGCAATAAAAAACCCAACTTCCGGGAAAACATGAAGACTACAATTTCATCTATAATAAATGTGGGGATTTTATGGTGTATTTATAAGCCATAGGTCAACAATTCACTTTTATTTAGGCAGCTACACTCCTCTGGATTTTATTGCACTTGGTCCCAATTCTCCTAGATACTTAACAGGTCACACATAACATCAGCAATGTGAGACAACAGCTCACAGTTCTCCTTTCTCAGAGGCCCTTGAAGGGATTCACCAAACAAATCTCTCATTTCAAAACACCAAGTTTCCCAGTGCCCCACACAATAATCCACTGGTTGGCAGGGGTCAACTAGGACTCCTAGGGCTGGCCATGGGAGTCAGAACAGGATCTCCACCCCTTGGACAGAAGTGCTTGTTACGCTTTCTTGCTTATGTAAAAGCCATGGGATTAGCCTTCAAATCTACTCAGAGTGCTTCAAACACCCCAGGAATAAGCCATCTCCATAGTAACAGCTTTAATATTCAGCAAGGAGATCCATAGTACCCCAGAGTGTTCTGTGTCTGCTCATTGAAAACAAACTAGCCTTGTAGGAGGGCACCTGCCAAACTCACAAAGAAGTTGCTTTAAATATTTAATAGGAATAAGATGGCCAGTTATTCTGTCCTGAAATCAGCAGATGTTAGTGAAAGGAAGTTATATGTAACAGTTGTCTATGCCAACCCTCTGCACACTGCGTAGAAGCGCCCAAGGAATTCTGCCTGGTCACTCAGAAGAAATTTTACAAACTTGTAAAAAAGAAAATACAAGGAAGGGAGGAAGAGAATTAGCTGTCTCAACTTGTGGTTCACAGGACACCTGGGAAGGCTGCAAACTGTGGGTATTGCCTCACTTGGTTCACCTAGGGCTCTCAAACTAGTCAGTTGTGAGACACCACCGTGCTGCAATGATAACAAAATCAAGAAGTGCAGATTAAATTACACCTTCAGAAACTACTGGCAGTGAATTTGGGACTCGTGTTACACAGGGAATCAGTGGGAGGATATAACTTTTGCATGCCTAAAGCATAACTTGCATGAATCGTGCTCCAGCAGGTGCTATCCTAGCACTGCCCACTTGAAACCATTTTGGAAATGCCTGTCTGCAAGATGCCTGAATTTTGCTATACTGAGAACAGTCTCCAGAGTCCTCTGGCTGAGCACAGATAGGAAAGATGTCCACCCAGCAATGCATCTGAAAACAAGTGCCCACCTCTGCAAGCTTTGGTGGAGGCAGGAAGTGTCTATGAGCATTTTTAAAGCCAGCATTACAGATGCTACCTGCCTGATTTTTCAGACTCTCCCTGATCTGGCACACTTGGCTTTTCTGCATGTTCCCTTGGTCAGAGAGAAATGGACAGCCTATATCCTGCGTTTGCAGCAATGTTTTTACACACACAAAATGCACATTCAGATTTGATGCTCCCAGCTACCATTCACCAGAGCCAGCAGTTCACCTGCATGGTGCTAGCTTGCAGCTGCTGGGGCTGGGTGAGCTCAGCCACAACCACAGGACAGCAGGCTACATGGAACCTTTTCTCTCACTTATCTGAGGTTAGACAAACATAACTCCCACAGGCTATGTGACTGTGCCTACAGCTCAATATCTCAGCTGGTAACCACTGCTAAATATAGTACCAGTAGTTTCCCACATAACAAAACACACAATAGGCCTTTCAGACATTTATCTCTAAAATCTTTTTAAAGAGTTGCTGGTGCTAATGGAGCAGATAACAGACAACATCCTCCTACAGGTACACCTGCTCTCAATTCTGTCATTAAACTCATCTCAGATGACAGCCATGGAGTGGCAGGTTCAAACAAGCTTCAAGCCCAGTAAACACTGAAGACAGCACCCAAGAAAGGCAGCAAACCTCTGGGCAGCTGGACAAGGCTTTGGCCCCAAGCCATGGATCAAGTTCCATGAAAGAGGCTGTGAATACTCTTTAAAGGGCATCTCTTCTCCTCCCCTTTTCAGAGCAGTGCTGCAGAGATAATGGCCAGGAGGGTTGGCTCCAGTTTGGCTCTACTGCAACTCATGATGATTTGAGGAAGAAGACCAAGGGAGGGCACTTCTTGGGACTGCACTGAGCCAGGAACAGGCAGATCCCACTGCTGATGCAGCCCACTGGTGACTCTTTTGAGGTGGGCTGAGTTTGAACTTCTCACTAGCAAAGTGCTGGCTCAGTCAATAAAGTCAGTCATTGTAACTCTTCAGTCTTTAATCACACAGGCCCTTGGAGGGAAATGCAGCTACCTCTGCTGAACATGCTTTTGATCAACAGAGAGTTATCTGTGCTGAGATGTGACTTTGCTTCTGTTGCATTTTACCCCATTGCTTCTTCTCTGACCTCAGCAGACCTTGAGAACAGGGCTCATCTCTGTTCTGCTACCTTTTACAAATTTGAAGCCAGTTTTTCTCTCCCCTGCCTTCTCTTCTATATGTTTGGGCCTTACTGCTATCCTCTAGTTTTTCTCCAACTGGTCTTCAGCCTATTGCACAGTGATAAAGTCAGGAGTTACCACCAAAAACCTGCCTCATGAGACATGATGTAGAACAGTACATAAGTTACTTCCCTGTGCTCTCAAGTCTCCTGCAAGGACTAAACCACTGTTAATTCAAAGTCCCTTCAAAGACTAATTACTGTGCAGGCTGAAATGCAGGACTTGGGCTGAATTTTGAAAACTACTGCCTTAAGGCAGAAGTAGAGCAGAGCAGTTCTGCAAACATAAGAGACAACAAGAAGTCATTGGTTCTGTCTAAATATATGTTTGCCACACTGCTGTTCCCCAGTGTGGAGTTTTCAACATTTCAAGAAAAGGAGAATTTCAGTCTGTGCAAAGTACTAAATCCAAAATACTACTTGAAAAAAAACACCCAAAACCCAAAATATGAAGCACCAAACCAAAATGCTGGATACAGGATTGCAAAAGAATGTCCTCTATCACTGACTTCAAGACCCAATGTCTGAAATATAATCCTATTATTAAAACTGATATGGTTCCATCTAACACCCAATTTAGGT